>NW_027362761.1:379577819-380827819 GCF_046119375.1 Phyllobates terribilis | reverse complement strand
GGGTCTGTGCCTGCGGCCTGCATATGCACAAAGGACACCGAGGGAATGGAGAACAGGTGAGAAGAATCTTTTTTTTTTTTCTTTTTTTATGTGTGTGAAGAACACAGGGGGCAATTGTACCAGATGGGGACCTGGATGGGGCATTACTACCGAATGGGAAACATTACTCCAAGACGACGACCAGGATGGGGCACATTACTGCAAGACGGGGACCACCAGGATGGGGCCATATTACTGCAAGATGGGGATCACCAGGAGGGGGCACATTACTGCAAGATGGGGACCACCAGAATGGGGCATATTACTGCAAGATGGGGACCACCAGGATGAGGCATATTACTGCAAGATGGGACCACCAGGATGGGGCATATTACTACAAGGTGGGGATCAGGATGGGGCACATTACTGCAAGATGGGGACCACCAGGATGGGGCATATTACTACAAGATTGGGACCACCAGGATGGGGCACATTACTGCAAGATGGGGACTACCAGGATGGGGCAAATTACTACAAGATGGGGTCCACCAGGATGGGGCATATTACTGCAAGATGGGGACCACCAGGATGGGGCATATTACTACAAGGTGGGGACCAGGATGGGGCACATTACTGCAAGATGGGGACCACCAGGATGGGGCACATTACTGCAAGATGGGGACCACCAGGATGTGGCACATTACTGCAAGATGGGGACCACCAGGATGGGGCACATTACTGCAAGATGGGGACCACCAGGATGGGGCACATTACTGCAAGATGGGGATCTGGATGGGGCACATTACTGCAAGATGGGGACCACCAGGATGGGGCAGATTACTGCAAGATGGGGACCACCAGGATGGGGCACATTACTGCAAGATGGGGACCACCACAATGGGGCATTTTACTACAAGATGTGGACCACCAGGATGGGGTACATTACTACAAGATAGGGACCACCAGGATGGGGCACATTACTCCAAGACGAGGACCAGGATGGGGCACATTACTGCAAGATGGGGACCACCAGGATGGGGCATATTACTACAAGGTGGGAATCAGGATGGGGCACATTACTGCAAGATGGGGACCACCAGGATGGGGCATATTACTACAAGATAGGGACCACCAGGATAAGGCACATTACTGCAAGATTGGGACCACCTGGATGGGGCATATTACTACAAGGTGGGGACCAGGATGGGGCACATTACTGCAAGATGGGGACCACCAGGATGGGGCACATTACTGCAAGATGGGGATCACCAGGATGGGGCATATTACTGTAAGATGGGGACCACCAGGATGGGGCATATTACTACAAGGTGGGGACCAGGATGGGGCATATTACTGCAAGATGGGGACCACCAGGATGGGGCACATTACTGCAAGATGGGGACCACCAGGATGGGGCACATTACTGCAAGATGGGGATCACCAGGATGTGGCACATTACTGCAAGATGGGGACCACCAGAATGGGGCACATTACTGCAAGATGGAGACCACCAGAATGGGGCATACTACTGCAAGATGGGGACCAGGATGGGGCACATTACTGCAAGATGGGGACCACCAGGATGGGGCATTTTACTACAAGATGGGTATCACCAGGATGGGGCACATTACTACAAGATAGGGACCACCAGGATGGGGCACATTACTCTAACACGAGGACAAGGATGGGGCACATTACTGCAAGATGGGGACCACCAGGATGGGACATATTACTACAAGATGGGGACCTGGATGGGGCACATTACAACAAGATTGGGACCACCAGGATGAGGCACATTACTACAAGATTGGGATCACCAGGATGGGGCATGACGCGCCCCCTGGGCCAGTGTTGTTGGGGATACCCGGAGCCGGATCAGATGGGGGGTTGTAGTCTCCGAGTGGCTGTGACCCGGTCCGTGCCCAGGGTGTCAAGCTCAGTGTGTGGCAGTCCTTACTGATGTTACTAAAGTTCTTTATGTCGACTACGCCACCCGTTGAATTGCGGTCACTACGGCCGCCGCTGCAGCAGGGTCCGCTGAGGCTGATGGTGTTGGTGCAGCTAGGTAGTATAACCCCCAACGGGAGGGGTATAGCCTCAGGGGGGTCAGGTGCAGAGGATGGTGGTTGTGGAAGTGCAGGGAAGATGGTAATGAGAGTCAGAGTCGGGTTGTGCAGTTCAGGGTTCTTTACTTACTGCTGTTCTTGTACCGGTCACTCCGGCCTTGAGTGACCACCCGAGCCGCGCTGCGTCCACCAGGTCCTGGACTCGGCCAACCCCCAAGTAGTTCTGGAGCGTGGTTCTGAGCTCCCTTTCTGTCCTGTCCTCGTCTCTGGCCTTCCCCACCAGGGATCCACCTATGTCCGGCTCCCTCGGGCCTCTTGTTGGCGAACCCTTGCCTCTGGGTTCCCTGACCCTATGCGTGGTCTGCCTTCCGGGTGGATATAGTGGGTGGCCGTGGCAGATTCTGCCCACGGCCTCCGGTTCCTGGCTAAGGTGTGCTGTAGCCTCTGCCAGCTTGGGATCCGGTACCCTGTTGCCAACTCTTCACCCTTTGATTTAATTTGGGCTCTCAGAGTTCCTTCTTTCTCCCCCTCTGGGTCTTTCAAACTCCTCTCTCACTCTGGGCCTGGGGCTGCTCTGCTCCTCTGCTTTCTTCCACTGCTCTGCAAAAGACTGATGTCTCACTGACTGACCCTGATCTTAGATGGTGCCCACCTTATATACTCCCTCTATGTGTGAGCTCAGGTGACCAGCACCCAATGAGCTCCTAGCTTTACCCAGACTGCTCCCCCTATCTGCCCCTACACTACTGGGATGCTCCACCCCCCTCCCACTCCAGCCAGGAACAGACTCTGTTGTACCTGCACATTTCTAAGTGGGAGTACCGTTGGTCTGTTCCTCGGAAATGGGATGTGTGTAGTGCATGCAGCCTTCTGAGCTCAGTTCCACACTCCATCCTTACCCGGGAGTGGAATACCACACCTCTGGGTTGAGGTGCAATACCCCTGTAGCAGCCGAATCCTCAGGGTGCTACATTCCCCCCTGGTAAATCACAGCACGTCCTCGGGCTGTAAGATATAAAAAACACCAAAACATACAATTTTTTTCATAAACATAAACATATAAAACATATAAAACATCATATATATCAGCATAAACTTTTCATATAAACATTCTTGTCTTCTGGTACCTCCGGTCACGGTGCAACTTGTGACCGGGTAAAGTGCGACAGTCTCTTGAAGAAACACGGTTTCCTATAAAACCGGTAGGGGGCGCTTTAGGAAGCGCAACTATTTACAAGGGGATATGGCCGCTCTCAGTCCTCGGCCAGGTATTAGGGAGGATTGACCGTTCTCAGTCCTCGGTCAGTGGGAATAGGGACACACGGGTTAACAGTTCAGTTCTCTGGTCCCAACGGGTCTATATTAGCAGCAACGGTTCACTGTGCCCCGACGGGCAACTATATACAGTCTCTATACTACCGTACTCAACGACGGCGTCCTCCTGCTCTTTCTTTGTGATTGGTTCCAGGTTCTGGTTCAGACCCGTCCGGGTCCTCTTGCTCCTCCTCACACCGCAGCTCCTCCTCCGTCAGGCGATGCACATGGAGAGCGTAGGGTCCTTTGGCACACTTGTGCCGGGTGAAGGTGACCTCGTCCCCTAAATACAGGTCACGACCTCTGTGTCCCTCCGGTAGGTGGGACTCAACGTCTCTCCTGGTCACGAAGACGTCGCCTGGGGTGCGGTGATCCCTGATGAAACCCCACCCATGCTGCAGATTGAACTTTATCACAGTCCCGATGGTACGGGGACCATGCGCTGCACGGGGGTCTCTCCTGGTCCGGCTCTTCTGCTCCGCGCTCCTTACTTGGGCTTGTTGTTCCCGGACCCGCCTCTCTCTCCGCTCCCTCTCAAAGACCTCGAGCTGCTGGCGGCAGCACTCTGCACGCTCCGCTGCGGCTGCCCGAGTCTCCTGAGTGAACCCCATAAGGTCTTCTCCGGTGGGGTCCCACTCAAACTGCGCTTCTGCTAGCGGGGGCGAGATCCTCTTTACGGGCTTTGGAACCGGAATCAGGGGTTCGTCTAGGGGTCTCTCTTTCCGGAGTCGGGGATGGTGAAACTCCGGTGGCTATATAAAGGTCTGCCCATCCGGGCACGTATGTTGGGCGAACAGGTTTTCACCCAGGTGCGGCACTCTTGATGTTGAGGGCGCGTTGATGGTAGCGGCGCCCGGGTCGACCAGGCCTTGCGACCAGGCTTGGGGCACCCTAAAGGCAAAGGGCACCGTAAGAACGGCGGCGCCCTGTGTTACTTGGCCCTGCGACCAGGCCGGTGGCTCCACGGAGGTAGGGGGCGCTGTTGGTATTGCGGCGCCCGGGGGTACTAGGCCTTGCGACCAGGCCGGTGGTATTTCCTGCTTGGCCACTCTCGAGGTCGAGGCGTGTGACGTCACAGGGGTCGCGGCTCCCGTTTGAGGCCTAGTCTGCGGCGGTGACGTTGCAGCGACGGGCACGGCAGGGGATACTTCGGGCTCTGCGACGGGGAGCTGGGGCAGGTACGCGGTTTCCCGGTTTGGGGTAGAGACGTCCCCTTTACCTGCCTCCATTCGTTCGGCTCCCTTCTCGGCGCCGTCTCCGGCCTTCAGTCCTCCTGCGCCATCCTCAGAGGCAGTCTGTCTCCTCGTCTCGGGTGGCGTGCTCCGCTGACGGGTTCTTGTCTGCTGGGCCATCTCACGGCTCCATTCTGCTAACGTCTCTCGCTGTACCCGGGCCATCCTCCGTGCGAGGCCCTCCAGCGCGGTCTGTGCACACTCCCGATCTCGGGGGAGCTGTGCCAAGACCTCCACTAAGCCTAGTGGGGTCGTTGCTTCTAGCAGGTTCCTGACCAACGGGTCGGTGCTGCTCTGCTCTCCTCCCGCTGTCTCTAGCCGGCCTTCTGGAATGGCGACCGGCAACAGGCTCCTGACCACTGGGTCGGTGCTGCCTGGAGTGGCGGCCCGCATCAGGCTCCTGACCACTGGGTCGGTGCTGCCTGGCTCTCCCTCCATCTCCGGGGAGGCTCTCTCTGGACTCTGCTCTAGGCTTCTTGTCTCCGGGTGCGCTCTCTCCAGACTGCTCCAGGCGACACCCATCTTTGTTCTCTTCTTCTCAGTCCTCCCACTTCGAGGGCGGTCCCGGGGCCACTTGGTGATTGTCAGCTCCAGGGGCAGTTCTTTCACGCTGACAGACACCTCTAGCATCACAGTCTCTGTTGGTGGGCGCGGTTTCCGCTTTTGGCGCCATTCTTCGACCTGGCCCACGATGGGAGGTGGCCTCTTGCCACCCTCTGGCACGCCCATAATGGCGTCCGCTCTTCCAAGGCGGGAAATCTTCGGAAATGGCGGGAATCGTCTCCCAGTGGCGGGAAACTCTGCAGATGGCGGGAAAAAGCTGTTAATGGCGGACAACCGGCGGGAATCGATCTGTGATGGAGTCCGATGGCGGGGACCCTCCGGGACCGGCGGGAGACTTCTTTTTGAGGTAAACTTGTTCTTTTCTTCAGGCACGCAGTACCCGGGTGTTGCGGGCACGAGATCCTGCCGACTACGCCAAAGTTGACGCACCCCCTGGGCCATATTCTTTAGGGGAATACCCGGAGCCGGATCAGATGGGGGTTGTAGTCTCCGAGTGGCTGTGACCCGGTCCGTGCCCAGGGTGTCAAGCTCAGTGTGTGGCAGTCCTTACTGATGTTACTAAAGTTCTTTATGTCGACTACGCCACCCGTTGAATTGCGGTCACTATGGCCGCCGCTGCAGCAGGGTCCGCTGAGGCTGATGGTGTTTGTGCAGCCTTGGTAGTATAACCCCCAACGGGAGGGGTATAGCCTCAGGGGGTCAGGTGCAGAGGATGGTGGTTGTGGAAGTGCAGGGATGATGGTAATGAGAGTCAGAGTCGGGTTGTGCAGTTCAGGGTTCTTTACTTACTGCAGATGTTCCGGTCACTCCGGCCTTGAGTGACCACCCGAGCCGTGCTGCGTCCACCAGGTCCTGGACTCGGCCAACCCCCAAGTAGTTCTGGAGCGTGGTTCTGAGCTCCCTTTCTGTCCTGTCCTCGTCTCTGGCCTTCCCCACCAGGGATCCACCTATGTCCGGCTCCCTCGGGCCTTCTGTTGGTAAAACCCGACTCTGGGTTCCCTGACCCTTTGCGTGGTCTGCCTTCCGGGTGGATATGGTGGGTGGCCGTGGCAGATGCTGCCCACGGCCTCCGGTCTCTGGCTGAGGTATGCTGTAGCCCCCACCAGTTTGGGATCCGGTACCCTGTTGCCAACTCTTCACCCTGTGATTGTATTTGGGCTCTCGGAGTTCCTTCTTTCTCCCCCTCTGGGTCTTTCGTTCTCTCCTCTCTCTCTCTTTTGGGCCTGGGGCTGCTCTGCTCTTCTGCTCTCTTCCTCTGACTTCTCTGCAAAGACTGGCTGACTGACCCTGATCTTAGATGGTTCCCACCTTTTATACTCCCTCTATGTGTGAGCTCAGGTGACCAGCACCCAATGAGCTCCTAACTTTACCCAGGCTGCTCCCCCTATCCGCCCCTACACTACTGGGATGTACCACCCCCCTCCCACTCCAGCCAAGGACAGACTCGATCGTACCTGCACATTTCTAAGTGGGGGTACCGTTGGTCTGCCCTCCGGAAATGGGATGTGTGTAGTGCATGCAGCCTTCTGAGCTCAGTTCCACACTCCATCCTTACCCGGGAGTGGAATATCACACCTCTGGGTCGAGGTGCAATACCCCTGTAGCAGCCGAATCCTCAGGGTGCTACAGGCACATTACTAGATGTTTGCCAGAATTACTATGTGGTGCTAATTGTAAAACAATATTACTGTATGTGGCCAATTGGAGGAAATAAAATTGTAAAAATTAAAAAAAAAAATTAAAAATAAAGCATGACAAAATATTTTGTCACTAAAATTACTGTTTTATATATAAACTAAACAAAAAAATTCACATTTATTATCGCCACATCTGTAACGACCCAAGCTATAAATAAAATAAACACAGCAAAAATGTTCAGACTGTGTATACAAAAAAAATGGTATCACTAAAATTGTCACTTTGACCTGCAAAGAATGCGGCCCCCCAAATTCAAATGTTTTCCATGTGCAGCCCATGTACCCAGCCGAGTTTGAGACCCCTGTTCTAGATGATGGTCACAGCTCACCTCCCCTCCTCCCTGCATATTGATCTCTGCACTGATCACAGAGCATGTCTAGAAAAATCACCCATAAAGGTTAATTGATCATTTCCAGTTTATTGTTCCTTATTTTTCCATGTGACTTCTGTAAAACATACCTCTAAATGCAGTTAACAGGAGTTCAGGAAAGATGGCTTCCCCAATTTTAAGGGACTGTCTGTGTAATCAAATGACCTATTGTTTAAATCAGGTTTTGTGTTAGATAATTTTGTTTATATTTAATTTTTTTCAGTTTTCCATATCATAAATCGATATAAAAATGTCATTTCCACACTCACCACTAGGCCTAATACTAGACTTCCTGTTTCCTGTACTATTTTAAAATATTTTTATTACGTTTTCAATTAACAAAACTGTAAATACTTTATGTATTATATTATACAGAGTGGTAGTTGTAGATATAACATATGTGAGTTATTATCCTACAATACAGAAATATCTATGCAATATGTTTTAATCACAGATTTACAAGAAGAGAACATAAATTTGGGGAAAGGGGAAAAACAGACAACATAAAAGGAACTTACAACATAATCATACAAATTGGTTAACCAAAAGGGTAATACATTACTTTTAACATCCCGAATTCTTACAAAGAGTATCATAGCCTAAGTTTTGGAATTACATTCAGTTAGTGAATTAAACAAAATGATATAAATATACCGTTATTGAATCAGAATTCAAAAATCGTAGTTTCACAATGTTAATGGAGTGTCAAGAAATTAAGTTTGGCATAAAGTTTTGCGACCAAATATCCCATTTAAATTTATATTTATTCAAGTCCTTCGGTCTAAGGGCTATATTGTATTCATAGATATTGTGGATAGAAACTCTATCTATTACAGTTATATGAAAAAGTTTGGGCACCCCTATTAATATTAAGCTTAATGTTTTATAAAAATTGGTGTTTTTGCAACAGCTATTTCAGTTTGATATATGTAATAACTGTTGGACACAGTAATGTTTCTGCCTTCAAATGAGGTTTATTGTACTAACAGAAAATGTGCAATCTGCATTCAAACAAAATTTGACAGGTGCATAAGTATGGGCACCCTTATCATTTTCTTGTTTTAAATACTCCTACCTACTTTTTACTGACTTACTAAAGCATTTTTTTTGGTTTTGTAACCTCATTGAGCTTTGAACTTCATAGCCAGGTGTATGCAATCATGAGAAAAGCTACTTAAAGTGGCCACTTGCAAGTTGTTCTCCTGTTTGAATCTCCTCTAAAGAGTGGCATCATGGGCTCCTCAAAACAACTGTCAAATGATCTGAAAACAAAGATTATTCAACATAGTTGTTCAGGGGAAGGATACAAAAAGCTGTCTCAGAGATTTAACCTGTCAGCTTGCACTGTGAGGAACATAGTAAGGAAATGGAAGAACACAGGGACAGTTCTTGTTAAGGCCAGAAGTGGCAGGCCAAGAAAAACATCAGAAAGGCAGAGAAGAAGAATGGTGAGATCAGTCAAGGACAATCCTCAGACCACCTCCAGAGAGCTGCAGCATCAACTTGCTGCAGATGGTGTCACTGTGCATCGATCAACTATACAACGCACTTTGCACAAGGAGAAGCTGTATGGGAGAGTGATGCGAAAGAAGTCGTTTCTGCAAGCACGCCACAAACAGAGTCGGCTGAGGTATGCAAAAGCACATTTGGAGAAGCCAATTTCTTTTTGGAAGAAGGTCCTGTGGACTGATGAAACCAAGATTGAGTTGTTTGGTCATACAAAAAGGCGTTATGCATGGCAGCAAAAAAACACAGCATTCCAAGAAAAACACTTGCTACCCACAGTAAAATTTGGTGGAGGTTCCATCATGTTTTTGGGCTGTGTGGCCAATGCCGGCACCGGGAATCTTGTTAAAGTTGAGGGACACATGGATTCCACTCAGTATCAGCAGATTCTTGACAATAATGTTCAAGAATCAGTGATAAAGTTGAAGTTACGCAGGGGATGGATCTTTCAGCAAGACAATGATCCAAAACACCATTCCAAATCTACTCAGGCATTCATGCAGAGGAACAATTACAATGTTCTGGAATGGTCATCCCAGTCCCCAGACCTGAATATCATTGAACATCTGTGGGATCGTTTGAAGAGGGCTGTCCATGCTCGGCGACCATCAAACTTAACTGAACTTGAATTGTTTTGTTAAGAGGAATGGTCAAAAATACCTTCATCCAGGAAATCATTAAAAGCTACAGGAAGCGACTAGAGGCTGTTATTTTTGCAAAAGGAGGATCTACTAAATATTAATGTCACTTTTCTGGTGAAGTGCCCATACTTATGCACCTGTCAAATTTTGTTTGAATGCATATTGCACATTTTCTGTTAGTACAATAAACCTCATTTCAAGGCAGAAACATTACTGTGTCCAACAGTTATTACATATATCAAACTGAAATAGCTGTTGCAAAAACACCAATTTTTATAAAACATTAAGCTTAAGATTAATAGGGGTGCCCAAACTTTTTCATATAACTGTACATCTGCTATGGTTGGAACTTCAACTTGCTTCCAACGTGAAGCTATCAACAATTTAGTAGTTATTAAAATGTGACAAATTATGTGCCTTAGATTGTTGGGGAAAATATCTATACCTAGCAGCAGAAGAACCAATTGTAGATTAAGGGAAATTCGTAAGCTAGTGAGGTTTTTAATAAGGTTTCTAACCTCTGTCCAAAGATTATTGAGCTTAGGACAACCCCAGAAAATATGTGAGAGGGTCCCCATCTTCCCGCAACCCCTCCAACAGTCGGTGTCCAGTACCATCTAGACAAGATCTTATAGTGGGACTCATGTAGAGAAGCACACAGAGTGTTTGAGTAAATGATGTCTAGAGATGAAGAGAGTTGTGATTAGTGTTGAGCCACCCCCGTAGTGTTCGAGTTCGGTTCGGTTCGTCGAACACCCGTGTGTTCGCCGAACTGTTCGTCGAACTGTTCGTCGAACATCTTCGAACACCGTTAAAACCAATGGCAGGCAAACAAAAACACATAGAAACACATAGAAAACACCTTCAAAGGTGTCCAAAAGCTGACAAACTGCTCAGAAGACATAACTAACACATGGAAAAGTGACAAGTACATATAGTCATGCGAAAATAAAAGAGGTGGAGGAGTAAAAGGAGGGGGAGACACAGATATAGGCATGTCATGCCCTTCTAAAATCCAAAAAGTGAGAAGCCGACACGGCCAGTCCGCTCCTGCCCGTGCCACCTCCGTGTCGCCGGGTTTGTGCCAGAGCCGCGGTGAACCCTGATGGCCAGCCCCCCTCTCCCAATACTGGTGCCTGTCCGCTGGTGGGTCGAGCGAGCCCCCCTGTGGTGGAGGCAGCTCTAAGCTTTTTAATTTAAATTGTCTCTCTAATTTGAATGAATACACTTTAAATCCATTTACAAGGATCTATTGGAGGGCAAGTCTCATGCCAGCAGCCGCGTAATTCCAGCTCCAGTAGCGTCCACTAAAGCTGCTGCAGTTAAAAAGCTTTTATAAGGATCGAGCTCGGCTGTCCACCGCAAGGCATCCTACTGCCAGTCCCAGCCCCTATGCCTTGGGGTGCCTCCTGATGCTCTTCACTGAGTATCCCATGGTCCCGAAGCATTTCCTTTGAAAAAATTAAGTGTCTAAACTACAGGTGGTGTAGCTTGCTTAACAGCCGGGATAATCCGCTGACTAGCAGACACTGCTACTAGGCACAAAGTATTTCCTGGGCTAGATGCAGTTAAAAATTTGTAATTAGATACTCTCGTTGGATGCTGAGAAAGCATTCCATAGAGTCTCCTGGCACGCCATATATGATTCTCTTAAAAAGCTTGGGGTAGGGGTCTAGGGGACCCTTTTATAGCCAAAATCACGGCCCTGTATCACAATACGTCACCTAGGCTGAAGATAAATGGAACTGTAGCACCCTGAGGGCTTGGTTGCTACAGAGGTATTGCACCTCACCCAGAGGTGTGATATCTCACTCTCAGGTAAGGATGGAGTGTGGATCAGGACCCGACACCTGCATGCATTACACCACATTGCCGTGGGGCAGGGCGACCAATATGCCTCTGAGATGGGCACAACAGTCCCTGTCCCTGGCTGGAGTGGGGGGAGGGAACACTGAGGAAGGGGAACCCTGTAGTGCAGGAGCAGGGAGGAAGCAGTTCCTGGGTGCATTGAGAAGGGAGTATAAAAGGTGGGCACCATCTTAGTTCAGTGCAGAGAAGTCTGAGCAGAAGTGGCAGGGAGCAGGGGCTCTGCATGAGCTCTGCTCCGGAGGCGGGCCTAGTAACAGAGGCCCAGGCCTGGAAGAGGGAGAAGGAAGGAAGAGGAGCGGAGAAGGCTCCAGGAACGAGGAATGAAGGGATCCCAGGGGTGCGGACGGGCGAGTCGCCACCGCACGCCCGAATCCACCTGCGTGGAGGGGTCAGGCCAAAGGGGGAGACCGGTCCCCGAAACTAGTGGAGGCAGGAAACGACCCTCAGCTAGAAACCGGAGGCTGTGACATTTTATGTGGCGCAGCCCCTCGCTACACCCGCTAGGAAGGCACCACATAGGGTCAGGGAAACTGGCGCCAAGTTTACCAAGAGGAGGCCCGAGGCAGCTGGACAGAAGGGTTGGTAAGAAAGGCCAGACAAAGGACACACAAAGGGGGTCCTGTGAAGCGCTCCAAAGTTATCTGGGAGTTGTCTGAGCCCCTCACCTGGTGAGCACAGTACGACGTGGGCAGCCGTTACCTGCAGACGTGGTCTGGATAATAAGAACTGTGAGTAAAGGCCCTGGACTGCATCACTGACTCCGTGTCGTTACTGCTGCTGCCCTGCACCATCACCCCCATCCTCCGCATACACTGCCCTGAGGCTATACTCCTCCCGTGGGGAGTTATGCTACACTCTGCTGCACCCACAACACCAGCCTCAGCGGTCTGCCCTGCAGCGGCGGTTCACTCTGACCGCAATCCACGGGTGGCGTAGTCGGACATTTAAACATCAAAACCACATAAATAGTTCCGCCACTGGTTTGACCACCCTGAGCCACGGAACCGGGTCGCCGCCACGAAGACTACAACCACCAGCATCCACCAAAAAGGGTCCGGGTGTCCCAAGGCCCAGGGGGTGCATCAGAACATTTTCATCACCTTTCACAATCACCAATGGGACAAGGCAGGGATGTCCTCTGTCCCCTCTCTTATACATCCTAGTGACGGAGCACCTGCTCTCATCAATTCGCCATAACCCCAATATTAGGTGGATTGAGGTGGGAGGCACCGAGTACAAGTGCTCTCTATTTGCTGATGATGTCCTAGTATATATCACTCAATCACATATATCCATCCATGCTGTTATGGCTGAAATAGATCACTTTGTTACATGGTCAAATTTTAAAATCAATGCAGCGAAGTCTGAGGCCCTCGATGTCTCCCTCCCCAAATCCATATAGGATTCCATCCAGTCCAACTTTCCCTTTGCCTGGCCCTCACAGGGTATCAAATACTTAGGAATTCCTATTCATAGAGACCTCTCCCATCTATGTTATCTTAATTTTAGGCCCTTTATTGAACAACTCCATACAGACCACGGTTGGCAAGTTAGAACTGTAAGATTCACTACGTGAACCACTGGTGTTTTGTGGAAAAGCACATGTACACTGCGTTCCAAATTATTATGCAAAAAGTGTTTAGGAGTGATAAGGGAAGAATTTGTTTGTTTGTCAGTTAAACTCATTGATGGTGATGTGTGTCAGGGCTCTTTATATCACTGTAAGCAATTGCAGACACCTGTGCTAATTAGTTTGGCAGGTGTGTCCAATGAAAGGCAAGACTACTTAAGAAGGCTGTCTCACATTATTAAGCAGCCTACATTTTCTGCCAAAATGGGAAAGAAAAAGGATGTGTCGGCTGCTGAGAAGCAACAAATTGTGGAGTGTTTAGGTCAAGGCATGACTACAATCAACATTGTGCGATGATCAGGATGAAGTGTCTTGGCAATCAAGAAGTATGTAGCTGATTCACAGTACACACGTGTGCGTGCTGATAAGGGCAAATTGAGGACTCTTTCCTACAGGCAATTACGTCAGGTTGAAAGAGCAGCGGCAAAAAAGCCTTGTCATAGCAGCAGACAAGTTTTTGAAGCTGCTTGTGCCTCCAACGTCCCCCGAACAACAAGATGCAGGGTCCTTCAGAGGTTTGCAGCTGTGCATACGCCATCCTGTCGACCTCCTCTATCCACTTCACACAAGCAGAAACGGCTCCAGTGGGCCAAACATTACATGAAGACTGATTTCAAAACTGTTTTGTTCACGGATGAGTGCCGTGCAGCGCTCGATGGTCCAGATGGATGGAGTGGAGGATGGCTGGTTGATGGACACCCCACGCAAACACGGCTACAGCGCCAACAAGGAGGAGGTGGAGTAATGTTTTGGGCTGGAATCATGGGGAGAGAGATTGTCGGCCCCTTTAGGATCCCTGAAGGCGCTAAAGATGAACTCCATAATGTATGTGGATTTTCTCAAACAGCACTTCCTGCCATGGTTCAAGAAGAAGAACCGTGTATTTCACAGCAAGATCATTTTTCTGCATGATAATGCACCATCTCATGCTGCACATAAAACATCTGCATCTCTGGCTGATATGGGCATAAAAGGGGACAAACTTATGGTGTGACCCCCATGCTCCCCTGACCTGTACCCCATTCAGAACCTTTGGAGCATCATTAAAAGGAGTGTCTATGATGGCGGGAGGCAGTTCACATCTAAGCAACAGCTCTGGGAGGGTATTCTGTCCTCATGCAAAACAATTGAAGCAGAAACCATCCAAAACCTGACAAATTCAATGGACGAGAGAGTTCAGAAGCTCCTTTCGAACAAGGGGTCCTATGTGAAAATGTAACATCACCTAGAATAAAGTTTTGAGTTGAAAACTGTTTGATTTCAGTTTCTAACAACCTGCTAATGCTTATAATTTCAAAAATGACCATTTTTTTGGTCTTTATTAAAATGAAAAGGTTGATCGAAAAGTTTGGGGGATCTAAGAGTGTGGCAACCCAGTAGTCATGATTACTTCGAATTCTGACAATATGAGGGTCATGCTGCAGGTAGTGCAGCAAGAAGGCACTTATGTGTCTTGCGCATCTCGGAGCCCCAAAATTATTTTCCGGGCTAGATGCAGCTAAAAATTATTATTAATTTTAAATCTGGTGAAGCTTTAGTATAGATGGCCTAATAGGATCAGTGCTGCACACTGCTACAAAGCCCAAATTATTTTCCAGCCAAGATGCAGATAAACATGATTAGTAATTTGAAAGCTTAAAACGGTTGGTAGGGTGATTTTAACCAATCATCAAGCTTTTACTCTCCCCAGGATGACACAGGGGTAGAAAAGTCATTTCGGATCCATGATTTGTTCATCTTTATGAACGTGAGTCTGTCTACATTATCAGTGGAGAGCCGCGTGCGCTTATCTGTCAGCACACCACCAGCAGCGCTGAACACACGTTCAGACAGAACGCTGGCTGCGGGGCATGACAAGATCTCCAAGGCGTAAGTGGCTAGCTCCGGCCATTTATCCAGATTGGAAGCCCAAAAAGAGCAAAGGTCCAGTGACACAGTCGTGGCTTCAATGTTTACTTGGAGATACTCCTGTACCATCGTCTCTAGGCGTTGACTATGTGTCAGACTTCTTGTCTCCTGTGGCCTTGCAAAGGATGGGCTAAAAAAGTGGTGAAATGATTCCGCAAAATTGATGTTACCAGCAGATACTGTGGTTCTGTTACGGTTTGAGTGCTGAACACTTGACGGTCCCACGGTTGGCAAGTTGGAACTGTGAGATTCACTACGTGCACCACTGGTATTTTGTGGAAAAGCACATGTAAGATTCTGCAACAGTCTCTGCTGATACTCCTGCATGCGTGCATCCCTTTCTATGGCAGGAATAATTTCTGCAAATTTACTTTTGTACCGGGGATCTAACAGTGTGGCAACCCAGTAGTCAGGATTATTTCTAATTCTCACAATTCGAGGGTCATGTTGCAGGTAGTGCAGCAAGAAGGCACTCATGTGTGTTGCGCATCCAGGAGCACCAAGTCCCTGTTGTGTTGGTGGCGAGGTAACAATCATGCTTCCTTCCTCTGTCCTCTCCCCCCAACCTCGCACAACAGAAATGTGATCAAGGTCTCCCTCATCTGATGAGTCTTCCATCAGTTCGTCCTCCACTTCTTCCTGGGCTCCTGCACCTTCCTCACTAGTTTGGCTGCTACCATGCGCCCTGGTAAAACCATCTCCCCCACCCTCACATGCCTGCCGCCTTGGTGCTGCCGACCGTCTGGACCTTGCAGATGTTAGCCCTTCCGCATACAACTCCTCCTCCTCTACTTCCTCCACCTCCTCTTGTGCCACCACGTGACTCCGAATTCTGTTTAACATGTGCTCCAGCATGTAAATCACCGGAATAGTCATGCTGATAATGGCATCATCAGCACTAAACATCTTCGTCGCCATTTCAAAACTGTGCAGAAGGGTGCATAGGTCCCTGATCTGAGACCACTCCTCCAGCGTGATTTGCCCCACCTCTGAATCTCGTTGGCCCAGGCTATACGTCAGAACGTATTACACCAGGGCTTGTCGGTGCTGCCACAGTCGCTGCAACATGTGCAGAGTTGAATTCCACCGGGTAGGCACATCGCATTTTAGCCGGTGAAGTGGCAGGCCCAACGACTTCTGTAGAGATGTAAGTCGCTGAGCTGCGGGATGCGAACGGCGGAAGTGAGCACACAGCGACCGTGCCCTCTGCAGAAGGCCATCTAGTCTGGGATAGTGGGCTAAAAATTGCTGGACAACCAGGTTCAACACGTGAGCCATACAAGGCACGTGTGTGACATTGCCCCGGCGAAGGGCCGCACCCAGGTTTGCAGCATTGTCGCACACGGCCTTCCCTGGTTTCAGGTCCAGTGGAGACAACCATTCATGAAATTGGTTCTCCAGAGCTGACCACAACTCCTCAGCTGTGTGACTCACATTTCCCAGACATTTCAATGTAAAAACCGCCTGATGACGTTGAGCCCTACTGCCAGCATAGTAAGGAGGTGTGCAGGATCCCTTCTGCGCAGTTAGAAAGCTTGTGGCATGACCAGACAGGCTTTGGGTGCAGGTGGAAGACCGAGAGGAGGTTGAGGAGGCAGAAGCAGTGGAGGAACTTTGACATAAAGAGGATTGACGCACAACTCGTGGGGACGGCAAGACTTGGACAGCAGCCCCTTGTCCTGCTGTCACCATAGTTACCCAGTGCCCAGTCAGCGACATGTAACGCCCCTGTCCATACCTACTCGTCCAAGTGTCTGTGGTGAAATGCACCCTGTCACACACAGAGTTTCTCAAAGAAGCGGTGATGTTGTGTGCGACATGCTGGTGGAGCGCAGGCACACCTTTCTTTGAGAAGTAGTGCCGACTGGGCATCTGGTACTGGGGCACTGCGACGGACATAAGGTCTCGAAAATCCTCTGTGTCCACCAGGCGGAAAGGCGGCATTTCTGTAGCCAAGAGCTTGCAGATGGTGAAATTCAACCTCTTAGCTTTCTCATGGCTAGGAGGAAATGGTCTTTTACTTGTCCACATCTGAGGGACCGAGGGCTGGCTATTGTGCTTAGACGGGGTTGATAAGGGTGTCCCCGGCAAACTGCCGGTCTGTGAGGAAGATGCAGGCGGACATGTTAGGTTGCCTTGATCCAAAGGTGGTGCTATCGATGTCGGACAGCGCTCAACACCAGCTGGTGTTACCACCTCCAAAGAAAATGATGACCTGCCAATCACGCTGGCTGTTGCGGGTAAAGAGGTGGCAGGTCTGCGCCCCAAAACAGGTGTGACTGCTGTCCCCCCAGTCACAGAGGATGAAGAGGCCGCGGATGCACAAGATATGGCAGACGGTGGTTGGCCCGGCCGGCTAGGCCGCATTGTAGCACACTGAGCTTCCCACTGCAACTTATGCTTCATGTCCATGTGCCGGTTCATGCATGAAGTACTCAAACTATGTATTTTTTGGCCTCTACTTAGCTTTTGCTGACAAATGTTACAGATAACACGAGTTGGGTCATCTTTATCGATCTGAAAAAATGCCCAGGCTATGCAAGGCTTAGCACCCATGCGACCTGAAGAGCCACCACGACTTGTGGTGAGAGGCAGAGTTGTGTTTGAGGATGCAGTTGTTGACGTGCTTCCAGTACTACGTCTCTGTCCAGGAAGGCGCAACCTGACCTCGTCGTCACTAGCATCTTCCTCCACCTCCTCTGCTGACCTCATCTCTTGACTGACTGTGGGTTGACAGTAAGTGGGATCTCCAACCTCATCATCATCACCCTGTGCGTTATCACACCCGTCGTCCTCAGAGCCAACCTGTTCCTGCCCTGACAAAAAACTAAAGTTGTCGCTCCAATCAGGTATTTGAGTCTTATCATCGTCTTCCTCATTGTCTCCACCAACAGGAGTTACAGTTTGGGAATGAGGGTCTACATTATGGTCAGAACCTTCTGCGTCTGGTCCTGGATCCGACTCATAAAGATTCTGGGCATCAGTGCAGATCATTTCCTCGTCTGGATTCACAGAAGCGCTGGAGTCGACCTCTGATTCCCAGGCTATAGTATGAGTAAACAGCTCTGCAGACTCAACCATCTGTTCTACCTCATACTCAGACGGGCAGCTGGAGATTTGGGAGCTGTGAGGAAGCAAGTGCGATTGGGGTGACACCTTTGAGGACTGGAGTATTTGTGATGTTGAAGTTGATGTGGAGGAGAGCCCACTTAAAGGAGCACTTGATATCCGTTGAAGCACCTGCTGTTTTTGTGCCTCATCTGGAATTTGTAGCGATTGGCGTGGCCGTAAGAAAGGGATCTTAGCACATTGTCCGCTAAAAGAAGTAGACATTTTAGTTTGGCTGGAAGATGGTCTTTCTTCTGCAGATGTTACTGTTGCTTTAACACCTACCCCACGGACACAACCTTTTTTCCCCTTCCCAACACGCTTATTCCCCTTTCCACCAGCAGCAGGCCTTTTTCCACTCATTTTGGTGGTTAACTAATTCACAACTCTGGAGTTGTTTGCACAAAAAAACAATGGATGGGAACCGAGCAGAGCTGAGTGGCCAAACTGTGGTATTAGGCCAAAACTATTGGCTGGGTTAGATGCAGAAAAAAATTATATTCAATTTGCAACCTGATGGAGGTCTGTATAGATGGATTAATAGAACAAGTCCCACACACAGCTAGAAGCCCAATATTTTTTCAGAGGTAGATGCAGAAAAAAATATATTCAGTTTGCAACCTGATGGAGGTCAGTATAGATGGACTAATACAACAAGTCCCACACACAGCTAGAAGCCCAATATTTTTTCAGAGGTAGATGCAGAAAAAAATATATTCAGTTTGCAACCTGATGGAGGTCTGTATAGATGGATTAATAGAACAAGTCCCACACACAGCTAGAAGCCCAATATTTTTTCAGAGGTAGATGCAGAAAAAAATATATTCAGTTTGCAACCTGATGGAGGTCTGTATAGATGGATTAATAGAACAAGTCCCACACACAGCTAGAAGCCCAATATTTTTTCAGAGGTAGATGCAGAAAAAAATATATTCAGTTTGCAACCTGATGGAGGTCTGTATAGATGGATTAATAGAACAAGTCCCACACACAGCTAGAAGCCCAATATTTTTTCAGAGGTAGATGCAGAAAAAAATATATTCAGTTTGCAACCTGATGGAGGTCTGTATAGATGGATTAATAGAACAAGTCCCACACACAGCTAGAAGCCCAATATTTTTTCAGAGCTAGATGCAGAAAAAAATATATTCAGTTTGCAACCTGATGGAGGTCTGTATAGATGGATTAATAGAACAAGTCCCACACACAGCTAGAAGCCCAATATTTTTTCAGAGGTAGATGCAGAAAAAAATATATTCAGTTTGCAACCTGATGGAGGTCAGTATAGATGGACTAATACAACAAGTCCCACACACAGCTAGAAGCCCAATATTTTTTCGGAGGTAGATGCAGAAAAAAATATATTCAGTTTGCAACCTGATGGAGGTCAGTATAGATGGACTAATACAACAAGTCCCACACACAGCTAGAAGCCCAATATTTTTTCAGAGGTAGATGCTGAAAAAAATATATTCAGTTTGCAACCTGATGGAGGTCTGTATAGATGGATTAATAGAACAAGTCCCACACACAGCTAGAAGCCCAATATTTTTTCAGAGGTAGATGCAGAAAAAAATATATTCAGTTTGCAACCTGATGGAGGTCTGTATAGATGGATTAATAGAACAAGTCCCACACACAGCTAGAAGCCCAATATTTTTTCAGAGGTAGATGCAGAAAAAAATATATTCAGTTTGCAACCTGATGGAGGTCAGTATAGATGGACTAATACAACAAGTCCCACACACAGCTAGAAGCCCAATATGTTTTCAGAGGTAGATGCAGAAAAAAATATATTCAGTTTGCAACCTGATGGAGGTCAGTATAGATGGACTAATACAACAAGTCCCACACACAGCTAGAAGCCCAATATTTTTTCAGAGGTAGATGCAGAAAAAAATATATTCAGTTTGCAACCTGATGGAGGTCAGTATAGATGGACTAATACAACAAGTCCCACACACAGCTAGAAGCCCAATATTTTTTCAGAGGTAGATGCAGAAAAAAATATATTCAGTTTGCAACCTGATGGAGGTCTGTATAGATGGATTAATAGAACAAGTCCCACACACAGCTAGAAGCCCAATATTTTTTCAGAGGTAGATGCAGAAAAAAATATATTCAGTTTGCAACCTGACGGAGGTCTGTATAGATGGATTAATAGAACAAGTCCCACACACAGCTAGAAGCCCAATATTTTTTCAGAGGTAGATGCAGAAAAAAATATATTCAGTTTGCAACCTGATGGAGGTCTGTATAGATGGATTAATAGAACAAGTCCCACACACAGCTAGAAGCCCAATATTTTTTCAGAGGTAGATGCAGAAAAAAATATATTCAGTTTGCAACCTGATGGAGGTCTGTATAGATGGATTAATAGAACAAGTCCCACACACAGCTAGAAGCCCAATATTTTTTCAGAGCTAGATGCAGAAAAAAATTATATTCAATTTGCAACCTGATGGAGGTCAGTATAGATGGACTAATAGAATGATGCTATGCCCAAAAGATTTTACTTCACTAGGTGCAGTAAAAAAATTGGTATTCTATACACAGGTGGTATATCTTGCAACACAGATAGGCTACTCCACTGACTAACACACTCTGCAATAGGCCAAAAAGGATTAGCTTTGCTAGATTCAGCCAAATGCTGTGAAAAAAACTTGCACAGCACTGGCACAGACCTGCCTGGCAAAAACTGATAGGAACTGATGTAACCTAGTCCTGAAAAGGACTCCAATTACAATTAGTCTTTACTCCCACAATCTATCTATTTAAGAGCACAGACCTGCCTGATAAAAGTCGTAGGAAATGCTGTAACCTAGTCCTTAAAAGGACTGCAATCACAACTATTCCCTACTCCCAAGCTATCTGTAGATTTGTGCGAAAATTGGCTTGAAATTAACAAGGTATAGCGCACACAGCAACAGCGGTGCCGTCTAACACGCAGCTGCAGCAGTGAGAAAATGGTGGCGACGGGGAAAATGGCTTGGTCTTATAGGGCAAGGACATGTGACATACACTGCCAATGACACATGCCCTTGCTTGTGTGAAAAAAAGCACTTCGCTCCGTGTGTGCGCTGCTGATAGGCTGACAGATTGCACCTCCCCACTGCAAATGCGGGAAATAGAAAAAAAAATGGAGATCTTCATTGCTCCTGCAGAGATCCATCCCCTGCCCCTCACCCGCCCCGCTGTACACTCAAACTGCGTATTAATATTAATTTTCATCATTACTGAGAAAAAATCCAGTTATGATTTTGGTGCACGAACAGTTATCGAACATAACCTCGAACAGCCGAATTTTTCTCAAATTGTTCGTGTTCGCCGAACGGCTCGAACACCGCCCAAAACAGCTCGAATTTGAGATTGGCGAACAGTTCGAGTAGAACAACGCTCATCTCTAGTTGTGATATGTCTATTTGAACTTGGAGTTCTTTTTCCTAAGTTATTATGTTTTTAGTCTTTAGTAGTTCAATGTCATCATTGTAAATCCTATACAGACAGTTTGTCACCCATTTGGGGCTTTCAAGGGGTTTAGATAATAGGTCAAAAATGAATCTGCGAAGAGAAAAGAGAATATTTTTTGAAGTCAGGAATAGTTGCAATTTTAACCATGTCGAAATTTCTTTGTTAGGTAAAGTATATTTATCCTGAAGGGATTGAAAAGTAATAAGATTATTATCCAGAATTATATCTTGGATTACTGAGATACCCAATTCCAACCATGTACTCAATTTCAGCTTAGCGATTAAAATTTCTAAAATTTGGATTGGAAGAGAATTAAGCTGCAAATCTTTACATTTTGACTGTGTTTTTTTGAGCAGATTTCTCCAGACGGTGATAACTGCCTTGAGTGTCTGAGAATTTGGTAGAGGTTTACTAGGGTCTATAAGATAAGCTGTGATAACTAGCTTCAAGTCACTATGATTTATTTGGGCCTTTTCCAAGGAGACCCAGGGAATAGGATTGTCTTTTAGTAACCAACCATTTGAGAGTTTCAATATCGTTGCTTGATAATAACTAAAAAGATTTGGGAGACCCAATCCACCTCGTCTCTTATGTTTTTCTAAAAGAATGATTGATATCCGTGGTTTATTTTTGTTCCAAATAAACATTCTGAGTTGTGTTTGAAATTTATTGAACCATTTTCCAGGTATAGGCAATGGAATACAACTAATTACATATAAAAATTTAGGAAGGGCCATCATCTTGTAAGTAATGATTCTCCCCAGCCACTATAGGTCTATTTTATTCAGACGGAATAATTCTGTTTGGAGGGATTTATGAAGGACCGACATGTTGTCATTGACCACAGATGATGGAGATTTTCTGTTTCAAGTTCTATACAGATGATTTTTCAGTTGTCACAACAGACAGAAATACAATAAAAAGTAAAGTAACACATCTACAGTATATACAATAAATAACAACAAATACATCATCCACAGGAGGTGATGTAACAGCTCATCTCATTTCACTCTTTTCACAATAGTCTATTGATGTCCTGTATCCACGTGACTGCTGAAAAGTACAGGAAGCATGAGTCTAGTATTTGGCTTAGCGGCTAATGTGAGTAAAGCTACAATAAGAACAAATTAGATTAGATATTAATGCACATTATTTAATTTCAATTAAATGTATCCATCAGCAGGTTTTTACTATGTAATTTGAGTTGAGACCCTGTGTCACTTACTAGGCTGTGTATTGCTGTTTCAATAAAATCAGTGTTTTATCAGCACGAGATTATCCCTACAGGACTAGAGCCAACTGCTCTGTGTAACCCCGCCCGCACCACTGATTAGCAGATTTCAGTCAATGTACAGTGTACACAGAAAGCTACCAATCAGTAGTGTGGTCGGGGTTATACAGACCTCAGCATTCTAAACACTGCTAGATCTGCAGCAGAGAAAACAGTGAATGTATCAAAATGACAGCATGCAGACCAGCATGTGACACATCACTGGAATCATCGTCTCAGCCCCTACATCAAGCCCAAGCACAGGATATGGCCCCCAGGCCACATGCGGCCTGCCAAAGGGTTTGCTGAAGTCCGCAGAAATATCTGGGAGACACCGCTCCCTTCTTCCTCTATTCAAATGTATTAGTGTCTGAAAGATTTGAACACTGTGACGCCGGGATTGAGGCAGGGGAGCGCTCGTCAGCTCTGGCCCCGACTTGCAGCATCTTGATGAGGTCAGCACGCTGCTGACGTCATCAGAGTGCTGCTGACTTCACAGTGATGGCGGGCACCGGTAAGCGCTCCGTGGAGGAGCTGAAGATTAAATTATTAAAAATTAAAGTATTTTAGATTTGAGGGCCAGGGGCAGGAGAAGGTTGGTGTTCCTAAAGGGCACATTATGGGACAATGGGGGACATTATGGGACAATGAGGGGGAGATTGTGAAAGGGAGCATAGTATAGCGAGGTGCAGTGAGATGGAGTAGGGAAGTAATGATCGCGGTCGCAGAGGGGGAGGGTGGCCTGACAACGCCAGTGCATACTTCAGCTGGATGTACATTCATATACTAATGGTGTTTCTAGCGCTTCATTCATGTACTGATGGATGTTCTTGCTCTGCATATACAGTACATACTGATGGTGGTACTTGTACTGCATTTATGTACTGATGTACTGACGGTAGATCTGGCGCTGCATTCATGTACTGACGGTGTTCTGGTGTTGCATTCATGTACTGACACTGGTTCTAGTGCGGAATTCATGTACTGATGGTGGTTCTGGCACTGCATTCGCGTACTAATGGTGATATGGATAAAACTGAATTCATCATCTTTCCACCATCTCGCTCAACCCCCCCATCTGACCTACCTATCAAAGTCAATGGCTGTCCACTCTCCCCAGTCCCGTAAGCTCGCTGCCTCGGGGTAACCCTTGACTCTGATCTCTCCTTCAAACCTCATATCCAAGCCCTTTCCACTTCCTGCCGACTCCAGCTCAAAAATATTTTCCAGATCAGCACATTCCTCAACCATGAATCTGCAAAAACACCAGTGCATGCCCTCATCATCTCCCGCCTCGACTACTGCAACCTCCTGCTCTGTGGCCTCCCTTCTACCATTCTTGCACCCCTCCAATCTATCCTAAACTCTGCTGCCTGACTAATCCAACTGTCCCCCCGCTATTCACCGGCCTCTCCTCTCTGTCAATCCCTTCACTGGCTCTCCATTGCCCAGAGACTCCAGTTCAAAACCCTAACCATGGCATATAAAGCCATCCACAACCTGTCCCCTCCATACATCTGTGACCTAGTCTCCCGGTACTTACCTGCACACAACCTCTGATCCTCACAAGATCTTCTCTATTCCCCTCTTTTCTCCTCTTCCCACAATCGCATACAAGATTTCTCCCGTGCATCCCACCTACTCTGGAACTCTCTACCCCAAAGCATCAGACTCTCGACTACAATGGAAACCTTCAAAAGGAACCTCAGGACCCACCTTTTCCGACACGCCTACAACCTGCAGTAACCCTCGCTCCACCATACTGCTGCACGACCAGTTCTACTCTCACCTACTGTATCCTCACCCATCCCTTGTAGATTGTGAGCCCTCGCGGGCAGGGTCCTCTCTCCTCCTGTACCAGTCACTGTCTCATTTTTGTTCAAATTATTGTACTTGTTGTTTGCTATGTATACCTCTTTTAAACATGTAAAGTGCCATGGAATAATGGCGCTATATTAATAAATAATAATAATAATTCTGGCACTGCATTTGTGTACTGATGGTGGTTCATTCATAACATTCTTGTACTGACGGTGGTTCTAGTGCTGCAGTCTTGTACTGACAGTGGTTCTGATCTTGAACACATGTAGCAATCCATAAAGTGCTTCATGGCTATGTTAAAACTTCAAAATCCTCAAAAGTTAAAGATATGAGATTAAGGATTTGGCGAGTTTCTGCTCCAAAAACTCAGTTTAAGTTAGCTTGTGTTCACATTTATTTTTTTTGGCGCAGAAACTCTCCAAATCCTCCTCAAATACTCAAGATTTGGTTCTGATGATGTATTAATGTATGGATGGTGGTTCTGGTGATGTATTCATGTAAGTACCCCATTAAAAAATGTTTGTGGCCCTTAGGGTTGGTTCAATATCGCCATGCGGCACTTGGACCAAAAAATGTTGTGCACCCCTGCCCTACATAACGCTGCTCTCAGATTACATTGCTAAACCTGGTGAAATATTCCCTTTAATAAAAAATGTTAATACATTTAATTTAATACCTGATCATATTTTAGAAGCAAACAAAATTGTTATATATACACACTGCTCAAAAAAATAAAGGGAACACTTAAACAGTACAATGTAACTCCAAGTCAATCACACTTCTATGAAATCAACCTGTCCAGTTATGAAGCAACACTGATTGTGAAACAATCAATTTTTCCTGCTGTTGCATAAATGGAACAGACAACAGGTAGAAATGATAGGCAATTAGCAAGACACCCCCTATAAAAAAGGGTTTCTGCAGGTGGGGACCACACACTATTTCTGTGTTCTCATCCTTTTTGGCTGTAATTGGTCACTTTTGCATTTTGTCATTGCTCTCACCCCTAGAGATACAGCAGCATGAGGCGGCATCTACAGTACAACCCACAGAAGTTGCACAGGTAGTGCAGCCCATCCAGGATGTCACATTAAAGAGATCGGTGGCAAGAAGGGTAGCTGTGTCTGTCAGCACAATGTCCAGAGAATGGAGCAAATACTGTACCAGGAGACAGGCCAATACACCAGGAGATGTGGAGGGGACTGTAGGAGGGCAACAACTCAGCAGCAGGACTGCTATCTCCTCCTTTGTGCAAGGAGGAACAAGAGGAGCAGTGCCAGAGCCCTGCAAAATGACCTCCAGCAGGCCACTTCCATCCATGTGTCTGCTCAAATGTCAGAAACAGACTCTATGAGGGTGGAATGAGGGCTCGACATCCACAAGTGGGTGTTGAGCTTACAGCCCAACACCGTGCAGGGTGATTGGCAAATTCCACATTGGTGCCCTGTGCTCTTCATGGATGAGAGCAGGTTCACACTAAGCACATGCGACAGACGTGACAGAGCCTGGAGACGCCGTGGAGAACATTCTGCTGCCTGTAGCATCCTCCGGTTTGGCAGTGGGTCAGTAATGGTGTGGGGAGGCATTTCTTTGGAGGGTGGCACAGTCCTCCATGTGCTAGTCAGAGGTACCCTGACTGCCATTAGGTACCGGGATGAGATCCTCAGACCAATTGTGAGACCCATGCAGGTGCAGTGGGTCCTTTGTTCCGTCTGATGCATGACAATCCTAGACCTCTTGTGGCTGAAGTGTGTCAGGAGTTCCAGCCTAATGAAGGCATTGATGCTTTGGACTGACCTGCCCCTTCCACAGACCTTAATCCAATCGAGAACATCAGGGACATCTTATCTCATTCCATTCACCAATGGCACGTTGCACCACAGACTGTCCAGGAGGTGACTAATGCTTTAATCCAGGTCTGGGAGGAGATCCCACAGGAGACCATCCGCAACCTCATCAGGAGCATGCCCAGGCGTTGTAGGGAGGTCATACAGGCACGTGTAGGCCACACACACTACTGACCATCATTTCCTTGTCTTGAGGCATTTCCACTGAAGTTGGATCGACCTGTAATTTGATTTTCCACTTTGATTTTGAGTATCATTCCAAATCCAGACCTCCATGGGATATTAGTTTTGATTTACACTGATCATTTTTATGTTTTATTGTTTTCAACGCATTCCACTATGTAACGAATAAAGATTTGCAACTGGAATATTTCATTCACTGATATCTAGGATGTGGTATGTTAGTGTACCCTTCATTTTCTGAGCAGTATATATATATATATATATATATATATATATATATATATATAGTACAGACCAAAAGTTTGGACACACCTTCTCATTTAAAGATTTTTCTGTATTTTCATGACTTTGAAAATTGTACATTCACACTGAAGGCATCAAAACTATGAATTAACACATGTGGAATTATATACTTAACAAAAAAGTGTGAAACAACTGAAAATATGTCTTATATTCTAGGTTCTTCAAAGTACCCACCTTTTGCTTTGATGACTGCTTTGCACACTCTTGATGAGCTTCAAGAGGTAGTCACCGGAAATGGTCTTCCAACAATCTTGAAGGAGTTCCCAGAGATGCTTAGCACTTGTTGGCCCTTTTGCCTTCACTCTGCGGTCCAGTTCACCCCAAACCATCTCGATTGGGTTCAGGTCTGGTGACTGTGGAGGCCAGGTCATCTGGCTTAGCACCCCATCACTCTCCTTCTTGGTCAAATAGCCCTTACGCAGCTTGGAGGTGTTTTTGGGGTCATTGTCCTGTTGAAAAATAAATGATGGTCCAACTAAACGCAAACCGGATGGAATAGCATGCCGCTGCAAGATGCTGTGGTAGCCATGCTGGTTCAGTATGCCTTCAATTTTGAATAAATTCCCAACAGTGTCAACAGCTAAGCACCCCCACACCATCACACCTCCTCCTCCATGCTTCACGGTGGGAACCAGGCATGTAGAGTCCATCCGTTCACCTTTTCTGCGTCGCACAAAGACACAGTGGTTGGAACCAAAGATCTCAAATTTGGACTCATCAGACCAAAGCACAGATTTCCACTGGTCTAATGTCCATTCCTTGTGTTCTTTAGCCCAAACAAGTCTCTTCTGTTTGTTGCCTGTCCTTAGCAGTGGTTTCCCAGCAGCTATTTTACCATGAAGGCCTCTGCACAGTCTCCTCTTAACAGTTGTTAAAGAGATGTGTCTGCTGCTAGAACTCTATGTGGCATTGACCTGGTCTCTAATCTGAGCTGCTGTTAACCTGTGATTTCTGAGGCTGGTGACTCAGATAAACTTATCCTCAGAAGCAGAGGTGACACTTGGTCTTCCTTTTCTGGGGCGGTCCTCATGTGAGCCAGTTTCTTTGTAGCGCTTGATGGTTTTTGCAACTTCACTTGGGGACACTTTCAAAGTTTTCCCAATTTTTAGCACTGACTGACCTTCATTTCTTAAAGTAATGATGGCCACTCGTTTTTCTTTACTTAGCTGCTTTTTTCTTGCCATAATACAAATTCTAACAGTCTATTCAGTAGGACTATCAGCTGTATATCCATCAGACTTCTGCACAACACAACTGATGGTCCCAACCCCATTTATAAGGCAAGAAATCCCACTTATTAAACCTGACAGGGCACACCTGTGAAGTGAAAAACATTTCCGGTGACTACCTCTTGAAGCTCATCAAGAGAATGCCAAGAGTGTGCAAAGCAGTCATCAAAGCAAAAGGTGGCTACTTTGAAGAACCTAGAATATAAGACATATTTTAAGTTGTTTCACACTTTTTTGCTAAGTATATAATTCCACATGTGTTAATTCATAGTTTTGATGCCTTCAGTGTGAATGTACAATTTTCATAGTCATGAAAATACAGAAAAATCTTTAAACGAGAAGGTGTGTCCAAACTTTTGGTCTGTACTGTATATACATATATATATATATATATATATACTGCTCAAAAATATAAAGGGAACACTCAAATAACACATCCTAGATCTGAATGAATGAAATATTTTCATTGAATACTTTGTTCTGTACAAAGTTGAACGTGCTGACAACAAGATCACACAAAAATCATCAATGGAAATCAAATTTATTAACCAATGGAGGCCTGGATTTGGAGTCACCCCCAAAATTAAAGTGGAAAAACACACTACAGGCTGATCCAACTTTGATGTAATGTCCTTAAAACAAGTCAAAATGAGGCTCAGTATTGTGTGTGGCCTCCACGTGCCTGCATGACCTCCCTACAATGCCTGCACATGCTCCTGATGAGGTTGCAGATGGTCTCCTGTGGGATCTCCTCCCAGACCTGGACTAAAGCATCCGCCAACTCCTGGACAGTCTGTGGTGCAACGTGACGTTGGTGAATGGAGCGAGACATGATGTCCCAGATGTGCTCAATCGGATTCAGGTTTGGGGAACGGGCGGGCCAGTCCATAGCTTCAATGTCTTCATCTTGCAGGAACTGCTGACACACTCCAGCCACATGAGGTCTGGCATTGTCCTGCATTAGGAGGAACCCAGGGCCAACCGCACCAGCATATGGTCTCACAAGGGGTCTGAGGATCTCATCTTGGTACCTTATGGCAGTCAGGCTACCTCTGGGAAGCACATGGAGGGCTGTGCGGCCCTCCAAAGAAATGCCACCCCACACCATTACTGACCCACTGCCAAACCGGTCATGCTGAAGGATATTGCAGGCAGCAGATCGCTCTCCACGGCGTCTCCAGACTCTGTCACGTCTGTCACATGTGCTCAGTGTGAACCTGTTTTCATCTGTGAAGAGCACAGGGCGCCAGTGGCGACTTTGCCAATCCTGGTGTTCTGTGGCAAATGCCAAGAGTCCTGCACGGTTTTGGGCTGTGAGCACAACCCCCATCTGTGGACGTCGGGCCCTCATACCACCCTCATGGAGTCGGTTTCTAACCGTTTGTGCAGACACATGCACATTTGTGGCCTGCTGGAGGTCATTTTGCAGGGCTCTGGCAGTGCTCCTCCTGTTCCTCCTTGCACAAAGGTGGAGGTAGCGGTCCTGCTGCTGGGTTGTTGCCCTCCTACGGCCCCCTCCACATCTCCTGGTGTACTGGCCTGTCTCCTGGTAGCGCCTCAAGCCTCTGGACACTACGCTGACAGACACAGCAAACCTTCTTGCCCCAGCTCGCATTGATGTGCCATCCTGGATGAGCTACACTACCTGAGCAACTTCTGTGGGTTGTAGAGTCTGTCTCATGCTACCACGAGTGTGAAAGCACAACCAACATTCAAAAGTGACCAAAACATCAGCCAGAAAGCATTGGTACTGAGATGTGGTCTGTGGTCCCCACCTGCAGAACCACTCCTTTATTGAGTGTGTCTTGATAATTGCCAATAATTTTCATTTATTGTCTATTCCATTTGCACAACAGCATGTGAAATTGATTGTCAATCAATGTTGCTTCCTAAGTGGACAGTTTGATTTCACAGAAGTTTGATTTACTTGGAGTTATATTCTGTTGTTTAAGTGTTCCCTATTTTTTTGAGCAGTATATATATATATATATATATATATATATATATATATATATATATATATATATAATTATTTTTTCATATTTTCAGGGAAAAAACACTGGATAATTGCAGGTCTAGGTTACACCAATACAATTTGGGAATATGCATACATTATAGTTTCAAATTTTTATTTTGCCTTGTTTTTTTTCTTTACATATTTTATTGCTGAATTATATTTTGTTTTAAATGAACACAGTAAGTGGGGACAAATGGACATGTATATTGTGAGAATTATAAATTCAGGGGGACTATAATTAACAATTTGTTAAAGAGAATATGTCAGCAGGTTTTTGCTATGTAATTTGACAGCCCTTGAGGTAGGGACAGAGACTCTGATTCTAGCGGTGTCACTTAGTTTACTGGGTGCAGCATTTATAAAAGAATCACAGTTTTCTCTACTGCAGATCTAGCAGAGCTCAGTTGTTGAGCTGTGATAACCACATCCACACAGCTTTCAGTGTACACTGTATAGTTACAGAGCTGGGGGAGGGGGTGGACTAGGATGCAGGAGATCAGTTGTCCTGTAGTGATATAATCTTCTGCTGATAAAACACTGATTGTATTGAAACATCAAAAAACAGCCTAGTAAGTGACACATAACTGTAATCAGGGTCTCTGCTCCTACATTATGCTGCTTTCAGATTACATAGCAACAACCTGCTTACAGCTTCCTTTTAATTATAAACACTGCAAATACAGTAGCTGACCCACATTTTTATTTTGCAAATCTAGCAATAGACATGAGCTAAACTAATTTTGTCACTTTTTTCTGTCCAACAGACAATCAGTCAAAAGCATTGATCTAATGTATTAGATATTTAGAGTTGTCTGACTTGCAGTTGACAATGTTTAAACAAGATTATATATATATATATATATATATATATATATATATATATATATGTATTGTTATTAGTCAATGGAGTAGTGAGTATTATATTTATGGGGCCCAATAGTAGATATTAGTAATTAAATATTACAATACAGTTATTGAATATGATCTCTATATGGTTACATAACAAGACACACTATACCAAGACCAATATTTTCAATGATACCATTATTCAAGGTCTAAGTATTACCACCTCATTATTACCACTGCATTGTGACTAAATAATGTTACCATACTGTTATTATATGAAAACACTGCACAAATTCTATACAATTCAACATAGGCTCTCTGCGGACTGTATACCGGAGTATAGTACGGTTAAATCCAGTGACTGACAGGTGACATCTGACAATATGATTATTGTTGCTCACTTTTCTTCAATTATTCATCTTGCCCAATCCATCATGAGATTTTCTCCCAGCTGTGACTTATGTCTGCAGAGTTTGCTGCTCAGACATTTTAGCACCTCGCTATTCCAGCCCCCTAACTTACCATAACATATACAAGTTCCCCTGCTTGATGCTACCCTAAATTCTGTGCCTGTTACATCCCCATGTATCCTATTATTGTATCTGCTCGGTTGCGCCTCCAAATACTGTACTTAGGAAATAATAATGTCATCACTATAGTTAACCTCACAAAATAGTGCACACAGATTGTGACTAGGAAAACAATATAAGATGGATAGTGCACCTAAAAATAAAAGTGCCAGTGTGTGCCCCACACAGTAACAGCGCCCTTTTTAGGTCCCACACAACAATACTGCACAATTATAACATCTACCATTTTCACCCCTTTATGCCGCCTAAACACAATAATGCAGCCTTCTTCCACAACACAGTGATAATAACCCTCTTTGTGTCCGCACCCCAGTAAAAATGTCCAACTTTGTGTCCCTACAAAGTAATAATGTCCCCTCTGAGCCCCTGCTCCCAATGGTATTTACAAAAAATAAAACTGAATCCTTAGAACAGTAGAGAATTTAAGCCTTTACATAAAACGCTTGGAAACCATACCTTTCTCCTTTTTGTTTGGCTGTAGCCTTGATGATTGCAAACAGCAATAGACAGAAAAATGGATGTCATAAGTGTGAATGTGAGCTTACATTACAAATGTTCACCATAAATATCCATTTCCTACCAGTAGATGGCGCCTTTATTCTCACGAAAGATTATAAATGCCATTGACCAAGATAATGCATGACAGCAAGACTTTTTAAAGGAAATGAATATGTAAAAAAGTTCTATATCATTTTATTGTAATGATTTTTCAAGTCTTCACCAATTTGAGGATTTGTAGAGCCTTATATGGATTTCCTCAAAATGATACATTATTTTTCTCCCTTTAATCATGCACATCATAATGTGTTTTCTTAGTTCGGCCATCCTCTGTTGTCCTTTTGATGTCCTCTCGGAGCAACCATGTAATGTGTGCAGAGCTTGTGGTCATGCATAAATAAGCTCAATCCCAGGGAAAGGTAAGAATCATTTTTTGTTTCTTTTTAAAATGTGCTGAAAAATGAGGGACATTATTATTGGAAGGGGCCCAGGATGAGGAACATTATACTGAGAAGGGGCCCAGGAAGGAGGGCTTTATATTAGGAAGTGGCTCAAGATGGAGGACATTATACTAGGAAGGGGCCCAGGATGGGGTACTTTATTATAGGGTAGGGGGGGCATTTTTACAGGAAGGGGCCCAGGATGCGGGACATAAATTCAGGAAGGGACCAGGAGGGGGACATTATTATTGAAAGGGGTAAGAACAGGGGAAATTATTACTGGAAGGAGTCAGGACGGGGGCCATTGTTACATTGGTGGGGGCACAAATACCCATGTTTTTATAAGTTCTAGAATGCTACATGGACCCATACATCTGACCAAAATGCAGATGGGAGCCAAGGTCCAAATTTTGCACCAGAGCCCATCGGACTCTCATTACCCCAGTGATTACATCCTATCGTATCATGGGTGTTTCCTGTCAATGATTTTCCTTTTATAAGAAGATAATTACATGACACTCAGTTTAAAAAGTTCCATTTTTTTCCACTTCTTCACATATAGACACAAATAAATTAATTGGTTAAATCGGTTAGTGTCACTTATACAGGCATGTTACACTTGACGCTTGCAACACTCAGAGAGGAAACAGATCCTTAGCAGTTTAGTGCACATGAGGTGGAACAGTTGCTTCTTTAACAGTGCAGAAATGAATAAAGAACTGAACATATAACTTACCCTGTACATCAAGTCCCTGTTCACTTCAAAGGAGCCACACCCCAGGATTGTGTTACTTCACACAGGCTGCAGCAGACAATGCACTCAAACCAGGACCCACTTATAAGTGCCTTGCTCCACTTTAACCAGAGCCTGACTTCAAGGGTTGTCCTGTCTCCATGATTCCTATTGCTTCTTGTCTATATCCCAAACATCCATGGCTATATCTCATTTCTCCCAAGACCTTCTCCTTAGGGACAGTAGGGAGACCTGACAGGTTCCCTTTAGCCTCACCCAGTTAACAGTACAGTGAGTCTATACAGGCTGAGCAGCAGCCTGTATGGAGCATTGCAACCCTCCATCTTCCACTGCCAGCCTTATAAACCTATGCATTGAAAGTGGTAAGAGTATTTGTTCAGTCAGACAACCAGGTCTTAGTGAAACAGACAAGAAACTCTGAGTGAATCCAAACACAGCTCTACTCAAGCCCGTGCCAGGAGTGGACAAAATATTTGTTCAATCTGATTACCTGCGCGGGGACCTGTTCCACCTCCAAAGCACTAAGTAACTTCTGCCACAGACACATAACAAGGTCCATTATATTGAGATAATGGACTCAAAAGAGCCCATAGAGTGTATTAGCACAGAGGCTCTCTTCTGTCTGTGTCCACCTGTGACCTGCACCATGCCTCCCGGTTTCCAACCCACCATTAATTCTCAGAAGGCAAACTTCTTCTTCTGGCCTCCTGTCCACCATCATTCTTGATGTGCAAGCCAGTGTAAGGTGCGCAGGACGTTGGTCATGGGTGAGGGGCTGCTGTGGTTCCCACACCCTGGCAGCCCACAAGTAAATAGTGTCCCATTTCCCTTGTTCGGTGGGTGTACGTTATAACACGGTTTGGCCTGAAGTCTTCACTGACTCCACGATTCCGGATCCAAGAACAGCCACACATTGATCAGGAGACACTTGATTCTTTTCAAACAAATTAACTTTACTGAACAGTGTAAACTCTATCTTTGTCACAGCACAATATGATGTTACATTCACATCTTTTTCAGCCTTTCTGCTCTGGCACCCCTGCCTGGATTACTCTGCCCGGCTCTGCTGCTTTCATGGGTTCCGACCCGCCTTTCTGATACGATCCCCGTCCGGCTTTCCTTCCTGGAAAGTGATTAAGGCACGCTCCTCTGTCCCTAATACGGGCCGTAGGCCCCGGATGTCCCGGGAAGGTCCGCTAAAGTTAGTGGCGGCAGTCCGCCTGCTGCCCAAAAGCTTGTACTTTCTTGTGCTTCTCAGCCCTCTGGCATTGGACTTCACTAAGCATTCTATCTAATCTTCTCATCTCCCCTTAAAGCAGGAAGAGTTCCCCTAAGTAACTACCCCTGTCCCTCCCAAATTGGGGCTGTTTCCTAACACTTTAACTGTTCCTATGCTATAACTATCTATTTCCTGATTCTATTGTGCCCTCCACTGCACTTTCCCATTCCTATCTATATCTACCACTTTATCCTATTCCTATACCTATGTCCAATTTCTTATCCTTATACTTTCCCAATACTTAATACAACAGTACATTATATCCTTATCAAAACACATTTGAGTCATCCACGACAATAGTAATTAAAACATTCTATAAAAATGTTCATATTACATCATTCACATTAGTGGCCATGATGTTCTATGCACTTGAAATACATTCATAATACATAAAAGCTCACCCGTTTTATTAGAGAGGAGAAAGAGCATGATTGTCTCTGACAAACTCTTACATCAGCACCAGCTGGCCTCACTCCTATCTCACAGGTCTACCACAACTCCAATAGGAACTGCACATGGACCATCTGCGTATTCTCCTATAGGTGCCAAAACCCTCTCCTTTATCTTTTCTTGACTGCTCCTCTGAATAGCTTCATGTGATGGTGCAGAGCATTGGCAGCACCAAGCACATCGCCAGACATGTCTGCTCTCCCAGTTTTACAGGGAATTGCCTTGTTTTTAGCCACATTCATCCTGTCACCCTTTTAGATATAACTCTCTCCTTGTTTCTGGAGTTCCACAGTTATAATGATAATAATCCAGGTCAAGCCCCTGTGGTCAATGTACAGGGAGGAGCCTTCAAAGTTGCAGAACTGTGCAACTTTCTGGTTGTGATGACTGGTAGAGAGTGACATACCCTGCACTAAACAGAGTGGGCATGGGTAAGGGCATGGGAACGATGCGGCTTACACTAAGGCTATGTGCCCACGATGCAGAAATGCTCCGGATTTTTTCCTGAGCGTTTCTGCATCTCCCTGGCAGCAAAAACGCATGCGGATTGTACATGCGTTTTTCCTGCCAGGGACAAGCGGATGTGAAGCGTTATTCACATGCATTTCCGCATGCTGGTTGTCAAGCGCTTTCCAAGCGATTTTAGCATCACTTGGAAAGTGCTTGACAACTTGGTCACACTATATAAATCCATGCAAATGGCATGGATTTATATAGTGTGACCGAAAGAATGGTAAAAAATAAAAAATAAATATCATACTTACATTCTGATGGCCCCCGGTGTTCTTGTCTCTGCTTGCCAGCAGCTCGCGGTAGATTTAAGGACCTGCCGACGTCAGCGGTCGCGTAACCCGTCACATGACTAAATGACGTCAGCGCTGGTCCTTTAGTCTACCGCGAGCTGCCGGCAAGCCAAGATAAGCACACCGGGGGCCATCAGAAGGTAAGTATAATATTTATTTTTTATTTTATTCTTTTTTTTACAGGTACTATGGTACCCGGGTCCGGAGGAGAGTCTCCTTTTCTCCAAACCCGGGTACCATCCACACATTGAAACGCTTGGATTCCGCATGTACAGATGCAGTGATACGGATTCCATGCGTTCCAATGCATGTCAATGGCGGCGAAAACGCAGCGCTTCCGGAAAATAATTGGTAATGCTGCGGATTTTTCCGCAATGATAATCCGCAGCGGAAATTTCCGCAGCATGTGCACAGCACAAGCGGATTATCATTGGGGAACATGGCAGGCCTTCTACCAAGCATTTTTTAAGCGTTTCTGCAGCAGAATTGCCGCTGCGGAAACGCTTAAAAAATGCGTAGTGGGCACACAGCCTAAGTATGGACGAGGAACTGTCAAGGATGCTTTGTAAAACCTTTCTTTGATGATGTTTTCTTAAAGATCAATATCTCCTGCAATGTTTATTGCATCAATGTATAAATATGTTTAGAATGTAATTCGTCTTTACATTTTTCATTAAATGACTCCGGAAATTTGTAAAATATGCGTTAGATTATAGCTTCACTGCTGCTCTAATTCACAACAGAAAACTTGATGAATAAAATATAAAACTTATGGATCCACACCGGAATGATAATAAAACTTTTTGCTATGAAAGGATGTGATCATTGTGTACTATTCTGTGTGGACTATTATTAACCAAGTGAGTATTTTGACCATATCATCATTTTCTGCAAATGTTTCAACTTCAAGCTGTATAAACTTGAATGCTTATTGGATGAAGCAGATCAGGTGATGTGTATCAAGGTATGCAGAATTATTAGGCAGCTTGTTTTCCTCAGGCAGTATGGGACATTAAAGATTTAACTGACGGGCATCACAGTGGCTCAGTGGTTTGCACTGTTGTTTTGTAGCACCGGGGTCACATCCCACTAAGAACAACATCTGCAAGGAGTTTGCATGTTCTCCCCGTGTTTGTGTGGGTTTCCTCTGGGTTCTCCAGTTTCCTCCCACACTCCAAAGACATACTGATTGGGAATCTAGGTTGTGAGCCCTAATGGAGACAGTGATGATAACATCTGTAAAGCGCTGTGGAATATGATAGCGCAATATAAGTAAGCATAGTAAATAAATTCTGGAAAGTCAAAAATTGTAAAAGTCTTACATATGGACGCAGCACTCTTGAAATGACTAATATATCGGGGTGTGATCACAGAACCTTCAAAATTTTTGTTGCAAACAGGGTCGCAAAAATGTGTTGAGAAAAAAACACACATTAACTGCCAACGATTTGAGAAGAATCAAACGTGAAGAGACCATGAAGCCATTATCCTCCAGAACTGTCATTCCAGAACTGCAACCTCCCTGTTGGCCGAGAAGTACAAGGTGGTCAGTGCTCAGAGACATGGCCAATGTACTAAACGGAACACATAACGTCACAGAAAAAGAAACAGCCTTACCAACAACAGGTCAGATTACCAATGCACTAGCAGGATGCATCAGACCCCCATGATAAAGGTGGGGGCAGCACAAATCCAAATTACTGGTAAAACAACCACTCACTAACCTACCAATTCATGGAGGGGGTGGTTGCCTAGTAATAAAAATGCACACAGATGAGGCTTGCATAGGGCACCAGTCACACAGATACGTGTGAAGCACAGTGTCTGGCTTATAGCTTATTGATGGAGCCCATACCATTAGATCAGGCAGGCCACCCAGCACCATATAAGTGCACCCCACAAGGACAGACACCCCAATTCACCAAAGATTAAAGGGCCTGGCTGCATTCTCCATAAAAACTGAAAATTGTGAAATAAAAAGATGAAAAACAATATGTAAAATACATGAAGTTCAGTTTTAATAATACAGAGGCGTGCAAAAGTATTCACGCCCTTGGCTTTTTACCTATTTTGTTACATAACCTGTGTTTAAATATTTTTGTAATCTAATTTGTGTATGATGCATCAGGACTAAATAGTCTAAGTTGGTGAAGTGAAGAGAAAAAATATAGGCATAAATTTAATTTATGGGACCAAATAGCTAAAAATTATCATGTGCATATGTATTGGCCTCTTTTGCTATGAAGCCCCTAAAAATTTCTGGTGCAAGCAATTATCTTCATAAGTCACTTGCTTAGTGAAAGGAAGTCCACCTGTGTGGAATCTAAGTCTCACATGATCTGTCAGTATATACACACCTTTTCTGAATGGCCACAGAGGCTGCAACACTATTAAGTAAAAGGCACTACTAACCAAACAACACCATGAAAACCAAGGAGATCTCCAAACAAGTCAGGGACAAAGTTGTTGAGAAGTACAAGTCAGGGTTGGGTTATAAAAAAATATCCTTATCTCTGATGATCCTGTGGCACCCCAGGGGTCTGGTTGCCACAGTGATAGAAATATCACATCTGAGAGCAAGTGGGAGGTTCCCTGGTCAGGAGTCCTTGAACATGCAACACCTGCTGTCCCAGACCAGATAGGGGAGGAACCTGCCCTATGTAAACTGGATCTGGGGCGGGGTTAGTTGAGTTAGAGCCTGGAGTGAAGTTCCAGACACAGGGAAAGCAACAGCTAGGAGCTCTGTTGGAGCAGGAGCTGAGTGCCAGGGACTGGAAGCAGATATTGCTCGTCCTGGCTGAATACACTATGACCGGACAACGGAGTCCGAGGCTGTGAGGATCTCTAAGTCCAGCAGCAGCAAACCAACCGTCAGGGGATTCCAGGTCCTCTGGTCATAGGAAGCCCGGAGGCTCAGTCACACACACAAGGGACCGGTACCGCCATCGAGGAGCGGAAGCTACCAGAGGGTCCAAGTCACCAGCCATACGGGTGAGCACCACACGGTATACTCAGGGACGTGGGCTACTTCCACTCGCTTACAGCAAGGTAGCCAGGAAGAGTGCAGATAGACGGGGAGGCCTACAACTCCACCTGGCCAGGGGAACTCCTGTTTGTTCACAGACTGACCAGGCCCCTTATGCTAGCCAGTACTCCCGGGAGGGTCTGCCTTATCATCATCAGTAAAGACACCTGAACTGCACTGCAAAGACTCTGAGTTGTTCCTGCTTCACCCGTGCACCATCACTCCCATCATCCACACTCACTGCCCTGAGGCTATACTCCTCCCGTGGGGAGTTATCCCATCCTCTGCTGCGCACACCACACCAGCCTCAGTGGTCTGCCTCGCAGCGGCGGTACACCCTGACCGCAATCCACGGGTGGCGTAGTCGGACATTAAATCATAAAAACCCTATAAAAGACGGCCACTGGTCTGACCACCCTGGGCCACGGGACCGGGTCACCGCCACGGAGACTACAACCCCCAGAGACCCGGCTCCGGGTAACCCACACACGTGCATACACGGCCCAGGGGGCGCGTCAATCCCCCGGAGCACCATCAAATCTATTATCATCAAATGGAAAGAACATGGTACCACAACAAACCTGCCAAGAGAGGGTCGCCCACCAGAACTCTCAGCATGGACAAGGAGGACATTAATCAAAGAGGCAGCACAGAGACCAAAAGTAACTCTGGAGGAGCTGCAGAGTTCCCAAGCAGAGACTGGAGTATCCATACGACCACAATAAGCCATACACTCCATAGAGGTTGTAAGGCTCGTGTTGTGTTTGCCAAAAGACATATGGGAGACTCCCCAAATGTATGGAGGAGGGTGCTGTAGTCAGATGAGACCTAAATTTAACTTTTTGGCTACCAAAGTAAACGCTATGTCTGGTGCCAAACCAACACAGCTCAGCACCTCAAGAACACCTTCCCCACAGTGAAACATGGTTGTGGCAGCATCATTGCTGTGGGAAGGTTTTTCGGTAGCAGGGACAGGGAAAATGGTCCGAGTCGAGGGGAAGTTAGGGGATATTCTTGATCAAAACCTGTTTTAGTCTGTCAGTAATTTGAGACTGGGACAGAGGTTCACCTTCCAACAAGACAATGATCCAAAGCATACTTCTAAAGCAACACTCAAGTGGTTTAAGGGGAAATGTGTAAATGTTTTGGAGTGGCCTAGTCAAAGCCCACACCTTAATTCAATTGAAAATCTGTGGTCAGATTTGAAGATAGCTGTTCATCAGAGAAAACCATCTAACTTGAAGGAACCACACGTGCTGGGTTGTGCACGCGTCTTCTTGTGCAAGTGGCTTCGGAGATAAGTGGCAGTTATTTCAGAGGCCATGGACTAACACCAATCTTCTTCTCTTTTCACACAGGTACATGCTCTGCTCCTGCACATTCCTCTGCTTCCTGTATATGTCGCCATCTAATGCTCTGCTCCCCTGATTCAACTTACTGGTAGAATTCTCCTCTTGATATTTCTGCTTTATCTGTCACATTCCATTCAATACTCACATATGTCTGTCCTTTCCCCACTGTAGATTTTATCTGATGTTTAGAGGTGCCAAACTGCAGAGCCTACAGAGTCCCATCTCTGTCTTTGATCACCCAGCCATCTCCTGGTGAGGTGAGCAGCTGCTAATTTAGCCACAAGCAGCTCCCACAATGCCCCTCACCTGATGGTTTAGTGTGCCCTATATATTTAGAAGCTCCTTAAGGGGTGCACGCGTGCTGGGTTGTGCACGCGTCTTCTTGTGCAAAGTGGCTTCGGAGATAAGTGGCAGTTATTTCAGAGGCCATGGACTAACACCCGTCTTCTTCTCTTTTCACACAGGTACATGCTCTGCTCCTGCACATTCCTCCGCTTGCTGTATATGTCGCCATCTAATGCTCTGCTCCCCTGATTCAACTTACTGGTAGAATTCTCTGCTTGATATTTCTGCTATATCTGTCACATTCTATTCAATACTCACATATGTCTGTCCTTTCCCCACTGTAGATTTTATCTGATGTTTAGAGGTGCCCAACTGTAGAGCCTACAGAGTCCTAGCTCTGTATTTGATCACCCAGCCATCTCCTGGTGAGGTGAGCAGCTGCTAATTTAGCCACAAGCAGCTCCCACAATGCCCCTCACCTGATGGTTTAGTGTGCCCTATATATTTAGAAGCTCCTTAAGGTGTGCACGCGTGCTGTGCTGTGCACGCGTCTTCTTGTACAAAGTGGCTTTGGAGATAAGTGGCAGTTATTTCAGAGGCAGTTAGTCAGGGCAGGAGTCAGGTAACCAATACTTTGACCACTTACTCTCTTTTAACTATGTTTCTGTTAGCTCTCACTTTTTCCTCTATAGTCCTCCACTTTCTAGTAACCCCTCAAATCCCTACACCTAGTAAGGAACTCTTCATCTCTCCCTCCATCCTCCCCATTCATCTCACCTCCTCCTCAGAATTATTCCTCAACATTCAATCCTGGATCTCCAAACACAGACAGCCACCTCATGCTCTCTCTTGCTCCCACCTGCTAACACTTTTTCTGCTCCTCCTCACTGCTGGAGATATCTCTCCAAATCCTGGTCCTCCTCGCCATATTCCCACAGTTACTTCTACCTCCTATCCACGACCTTCCACAAACTGTCGCAACCCTTCTAACCTCATACCCATCCAACTAATCCCCACCTCCTCAGTTGCATTAACAGGAGCTCTATGGAACTCTTGCTCCGTCTGCAACAAACTTTCCTACATCCACGACCTTTTCATTACTAACAAACTTTCCTTCCTCGCCATCACCGAAACCTGGCTCACCCCCTCTGACACAGCCTCCCCAGCTGCACTTTCGTATGGCAGATTCCACCTTTCCCACACACCCCGCCCCAACGGCAAACATGGTGGAGGCGTAGGTTTTCTCCTGTCAGATACCTGCGCTTTCACCCAAATCCCATTGCCACCCTCTGTTACACTCCCCTCTTTTGAGGTGCACTGTGTGCGCATCTATTCCCCCTCTGACCTCCAACCAGTCCATCATTTACCGACCCCCAGGGCTAGCCACCACTTTCTTAGACCACTTCACCACCTGGCTGCTTCACTTCCTTTCCGCTGACATCACCACTATCATAATGGGTGACTTCAACATCCCCATTGACACTTCCCACTCTTCTGTCTCTAAGTTCCTATCCCTCACTTTCTCCTTCGGCCTTGCTCAATGGTCTTCTGCAGCTACTCATAAAGATGGCCACACACTGGACCTCATCTTCACCCGCCTATGTTCCCTATCTAACCTCTCTAACTCACCTCTCCCTCTCTCTGACCATAACCTCCTCACATTCTCTACCCTCTCCTCTCCAGGTGCACAATTGCCACTGCACAAACTTACACACGCTCGAAGAAACCTCAAACACCTTGACCTACACTCACTCTCTGAATCCCTCCTCCCTCTTACAGACATAAATTCCTTACACAATGCAGATGTTGCTGCCGCTTTATATAACACCACAATAGCTGCAGCTCTCGACTCGATTGGCCCTCTCACACATACCAAAGCTCGCACAATCAACAGGCAACCCTGGCACACCAAACTTACTAAAGAACTGCGTCGGGCCTCCAGGGTTGTGGAGCGGAGATGAAAAAGGTCTCACTCCATCGAGCACTTCATCGCATTCAAACAATCCCTCACTATTTTCAAGTCCACACTCACTACAGCAAAACAAACCTACTTCTCATCTCTCATATCCTCCCTGTCACACAACCCTAAACAGCTATTTAACACTTTCAATTCTCTCCTTCGTCCCCCAGCACCTCCTCCCTCTTCTCTCATCTCAGCCGAAGACTTTGCCTCATTCTTCAAGCAGAAGATCGACACCACCAGACAAAGCTTTTGCCTAAAGTCCGCACAACCCCTCCTCATATCTACTCAACCTTCCTCCTCCAAACCCCACTTCTCCACCATTACAGAAGGTCAAGTCTCCTCTTTACTCTCCAAATCACACCTCACCACCTGTGAACTTGACCCAATCCCGTCCCACCTCATCCCTAACCTTACCACAGTCTTCATCCCAACCCTAACCCACCTCTTTAACCTGTCACTAACAACCGATGTCTTCCCCTCATGTTTCAAACATGCCTCAATCACACCCATCCTCAAAAATCCCTCCCTTGACCCATCCTCTCTGACTAGCTACCGCCCCATATCACTTCTCCCCTAAGCCTCAAAACTACTAGAACAACATGTCCACCTTGAACTGTCCTCTCACCTCTCCTCCTGTTCCCTTTTCGACCGCCTACAATCTGGCTTCCCACTGCATCACTCGACTGAAACTGCCCTGACCAAAGTCACCAACGACTTACTAACGGCCAAATCCAAGCGACACTACTCCATCCTCCTCCTTCTGGACCTGTCATCTGCCTTCAACACAGTCGACCATTCCCTCTTACTACAGATTCTCTCATCTCTTGGCATCACGGACTTGGCCCTATCTTGGATCGCCTCATACTTAACAGACAGGACATTCAGCGTCTCCCACTCACGCAGCACCTCCTCATCTCGCCCCCTATCTGTCGGTGTCCCCCAAGGTTCAGTTCAAGGACCTCTGCTCTTCTCCATCTACACCTTTGGGACAGCTCATAGAGTCTCAAGGCTTTCAGTATCACCTCTATGCTGATGACACACAGATCTACCTCTCTGGACCCGATATCTCCTCCCTACTAACCAAAATCCCACAATGTCTGTCCGCCATCTCTTCCTTCTTCTCTGCCAGATTTCTAAAACTCAACATGGATAAAACAGAGTTCATCATCTTTCCACCCTCTCATTCATATCCCCCATCTGACCTATCCATCAACTTCAATGGCTGTTGAATCTCCCCAGTCCCACAAGTTCGCTGCCTTGTGGTAACCCTGAACTCTGATCTCTCCTTCAAACCACATAACCAAGCCCTTTCCACTTCCTGCTGACTCCAACTCAAAAATATCTCTCGGATCCGCACATTCCTCAGCAAAGACTCTGCAAAAACACTCGTGCATGCCCTCATCATCTCCCGCCTTGACTACTGCAACCTCCTGCTCTGTGGTCTCCCTTCCAACACTCTTGCGCCCCTCCAATATATCCTAAACTCTGCTGCTCGACTAATCCACCTGTCCCCCCGCTACTACCCGGCCTCTCCCCTCTGTCAATCCCTTCACTGGCTCCCCATTGCCCAGAGACTCAAGTTCAAAACCCTAACCATGGCATACAAAGCCATCCACAACCTGTCTCCTCAATACATCTGTGATCTAGTCTCCCAGTACTTACCTGCACGCAACCTCCGATCCTAACAAGATCTCCTTCTCTACTCCCCTCTTATCTCCTTTTCCCACAATGGCATACAAGATTTCTCCCGCGCACCCCCCCTACTCTGGAACTCTCTACCCCAACACATCAGACTCTCGCCTACCATGGAAGCCTTCAAAAGAAACCTGAAGACCTACCTCTTCCGACAAGCCTACAACCTGTAGTAACCAACGCCCCACCACATTACTGCATGACCTCCTCTACCCCCACATACTGTATCCCCTCTCTACCCCAAAGCATCAGACTCTCGACTACAATGGAAACCTTCAAAAGGAACCTCAGGACCCACCTTTTCCGACACGCCTACAACCTGCAGTAACCCTCGCTCCACCATACTGCTGCACGACCAGTTCTACTCTCACCTACTGTATCCTCACCCATCCCTTGTAGACTGTGAGCCCTCGCTGGCAGGGTCCTCTCTCCTCCTGTACCCGTCGCTGACTCGTTTTGTTAAGATTATGTAAATGTTTTTGCTATGTATATCCCTATCACATGTAAAGCGCCATGGAATAAATGGCACTATAATAATAAATAATAATAATAACTGGAGCAGTTTTGCCTTGAGGAATGAGCAAACATCCCAGTGGCAAGATGTGGAAAGCTCATAGAGACTTATCCAAAGCGACTTGCAGCTGTAATTGCCGCAAAAGAAGGCTCTACAAAGTAATGACTTTAGGGAGGTGAATAGTTATGCACACTGAAGTTTTCAGTTATTTTGTCCTATTTGTTGTTTGCTTTACAATAAAAAGTAAACCAAATGTTCACAGTTGTAGGCATGTTCCTTACATAAACTGATGCAAATCCTCAAAAAAAACAGTGAAAGAAATTTCAGGTGATGATGTAGCAAAATTTGAAAAATGACATGTATTGGTACGTTTGTGAGTGGTTGTTTCATCAGTATTTTGCACCTGTGATGCTCCAGCCTTTATCATTGGGGTTTGCTGTATCCTGCTAGTGCAGACCTGGGCAAAGGACAGCCGCACCATTGCCTCCCCCTCCCATGTCCTGCATCCAGATATCACCGCTATCTGCATCCTCAGATATAGATGCAGATAGCGAGGAATACTTCTTCCAACAATCAGCTTGTGCTACTGAGACAGCTGGCATGATTACGTCACTACATCACTTCTGCAGAGAGTCCATGCATAGGAGACCAGAGCAGAGTGCCAGCGGAATGGGAGTAATGTGATTATATTTTTGGGTGTTTTAATATGTGCATGGGATGTGTGCCCATGTACAGTGAGCTATGTGAGGTCTCATGCTGAATATAGGGGGACTGTGGGGACTCATGCTGTACAATATATAGGGGGCTATGTGGCCACTCATACTCTATAGGGGACTATGTGGGGGCTCATACTGTATATAGAGAGGTTATGTGGGTCTCATACTATATATAGGTGCTAGGTAAGGGCTCAAACTGATTCTAGTGGGGCAGGTGTGGACTCATACTGTATATAGAGAGCTATGTGAGGAATCATACTGTATATAGAGGAGCTTTGTGAGGGCTCATACTGTATTTTACGGGGACTATGTAGGAGTTCATACTGTATATAGGGGGACTATGTGGGGGCTCATACTGTATATAGGGGGCTATCTGGGGGCTCATAATGTATGTAGGGGGCTGTGTAAGGGCTAATACTGTATATGGGGGGATGTATGTGGGATCTTATTCTTTATTATTATTTATTATAAATTAATTATTATTAATTTAAACTTTTTTTTTTTACTTTCAGCACAGCGGTGCGCTAGTGAGAGACTACTGCTCCCATCCAGCGGTGCCTGCGTTCGCTATTTCCTATGGCAGTAGGCGCCGGGTGATGGTTGTAGTAGTCCCATCAGCCGGTGCCTATGACCCACGTAAGCTTCCTGAGGAAGTCCATGTTCGGGGTCCGTGCCCGAACAGTAGGTGTTCGGTACGGACCCCGAATTTTAGTGTTCGGGTTCACCCATCGCTACCCCTAATCCCATTCAAATATGAAGTGCCATTTCCAGGGCAGCTGAGGGCTGGTATTTTTACCATAGAAAGGGGCCATTAGGCCAACATGTTCTTTGGCTATTTATAACAGCTCACAGCTGTTTGGTTAGCCTTTGGGTACGTCCCCACGATCACTATCAGCACTTTGGACGCAGCGTATTTTTGCTGCTTCTAAAACATGGTGTTCTAATGCTGCGCTTGTTTTGTCAGTACATTTTTGGAAGGGGCCATTAGCCAAAAATGTTCCCTGGCTAGTAATAACAGCTCACAGCTGTTTGCTTAGTGTTTACTGGCTAGATTACAGGGGCACAAAATTGTCACTGTGTATTTACACACAGTGGCTGTTTTAATACATGATGGACATAGCACGCACGTCATGAAATGACACCCGCTCATGACGTGCTATGTCCGTCATTCATCGTAAATGGGTTAAAAATCGTAGCAGAACTCTGCCATCCAGCTTGCCATGCCGCAGAGACACTGAGAAAATGTCAAATGAACTCGGCTCACCTCATGCACGTCACTGACAGCATGGGAGAATTCTCCTGCGCATGCGGTGCCGGCAAATGACGTCATAGCAGAAAGCTGCCATCCAGCTTGTCATCCTTCAGAGACACTGCGGAGCGCAGGCATGCTTGCAATCCACAGTGTCTCGCTGCGACGGCATCCAGATGAGCCGAGTTCATGTCCAATGAACTCGGCTCACCTCATGCACATCACTGACAGCGTGGGAGAATTCTCCTGCTCACGCGGTGACGTCATTTGCCGGCACCGCATGCGCAGGAGAATTCTCCCACGCTGTCAGTGACGTGCATGAGGTGAGCCGAATTCATTGGACATGAACTCGGCTCATCTGGATGCTGTTGCAGCGAGACACTGTGGAGCGCAAGCATGCCTGCGCTCCGCAGTGTCTCTGAAGGATGACAAGCTGGATGGCAGCTTTCTGCTATGATCCAGCCTACCATCTCAAGGTAGCAGAGCTGGAGCCTTCGTGGGAACCATGGAAAGGTAAGGATGAGGTTGGTTAATTATTTTACTTTTATTGCAGGAGACATTGCCTTCAGCTGGAATGGGCGTTATGATAAGTAGAGTTTAATTTAGAATATTAAAGTATTGTGTGTTTATTTCAATTAAAGGACTTTATTCTGGGTTTTGGTGTTTTTTTTCACTTTCACTATGGGGTTAGTAATGGGGGCGTCGTATAGCTGCCTCCCCATTACTAACCTGGGCTTGATGTCAGCTAGCATTATAAGCTGACATCAACCCCAGCCCTATTACCCCACTGTCACCGCTACAGGGCAGTGGGAAGAGCGAGGCTAAGTGCCAGAATTGGCACATCCTATGGATGCGCCATTTCTGAGGCGGCTGAGGGCTGGTGTTTCTAGCCTGGGAGGGGGCCAATATTCATGGCTCCCTTCCTGGGCTATTAATATCAGCCCCCAGCTGTCTGCCTAGCCTTTGCTAGCTATTAAAATAGGGGCGCCCCACTTCATTTTTTTTTGGGTCCCCCATTTCAATAGCCAGTAAAGGCTAGGTATTCAGCTGGGGGCTTATATTAGTAGCCTGGGAAGCTCCATGGGTATTACCCCCTTCCCAGGCTTCAAACATCGGCCCCAGCCGTCTGCTTAACCTCCACTAGAGACTAAAATTACGGGGAACCCCACGCCAATTTTTTTTTAATAAATCCTTTATTTTAACACTAAATGACAAGTACAGTAATCAACACTATCACGGTACTTATTATATATGTGACTGACATGTTTCTATGTATCTAATCTATGTGTGATGCTCTATTCTTTCTATTCTAAATTGTCGGGTACCGATGTTATAACTGTATGCGGCTGCTGAATTGCCGGCTTTTTTAAAGAGACAGGTACGTGAAAATCGTAGGGCACTAGTGTGTTCCGAGTGCCCTGCTATGTTTTTCATGCACCCTCCTATATACCCTGCCTGCCTGTCTGCCTATATATTCTGCCTGTCTGCCTGACATGTTTCATTGAGCACTGTTCCCATAGACTTACATTGGGCTCGTTGCTCAGGTCGAGCACCCGAGTATCACGGTGTGCTTGGCCCGATCTTCGAGCACCCGAGCATTTTAGTGCTCGATCAACACTAGAGAATACCCATTAAGCCGAGGTTGGAGTTCTTGAGATTTAGCAGATTTTTTAGATATTGTTTCAAGCATACGAATATGTGACTGCTCATTTATAGACTGCTTGCTTCCAGGAGAAAATGTGCTGCTGCAAATGGTGCCTTTGGGAATATAGTAAAGACCTGAAGAGACTCTATCTGACACATGCCTCAGAGGGTTAATTAAGTGGATTCTTTCAGTACTCATGGTGAATGTTATTATTCTTTTAAACCTATATATCTTTAGATTTAGTTGATATTTAGTTACCCTTAGTTTATCATTTGCATGGAATCAAATGCAACTGATTATTATAGACAGACAATGCAACATCAATTTATATTCTCTTGTCTTTTTTAGCAGTTCTTTTAGTTCTCATCAGCCTTGGGGATAATCATAATTCTTCCATTATTCCTGGGCTCAACAGTCTGCACATTTATGTAATTATAAAATTCAATGTCTGGTAGACAAGCCTCATCTGATACCTATTACAGGGTTCCAGTTGACCAAGTTTCTTCTGTTTCTCTTTTAAAAATGCAGCAATGAGTCTTAGTTTTAGCAATAAAACATTCTGGTTCATGAGGAATTTCTGAAGCAGTCTTTACTGTATCAGGTATGATGTACTGTGTCTCCACCCTGTTGGACTTTTACATGCTATATTGTGCAACAACATTAAATAGCTATGGCTTTAGTCTGTGTGCACACGGTGGGTTTTTCGTGCATTTTCATGGCGTTTTTCAGTGCGGAATTGTGCCAAAAACGCTACGGAATCCTTGTGCCAGCTAATTCAATGACAATCCTAAAGTGCTGTACACATAACCAGGAATTTTCCTGTCAGGCTTTGCATTGCGTTTAAATCTGCAGCATGTCAATTCTTTGTGCGTTTTTGCCGCGTTTCTTAGCCATTGACTTTAATTGAGTCAGTCAAATCCGCAGCAAAAACACAGGTTTGACTGACTCAATTGAAGTCAATGGGTCAAAAAAGCATCAAAAACGCAGAAAGAATTGACCGCAGGTGACAGGCGTCGGCTGAAGAGACACTACTTCTCCCATCAGCCTACGGCTGCTGCCGCTGATAATAGCAAGAGAAGACGCCAGTGATGGGAGTTGTCATCAACTGGTGCCTGTGTTCACAGTGGAAAAAAAAAGTTAAAATAAATATTAAAATAAAAAACACATTATACTCACCTATCCGCAGTAATCCAGAGTGTCCCACTGCGATCGGATTACCCGGCAGCACTCTATACACTGACAGGAGAGTGATCTGCTTATGAGCTCTGGTGACCTCACTTACTGCACTGATGCTGCATGAGAAAATTCTCAAGCAACAGTGGTGCCGTAAGTGAGGTCACCGGGGCTCATCAGCTGATTGAACTCCGGTGACCTCTCTCCTGGCAGCTCAGCGCTATACACTGACACAGGAGTGATTACACTCCTGTGCCAGTGTATAACCTGCTGTCCTTTAAAATAGTCACATTAGTGATTGCTGATGTGACTGCTGTAGAACTGACCCAGATCTTCGTGAGACACTCTGGATTATGTCATCACCTCGGACAGGTGAGGGATATGGTTGTTTTTTATTTTTGTTCTCTTTACAGGTGACAATGCCTTCAAATGGAATGGGTGTTAGGTGAGTTTTTTTGTTGTTTATTTTTTTCTGTTTTTCACTGGAGACAATGACTTCAGGGGATTAGGTGTTAGGTGAGTATAACTGTGTTTTTTATTTTTAAATAAATGATTCAAACCATGTGGACTTTTATTTCAAATAAAGGATTTTTTTAAAGCCAAGTGTTTATTTAAAACCCTTTACTATGGGGTTAGTAATGGGGGTGTCTTATAGACGCCCTCCATTACTAACCTGGGCTTCATGTCAGCTGCCAATACAAGGCTGACATGAACCCCAACTCTATTAGTCCACTTGACACCACATCAGGGCAAGTGGGAAGAGTGAGGCAAAGCGCCAGATTTGGCGCATCTTATGGATGCGCCATTTCTGAGAGCTGATGTTATTAGCCTTGGAGGGGCCAATATCCATGGCCACTTCCCTGGTTATTAATATCATATATTAATATCAGCTCACAGCTGTCTGTTTAACCTTTGCTGGTTAGATTTTATAGGGGACCCTACAAAAAAAAATTCTGGGGTACCCCTGTAATCTAGCCAGTAAACACTAAGCAAATAGCTGTGAGCTGTTATTAATAGCCAGGGAACATTTTTGGCTAATGGCCCCTTCCAAAAATGTACTGACAAAACAAGCGCAGCATTAGAACACCATGTTTTAGAAGCAGCAAAAATACGCTGCGTTCAAAGTGCTGATAGTTCTTGATTGTGGGGACGTACCCAAAGGCTAACCAAACAGCTGTGAGCTGTTAAAAATAGCCAAAGAACATGTTGGCCTAATGGCCACTTTGTAGGGTAAAAATACCAGCCCTCAGCTGCCCCAGAAATGGCACTTCATATTTGAATGGGATTAGGGGTAGTGATGGGTGAATCCGAACACTAAAATTCGGGGTCCGTACCGAACACCTACTGTTCGGGCACGGACACCGAACATGGACTTCCTCAGGAAGCTTACCGTGGGTCATAGGCGCCGGCTGATGGGACTACTACAACCATCACCCGGCGCCTACTGCCATAGGAAATAGCGAACGCAGGCAACGCTGGATGGGAGCAGAAGTCTCTCACCAGCGCACCGCTGTGCTGAAAGTAAAAAAAAAAGTTTAAATTAATAAAAAAAAATTCAAATAAAAATTAAACACATTATACTCATCTACACCTTGTCCCCAATGTTCTCCACCCCTGCAAAAAAATAAAAAATAAAAAAAATCATAAAACATCTTACAGCTAATAAGGTAAAATAATAAAGCAATTTCATCTTCACCTTTCCGCCGAAGTCCAAATAGCAAGGGTCCCACGGTGATCCCATGAACAGAACAGCCACTGTTACGCTCGCGCCCGGGCTGACTGGCGTGAGCGTGATTAGTGATCCCACTGTACCATGAACCGAGGAGTGCCTGGAGGGGCGTAACTAAGTATCAACCCGATCCGACCAAGGTCCCACTGCGGCTTAGTCGACTCCATGGACCAAGGAGGAACCGAGCAGAGGGACCAGGTGAGACTCCAGGTCAGACCCCGGACACGGCTGTTGACCCACACTGGGGAATACAGGAACAGGCAGGTTAGGCTGGCACACAGACAGGTGGGTATTGGCATGCTCGGCTGGAGTGCAGACAGGAGGATACTGGCAAGCACGGCTGGTATGCAGACAGGGGGGGTACTGGCAAGCACGGCTGGAGTGCAGACAGGGAGGCACTAGCAGGTTGGAGCGCAGGCTGGATAGGGTCCAGTACAGACTGGGATTCAGGAACAGAACCGCAGATACGGTAGACAAGCAGAGCAGAGAGGAACCGCTGGAGCGGTGGGCAAGGCAGAGCAGAGAGATTCCGCCGGAGTGGTGAGCAAGGCAGAGCAGGGCGAAACCGCCGGAGCGATGGACAAGGCAGAGCAGATAGGAACCGCCGGAGCGGTGAGCAAGGAGGAGCAGAGAGGAACCGCCGGAGCGGTGAGCAAGGCAGAGCAGAGAGGAACCGCCGGAGCGGTGAGCAAGGCAGAGCAGAGCGAAACCGCCAGAGCGGTGAGCAAGGCAGAGCAGAGAGGAACCGCCGGAGCGGTGAGCAAGGCAGAGCAGAGAGGAACCACCGGAGCAGTGAGCAAGGCAGAGCAGAGCGAAACTGCTGGAGCGGTGAACAAGGCAGAGCAGAGAGGAACCGCTGAAGCGGTGGGCAAGGCAGAGCAGAGAGATACCGCCGAAGCGGTGAGCAAGGCAGAGAAGGGCGAAACCGCCGGAGCGATGGGCAAGGCAGAGCAGGAGAAACTGCCAGAGCGGTGAGCAAAGCAGAGCAGGGTGAAACCTCCGGAGCGGTGGACAAGGCAGAGCAGAGAGGAACCGCCGGAGCGGTGAGCAAGGAGGAGCAGAGAGGAACCGCCAGAGCGGTGAGCAAGGCAGAACAGAGAGGAACCGCCGGAGCAGTGAGCAAGGCAGAGCAGAGCGAAACCGCTGGAGCAGTGAGCAAAGCAGAGCAGAGAGGAACCGCCGGAGCGGTGAGCAAGGCAGAGCAGAGAGGAACCGCCAAAGCGGTGAGCAAGGCAGAGCAGAGCGAAACCGCTGGAGCGGTGAACAGGGCAGAGCAGAGAGGAACCGCCGGAGCGGTAAGCAAGGCAGAGCAGAGAGGAACCGCCGGAGCGGTGAGCAAGACAGAGCAGGAAGGAACCGCTGGAGCGGTGAGCAAGGTAGGGCGAAACCGCCGGAGCGTGAACAAGGCAGAGCAGAGAGGACAGGGCTCTGTTCACACTGAACAGACTGGAAGGGACAAGCAGAACCAAATACACACAAGGTACTTGCAATGAAGTAGCGAGTGGACTCTAAACTCACAACAGAAGTACAGAGACAATGAGTAGGAGTTAGGTGCAGGTTCAGAGACTGCAGGAAAAGGGAAGGTACGGACACAGAGACAAACAGGCTAGGAGAGTGTTCAGACAGGAACTGACACTGCAACAAGATACAGGAGCGAGTCTGGGTATACGGCCCCCAGAGAGGCAAACAAACAGGCTAGGAGAGTGTTCAGACAGGAACTGACACTGCAACAAGATACTGGAGCGAGTCTGGGTATACGGCCCCCAGAGAGGCGGACAAACAGGCTAAGAGATTGTTCAGACAGGCCTGGGAATACAGCCCCCAGGTTGGCGGACAGGCAAGAAACAGAACGGGACCTGGCACATTCAGAGTCAAGGAGCACACTGAATGTTAGAGTTGCTCAGGCATCTTCTACAGGGTGGAGTGGGTTTAAATATCCAGTGACTCACAGCAATAGGCTGGGGACGCATTAGGAGTGTGCCCACAGCAGCTATAAGAAACAGGAAGTAACCAGGCCGCCGCCCTAAGCAGTCAGACCAGAGGCAAGCACACAGTATGAACAGGAGCAAGACTAGAAGACTGGACTAAAGGTTAAGATTGCGATCTTGCATAGTGGGAGATGGTGCACTTTGCAAGCACGCCGCCAGGTATGTTACAGCCACATTGTAAAATGTGACTGCTCTGTTCATTTGCCAGCAATATACTGACGAACTGAGTTCAACTCATTGACGCAAGCGTGGGAAAATACTCACTGCGCATGCTCTGACCTCATGAGTATATGGCATTTCTTTATTTTTTTGCAGGGGTGAGAACATCGGGGAGAAGGTGTAGGTGAGTATAATGTGTTTTATTTTTATTTGAATATTTTTTTATTCATTTTAACTTTTTTTTTACTTTCAGCACAGGCACCGGCAGATGAGAGACTACTGCTCCCATCCAGTGGTGCCTGCGCTCGCTATTTCCTATGGCAGTAGGCGCCGGCTGATGGTGGTAATAGTACCATAATCCGGCGCCTATGACCCGTGGTAAGCTTTTTACCGCGGGTCACTGTCTCAGCTATGGGATCATGCTGACACCTGTCAGCATGATGCCACAGCGCTCTGACCACGGTAATGCTATTACCGCCGATCAGAGCCTGTGTTTCCTGCACTGTCACGCAAGTGACAGCATGGAAAACCAGGTATATTTGGCTCCCCCATTCACATAAATGGGGTCCGTGTTTGGGTTTGGGGTTCGAGTACTGTTCTGGTACCCGAACCTGAACTTTTAATAAAGTGTTCGCCGTTCGGCTTAATTAGCCGAACCCGAACAGTCACGGGTTCGCCCATCACTAATTAGGGGTATTGGGATTAAGTGTCGCTGACACCAAGCCCTAGGTTTAGTAATGAAGAGGTGTCAGCTAGACACTCTCATTACTAAACCTGTAAGTAAAGAGTTAAATAAACACACACACTGAGAATAAAACACTTTATTTGAAATAAAACAGACACATTCTTTAATCATTTAAATTAACCAATATACTCACCTCAGGTCCGATGGTAATCCAAGGGTTAAAGCGATGTCCCACGTTTCGTTTTTCAAATTTAGCTCCAAAAAACATTCATTGCTGTAAAAAAACCGCAGCAAAAATGCGCGTTTTTGCTGCCAAGAGATGCAGAAACCTTGCAGAAATGTCTGCGCTCAAATACTCAACGTGCGCACATAACCTTAGGCTGTATTCACACTCAGATTTTTGCAGGCCTTTTTAACATTGACCAAAATAAAAAAAAAACAGAAAACAAAGGCACTGCTGCCAGATGTTACTTTAACGTTTATAGAAAATGAGTGATAAGATTACATGCACAGTGTTTTTGTTTTTAACCCATTTGCGATGAATGACGGACATAGCACGTCATTTCTCGCATCATAACGTGCATGCTATATCCATGATGTATTAAAACAGCCACTGTGTGTAAATACACAGTGACAATTTTGTGCCGACAGCTGTCACTGACAGCTGAGCAGCACGGGAAGAGGTGCGGGGACCCATTTCATCAGTCGCTGAAATATCAACACTTCCCTGCACGATCACCGCCGGAGCTCGACTCAACTAACAGCCAAGCTCCTGAAGTAAAAGCCAGGGATGGTGCCCGCACCGCCCCTGGCTGATTAACTCTCCAAATGCTGCGATCGAGAGCAATCGCGACATTTGGAAGGTTTGAGAAGGAGTGGGCTCCCTCTCTCACCCCCATTGGCACCACCGTGACGAAATCACGGGGAGCCAAAGGTTGTCAAGGCACCCAGAGGTCAAACAATGACCTCCTGGTGTGCCAGGTACAGTTGCCTGCTAGACCCAGCCATAGGCATAGTGTAATATCACAGGTCCTATGCATTGCAGTGCTAGTGCATTGCAATGCATGAGACTAGTGATCAGAATAATAAAAGTTAAAGTCTCATAGAGATGCTGAGTAAAAAAAAATGCAAAACACGCAATTGCTGAATTTATGGTTTTTGTTCATTCTGCCTCCCAAAAATCAGAATATAAAGCAATCAAAAAATGCTATGCGCCCAAAAATGGTACCAATTAAAACGTCAACTCGTCCCGCAAAAAAATAGCCCTCACATGGCTCTGTCGGCACAAATATAGAAAAATTATAGCTCTCAAAATATGGTGATGTAAAAACTTGATTTTGAAAAAAAAAGTGTCTTTTAGTGTGTGATAGCAGAAAAACATAAAAAAATATATATAAATCTGGTATCGCTGTAATCGCACCGACCAGAAGAATAAAGTCGTCTAATCACGAGTAATGTCGTAAATAATAAATAAAAGTAATTCTTGACCTGGTGTTGATTTGTTTGTTGATCGTACTAAGGCTCAGCTCACATTTCTCCTGCGCTCTACGCTCAGCACATACATCAGGATTTCCATATAAATCTCTGAAATACGTGATTCAGATAGAACTTCTGGCCCGAGATTCTCTATAATGAGGTAGATGGAGGCATTGTGGACTCTGTCTGGCATATGATTCGGTGGTGTCGTCTTTTTATGCGTGCAATACAAGCGCGGTTGGCCACACTTTTGTGAACCTCTAAAAAGCCAGATACTGCCAAACAGAAGCCAGACGGAGTCCAGAGTATCTCTGCTGCCTCATTAATGAATGGATTTCCTTGGGGGTTTCATCCGAATCACGTATTTTGTATATTTAGATGGAAACCCCGATGTAAGTGCTCAGCGTAGAGCACAGGATAAATGTAAACTGATCCAAAATTTTCTGTACCCCAAAATGCTACCCATGAAATAACAAGTCCCCATTCAGGTTCGACATCTGTTAACAGAAATATAGGGGGTGTCCGTTATTGTTAGCACAAAGGCTCTGGAAAAGTGATGTGGCTCCCACCAAACGAAATTCAGCAAAATCTGCACTCCCAAATCCAACTTCCCCTTCCTCCTGAGCCCCACAGTGTGCCTAAACCACAGTTAGTGTCCACATCTTTGGCATTACTGTACCAAGGACAGCCCACTTAATTTTCAGGGTTTATGTCTACAGAAATACGAGCCGGGCACAATGTAAGGGCACTACAGTGTACTGGGTACTACAATGGCATATTTGCATTTTTCACTTAGCAACATCCATTGCTGCTCACTTCTGAAAAACACCAATGCAGTCAAAATCATCGCTACACCTGTAGATGAATTTCCATAGAGGTTTAATTTCCAAATTGGGGTCAATTGAGGGAGAGTTCTGCTCTGTTGGCACTTAGGGGCTCCGTATATGGAGACCGCAAACTATTTTACAAAAGTTTGTTTTCCAAGAGTCAAATAGTGCTCCTTCCCTTCTGAGTCTCGCTGTGTGGCCAAACAGTACTGTACAGCCACATATTGGGTACCGCCTTATTCAGCACAATTTGTGTAAGAAATTATGTGGTAATTTTTACCCATTTCCACTTGTATAAATGTAAAATTGGGCTAAAAAACTTTATTGCGGTAAAAATGTAATCTTTTTTCTTCACCGCTCAATGGTATAACATTTTGTGAAACACATGGGGTGTCAATATGCTCACTGCACACCTATATGATTTCAATATGATGTGTAGTTTGTAAAATGGGGTTACTTATGAGTAGAGATGAGCGTTGTTCTACTCGAACTGTTCGCCAATCTCAAATTCGAGCTGTTTTGGGCGGTGTTCGAGCCGTTCGGCAAACACGAACAATTTGAGAAAAATTCGGCTGTTCGAGGTTATGTTCGATAACTGTTCGTGCACCAAAATCATAACTGGATTTTTTCTCAGTAATGATGAAAATTAATGTTAATACGCAGTTTGAGTGTACAGCGGGGTGGGGGGAGGGGCAGGGGATGGATCTCTGCAGGAACAATGAAGATCTCCATTTTTTTTTCTCTTTCCCGCATTTGCAGTGGGGAGGTGCAATCTGTCAGCCTATCAGCAGCGCACACACGGAGCGAAGTGCTTTTTTTCACACAAGCAAGGGCATGTGTCATTGGCAGTGTATGTCACATGTCCTTGCCCTATAAGACCAAGCCATTTTCCCCGTCGCCACCATTTTCTCACTGCTGCAGCTGCGTGTTAGACGGCACCGCTGTTGCTGTGTGCGCTATACCTTGTTAATTTCAAGCCAATTTTCGCACAAATATACAGATAGCTTGGGAGTAGGGAATAGTTGTGATTGCAGTCCTTTTAAGGACTAGGTTACAGCATTTCCTACGACTTTTATCAGGGAGGTCTGTGCTCTTAAATAGATAGGTTGTGGGAGTAAAGACTAATTGTAATTGGAGTCCTTTTCAGGACTAGGTTACATGAGTTCCTATCAGTTTTTGCCAGGCAGGTCTGTGCCAGTGCTGTGCAAGTTTTTTTCACAGCATTTAGCTGAATCTAGCAAAGCTAATCCTTTTTGGCCTATTGCAGAGTGTGTTAGTCAGTGGAGTAGCCTATCTGTGTTGCAAGATATAACACCTGTGTATAGAATACCAATTTTTTTACTGCACCTAGTGAAGTAAAATCTTTTGGGCATAGCATCATTCTATTAGTCCATCTATACTGACCTCCATCAGGTTGCAAACTGAATATAATTTTTTTCTGCATCTAGCTCTGAAAAAATATTTGGGCTTCTAGCAGTGTGTGGGACTTGGTCTATTAGTCCATCTATACTGACCTCCATCAGGTTGCAAATTAAAAATAATTTTTTTCTTCATTTAGCTCTGAAAAAATATTTGGGCTTCTAGCAGTGTGTGGGACTTGTTCTATTAGTCCTTCTATACTGACCTCCATCAGGTTGCAAATTGAATATAATTTTTTTCTGCATCTAGCTCTGAAAAAATAGTTGGGCTTCTAGCGGTGTGTGGGACTTGGTCTATTAGTCCATCTATACTGACCTCCATCAGGTTGCAAATTAAAAATAATTTTTTTCTGCATCTAGCTCTGAAAAAATATTTGGGCTTCTAGCAGTGTGTGGGACTTGGTCTATTAGTCCATCTATACTGACCTCCATCAGGTTGCAAATTAAAAATAATTTTTTTCTGCATCTAGCTCTGAAAAAATATTTGGGCTTCTAGCAGTGTGTGGGACTTGGTCTATTAGTCCATCTATACTGACCTCCATCAGGTTGCAAATTAAAAATAATTTTTTTCTGCATCTAGCTCTGAAAAAATATTTGGGCTTCTAGCAGTGTGTGGGACTTGGTCTATTAGTCCATCTATACTGACCTCCATCAGGTTGCAAATTAAAAATAATTTTTTTCTTCATTTAGCTCTGAAAAAATATTTGGGCTTCTAGCAGTGTGTGGAACTTGTTCTATTAGTCCTTCTATACTGACCTCCAGCAGGTTGCAAATTGAATATAATTTTTTTCTGCATCTAGCTCTGAAAAAATAGTTGGGCTTCTAGCGGTGTGTGGGACCAGGTCTATTAGTCCATCTATACTGACCTCCATCAGGTTGCAAATTAAAAATAATTTTTTTCTGCATCTAGCTCTGAAAAAATATTTGGGCTTCTAGCGGTGTGTGGGACTTGGTCTATTAGTCCATCTATACTGACCTCCATCAGGTTGCAAATTAAAAATAATTTTTTTCTGCATCTAGCTCTGAAAAAATATTTGGGCTTCTAGCGGTGTGTGGGACTTGGTCTATTAGTCCATCTATACTGACCTCCATCAGGTTGCAAATTAAAAATAATTTTTTTCTGCATCTAGCTCTGAAAAAATATTTGGGCTTCTAGCGGAGTGTGGAACTTGGTCTATTAGTCCATCTATACTGACCTCCATCAGGTTGCAAATTAAAAATATTTTTTTTCTGCATCTAGCTCTGAAAAAATATTTGGGCTTCTAGCGGTGTGTGGGACTTGGTCTATTAGTCCATCTATACTGACCTCCATCAGGTTGCAAATTAAAAATAATTTTTTTCTGCATCTAGCTCTGAAAAAATATTTGGGCTTCTAGCAGTGTGTGGGACTTGGTCTATTAGTCCATCTATACTGACCTCCATCAGGTTGCAAATTAAAAATAATTTTTTTCTTCATTTAGCTCTGAAAAAATATTTGGGCTTCTAGCAGTGTGTGGGACTTGTTCTATTAGTCCTTCTATACTGACCTCCAGCAGGTTGCAAATTGAATATAATTTTTTTCTGCATCTAGCTCTGAAAAAATAGTTGGGCTTCTAGCGGTGTGTGGGACTTGGTCTATTAGTCCATCTATACTGACCTCCATCAGGTTGCAAATTAAAAATAATTTTTTTCTGCATCTAGCTCTGAAAAAATATTTGGGCTTCTAGCAGTGTGTGGGACTTGGTCTATTAGTCCATCTATACTGACCTCCATCAGGTTGCAAATTAAAAATAATTTTTATCTGCATCTACAGTACCTCTGAAAAAATATTTGGCCTTCTAGTAGTGTGTCGGACTTTCTCTATTAGTCCATCTATACTGACCTCCATCAGGTTGCAAATTAAAACTAATTTTTATCTGCATCTACAGTACCTCTGAAAAAATATTTGGGCTTCTAGCTGTGTGTGGGACTATTTGTATTAGTCCATCTATACTGACCTCCATCAGGTTGCAAATTCAAAATAATTTTTTTCTGCATCTAACCCAGCCAATAGTTTTGGCCTAATACCACAGTTTGGCCACTCAGCTCTGCTCGGTTACCATCCATTGTTTTTTTGTGCAAACAACTCCAGAGTTGTGAATTAGTTAACCACCAAAATGAGTGGAAAAAGGCCTGCTGCTGGTGGAAAGGGGAATAGGCGTGTTGGGAAGGGGAAAAAAGGTTGTGTCCGTGGGGTAGGTGTTAAAGCAACAGTAACATCTGCAGAAGAAAGACCATCTTCCAGCCAAACTAAAATGTCTACTTCTTTTAGCGGACAATGTGATAAGATCCCTTTCTTACGGCCACGCCAATCGCTACAAATTCCAGATGAGGCACAAAAACAGCAGGTGCTTCAACGGATATCAAGTGCTCCTTTAAGTGGGCTCTCCTCCACATCAACTTCAACATCACAAATACTCCAGTCCTCAAAGGTGTCACCCAAATCGCACTTGCTTCCTCACAGCTCCCAAATCTCCAGCTGCCCGTCTGAGTATGAGGTAGAACAGATGGTTGAGTCTGCAGAGCTGTTTACTCATACTATAGCCTGGGAATCAGAGGTCGACTCCAGCGCTTCTGTGAATCCAGACGAGGAAATGATCTGCACTGATGCCCAGAATCTTTATGAGTCGGATCCAGGACCAGACGCAGAAGGTTCTGACCATAATGTAGACCCTCATTCCCAAACTGTAACTCCTGTTGGTGGAGACAATGAGGAAGACGATGATAAGACTCAAATACCTGATTGGAGCGACAACTTTAGTTTTTTGTCAGGGCAGGAACAGGTTGGCTCTGAGGACAACGGGTGTGATAACGCACAGGGTGATGATGATGAGGTCGGAGATCCCACTTACTGTCAACCCACAGTCAGCCAAGAGATGAGGTCAGCAGAGGAGGTGGAGGAAGATGCTAGTGACGACGAGGTCAGGTTGCGCCTTCCTGGACAGAGACGTAGTACTGGAAGCACGTCAACAACTGCATCCTCAAACACAACTCTGCCTCTCACCACAAGTCGTGGTGGCTCTTCAGGTCGCATGGGTGCTAAGCCTTGCATAGCCTGGGCATTTTTTCAGATCGATAAAGATGACCCAACTCGTGTTATCTGTAACATTTGTCAGCAAAAGCTAAGTAGAGGCCAAAAAATACATAGTTTGAGTACTTCATGCATGAACCGGCACATGGACATGAAGCATAAGTTGCAGTGGGAAGCTCAGTGTGCTACAATGCGGCCTAGCCGGCCGGGCCAATCACCGTCTGCCATATCTTGTGCATCCGCGGCCTCTTCATCCTCTGTGACTGGGGGGACAGCAGTCACACCTGTTTTGGGGCGCAGACCTGCCACCTCTTTACCCGCAACAGCCAGCGTGATTGGCAGGTCATCATTTTCTTTGGAGGTGGTAACACCAGCTGGTGTTGAGCGCTGTCCGACATCGATAGCACCACCTTTGGATCAAGGCAACCTAACATGTCCGCCTGCATCTTCCTCACAGACCGGCAGTTTGCCGGGGACACCCTTATCAACCCCGTCTAAGCACAATAGCCAGCCCTCGGTCCCTCAGATGTGGACAAGTAAAAGACCATTTCCTCCTAGCCATGAGAAAGCTAAGAGATTGAATTTCACCATCTGCAAGCTCTTGGCTACAGAAATGCTGCCTTTCCGCCTGGTGGACACAGAGGATTTTCGAGACCTTATGTCCGTCGCAGTGCCCCAGTACCAGATGCCCAGTCGGCACTATTTCTCAAAGAAAGGTGTGCCTGCGCTCCACCAGCATGTCGCACACAACATCACCGCTTCTTTGAGAAACTCTGTGTGTGACAGGGTGCATTTCACCACAGACACTTGGACGAGTAGGCATGGACAGGGGCGTTACATGTCGCTGACTGGGCACTGGGTAACTATGGTGACAGCAGGACAAGGGGCTGCTGTCCAAGTCTTGCCGTCCCCACGAGTTGTGCGTCAATCCTCTTTATGTCAAAGTTCCTCCACTGCTTCTGCCTCCTCAACCTCCTCTCGGTCTTCCACCTGCATCCAAAGCCTGTCTGGTCATGCCACAAGCTTTCTAACTGCGCAGAAGGGATCCTGCACACCTCCTTACTATGCTGGCAGTAGGGCTCAACGTCATCAGGCAGTTTTTACATTGAAATGTCTGGGAAATGTGAGTCACACAGCTGAGGAGTTGTGGTCAGCTCTGGAGAACCAATTTCATGAATGGTTGTCTCCACTGGACCTGAAACCAGGGAAGGCCGTGTGCGACAATGCTGCAAACCTGGGTGCGGCCCTTCGCCGGGGCAAGGTCACACACGTGCCTTGTATGGCTCACGTGTTGAACCTGGTTGTCCAGCAATTTTTAGCCCACTATCCCAGACTAGATGGCCTTCTGCAGAGGGCACGGTCGCTGTGTGCTCACTTCCGCCGTTCGCATCCCGCAGCTCAGCGACTTACATCTCTACAGAAGTCGTTGGGCCTGCCACTTCACCGGCTAAAATGCGATGTGCCTACCCGGTGGAATTCAACTCTGCACATGTTGCAGCGACTGTGGCAGCACCGACAAGCCCTGGTGCAATACGTTCTGACGTATAGCCTGGGCCAACGAGATTCAGAGGTGGGGCAAATCACGATGGAGGAGTGGTCTCAGATCAGGGACCTATGCACCCTTCTGCACAGTTTTGAAATGGCGACGAAGATGTTTAGTGCTGACGATGCCATTATCAGCATGACTATTCCGGTGATTTACATGCTGGAGCACATGTTAAACAGAATTCGGAGTCAGATGGTGGCACAAGAGGAGGTGGAGGAAGTAGAGGAGGAGGAGTTGTATGCGGAAGGGCTAACATCTGCAAGGTCCAGACGGTCGGCAGCACCAAGGCGGCAGGCATGTGAGGGTGGGGGAGATGGTTTTACCAGGGCGCATGGTAGCAGCCAAACTAGTGAGGAAGGTGCAGGAGCCCAGGAAGAAGTGGAGGACGAACTGATGGAAGACTCATCAGATGAGGGAGACCTTGATCACATTTCTGTTGTGCGAGGTTGGGGGGAGAGGACAGAGGAAGGAAGCATGATTGTTACCTCGCCACCAACACAACAGGGACTTGGTGCTCCTGGATGCGCAACACACATGAGTGCCTTCTTGCTGCACTACCTGCAACATGACCCTCGAATTGTGAGAATTAGAAATAATCCTGACTACTGGGTTGCCACACTGTTAGATGCCCGGTACAAAAGTAAATTTGCAGAAATTATTCCTGCCATAGAAAGGGATGCACGCATGCAGGAGTATCAGCAGAGACTGTTGCAGAATCTTACATGTGCTTTTCCACAAAATACCAGTGGTGCACGTAGTGAATCTCACAGTTCCAACTTGCCAACCGTGGGACCGTCAAGTGTTCAGCACTCAAACCGTAACAGAACCACAGTATCTGCTGGTAACATCAATTTTGCGGAATCATTTCACCACTTTTTTAGCCCATCCTTTGCAAGGCCACAGGAGACAAGAAGTCTGACACATAGTCAACGCCTAGAGACGATGGTACAGGAGTATCTCCAAGTAAACATTGAAGCCACGACTGTGTCACTGGACCCTTGCTCTTTTTGGGCTTCCAATCTGGATAAATGGCCGGAGCTAGCCACTTACGCCTTGGAGATCTTGTCATGCCCCGCAGCCAGCGTTCTGTCTGAACGTGTGTTCAGCGCTGCTGGTGGTGTGCTGACAGATAAGCGCACGCGGCTCTCCACTGATAATGTAGACAGACTCACGTTCATAAAGATGAACAAATCATGGATCCGAAACGACTTTTCTACCCCTGTGTCATCCTGGGGAGAGTAAAAGCTTGATGATTGGTTAAAATCACCCTACCAACCGTTTTAAGCTTTCAAATTACTAATCATGTTTATCTGTATCTTGACTGGAAAATAATTTGGGCTTTGTAGCAGTGTGCAGCACTGATCCTATTAGGCCATCTATACTAAAGCTTCACCAGATTTAAAATTAAAAATAATTTTTAGCTGCATCTAGCCCGGAAAATAATTTTGGGGCTCCGAGATGCGCAAGGCACATAAGTGCCTTCTTGCTGCACTACCTGCAGCATGACCCTCATATTGTCAGAATTCGAAGTAATCATGACTACTGGGTTGCCACACTCTTAGATCCCCCAAACTTTTCGATCAACCTTTTCATTTTAATAAAGACCAAAAAAATGGTCATTTTTGAAATTATAAGCATTAGCAGGTTGTTAGAAACTGAAATCAAACAGTTTTCAACTCAAAACTTTATTCTAGGTGATGTTACATTTTCACATAGGACCCCTTGTTCGAAAGGAGCTTCTGAACTCTCTCGTCCATTGAATTTGTCAGGTTTTGGATGGTTTCTGCTTCAATTGTTTTGCATGAGGACAGAATACCCTCCCAGAGCTGTTGCTTAGATGTGAACTGCCTCCCGCCATCATAGACACTCCTTTTAATGATGCTCCAAAGGTTCTGAATGGGGTAGAGGTCAGGGGAGCATGGGGGTCACACCATAAGTTTGTCCCCTTTTATGCCCATATCAGCCAGAGATGCAGATGTTTTATGTGCAGCATGAGATGGTGCATTATCATGCAGAAAAATGATCTTGCTGTGAAATACACGGTTCTTCTTCTTGAACCATGGCAGGAAGTGCTGTTTGAGAAAATCCACATACATTATGGAGTTCATCTTTAGCGCCTTCAGGGATCCTAAAGGGGCCGACAATCTCTCTCCCCATGATTCCAGCCCAAAACATTACTCCACCTCCTCCTTGTTGGCGCTGTAGCCGTGTTTGCGTGGGGTGTCCATCAACCAGCCATCCTCCACTCCATCCATCTGGACCATCGAGCGCTGCACGGCACTCATCCGTGAACAAAACAGTTTTGAAATCAGTCTTCATGTAATGTTTGGCCCACTGGAGCCGTTTCTGCTTGTGTGAAGTGGATAGAGGAGGTCGACAGGATGGCGCATGCACAGCTGCAAACCTCTGAAGGACCCTGCATCTTGTTGTTCGGGGGACGTTGGAGGCACAAGCAGCTTCAAAAACTTGTCTGCTGCTATGACAAGGCTTTTTTGCCGCTGCTCTTTCAACCTGACGTAATTGCCTGTAGGAAAGAGTCCTCAATTTGCCCTTATCAGCACGCACACGTGTGTACAGTGAATCAGCTACATACTTCTTGATTGCCAAGACACTTCATCCTGATCATCGCACAATGTTGATTGTAGTCATGCCTTGACCTAAACACTCCACAATTTGTTGCTTCTCAGCAGCCGACACATCCTTTTTCTTTCCCATTTTGGCAGAAAATGTAGGCTGCTTAATAATGTGAGAGAGCCTTCTTAAGTAGTCTTGCCTTTCATTGGACACACCTGCCAAACTAATTAGCACAGGTGTCTGCAATTGCTTACAGTGATATAAAGAGCCCTGACACACATCACCATCAATGAGTTTAACTGACAAACAAACAAATTCTTCCCTTATCACTCCTAAACACTTTTTGTATAATAATTTGGAACGCAGTGTACATGTGCTTTTCCACAAAACACCAGTGGTTCACGTAGTGAATCTTACAGTTCTAACTTGCCAACCGTGGTCTGTATGGAGTTGTTCAATAAAGGGCCCAAAATTAAGATAACATAGATGGGAGAGGTCTCTATGAATAGGAATTCCTAAGTATTTGATACCCTGTGAGGGCCAGGCAAAGGGAAAGTTGGACTGGATGGAATCCTATATGGATTTGGGGAGGGAGACATCGAGGGCCTCAGACTTCGCTGCATTGATTTTAAAATTTTACCATGTAACAAAGTGATCTATTTCAGCCATAACAGCATGGATGGATATATGTGATTGAGTGATATATACTAGGACATCATCAGCAAATAGAGAGCACTTGTACTCGGTGCCTCCCACCTCAATCCACCTAATATTGGGGTTATGGCGAATTGATGAGAGCAGGTGCTCTGTCACTAGGATGTATAAGAGAGGGGACAGAGGACATCACTGCCTTGTCCCATTGGTGATTGTGAAAGGTGATGAAAATGTTCTGACGCACCCCCTGGGCCTTGGGACACCCGGAGCCGGACCCTTTTTGGTGGATGCTGGTGGTTGTAGTCTTCGTGGCGGCGACCCGGTTCCGTGGCTCAGGGCGGTCAAACCAGTGGCGGAACTATTTATGTGGTTTTCATGTTTAAATGTCCGACTTCGCCACCCGTGGATTGCGGTCAGAGTGAACCGCCGCTACAGGGCAGACCGCTGAGGCTGGTGTTGTGGGTGCAGCAGAGCGTAGCATAACTCCCCACGGGAGGAGTATAGCCTCAGGGCAGTGTATGCGGAGGATGGGGGTGAGCAGCAGTAACGACACGGAGTCAGTGATGCAGTTCAGGGCCTTTACTCACAGTTCTTATTATCCAGACCACGTCTGCAGGTAACGGCTGCCCACGTCGTACTGTGCTCACCAGGTGAGGGGCTCAGACAACTCCCAGATAACTTTGGAGCACTTCACAGGACCCCCTTTGTGTGTCCTTTGTCTGGCCTTTCTTACCAACACTTCTGTCCAGCTGCCTCGGGCCTCCTCTTGGTAAACTTGGCGCCAGTTTCCCTGACCCTATGTGGTGCCTTCCTAGCGGGTGTAGCGAGGGGCTGCGCCACATAAAATGTCAGAGCCTCCGGTTTCTAGCTGAGGGTCGTTTCCTGCCTCCACTAGTTCGGGGACCGGTCTCCCCCTTTGGCCTGACCCCTCCACGCAGGTGGATTCGGGCGTGCGGTGGCGACTCGCCCGTCCGCACCCCTGGGATCCCTTCATTCCTCATTCCTGGAGCCTTCTCCGCTCCTCTTCCTTCCTTCTCCCTCTTCCAGGCCTGGGCCTCTGTTACTAGGCCCGCCTCCGGAGCAGAGCTCATGCAGAGCCCCTGCTCCCTGCCACTTCTGCTCAGACTTCTCTGCACTGAACTAAGATGGTGCCCACCTTTTATACTCCCTTCTCAATGCACCCAGGAACTGCTTCCTCCCTGCTCCTGCACTACAGGGTTCCCCTTCCTCAGTGTTCCCTCCCCCCACTCCAGCCAGGGACAGGGACTGTCGTGCCCATCTCAGGGGCATATTGGTCGCCCTGCCCCACGGCAATGTGGTGTAATGCATGCAGGTGTCGGGTCCTGATCCACACTCCATCCTTACCTGAGAGTGAGATATCACACCTCTGGGTGAGGTGCAATACGTCTGTAGCAACCGAGCCCTCAGGGTGCTACAGTTCCATTTATCTTCAGCCTAGGTGACGTATTGCGATACAGGGCCGTGATTTTGGCTATAAAAGGGTCCCCTAGACCCCTACCCCAAGCTTTTTAAGAGAATCATATATGGCGTGCCAGGAGACTCTATGGAATGCTTTCTCAGCATCCAACGAGAGTATCTAATTACAAATTTTTAACTGCATCTAGCCCAGGAAATACTTTGTGCCTAGTAGCAGTGTCTGCTAGTGAGCGGATTATCCCGGCTGTTAAGCAAGCTGCACCACCTGTAGTTTAGACACTTAATTTTTTCAAAGGAAATGCTTCGGGACCATGGGATACTTAGTGAAGAGCATCAGGAGGCACCCCAAGGCATAGGGGCTGGGACTGGCAGTAGGATGCCTTGCGGTGGACAGCCGAGCTCGATCCTTATAAAAGCTTTTTAACTGCAGCAGCTTTAGTGGACGCTACTGGAGCTGGAATTACCGCGGCTGCTGGCATGAAACTTGCCCTCCAATAGATCCTTGTAAATGGATTTAAAGTGTATTCATTCAAATTAGAGAGACAATTTAAATTAAAAAGCTTAGAGCTGCCTCCACCACAGGGGGGCTCGCTCGACCCACCAGCGGACAGGCACCAGTATTGGGAGAGGGGGGCTGGCCGTCAGGGTCCACCGCGGCTCTGGCACAAACCCGGCGACACGGAGGTGGCACGGGCAGGAGCGGACTGGCCGTGTCGGCTTCTCACTTTTTGGATTTTAGAAGGGCATGACATGCCTATATCTGTGTCTCCCCCTCCTTTTACTCCTCCACCTCTTTTCTTTTCGCATGACTATATGTACTTGTCACTTTTCCATGTGTTAGTTATGTCTTCTGAGCAGTTTGTCAGCTTTTGGACACCTTTGAAGGTGTTTTCTATGTGTTTCTATGTGTTTTTGTTTGCCTGCCATTGGTTTTAACGGTGTTCGAAGGTGTTCGACGAACAGTTCGACGAACAGTTCGGCGAACACACGGGTGTTCGACGAACCGAACCGAACTCTAACACTACGGGGGTGGCTCAACACTACTTATGAGGGTACTGCTGTCCTTACATCTCAGAGGCTCTGCCAATGTGACATGGCAGCCGCAAACCGTTCCAGGCAAATCTGCACTCTGATATGGCGCTCCTTCCCCTCTGAGCTTTGCACTGTGCCTAAAAGTAGTTTTTGACCACATATGGGGCATTGCCGTACTCAGTAGACATTGCATAACAAATTTTGTGGACCATTTACTCCTATTAGCCCTTTTGAAAATTAAAAACTTGTAGCTGAAACAACATTTTAGTGGAAAAAATGTAACTTTTCAGTTTCCCAGCCCAATGTTGTACCATTCTGTGTAATACCTGTGGGTTTAAAATGCTCACTAAACCCTTAGAGGAATTCTTCAAGAGGTGTAGTTTCCAAAATGGGGTCACTTGTGGGGGTTTCTGCTGTTCTGGAAACATGGCAGTTCTCCAAATGCGAAATGGTGTTCACTATCTATTCCAGACAATTTTGCACTACAAAAATGAAATAGCTCTCCTTCCCTTCCAAGCTCTGCCGTGTGCCCAAACAAGAGTTTCTGAGCACATATGGGGTATCCCTGTGCTCAGTAGAAATTGCACAATAAATTATGTGGTCCATTTTCTCCTGTTACCTTGAAAGCGACTTGAAAGTGAAAGATTTGGAGCTAAAACAAAATTTCATCAGAACAATACATCATTTTTAATTTTCATGGTCCATTGTTTTAAAATTCTGCGAAGCACCTGTGAGTTGAACATGCTCACCACACCTCTAGATAAATTCCTTGAAGGGTGCAGTTTCCAAAATGGAGTCACTTTTCATGGGTTTCTACTGTTTAGGCACATCAGGGGCTCTGCAAACGCGACAAGGCGTCCGCTATCTATTCCAGACAATTTTGCACTCCAAAAGTCAAATAGCACTCCTTCCCTTCTGAGCCCTGCTATGCACCCAAACAGTATTTTCCACCATATATGGATTGTCAGTGTACTCTGCAAAAATTGCACAACAAATTGTATCGTCCATTTTGTCCTGTTACCCTTGTGAAAATGAAAAATTTGGGTCTGAAGCAACATTTTTGAAGGAAAAATGTGATGTTTTATTTTCATGGCTTAAATTGATAAAATTCTGTGAAGCACCTGGGGGTTCCAGGTGTTCACCACACATCTAGATAAATTACTTGAGGGGTTAAGTTTCCAAAATGGGGTCATTTGTGGGGGGTTTCCACTGTTTAGGCACATCTGGGGCTCTCCAAACACAACATGGCATCCATTCTTGTTTCCAGTCAATTTTGCGTTCAAAAAGTCAAACTATGCTCCTTCCTTTCCAAGCCCTGCCGTGCTCCCAAACAGTAGTTTTCCCCACATATGGGGTATCAACGTAAAATTGCACAACAAATTTTGAGGTCAATTTTCTCTTGTTACCCTTGTGAAAATAAAAATAATAGTAATATTTTTATGAAAAAAGTAAAATGTTAATTTTTTTCCTTCCACATTGCTTTATTTTCTGTGAAGAGCCTGAAAGGTTAATAATATTCTTGAATGTGGTTTTCAGCACTTTGAGGGGTGCAGTTTTTAGAATGATGTCACTTTTGGGTATTTAATGTCAAATTGAGGGGCCTAAGTCACTTCAAATGTAATGTGGTCCCTAAAGATTGGTTTTGTAAATTTTGTTGGAAAAATAAGAAATTGCTGATAAACTTTTAACCCGTCTACCTTCCTAACGAAAAAAAATAAAATAAAATTTTCAAAAATGATTAAGATGAAAAGTAGACACGTGGTAAATCTCATTTATTAACTATTTTGTGTGCTATAATTATCTGATTTAAGGGCATAAAAATGTAAGGTTTTAAAATTGCAATATTTTCACATTTTGTTAAGTTTTCAATATTTTCATAAATAAACGCAAATCATATCAACCAAAATTTACCACTAACATGAAGTACAACATGTCACGAAAATACATTCTCAGAATCACTGAGATATGCTAAAGCATTCCAGAGTTATTACCACATAAAGTGACACTGGTCAGATTTGAAAAATGAGGCTCGGTCATTAACGTACAAAGTGGCTCCGTCCTTAAGGGGTTAACTGAATATAGTGGGTTTTTTGTTTCTTTCCATAGTTTATAAAGAACATTTAGCTCCCAATTGTCTCAGATCCAGAGGGACACTCCCAATTTAGGGGAGATGTCCTGTTGCCTCAGGTCAGGGCTATGTTCTGGACTTTCTCTTTGTGTCTGCTATGTCTCCTCTCTTTGCTGTGCAGTAGTGTTGAGCCACCCCCGTAGTGTTCGAGTTCGGTTCGGTTCCTCGAACACCCGTATGTTCGCCGAACTGTTCGTCGAACACCTTCGAACACCGTTAAAACCAATGGCAGGCAAGCTAAAACACATAGAAACACATAGAAAACACCTTCAAAGGTGTCCAAAAGCTGACAAACTGCTCAGAAGACACAACTAACACATGGAAAAGTGACAAGTACATATAGTCATGCGAAAAGAAAAGAGGTGGAGGAGTAAAAGGAGGGGGAGACACAGATATAGGCATGTCATGCCCTTCTAAAACCAAAAAAGTGCGAAGCCGACATGGCCAGTCCGTTCCTGCCCGTGCGACCTCCGTGTCGCCGGGTTTGTGCCAGAGCCGCGGTGGACCCTGACGGCCAGCCCCCCTCTCCCAATACTGGTGCCTGTCCGCTGGTGGGTCGAGCGAGCCCCCCTGCGGTGGAGGCAGGTCTAATATTTTTAATTTAAATTGTCTCTCTAATTTGAATGAGTACACTTTAAATCCTTTTACAAGGATCTATTGAAGGGCAAGTCTCATGCCAGCAGCCGCGGTAATTCCAGCTCCAGTAGCGTCCACTAAAGCTGCTGCAGTTAAAAAGCTTTTATAAGGATCGAGCTTGGCAGTCCACCGCAAGGCGTCCTACCGCCAGTCCCAGCCCCTGTGCCTTGGGGTGCCTCCCCGATGCTCTTCACTGAGTGTCCCGGGGGCCCGAACCATTTCCTTTGAAAAAATTAAGTGTCCAAACTACAGGTGGTGTAGCTTGCTTAACAGCTGGGATAATCCACTGACTAGCAGAAACTGCTGCTAGGCACAAAGTATTTCCTGGGCTAGATGCAGTTAAAAATTTGTAATTAGATACTCTCGTTGGATGCTGAGAAAGCATTCCATAGAGTCTCCTGGCATGCCATATATTATTCTCTTACAAAGCTTGGGGTAGGGGTCTAGGGGACCCTTTTATAGGCAAAATCACAGCCCTGTATCGCAATACGTCACCTAGGCTGAAGATAAGTGGAACATTTTCATCACCTTTCATAATCACCAATGGGACAAGGGATGTCCTCTGTCCCCTCTCTTATACATCCTAGTGAAGGAGCACCTGCTCTCATCAATTCGCCATAACCCCAATATTAGGTGGATTGAGGTGGGAGGCACTGAGTACAAGTGCTCTGCATTTGCTGATGATGTCCTAGTATATATCACTCAATCACATATATCCATCCCTGCTGTTATGGCTGAAATAGATCACTTTGTTACATGGTCAAATTTTAAAATCAATGCAGCGAAGTCTGAGGCCCTCGATGTCTCCCTCCACAAATCCATACAGGATTCCATCCAGTCCAACTTTCCCTTTGCCTGGCCCTCACAGGGTATCAAATACTTAGGAATTCCTATTCATAGAGAACTCTCCCGTCTATGTTATCTTAATTTTGGGCCCTTTATTGAACAACTCCATACAGACCACGGTTGGCAAGTTAGAACTGTAAGATTCACTACGTGAACCACTGGTGTTTTGTGGAAAAGCACATGTACACTGTGTTCCAAATTATTATGCAAAAAGTGTTTAGGAGTGATAAGGTGAGAATATTTTTGTTTGTCAGTAGTGTTGAGCATTCCGATTCTGAAATATCGGGTATCGGCCGATATTCGCGGTATCGGAATTCCGATACTTAATTCCAATACTTTTGCAATATTGTATACCGGAATCGGAAGTTCCCATAATGCAATGAGCCATTTTCATTTTATTCAGCCAATGAGGATCCTAAGAAGTGTGGGCACATCCTGTTAGGCATGTAGGCATCTTAACTAATGGCATGGCTGTGATTGGCTGCTGAAATGATGTCATGATGCACTATAAAAGCCGCCGCCGCCATTTTGAGCTCACTCTGCTGTGAATTCAGTTAGGGATAGGACGCTGTTGTTCTGAGGGACAGTTTTAGCTACCTATTTGGTCTATTCTGCTTTACCCAAGCTACTTTATAAATCGCTGTGCCTTGCAGCGCTAGTGCACAGTTCTCTGTGCTGTTCACCGCTTTCTGCAAGGTCTGGTGTGTGAGTGCAGCTCACCCTGTAGTGTGTGCTTCAGCCACGTCTGGTTATAGTGCACTCAGTGTGTGTCACTGCCTCATACATTGTCCTTTTTTGCCAATTCATAATTTTTCCTGATATCTCCTATTAGTGTGGTGGTTCCATCCGTATTCAGCTAAATTGGTTCCAAACACACTATATAGGAGTAGATAGAGAAATTTTTTTGGTCTTGCAGCGCTAGTGCACAGTGCTCTGCATCTGTACTGTTCACCGCTGTCTGCAAGGTCTGTGTGTGTGAGTGCAGCTCACCCTGTAGCGTGTACTTCAGCCACATCTTGTTGTAGTGCACTCAGTGTGTGTCACTGCCTCATACATTGTCCTTTTTTGCCAATTCATAATTTTTCCTGATATCTCCTATTAGTGTGGTGGTTCCATCCGTATTCAGCTAAATTGGTTCCAAACACACTATATAGGAGTAGATAGAGAAATTTTTTTGGTCTTGCAGCGCTAGTGCACAGTGCTCTGCATCTGTACTGTTCACCGCTGTCTGCAAGGTCTGTGTGTGTGAGTGCAGCTCACCCTGTAGCGTGTACTTCAGCCACGTCTTGTTGTAGTGCACTCAGTGTGTGTCACTGCCTCATACATTGTCCTTTTTTGCCAATTCATAATTTTTCCTGATTTCTCCTATTAGTGTGGTGGTTCCATCCGTATTCAGCTAAATTGGTTCCAAACACACTATATAGGAGTAGTTAGAGGAGCCTTTCTGCAGCATTGGGCCCTGCAGCCCCAGCCAGATTAGTATTAGCCTATTTTTTGCAGCCTCATCTATTGCATTGTAGGTTACCTTCCTACATTGTAATAGCTACAAAAAGTTTGTGATACTATCGGTATTACATCTTTAGGCACATCCAGTGTCTTTTTGTGACAAAAAAAAACTAAATAAAGTTCACCAAACACTCCACTTTACAGTTGTGTAGGCCACATTAGCTCATATTAAAGTCTAGTCCACACTTTATAAAATTAGAGTTTCTTATACCTGTTAGCAGCTGTTCAGGAATAAGCACACTAAGCCCTTAGTACTTTTCTGCCTATCTTTATCAGTCTACCAAGATGAAGAAGGCAGGGAGTAAGGCATGTGGACGTGGGCGTGGGCGTGGAGTTTCTGCAGGGAGAGGATGTGAGGATTCTGTGCCTGCAGGGAGAGGACGTGGGGATTCTGTGCCTGCTGCGGGCACCAGTGACTCAGCATCCCCCAGTTTTACCAGGGAACAGTCCTTTATGCGCAGCTTTGTAGGAGCTAGCCGTACCCCACTGCTGCGGGAGGACCAAATTGAAGCCGTTGTCGGATGGATGGCAGCTAACGCATCGACTTCAATTAGTTCCAGATCCTCTCAGGTCCTGAGCACTGAAGAGCACCCATCTGTCTCTTTACCACCTGCCAAATTGCCCAGGCAGTCAGAGAGCCCTGGACAGGAGCCATCTTTACTTCTGTTCTCTGAATCTCTTGGCTTGGAAAGAGGGGGCCAGCCAAGCAGAATTCGAGAATTTGAAGAAGAGGTAGTATGCAGTGATGCGCAACCGTTTTGTCTCTCTGAATCTGAAGAGGCGGGTGGGCCAGTGCCTATGGTCAGCAGCACACCTCAGTACGCATCTGATGATGAGACTCAGGTGCCACTTTCTGGTGCGTACTGCGCTGTCGAGACTACCCAGGAGAAGCAGTTGTTTGAAGAGGGTGGTGTAGATGATGAGGTCCTTGACCCATCATGGCGTGAGGGACAGGAAGGTGGTGGGAAGAGCTCTGAGGAAGAGATTCCCCGAACAGACCAAAAAGGAGGGAGAGGGAGGGGGCAGACTTGGTTGCCTGTAGCCTCCACTTCGGCACCCATTAGGAGCATGGCTCTTCCAAAATCCAAAGCGGGCGCTCCCAAGACTTGCAGTGCCTGGTCCTTTTTTGACACAGTTGCAGATGACATTTGCTTTGTCAAATGCAAGCTGTGTAATCAGAAGGTGAAAAGAGGGAAAAGTGTCAGCAACCTCAATACCACAAATATGTGGAAACATGTGCGGACCAAGCACGTGGTGGAGTTACAAAAACACACTGAAGACCTAGGCCAACCTACAGCGCCACCTACCACCTCTTCAGCTCGTGTTGTAGCCTCTTCCTCCAGCTCACACACAGCTGGTTTGGCTTCCTCACAGGATCGCCATGGAAGAATCTCTGGCACTGTTGTACAGAGACACAGTGTAATTCCACCCACAGCACCACTTTCCCAGTCATCCTCACACTCCCAGGCCAGTCTACAGCCATCGTTAGCACAGGCATGGGAGAAAAGGCACCCATACTCGGCAAACCACCCCCGAGCACAGGCTCTGAATGCTGGCATTGCTATACTACTGGCCCTTGAAATGCTATCATTCAGGCTGGTGGAGACTAACACATTCCGTAACTTTATGGCATTGGCAGTCCCACAATACAACGTGCCCAGCCGCTTTTATTTCAGCAGGCAAGCCGTCCCTGCCCTGCAACATCATGTGGAGGGAAAAATTAAACATGCGCTACAAAACGCCGTCAGTAGCAATGTCCACCTGACCACCGATGCGTGAACCAGTAAGCATGGACAGGGACGATACCTTTCCCTCACTGCCCATTGGGTAAATGTTGTGGAGCCGGGTACAGATCTTGAGAGTGGCGCTGTACGTGTTCTGCCAACTCCAAGGATTGCAGGAATCCAGTCTGTACACATTGACTCCTCCTCATACTCCAGTTCCTCTGAATCAGCGCTGCAGGAGCCGTCACGGTCTACCTCCACATCGACCCGTGAACGCCGTATTAAAATTAATTTCTTTGGGGAATCGAAGCCACACAGCGCAGGAGCTCTGGAATGCCATCAAGCAGCAGAGCAACGTGTGGTTTATGCCAGCGAATCTCCAGCCAGGCATGGTAGTGTGTGACAATGGCCGAAATCTGGTGGCAGCTCTGGGCCTAGGCAACCTGACTCACATCCCATGTCTGGCACATGTGCTCAACTTGGTCGTGCAGAGTTTTTTGAGGGACTATCCGGATCTTGATGCACTGCTTCACAAGGTCCGCATAGAGTGCGCTCACTTGCGGCGTTCCAGCAACGCAAGATCACGCATTGCAGCTCTGCAGCGCCGATTACGTCTTCCGGAACATCGCATCATATGTGACCTACCCACCAGGTGGAATTCAACGTTACATATGTTGGAGAGGTTGTGTGAGCAGCAGGCAGCAGTAATGGAGTACCAGCTGCAGCAGGCGCAAACAAGTCGCAGTGCGCGCCGTTCACACTTCACCACCACTGAGTGGGCCTCTATGAAGGACATTTGCCACGTTTTGCGTGCCTTCGATTATTCCACGCGGATGGCGAGTGCAGATGATGCACTAGTCAGCATGACTATCCCCCTTATCTGCCTGCTTGAAAAAACACTGCAAGCACTAAGGGACGAGGTTTTGGAAGAGGTGGAGGATGAGGAGTCACAAATGCCATCTGCTTCTCTACAGTCTGCGCAACGTGGTTCCTCACAAAGGCCTAGGCAGGGGACACTTTGTGAGGAGGATCAGGAGGAGTCAATGGATGAGGAAGACATCTGTCCAGAGGAGGGAGATACACAATGCTCTAGTAGTCAGTATCTAGAGCGAGGGTGGGGTGATGCAGAGCAGGCAGAGATCACGCCTCAAGCAGGGGACAGCGTTTCTTGGCCAGTTGGCAGTCTGCAGCACATGGTTGATTTCATGCTGCAGTGCCTGAGAAACGACTGCTGCATCGCCCACATTCTCAACACGGCTGATTATTGGGTGTCCACCCTCCTAGATCCTCGCTACCGGGACAACTTACAAAACCTCATAACACCGTTGAACCGGGAGCGTAAAATGCGGGAGTACCAAGACGCACTGGTGCATTCCATCATGTTCTCCATTCCAACTGAGAGCAGTGCTGCTAGTGCTTTACAAAGCAGCTCAGTGCGTCGAGGCAGTGGAGGAAGCTCTGCACAAAGAGGGAGCAGAAGCAGCGCCTCAGCACAAGGCAAGACCAGTATGGCCGAAATGTGGCAAAGTTTTGTGTCCCCGCCGCCACAAATGTCTACACCATCACAGACGGCTCCATTCAGTAGGAGGCAACGTTTCCGTCAGATGGTGACAGACTACATGTCCTGCCCTCTTAGTGTACTCCCAGACGGCTCTTCTCCCTTCAAGTTTGGGGTCTGCAAGCTGGATACATGGCCAGAGCTTAGTCAGTATGCATTGGAGGTGCTAGCTTGCCCTGCTGCTAGTGTATTATCGGAACGCGTCTTTAGTGCCGCAGGTGGTGTACTAACAGACCGTCGCATGCGACTATCCTCCGATAACGTTGACCGGCTTACTTTTCTCAAAATGAACAAGGCCTGGATCTCTCATGAATTTGCCAGTCCTCTTCCAGAATAAATAATTGGTTGGCAACAGTATCCAGGTCTCCTGTTGTGTTCATGTTTCTACCACCTGAACTGTAATCCCTGAGCTCCAGCACCGCCAGTTGGCGCTCGGAAGTGCCGTCTGCACAGTCAACACTTGCTGCCGTGTTATTGGGGTTCAGTAACGTCAGCTGTTCCCCTGCTGTGCGGACGGCAATTTCTCCTGCTCTGTCCACATTCTCACTACTACAGATTTTAAAGTTGCTCCAATTACACCTCTGGCTCCTCTTTTTTAAGTATTATCCCTGAGCTCCAACACCGTCAGTTGGCGTTCGGAAGTGCCGTCTGCAAAGTCAACACTTGCTGCCGTGTTATTGGGGTTCAGTAACGTCAGCTGTTCCCCTGCTGTGCGGACGGCAATTTCTCCTGCTCTGTCCACATTCTCACTACTACAGATTTTAAAGTTGCTCCAATTACACCTCTGGCTCCTCTGTTATCAGTATTATCCCTGAGCTCCAACACCGCCAGTTGGCGCTCGGAAGTGCCGTCTGCACAGTCAACACTTGCTGCCGTGTTATTGGGGTTCAGTAACGTCAGCTGTTCCCCTGCTGTGCGGACGGCAATTTCTCCTGCTCTGTCCACATTCTCACTACTACAGATTTTAAAGTTCCTCCAATTACACCTCTGGCTTCTCTGTTTTCAGTATTATCCCTGAGCTCCAACACCGCCAGTTGGCGCTCGGAAGTGCCGTCTGCACAGTCAACACTTGCTGCCGTGTTATTGGGGTTCAGTAACGTCAGCTGTTCCCCTGCTGTGCGGACGGCAATTTCTCCTGCTCTGTCCACATTCTCACTACTACAGATTTTAAAGTTGCTCCAATTACACCTCTGGCTCCTCTGTTTTCAGTATTATCCCTGAGCTCCAACACCGCCAGTTGGCGCTCGGAAGTGCCGTCTGCACAGTCAACACTTGCTGCCGTGTTATTGAGGTTCAGTAACGTCAGCTGTTCCCCTGCTGGGCGGACGGCAATTTCTCCTGCTCTGTCCACATTCTCACTACTACAGATTTTAAAGTTGCTCCAATTACACCTCTGGCTCCTCTGTTTTCAGTATTATCCCTGAGCTCCAACACCGCCAGTTGGCGCTCGGAAGTGCCGTCTGTACAGTCAACACTTGCTGCCGTGTTATTGGGGTTCAGTAACGTCAGCTGTTCCCCAGCTGTGTGTCCGGCAAATTCTCCTGCTTTGTCCATATCCACTGTACTACTGATTTAAAACTTGCTCCAATTACACCTCTGGTTCCTCTGTTTTTAGTATTTACCTCGGGCTCCAGTACCGCTGGTTGCTGCTCAGAAGTGCATCTGCACAGTCAACGCTTGCTCCAGTGTTATTGGGGTTCAGTAACGTCAGCTGTTCCCCAGCTGTGTGTCCGGCAAATTCTCCTGCTTTGTCCACATCCAATGTACTACTGATTTAAAACTTGCTCCAATTACACCTCTGGTTCCTCTGTTTTTAGTATTTACCCTGGGCTCCAATACCGCTAGTTGCTGCTCAGAAGTGCCGTCTGCACAGTCAACGCTTGCTCCAGTGTTATTGGGGTTCAGTAACGTCAGCTGTTCCCCAGCTGTGTGTCCAGCAAATTCTCCTGCTTTGTCCACATCCACTGTACTACTGATTTAAAACTTGCTCCAACTACACCTCTGGTTCCTCTGTTTTTAGTATTTACCCTGGGCTCCAATACCGCTAGTTGCTGCTCAGAAGTGCCGTCTGCACAGTCAACGCTTGCTCCAGTGTTATTGGGGTTCAGTAACGTCAGCTGTTCCCCAGCTGTGTGTCCGTCAATTCTCCTGCTTTGTCCACATCCACTGTACTACTGATTTAAAACTTGCTCCAATTACACCTCTGGTTCCTCTGTTTTTAGCATTTACCTTGGGCTCCAATACCGCTAGTTGCTGCTCAGAAGTGCCGTCTGCACAGTCAACGCTTGCTCCAGTGTTATTGGGGTTCAGTAACGTCAGCTGTTCCCCAGCTGTGTGTCCGGCAAATTCTCCTGCTTTGTCCACATCCACTGTACTACTGATTTAAAACTTGCTCCAATTACACCTCTGGTTCCTCTGTTTTTAGTATTTACCTTGGGCTCCAATACCGCTAGTTGCTGCTCAGAAGAGCCATCTGCACAGTCAACGCTTGCTCCAGTGTTATTGGGGTTCAGTAATGTCAGCTGTTCCCCAGCTGTGTGTCCGGCAAATTCTCCTGCTTTGTCCACATCCAATGTACTACTGATTTAAAACTTGCTCCAATTACACCTCTGGTTCCTTTGTTTTTAGTATTTACCCTGGGCTCCAATACCGCTAGTTGCTGCTCAGAAGTGCCGTCTGCACAGTCAACGCTTGCTCCAGTGTTATTGGGGTTCAGTAACGTCAGCTATTCCCCAGCTGTGTGTCCGGCAAATTCTCCTGCTTTGTCCACATCCACTGTACTACTGATTTAAAACTTGCTCCAATTACACCTCTGGTTCCTCTGTTTTTAGTATTTACCCTGGGCTCCAATACCGCTAGTTGCTGCTCAGAAGTGCCGTCTGCACAGTCAACGCTTGCTGCAGTGTTATTGGGGTTCAGTAACGTCAGCTGTTCCCCAGCTGTGTGTCCGGCAAATTCTCCTGCTTTGTCCACATCCACTGTACTACTGATTTAAAACTTGCTCCAATTACACCTCTGGTTCCTCTGTTTTTAGTATTTACCCTGGGCTCCAATACCGCTAGTTGCTGCTCAGAAGTGCCGTCTGCACAGTCAACGCTTGCTCCAGTGTTATTGGGGTTCAGTAACGTCAGCTGTTCCCCAGCTGTGTGTCCGGCAAATTCTCCTGCTTTGTCCACATCCACTGTACTACTGATTTAAAACTTGCTCCAATTACACCTCTGGTTCCTCTGTTTTTAGTATTTACCTTGGGCTCCAATACCGCTAGTTGCTGCTCAGAAGAGCCATCTGCACAGTCAACGCTTGCTCCAGTGTTATTGGGGTTCAGTAATGTCAGCTGTTCCCCAGCTGTGTGTCCGGCAAATTCTCCTGCTTTGTCCACATCCACTGTACTACTGATTTAAAACTTGCTCCAACTACACCTCTGGTTCCTCTGTTTTTAGTATTTACCCTGGGCTCCAATACCGCTAGTTGCTGCTCAGAAGTGCCGTCTGCACAGTCAACGCTTGCTCCAGTGTTATTGGGGTTCAGTAACGTCAGCTGTTCCCCAGCTGTGTGTCCGTCAATTCTCCTGCTTTGTCCACATCCACTGTACTACTGATTTAAAACTTGCTCCAATTACACCTCTGGTTCCTCTGTTTTTAGCATTTACCTTGGGCTCCAATACCGCTAGTTGCTGCTCAGAAGTGCCGTCTGCACAGTCAACGCTTGCTCCAGTGTTATTGGGGTTCAGTAACGTCAGCTGTTCCCCAGCTGTGTGTCCGGCAAATTCTCCTGCTTTGTCCACATCCACTGTACTACTGATTTAAAACTTGCTCCAATTACACCTCTGGTTCCTCTGTTTTTAGTATTTACCTTGGGCTCCAATACCGCTAGTTGCTGCTCAGAAGAGCCATCTGCACAGTCAACGCTTGCTCCAGTGTTATTGGGGTTCAGTAATGTCAGCTGTTCCCCAGCTGTGTGTCCGGCAAATTCTCCTGCTTTGTCCACATCCAATGTACTACTGATTTAAAACTTGCTCCAATTACACCTCTGGTTCCTTTGTTTTTAGTATTTACCCTGGGCTCCAATACCGCTAGTTGCTGCTCAGAAGTGCCGTCTGCACAGTCAACGCTTGCTCCAGTGTTATTGGGGTTCAGTAACGTCAGCTATTCCCCAGCTGTGTGTCCGGCAAATTCTCCTGCTTTGTCCACATCCACTGTACTACTGATTTAAAACTTGCTCCAATTACACCTCTGGTTCCTCTGTTTTTAGTATTTACCCTGGGCTCCAATACCGCTAGTTGCTGCTCAGAAGTGCCGTCTGCACAGTCAACGCTTGCTGCAGTGTTATTGGGGTTCAGTAACGTCAGCTGTTCCCCAGCTGTGTGTCCGGCAAATTCTCCTGCTTTGTCCACATCCACTGTACTACTGATTTAAAACTTGCTCCAATTACACCTCTGGTTCCTCTGTTTTTAGTATTTACCCTGGGCTCCAATACCGCTAGTTGCTGCTCAGAAGTGCCGTCTGCACAGTCAACGCTTGCTCCAGTGTTATTGGGGTTCAGTAACGTCAGCTGTTCCCCAGCTGTGTGTCCGGCAAATTCTCCTGCTTTGTCCACATCCACTGTACTACTGATTTAAAACTTGCTCCAATTACACCTCTGGTTCCTCTGTTTTTAGTATTTACCTTGGGCTCCAATACCGCTAGTTGCTGCTCAGAAGAGCCATCTGCACAGTCAACGCTTGCTCCAGTGTTATTGGGGTTCAGTAATGTCAGCTGTTCCCCAGCTGTGTGTCCGGCAAATTCTCCTGCTTTGTCCACATCCAATGTACTACTGATTTAAAACTTGCTCCAATTACACCTCTGGTTCCTCTGTTTTTAGTATTTACCCTGGGCTCCAATACCGCTAGTTGCTGCTCAGAAGTGCCGTCTGCACAGTCAACGTTTGCTCCAGTGTTATTGGGGTTCAGTAACGTCAGCTATTCCCCAGCTGTGTGTCCGGCAAATTCTCCTGCTTTGTCCACATCCACTGTACTACTGATTTAAAACTTGCTCCAATTACACCTCTGGTTCCTCTGTTTTTAGTATTTAGCCTGGGCTCCAATACCGCTAGTTGCTGCTCAGAAGTGCCGTCTGCACAGTCAACGCTTGCTCCAGTGTTATTGGGGTTCAGTAACGTCAGCTGTTCCCCAGCTGTGTGTCCGGCAAATTCTCCTGCTTTGTCCACATCCACTGTACTACTGATTTAAAACTTGCTCCAATTACACCTCTGGTTCCTCTGTTTTTAGTATTTACCCTGGGCTCCAATACCGCTAGTTGCTGCTCAGAAGTGCCGTCTGCACAGTCAACGCTTGCTCCAGTGTTATTGGGGTTCAGTAACGTCAGCTGTTCCCCAGCTGTGTGTCCGGCAAATTCTCCTGCTTTGTCCACATCCACTGTACTACTGATTTAAAACTTGCTCCAATTACACCTCTGGTTCCTCTGTTTTTAGTATTTACCCTGGGCTCCAATACCGCTAGTTGCTGCTCAGAAGTGCCGTCTGCACAGTCAACGCTTGATCCAGTGTTATTGGGGTTCAGTAACGTCAGCTGTTCCCCAGCTGTGTGTTCGGCATATTCTCCTGCTCTGTCCACATTCACACTACTACAGATTTTAAAGTTGCTCCAATTACGCCTCTGGCTCCACTCTGCTTTTAGTATTTACCCTGGGTTCCAGCACCGCCAGCTGTTTCCGGGTAGTGTCAACGTCACTTTGCCTCCAATGCGTTGTCCTGTCGTGTTCCGGTCGGGTTAGCCGACTCTATGGTGCCTGCAGTTTAGGTGACTCCTATGTGGGCTGCGGGATCTGGCAATGAAGGCTGCTTCCATAGTGCCAATAGGACAAGCACCCCCTGTAGGACTGTGGGTTTTGGTAACTGCGGCTGGCTCGCGGCCTTGAAACTTTTTTTTTACATGGGTACCTTCTGCTACCCATCCGGGTTCCAGTACCGTCAGCTGGTTCTCGGTAGTTCCATTTGCTCTTATACCTTCTACTACCCATCCGGGTTCCAGTACCGTCAGCTGGTTCTCGGCAGTGCCTTTGGATTAGATGCCTCCTTCTCAGTATCCAAGTTCCACCAACGTCTGCTGGTCCTTGGTAGTGCTTTCTGGCACAGGTACCTCCTGCTTAGTAACCGAGTTCCAGTACCGTCAGCTGGTCTTCGGCAGTTCCATTGGCTCTTGTACCTTCTGCTACCCATCCGGGTTCCAGTACCGTCAGCTGGTCCTCCGTAGTTCCATTTGCTCTTGTACCTTCTACTACCCATCCGGGTTCCAGTACCGTCAGCTGGTTCTCGGCAGTGTCTTTGGCACGGGTACTCCCTCCTGCCCAGCCTGGTTCCAGCACGCCAGCTGTTTCCGGGTAGTGTCAACATCACTTTGCCTCCAATGCGTTGTCCTGTCGTGTTGCGGTCGGGTTAGCTGACTCTATGGTGCCTGCAGTTTAGGTGACTCCTATGTGGGCTGCAGGATCTGGCAATGAAGGCTGGTTCCATAGTGCCAATAGGACAAGCACCCCCAGTAGGACTGTGGGTTTTGGTAACTGCGGCCGACTCGCGGCCTTGAAACTTTTTTTTACATGGCTACCTTCTGCTACCCATCCGGGTTCCAGTACCGTCAGCTGGTTCTCGGCAGTGCCTTTGGATTAGGTGCCTCCTTCTCAGTATCCAAATTCCACCAACGTCTGCTGGTCCTTGGTAGTGCTTTCTGGCACAGGTACCTCCTGCTTAGTAACCGAGTTCCAGTACCGTCAGCTGGTCTTCAGCAGTTCCATTGGCTCTTGTACCTTCTGCTACCCATCCGGGTTCCAGTACCGTCAGCTGGTCCTCGGTAGTTCCATTTGCTCTTGTACCTTCTACTACCCATCCGGGTTCCAGTACCGTCAGCTGGTTCTCGGCAGTGTCTTTGGCACGGGTACTCCCTCCTGCCCAGCCTGGTTCCAGCACGCCAGCTGTTTCCGGGTAGTGTCAACGTCACTTTGCCTCCAATGCGTTGTCCTGTCGTGTTGCGGTCGGGTTAGCCGACTCTATGGTGCCTGCAGTTTAGGTGACTCCTATGTGGGCTGCGGGATCTGGCAATGAAGGCTGGTTCCATAGTGCCAATAGGACAAGCACCCCCTGTAGGACTGTGGGTTTTGGTATCTGCGGCCGGCTCGCGGCCTTGAAACTGTTTTTTACATGGGTACCTTCTGCTACCCATCCGGGTTCCAGTACCGTCAGCTGGTTCTCGGCAGTGCCTTTGGATTAGGTGCCTCCTTCTCGGTATCCAAGTTCCACCAACGTCTGCTGGTCCTTGGTAGTGCTTTCTGGCACAGGTACCTCCTGCTTAGTAACCGAGTTCCAGTACCGTCAGGTGGTCTTCGGCAGTTCCATTGGCTCTTGTACCTTCTGCTACTCATCCGGGTTCCAGTACCGTCAGCTGGTCCTCGGTAGTTCCATTTGCTCTTGTACCTTCTACTACCCATCCGGGTTCCAGTACCGTCAGCTGGTTCTCGGCAGTGTCTTTGGCACGGGTACTCCCTCCTGCCCAGCCTGGTTCCAGCACGCCAGCTGTTTCCGGGTAGTGTCAACGTCACTTTGCCTCCAGTGCGTTGTCCTGTCGTGTTGCGGTCGGGTTAGCCGACTCTATGGTGCCTGCAGTTTACGTGACTCCTATGTGGGCTGCGGGATCTGGCAATGAAGGCTGGTTCCATAGTGCAAATAGGACAAGCACCTCCTGTAGGACTGTGGGTTTTGGTAACTGCGGCCGGCTCGCGGACTTGAAACTTTTTTTTACATGGGTACCTTCTGCTACCCATCCGGGTTCCAGTACCGTCAGCTGGTTCTCGGCAGTGCCTTTGGATTAGGTGCCTCCTTCTCGGTATCCAAGTTCCACCAACGTCTGCTGGTCCTTGGTAGTGCTTTCTGGCACAGGTACCTCCTGCTTAGTAACCAAGTTCCAGTACCGTCAGCTGGTATTCGGCAGTTCCATTGGCTCTTGTACCTTCTGCTAACTATCCGGGTTCCAGTACCGTCAGCTGGTCCTCGGTAGTTCCATTTACTCTTGTACCTTCTACTACCCATCCGGGTTCCAGTACCGTCAGCTGGTTCTCGGCAGTGTCTTTGGCACGGGTACTCCCTCCTGCCCAGCCTGTTTCCAGCATGCCAGCTGTTTCCGGGTAGTGTCAACGTCACTTTGCCTCCAATGCGTTGTCCTGTCGTGTTGCGGTCGGGTTAGCCGACTCTATGGTGCCTGCAGTTTAGGTGACTCCTATGTGGGCTGCGGGATCTGGCAATGAAGGCTGGTTCCATAGTGCCAATAGGACAAGCACCCCCTGTAGGACTGTGGGTTTTGGTTACTGCGGCCGGCTCGCGGCCTTGAAACTTTTTTTTACATGGGTACCTTCTGCTACCCATCCGGGTTCCAGTACCGTCAGCTGGTTCTCGGCAGTGCCTTTGGATTAGGTGCCTCCTTCTCGGTATCCAAGTTCCACCAACGTCTGCTGGTCCTTGGTAGTGCTTTCTGGCACAGGTACCTCCTGCTTAGTAACCGAATTCCAGTACCATCAGCTGGTCCTCGGTAGTTCCATTGGCTCTTGTACCTTCTGCTACCCATCCGGGTTCCAGTACCGTCAGCTGGTTCTCGGCAGTGCCTTTGGATTAGGTGCCTCCTTCTCGGTATCCAAGTTCCACCAACGTCTGCTGGTCCTTGATAGTGCTTTCTGGCACAGGTACCTCCTGCTTAGTAACCGAGTTCCAGTAACATCAGCTGGTCCTTGGTAGTTCCATTGGCTCTAGTACCTTCTGCTACCCATCCGGGTTCCAGTACCGTCAGCTGGTCCTCGGTAGTTCCTCAGCCTTCTTGTACCTTCTGCTACATTTCCAAGTTCAAGCTTTTTGAAATGGTTCTTGGTAATCACTCTGGATCTCCCTGACGAGGACCCTGAAGACGAGGACCCTGAAGACCAACCCGAAGAAGATGAGGACCCCGAAGACGACGACCCTGAAGAAGAGGACCCTGAAGACCACCCCGAAGAAGACGAGGACCCTGAAGACCACCCCGAAGAAGACGAGGACCCCGAAGACGAGGACCCAGAAGACCAACCCGAAGAAGACGAGGACCCCGAAGACGAGGACCCCCGAAGACGACGACCCTGAAGACCACCCCGAAGAAGACCAAGAAGATGACCCTGAAGAAGTTGACCAAGAGGACAAAGAAGAGAAGACAAGCACCAAGATACAGAAGAACAAGAGACAGAAAACCAAGAAGCAGAAATACAAGAAGCTGCAGAACTAAAAGCGGAAGAACATTAAGCATAAGACTAAAAATCAGAGCAAAAGATAATATCTAAATTATAAGCAGAAGATGACTAAGCAGTGTATGGGGGTGAGTCCGTTCCTCCTCGTGGTGCCCCTGGAAAAGACCTGCTGCTGCAGGCCAAACTGAACGCGGACAAATCCTGTTGTAAATCTTTTGTGACGGGCAGAACGAAAGGTGTAATGTCCAACCTTTTATAGATAACAACTACAGGAATGCCTGTCACAAATAAGAATATGATGAAGAAGAAGAATATGAAGAAGATGAAGAAGTAGAATATGAAGAATGTAAAAAAAAAGAATAATACGAAGAAGGTGAAGAAGAAGAAGATGAAGAAGGTGAAGAAGAAGTGGATGAAAAAGATGCTGAGGATGATGAAGGAGAAAGTGTGGGAGAAGTAAAAAAGAAGGTGAAGAGCATGGAAGTAGTGAAACATAAATATCTGACAAAATATAAAAATACTTAACATAGTCAATATTTCCGTAACTCAGAACGTCTTAAAAAAAATATTAATTCCTGCTATTCCATTTGATTGGGCTAAACCTCTATGCCTTTATTGTCTCCCCTACCTCCCCCAATACATTCTATATTATTCTTAGTTGTTTTCCTTCATGTAGAATTAACCTACAAGGAAAGAAAGGGTTTATTTTCATTCCGATATTTCTGTCCCATTAACTTGCATTGGTTTCCGGTATCAGAATCGGCGATATCCGATACTTTTTCGGTATCGGTCCGATCCAATCCGATCCGATATTTCCCGATATCGGAAGGTATCGCTCAACACTATTTGTCAGTTAAACTCATTGATGGTGATGTGTGTCAGGGCTCTTTATATCACTGTAAGCAATTGCAGACACTTGTGCTAATTAGTTTGGCAGGTGTGTCCAATGAAAGGCAAGACTACTTAAGAAGGCTGTCCCACCTTATTAAGCAGCCTACATTTTCTGCCAAAATGGGAAAGAAAAAGGATGTGTCGGCTGCTGAGAAGCAACAAATTGTGGAGTGTTTATGACGCACCCCCTGGCCCTGTGTTGTGCAGGGGAACCCGGAACCGGGCCTGTTGTAGAATGCTGGGGGTTGTAGTCTCCGTGTGGCGGTGACCCGGTCCGTGCCCAGGGTGGTCAAACCAGTGGCAGTCTTAATGTATAGCAAATGTCCGACTACGCCACCCGTGGATTGCGGTCAGTGGGGACCGCCGCTGCGCTGCCGACCGCTGAGGCTGATGTTGTTTGCGCAGCCGAGTATGGGATAACTCCCCACGGGAGAAGTATTGCCTCAGGGCAGCTAATGTGAGAGATGATGGGAGTGATGGTGTGAGGGTCCCAGTGCTAATGTTGCTGGTGCGGCAAGGAATCACAGAGACGTGAGGTGCAGTTCAGGGTCTTTACTGATGGTACAAGGCAGACCCTCCCGGGAGTACTGGCTAGTATAAGGGGCCTGGTCAGTCTGCGAGCAAGCAGGAGTTCCCCTGGCCAGGTGGAGTTGTAGGACTCCCCGTTTATCTGCACTCTTCCTGGCTACCTTGCTGTCAGCGTTTACAAGTAGCCCACGTCCCTGAGTATACCGTGTGGTGCTCACCCGTATGGCTGGTGACTTGGGGCCTTCTGTTAGCCTCCGCTCCTGGATGGCGGTGCTGGTCCCTTCTTTGTGACTGAGCCTCCGGGCTTCTATGGCCAGAGGACCTGGAATCCCCTGCCGGTTGGTTTCTGCTGCTGGGTATATATCAGTCCCCACAGCCTCGGACTCCTGTGTCCGGTTTTAGTAACTTCAGCCAGGGCGAGCTATATCTCTGCTCACAGCCCCTGGCCTTCTGCCTCTGCTCCTACAGAGCTCCTGATCTCACTTTCCCTCTCCAGGCTCTGACTGCTCTGCTTGTTCTGCAGGCTCTGTCTCTGTCTGGGACTTCACTCACTAATCCCGCCCCAGACCCAGTTTATAAGGGCAGATTCCTCCCCTCCCAGGTCTGGGTGGGCCGTGTTGCATGTTTAGGGCTCCTGACCAGAGAAACCTCCCACTTGCTCTCAGACATAATATCTCTATTACTGTGGCAACCAGACCCCTGGGGTGTCACATTTAGGTCAAGGCATGACTACAATCAACATTGCCAAGACACTTCATCCTGATCATCGCACAATCAAGAAGTATGTAGTTGATTCACAGTACACACGTGTGCGTGCTGATAAGGGAAAATTGAGGACTCTTTCCTACAGGCAATTACGTCAGGTTAAAAGAGCAGCGGCAAAAAAGCCTTGTCATAGCAGCAGACAAGTTTTTGAAGCTGCTGGTGCCTCCAACGTCCCCCGAACATCAAGATGCAGGGTCCTTCAGAGGTTTGCAGCTGTGCGTAAGCCATCCTGTCGACCTCCTCTATCCACTGTACACAAGCAGAAACAGCTCCAGTGGGCCAAACAATACATGAAGACTGACTTCAAAACTGTTTTGTTCACGGATGAGTGCCGTGCAATGCTCAATGGTCCAGATGGGTGGAGTGGAGGATGGCTGGTTGTTGGACACCCCATGCAAACACGGCTACGGCGCCAACAAGGAGGAGGTGGAGTAATGTTCTGGACTGGAATCATGGGGAGAGAGATTGTCGGCCCCTTTAGGATCCCTGAAGGGGTAAAGATGAACTCCATAATGTATGTGGAGTTTCTCAAACAGCACTTCCTGCCATGGTTCAAGAAGAAGAACCGTGTATTCTGCAGAAAGATCATTTTCATGCATGATAATGCACAGTCTCATGCTGCACATAACACATCTGCATCTCTGGCTGATATGGGCATAAAAGGGGACAAACTTATGGTGTGGCCCCCATGCTCCCCTGACCTCAACCCCATTGAGAACCTCTGGAGCATCATCAAAAGGAGTGTCTATGATGGCGGGAGGCAGTTCATATCTAAGCAACAGCTCTGGGAGGGTATTATGTCCTCATGCAAAACAATTGAAGCAGAAACCATCCAAAACCTGACAAATTCAATGGACGAGAGAGTTCAGAAGCTCCTTTCGAACAAGGGGTCCTATGTGCAAATGTAACATCACCTAGAATAAAGTTTTGAGTTGAAAACTGTTTGATTTCAGTTTCTAATAACCTGCTAATTCTTATTATTTCAAAAATGACCATTTTTTTGTTCTTCATTAAAATTAAAAGGTTGATCGAAGAGTGTGTATGATCTAAGAGTGTGGCAACCCAGTAGTCAGGATTATTTCGAATTCTGACAATCTGAGGGTCATGTTGCAGGTAGTGCAGCAAGAAGGCACTCATGTGTCTTGCGCATCTAGGAGCCCAAAATTATTTTCCGGGCTAGATGCAGCTAAAAATTATTGGTGGAGCTTAGTATAGATGGCCTAATAGAATCAGTACTGCAAACTGCTACAAGGCCCAAATTATTTTCCAGCCAAGATACAGATAAACATGATTAGTAATTTTAAATCTGGTGGAGTTTAGTATAGATGGCCTAATAGAATCAGTACTGCACACTGCTACAAGGCCCAAATTATTTTCCAGCCAAGATACAGATAAACATGATTAGTAATTTGAAAGCTTAAAACGGTTGGTGAGGTGATTTTAACAAATCATCAAGCTGTTACTCTCCCCAGGATGACACAGGGGTAGAAAAGTCGTTTCAGATCCATGATTTGTTCATCTTTATGAACGTGAGTCTGTCTACATTATCAGTGGAGAGCCGCGTGCGCTTATCTGTCAGCACACCACCAGCAGTGCTGAACACACGTTCAGACAGAACGCTGGCTGCGGAGCATGAAAAGATCTCCAAGGCGTAAGTGGCGAGCTCCGGCCATTTATCCAGATTGGAAGCCCAAAAAGAGCAAGGGTCCAGTGACACAGTCATGTCTTCAATGTTTACTTGGAGATACTCCTGTACCATCGTCTCTAGGCGTTGACTATGTGTCAGACTTCTTGTCTCCTGTGGCCTTGCAAAGGATGGGCTAAAAAAGTGGTGAAATGATTCCGCAAAATTGATGTTACCAGCAGATACTGTGTTTCTGTTACGTTTTGAGTGCTGAACACTCGACGGTCTCACGGTTGGTGTTATGATCTGCTACAAGCACTAAGGAAAGAAAGGAGATCTGTCCCTACAATAGAACTAAGCTAGATCCCTACGATGTAACGGGGAACCTGATCCTGCGATCAGACCCGCTAAAGTCCTCGGCTAGTCTGTACGAAGACCTATAGATGCAAGGGAGGGATCCCTACAAGAACTAGGGACTGGGATAAAGTTAGGCACCTCCTAGCAGAAATTGTAGCAGTAAAAGACAAACACACAACATAGAACATAAAGGTCCGAAGACCAAGCTAAACAGACTGAGAAAGGTAACTAAGCACCAGGCTAACTTAAGAGTAGAAATTACAATGAAGTCCAGCAAGGCCAGGAGGGTGGAGCAGGATTAAATAGGCAAACAAGGTCATGTGACCAGCAAGATAGAAAAAACCTAACAGGAGAGTTCTAACAATACCCCCTCTTCTATGAGGATCCTCCGGATCCCCTAGGCCCAGGCTTATCAGGAAACCTCTTGTGAAACGCTCTGACAAGTCTGGAAGCAGAAACATCACCCGCCCTCACCCATGAGTTATCCTCGGGTCCGAAACCTTTCCAAGCGACAAGATACTGCAAACTCCCTCTATACCATCTAGAATTTAGGATGCGGGAAATTTCGTATTCCCCGTCCTCCACCACCGGAGGAACAGTGGCAGAGACGTCTCCATCCGACACACAAGCTCTTTTCAACAGAGAAACATGAAACACCGGATTAATCTTCCAGGAGGTAGGAACCTCCAACCTAACAGCAGATTGGTTAACTACCTGAAGCACCTTAAAGGGCCCTACAAACTTGGGACCCAATTTTTTAGAAGGAATCCTCAACCGCAGATTCTTAGAGGACAACCAAACCATGTCACCAATAGCAAACAAAACCTCTTGCCGTTTCCTATCAAAGTACCTCTTAGATTTTTTGTTAGCCTCCTGAAGATTACCACGCACATCCGTCCAAACTCTCTCCAAGTCACCGGAAAAACTCCTCCTCAGGCACAGCCGATACCAATTTGGAGAATGACCCAAAAGACGGATGTCTCCCAGAACAACAAAAAAAAGGCGAACAACCAGCAGAAGAGGATGTATGGTTGTTAAGAGCAAACTCAGCAAGTGGCAGAAACTCAGACCACCCCTCCTGATTGTCTGCCACAAAACAACGCAAGAACTGCTCAACATCCTGATTCTTCCTTTCTGTCTGGCCATTAGACTCAGGATGATATCCGGATGAAAACGACAAATGAAGTCCCAACCTGTCACAAAAAGCATGCCAAAAACGAGCCACGAACTCAGGTCCCCTATCCGAAACAATGTCAGTAGGAACGCCATGTAGTCTGACAATTTCCTTGACAAAGGCCTTAGCGAGTGTCTTAGCGCAGGGCAGTTTGATGAAAGGAACCAAGTGACACATCTTGCTAAAACGGTCCACGACCACCCAGATGACTGTGAAACCCTCAGAGGGGAGAAGGTCAGTAATAAAGTCCATAGCCAGTTGTGTCCAAGGTGCACTAGGAACCTCCAGAGGGCAAAGCAACCCCACTGCAGGAGTATGTGAAGACTTAGATCTAGCACACACCGTACATTGACGCACCCACTTAATGACTTCCTTCTGCCATCCAGGCCACCAAAAACTGCGACCCACAAGTCTCTTGGTCTCAGAAATTCCTGGATGACCTGCCAACCGAGACTCATGACACTCAACAAACAAATCTCTCCTAAAGGTCCTAGGCACAAACAACCTCCCATGGGGAGTGTTAGATGGGGCATTCTCCTGTGCTTTAAGAATCTCATCTTCCAAAACGGAGTCCAATGCAGAAATCACAACACCTTCTTGTAAAATGCTCCCCTCCTCCTTAGCACCGACCATGGGAGAAAAGCTGCGGGACAAAGCATCAGCTTTAACGTTATTGGTACCCGGGATGTAAGTAACGGAAAAATTAAACCGCGAGAAAAAAAGTGCCCACCTAGGCTGACGGGCATTCAAGCGCTTGGCAGCATCAAGATAGATCAGATTTTTATGATCAGTGAAAACCTGAATGGGAAATTCAGCACCTTCCAAGAGATGACGCCAGTGTTCAAATGCGAGTTTAATAGCCAACAATTCCCGATTACCAATATCGTAATTAAGTTCAGTCTCAGAAATTTTTTTTGAAAAAAAAGCACAGGGATGTACTCCATCCTTGATTTCCTGAGACAACACCGCACCGACCCCCACCAAAGAAGCATCAACCTCAACCAAAAACAGCTTAGTCACATCAGACTGCATAAGGATAGGAGCAGAGCTGAACCTCTCCTTTAGAAGCACAAAAGCTTCAATGGCCTCAGTAGTCCACTGAACCGCATTAGCACCTTTCCTGGTGAGATCGGTCAGTGGTTTGACAATAATAGAAATTTTTTTAATGAATTTTCTGTAATAATTGGCGAAACCCAAAAACCTCTGTATCGATTTCAAACCAATAGGCCTAGGCCATTCCTGAACCGCCTGAACCTTCACAGGGTCCATCTCAAAGCCTTCGCTGGAGATAATGTAGCACAAAAAACTAATTCTCTGTACAGCAAACTCACATTTCTCCAGCTTAGCAAAAAGCGAATTGTCAATTAATAACTGTAATACCTCACGTACGCTCCGCCAATGAGACTCCAGATCAGGCGAATAAATCAAAATGTCATCCAAATACACAACAACTTTTTTGCCGATCAAAGGTCTAAGGATGTCATTAATAAGATTCTGAAAAAATGCTGGAGCATTGGTAAGACCAAAAGGCATAACCAGGTTCTCAAAATGACCCACAGGAGTGTTAAAAGCAGTCTTCCATTCATCACCCTCCTTCATGCGCAACAAATTGTATGCCCCCCCGGAGATCAATTTTAGAGAACCACTTGGCCCCCACTAACTGGTTAAACAAATCAGGAATCAATGGCAGTGGGTAAGGATTGCGTACAGTAATTTTATTAATCTCACGAAAGTCCAGACAAGGACGTAAACCGCCGTCCTTTTTTTTAACAAAAAAAAATCCAACAGCCACAGGAGACTTGGAAGGCCTAATGTGACCGGCGGCCAAGCTTGTCTGTATGTATTCCTCCAAAGCCTTTCTCTCAGGAATAGTAAGATTAAATAAACGACTTTTAGGAAGAGTCGCTCCAGGGACAAATTCAATGGTACAATCATAGTCTCTATGGGGAGGCAATATTTGTGACTCCTCCTCAGAAAAAACTCTCTAAAAATCCTGAATAGGTACAGGTAATTCCACTTTTTCCACCGCAGCAATACGTCCGTTACAACACTTGTCATAACACTTAGGACTCCAGGACTTAATTTCATTGGTAGACCAATCCAGTACAGGATTGTGCAATTTTAACCAGGGTAACCCCAAAATTACTGGAGAAGGCAAATTATTTAATACCACCAAATCCAAATTTTCTTGATGAACACCATTAATAGTGAGGGGAAATTCACAGACCTTGTGAGTAACACTCTTCAAGGGGCAGCCATCGACAGAAACCACAGCAATAGGGGATGACAAAGGTTTGGGTTTTAATTTAAGTTTTTCCAAGAATCCCCCATCAATCACATTCAGAGTAGAACCACAATCCACAAATATCCGAAATTCGATTAATTCTTCCTGAGCAGTGGTAGTAGCAGAAAGAAATACCCCCTTAGAATTTAAACAAGCAATACGGGCGTAACTGACCTTTTTTTTTTCTTTGTTCATACGAAGTACACAGTTCTTAATAAAATGATCAGATTTTCCGCAATAAAAGCACAAACCTTCAGAAGATCTGCGGTCTTTTTCCTGAGAGCGGGGTGCCATCGCCCCGATCTCCATTGGCTCTCCAATGTCAGTACAGACCCTCTCAAGACTCGGAGCTGACATGGCAGAGGATTTACTTTCATTAACCCTTGCACGCAGTCTCCTGTCCACCCGTATAGCTAATTGCATAGCCTCCTGCAAGTTTCAAGGTGTGGGATAAGCAATCAACAAATCCTTAACCCTTTCACCTAGCCCCGCAAGAAACAAACTTTTCAAAGCTGAATCGTTCCACCCCACCTGGGCAGACCACCGACGGAAGTGAGAACAATATTTTTCCACATTACCTGATCCCTGCCTCAAATGTCTTAATTCAGTCTCAGCTGATGAGACACGATCAGGATCATCATACAACAAACCCAAAGCAGAAAAAAAACTTTCCACTGATCTAAAGCACGGATCACTAGGTTGGAGAGAAAAGGCCCATCCCTGAGGTTCTTTGCGCAAAAGTGACTTTATGAACCCTATGCGCTGTGATTCATCACCAGAGGATCTGGGTCTCAAACGAAAATACAATAAACAAGCATTTTTAAAGGAAAAAAATTCCTGTTGATCACCAAAGAATAAATCAGGCAAACGTACCTTTGGCTCCACAAAATGTGCTCCAGAACAGCTACTCACGTGTTGGAGCTCGGCCACCTCCAGAGAGAGTCCCTGCAGGCGTTGAGCCAAATCCTGAACCGACACCATGATGGAAACTGGAAGTCTTTCCTTAGAGATATTTTTGGGCTTGACTTACTGTTATGATCTGCTACAAGCACTAAGGAAAGAAAGGAGATCTGTCCCTACAATAGAACTAAGCTAGATCCCTACAATGTAACGGGGAACCTGATCCTGCGATCAGACCCGCTAAAGTCCTCGGCTAGTCTGTACGAAGACCTATAGATGCAAGGGAGGGATCCCTACAAGAACTAGGGACTGGGATAAAGTTAGGCACCTCCTAGCAGAAATTGTAGCAGTAAAAGACAAACACACAACATAGAACATAAAGGTCCGAAGACCAAGCTAAACAGACTGAGAAAGGTAACTAAGCACCAGGCTAACTTAAGAGTAGAAATTACAATGAAGTCCAGCAAGGCCAGGAGGGCGGAGCAGGATTAAATAGGCAAACAAGGTCATGTGACCAGCAAGATAGAAAAAACCTAACAGGAGAGTTCTAACAGTTGGCAAGTTGGAACTGTGAGATTCACTACGTGCACCACTAGTGTTTTGGGGAAAAGCACATGAAAGATTCTGCAACAGTCTCTGCTGATACTCCTGCATGCGTGCATCTCTTTCTATGGCAGGAATAATTTCTGCAAATTTACTTTTGTACCGGGGATCTAACAGTGTGGCAACCCAGTAGTCAGGATTATTTCTAATTCTCACAATTCAAGGGTCATGTTGCAGGTAGTGCAGCAAGAAGGCACTCATGTGTCTTGCGCATCCAGGAGCACCAAGTCCCTGTTGTGTTGGTGGCGAGGTAACAATCATGCTTCCTTCCTCTGCCCTCTCCCCCCAACCTCGCACAACAGAAATGTGATCAAGGTCTCCCTCATCTAATGAGTCTTCCATCAGTTCGTCCTCCACTTCTTCCTGGGCTCCTGCACCTTCCTCACTAGTTTGGCTGCTATCATGCGCCCTGGTAAAACCATCACCCCCACCCTCACATGCCTGCCGCCTTGGTGCTGCCGACCGTCTGGACCTTGCAGATGTTAGCCCTTCCGCATACAACTCCTCCTCCTCTACTTCCTCCACCTCCTCTTGTGCCACCACCTGACTTCGAATTCTGTTTAACATGTGCTCCAGCATGTAAATCACCGGAATAGTCATGCTGATAATGGCATCGTCAGCACTAAACATCTTCGTCGCCATTTCAAAACTGTGCAGAAGGGTACATAGGTCCCTGATCTGAGACTACTCTTCCAGCGTGATTTGCCCCACCTCTGGATCTCGTTGGCCCAGGCTATACGTCAGAACGTATTGCACCAGGGCTTGTCGGTGCTGCCACAGTCGCTGCAACATGTGCAGAGTTGAATTCCACCGGGTAGGCACATCGCATTTTAGCCGGTGAAGTGGCAGGCCCAACGACTTCTGTAGAGATGTAAGTCGCTGAGCTGCGGGATGCGAACGGCGGAAGTGAGCACACAGCAACCGTGCCCTCTGCAGAAGGCCATCTAGTCCGGGATAGTGGGCTAAAAATTGCTGGACAACCAGGTTCAACACGTGAGCCATACAAGGCACGTGTGTGACATTGCCCCGGCGAAGGGCCGCACCCAGGTTTGCAGCATTGTCGCACACGGTCTTCCCTGGTTTCAGGTCCAGTGGAGACAACCATTCATGAAACTGGTTCTCCAGAGCTGACCAGAACTCCTCAGCGGTGTGACTCACATTTCCCAGACATTTCAAAGTAAAAACTGCCTGATGACGTTGAGCCCTGCTGCCAGCATAGTAAGGAGGTGTGCAGGATCCCTTCTGCGCAGTTAGAAAGCTTGTGGCATGACCAGACAGGCTTTTGGTGCAGATGGAGGACCGAGAGGAGGTTGAGGAGGCAGAAGCAGTGGAGGAACTTCGAGATAAAGAGGATTGACGCACAATTCGCGGGGACGGCAAGACTTGGACAGCAGCCCCTTGTCCTGCTGTCACCATAGTTACCCAGTGCCCAGTCAGCGACATGCAACGCCCCTGTCCATGCCTACTTGTCCAGGTGTCTGTGGTGAAATGCACCCTGTCACACACAGAGTTTCTCAAAGAAGCGGTGATGTTGTGTGCGACATGCTGGTGGAGCGCAGGCACACCTTTCTTTGAGAAGTAGTGCCGACTGGGCATCTGGTACTGGGGCACTGCGACGGACATAAGGTCTCGAAAATCATCTGTGTCCACCAGGTGGAAAGGCAGCATTTCTGTAGCCAAGAGCTTGCAGATGGTGAAATTCAACCTCTTAGCTTTCTCATGGCTAGGAGGAAATGGTCTTTTACTTGTCCACATCTGAGGGACCGAGGGCTGGCTGTTGTGCTTAGACGGGGTTGAGAAGGGTGTCCCCGGCAAACTGCCGGTCTGTGAGGAAGATGCAGGCGGACATGTTAGGTTGCCTTGATCCAAAGGTGGTGCTATCGATGTCGGACAGCGCTGAACACCAGCTGGTGTTTCCACCTCCAAAGAAAATGATGACCTGCCAATCACACTGGCTGTTGCGGGTAAAGAGGTGGCAGGTCTGCGTCCCAAAACAGGTGTGACTGCTGTCCCCCCAGTCACAGAGAATGAAGATGCCGCGGACGCACAAGATGTGGCAGACGGTGGTTGGCCCGGCCGGCTAGGCCGTATTGCAGCACAGTGAGCTTCCCACTGCAACTTATGCTTCATATCCATGTGCCGGTTCATGCATGAAGTACTCAAACTATGTATTTTTTGGCCTCTACTTAGCTTTTGCTGACAAATGTTACAGATAACACGAGTTGGGTCATCTTTATCGATCTGAAAAAATGCCCAGGCTATGCAAGGCTTAGCACCCATGCGACCTGAAGAGCCACCACGACTTGTGGTCAGAGGCAGAGTTGTGTTTGAGGATGCAGTTGTTGACGTGGTTCTAGTACTACGTCTCTGTCCAGGAAGGCGCAACCTGACCTCGTCGTCACTAGCATCCTCTTCCACCTCCTCTGCTGACCTCGTCGACTGGCTGACTGTGGGTTGACAGTAAGTGGGATCTCCAACCTCGTTATCATCACCCTGTGTGTTATCACACCCGTCGTCCTCAGAGCCAACCTGTTCCTGCCCTGACAAAAAACTAAAGTTGTCGCTCCAATCAGGTACTTGAGTCTCATCATCGTCTTCCTCATTGTCTCCACCAACAGGAGTTACAGTTTGGGAACTTGGGTCTACATTATGGTCAGAACCTTCTGCGTCTGGTCCTGGATCCGACTCATAAAGATTCTGGGCATCAGTGCAGATGATTTCCTCGTCTGGATTCACAGAAGCTCTGGAGCCGACCTCTGATTCCCAGGCTATAGTATGAGTAAACAGCTCTGCAGACTCAACCATCTGTTTTACCCCATACTCAGATGGGCAGCTGGATACTTTTGAGCTGTGAGGAAGCAAGTGCGATTGGGGTGACACCTCTGAGGACTGGAGTATTTGTGATGTTGAAGTTGAGGTGGAGGAGAGCCCACTTAAAGGAGCACTTGATATCCGTTGAAGCACCTGCTGTTTTTGTGCCTCATCTGGAATTTGTAGCGATTGGCGTGGCCGTAAGAAAGGGATCTTATCACATTGTCCGCTAAAAGAAGTAGACATCTTAGTTTGGCTGGAAGATGGTCTTTCTTCTGCAGATGTTACTGTTGCTTTAACACCTACCCCACGGACACAACCTTTTTTTCCCTTCCCAACACGCCTATTCCTCTTTCCACCAGCAGCAGGCCTTTTTCCACTCATTTTGGTGGTTAACTAATTCACAACTCTGGAGTTGTTTGCACCAAAAACAATGGATGGGAACCGAGCAGAGCTGAGTGGCCAAACTGTGATATTAGCCCAAAAGTATTGGCTGGGTTAGATGCAGATAAAAATTATTTTGAATTTGCAACCTGGTGGAGGTTAGTATAGATGAACTAATAGAACAAGTCCCACACACTGCTACAAGCCGAAATATTTTTTCAGAGCCAGATGCAGATAAAAATTATTTTGAATTTGCAACCTGGTGGAGGTTAGTATAGATGGACTAATAGAACAAGTCCCACACACTGCTACAAGCCAAAATATTTTTTCAGAGCCAGATGCAGATAAAAATTATTTTGAATTTGCAACCTGGTGGAGGTTAGTATAGATGGACTAATAGAACAAGTCCCACACACTGCTGCAAGCCGAAATATTTTTTCAGAGCTAGATGCAGAAAAAAATTATATTGAATTTGCAACCTGGTGGAGGTTAGTATAGATGGACTAATAGAACAAGTCCCACACACTGCTGCAAGCCGAAATATTTTTTCAGAGCTAGATGCAGAAAAAAATTATATTGAATTTGCAACCTGGTGGAGGTTAGTATAGATGGACTAATAGAACAAGTCCAACACACGGCTACAAGTCAAAATATTTTTTCAGAGCTAGATGCAGAAAAAAATTATATTGAATTTGCAACCTGGTGGAGGTTAGTTTAGATGGACTAATAGAACAAGTCCCACACACTGCTACAAGCCGAAATATTTTTTCAGAGCTAGATGCAGATAAAAATGATATTGAATTTGCAACCTGGTGGAGGTTAGTATAGATGGACTAATAGAACAAGTCCCACACACTGCTACAAGCCGAAATATATTTTCAGAGCTAGATGCAGATAAAAATTATTTTGAATTTGCAACCTGGTGGAGGTTAGTATAGATGGACTAATAGAACAAGTCCCACACACTGCTACAAGCCGAAATATTTTTTCAGATCTAGATGCAGATAAAAATTATATTGAATTTGCAACCTGGTGGAGGTTAGTATAGATGGACTAATAGAACAAGTCCCACACACTGCTACAAGCCAAAATATTTTTTCAGAGCTAGATGCAGAAAAAAATTATATTGAATTTGCAACCTGGTGGAGGTTAGTATAGATGGACTAATAGAACAAGTCCCACACACTGCTACAAGCCGAAATATTTTTTCAGAGCTAGATGCAGAAAAAAATTATATTGAATTTGCAACCTGGTGGAGGTTAGTATAGATGGACTAATAGAACAAGTCCCACACACTGCTACAAGCCAAAATATTTTTTCAGAGCTAGATGCAGATAAAAATTATTTTGAATTTGTAACCTGGTGGAGGTTAGTATAGATGGACTAATAGAACAAGTCCCACACACTGCTACAAGCCTAAATATTTTTTCAGAGCTAGATGCAGATAAAAATTATTTTGAATTTGCAACCTGGTGGAGGTTAGTATAGATGGACTAATAGAATGATGCTATGCCCAAAAGGTTTTACTTCACTAGGTGCAGTAAAAAAAATTGTATTCTATACACAGGTTGCGTAGCTTGCAACACAGATAGGCTACTCCACTGACTAACACACACTGCAAGAGGCCAAAAATGATTTGCTTTGCTAGATTTAGCCAAATGCTGTGAAAAAAAAACTTGCACAGCACTGGCACAGACCTGCCTGGCAAAAAGTGATAGGAACTGATGTAACCTAGCCCTGAAAAGGACTGCAATTACAATTATTCTTTACTCCCAACCTATCAATTTAAGAGCACAGACCTGCCTGATAAAGTCGTAGGAAATGATGTAACCTAGTCCTTAAAAGGACTGCAATCACAACTATTCCCTACTCCCAAGCTATCTGTAGATTTGTGCGAAAATTGTCTTGAAATTAACAAAGTATAGCGCACACAGCAACAGCGGTGCCGTCTAACACGCAGCTGCAGCAGTGAGAAAATGGTGGCGACGGGGAAAATGGCTGGGTCTTATAGGGCAAGGACATGTGACATACACTGCCAATGACACATTCCCTTGCTTGTGTGAAAAAAAGCAGTTCGCTCTGTGTGTGCACTGCTGATAGGCTGACAGATTTCACCTCCCCACTGTAAATGCTGGAAAGAGAAAAAAAAATGGAGATGTTCATTATTTCTGCAGAGATCCATCCCCTGCCCCTCCCCCCACCCCGCTGTACACTCAAACTGCATATTAACATTCATTTTCAGCATTACTGAGAAAAAATCCAGTTATGATTTTGGTGCACGAACAGTTATCGAACATAACCTCGAACAGCCGAATTTTTTTCAAATTGTTCGTGTTCACCGAACGGCTCGAACACCGCCCAAAACAGCTCGAATTTGAGATTGGCGAACAGTTCGAGTCGAACACCGCTCATCTCTACTGTGCAGGCTCACTATATGCGTTACTGAGGAGTTCATTACTCAGTAGTTCGTTCTCCTCTTCTTCCGAGTCCAGGTGAGGGGTTGGCAACTGTCTGTATTCAGTACATTCTTGTATTCATTTACTTAACTCATTCTTAATTTTTCTTGAAGCGTGGTCTTCCCCAGGATTTGAACACCCAGCCTCTTGCATGGCAGTCAGCAGCTGGAACAATGAACCACAGGCTGCAAAGCCAATTATAGGAGAATTTTCTCTTCTTCAGTGCTCCTGTATTTTACACTACAGTCACATTGTGCTTGTACTTAAAGTCATATCTCAGTATGCTAGTGCTTGTCTATGCACACATATTCTGAAGGTAAAATAAAAGACAATTATTTCTTCCTCTAAAACTGGTAATAAAATACTTAAAAACAATTACATGCATGACATTTTGAATGCAATTTATTTAAAACAAATATCACAAATCAGCAAATAGCAAGGACAGAGTTTGATAAAGGACAAAAAAAAATGCTCAGCACAATCAAAAATTCTAAAAATACAAAGTGGGATTTATCATATGACTAAAACGGAGCTCACGGTGATCTACATCCATTAAATGCAGTTACGATATATCAGTCCAAATAGACAGAATCTGTTAAAAACACTTTTATTAGTTCACCATTAAAAAGCAGGCTGCCAGGAAGCTATTAAGATGCGCCTGGACTTTTTGCATATACAGATGGTATGACATTGACACACTTCCTTTTAAGCAGTTCAGAATTACATATGTCATGACAACCAGCAAATCAAACAAAACACAAAGAAACAATTTCAAAACATCATACAGTGATTGATGCTTCAAAAAAAGATCAGATCATTTTTGTCATTGAAACCTATTGTAACAAAAGCTCATGGTAATCACCACCTGAAGGTGGACTAACCCTTTCTATTCCTGCAAACTTGATGACCCAGGGATCTGACTGGTGTGCTTCATGTACTTGTTTAATTAGTCTGGGTGAACCTCTACACCTCTTAATAGATCCATAGTGTTCATTAAATGAAAAGAAACGCTTCTCAGTGGCATGTAAGATATCATCTTAGAAGTCCTGTCCAAAATTACCCAGATGACTATACACTTAGATGACAAAGGCAAATCTATTGTACAGCCGACCAAAATATAGGATCAATTGGAAGCAGGCTGGAAAAAAATGATTTCCAAATTGCATTAACGTTTTCTTTACATTTTACACAGCTTCCCAACTTTTTTGGAATTGGGGTTATAGAACAAGTGCCTATTATTATCTATATGGCTGTTCACATGTCCTTGTTTTTTCTAGATGAGATGTTCGTTTTATACATTTACCTATTCAAACATATGGGTCGTAAAAAACGTTTACAGCAATTGGATGTCATTGTAGTTGAATCTTAGTGTGTTCTGGCTTTCCTTTTTTTATTTGATAGGAGAAACTTGAGAAACCTCATCAATTTTTGGAGTGTACAAAATAAACCGATGAATCATTGATGGCAAAAACTGACACTCTGACCAAACACTGATGAATTTTTTTACTTGTATTTTTCACAGATAGAAAACGTACCTTATAGTCTATGATTCTGTTCACATGTCCTTGTTTTTTTGTGGATCGTGTATTTACAAATAAGTTTATGTGTCCTTGAAAAATCACATATTGCACAGGGATGGCAAGCTTTGAATTTTTTTTTAACAAGAAAAACACTGATAATAAAAATTGACACACCGACCAAATACTTATGAAAATCTGATCCACCACATTGATGACAATTGGTCTGCTTTTTTAAAATATACAAGTAACAAATAAGACTTCTGAATGAGGCCTAAAGGTGAAGAGGGAAACAGAAGACATTAGAAACAAAACAAGCCTGAGGGGAAGATGAGGTTAGAATTTAAATAACAAGTGAATGACTCATTAAAACATTCTTGGACAGTCTTAGACAGTCCCAGGTAGATGAAGGGTATAGCAGCTTATAAACTGTGTACTGTAAGACTTTGTGTAATGCTACGCTCCCACGATGAGCTTTTGGTGCGTTTTTAATGCTGCGTATTTTTCCTGCGTCAAAAATGCAGCGTCTTACAGTTCTAGCAAAGTGGATGAGATTTATAGAAATGTCATACCCATTGTGTTTTATTACACAGGGTAAACTGACCTGGGGTGCGTGTATCAAATCCGCAGCATGTCAATTTCTCTTGCAGGTACCCTGAGTTTTCTGTGACTGTAAAAAATGCACATAGCGTAGCGGAAATGCATCAAAAGCGCATGTAGTCCACACCTAATTGTATCAATAAAGTTTTGTGATAGCCAAATACCAGGAAGTATCAAAAACAAAGCAGCTTTATTTAAAGCATGATGCACATAAAAAGAGACAAAAACTGCAGCGTCAGAAACATATTAAAAAAACGCAATAAAAAATGCAAGTAGCTTCCTGTATTACTCCATAAGTGGTTTCCCGCAGTCTCAGATAGATGCTGAAGATGTGAAGTGAAAGAAGGCACGATGACACATATTTGGTGGAGTTGTCCCATAATAAGATGTTTCTGGACTCAGGTAATTCAAACTATTAAAAAATGACTAGTCTCTCTGTACCTGACACTCCTGAATCTCTTTTGCTCTTTATGATCCCAACTAGTTTCATCAGATACAAAAGATCTTTAATAAGCTACCTTATACAGGTTGCTAAGAATAGGCTGCTAGCACGTGACATGGGTGTGTCTGCAATGGTTAATTTATCTCCTCACTCCATCCAGCACTCATTCTCTGTTACAGGCTATAAGTGAGCAAAAATCACATTACCAACACAGACTACATAAAACAGATACGGATACGCAAAATGGTGCCACCACTCATCAAACACACGGGGTCATGAGTCTCCAAAATATGCTACTGTCACACAATCAAAAAAAAGTCAACACACTCTCTGAAAGACACTGGATTGTTTATCGCATACAAGGATGAAACTTATTAAAGATTTTAAGCTTAAATATAAAATTGCAGCGCTTACAAGAAAAAAAAGGTAAAACTAAAACAACATAAAAATCTTCAAAAAGTTATAAAATAAAAATGGAGAAATAACAGAAATATCATAATGTTTCCATCTACAGTTATCTTCTGTTTCCTTGAGGGAAGGAGAAATGAATTATAGATCACAATCAGCAGACGCTGATCCCCGCATGTGAACAACTTTCTTTTGAGCAACCCAGCTTTTATATGTTTGACCCTGGGTTTGGATTTCCAGGATGGCCTGGATTGGACTATTTAAAAATTACTGTTTGTGATTGGACGGTGGGCTAATTTATCCTGTTTCTCTAGCTAACATACATAGGAAATATTCAGCTTGGTTATAATCACCATCTTCCCACACTTTGAAGCTTGGTTCACTAGACCGAGTTGTCACGATTGACACCTCTGAGTATTCTTCCAGGAGACCCGCTATTGTTTTGAGTTCCTGCAATAAGAGCAGGCAGAGGTTATGTTCTTTGTGTAGAGACAGTCAAGTGGATGCATGCTTGACTAGTTATTTTACTAATGTTATAGCTTTCTTTACACTTCCCCCTTTTTGATAGTGCAAGGGAGATTGGTTTACTTGCCATCTCTCATGCAAATATCTAGCTCCGGCCCCCCTAGGCGAGATAAACTATCAGCATTCCCATGATCAATTCCCTTTTTATGTTGAATTGTAAAATTGTATTGCAGTAAAATCAGGCTCCATCTGAGCAATTTTCCATTATCTTCAACTACTCTGTTGAGCCAACTACGTGGGTTATATCCATGCATTCCAATACGATCCAAAATTATTGCTTCCCAATCATCATATAACTACAATGAGAAACCCGCGTGCTGTCGCACCAGTTTCAAGAGTAGGAAGATACACAATAATTAACATAATTTTAAAATGAATATTTTTTATTTGGAAATAATTTAAAATACATTAAAAATAAAATTCAGGTACTTTCAAATTGCATATGACTCGCCCCCTGGGCCGTGGGGCACTCGGATCCGGGCAATAGGGAACGATGGGAGTAGTAGTGGCAACCCGGTTCCGTGGCTCAGGGTGGTCAGGCCAGTGGTAGTCCGTTATGTGCTATTGATTATGTCCGACTACGCCACCCGTGGATTGCGGTTATTAGGAACCGCCGCTGCATGCAGACCGCTGGGGCTGATGAGGTGTGCAGCTAGGGTAGTGTGACTCCCCACGGGAAGAGTGCGGCCCCAGGGCAGTATAATGGATGTTGGGAGTGATGGTAGTGAGAGTCCCAGTGCTGATAGTGCTGGAGGAGCAAGGAGCACGCAGACAACAGGTTGCAGTCCAGGGTCTTTACTAGAACAGGTAAATTGACCCACAAACAGTCCCAGCTAGGAGGGGACCTGGATGTCTGAGAAAAACGGGGAAATTGGCCCTGGTCAGGGTGAGGGTGTAGGCCTTCCGTGCTTTCTGCGCTCCTTCTGGCTATCTCCTCGTTATAGGGTAACAGCCCACGTTTCCGAGCTTTCCGTGTATTCTCGCCTGTATGGACTGCGACGTGGGTTCCTTTCTGCTCCCAGCCTTGTACGGCTTTACTGGTCTCTTCAGTTGTGGCAGGGCCTCCAGGCTTCTTAGGCCAAGGAATATACAGTCTCCTGTGGACTGGTTATCTGCTGGAGGATGTAGAATCCTCCCAGCCTCAGACACCAAAGTCTGGTAAAGTAAGTCTTTTATCTGCCAAGACAGGCTCACTTCGCCTCTTGTCTCTGGCTTGTGGTTCTCCTCCTGCCACACTTCCTCTTAGGTGCAATACAACTTTCTGTCCCTGCTCTGCTCTGGGACAAGTCTCAGTCCTGAGACAGGCCTTCAAGTTCTCCATAACCCTGCCCCCAGCACCAGCTTTTATAGGGGCAGCCTGCTCCCCCTACTGGCCTGAGACAGGAGGTACTGCATGCTAATGTTCCCTGACTAGAGAACCTCCCCCTTGCTCTCAGACACAGCTTTATTACATTTTGTGGCATCCAGGCCAGGGTGACACATTCCCCCCTAGTGAAATTTAGTACTCCGGGACTAAACAGTAAACAAAGACAATATGCATAACCATAAAACAATAACAGACAGACGACGCACAGATTGAGTTCTTAAGGTCACAGTGTGGCCTGTGACCGGGTGTCCATATCACCAGCACAACGGGGAGCCTTAACCAGGTGGGGGTCTGTCCTACCCCAAGTCCTTTACAGTCTTAGTTCATTCCTGGGTTAGGCTCCGAACGCAGTCCATACAAGGTCCCGGTTATAAAAAGTCCATAACCTTTGAGTCCTTACGGTAGCTGCAAGAAACTGAAACACAGAATTACCAAACATGCATGTAACTTGGCAAACATTTTAACATTTGGCAACAGGGTTATTTACAATTTTAGTGCACTCTATATTTTCCAGCGAGCGGGTATCTGCCCTTTTGTGCTCCTGGTTGATCTCCTTAACCCACTGTCTGGTGGTGGACCGACCTGGCTTTCCCCACTAGCGTTAGGGGTACAGCTACCAGCTGGACTTACAGGCAGGGCAGGCAGCTGTCTGCGGGTCCTTTGGCTTACCGCAGGCATGGCAGGCTCACTGTCAGCAGAGGGTTGATTCTCCTGGGCTGCTGGTTCAGGCTCTTCTGCCTCTGGAACTGCTTGCTCCTCTTCACCTTCCGGCTCTGGTGCAGGTTGCTGCGCAGTCGGTTGCAGGAAATGCAGGACGGGTACCACTATGGCATCATTTATTCGAGTCCAGGACTGAGGGAACTCTCCGAGAACGGTGCTGATCATTTCTTCCTTGTCCTCTGCGGGTTCAAGGTCACTTTGATCCTCTTCTGCACTACGGAGTTGCTCGGGGCACCTTTTTAGGTGGTCTCTGGAGACGGTACTAGTGATTTCTCCTCCGTCCTTGGTGATCACGCACACCTTCGGGTTGTCGTGATCAGACTGCAGTACGGTGTAGGGTTCCCTTTCCCACTGGTCGTCCAACTTCACTTCAGGACCTGCTCACCAGGTTCTAGGGGACCAGCAGGGGCGTGTTGGTTGAAGAGCTTTTCTTGCCTCTCTCTCACCTGGGCCAGGCTCTTCTCCACACTTTCCTGTACCTTCTTGTACTGCAGTTGCCTTTCCGTATCCCAGTCCGCATCCGGGGAGGTGTCCTCAGGTGTTAGGACTCCCATCTCCAGGTCTACGGGCAGCTTACCTGGTCTGGCTCGCATCAGGTAAGCCGGGGTGCAGTTTGTAGCATTCACCGGGATATGATTGTATAAGTCTATCAGATCCGGCAGTTTTTCTGGCCACAGGCTGCGTTCCTCCAGGGGCAACGTCTTTAGGAGATCAATGACTATGTTGTTCATTTTCTCACACATCCCGTTGGTTTGTGGGTGGTAAGGCGTTGTACGAATCTTCTTACAGCCATAGAGGTTGCAGAACTCCTGGAAGATTTCAGCTTCGAACGCTGGACCCTGGTCTGTCAGGACCTGTTCTTGATACCCGTGTGGACGGCAAAAGTATTGCTGGAAGGCTCTGGCCGCTGTTTGGGCTGTCAAGTCCTTTACCGGGACCACCACTAGAAAACGGGAATAGTGGTCCACGATTGTCAGGGCATAGATGTATCATGACCGGCTGGGAGCCAATTTGACATGGTCCAGAGCTACCAGCTCAAGAGGCTGCGTGGTGACGATGGGCCTCAAGGGTGTCTTCTGGCTGGCACGGTCCTTCCTCCTTAGGTGACAAGGGCCACAGTCTCTGCACCATTTTTCTACAGCTCCTCTCATGCCGACCCAAAAGAACCTTCCTCTTAGCAGGAACTCCAGTTTCTTCCAACCGAAGTGCCCCGCTCTGTCATGGTAAGCCCCCAGGACCATAGCTGCATCCCGCCTTGGGACCACGACTTGCCAGGTCAGCTCGTGCGTCCGGTGGTTGACAATCCTTCTGCACAACTTGCCTTCGTAGAGGAACAGCTTGCTCTTCTCTTTCCATAGCTGCTTGGCTTCCTCTGGGGCGTCCGGATCCATGCGGGCGTCTTTCTGGGTTAGCAGATCTTTCACCAGGCGGATGGCAGGGTCACTATCTTGGGTCTCGGCCCAGCTGTGGTGAGGTAGGGGATTGATCATCACGGTTGTTAAATCCTCCTCCTTCACGCGGTGGGAGTATTGAGCGGCTCCATACCGGTGAAACGCGGGGAGTTCTACCTCTTCCAGCTCTTCTGGGTCTTCGTCACCTTCAGGTGAGGCATTCTTGATAGGGCGTCCGCGTTGGCATTGGTTTTGCCTGCCCGGTACTTGATCACAAAGTCATAATTCGAGAGTCGCGCCATCCACCGCTGTTCCAGGGCACCCAGCCTTGCATTGTCCAGGTGTGTCAACGGGTTGTTGTCCGTGTACACGGTGAACTTTGCAGAGGCCAGGTAATGCTTGAAGCATTCCGTCACGGCCCACACCACCGCCAAGAATTCTAGCTTGAAGGAGCTGTAATTCTCCAGGTTCCTCTCGGTGGGCCTCAGCTTCCGGCTGGCGTATGCGATCACCCGTTCTATGCCCTGTTGGTTTTGGGACAGTACGGCTCCCAGTCCCACATTACTGGCGTCCGTGTGGAGAATAAAAGGCTGGCCATAGTCATGGTAGGCCAGGATCTCTTCCCCCGTGAGGGCCATCTTCAACTGGCGGAAGGACTCCTCTTCCGGTTTATCTCACTTGAAGGGTGGCTTTTGACTTCGGGACTTAGACTGTCCAATCAGGAGGTCCTGCATAGGAGCTGCCATCTTAGTGAACCCGGGGATGAACCTTCGGTAGTAGCCTACCAACCCGAGGAACTGTCTCACCTCATTGATGTTCGAGGGGCTTGGCCAGCTCTTGATTGCCGTGACCTTGTCAGGGTCGGGGGCTACTCCTTCCGCACTTACCACGTGCCCTAGGTACTGGACCTTCGGTTTCAGCAGGTGACACTTCGATGGTTTCACCTTCAGGCCGTAGCCTGCCAGGGCTTCGAACACCTTGGCCAGGTGCTTTAGATGGTCCTCGTAGGTCTTTGAATAGACGATCACGTCATCCAGGTAAGGGAGGACCGTCTCGAAGTTTCGGTGCCCTAGACAGCATTCCATCAGCCTCTGGAAGGTCCCTGGTGCGTTGCAGAGCCCGAAGGGCATACAGTTGAACTCACTCAGTCCCATCGGGGTGGTGAAGGCGGTCTTCTCCTTATCAGCCTCTGCCACAGGAACCTGCCAGTACCCGCTAGTAAGGTCCAAAGTAGAAAAGAAGTTAGCTGATTTTAGTGCGGCTAAAGACTCCTCTATTCTAGGCAGCGGATATGCGTCTTTGTGGGTGATACGGCTGATTTGTCTATAGTCCACGCACATTCTCATGGTGCCGTCTTTCTTTTTTACCAGAACCAGGGGGGCTGCCCAGGGGCTACAGGTATCTCTAATGACCTCAGCTTCTTTCATTTCCCGCAGCATACCCTTGGCGTTCTGATAATGTGCAGGGGGTACAGGCCTGTGTCTCTCTTTTATTGGTGGGTGGCTCCCTGTGGGGATATGGTGTTCTATCCCTTTTACTCTGCCGAAGTCTAGCGGGTGCTTACTAAAGACTCTCTCGTACTCCTGTACCACCCGGTAGACTCCTTGTTTTTGGTGCAGGGGGGTGGAGTCAGCACCCACATGGAGTTTCTGGCACCAGTCCTCCTTTTGTTTCTGGGAGCTATTACCCTCCGCCTGTGGAGATGGGGGCAAGGGTTCCACGGCCCTGATAGCTTTGTGTTCGACAACAAACAGTTTGGCAAGTGTAGCGTACCTGGGCAAGTGTACCTCTCTCTCCCCAATGTTGAGAATGCGAACGGGCACCCTCCCATGACGGACATCAACCACCCCCCGGGCTGTCAAAATGGTGGGCCTGCTGTCTGAGTACACGGGTTCTACCATGGCTTGGTAGTCTCTACCTCTCAACCCGATTGCAGTCCGACACCAGATCATCATTTCACTTTTGGGAGGCATGGAAATGGGGAATGGGTCACTCAGTCTTACGCTACCGATCTCACCACCAGACAGTTCTACCTGCTGCCGTCTCATCAGGGCTTTTATCTCTTTGTTGAGGACTCTCTGTTGGCTGGAACTAGCATTCACCGCCACCTGTTGTAGAATTACAATTACCTCTGAAAGACAATTTTCAATTACGTTAGTAACCACAGTTATTTTAGGGTGACTTTCACGACGGTCAATGTCCACAATAATCACTCCCTGTGCCGGTAGTTCAACTTTACCAATTTTAATGGTCATCTCCTTGAACCCCATCTGCGGCACGGGTAAGCCATTACTGGCGATGATGCTCATGTTACTGTCTGGATGCCGTGTGATATCAGCATCAGTCCAATACTGCTTAAAAAGTACATAAGGGATAGTGGTTACTTGCGACCCAGTATCCAGCAAGGCGCTCATGGGGATACCGTCTAGCACCACGGGTAAAACCGGGCGCCCCCCAACGTACTTATCACGCCAATTATAAGGGCCTGGTGATCTTATGCCTGGGGGTTGGCCCTCTGCCCCAGGTTGGACCCGTTTAAATTACAGTACCTGGAAATGTGTCCGGGCTGGTTGCATCGGCGGCAAATGGGCTGTCCATCCTCTGCGTAGCGGTCTGTGGGCCTCCCTCGGAACGACGGGATCCTCCTCTGTCGACGCCACGGGACATCCTCCGGACTTGAAGCCAGCTCGATGGGTCTTGACGGGTCCACTTGCAACGCCTGGACGGTCCTGGTCAACGCCGCAACGCTCCTGGTCAGCTCCTGGACTTGGTGGTGCAGGGCTTTCGACGGGGCTTGGTTCAGGGCCTGTGCATCAGCCCCCACGGGGTTCATAGAGGAGGGCGCCGCCTCCTGGTGGTAGGTGAGAGCAGGGCGCCGGGGGTTTATAGCGCCACTGGTTGCAGATTCACGGAGCACCCTTATGGCCCTGTCCTTAAATTGGGCAAAGGTCAGGTCGGGGTTCTGAAAGAACATGAGGCGCAGTTGGGCCCTGTGGGCGCTAGACAGCAGACCTTCTATGAATTGTTCTGTTAGCAGCTTATCCGTTTCCTGCACACTGCCAGGGTCAGTTTGTTGAATACCCCTCAAGGCTTCCTGCAGATTTAGGGCATAGTCTCTGATGCTGTCCTGTGCCCGCTGCTTACATCCATAGAACCTCATTTTAATCTCAGCGGAGGTATGTGTGTCAAAGGTACCCCGCAGCCGGGCCAGAATACCCTTCACAGTCCTTTTCTCCTCAGTGGGCCATGATTTTACCTCCCTTTGGGCTGCGCCAGTTAACTGCCCTGTTAGTATGCTGACCTTCTGTTCCTCTGTCAGGGGGTAAACTTGGAACAAACTGTACAGCCTTTTCTTGAAGTCAGTTAGGGCATGGGGCTCCCCTGAGTACTTGGGCAGCCAGGCCGCTCCAGGGATGTAGGGCAGGGAAAAGGGCATCACCGCTGCTGCAGCTGCATTGGTGGTAGTGGGCGCCTCTGTATCCGACATTTTCCTCCCCCCTAGTTAAGCGTGGCCTACCTTCCGACGATCCTCTTCTGTAGGCCGCGGCTCCGCTGGTGCTGCTCTGGACGAGGACCTTGCGTCGCGTCCTGGTGACGTCAGCGTCGCTCTCTCTCCCTTCCAGGACCTTGCGCAGCGTCGGTGCGTGGGGCGTAGCTTCAGGTCTCGCGCGCTTTCGGCGTCCACGCCCCTCTTTTTCCCGCGCGGCGTCCTGAAGATGGCGTCCGACGGCGGGAAAACGACTTCGGATGGCGGGAAAACTGCTGAAGATGGCGGAAACCGACTGAAGATGGCGGGAACCGGCTCCGGATGGCGGGAACCTTCACCACGGCAGGTATGACAGTCTTTTGAAGGCACGCAGTACCCGGTGGTTGCGGGCATGAAATCCTGCCGACTACGCCAAAGCTGACTCGCCCCCTGGGCCGTGGGGCACTCGGATCCGGGCAATAGGGAACGATGGGAGTAGTAGTGGCAACCCGGTTCCGTGGCTCAGGGTGGTCAGGCTAGTGGTAGTCCGTTATGTGCTATTGATTATGTCCGACTACGCCACCCGTGGATTGCGGTTATTAGGAACCGCCGCTGCATGCAGACCGCTGGGGCTGATGAGGTGTGCAGCTAGGGTAGTGTGACTCCCCACGGTAAGAGTGCGGCCCCAGGGCAGTATAATGGATGTTGGGAGTGATGGTAGTGAGAGTCCCAGTGCTGATAGTGCTGGAGGAGCAAGGAGCACGCAGACAACAGGTTGCAGTCCAGGGTCTTTACTAGAACAGGTAAATTGACCCACAAACAGTCCCAGCTAGGAGGGGACCTGGATGTCTGAGAGCAACGGGGAAATTGGCCCTGGTCAGGGTGAGGGTGTAGGTCTACCGTGCTTTCTGCGCTCCTTCTGGCTATCTCCTCATTATAGGGTAACAGCCCACGTTTCCGAGCTTTCCGTGTATTCTCGCCTGTATGGCCTGCGACGTAGGTTCCTTTCTGCTCCCAGCCTTGTACGGCTTTACTGGTCCCTTCGGTTGTGGCAGGGCCTCCAGGCTTCTTAGGCCAAGGAATATACAGTCCCCTGCGGACTGGTTATCTGCTGGAGGATGTAGAATCCTCCCAGCCTCAGACACCAAAGTCTGGTAAAGTAAGTCTTTTATCTGCCAAGACAGGCTCACTTCGCCTCTTGTCTCTGGCTTGTGGCTCTCCTCCTGCCACACTTCCTCTTAGGTGCAATACAACTTTCTGTCCCTGCTCTGCTCTGGGACAAGTCTCAGTCCTGAGACAGGCCTTCAAGTTCTCCCTAACCCTGCCCCCAGCACCAGCTTTTATAGGGGCAGCCTGCTCCCCCTACTGGCCTGAGACAGGAGGTACTGCATGCTAATGTTCCCCTGACTAGAGAACCTCCCCCTTGCTCTCAGACACAGCTTTATTACATTTTGTGGCATCCAGGCCAGGGTGACACACATACCCCACCAGCCCCAGGCTGATCAATTATAATTTTAATATATATATTTATTTATATTCCATCAGTTGCTATTCTAATATTATATTACACCTATCCCCAAAAGTAGGCTTCAAAGTGCAAAATGCAAAATTTTCCAGTGCAAATATGCTACAAAGTGCAAATGCAGTTTTTAAATACCTCTTTTATACCCCTATATACAAATGACCATTAATTAATGGTTCCATATGTGGATAAAAGTGCTAATGCTGAACTCCTTTTCAACCATAAAGGATTAATCAATGATCCTATAGTCACACTGTTGTCTTTCCTTAGTATTTCCTACATATACAATCTATATGGGTACGAATATAAAGGTGTACTTACAAGTGTATAATATCAGAGAGTGGGTGGTGGTGCTGGTCTTTACCCCGACGACGCAGTTTCGCCTTGGGCTTCTTCCAAAAGTGATTATTGTGAAGTTGCGCTTATATAGGTATGGCTGTAGTTTTTGCAGAGCCCACACAATTGCTAAACACTTCTTTTCAATTGTGGCATAGGCAATCTGGGCAGAAGTTTCCTGCTTAGGTAGAGAATTGGGTGCTCTTCACCTTGCTGGTTCACCTGGCTGAGAGCTGACATGACTTAAGTGACATGACATGAATCTGCATAACTAATCATATGCTAAATAGTTTCAAGTCAAATTTATGCATGGGATGATGATTGTCAAGCCAAGATGATTGTCTATAAAATGATGGTAGTTTCACGTTCTAAGGAGTAGTGGATGGTGAGATATGGAGCCTGAAAATCAAAATTTAAAATCATAGTTACTCTTTTGCTCGTCAGTGTATATCTCAATGGTCAAGGGTGTACGCCATCCTGGATGATCAGAGTAACCAATCACTTGCAAGGTTAGAATTCTTTGATTTGTTCAATTTAAAGGGAAATGCTTATTCTTATGGCTTAGGCACCTGCTGTGGTGTTACAGAGGTCTCTGAGAGAAGATCCAGTGGTCTTATAGTAGCTTCTCTTGAGAACAATGTGGAGATACCCCTACCCACTCTCGTCGAGTGCAACCAGATACCATCTAAAAGAGAGGAGATCTCTACGCCAGAAGCTGCTCTTCATCACCCTCATCTAAATATTATAGCCAACAAGATACCAGCCCTTGCCAACAGTGCAGATTTCCTGATTCTGTTTGGCAGAGACATTCTCTGGTTGCACAAGATATGTCAGCAAATCAACGGACCACACGATGCTCTATTTACCCAATGCTTTGATCTAGGCTGGGTAATCACAGGCAATGATTGCATAAACAAGATGAAGAGGCCTAACAAGATTTCCTCATGTAAGACTCATATCTTGCCAAACGGTCATCATAACACTTACTTTCAGCCATGCCGACAGCATTACTGAGTGAAGGAGAAGCTGAATGACACTAAGTGGCAGCAAGAACCCCCTGAAACATGAACACATTCCTGATCTGTGATGACAGCCTTGGGTCAACAGTGTTCAATTCTACAAGTGAAGACAAGTTGACACCTGCAAAAAAGGACAAAGAATTCATAAAGGTGTTGGAAAAGGAATTTGCCCAGGATAATTCCAATTGCTAGGAAGCACCCTTACCATTTCTTTCTCCAAGAACAAGGTTTCCAAACAATCGGCAGCAAGCAATGGCAAGGTTTTCATATTTAAAATGCACCTTACAGAGGAAACCAGAGATGGAACATTTCATCAACTTCATGCAGAATATCTTTGAAAGAAATCACGCAGAGCCTGCCCCATCAGTAAACGAGAAGATTGTTGGTACCTTCCATCCTTTGGGGTCTATCACCCTCGCAAACCTAACCAAATCAGAGTGGTGTTTTACTCCAGTGCTCACTATGAAGGCTTCTCTCTCAAGTTACTGCTCCTCACTGGGCCTAACCTAGACAAGAGCCTTATAGGAATACTGATTTGCTTCAGACAAGAACCTGTTGCAGTAATAGCTGACATCCAGCAAATGTTTCATTGTTTTATCGTGAGGGAAGACAGTTGAAAACACCTCAGATTCCTATGGCGTAAGATCAATGACATCTACAATGAGGTCACCTGCTGTGGCAATCTATGGACTGAGATGGACAGCCCAGGTAGGTGAGAGAGAGTACGGATCTGATGCTCATCTATTTGTGGAAAAGAACTTTTACGTATATGATGGAGTTAAGTCTTTGACGGCGAAAAGGCAATTGATTTGCTCTCTAGAACACAGGAAATGCTGTCTGTAGCAAACCTCAGACTTCATAAGATCATCTCCAACAGCCATGAGGTAATGAAAGCATTTCCATCTGAGGATCATTCAACAAGCCTAAAGGACCTTGATCTGGGTTCTGATGTTCCTTCCATGCAACTCACACTTGGTCTCCTGTGCCTGTGGGACATTAATCAGGACACATTCACATTCCAAGTGTCAGCCTACAACAAATCCTTCACCAAACGAGAAGTCTTATCTGTCGTGAACAGCATCTATGATTCTCTTGGGTTTTTAGCACCCCTCACGATTCAAGTCAAGATACTTCTGTGACAGTTTACTGCTGAGAACATGGTTTTAGACCCCCCCCCTACCATCCCAGAAACAACAAAGGTGGGAGACATATAAAAAGTCTCTGAATGTCTTAGAAAATCTCAAAATCCCAAGTTGTTATTCCTTAAAGTCGCTTTCAACTGCCGTCAGAAAAGAAGTTCACATTTTCTCTGATGAATCAACAGATGGCATAGCTGCATTAGCCTACTTGAAGAAATGAGATGCCAGCAACAGCTTGAACTTTTGTGGTGCTGTACTGGCAGTGGAAATTGCCAAAGTGACTCCTGAACAGTGGCATCACATCTCCACTGGCTTTGTCCCAACTGATTGTGGAACAGGACTCTTGACTGCATGCAGCCTTTGCGACAACACATGGCTGTTGCCTCCAAGCTTCCCACATGGGGATTCTTGTTCTGTTGATGTCAGCAGTGGATTTGAACCTGAGGAACCGGACGCTGACAGGGTGATTAAAACAGCCATCTCTACATGCCACCCATCTATGGTACCAAGGTTGAAACTGAGACCTCATAGCTTTGGATGCTTCTCAAACTGGTTATCTGTCATACCGGCTGACACCTGTCTAACTCACATCGCCAAGTGCTGCATGAGAGAAAGCGTTACATGAATAAGGACATTACTATTGAACACAGCTTACGGAGGGGAGCATACCTTCACATACCACCCACTGTGCTAAAACTTCAAACATTCTCCATTTGGATTATTGGGTTGGTGGAAGAGTTTGCATGTTGCGGCTTCCCCAATCTAAAAATGGGTTTCCAATTTGAACTTGGATTATCCTATTGTTGTGGACTGCAGACCACCAACTATATATTGGGACTTTACAGTTGTTTATAGTTTTTTTCGCATGTTTGTGTGTTTCTTTTTTGCCTTTCAGGTTCCAAATGGCTATGGACATCGTTGAAGAACATTGCATCAAGGTTGGATTATTGTGAAATCTAAAGATTTTAGGGAAGGAGTGTCATGTCCCACGACTAGGGAATCATACATTATTGTATTGTATTGTTGCGTTGCTATGCGATAAGGTTTACCTTTTAGAAGTTTGTCCTCCCTCTGTCTTTGTCTGCCTCCCTAGCTTTGATGTCAGTAACCCCTCCTTTCTTCTCTCTCATACTATGAATGTCTGCCATCTTAGAACCTCATGTCTTCAGCTATGGTTCAGAATAGTCTCTTTTACCTACTGCAGCTGTTACAGCTACTGCTACTGCAATTGTGTATAACTACAAGAGTTCAGCTTGAAAATAAACCTTCTTCTGGAACCCTTATACGTTACTCCTGCAGTCGAGTCAAGCTATCTGATGAAATATCTTCATGTGAGTAATGGTACGTAGAAACAGCTATAGAAACGATATCTCAAGCACCCTACAATCACAGCTTAGTTATGGAGTCAAAATACTTAAAAAAACTTCTAAAGTTTGTAAAAAGGAAAATCTGAGCTTCGTTATTATTTTCCAAGTCACAAAGCTTGTTTTATTGTAGGCTGAGATGTAGTTTTTTGCTCTTGATTGCATTTTGAGGGGGAAATCGTGTGTCTTTATTTTTTCAGAATTATAACATATTCCCTACTCTTCCTTGTATAAAGGTCTTAATCTCCACACAGTTGTCCTAAAAATCAACAGGCAACCCTGGCACACCAGCCTGACTAAAGAACTGAGACAGGTTGCCCCAGGGTTGCCAAGCGGGGATGGAAAAGGTCCCACTCCAACGGGCACTTCATCGCATTCAAACAAGCCCTCAATACTTTCAGGTCCACACTCACTGCAGCAAAACAAACATACTTCTCATCTCTCATATCCTCCCTGTCTCACAACCCTAAACAGCTATTCAGTACTTTCAATTCTCTCCTCCGTCCCCCAGCACCTTCCCCCTTTCCACTCATCTCAGCTGAAGACTTTGCCTCATCCTTCAAGCAGAAGATTGACAACATCAGATAAAGCTTTTTCCATAAGTCCACACAGTCCCTCCTCATATCTACTCAACTCTCCTCCTCCAAAACCAGCTTCTCCGCCATCACGGAAGATCAACTTTCTCTTTACTCTCCAAGTCACATATCACCACCTGTGAACTTGACCCAATCTGGTTCGACCTCATCCCAAACCTTAACGCAGTCTTCATCCCAACCCTAACCCACCTCTTAAACCTGTCACTAGCAACTGGTGTCTTCCCCTCATGCTTCAAAAATGCCTCAATCACACCCATCCTCAAAAAGCCATCCCTTGACCCATCCTCTCTGTCTATCTATCGCCCCATATCACTTCTCCCCTATGCCTCAAAACGAGTGGAACAACACGTCCATCTTGAGCTGTCCTCCCACCTCTCCTTCTGCTCCCTCTTTGACCACCTCCAATCTGGCTTCCGACTGCACCATTCTACTGAAACTGCCCTGACTAAAGTCACCAATGACCTACTGACCGCCAAATCCAAGCGACACTACTCTGTCCTTCTCCTTCTGGACCTGTCATCTGCCTTTGACACAGTAGACCATTCCCTCCTACTACAGACTCTCTCATCTCTCAGCATCACAGACTTGGCCCTATATTGGATCTCCTCATACTTAACAGACTGAACATTTAGCGTCTCCCACTCACACACCACCTCCTCACCTCGCCCCTATCTGTCGGTGTTCCCCAAGGCTCAGTTCTAGGACCCCTGCTCTTCTACACCTTCGGCTTGGGACAGCTCATAGAGTCTGACGGCTTTCAGTATCACCTCTATGCCGATGACACACAGATCTACCTCTCCGGATCTGGTATCACCTCCTTACTAACCAGAATCCCACAATGCCTGTCAGCTATTTCATCTTTCTTCTCTGCTAAATTCCTAAAAACTTAATATGGATAAAACTGAATTCATCATCTTTCCACCATCTTGCTCAACTTCCCCATCTGACCTATCTATCAAAGTCAATGGCTGTCCACTCTCCTCAGTCCCGCAAGCTCGCTGCCTCGGGGTAACCTTTGACTCTGATCTCTCCTTCAAACCTCATATCCAAGCCCTTTCCACTTCCTGCCAACTCCAACTCAAAAATATTTTCCGGATCCGCACATTCCTCAGCCGCGAATCTGCAAAAACACTAGTGAATGCCATAATCATCTCCAGCCTCGACTACTGCAACCTCCTGCTCTGTGGCCTCCCTTCTACCACTCTCGCACCCCTCCAATCTATCCTAAACTCTTCTGCCCGACTAATCCACCAGCCTCTCCTCTCTGTCAATCCCTTCACTGGTTCCCCATTGCCCAGAGACTCCAGTTCAAAACCCTAACCATGGCATATAAAGCCATCCACAACCTGTCTCCTCCATACATCTGTAACCTAGTCTCCCGGTACTTACCTGCACGCAACCTCCGATCCTCACAAGATCTCCTTCTCTACTCCCCTCTAATCTCTTCTTCCCACAACTGCATACAATATTTCTCCCGCGCATCCCCCCTACTCTGGAACTCTCTACCCCAACGCATCAGACTCTCTCCTACAATGGAAACCTTTAAAGGGAACCTGAAGACCCACCTCTTCTGACAAGCCTACAACCTGCAGTAACCCTCGCTCCACCATACTGCTGCACGACCAGCTCTACCCTCACCTACTGTATCCTCACCCATCCCTTGTAGATTGTGAGCCCTCGCGGGCATGGTCCTCTCTCCTCCTGTACCAGTCGCTGACTCGTTTTTTTTTCAAATCATTGTACTTATTGTTGTTGTTGTTTTTGTTGTTTGCGATGTATACCCCTTTTAAACATGTAAAGCGCCATGGAATTAATGGCGCTATAATAATAAATAATAATAATAAACTCCCTCTAGTGGTAGTTCATGAGAAGCAGGCGGGTAGATGCTGGTGATGTAACTCAGCACTTTTTGACATAGGTCTGATATATGACAAGAAAGTTCATGTTTAATTGTTTCAAGGTGTTCTTTAACCTTCCATATTAGCTTAGTAGAGTGTATAGCTTTCCCACTGGACTGTGGATGAAGCTCTATACATTCTTCATCTAACTGTGGATATTGCAAAGCCCATGTAGTCTTTCCTTCAGCCAGCTTCACAGGCAGAAAGGATTTAGATAGTGATGTGGGTTGCTGGATTCTACACACACGCTGATAATTTCTTATATAAGTCTGTGTGTGACGCTGGGTCACTTCTTGTCAGGAAAACAACACCCACTTTTGGGCCAGACCTTGCAGCTCTCTGGCGCCCCCTTATCCTGCTGGTCAAACACGGTATTGACCGAGGATAAGCACGGGTGCAGCTGCTCTAATTTATGTCGACTATTGCGGCACGTGATGTGACAGGACGTATATATACCTCCAGTTCCTTCCAGGAACGTATATATACCTCTGACCAGCCACCCTCAAACCACAATATCACATAAATACTGGTATACTGCCACCACCGATCGCTTAACAGGTGGATCGGGTACCTGGTAGGTAACGTGAATTAGCGGGTGAGGAACGTGTTTGCTCGACATAGGACAAGAAGGACGAAACTGGTAAATAATTAATGATTTACTCCCAAAAGGGGGGCAGTGTTTACAAAATATATACAAGATATTATAAAGGAGACAATTTACATGTATGCATAAACAGTTATTAAATTAAAAGGGATAAGTAATAGCAAAACCTGCTTCACAAGGTGATGGTCTCTGATTCTGTGGGGGGGGGGGGGCTCCCCGGAAATTAGAGGTGATTCTTCTGGGCAGCGTGGTGTGCGTGCGTCCGACGTCCCTGAGAAGAATGACCTGAAAATGGCCGATTTGCTTTTTAGTAACAGGGCCAAATTATTAGGAACCGCCCATTTTGTCTACCTCACACGGGGGCTCGGTTTTGTGAAACCACCCAGCTGCATAGAACATAGAAACCTTCAGATTTCATATCTTGGTGTGGGGGGGTCCCACATCCAAGATGGAGACATCATGTTGGCCGTCACTAATTTTCATGCAGATGGATATTAAACAGGACCTCTCTATGATGCTCAGAAGCTAAGAAACCAATTCCTCGATTTCTGGGGGTATCCCAGTTATGAAAAATATATCATTGTAACCAGGAAAATGTGAACATTCCAAAAATCTGGTCCCTGGGTTAGTGACCGTCATGTGCGTTTTTAAATTCTACATTAACTGTACAAGCTTTTAAACAATGGGAATTTAGGAGGGAATAATCTAGTTTGAGCTAGAAGCTGCGCTACACTGAGGGTTTACGACGCTAATGAAAATTCTTAGGGTGGGGGCCAGCACTGCAGTTCTATGCCTTCTTACAAACGGATAGGGGGTGGGGGGGTTTTCTTTTTTAAAACATCTCTCATTTTTAAAATTCGGGAAAAAATACCTTTTGCCTGACACCTCCCCCTTTTAGACTGCGCTATGGAGGTAGGACCTTCTGGTACTCCTCCAAGCGTATGTCTGGAGGCTCCCCTCGCCGGGACAACCCATCGGCATTGCCATGCTCGCTGCCCTTGCCGTGTTGAACGGTAAAGTCGTACTGCTGGAGGGTGAGGCTCCAGCGTAACAACCTTCCGTTGGCACCTGACATGGTGTGCAGCCAACTCAGGGGGTTGTGGTCAGTTACGACAGTGAAGGGGCACCCGTACAAGTAAGGCTGTAAGCGGTTGAGGGCCCATACAATGGCCAGGCACTCCTTCTCTATGGTGGAATAAGCCACTTCCCTCAGCAGCAGTTTCCGGCTTAGGTACAACACGGGGTGTTCTTGGTTCCCCGAGTCGACCTGGCTGAGTACAGCACCGAGGCCAAACTCACTGGCGTCGGTCTGTACTAAGAGTGGCCGTGTGCCGTCGACCGTCTTTAGCACAGGGGATCTGCTCAAGGCAGTCTTCAACGCCCTAAAGGCCACCTCGCATTCATCTGTCCATTTGACGGAATGGGGTAGGCTCTTCCTGGTGAGGTCTGTCAAGGGCTTCGCAAGGCTACTATAGTCCTGTACAAAGCGTCTATAGTACCCTGCGGTGCCCAAGAAGGACTGCACCTGCTTCTTGGTCCTGGGGGTGGGCCAGGACACGATAGCATCCACATTTCCAGGCTCTGGCTTCAGAGTACCCCCACCTACCCGGTGCCCCAGGTAGTGGACCTCATTCATGCCCATCTGGCACTTTCCCGGCTTGATGGTCAAGTGAACCTGGTGAATGCGCCCGAGCACCTGCTGCAGATGCTCGAGGTGATCCTCCCAGGTGGGACTGAAGATGGCAATGTCATCCAGGTACGCCACTGCGTACCTCTCCAGTCCCTGGAGCAGGTGGTTGACCATTCGCTGGAACGTGGCAGGGGCATTTTTCATGCCGAAAGGCATGACCGTGGATTCATACAATCCGAAGGGGGTGATAAAGGTGGACTTCTCCTGGGCCCCGGGGCTCAAGGGAATCTGCCAATATCCCCGACTCAAATCCATAATGGAGAGATAGCTCGCACTGGCTAACCGCTCCAACAGCTCCTCAATGCGTGGCATTGGTTGAGCATCAGAGGCTGTGATAGCGTTGAGCCCCCTGTGGTCCGGTCCTTCTTTGGCACCAGGACTACAGGTGAGGCCCACGCGCTCTTGGACCGCTTAATCACCCCCAACTGCAGCATCTCCTCGACCTCCTGGCGCATGACATGCTGCACCTCGTCGGAGATTCGATAGGCTGTCCGCCGGAGTGGGGCATGATTCCCGGTGTCCACTTCATGGACCGCCACTTCAGTCTTGCCAGGCAGGTTGGTGAACACTGCTTGGAAGGGTTTCAGCACTGCTTGCATCTGAGACCTCTGGTCTGCGGATAGCAAGTCACTTAGCTCTACATCCTCTAGGGACCCGCTGGCCTTCGCTTGGGCGAGCATGTCCAAGAGGGGGTCATCCTCCCCATCCTCGAGCAGGCTGCAGACCGGTAGGACGCAGGTTCCACGTTCTTGATGAGCCTTCATCATATTAACGTGAAACGCGTTCCGCCTACCCCGCTCGTGGTCAAGTGTGATCACGTAGGTGACCAGGTTGAGCTGTTGGTGAATGACGTACAGGCCTTCCCAGGCCGCCTGAAGCTTGTCCTTTGGTACGGGGACCAGCACCCACACCTTCTGACCTACCTGGTAGGTCCGTTCTCGGGCGTTCTGGTCGTACCAATGCTTCTGGTCAGCCTGGGCTTGCGCCATGTTGTCATGCACCAACTGCGTCAAGGTCTGCATCTTGTCACGGAAACGCACGACATACTCCACGATGGACACTCCTGGGGAGCTCGGCTCTTCTTCCCAGAATTCCCTTATCAACCCAAGGGGTCCTCGGATACTCCTGCCATACAGGAGCTCAAAGGGGGAGAACCCCGTTGAGGCCTGTGGAACCTCTCTGTAAGCAAATAGCAGGTGTGGGAGGTAACGTTCCCAGTCGCGACCCTGGGTTTCAACCAGCATTTTTAACATCTGTTTGAGGGTACCGTTGAATCGCTCACACAAACCATTGGTCTGTGGGTGATACGCGCTCGATACCAAATGCTGCACCTGCATTTTCTTACATAGGGTCTCCATTAAGCGTGACATGAACTGGGCCCCCTGGTCGGTAAGCATCTCCCTGGGAAATCCTACTCGCGAAAAGATGGCCAAGAGGGCGTCCGCCACCTTATCCACTCTAATTGAGGACAGGACTACCGCCTCCGGATACTGGGTAGCATAGTCTACCACGGTAAGGATGAAACGTTTTCCAGATCTGCTGGGCATGGCCAGTGGTCCCACAATGTCCACAGCAATCCTCTGGAAAGGCTCCTTTATCACTGGCAAAGAGATCAGGGGGGCTTTGGGGGCCGGCCCTGACTTTCCCACTCTTTGACACGTGGTACAGGAGCGACAGTAGTTCACCACATCTGTCCTCATTTTGGGCCAATAAAAGTGATGAGACAGCCGGGCCTTGGTTTTGCTGACCCCCAAGTGTCCAGCGAGTGGAATCTCATGGGCGATCCGCAACAACTCATCCCTGAATTGGTAGGGGACGACCAGCTGTCTTTCCCTCAGCCACTCCTGTTGGGGTGTACAGGGAACTGTCTCCCGGTACAACCTTCCTTGGTCCCAGAATACCCTCTCCTTATCCGACTCGGAGGTGGGTTTCTCCGCGAGGTTCCTTAACGTCTCCAGGCTAGCATCTGAGTGCAGAGCTGCCTGAAACTCCTGGCTGGAGGAAGCCAGAAGTGAGGTTAAGGCCACGTCCTCACGGGGACCCTCTGGGACCGGCTCTGGGTCCATACATGATCCGGTTATTCCTCTGTCCGAGGAGGGTCCAGAAGGCAGAGCGTTACTTGCGTTCTGGACACTCTGACTGCGGGTAACAGCGGCTATATAGGCCGTCTCCCCGGGGAATAACACCGTCTCATTAGCCTGCGAGGCCATGAGAACTACTTCTCCATCATCCTCCATTACCTCAGGCACAGTGCTACGTATCGGACAGCGACTATCAGCCAGGTCACCTTCTGTTGTGACACTGGTCACTGGCACAGCACCACCAACTTCATGGTCCTCGTGCCTCTCCCCATTACCCTTGGCACTGACCTTAGCTCCTGCTAGGGGATCCTCAGCAACATCACCCCGCAGAGTGACATGGCTGAGTTCTCCTGCACCTTCCAATACAACAACATCATCATCATAATCATCATCATCATCATCATCAGGTAAAGCATTGACATTCACAGTATCAGTATTAACCTTACCAACCGTATCAGATCGGGGAGGGGTGTCAGGGACATAATAAGCAAACATCCTCCCCAAATCAGTTCCCAACAAAACATTTGCAGGTAGGTTTGCAGATATTCCCACTTCCTTCACCCCACTCCCCGCACCCCAATCAATAAAAACCCGGGCCATGGGCAAGGGGCATCGGACGCCCCCAATCCCGGTGACAGTCAGGGTCTTTCCCGGAATAAGCTCTTCAGTGGACACCAGTTCGGGTCGGATGAGGGTTCGTTCGGCCCCAGTGTCCTTGAGGCCTACAGTGAGAGTGTCCCCCACCCTGACAGACTGAAAGTTTTCACAGGCCCTCCCATCCGGCCCACCCACCAAAACAACTGAGGCATTAGGCCCTGGGGCCTTGGATGGGAAGTTCTTCCTCTGCTTCTCTGGGCAAGTGGCGCTGAGATGACCAGTCTGGTTGCAGAAATAACACCTGCGGGCATCAGATGAAGGCCGGGCATTGGTAATGGGAGAAAGGCCTCCGGAAGGTCGGCTGGCAGGGGCAGGGATGGTGGTTGATGGCTTACCTCCTTTCCAGCTGGCGACGACCGGCTTCCGCACCTCTGGTCTCCGGTTGGCCTCGTAGGTGTCTGCGATCTGCGCTGCTTTATTGGCATCTGGTGGCTCCCGATCCATCACGAACTGCCGTACCTCAGTCGGACACAGATGCAGGAACTGGTCTTTCACCATTAGATCCTTTAGCTGCTCAAAGGTGGTCGCTGACAGTCCTTGGATCCACTGCTCAAAGTTGGTTCTGAGCCCGTCTACCACATCGCTGTAGGTGTCATATGGTCCACGCTGGAGGGCTCTGAACTTTTTCCGGTAAACCCCCGGAGTCAGCTGGTACTTTTTTATCAGGGCCTGCTTGACGGCCTCATAGTCTCCATCTTGTTCTCGAGGGAGGGAAGCGAACACCTCCAAGGCTTTTCCTCGGAGCCCTGGAGTTATATATCTTGCCCATTGGTCGGTGGGCAGCTGATACTGCCTGCAGGCCTTTTCAAAGCCTCGCAGAAATGTGTCCAAGTCCCCATCCTTTTCCATCACAGGGAAGTGCTCAGGACGAGGTTTAAAGCAGCTGGCACTGTTGGACTCACGGGTTTGCATAGAGGGCGACTCCTTCTGAATCCGGGCTAGCTCCAGCTGGTGTTGTCGGTCAGCTTGTCGTTCAGCAGCCTCTTGGTCAGCTTGGGCCTGTTGCTCTGCTCGCTCCTGGAATTTCAGGATCAGCTGCAGTCGTCCTTCACGATCGTCTGCAGCGAGCTCCTCCAAGGCCATCTGCAGGTGGGGGTCCACACTACCCTGGTTGCGGGTATGGCTGGCAATCACAGGTTGGACCCCTGCAGCAGCGCCATCCGGGCCTTGGCTGGCCACCCCCTCATCAGGGCTCTGCTGTCGGACGGGCTCTGCAGCATCTTGTAACAGTTCAGCAATCATTTGTTCTCTGCTTTTGCCGTGGGGGTCAATGCCTTTGGTTATACATATTCCACTAAGAGTGTCCTTTTTCTGCTGGCTGTACCAGGAGTCCCCAACTACGACCATGATCACCAAAATAAAAATAGAAAAGAAAAAACGAAGAAGGGTAGGGGTAACTGCTACACATACAGTATTGTCTCAGATCTCATAAACACTGAGTTCGATCTTCAAAACTTTTGTGCAGGGTCCAGGTAAGAACCGTGCAAGCTTTTAGTGAGAGGAATGATTGCTCAAACCAGATCACTAATGTCCTATGATCCCACCGCTTGCCACCAATTTGTCAGGAAAACGACACCCACTTTTGGGTCAGACCTTGCAGCTCTCTGGCGCCCCCTTATCCTGCTGGTCAAACACGGTATTGACCGAGGATAAGCACGAGTGCAGCTGCTCTAATTTATGTCGACTATTGCGGCACGTGATGTGACAGGACGTATATATACCTCCAGTTCCTTCCAGGAACGTATATATACCTCCGACCAGCCACCCTCAAACCACAATATCACATAAATACTGGTATACTGCCACCACCGATCGCTTAACAGGTGGATCGGGTACCTGGTAGGTAACGTGAATTAGCGGGTGAGGAACGTGTTTGCTCGACATAGGACAAGAAGGACGAAACTGGTAAATAATTAATGATTTACTCCCAAAAGGGGGGCAGTGTTTACAAAATATATACAAGATATTATAAAGGAGACAATTTACATGTATGCATAAACAGTTATTAAAATAAAAGGGATAAGTAATAGCAAAACCTGCTTCACAAGGTGATGGTCTCAGATTCTGTGGGGGGGACGGCTCCCCGTAAATTAGAGGTGATTCTTCTGCGCGGCGTGGTGTGCGTGCGTCCGACGTCCCTGAGAAGAATGACCTGAAAATGGCCGATTTGCTTTTTAGTAACAGGGCCAAATTATTAGGAACCGCCCATTTTGTCTACCTCACACGGGGGCTCGGTTTTGTGAAACCACCCAGCTGCATAGAACATAGAAACCTTCAGATTTCATATCTTGGTGTGGGGGGGTCCCACATCCAAGATGGAGACATCATGTTGGCCGTCACTAATTTTCATGCAGATGGATATTAAACAGGACCTCTCTATGATGCTCAGAAGCTAAGAAACCAATTCCTCGATTTCTGGGGGTATCCCAGTTATGAAAAATATATCATTGTAACCAGGAAAATGTGAACATTCCAAAAATCTGGTCCCTGGGTTAGTGACCGTCATGTGCGTTTTTAAATTCTACATTAACTGTACAAGCTTTTAAACACTGGGAATTTTGGAGGGAATAATCTAGTTTGAGCTAGAAGCTGCGCTACACTGAGGGTTTACGACGCTAATAAAAATTCTTAGGGTGGGGGCCAGCACTGCAGTTCTATGTCTTCTTACAAACGGATAGGGGGTGGGGGGTTTTCTTTTTTAAAACATCTCTCATTTTTAAAATTCGGGAAAAAATACCTTTTTCCTGACACTTCTCATGAACAAGCTGTGAGATTTGCAAAGGAGTGTGCATTCAGATACCAGGAGAGCAAGTCAAAGATAAAAGGATAAGGCAAAAGAATGGTCAAGAAGGCAAAGTCCGAGGTCAGGCAGCAAAGGTCATAGTACGTCAAAGACAAAGGGGCAATACAAAAGAATGGTCAAAAGGCAAAAAGCTATGCCTTTATAGAAGCTGTAATCTAGCTTTGCAGATGAATCTGGCAAAAGTCTTTTTTACCATTCTGACTCCATAACTAGGCTGCGAGTGTAGGGCGCTTGAGACACTGTTTCTATGGCTGCCTCTATGTACAGAGTCCAGAAGAAGGTTTATTTTCAAGCTGAATTCTTGCTGTTATGCACAATTACAGGAGGTGTTACTAACATCAGAGCTAGGAAGGCAGACAGGGAGAGAGGAAGGACAAACTTCTAAAAGGCAAACCTTATTGCATAGCAACTAGTGATGAGCGAGCACTAAAATGCTCGGGTACTCGTTGCTCGGGTCGAGCAAATTGGAATACTTGGGTGCTCGACCCGAGCAACGAGCCCAATGTAAGTCTATGGGACACTCGAGCATTTTTCAGACGGCTCCCCCAGGCAGTCTGCAGAGGGTCTAAAAATTGCCCAAATCGATGGGAACAGTGCTCAAATGACATGGGGAGAGCATGAGGAAGACTCCAGGAAGCATTTCTGACTCCCAGGTCACTTCTGTCAACAATGTTGTCAGAGGTATTACGCTACTCCTCTTAACAGTTGTTGTAGAGATGTGTCTGCTGCTAGAACTCCGTGTGGCATTGACCTGGTCTATAATCTGAGCTGCTGTTAACCTGCGATTTCTGAGGCTGGTGACTCGGATAAACTTATCCTCAGAAGCCGAGGTGACTCTTGGTCTTCCTTTCCTGGGGCGCTCCTCATGTAAGCCAGTTTCTTTGTAGCGCTTGATGGTTTTTGCAAATGCACTTGGGGGCACTTTCAAAGTTTTCCCAATTATTCACACTGACTGACCTTCATTTGTTAAAGTAATGATGGCCACTCGTTTTTCTTTACTTAGCTGCTTTTTTCTTGCCATTTCTTGCCATAATACAAATACAGTCTATTCAGCAGGACTGTCAGCTGTGTATCCACCAGATTTCTGCACAACACAACTGATGGTCCCAACCCCATTTATAAGGCAAGAAATCCCACTTATTAAACCTGACAGGGCACACCTGTGAAGTGAAAACCATTTCCGGTGACTACCTCTTGAAGCTTATCAAGAGAATGCCAAGAGTGTGCAAAGCAGTCATCAAAGCTAAAGGTGGCTACTTTGAAGAACCTAAAATATAAGACATATTTTCAGTTGTTTCACACTTTTTTGTTAAGTATATAATTCCACATGTGTTAATTCATAGTTTTGATGCCTTCAGTGTGAATGTACAAATTTCATGAAAATACAGAAAAATCTTTAAATGAGAAGGTGTGTCCAAACTTTTGGTCTGTACTGTACATAAAGCAAAATAAATAACCAAAAACAAAAATACTCCTCCACACCTTGGGCTATGTTCACACGTAGCGTTTTTGATGCATTTTTGCACTTTTGCATTGCTTTCAACCAAGACAAATGCATTCACCAGGAAATTTCATTTTAACATTTTACAACCTTATCTGGCCATGTGGTATGTGACACATCATCAGACACATGCATACAGTGCTGAAAAGTCATGGGAACAGCATGGGGAAGACCTCTGGAAGCATCTCTGACTCCCAGGTCACTGCCTAAAAGTGTGCCCATCATAAGTGATCCTTGGCGCATGCGAAGATGTCTCCCGCCATGAACCTGTCATTGCAGACTTGCAACAATCACCGTCCACGTCCTTGTCCCACTGCAGCGTTCAGTTGTCCTTACCCCATTCCTTGGAATGCAAGCGCAAGTATGCAGGCAGCCAGCCTCCCACCCACCCACAGGCTGCAATACTATACTGCCAAATTTTTGCCAGTTGCTTGCACTTGAAATTCAGCCTTTTAGGCTCGTGGAGGCGGAAGCTTTTCATAACCTCATGCCGGTGGCAGCCGGGTGTCCATACTCGGTCCCCAGCCGCCACTATATTTCCCGGTATCGCCTCTGCCTTCCACAAGCACGGGTCCCACAACATTACCCGTGCCTTCCCCAGTGCACTTACTGGGAAGGACCACCTAACCACAAACATGTGGACAGGTGAATGTGGCCAGGGATGGTACGGAGCCAGTCCACAACTTTTTTTGCTGACAGTTGTATTTAGCATGGTGAAAGGACTGGCATAGAGGGAAACCCTATCTACCCTGAATGTCATTTCTCACAGGAAGTCCTGTAAAGCTGCTTTCACTTGAAATGTGGCCTTTTAGGCTCGTGGAGGCGGATGCTTTTCACAACCACATGCCTCATGCCTCGTGTCCATACTCGGTCCCCAGCCGTCACTATTTCTCCCGGTGTTGTCTCCGTCTTCGACAAGCGCGGGTCCCTGAACATTACTGCTGGTACTTTTCTGTAGGAATTTGCTTGCCTCCTACCAGCCTGGAATATTTCCAGCAAACTATGGTACAACGCCATGGTATTAGCACTGCCCCCAGTACCAGTAGCGAAGCCATCCCCAATTTCCTTCTCAGGAATTTTATTTGGTAGACTGAGTGGCTGCCCAAATACATTTTCTCACAAAGGAACTGAAGATAGAGTGGCAGTAGATGCAAGTTTCTCCAGCCTGTTAGATATTAGCGGGTGAATGGCAGCAAATTGGATCAGTGGTTAGCACTGAAGACTTGCAGCGCTGGGATCCTGGGATCAAATCCCAACAAGGACAACATCTGCAAGGACTTTGTATGTTCTCCCCGTGTTTGCGTGTGTTTCCTCCTCAGTAAAAAAGCAGCCATAGAGTGTCCGGGAACCTTTCCACACACTTTTCTTAGCCAGGACTGCTTCTTGGCAGGGTTGGACGGTCCCACCAGAGAATCCTCTGGTGTGCCTTGGCTTCTACCTCAGGAGAGTTCATGATAGCGCTAACTTTGCAGCTGCTATGGGGCTCTTGAGCGGGGGAGAAAGGTTAGCCCTCAGAATCAAATCCTCTGGTGGGCACAATGTTTTTCAATCTTAAACTGCTTCTCAGTGGGAGTTGTATTTCACCACAGCCATATTCTTTAGCTCGGTGAAAGGACTGGCATAGAGGGAAACCGTATCTACCCCAGCTGTCATTTCTCTGTCACCAGGCTCTGCCCATTGTCACATACGACCATGCCTGGCGGTATGTTCAGAGGTGAGAGCCACAGATCAAGCTGCTGTGTTACAGCTTTCAACAATGCTGCAGCGCTGGGCGGTTTGTCAATTAAGCATTAAGCATGTTATCTTCAGCACAGCCTGTTGCCGCTTGGCCAAGGCAGTGCTGCAGTGCTGTCAGCTTGTGACTGATGTGGTCATTTCGGAGATGGAGGAGGAGGTGCATGAGCTGAACAATGTGATTACATTGTTGTTAAATTGGTGACGCGGTTTTTTATACTAAAGAAAGATCCTATTGTTTTGGGGTTTTTTTACATTTTTTTTTAAGACAAATGCATTCACCGGGAAATGTCATTTTAACATTTTACAACCTTATCTGGCAATGTGGTGTGTGACACATCATCAGACACATCCTGTTTTATTTATGATGGAGGTACTCTGAAAGTCATAAAGCCTATTTTTATAGGGACATCAGACGGCCCTTACTATTCTTAAAAGGCCAGCAGTCGGCCCTAGCTATTGTTAGAGAGCCATCAGCCGGCTATGCTTTGTTGTTCCCATTATTAACAAGTGGGTCACCTATACTGTTATTGCGTATCCAGTGACTGCAAGGGCTGCCAAAAATTTGGACGCATCCCAATACCCCTTTGAAGAGACATAGAGGAGGGTCTCAGTAAAAAATATGTTCCCATTATAAAGGAGAGTGTCTCCTATAGTGGTAATGTCCATGCTGTGACTGCAAGGGCTGCCAAAATTTGGGAAAAACCCCACTAAGAATTTAAAGACACATAGAGCAGGGCCACAGTAACAAGTTACGACTAGTGTTGAGCATTCCGATACTGAAATATCGGGTATCGGCCGATATTCGCGGTATCGGAATTCCGATACTTAATTCCGATACTTTTGCAATATCGTATACCGGAATCGGAAGTTCCCATAATGCAATGAGCCATTTTCATTTTATTCAGCCAATGAGGATCCTAAGAAGTGTGGGCACTTCCTGTTAGGCATGTAGGCATCTTAACTAATGGCATGGCTGTGATTGGCTGCTGAAATGATGTCATGATGCACTATAAAAGCCGCCGCCGCCATTTTGAGCTCACTCTGCTGTGAATTCAGTTAGGGATAGGATGCTGTTGTTCTGAGGGACAGTTTTAGCTACCTATTTGGTCTATTCTGCTTTACCCAAGCTACTTTATAAATCGCTGTGCCTTGCAGTGCTAGTGCACAGTTCTCTGTGCTGTTCACCGCTTTCTGCAAGGTCTCTGTGTGTGAGTGCAGCTCACCCTGTAGTGTGTGCTTCAACCACGTCTGGTTGTAGTGCACTCAGTGTGTGTCACTGCCTCATACATTGTCCTTTTTTGCCAATTCATAATTTTTCCTGATATCTCCTATTAGTGTGGTGGTTCCATCCGTATTCAGCTAAATTTGTTCCAAACACACTATATAGGAGTAGATAGAGAAATTTTTTTGGTCTTGCAGCGCTAGTGCACAGTGCTCTGCATCTGTACTGTTCACCGCTGTCTGCAAAGTCTGGTGTGTGAGTGCAGCTCACCCTGTAGTGTGTGCTTCAACCACGTCTGGTTGTAGTGCACTCAGTGTGTGTCACTGCCTCATACATTGTCCACTTTTGCCAATTCATAATTTTTCCTGATATCTCCTATTAGTGTGGTGGTTCCATCCGTATTCAGCTAAATTTGTTCCAAACACACTATATAGGAGTAGATAGAGAAATTTTTTTGGTCTTGCAGCGCTAGTGCACAGTGCTCTGCATCTGTACTGTTCACCGCTGTCTGCAAGGTCTGGTGTGTGAGTGCAGCTCACCCTGTAGTGTGTGCTTCAACCACGTCTGGTTGTAGTGCACTCAGTGTGTGTCACTGCCTCATACATTGTCCTCTTTTGCCAATTCATAATTTTTCCTGATATCTCCTATTAGTGTGGTGGTTCCATCCGTATTCAGCTAAATTTGTTCCAAACACACTATATAGGAGTAGATAGAGAAATTTTTTTGGTCTTGCAGCGCTAGTGCACAGTGCTCTGCATCTGTACTGTTCACCGCTGTCTGCAAGGTCTGGTGTGTGAGTGCAGCTCACCCTGTAGTGTGTGCTTCAACCACGTCTGGTTGTAGTGCACTCAGTGTGTGTCACTGCCTCATACATTGTCCTTTTTTGCCAATTCATAATTTTTCCTGATTTCTCCTATTAGTGTGGTGGTTCCATCCGTATTCAGCTAAATTGGTTCCAAACACACTATATAGGAGTAGTTAGAGGAGCCTTTCTGCAGCATTGGGCCCTGCAGCCCCAGCCAGATTAGTATTAGCCTATTTTTTGCAGCCTCATCTATTGCATTGTAGGTTACCTTCCTACATTGTAATAGCTACAAAAAGTTTGTGATACTATCGTTATTACATCTTTAGGCACATCCAGTGTCTTTTTGTGACAAAAAAAACCTAAATAAAGTTCACCAAACACTCCACTTTACAGTTGTGTAGGCCACATTAGCTCATATTAAAGTCTAGTCCACACTTTATAAAATTAGTGTTTCTTATACCTGTTAGCAGCTGTTCAGGAATAAGCACACTAAGCCCTTAGTACTTTTCTGCCTATCTTTATCAGTCTACCAAGATGAAGAAGGCAGGGAGTAAGGCATGTGGTCGTGGGCGTGGGCGTGGAGTTTCTGCAGGGAGAGGACGTGAGGATTCTGTGCCTGCAGGGAGAGGACGTGGGGATCCTGTGCCTGCTGCGGGCACCAGTGACTCAGCATCCCCCAGTTTTACCAGGGAACAGTCCTTTATGCGCAGCTTTGTAGGAGCTAGCCGAACCCCACTGCTGCGGGAGGACCAAATTGAAGCCGTTGTCGGATGGATGGCAGCTAACGCATCGACTTCAATTAGTTCCAGATCCTCTCAGGTCCTGAGCACTGAAGAGCACCCATCTGTCTCTTTACCACCTGCCAAATTGCCCAGGCAGTCAGAGAGCCCTGGACAGGAGCCATCTCTACTTCTGTTCTCTGAATCTCTTGGCTTGGAAAGAGGGGGCCAGCCAAGCAGAATTCGAGAATTTGAAGAAGAGGTAGTATGCAGTGATGCGCAACCGTTTTGTCTCTCTGAATCTGAAGAGGCGGGTGGGCCAGTGCCTATGGTCAGCAGCACACCTCAGTACGCATCTGATGATGAGACTCAGGTGCCACTTTCTGGTGCGTACTGTGCTGTCGAGACTACCCAGGAGAAGCAGTTGTTTGAAGAGGGTGGTGTAGATGATGAGGTCCTTGACCCATCATGGCATGAGGGACAGGAAGGTGGTGGGAGCAGCTCTGAGGAAGAGATTTCCCGAACAGCCCAAAAAGGAGGGAGAGGGAGGGGGCAGACTTGGTTGCCTGTAGCCTCCACTTCGGCACCCATTAGGAGCATGGCTCTTCCAAAATCCAAAGTGGGCGCTCCCAAGACTTGCAGTGCCTGGTCCTTTTTTGACACAGTTGCAGATGACATTTGCTTTGTCAAATGCAAGCTGTGTAATCAGAAGGTGAAAAGAGGGAAAAGTGTCAGCAACCTCAATACCACAAATATGTGGAAACATGTGCGGACCAAGCACGTGGTGGAGTTACAAAAACACACTAAAGACCTAGGCCAACCTACAGCGCCACCTACCACCTCTTCAGCTCGTGTTGTAGCCTCTTCCTCCAGCTCACACACAGCTGGTTCGGCTTCCTCACAGGATCGCCATGGAAGAATCTCTGGCACTGCTGTACAGAGACACAGTGTAATTCCACCCACAGCACCACTTTCCCAGTCATCCTCACACTCCCAGGCCAGTCTACAGCCATCGTTAGCACAGGCATGGGAGAAAAGGCGCCCATACTCGGCAAACCACCCCCGAGCACAGGCTCTGAATGCTGGCATTGCTAAACTACTGGCCCTTGAAATGCTATCATTCAGGCTGGTGGAGACTGACACATTCCGTAACTTTATGGCATTGGCAGTCCCACAATACAACGTGCCCAGCCGATTTTATTTCAGCAGGCAAGCCGTCCCTTCCCTGCAACATCATGTGGAGGGAAAAATTAAACATGCGCTACAAAACGCCGTCAGTAGCAAGGTCCACCTGACCACCGATGCGTGGACCAGTTAGCATGGACAGGGACGATACCTTTCCCTCACTGCCCATTGGGTAAATGTTGTGGAGCCGGGTACAGATCTTGAGAGTGGCGCTGTACGTGTTCTGCCAACTCCAAGGATTGCAGGAATCCAGTCTGTACACATTGACTCCTCCTCATACTCCAGTTCCTCTGAATCAGCGCTGCAGGAGCCGTCACGGCCTACCTCCACATCGACCCGTGAACGGTTACCTGTTATGGTGACCAATATGAGCACAGCCGTGGCCAAACGTCAACAGGCCGTATTAAAATTAATTTCTTTGGGGAATCGAAGCCACACAGCGCAGGAGCTCTGGAATGCCATCAAGCAGCAGAGCGACGTGTGGTTTGTGCCAGCGAATCTCCAGCCAGGCATGGTAGCGTGTGACAATGGCCGAAATCTGGTGGCAGCTCTGGGCCTAGGCAACCTCACTCACATCCCATGTCTGGCACATGTGCTCAACTTGGTCGTGCAGAGTTTTTTGAGGGACTATCCGGATCTTGATGCACTGCTTCACAAGGTCCGCATAGATTGCGCTCACTTGCGGCGTTCCAGCAATGCAAGATCACGCATTGCAGCTCTGCAGCGCCGATTACGTCTTCTGGAACATCGCATCATATGTGACCTACCCACCAGGTGGAATTCAACGTTACATATGTTGGAGAGGTTGTGTGAGCAGCAGGCAGCAGTAATGGAGTACCAGCTGCAGCAGGCGCAAACAAGTCGCAGTGCGCGCCGTTCACACTTCACCATCACTGAGTGGGCCTCTATGAAGGACATTTGCCACGTTTTGTGTCCCTTAGATTATTCCACGCGGATGGCGAGTGCAGATGATGCACTAGTCAGCATGACTATCCCCCTTATCTGCCTGCTTGAAAAAACACTGCAAGCACTAAGGGACGAGGTTTTGGAAGAGGTGGAGGATGAGGAGTCACAAATGCCATCTGCTTCTCTACAGTCTGCGCAACGTGGTTCCTCACAAAGGCCTAGGCAGGGGACACTTTGTGAGGAGGATGAGGGGGAGTCAATGGATGAGGAAGACATCTGTCCAGAGGAGGGAGGTACACAATGCTCTAGTAGTCAGTATCTAGAGCGAGGGTGGGGTGATGCAGAGCAGGCAGAGATCACGCCTCAAGCAGGGGACAGCGTTTCTTGGCCAGTTGGCAGTCTGCAGCACATGGTTGATTTCATGCTGCAGTGCCTGAGAAACGACCGCCGCATCGCCCACATTCTCAACACGGCTGATTATTGGGTGTCCACCCTCCTAGATCCTCGCTACCGGGACAACTTACAAAGCCTCATAACACCGTTGAACCGGGAGCGTAAAATGTGGGAGTACCAAGACGCACTGGTGCATTCCATCATGTTCTCCATTCCAACCGAGAGCAGTGCTGCTAGTGCTTTACAAAGCAGCTCAGTGCGTCGAGGCAGTGGAGGAAGCTCTGCACAAAGAGGGAGCAGAAGCAGCGCCTCAGCACAAGGCAAGACCAGAATGGCCGAAATGTGGCAAAGTTTTGTGTCCCCGCCGCCACAAATGTCTACACCATCACAGACGGCTCCAGTCAGCAGGAGGCAACGTTTCCGTCAGATGGTGACAGACTACATGTCTTGCCCTCTTAGTGTACTCCCAGACGGCTCTTCTACCTTCAAGTTTTGGGTCTGTAAGCTAGATACATGGCCAGAGCTAAGTCAGTATGCATTGGAGGTGCTAGCTTGCCCTGCTGCTAGTGTATTATCGGAACGCGTCTTTAGTGCCGCAGGTGGTGTACTAACAGACCGTCGCATGCGACTATCCTCCGATAACGTTGACCGGCTTACTTTTCTCAAAATGAACAAGGCCTGGATCTCTCATGAATTTGCCAGTCCTCTTCCAGAATAAATAATTGTTGGCAAAAGTATCCAGGTCTCCTGTTCTGTTCATGTTTCTACCACCTGAACTGTAATCCCTGAGCTCCCAACACCGCCAGTTGGCGCTCGGAAGTGCCGTCTGCACAGTCAACACTTGCTGCCGTGTCATTGGGGTTCAGTAACGTCAACTGTTCCCCTGCTGTGCGGACGGCAATTTCTCCTGCTCTGTCCACATTCTCACTACTACAGATTTTAAAGTTGCTCCAATTACACCTCTGGCTCCTCTGTTTTCAGTATTATCCCTGATCTCCAACACCGCCAGCTGGTGCTCGGAAGTGCCGTCTGCACAGTCAACACTTGCTGCTGTGTTATTGGGGTTCAGTAACATCAGCTGATCCCCTGCTGTGCGGACGGCACTTTCTCCTGCTCTGTCCACATCCACTGTACTACTGATTTAAAACCTCCTCCAAATACACCTCTGGCTCCTCTGTTTTCAGTATTATCCCTGAGCTCCAACACCGCCAGTTGGCGCTCGGAAGTGCCGTCTGCACAGTCAACACTTGCTGCCATGTTATTGGGGTTCAGTAACGTCAGCTGTTCCCCTGCTGTGCGGACGGCAATTTCTCCTGCTCTGTCCACATCCACTGTACTACTGATTTAAAACCTCCTCCAAATACACCTCTGGCTCCTCTGTTTTCAGTATTATCCCTGAGCTCCAACATCGCCAGTTGGCGCTCGGAAGTGCCGTCTGCACAGTCAACACTTGCTGCCATGTTATTGGGGTTCAGTAACGTCAGCTGTTCGCCTGCTGTGCGGACGGCAATTTCTCCTGCTCTGTCCACATTCTCACTACTACAGATTTTAAAGTTGCTCCAATTACACCTCTGGCTCCTCTGTTTTCAGTATTATCCCTGAGCTCCAACACCGCCAGTTGGCGCTCGGAAGTGCCGTCTGCACAGTCAACACTTGCTGCCGTGTCATTGGGGTTCAGTAACGTCAGCTGTTCCCCTGCTGTGCGGACGGCAATTTCTCCTGCTCTGTCCACATTCTCACTACTACAGATTTTAAAGTTGCTCCAATTACACCTCTGGCTCCTCTGTTTTCAGTATTATCCCTGAGCTCCAACACCGCCAGTTGGCGCTCGGAAGTGCCGTCTGCACAGTCAACACTTGCTGCCGTGTCATTGGGGTTCAGTAACGTCAGCTGTTCCCCTGCTGTGCGGACGGCAATTTCTCCTGCTCTGTCCACATTCTCACTACTACAGATTTTAACGTTGCTCCAATTACACCTCTGGCTCCTCTGTTTTCAGTATTATCCCTGAGCTCCAACACCGCCAGTTGGCGCTCGGAAGTGCCGTCTGCACAGTCAACACTTACTGCCGTGTCATTGGGGTTCAGTAACGTCAGCTGTTCCTCTGCTGTGCGGACGGCAATTTCTCCTGCTCTGTCCACATTCTCACTACTACAGATTTTAAAGTTGCTCCAATTACACCTCTGGCTCCTCTGTTTTCAGTATTATCCCTGAGCTCCAACACCGCCAGTTGGCGCTCGGAAGTGCCGTCTGCACAGTCAACACTTGCTGCCGTGTTATTGGGGTTCAGTAACGTCAGCTGTTCCCCTGCTGTGCGGACGGCAATTTCTCCTGCTCTGTCCACATCCACTGTACTACTGATTTAAAACCTCCTCCAAATACACCTCTGGCTCCTCTGTTTTTAGTATTTACCCTGGGCTCCAATACCGCTAGTTGCTGCTCAGAAGTGCCGTCTGCACAGTCAACGCTTGCTCCAGTGTTATTGGGGTTCAGTAACGTCAGCTGTTCCCCTGCTGTGTGTCCGGCAAATTCTCCTGCTTTGTCCACATCCACTGTACTACTGATTTAAAACTTGCTCCAATTACACCTCTGGCTCCACTCTGTTTTTAGTATTTACCCTGGGTTCCAGCACCGCCAGCTGGTTCTCGGTAGTTCCATTTGCTCTTGTACCTGCTACTACCCATCCGGGTTCCAGTACCATCAGCTGGTTCTCGGCAGTGCCTTTGGATTAGGTGCCTCCTTCTCGGTATCCAAGTTCCACCAACGTCTGCTGGTTCTTGGTAGTGCTTTCTGGCACAGGTACCTCCTGCTTAGTAACCGAGTTCCAGTACCGTCAGCTGGTCTTCTGCAGTTCCATTGGCTCTTGTACCTTCTGCTACCCATCCGGGTTCCAGTACCGTCAGCTGGTCCTCGGCAGTGACTTTAGCACGGGTACTCCCTCCTGCCCAGCCTGGTTCCAGCACGCCAGCTGTTTCCGGGTAGTGTCAACGTCACTTTGCCTCCAATGCGTTGTCCTGTCGTGTTGCGGTCGGGTTAGCCGACTCTATGGTGCCTGCAGTTTAGGTGACTCCTATGTGGGCTGCGGGATCAGGCAATGAAGGCTGGTTCCATAGTGCCAATAGGACAAGCACCCCCTGTAGGACTGTGGGTTTTGGTAACTGTGGCCGGCTCGCGGCCTTGAACTTTTTTTTACATGGGTACCTTCTGCTACCCATCCGGGTTCCAGTACCGTCAGCTGGTTCTCGGCAGTGCCTTTGGATTAGGTGCCTCCTTCTCGGTATCCAAGTTCCACCAACGTCTGCTGGTCCTTGGTAGTGCTTTCTGGCACAGGTACCTCCTGCTTAGTAACCGAGTTCCAGTACCGTCAGCTGGTCTTCGGCAGTTCCATTGGCTCTTGTACCTTCTACTACCCATCCGGGTTCTAGTACCGTCAGCTGGTTCTCGGCAGTGTCTTTGGCACGGGTACTCCCTCCTGCCCAGCCTGGTTCCAGCACGCCAGCTGTTTCCGGGTAGTGTCAACGTCACTTTGCCTCCAATGCGTTGTCCTGTCGTGTTGCGGTCGCGTTAGCCGACTCTATGGTGCCTGCAGTTTAGGTGACTCCTATGTGGGCTGCGGGATCTGGCAATGAAGGCTGGTTCCATAGTGCCAATAGGACAAGCACCCTCTGTAGGACTGTGGGTTTTGGTAACTGCGGCCGGCTCGCGGCCTTGAACTTTTTTTTACATGGGTACCTTCTGCTACCCATCCGGGTTCCAGTACCGTCAGCTGGTTCTCGGCAGTGCCTTTGGATTAGGTGCCTCCTTCTCGGTATCCAAGTTCCACCAACGTCTGCTGGTCCTTGGTAGTTCTTTCTGGCACAGGTACCTCCTGCTTAGTAACCGAGTTCCAGTACCGTCAGCTGGTCTTCGGCAGTTCCATTGGCTCTTGTACCTTCTGCTACCCATCCGGGTTCCAGTACCGTCAGCTGGTTCTCGGTAGTTCCTCAGCTTTCTTGTACCTTCTGCTACATTTCCAAGTTCAAGCTTTTTGAAATGGTTCTTGGTAATCACTCTGGATCTCCCTGACGAGGACCCTGAAGACGAGGACCCTGAAGACCAACCCTAAGAAGACGAGGACCCCGAAGACAACGACCCTGAAGACGAGGACCCTGAAGACCACCCCGAAGAAGACGAGGACCCTGAAGACCACCCCGAAGAAGACGAGGACCCTGAAGACCACCCCGAAGAAGACGAGGACCCCGAAGACGAGGACCCAGAAGACCAACCCGAAGAAGACGAGGACCCCGAAGACGAGGACCTCCGAAGACGACGACCCTGAAGACCACCCCGAAGAAGACCAAGAAGATGACCCTGAAGAAGTTGACCAAGAGGACAAAGAAGAGAAGACAAGCACCAAGATACAGAAGAACAAGAGACAGAAAACCAAGAAGCAGAAATACAAGAAGCTGCAGAACAAAAAGCGGAAGAACATTAAGCATAAGGCTAAAAATCAGAGCAAAAGATAATATCTAAATTATAAGCAGAAGATGACTAAGCAGTGTATGGGGGTGAGTCCGTTCCTCCTCGTGGTGCCCCTGGAAAAGACCTGCTGCTGCAGGCCAAACTGAACGTGGACAAATCCTGTTGTAAATCTTTTGTGACGGGCAGAACGAAAGGTGTAATGTCCAACCTTTTATAGATAACAACTACAGGAATGCCTGTCACAAATAAGAATATGATGAAGAAGAAGAATATGAAGAAGATGAAGAAGTAGAATATGAAGAATGTAAAAAAAAAGAATAATACGAAGAAGGTGAAGAAGAAGAAGATGAAGAAGGTGAAGAAGAAGAGGATGAAAAAGATGCTGAGGATGATGAAGGAGAAAGTGTGGGAGAAGTAAAAAAGAAGGTGAAGAGCATGGAAGTAGTGAAACATAAATATCTGACAAAATATAAAAATACTTAACATAGTCAATATTTCCGTAACTCAGAACATCTTAAAAAAAATATTAATTCCTGCTATTCCATTTGATTGGGCTAAACCTCTATGCCTTTATTGTCTCCCCCACCTCCCCCAATACATTCTACATTATTCTTAGTTGTTTTCCTTCATGTAGAATTAACCTACAAGGAAAGAAAGGGTTTATTTTCATTCCGATATTTCTGTCCCATTGACTTGCATTGGTTTCCGGTATCGGAATCGGCGATATCCGATACTTTTTCGGTATCGGTCCGATCCAATCCGATCCGATATTTCCCGATTTCGGAAGGTATCGCTCAACACTAGTTACGACATGTTCCCATTAGAAAGGAGAGGGTCTGCTATACAGTTATAGGGTATGCAGTGAGTCCAATGGCTGACAATTTTAGGTAAAACCGCACTAAGAATTTAAGGACACACAGAGCAGGGCCACAGTAACAAGGTACGACATGTTCCCATTAGAAAGGAGAGGGTCAGCTATACAGTTATAGGGTATGCAGTGAGTCTAACAGCTGACCAATTTTAGGAAAAACACCACTAAGAATTTAAAGACACATGGAGCAGGGCCACAGTAACAAGGTACGACATGTTCCCATTAGAAAGGAGAGGGTCTGCTATACAGTTATAGGGTATGCAGTGAGTCCAATGGCTGACCAATTTTAGTAAAAACACCACTAAGAATTTAAAGACACATGGAGCAGGGCCACAGTAACAAGTACGACATGTTCCCATTAGAAAGGAGAGAGTCTGCTATACAGTTATAGGGTATGCAGTGAGTCCAACGGCTGACAATTTTAGAAAAAAAAACACTAAGAATTTAAAGACACACAGAGCAGGGCCACAGTAACAAGGTACGACATGTTCCAATTGGAAAGGAGAGAGTCTGCTATACAGTTATAGGGTATGCAGTGAGTCCAACGGCTGACTATTTTAGGAAAAACCCCACTAAGAATTTAAAGACACACAGAGCAGGGCCACAGTAATGACAAATTCCCATTAGAAAGGAGAGAGTCTCCCATAGTGTTGGCCTATGCAGTGAATGCACGGGCTGCCAAAAATTTGGAGGCACTTCAATGCCCCTTGGAAGAGACATGGAGAAGGGCCTCATAAAAAAATGTTCCCATTAGAAAGGAGCGGGCCTCCTATACTTGTAATGCCCATGCACTAAGTGTATGGGCTGACAAACCTTTACCCCTGGGGGGTATACATGAACATACTGTATAAAAATTTTTTTTACGGGCATCATAAACACCCTTTACAAAAATTAGGTGGGTGTTGCATCACAGACCACGGTCACCTTGGTGATATGGTGGTGGAGGATGAGGAGAAGGAGGAGGATAAGAGCAAATAGCCAAAATCAGGAAGCGTATACCCATGTGTGGGTGTGAAAAGGTGCATGGGAATACACTTCCCAAGGAAAGACACTGGATTGGAGTTTATGTTACGCTGCTATCATTCGGTGGTGTTGAGAAGTTTGGCCCAATCCAGCCCTTGTTCATTTTTATAAGAGTCAGCCTGTCAGCATTTTCAGTTGACAGGCGGATGCACTTATCAGTTATAATTCCACCAGCGGCACTAAAAACCCGCTCTGATAAAACGCTGGCGGCAGGGCAGGCCAGGACCTCCAAGGCCTAGAGAGCCAGTTCATTCCACGTATCCAGCTTGGATACACAATAATTATAAGGCACAGCGGAATCACGGAGGACGTTGGTACGGTTGGCAAGGTACTCCCTCAGCATCTTCCCAAACTTTGCACTCCTTGTGAGAGTACCCCGCGCCTCAGGGCCTGTCCGATGGGAGGGTCTGAGAAAACTCTCCCATAACTTTGACAGTGTTCCCCTGCCTCTGCTGGATTGAAGTTGTGTCTCTCTCACCTGTACTCCTTGGTTGTCCAAAGAAGTATGCCATCTGCTGCCAGCGTTTTCATATGAGAATTTTTTTAATAGTTCCGCAACAAGGGCCTTCTGGTAAAGCCCCATTTTTGTAGACCTGTCCGCCTCAGGAATAAGAGATATAAAGTTCTCCTTGTAGCGTGGGTCTAGAAGTGTCACCAACCAGTAATAACTGTCACCCAAAATTTTGAGAACGCGAGGGTCATGGGAAAGGCAGCGTAACATAAACTCGGCCATGCGTGCCAGGCTACTAACAGGCAAGACTTCCGTGCCCTCACCAAGAGGATGACTGACCATGCTCTCCTCCTCCTCCTCCTCTCTGTCCTTTGGCCATCCACGCTGAACAGACGGTATGACAGCTGTGCAGATAGTACCATCTATAGTGCATGAAACTAGCTCCTGTCCTTCCTCCTCCTCCTCTTCCTCATTGTCACCCAATCCATGTTGGGATGAGATGAGGCTTGACTGTGTGTAATCACCCTGTATGGTTCCTTGCTCCATCTCATTGTGCTCCGCCTGCAATGTATCCTCTTTGATTGTGAGCAGAGAGCGTTTCAGAAGACAGAGAAGCGGGATGGTGACGCTAATTATGGCATCAACGCCGCTCACCATCTTGGTGAAGTCCTAAAAGTTTTGAAGGATGGTACATATGTCTGACATCCATGTCCACTCCTGAGGTCTTATGTATGGAGTCTGAACTGAATACCGACGGCCTTGTTGATGCTGGTACTCAACAACTGACCTCTTCTGCTCACAAAACCTTCCCAACATCTGCAGTGTGGAGTTCCAACGGGTGGGGACATGACACACCAGTCTGTGAGCCAGAAGCTGCAAACGCTGCTGAAACACTGCAAGGGTGGCGAAAGCTGTAGCTGACTTTCTAAAATGGGCACACAGGCGGCGTACTTTAACAAGCAGATCCGGGTAGGATTTGAGAAACCGCTGAACCACGAGGTTAAGCACATGGGTCAGGCATGGTACGTGTGTGAGCTCGCCTCAGAGCCGCCACCAAGTTCCGGCCATTGTCACACACGACCATGCCTGGCTGTAGGTTCAGCGGTGTGAGCCACAGATCTGCCTGCTCTTTCAGAGCTGTCCACAACTCTTCAGCATTGTGTGTTTTTTCACTTAAGCATATTAGCTTCAGCACAGCCTTTGTTGCTTGGCCGAGGCAGTGCTGCAGTGCTTCCAGCTTGTGACTGATGTGGTCATTTCGGAGACGGAGGCTGAGGAGGATGAGGTGCAGGAGCTGTAGACCGTGGGGGCAACCCAGATTGACCTAGGGCCCGCAATCCTTGGCGTCAGGAGGACGTGTTCCGTCCCAAGATCCGACTGGGTCCCAGCTTACACTATGTTAACCCAGTGTTACCGTCCCTGCCCACAAGCACTTGTCCACGTGTCCGTGCTTAGGTGGACTTTACCGGTAACTGCGTTGTTGAGAGCACGCCTAATGTTTTGGGACACGTGCTTGTGTAATGCGGGGACGGCATACCGGGAGAAATAGTGGCGGCTGGGGACTGAGTACCGAGGGACGGCCACCGCCATCAGGTTGCGGAATGCTTCCATCTCCACGAGCCTAAAAGGCAACATTTCGAGCGCAAGCAGTCGTGAAATGTGAGAATTTAGTAGTGTGGCCTGTGGGGCGCTGGCTGCATATTTGTGCTTGCACTCCAAGGACTGGGGTATGGACAACTAAACGCTGCGCTGGGACAAGGACATGGGCGTGCTTCCTGATGCTGCTACTTGAGAGTGTGCAACGACAGGTGCAGGGCAGGAGGCATCTTCGCATGCACCATGGACAGGGGATTGGCTTGCATGCACAACAGCGGAAGAAGCAATGGTGCCACGCACAGACACTGTTCCTGGACCCTGGGGTTCGGCCCACAAAGTCGGGTGCTTTGCTGCCATGTGCCTGATCATGCTGGTGGTGGTCAGGCTGGTCATTTTGCCACCTCTGCTGATGCTGGCCTGGCAGGTGTTGCAAATGGCCTTTTTGGGTTTATCGGCAGAGTTTTTAAAAAACAACCAGACTCGGGAAAACCTAACAGTTGTACTGGAAACTTCCTTCGCGTTGGTGTTACGGGGAACGGTTGCCTGCCTTCTGTCTGCGGCCACCACACTGCTTCTTCCTGCCTGTTGGGGTGCTCTGCCTCCCTCCCCCTGTCTGCTGCTGTCCTCGCTCTGCATGATGTCCTCCAGCCAGGTTGGGTCAGTTACTATATCATCCACCACCTTGTCTTCCACTTCCGCACCCTGGTCCTCCTCCTGACTTTCTGGCAATTGTGTCTCATCATCGTCCACCTCTTGTGACAGTTTCCCACCATTGCCTTCGTGTGATCGTGGCTGCTCAAATATTTGGGCATCGCTACACGCGATCTCCTCTTGCCCCGCTTCAAGTGGACCGGGCGAGAGGCCTGAATCTATAAATGGAAAAGTGAACAGCTCTTCAGAGTTTCCAAGTGTGGGTTCAGTTGTCTCTGGGTACTCGGCATGGAGGGAGGAAGGAGGATCAGGGTGAGGAATATGCGGTCCAGACTCACGGCTACTGAGACTTGACCGTGTGGAAGACAGGGTGGTGGTGGTGGTAGCTAAGTGACTGGAAGCATTATCCGCTATCCAACCAACAACTTTTTGACACTGCTCTGGGTTCAATAGTGGTGTGCTGCGGTCCCCTAGAAATTGGGACAGGAAGGTCAGGCGAGAAGATGTGGGTGTTTGTTGTGGCACAATTTCGGCTTGCCCACGGCCTTGTCCTCGGCCTCTGCATGCACCATTACCATCACGTCCATTTCCCCGTCCCTTGCCACGTGCCTTGCCCATTTTAAATGGAGGACAGTATCTTCCATGCTCACTACAAATAACTGAGCTTGGAGTGAATTTATATGTGAGCCGTGTGACGGAGAAAACATAGTCTTAAATACCTGGCCTGTAGGTAAGTAGTTTGACCCAGCAAACTGCTGTGAATTTCTTCACTGACACACTGAAATAAATTTTTAATGAAGGCCAAAAATGGCAGTATTTTCTGACAACGTATATGTGATCTGTGTGACGGAGAAAACATAGTTTTACATACCTGGCCTGTAGGTAACTATTTTGAACAGCAATCTGGTGTCAATTGCTTCACTGACACACTGAAATTTTTTTTTAATGGAGGCCAGAAATGGCAGTATTTTCTGACAACGTATATGTGATCCATGTGACGGAGAAAACACAGTTTTAAATACCTGGCCTGTAGGTAACTATTTTGAACAGCAATCTGGTGTCAATTGCTTCACTGACACACTGAATTTTTTTTTAATGGAGGCCAGAAATGGCAGTATTTTCTGAAAACGTATATGTAATCCGTGTGACGGAGAAAACACAGTTTTAAATACCTGGCCTGTAGGTAACTGTTTTGAACAGCAAACCAGTGTCAAAAACTTTGCTGACACACTGAAAACAAAATTTAATGGAGGCCAGAAATGGCAGAATTTTCTGAAAACGTATATGTGATCCCTGTGACGGAGAAAACACAGTTTTACATAGATGGATTTTTAGCGCTGTAATATGGAAAGGACCTGGCTGTATTCTGCAGTGCCAACAACCTAATGCCGCAGCAAAACTGTGTACTCTGGATTGTTTTTTAAGCAAATAATGAGGGTTAAGATGCAAAAAAAATTATTCCTGGCCCCTGAGACCTGGGCCTATTTCCAGAAATATCTAATAGCAGCAGCCGACAGAACTGGACTGGAGTGCTATGTGCACTGCAGTCTGCTATATACACTGCCTGCCTATATACACTGCCTATATCTCTGCAGATGGATTAGTTACTCCTCAAAAGGACTGTTTGTTAAGACGAATATGTGTAATGTACGATTTTTCTCCCTACACTACCTAATACGCAAGCAAATCTCTCCCTGACACAGCAGCAGATCTCCCTACACTGTCTGATCCGGAGTGACTGTGACTAGCATGGCGGCACCAGGTCTGATACAGACCTGATGACGCTGTGCGGCCAGCCAATCACTGTAATACCCACAACCAACATGGCTACGGCATTATAGTGCATGGCAGGCAATCCCTGCATGTTCATTGGCTCTCTAAAGAGCGCCAAACATGCAGGGAGGGGACCCGAGTTCCCGCCCGAGCAACCTGGAAATACTCGCCGAGCGCTGAGCTTGTCGAGCACTATGATGCTCGGGCGAGTACCGAGTAGTGGCGAGCACGTTCGCTCATCACTAGAGATGAGCGTTGTTCGACTCGAACTGTGCGCCAATCTCAAATTCGAGCTGTTTTGGGCGGTGTTCGAGCCGTTCGGCGAACATGAACGATTTGAAAAAAATTCGGCTGTTCGAGGTTATGTTCGATAACTGTTCGTGCACCAAAATCATAACTGGATTTTTTCTCAGTAATGATGAAAATTAATGTTAATACGCAGTTTGAGTGTACAGCGGGGTGGGGGGAGGGGCAGGGGATGGATCTCTGCAGGAATAATGAAGATCTCCATTTTTTTTATCTTTCCCGCATTTACAGTGGGGAGTTGCAATCTGTCAGCCTATCAGCAGCGCACACACGGAGCGAAGTGCTTTTTTTCACACAAGCAAGGGCATGTGTCATTGGCAGTGTATGTCACATGTCCTTGCCCTATAAGACCCAGCCATTTTCCCCATCGCCACCATTTTCTCACTGCTGCAGCTGCGTGTTAGAGGGCACCGCTGTTGCTGTGTGCGCTATACCTTGTTAATTTCAAGCCAATTTTCGCACAAATCTACAGATAGCTTGGGAGTAGGGAATAGTTGTGATTGCAGTCCTTTTAAGGACTAGGTTACATCATTTCCTACGACTTTTATCAGGCAGGTCTGTGCTCTTAAATAGATAGGTTGTGGGAGTAAAGACTAATTGCAATTGCAGTCCTTTTCAGGACTAAGTTACATCAGTTCCTATCAGTTTTTGCCAGGCAGGTCTGTGCCAGTGCTGTGCAAGTTTTTTTCACAGCATTTGGCTAAATCTAGCAAAGCTAATCCTTTTTGGCCTATTGCAGAGTGTGTTAGTCAGTGGAGTAGCCTATCTGTGTTGCAAGCTACACCACCTGTGTATAGAATACCAATTTTTTTACTGCACCTAGTGAAGTAAAACCTTTTGGGCATAGCATCATTCTATTAGTCCATCTATACTGACCTCCATAAGGTTGCAAATTGAATATAATTTTTTTCTGCATCTACCTCTGAGAAAATATTTGGGCTTCTAGCTGTGTGTGGGACTTGTTCTATTAGTCCATCTATACTGACCTCCATCACGTTGCAAATTGAATATAATTTTTTTCTGCATCTAGCTCTGAAAAAATATTTGGCCTTCTAGCAGTGTGTGGGACTTGTTCTATTAGTCCATCTATACTGACCTCTATCAGGTTGCAAACTGAATATAATTTTTTCTGCATCTACCTCTGAAAAAATATTTGGGCTTCTAGCTGTGTGTGGGACTTGTTCTATTAGTCCATCTATACTGACCTCCATCAGGTTGCAAATTGAATATAATATTTTTCTGCATCTAGCTCTGAAAAAATATTTGGGCTTCTAGCAGTGTGTGGGACTTGTTCAATTAGTCCATCTATACTGACCTCCATCAGGTTGCAAATTGAATATAATTTTTTTCTGCATCTAGCTCTGAAAAAATATTTGGCCTTCTAGCAGAGTGTGGGACTTGTTCTATTAGTCCATCTATACTGACCTCCATCACGTTGCAAATTGAATATAATTTTTTTCTGCATCTAGCTCTGAAAAAATATTTGGCCTTCTAGCTGCGTGTGGGACTTGTTCTATTAGTCCATCTACACTGACCTCCATCAGGTTGCAAACTGAATATAATTTTTTTCTGCATCTAACCCAGACAATAGTTTTGGCCTAATACCACAGTTTGGCCACTCAGCTCTGCTCGGTTCCCATCCATTGTTTTTTTGTGCAAACAACTCCAGAGTTGTGAATTAGTTAACCACCAAAATGAGTGGAAAAAGGCCTGCTGCTGGTGGAAAGGGGAATAGGCGTGTTGGGAAGGGGAAAAAAGGTTGTGTCCGTGGAGTAGGTGTTAAAGCAACAGTAACATCTGCAGAAGAAAGACCATCTTCCAGCAAAACTAAAATGTCTACTTCTTTTAGCGGACAATGTGATAAGATCCCTTTCTTACTGCCACACCAATCGCTACAAATTCCAGATGAGGCACAAAAACAGCAGGTGCTTCAACGGATATCAAGTGCTCCTTTAAGTGGGCTCTCCTCCACATCAACTTCAACATCACAAATACTCCAGTCCTCAGAGGTGTCACCCCAATCGCACTTGCTTCCTCACAGCTCCCAAATCTCCAGCTGCCCGTCTGAGTATGAGGTAGAACAGATGGTTGAGTCTGCAGAGCTGTTTACTCATACTATAGCCTGGGAATCAGAGGTCGGCTCCAGCGCTTCTGTGAATCCAGACGAGGAAATGATCTGCACTGATGACTAGAATCTTTATGAGTCGGATCCAGGACCAGATGCAGAAGGTTCTGACCATAATGTAGACCCTCATTCCCAAACTGTAACTCCTGTTGGTGGAGACAATGAGGAAGACGATGATGAGACTCAAATACCTGATTGGAGCGACAACTTTAGTTTTTTGTCAGGGCAGGAACAGGTTGGCTCTGAGGACGATGGGTGTGATAACACACAGGGTGATGATGATGAGGTTGGAGATCCCACTTACTGTCAACCCACAGTCAGCCAAGAGATGAGGTCAGCAGAGGAGGTAGAGGAGGATGCTAGTGACGAAGAGGTCAGGTTGCACCTTCCTGGACAGAGACGTAGTACTGGAAGCACATCAACAACTGCATCCTCAAACACAACTCTGCCTCTGACCACAAGTCGTGGTGGCTCTTCAGGTCGCATGGGTGCTAAGCCTTGCATAGCCTGGGCATTTTTTCAGATCGATAAAGATGACCCAACTCGTGTTATCTGTAACATTTGTCAACAAAAGCTAAGTAGAGGCCAAAAAATACATAGTTTGAGTACTTCATGCATGAACCGGCACATGGACATGAAGCATAAGTTGCAGTGGGAAGCTCACTGTGCTACAATGCGGCCTAGCCGGCCGGGCCAACCACCGTCTTCCCCATCTTGTGCATCTGCGGCCTCTTCATCCTCTGTGACTGGGGGGACAGCAGTCACACCTGTTTTGGGACGCAGACCTGCCACCTCTTTACCCGCAACAGCCAGCGTGATTGGCAGGTCATGATTTTCTTTGGAGGTGGTAACACCAGCTGGTGTTGAGCGCTGTCCGACATCGATAGCACCACCTTTGGATCAAGGCAACCTAACATGTCCGCCTGCATCTTCCTCACAGACCGGCAGTTTGCCGGGGACACCCTTATCAACCCCGTCTAAGCACAACAGCCAGCCCTCAGTCCCTCAGATGTGGACAAGTAAAAGACCATTTCCTCCTAGCCATGAGAAAGCTAAGAGGTTGAATTTTACCATCTGCAAGCTCTTGGCTACAGAAATGCTGCCTTTCCGCCTGGTGGACACAGAGGATTTTCGAGACCTTATGTCCGTCGCAGTGCCCCAGTACCAGATGCCCAGTCGGCACTACTTCTCAAAGAAAGGTGTGCCTGCGCTCCACCAGCATGTCGCACACAACATCACCGCTTCTTTGAGAAACTCTGTGTGTGACAGGGTTCATTTCACCACAGACACTTGGATGAGTAGGCATGGACAGGGGCATTACATGTCGCTGACTGGGCACTAGGTAACTATGGTGACAGCAGGACAAGGGGCTGCTGTCCAAGTCTTGCCGTCCCCACGAGTTGTGCGTCAATCCTCTTTATGTCAAAGTTCCTCCACTGCTTCTGCCTCCTCAACCTCCTCTCGGTCCTCCACCTGCACCCAAAGCCTGTCTGGTCATGCCACAAGCTTTCTAACTGCGCAAAAGGGATCCTGCACACCTCCTTACTATGCTGGCAGTAGGGCTCAACGTCATCAGGCGGTTTTTACTTTGAAATGTCTGGGAAATGTGAGTCACACAGCTGAGGAGTTGTGGTCAGCTCTGGAGAACCAATTTAATGAATGGTTGTCTCCACTGGACCTGAAACCAGGGAAGGCCGTGTGCGACAATGCTGCAAACCTGGGTGCGGCCCTTCGCCGGGGCAATGTCACACACGTGCCTTGTATGGCTCACGTGTTGAACCTGGTTGCCAAGCAATTTTTAGCCCACTATCCCGGACTAGATGGCCTTCTGCAGAGGGCACGGTCGCTGTGTGCTCACTTCCGCCGTTCGCATCCCGCAGCTCAGCGACTTACATCTCTACAGAAGTCGTTGGGCCTGCCACTTCACCGGCTAAAATGCGATGTGCCTACCCGGTGGAATTCAACTCTGCACATGTTGCAGCAACTGTGGCAGCACTGACAAGCCCTGGTGCAATACGTTCTGACGTATAGCCTGGGCCAAAGGGATCCAGAGGTGGGGCAAATCACGCTGGAGGAGTGGTCTCAGATCAGGGACCTATGCACCCTTCTGCACAGTTTTGAAATGGCGACGAAGATGTTTAGTGCTGACGATGCCATTATCAGCATGACTATTCCGGTGATTTACATGCTGGAGCACATGTTAAACAGAATTCGGAGTCAGGTGGTTGCACAAGAGGAGGTGGAGGAAGTAGAGGAGGAGGAGTTGTATGCGGAAGGGCTAACATCTGCAAGGTCCAGACGGTCGGCAGCACCAAGGCGGCAGGCATGTGAGGGTGGGGGAGATGGTTTTACCAGGGTGCATGGTAGCAGCCAAACTAGTGAGGAAGGTGCAGGAGCCCAGGAAGAAGTGGAGGACGAACTGATGGAAGACTCATCAGATGAGGGAGACCTTGATCACATTTCTGTTGTGCGAGGTTGGGGGGAGAGGACAGAGGAAGGAAGCATGATTGTTACCTCGCCACCAACACAACAGGGACTTGGTGCTCCTGGATGCGCAAGACACATGAGTGCCTTCTTGCTGCACTACCTGCAACATGACCCTCGAATTGGGAGAATTAGAAATAATCCTGACTACTGGGTTGCCACACTGTTAGATCCCCGGTACAAAAGTAAATTTGCAGAAATAATTCCTGCCATAGAAAGGGATGCACGCATGCAGGAGTATCAGCAGAGACTGTTGCAGAATCTTACATGTGCTTTTCCACAAAACACCAGTGGTGCACGTAGTGAATCTCACAGTTCCAACTTGCCAACCGTGGGACTGTCGAGTGTTCAGCACTCAAACCATAACAGAAACACAGTATCTGCTGGTAACATCAATTTTGCGGAATCATTTCACCACTTTTTTAGCTCATCCTTTGCAAGGCCACAGGAGACAAGAAGTCTGACACATAGTCAACGCCTAGAGACGATGGCACAGGAGTATCTCCAAGTAAACATTGAAGCCATGACTGTGTCCCTGGACCCTTGCTCTTTTTGGGCTTCCAATCTGGATAAATGGCCGGAGCTCGCCACTTACGCCTTGGAGATCTTGTCATGCCCCGCAGCCAGCGTTCTGTCTGAACGTGTGTTCAGCGCTGCTGGTGGTGTGCTGACAGATAAGCGCACGCGGCTCTCCACTGATAATGTAGACAGACTCATGTTCATAAAGATGAACAAATCATGGATCCGAAACGACTTTTCTACCCCTGTGTCATCCTGGGGAGAGTAAAAGCTTGATGATTGGTTAAAATCACCTCACCAACCGTTTTAAGCTTTCAAATTACTAATCATGTTTATCTGTATCTTGGCTGGAAAATTATTTGGGCTTTGTAGCAGTGTGCAGTAATGATTCTATTAGGCCATCTATACTAAGCTCCACCAGATTTAAAATTACTAATCATGTTTATCTGTATCTTGGCTGGAAAATTATTTGGGCTTTGTAGCAGTGTGCAGTAATGATTCTATTAGGCCATCTATACTAAGCTCCACCAGATTTAAAATTACTAATCATGTTTATCTGTATCTTGGCTGGAAAATAATTTGGGCTTTGTAGCAGTGTGCAGTACTGATTCTATTAGGCCATCTATACTAAGCTCCACCAGATTTAAAATTAATAATAATTTTTAGCTGCATCTAGCACGGAAAATAATTTTGGGGCTCCGAGATGCGCAAGACACATAAGTGCCTTCTTGCTGCACTACCTGCAACATGACCCTCAGATTGTCAGAATTCGAAGTAATCCTGACTACTGGGTTGCCACACTCTTAGATCCCCCACACTCTTCAATCAACCTTTTCATTTTAATAAAGACCAAAAAAATGGTCATTTTTGAAATTATAAGCATTAGCAGGTTATTAGAAACTGAAATCAAACAGTTTTCAACTCAAAACTTTACTCTAGGTGATGTTACATTTGCACATAGGACCCCTTGTTCGAAAGGAGCTTCTGAACTCTCTCATCCATTGAATTTGTCAGGTTTTGGATGGTTTCTGCTTCAATTGTTTTGCATGAGGAAAGAATACCCTCCCAGAGCAGTTGCTTAGATGTGAACTGCCTCCCGCCATCATAGACACTCCTTTTGATGATGCTCCTGAGGTTCTGAATGGGGTAGAGGTCAGGGGAGCATGGGGGTCACACCATAAGTTTGTCCCCTTTTATGCCAATATCAGCCAGAGATGCAGATGTGTTATGTGCAGCATGAGACGGTGCATTATCATGCATGAAAATGATCTTGCTGTGGAATACACGGTTCTTCTTCTTGAACCATGGCAGGAAGTGCTGTTTGAGAAACTCCACATACATTATGGAGTTCATCTTTACCCCTTCAGGGATCCTAAAGGGGCTGACAATCTCTCTCCCCATGATTCCAGCCCAAAACATTACTCCACCTCCTCCTTGTTGGCGCTGTAGCCGTGTTTGCGTGGGGTGTCCATCAACCAGCCATCCTCCACTCCATCCATCTGGACCATTGAGTGTTGCACAGCACTCATCCGTGAACAAAACAGTTTTGAAATCAGTCTTCATGTAATGTTTAGCCCACTGGAGCCGTTTCTGCTTGTGTGCAGTGGATAGAGGAGGTCGACAGGATGGCGTACGCACAGCTGCAAACCTCTGAAGGACCCTGCATCTTGTTGTTCGGGGGACGTTGGAGGCACCAGCAGCTTAAAAAACTTGTCTGCTGCTATGACAAGGCTTTTTTGCCGCTGCTCTTTTAACCTGACGTAATTGCCTGTAGGAAAGAGTCCTCAATTTGCCCTTATCAGCACGCACACGTGTGTACTGTTAATCAGCTACATACTTCTTGATTGCCAAGACACTTCATCCTGATCATCGCACAATGTTGATTGTAGTCATGCCTTGACCTAAACACTCCACAATTTGTTGCATCTCAGCAGCCGACACATCCTTTTTCTTTCCCATTTTGGCAATGTAGGCTGCTTAATAATGTGGGACAGCCTTCTTAAGTAGTCTTGCCGTTCATTGGACACACCTGCCAAACTAATTAGCACAGGTGTCTGCAATTGCTTACAGTGATATAAAGAGCCCTGACACACATTACCATCAATGAGTTTAACTGACAAACAAACAAATTCTTCCCTTATCACTCCTAAACACTTTTTGCATAATAATTTGGAACACAGTGTACATGTGCTTTTCCACAAAACACCAGTGGTTCACGTAGTGAATCTTACAGTTTTAACTTGCCAACCGTGGTCTGTATGGAGTTGTTCAATAAAGGGCCCAAAATTAAGATAACATAGACGGGAGAGGTCTCTATGAATAGGAATTCCTAAGAATTTGATACCCTGTGAGGGCCAGGCAAAGGGAAAGTTGGACTGGATGGAATCCTGTATGGATTTGGGGAGGGAGACATCGATGGCCTCAGACTTCGCTGTATTGATTTTAAAATTTGACCATGTAACAAAGTGATCTATTTCAGCCATAACAGCCTGCTGATGGATATATGTGATTGACATCATCAGCAAATGCAGAGCACTTGTACTCGGTGCCTCCCACCTCAATCCACCTAATATTGGGGTTATGGCGAATTGATGAGAGCAGGTGCTCCGTCACTAGGATGTATAAGAGAGGGGACAGAGGACATCCCTGCCTTGTCCCATTGGTGATTGTGAAAGGTGATGAAAATGTTCTGACGCGCCCCCTGGGCCTTGGGACATCCAGAGCCGGACCCTTTTTGGTGGATGCTGGTGGTTGTAGTCTCCATGGCGGCGACCCGGTTCCGTGGCTCAGGGCGGTCAAACCAGTGTCGGAACTATTTATGTGGTTTTGATGTTTAAATGTCCGACTACGCCACCCGTGGATTGCGGTCAGAGTGAACCGCCGCTGCAGGGCAGACCGCTGAGGCTGGTGTTGTGGGTTCAGCAGAGCGTAGCATAACTCCCCACGGGAGGAGTATAGCCTCAGGGCAGTGTATGGGGAGGATGGGGGTGATGGTGCAGGGCAGCAGCAGTAACGACACGGAGTCAGTGATGCAGTCCAGGGCCTTTACTCACAGTTCTTATTATCCAGACCACTTCTGCAGGTAACGGCTGCCCACGTCGTACTGTGCTCACCAGGTGAGGGGCTCAGACAACTCCCAGATAACTTTGGAGCGCTTCACAGGACCCCCTTTGTGTGTCCTTTGTCTGGCCTTTCTTACCAACCCTTCTGTCTGGCTGCCTCGGGCCTCCTCTTGGTAAACTTGGCGCCAGTTTCCCTGACCCTATGTGCTGCCCTCCAAGCGGGTGTAGCGAGGGGCTGCGCCACATAAAATGTCACAGCCTCCAGTTTCTAGCTGAGGGTCGTTTCCCGCCTCCAATAGTTTCGGGGACCGGTCTCCCCCTTTGGCCTGACCCCTCCACGCAGGTGGATTCGGGCGTGCGGTGGCGACTCGCCCGTCCACACCCCTGGGATCCCTTCGTTCCTCGTTCCTGGAGCCTTCTCCGCTCCTCTTCCTTCCTTCTCCCTCTTCCAGGCCTGGGCCTCTGTTACTAGGCCCGCCTCTAGAGCAGGGCTCATGCAGAGCCCCTGCTCCCTGTCACTTCTGCTCAGACTTCTCTGCACTGAACTAAGATGGTGCCCACCTTTTATACTCCCTTCTCAATGCACCCAGGAACTGCTTCCTCCCTGCTCCTGCACTACAGGGTTCCCCTTCCTCAGTGTTCCCTCCCCCTACTCCAGCCAGGGACAGGGACTGTCGTGCCCATCTCAGGGGCATATTGGTTGCCCTGCCCCACGGCAATGTGGTGTAATGCATGCTGGTGTCGGGGTCCTGATCCACACTCCATCCTTACCTGAGAGTGAGATATCACACCTCTGGGTGAGGTGCAATACCTCTGCAGCAACCGAGCCCTCGGGGTGCTACAGTTCCATTTATCTTCAGCCTAGGTGACGCATTGCGATACAGGGCCGTGATTTTGGCTATAAAAGGGTCCCCTAGACCCCTACCCCAAGCTTTTTAAGAGAATAATATATGGTGTGCCAGGAGACTCTATGGAATGCTTTCTCAGCATCCAACGAGAGTATCTAATTACAAATTTTTAACTGCATCTAGCCCAGGAAATACTTTGTGCCTAGTAGCAGTGTCTGCTAGTCAGCGGATTATCCCGGCTGTTAAGCAAGCTACACCACCTGTAGTTTGGACACTTAATTTTTTCAAAGGAAATGCTTCGGGACCACGGGATATTCAGTGAAGAGCATCAGGAGGCACCCCAAGGCATAGGGGCTGGGACTGGCGGTAGGACGCCTTGCGGTGGACAGCCGAGCTCGATCCTTATAAAAGCTTTTCAACTGCAGCAGCATTAGTGGACGCTACTGGAGCTGGAATTATGCGGCTGCTGGCATGAGACTTGACCTTCAATAGATCCTTGTAAAAGGATTTAAAGTGTATTCATTCAAATTAGACAGACAATTTAAATTAAAAAGCTTAGAGCTGCCTCCACCACAGGGGGGCTCGCTCGACCCACCAGCGGACAGGCACCAGTATTGGGAGAGGGGGACTGGCCGTCAGGGTCCACCGCGGCTCTGGCACAAACGGAGGTGGCACGGGCAGGAACGGACTGACCGTGTCGGCTTCTCACTTTTTGGATTTTAGAAGGGCATGACATGCCTATATCTGTGTCTCCCCCTCCTTTTACTCCTCCACCTCTTTTCTTTTCGCATGACTATATGTACTTGTCACTTTTCCATGTGTTAGTTATGTCTTCTGAGCAGTTTGTCAGCTTTTGGACACCTTTGAAGGTGTTTTCTATGTGTTTCTATGTGTTTTTGTTTGCCTGCCATTGGTTTTAACGGTGTTCGAAGGTGTTCGACGAACAGTTCGGCGAACACAAGGGTGTTCGACGAACCGAACCGAACTCGAACACTACGGGGGTGGCTCAACACTACTCATCACTAATAGCAACGCAACAATACAATACAATACTGTATGATTCCCAAGTCATGACACATGACATTAAGCCACCAAAGTAATAAAAAAACTATACAAACTTGACATGGTCAGGAGTTATACAAAACCCTGAAAAGTTTCTCAAAACAACATCTATAATGTAAATAAAATCATTAGAGGTGTTATTGGACCTGGATCATAAGTGGGGAAAATGTTACATAACCCAACCTTTTGAAGTGCTGTTCAATATTTTATTATCTATCAAACTTTGGAAGAGTGATAGTTAGCGCCTCCCTTAATCCCTCACTCACTGAATCTCGGTCTTGAGTTGTGCTGCCCGGCCCCCAGGTTGTATACATTAGATCATGTTCACATGTTCAGTATTTGGTAATTGTTTTACATCAGTATCTGTAAGCCAAAACCTGGAGTAATTAAAAATGCAGAAGTGGTGACGTGTTTCTATTATACTTTTCCTCTGATTGTTCCACTCCTGGTTTTGGCTTACAAATACTGGTGTAAAATACTGACCAAATACTGAAAATGTGATCGTGGTCTTAGCCTGAGTCGCTGCATATTACGGAAAAACTGAAAAAAAAAGCTTCATCTCAAAATCAGCCTCTTTTGCCACAAGATTTAATTCTTTAAGGATGCAGACAAATTTAAATTTGCAAATTAATTTCTTTTTCTCCTTCCAAGAGCCAAACTTTTTTTATTTTTCTGGCGACATATCAATATATAGGCTTGTCTTTTAAGAGACTAGTTGGCATTTTTGATTACACTTTTTCTTATAATGCAGTGTTTTTCAATTCCAGTCCTCAAGGACCCCCAATAGGTCATGATTTGTGGATATCCTATAAATCAGGAGTGGGCAATTAATTTTCCTAAGGGGCCACATAAGTGACCATGACTGTCGTGGAGGACTGAACCAATAGGCTAAAATTAATTCTGCTCAATATTAATATATTAAATATAATTATTATTTTATATTAATATTAATTGCATCACATAATATTGAGCACAATTAAGTATGCAGATTCTACCCTATCAACCGTATGACCCCATACACAGTTTGACCCCAAACAGCCCACCTATATAGAGTATGAGCCCACACACACGCTAAATACAGTATAACCCCAAACACAGCCCACCTATATACAGTATGAGTTCCCCACTATATACAATATGAGCCCACACACAGCCCCCTATATACAGTATGTGTGTGACGCTCGAAAGCCCTACCCTGGGAGATGGGGACTGGGAGCCGGGTCCTGTGTTGTCGATGGGGTGTAGCCGTGGCCCGGACCCGCTCCATGCCCAGGGCCGTCGTACTAAAAAGGATGGTATGGGCTTATCCGGGTTGAGCGGCTGATCTCGACTACGCCACCTGTGGCACCTGGTGAAGGCCACCAGCGCTGCTGCAGTCCGCTGAGGCAGGGTGTTATTGCAGCCATCGTTGTTACTACTCCCCACAGGCGGAGCAGGGCCTCAGGGCAGAGAGACAGGATGAAGGGGGTTGTAGTATAGGATATCTAGTGCTGCGTAGTGCGGTGTAATGCAGAATAAAGAGTCCGGAGGCCATAGGGGTTAACTTCCAGGGTTTTTTACTCACGGTGGAGATTGCAGCCTTTCAGAAAAAGGGTACGGGTGGCAGCTCCGCTCCTTCCGTTACCCGGTGGGATTCTCAGGGCCTACCGGGCTTCCCTGACCAGGACGAAGAGTAGCAAGGTCAGGTGTCGGGGGCCGGTACCCCTCTTGCAGCCGGAATCCCTCTGAATAGATCAGATAGGCGAGGACAGGTGGCGTATACCGCTCCGTCTGCATCCTCCCCAGGATCCATTTGCGGTGGAGCTACACTCCTGAGCTCCGGGCCTTCTTGGTCATGATCCTTGACCGGGCTGAGACATACATTATCTGCAACCTGCCCCTCGACCCAAGGCCAGAGTACGAGGGCCGTGCCTCCATCCTCTGCAGGTCCACACAGGATCCACTCTCAGGGAGGAAGGTCACGATCAAAGAACCATCAAAAGACCCATCAAAAGAACCATGAACCAAGATGGCTGTATATTAAATATGAAATTTAAAGCGTCACTAAAATGTGAATCCTCCACCCTCACCCACTAATTGGATTCCCTATCTCTTGGTTCCCCAGTCTCCCAACCTCCAGCAGGGGCAGCACCTGGTGCCTACTAGCCCCCTCTGGTGGGAGAAGTGTGGTGTTGGATGTGGAGGTAGGGTCCTGACCATCGCACGGTTCTTACCTCAAAGGAGGAACACTACACCCCATTAAAGAGGTGCAGCATCCCTGTGGCGGTCGAACCCTCAGGGGCGCCACATATGAGCCCCCACATAGCCTCCTTACATACTGTATGAGCCCCCACATAGCCTCTCTATAAACAGCATGAGCCCCTCACAGCCCCCTATATACAGCATGAGTCCCCTCACAGCCCCTATATACAAATGATCCAACACACAGCCCCACTATATACAATATGAGCCACACACACAGCCCACTATATACAGTATGATCCCACACACAGCCCACTATATACAATATGATCCCACACACAGCCCCCTTATATACAGTATGAGCCCCCATATACAGTATGATCCCAAACACAAGTCCCTCATATACAGTATGAGCCCCCACATAGCCCCACCTATATACAGTATGAGCCTCCCACGTAGCCACACGTATATACAGTATGAGCCCCTTCCCTATATACAGTATAAACCCCCAATATGCAGTATGAGCTAACACATAGCCTCACTATATACATTATGGGACCCCACATAGTCCCCCTATATACAGTATGTGCCCCCTCTCTATATACAATATGAGACGTCTAAATACTGTATGAGCCCCCACACACCCCCTATATACACATTATGAGCTTCCACATAGCCCTATATAAAGATAAATATCCCACACACAGTCACACAAAAACTCACATAATCACCTTGCTTCCGTTCCGTCGGCGCTCTGCTCCGGTCCTGGCTGTGTGCACTGATGCTCCGCACAGCAGACGTGATGTAGTGACATCATTGCGTCTGCCGTTTTAGTTGCCACACTGAATGGTAAAAGAATGAGCTGGCGGGCCTCTCCTCCAATGTTATTTTTACCACTGACGATGCAGATAGTGGTGAAATCGGGACACCTTGAGGAGAATGGCGGCCATATGGTGCGACCCGTGGCTAATCTTTTCAGCCCTTCGACTGTCTCGGCTGGACTGGAAGAGCCAGAGGACCGGATATGGTCTGCAGGCCACACTTTACCCAGGTCTGCTATATAATCTGTGGCATTTTCTGATGACTTTAATAATTTCATCCCCTGTGCAACATTAAGGAAAACATGACCTGTTAGAGGAGTCCTTAAAGAATCACTCTCATGAAAGTTTGTATCCTCTTAGTGTATTGTAATCATCATATTATATAGCACTGTGTAAATGTAAGGAGACAAGACACTATAGAACCAGAACAGCATGGAGACGTGGCAGAGGGGAGGAGTTTGATCAGGACTCCGGGTACAGTGTTGTCAGGGAAAACAGCTCAGGAGAAAAACAGCACGTATGCAAGTTCTGAGGTGATTCTGGCATCGAGAGAGTGACAGGAGGAGCAAGAGCAGCATCCGGAGCTCCTGTCAGGAAGAAAAGTGCTGTGCATCCACCTAGCCAAGACGTTGATGGTCAAGCCCCGAAGACTCAAACGACGCCAGTCAAGGTTCCTCACCCGGGTGACATCGGTTGACAGGATGGGATCAGGCTGCAGAGGCACGGTTCTCAGACGTGTGCACCAGTGACAGGACGTCGCAGAAGCTCCGGAGGTGTCGGATCGGAGATTCACGGTCGGGCCGGCGACCAGGAAGGACGCGTGAGACGGGCCATTACCTCTGTCAGGGACATATGGTACCGGGCACGGATAGAGGGACAGAGAGTAGTTAGACGGGGACTAGCAGATGCCAGAGCGGCATTGTGAAAGTGGACAGAGAGTGACAGGGGAAACGGGCAGCGAGTTGTGATAGGAACAGTGTATTGCCAAGGCTTTAAAAGACTGCCTCTCGCCCAGTATAGTTAATGACAATCTAGTTCCCCTTCCCTCCAGTAGATCATTTTAAACTACCAGCCCCTGAATTCTAGTGTATTCTGATAATATATTCTGTTATATGATTTACTGCTTATTTTACTGTCAAACGTTGTAAAGAAATTGCTACCATATAATAAGTGTTTTAGAATTAATATTAGTTGTAAAATAAAAGAAATATACTGTTTTTCCACCTGTGTCTCCGCTGTTGCATTCTGGTACCTTCTTATATATAGTACTTACAATTGCTCATTTTGTCTTTCTACCAAGTTAATTCTCTTTTCCATTAGGTCTATGACAGCATGTGATTAAAAACTGACTACCTGAATCCTTCTAAGCTTTGTGTTGAAACAAGAAGTCAATTTTTCCTGCATGACTCATGAGTCACTGCAAAGCCTGTGGCAGAGGAAGGAGGGCACAGCTTGGTCAGGAGTTGAAGAGGGGAATGATAAATGCAGGGGAATGAGACTTCTTGTTTCTACATAGAGTAGAGAAAAGAGAAGAATTTTCTGGGTAGAAGGGTAAAATGAGCAGTTGTAAGTACACAGTGCTATATAATATGATGATTGTGTAATGCAGGTGTCAGAGTGCAACGCACAAAGTCACAAAATGAGGGCAGTCAAATAGCTATAAATAACAATTTATAGATGTATATATATTAAACAAAGCTGACAGGGATTGCAACAGGGGTTAGTAATGAGAACAATAACAAAAATACTTATGAAATAGCAATAAAATCCTTCTCTAAAATACTGTATCTAGCTAAAATATGGGATTAATCATTGAAGTCCATCGGTTCTGCAAATGGCCCTAGCGGGGGTCTCCGGTTATTCCCACTAGGCCTTTTAGTCTTTTTCTGACAAAATCAATTAGATCCCGTTTGGCTTGTTCCACCTCACCCGTCCCCCTCCCAACCTGATTCCCTAAACCCGATTGTTCCCGGTACTGTGAGGGAGTGGTTGAAGTCACAGCCCTGTTCAGTGATGACACTGACGTGATCTCTCCGGCACGACTAGTTTCTATCCTCTCTTTGTCCTATCAATCTGGGTAGTTTACCACGTCGTGGGTAGGAGGGTCTTGTACATTTCCTTAATGTCGTATCCAAGTCCCGGTCCTCTTCCGTAGCCGTGACACCTGAGGGGTCGCTGCACTGAATCCTGCGCTCGTTCACCGGCAGCCACTCGTCTTGCCTTACAGGTCTCTCACCCCGGTCTCTCTCGCTGGTTCCTTCAGCGCGTCCGGCCTGCGTCCTGTCGCTCCCTGTGTCTGGCGCCGAAATCACCTCAGGCACTGTGCGCTCGACCATTAAATTTTGAAATTCTCTGCTGGAGGTCACCTGACCGGGTTCAGCGTCCAAACTTGAAATGCTCACCAGATGGCGCTCTTTCTCCTTATTACATACATCTCGCACTGATTCTCTGAAAGACTTCTCCTTCTATTACAATTGCAATATATTAAAGGGTTTGCCCGGTCCAAATCGATAAGTCTGCAGTCACTCTATGTGATTGCAGACTTATGTATCCCCCCAGTGCATGCACTATGTGCTGCGGAAATTTGCCGGTTTCTGAGCCGGAACCAGAGGGTATGTATGTGTAAGACATACTCCCAGCCAGAGCCCGTCTAGTGAGCAAGACCTCGCTCCATACACTTGTATTGAGTAAGGCTGCGCCCCATCTACTACATCAGCCATCCATTGGGCATGGCCGACTACTAATATATGGAAATGTATGGAAGCGAGGCCGCACCCACTGGCCTGGAGTATGTGTAACTCATACATACCCTCAGGTCCCAGCTCAGAAACCAGCAAATGCCCACAGCGCACAGTACATGCGCTGGGGGGATTCATAAGTCTACAGTCACACAGAGTGACTGCAGACATATCGATTTGGACCGTACAACCCCTTTAAGAGGATAAAAACTTTGATGGGAGTGCTTCTTTAAGGACAGGAGTTGAGAATCACTGATATAATATATTGAAAAATTAGCAAAAAAATTCCAAAAGAGGTAAGATGAAAAATAAAACAATTCTGCCATTGTTTTTAGGTTTCATCTTACGACATTCATTGTGTGGTAACAATGACCTGACAATTTGATAATCCAAATATTATTCTACAGACCTTTTCATATTACTATAAGGATTCTAGAATGGCCTTTATTTTAGAGGCCTACAAGAATTTGCAATTGTATAAAATACTGGCTTACAGTTAAAGTTTTTTATTTTAGGAGCTAAAGTACTGATGCTGCAGATGACGAAATCTGTCACGGCTAGACCTTTGCACAAGGTGTGAACCCACTGTGTCACTTTTGAACTTAGCTTAGGGCTAAACCAGTCATGGAGTCTAATGTGTAATTTAGTTTTCACCCTAACATTCCCCTTATAATAGTGTGAACATTAAAAAGAGAATCCGGAAAGTAATCCGGTGCAGATGCACTGGGGCCTGGAGGTGGAGGGGGAACCCCTGTTGTAAGGGTTAATCACAGTTTGCTGCATTGTTGGAGATTTGTGATGTAACATATGATATGGCCAGTAGAGGGCAGTGGAGAGGCCAGATTTGCAGCGCAAAGGTTTAGCAGTTGGTGACAGTTGCTAGGGTGAAGGTGAAAGTGAAGCAACGCATCATTGGAAAAAGGTCTGGATAGAGCGGTGCAACTCGGGATCTGTTTTTGGTGACTCTAGGACATGTTGTTCGGCTTGACATGAGCCAACTTGGTGAGGACAACCAAGGACACAGTATCTTGGGCTAGGCCATATGATGCCTTATTTTTAAGGACTTAGGAGAAGCCCTGTGTTGAAGAGATTGGCGTTCTCTAAGAGATTCAAGATTGCGTTTCTGATTTTTCGTGATGTACTGGTGCCATGTTACAACTGAATATATATGCGCATATATAAATAACTTTATAGAGGTCTAGTTAGTTAGGAGAAAAGACCTGTTGTGTAAGAGACACTTCAAAAACTGCTCCAAGTAGGCAATTACTAAAATGCTGGCATAACACTTTAGTTTTGTGATTTTATGCATAGAAAGGGTTAAAGGGGTTTTCCCAGGAACGAAAGTTGATTTCAATCAATAGATCTTGGAATAATAATAAGTTCCACAATTGGATGTGTTTAAGGCTATGTGCCCACGAAGCAGAAATGCTCAGGATTTTTTCCTGAGCGTTTCTGCATCTCCCTGGCAGAAAAAAACGCATGCAGATTGTACATGCGGATTGTACATGCGTTTTCCTGCCAGGGACAAGCGGATGTGAAGCGTTCTTCACATGCATTTCAGCATGCGGGTTGACAAACGCTTTCCAAGCTATTTTAGCATCACTTGGAAAGTGCTTGACAACTTGGTCACACTATATAAATCCATGCAACCGGCAAGGATTTATATAGTGTGACCCGAGAGAATGTCAAAAAATAAAAAAATAAATGTATACTTACCCTCTGATGGCCCGCGCTGTCTTGCTTCACCGTCCTGGCTGCCGGCAGCGGTAGACTGAAGGACCTGCCGACGTCAGCGTCGCGTGACCCGTCACATGACTCTGACGTCAGCGCAGGTCCTTCAGTACATCGCGAACTGCCGGCAAGCAAGGAGGAGCGCACCGCGGGCCGCCAGAATGTAAGTATATATTTATTTTTTATTTTATTCTTTTTTTTACAGTTTTCTATGGTACCCGGGTCCGGAGGAGAGTCTCCTCTTCTCTAGACCTGGGTACCATCTGCACATTAGAACGCATGGAATGCGCATCTACATATACAGTGATGCGTAATCCATGCGGTCTAATACAAGTCAATGGCGGCGAAAAAGCAGCACTTCCGCAAAATAATTGGTAATGCTGCGTTTTTTTTCGCAATGATAATCCGCACGGAAATTTCCGCAGCATGTGCACAGCACATGCGGATTATCATTGGGGAACATGGCAGGCCTTCTACCATGCGTTTTTTAAGCGTTTCTGCAGCGTTTTTGCCGCTGCGGAAACGCTTAAAAAATGCATCGTGGGCACACAGCCTAAATAAAATGTTCCTGTGCTGAGATAATCTCATAAATATTCCCCTGAGTAATGCCTGTGTCTGACTGTGTACGGAACATAGTCTGATCATACTACAGCTCCTGGGCAGGGGAGGAAGCATAAGACTATACAGACATTACAGCACGGGATCACATGCATGTGATTCTTTTTGTGAGGTAAAAATTTCATTGTCTTTTTTAAAAAAGTATTTAACTTCAAATCAGCTGTGATCCCCTGCTGAAATACAGGTGCGTCTCCCTAAATTAGAATATAAAAAAAAAGTTAATTTATTTCAGTTCTTCAATACAAAAAGTGAAACTCATATATTATATATAGTCATTACCAACACGGTGATGTATTTCAAGTGTTTATTTCTGTTAATGTTGATGATTATGGCTTACAGCCAATGAAAACACAAAACTCATTATTTCAGTAAATTAAAATAATTAACAAAAAACACCTGCAAAGGCTTCCTATGCAATTTAAAAGGTTCCTTAGTCTGTTTCAGTAGGCTTCACAATCATGGGGAAGACTGCTGACTTGACAAATGTCCAGAAGGCAGTCATTGACACTCTCCACAAGGTCCCAGAATTCCAATTTTCATTTGGAAATCAAGGTCCCAAAGTCTGGAGGAAGAGTGGAGAGGCACACAATCCAAGCTGCTTGAGGTCTAGTGTGAAGTTTCCACAATCAGTGATGGTTTGGGAGCCATGTCATCTGCTGGTGTAGGTCCACTATGTTTTATCAAGACCAAAGTCAGTGCAGCCATCTACCAGGAAATTTTAGAGCACTTCATGCTTCCCTCTGCTTACAAACTTTTTGGAGATGGAAATTTCATTCTCCAGCAGGACTTGGCACCTGTCTACACTGCCAAAAGTACCAATACCTGGTTTAAAAACAACAGTATCACTGTGCTTGAGTGGCCAGCAAACTCGTCTGACCTTAACCCCATAGAGAATCTATGGGGTATTGTCAAGAGGAAGATGAGAGACACCAGACCCAACAATGCAGACAAACTGGAGGCTGCTATCAAAGCAACCTGGGCTTCCATAACACCTCAGCAGTGCCACAGGCTGATCGCCTCCATGCCACGCCGCATTGATGCAGTAATTGATGCAAAAAGAGCCCCGACCAAGTATTGAGTGCATTTACTGAACATACATTTCAGGAGGCCAACATTTCGGATTTTAAAAACATTTTTCAAGCTGTTGTTAAAAAGTATTCTAATTTACTGAGATAATGACTTTTGTGTTTTCATTGGCTGTAATCCATAATATTCAACATTAACAGAAATAAACACTTGAAATAGATCACTCTGTAATGACTCTATATATGAGTTTCACTTTTTGTATTGAAGAACTGAAATAAATTAACTTTTTAATGATATTATAATTTTGTGCGAAGCACCTGTATGTTATCCCAAATTCACATAAGGTATAAATGCCATAATACTTAATAGTCACTATCAATTCAAAAAATATGAATAGGGATATAATACAAATTAATACTGGTAGGATTAATATATATCAAGATTATCCAAAATTATACCAAGAAAATGCCCGGTTAGTGACGTACTGCTACTTTAAGAGTTAAACCCAATAAATTAGAAAAAGTGCTTCTGTGCATGTAGATTATAAACCAAACATAAGTTCATCATATGAATCCAAGTAATAAAATTATAAAGCTATAAGATATTGCTCCTATAGGGGCAGAGCATAATCAATTTTAAAGGTGCTTCTGTGCATGAGGTTGTGACTTGAGCCTGTGCTTATCATATAAAGTAATAACATGCAATATAGACACTCATATATGTGATAACTACTGCAGGAGAATAAGAGATAACATGTGAAAGGTGTCCCAGATTGGCAAATGTCTGGCTGCAATGTAATCTGCTATTTACCTGTATGTAGGACGCTATATGAAAAAGTATAATGGCTCCAATGTGCAGCACATTCTGAAGAAGTGGCATGAAACGCGCGTCGGGGTAGTGGGACGCAAGACAGCGCTGTGAATGAATATGTATGTAGGAATATGTATGAATAGCCCAGTACTTTTACATGTAAGTAATCAGATGGTTTAATACTATTGATATCTCTCCACTGCTGTATGTACTTTGTAATAAGCATATAAGTAATATAGATAAAGGATAGTATAGCCTCAGTAATTACATAGTGGCTCTGTCCTTGCAGTATATTATTTTGATTTTTTGTCTTGTGTCCCTGCACTGAGGTATCTTTATATATTTATTGTGTGTTTTTAATGAATTTCAATAAAGTGTTGTGATTTTATACATATGGGTAGTCATTTGGTATATCTGATCAGGTGATTATGAAGATATACACTGATATTTATTAAGAATATAAACAATGATATTTTTATCCTGTTCAGACACCAGACGAGCTGAAGGTTTGTTTTTTTTAAGTGCCATTTTGCCAAACACATATGTAAGAATTGCATTAGTGTTTCACTTTTTTTTATAGATTTAATGGAATAAAAAACTATTTTTTATGCCATTTAGCGATCACCATAAATAATCTGTTCACTTATTATACAAGTTGTTACGATTACGGGGATATAAATTCTGTCCTTGTTATTTACCATTTTGTGATGTTTATTTTAAAAAGTGTATTAAAAAGTGTAATTATTGTAATTGTTTTTCATTATTTGTAAATAATTTTGTAGGGAAAATTTTATCTTACCGGAAATATATGGGTATATAGAGATGTATCTCTATTAGTGATGAGCGAGCACTAAAATGCTCGGGAGCTCGTTTCTTGGGTTGAGCAAATTGGAATGTTCGAGTGCTCGACCCAAGCAACAAGCCCAATGTAAGTCTATAGGAAACTCGAGCATTTTTCCGGCGGCCCCCCCGAAGGTCTGCAGGGGCATAAAAATTGCCCAAATCGATGGGAACAGTGCTCAAATGACATGGGAACAGCATGGGGAAGACTCCTGTAAGCATCTCTGACTCCCAGGTCACTGCTGTGAACAATGATGTCAGAGTATTACGCCACTTTTACGGACTCACAATAAAACATACAAAAACTAAACCAAAATGTATCTTCCTGGGAAAAATGTTAAGGAACATCCTTTCCAGGGTAATGACTTGTATATAAGGCAAATTAAATATACAAAAACAAAAATACTCCTCCACACCTTGGGCTATGTTCACACATAGCGTTTTTGATGTGTTTTTTTGCACTTTTGCATTGCTTTCAATGGTGAAAAAAACAATTACCAGTAAATGTCATTTTAACATTTTACTACCTTATCTGGCCATCTGATGTGTAAAACCTAATCAGACACATCCTGTTTCATTTATGAAGGAGGGACTCTGATAGTCACAAAGCCTATTTTTATAGGGCCATCAAGCGGCCATTACTATTCTTAAAGGGCCAGCAGTCGGTCCTGACTATTGTTAGAGGGCCATAAGATGGCTATGCTTTGTTGTTCTCATTATTAAGGAGCAGGTTTCCTATAGTGTTATAGCATATGCAGTGACTAGAACGACTGCCTAAATTTTCGATGCATCCCAATACCCCTTTGAAGAGACATACAGGAGGGCCTCCGTAACAAAATGTTCCCATTATAAAGGAGCGGTTCTGCTATACAGTTATTGCATATGCAGTGACTGCAATGGCTGCCTAAATTTAGGAAATAAATACCACAATACCAATAAAGACTGTGAAGAATATTGAAAATATAATCCCATGTTGATGATTGTGCCCTGTTTGGTGGGGGATTATAGAGGTCTACAATGTACAGCTGTAATCCGACACTTCTGCAGCTAAAGAAGAAGGGAGGGGGCTGAGGGACAGTGAGTGACAAATCCCCCACCAACTAGCTGTGAGCTGCTACAGGAAGACCCCCTGGAAATTCCAGCCAAGCCTCCCATGTGGCAGCCCCTCCCCCACAAGCCAGACCTTCCATCTGACTGGTAACTGACTCTTAACAACTGCTTATATCTTTTGTACCACTACTATTGTGTTTGCATCACTGACCATTATGTATGTATAACCCTTATGTATATAGTATATTGTCTAGTGTTCCCTTAAGGCGATTAAATATATAATTTAACCTTGGGCTGCTCTTTTATCTCAATCCACGAACCCTCACATCCATTGTTTGGCTTAATCCTCATGCTACCGGGGCGGGTTTCTGGCCCGATATAATTCCCATTAACAGACTTGGGACTTATATCTAATAGATACTGGTGGCCGCTCTACTAGGTCGACAATGTTCTGCTTCACTGGAGATAGTGAAGGGGCCTCTCAGCCTGTCAGGGGTGTGAGCGAGTGTGGTGCCACGTCAGTGACTGAGTGGGCCACCTCTTCTCACTCCCGGTGTCTTCCTGTACCCGTTTGGACAGGGAGTGCCTGTGTAGAACTGTACCAATCTGACCTTAGGGGGTGCGGAACATCACGTTGGTGCAAAGGGCAGATCCGTATCACGTGTTCCGTCTGATGTAATTGTGACATTAGGTGGGTGGCGAGGTGTGGATCCTTCACATGTGGAGGCAGCGGTGGGATTCTGCGGGATCTCTCTGCTGCCATTCATTACAAGTGGTGGCAGCGGTGGGATTCTGCGGGATCTCTCTGCTGCCATTCATCACAAAGACACATAGAGGAGGGCCTCCATAACAACATGTTCCCATTATAGATGACCGGGTCTCCTAAACTGTTCTTGCATATGCAGTGACTGCAAGGGCTGCCAAAAATTTGGAAGCACTCCAATGCCCCTTGGAAGAGACGTAGAGGAGGGCCTCATTAAAAAAAAATTCCCACTATAAAGGAGCGGGTCTCCTATACTGTTCTTGCGTATGCAGTGACTGCAAGGGCTGCCAAAAATTTGGACGCACTCCAAAGCCCCTTGGAAATGCCCCTTGGAAGAGACATAGAGGGCAGCCTCGTTAAAAAAATGTTCCCATTATAAAGGAGCGGGTCTCCTATACTGTTCTTGAGTATGCAGTGACTGCAAGGGCTGCCAAAAATTTGAACGCACTCCAATGCCCCTTGGAAAAGACGTAGAGGAGGGCCTCATTAAAAAAATGTTCCCATTATAAAGGAGCGGGTCTCCTATACTTGTAATGCCCATGCACTAAGTGTATGGGCTGACAAACATTTACCCCTGGGGGGTATACATGAACATACTGTATAACAAACAATTCCTAAGGGCATCATAAACACCCTTAAAAAAATTATGTGAGTGCTGCATCACGGTCACCCTGGTGATACGGTGGTGGAGGATGAGGAGAAGGAGGAGGACAACAGAAAATAGACAAAGTCAGGAAGCGTATACCCATGACTGGGTGTGAAGAGATGCATGGTAATAGACCTCCAAAAAACAGACACTGGATTTGAGTTTATGTTACGTTGCTATCATTCGGTGGTGTTGAGATGTCTGGCCCAATTCAGCCCTTGTTCATTTTTATAAGAGTCAACCTGTCAGCATTTTCAGTTGACAGGCGGATACGCCTATCAGTTATAATTTCCCTGGCGGCACTAAAAACCCACTCTGACAAAACGCTAATGGCAGGGCAGGCCAGAACCTCCAAGGCGTAGAGAGCCATTTCATGCCATGTGTCCAAGGCACAGAGGAATCACGGGGGAAGTTGGTACAGTTGGCAGGGTACTCTTTTAGCATCTTTGTAAAATTATTCCTCCTTGTTAGAGTACCCCGCACATCAGGGCCTGTGCGATGGGAGGGCCTGAGAAAACTCTCCCAGACCTTTGACAGCATTTCCCTGCCTCTGCTGGTTTATATTTGTATATTTGTGTCTCCCTCGCCTGCACTCCTTGGTTGTCCAATGAACTGTGACCTCTGCCGCCAGCGTTTTCAGATGGGAATTTTTTTCCACAACAAGGGCCTTCTGGTACTGCACCATTTTAGTAGACCTGTCCGCCACAGGAATGAGAGATAGACAGATCTCCTTGTAGCGTGGGTCTAGAAGTGTCACCAACCAGTAATGACTGTCACCCAAAATTTGGAAGTGAGGGTCACGGGAAAGGCAGAGCAACATTAACTCAGCCATGTGTGCCAGCCAGACTGCTAACAGGAAGACTTCTGTATCCTCACCAAAAGGACAACTGACCATGCTCTCCTCATCAGGCCATCCACGCAGAACAGACGGTATGACAGCTGTGTGGGAAGTACCGTCTATAGCGCAGGAAAATAGCTCCTGTTCTTCCTCCTCCTTATTGTCACCCAATCCACGTTGGGATGAGATGAGGCTGGGCTGTGTGGAATCACCCTGCATGGTCCCTTGCTCCATCTCATTGTGCTCCGCCAGCAATGCTTCCTCTTTAATTGCGAGCAGCGATCGTTTCAGAACACAGAGAAGCGGGAAGGTGATGCTAATTATGGCATCATTGCCATAAGCTGGTACTCAAGAACTGCCCTGTGTTGCTCACAAATCCTTCCCAACATATGCAACATTGAGTTCCAACGCGGGGAGACATGGCACACCAGTCAGTGAGCTGCAAGCTGCAAACGCTGCCGAAGCATGGCAAGGGCGGTGGAAGCTGTAGCTGACTTTTTAAAATGGCCCACACGCGGCGTACTTTGACAAGCAGGTCCGGGTAGGTTTTGATGAACCACTGAACCACAAGGTTGAGCACATGGTCCAGGCATGGTTCATGTGTGAGCTCTCCTCGTTTCAGAGCCACCACCAGGTTACGGCCATTGTCACACATGACCATGCCTGGTTGTAGGTTCAGCGGTGTCAGCCACAGATCTGCCTGCTCTTTCAGAGCTGTCCACAACTCTTCAGCATATTAGCTTCAACACAGACTGTTGCCACTTGGCCGAGGTAGTGCTGCAGTGCTTCCAGTTTCTGACTGATGTAGTCATTTTGGAGATGGAGGCTGAAGAGGAGGAGGAGGTGCAGGAGCTGTAGAATGTGGGGGCAACCCTGATTGACCCAGGGCCCGCAATCCTCAGCGTTGGGAGGACGTGTTCCGTCCCAAGGTCCGACTGGGTCCCGGCTTCCACTATATTAACCCAGTGTGCTGTCAGCGAGATGTACCGTCCTGGCCTCAAGCACTTGTCCACGTGTCCGCGGTTAGGTGGATCTTCCCAGTAACTGCATGGTTGAGGGCAAGGCTAATGTTCTGGGACACGTGCTCATGTAATGCGTGGACATCACACCGGGAGAAATAATGGCGGCTGGGGACCAAGTACCGAAGAACAGCTGCCGCTGTCAAGGTAAAATATATATATTATAGAAAATCGATTAGTTTCTTTTAATAGATTACCTAATCAGTGTGAATTAATATAGAGATGATGGAATAATCTATGTGTATGTATGTATGCAAATGTGTATATGCACATGGATTATAATGTTTCTGTTCTTATTGTAGGCATGAACAACTAAATGATTTCCTGGGAATGACGTATGCATGTGCATGGCTGATAACAGAGAAATTCATGTCGAGTTGGCAAAGATGGCGCTGAGAGACGACTTCACCCCTCCCAATTCCTAAGGCGTTACTGAGGCCAAGAGATACACGGATGAGCAAATTGCAGTGTGCCAGGTTATCAGAAAGAGCAATGAATTTTACTAATCCCACCTAGGAGTAGAATACTATATAACACCATGCTTACGTAATAAAGTATGCCATTTTGCGTGGTTCAGTCTCTGAGTGAAGTTTTTCAACCAGATTAGCAAATTTGGTTAATTAGCTTCTGTGCATGCACTAAATTAAAGGCTGCGTATTTGCACTTGCTTTCCAAGGAATGGGGTAAGGACAACTGAACGCTGCGCTGGGACAAGGACATGGATGCTGACGGTGGTAGTTGCGAGTGTATCTGAGCATGCTGGTGGTGGTCAGGCTGCTAGTTTGCTGCCTGTAACGGGTCTGGGAGGTGGAACCTCTGAGCAACGATACAAAGGGGCAGTCCTTGTAAGGAAGCGGGTGGCTCCCAGGGTAGGCGGGCAGGTAGTCATGGCAAGTGACGGGGACAGTCTCTGGGTAGAAGGGCAGGAGGTCACGGCAAGTGACGGGGACAGTCTCTGGGTAGAAGGGCAGGAGGTCACGGCAAGTGACGGGGACAGTCTCTGGGTAGAAGGGCAGGAGGTCACGGCAAGTGACGGGAACAGTCTCTTGACAGGCGGGTGGTTACGGCAAGTGACGGCTAAGCCTCCAGATAGGCTAGCAGGCGGGTAGCAGGTGGACGCTCCCAGGTGAGCGGGCAAGAGTCTCTGGACAGGCAGGTGGTCACAGCAAGTGATGGCTAAGCCTCCAGGTAGGCTAGCAGGCAGGTAGCAGGCGGACGCTCCCAGGTGAGCGGGCAAGAGTCTCTGGACAGGCAGGTGGTCACAGCAGGTGATGGCAGAGCCTCCAGGTAGGCTAGCAGGCAGGTAGCAGGCGGACGCTCCCAGGTGAGCGGGTAAGAGTCTCTGGACAGGCAGGTGGTCACAGCACGTGACGGCAGAGCCTCCAGGTAGGCTAGCAGGCAGGTAGCAGGCGGACGCTTCCAGGTGAGCGGGTAAGAGTCTCTGGACAGGCAGGTGGTCACAGCACGTGACGGCAGAGCCTCCAGGTAGGCTAGCAGGCAGGTAGCAGATGAGCGCTCCCAGGTGAGCGGGTAAGAGTCTCTGGACAGGCAGGTGGTCACAGCACGTGACGGCAGAGCCTCCAGGTAGGCTAGCAGGCAGGCAGCAGATGAGCGCTCCCAGGTGAGCGGGCAATCAGATCCATAGACAGACTGGCAGGGCTGGTAGGCAGACTGTCGGACCGCAGGAATGCAAGTAGATAGACAAGTATCAGGCAGGTATCAAGCAGGAATCTGGCAGGTAACTGGCAGGTATCTGGTAACGGGACCTGAAGCAGAGTGATAGGCTATGCAACAACATTGCTCGGGCACCTCCATTTTGGAGGAGGTGCCTTATATATGGTGAGGTCCTCCGGCCATTGGCCGGGGACTCCTTAGGACGGCGCGCGCGGCCCCTTTAAGAGAGGGGGAGCGCGCGCGCGCGCCCTAAGCACAGTGGCCGGGAAGCAGCGCGCGCTGCCAGCAGAGCGGGAGGAAGACGCCGGGCACAGAGCGGAGAGGTGAGGGGAACAGCGTCCCTGCCTAGCAGGAGGCAGGGACGCCGACGCTACACTGCCCCTGCTGATGCTGGCCTGGCAGATGGTGCAAATAGCCTTTTTGGGGTTATCTGCAGAGTCTTTAATAAAGAACCAGACTCGGGAAGACCTAACAGTTGTACTGGCAACTTCCGTCATGTTGGTGTTCCGTGGAACAGTTGCCCGCCTTGTGTCTGTGGCCACCACACTGCTTGTTCCTGCCTGTTGTGGTGCTACACCTCCATCCCCCTGTGTGCTGCTGTCCTCGCTCTGCATGTCACCTTGCCAGGCTGGGTCAGTGACTTCATCGTCCACCAACTCGTCTTCCACTTCCGGACCCTGGTCCTCCTCCTGACTTTCTGGCAATTGTGTCTCATCATCATCCACCTCTTGCGACAGTAATTGCACTCTCCCACCGTCGCCTTCGTGTGACCGTGGTTGTTCAAATATTTGGGCATCGCTACACGTGTTCTCCTCTTGCCCCGCTTGAAGCTGTCTGGGCGAGAGGCCCGAATCTATAAATGGAAAAGTGAACTCTTCGGAGTGTCCAAGTGTGGGATCAGTTGTCTCCTGGCACTCGGCATGGTGGAAGGAAGATGATCAGGGTGAGGAATGTGCGGTCCAGACTCACAGCTACTGAGACTTGGTGGTGTTGGCAAAGTGACTGGAATCATTATCTTCTATCCAACCAACAACCTTTTGACACTGCTCTGGGCTCGGAACAGGAAGGTTGAGTGACAAGATGTGTATGTTTGTTGTGGCACAATTTCAGCTTGCCCACGGCCTCTGCATGCACCATCACGTCCATTTCCCCGTCCCCTATTTTGCACGGTTGCTTCAAATTGCTGGATTTGTACCGCAGTTATATGTGATATGTCTGACGAACGGCCGCGGTTTTAAATAGCAGGCTTGTAGTTTCCTATTATTGCCAGCGACCACGTGTGAATAGCTTTACTGACACGATGCTGCCAAACTGTAAATGGAGGACAATATTTTCCACATTCACTACAAATTTCTGGACTTTTATCGCTGTAATATAGGATCACGTCTGATGATGGAAAAGATCTGGCTTTACTCTGCTGTGCTAAAAAGCAAATGGAGCAGTAAAATGTTGGACTCTATTTAGAAAATAATTAGGATTAAGATAAAAAAAAAATTTAGACCTGGCCCCTGATATCTGGGGCTATGTCTACTGATATCTGTAACAACAGGAGCAGACAGAACGTGCAATGGACACTATTGTGCTGTATAGTGTTCACAAATTTCTCTGCCTGCCTAACTCCTGCTTTCACCACTGAATATATGCAGCTGGATTAGTCCTTAGAAGGACTGTTAGTTCAGATGGATATGTATCCTGGTGTGGAATACCGATGCCAAACTATTACACCGCCAATTCTGTCTCTCACAGCAGCACCTCTCCCTACTCTGCCTGTCTGAAGGATAGACTGCGACGAGCATAGCGTCACCAGGTCTTATATAGACAAGATGACGCTATGCGACCAGCCAACCACCGTAATGCCACAACCAAGGCTACGGCATTACAGTGAGTGGCAGACAATCCTTGCATGCTCATTGGCTCTCTAAAGAGCACCAAACATGCAGGGCGGGGACCCGAGCTCCCGCCCGAGCAACCCGGAAATACTCGCCGAGCATCTCGAGCAGTGAGATGCTTGGGCGAGTACCGAACAGTAGCGAGCACTCTCGCTCATCACTAATCTCTATGTATCAGTACAATATTCCTGTAAAGAAGAATGCAGTTTTGCTCTATAGATAGAAAAAAAATCTCCCTTCCTTAGCAGTGCTGCCTGTGGCTCACAGCTAAAGCTCCACCATACTACAGGTTGTGAGTTTGAATGCTGGGACAGACCACATTTCAAAGCAAATATTTGAAGGGATTTTCTATTTTAGTAAAAAATGTCTAAAATTACCCAAGTTGTTTAGTGCCTATATGTCATAAACTGTTTTTTTTTCCATTTCCATGTAGTCCCTTTCAACCTGCAAATTTACATCCTAATGCAGCAGGGATGGGGTGTGTCACTAGTATGTCAGGGTTATCTAATACTGGATTCACTGTTAGATAAAGGTTGAAGTGAGGAGGTACTAATTGAAGTATTGAGCAATCCTCCCATCTTCTGACTTGCCTAGCAGTCCACATATGTAATAGGGCGTGACATAAAGAATGAAAATCCCCAACGCTGTGCGGCATTTGTGTAGGAAGGCTGCCATCTACTGTCCAAACGGGACCCTGCAGAACCAATCGGAAGAGGGAGCATTTCAGCAGGAAGGAGTTTGGGTGGAGCACTGAGTCAGGTGACCTTGATGACGCAGTTCCCTGGTATAAAAGGTCAGCGCGCCAAAATGGGAGATTTGGGGCCAAGAGAAAGGACGGACAGGACGTGTGTCAAGGGAGATGCTGAGGCCAGGGTGCCAAGGCCGTGACAGGGAGCGTGAACCAGCGGCTTGTTGCGCACCTGGAAGCAAAACCCAGGCGACTCCAGACGAGCCCCGGAATCCAGACGCCGGTTAAGGCACAAAGACCAGACCTGCGCCGGTCAAGATCTGAGGCCCAGATGACATCAGCGAAGTCTCAAAGACCATACCTGCGTCGGTCAAGATCTGGAGCCCAGATGACGCCAGTCAAGGGCCGAGGCCCAGCTCTCATTCCACCGGGTACGAGAGACATCCGCCGTCAGTCAAGCACCGAAGATCCATGTGGAATCTACACTCGGGGTTGGACGCCTGTGGTGGTGAATGGGAGGTGCAAGTGACCCGGGCTATTGCTTCCAGCACTGACGTACAGAACAGCGGTTGGCCTAGGCTAGTACAACAGACATGGCGGGGGCCGATTAAAGCGAAGAAGGCCCAGCAAACCTTGTTAGACTTTGTTAGGAGGATTTGCGACCTAGCCGGAACAACAGGAGACCCCCGCTAGAGCCTGTGTTAGAAGAAACAGTACAGTAACTCTCATGGTAGCGGGATCCAGGGCTGTGGAGTAGGTAAGCCAAACCTGCGACTCCGACTCCTCAATTCCCTTACACCGACTCCGACATGTATTGCTTATATTTAAGTGAAAAATTTATTGTAGTACAATGTGAACATCAGACATTTTGTAATTTTTATGATACAATAATCAAGATATTTAGATAGAACATAATATATATTTATTGGAATACAACTTTAGAACACAAAAAACTGTAATAAATTGTAAATATGTAATACACTATGTAATATCGATTACATATATATATATATATATAACACTATATAATAAACTATGTAAGTGGCAAAAAACAGTTTTCAACAAAAACATACTAAATAACATTTGTGCAGTCTATGAATTTGTCATAGAAATAGAATTGCCTCCATCAAATCCTCCTTCATAGATGACCTAAAATCTGACCTAATAATTTTAAGGCTAGAGAACAACCTCTCTACACTAACTTGGGATGGAGGCAAAGCAACAATTTCCGGGTATAAAGGAAATGCCTCAAGCACAGTCAGCTAAAAAAAAGGAGTGTTAGTCTGTGTGCTACCCGGCTCTCATTCTTTTTGGTACAGATAATATATGGATAGACAGATATGGATAAATGGATAGATAGATAGATAGATAAAGTCATAGCGGGATAGATAGATAGATGGAGGGATGATAGATAGATGGAGGGATGGATAGATAGATAGTGGGATAGATGGAGGAATAGATAGATTAATAGAGGGATGGATAGGTAAATAGAGGGATGGATAGATGGAGAGATAGATACAGGGATGGATGGATAAATATATGGATAGATGATAGATAGCCATATGGATGGATAGCTGGAGGGATAGATGAAAGGATGGATAGATAGAGGGATGGATGGATAGAGGGATAAATGAAAGGATAGATGAACGGATAGATGGAGGGATAGATAGATGGATAGATAGAGGGATAGATAGAGGGATGGATAGATGAATACATGGAGGGATAGATAGTCATAGACAGATGACAGCTACAGAGAGCAAATAGTACATTGCACATATAGTTCACACATTGTACAGAGAGCACATAATAATCACCTACAATATTAGCATTAGTTACCTTCCTGTGACAGAGATGAGTAGTAGTACTTTCACTTTCTCCAGCTCGGGGCCCAGGAATCGGATCCTGTGCAGGGCAGGCACCCCTCCCCCTCCTCTCTCTGGTGAAGACAGCAGAAGACAAGACAGAGGAGGGGAGATTGCCCCCTGCAGTCTGGAGCCGATGCGTGCCCTTGCTTCTAGGTGGGGGCAGCTGCCCCCCCCCTGCCTACGGCCATGATTCACACACAGCATTTTTGCAGATCCATTTTTTGCAGTAAATTGCAGTGACTCAGGGTATCCCAGCAAAGTCAATGGGTTTCAAGATATGACATTCAGACACATCATTTTGTGAGGATCCGTTTTTGGGCTCAAAAATGGATCCTCACAAAGAATGAGCATGTCAGTTTGTGCGGCGTTTTTCTAATCTGCTTTTGCTATTGAAAACATTATCTATGAGCTCAAAAACCTTTCAGGTGATGCGGTTTTTTAAAAAGCTGATCTGCTTTTGCAGCTGAAAAACGTATCCTCAAAAAACACAGCAAAAACGCTGTGTGTGAATGTAGCCTTAGATCAGGAATAGAACAGCCATTTATAGGACATTTCATAACTTTCCCAAATTCCTATGAAAAAATGTTCAGCACATTCTGCATTGAACTACTGTACCCAATGTATTATATATTTTAGGAGTCGGAGTCGGTCCATTTTATACCGACTCCGACTCCACAGAAATGAGCACCGACTCCGACTCCACGACTTCGCAGCCCTGCCGGGATCATCATCCCTGCTAGAAAGTTATAAGAATATATAACAAGAGACTGTAAATATATAACAAGAGACTGATAATAGAGTGAACCTAAGGATTCATTGTATATGATATTGTATATTTCATGCTGTAATAACCTTCTTTGCACCATTTACCGTTGCTATAATTACGGCAATTTCCCGCCACATTCGAGAAATAAACAGTTTCATTGCTTACATCCACCTTGTCCCTGTCTGAGTGTTGCATCCGGTTACCTGCACAGAAGAAGCAGCTGTTGCTTTCGTCTGGGTATGCGATTTAGACATCGGGCTGTATGCCCTCTCTACCCCAGAACTAGCTCATTGATGGGGGTTATAAGTTTGAGAAAGTCACATATCCATATGACTGGTTGATGTGATGTTATCCCAGCCAGATCACAACATGGGAGTTCAGTTTACATGACAGCCCTCATGAAGACCAAGGAGACACTTATACAAATGTACGGTAAGTGCATTACAAGTTTGAAGATGTGGATGAAGGCTTAATAATGGAGATAAGTCTGAAAGTGGACAACCCCTTGAATTAATGATAAATGAAAGCAGAGACACAAGGGAGGAAGGCTTCCCACAATGTTCTGATTCGGAGGAGAATCTACATGTGGAGAAAATGGAAGGATCACAGCGGTGTCTGGGATTGCCTTGCCTCGTGTGGCTGAACTGGCTACACATGACATATGTCTGCCCCTGTGTTAGTTATATGAAATAGATAAGTTTTTACCTGGTCTCGTGGCTACTTTTAGTACACAGTGTATGTAGCGACTGTTCTTGGGTACTGCAGATTAGCGCCCAGTGAAAGGGAGATGACCTGCAGTACCTGAGAGAGGCCAGTACTCAGTGTATGGAGCTGTGGTGTCCTAGCTATGTACACTTTACAGCTCACACAGACGAGTGTATAAGGGCTCATGTAAACGACTGTATAAATCATCCGTGTGATGTCCAAATTTTAATCAGATATCACACGGACAGGACACTGACCCATGTTATTTAATAGAGCTGTTCACATAAACAATTTCTTTCTCAGTCCGGCTAGCCATGAGAAAAAAAAAATTGCGGCATGCACTACTTTCTTCTGAGTCTTGAATGAGCCTCAACCATTCATGTCTGTGGGTGTGTTAAGAAAAAAATACGATCCCACACAAAACATCTGATTTTTAAAGGGGTTGTCCGGTACTTTAAGTTGCCCAATGTATTCAGCATGTGGGCATAAGTATCTCTGTAAATACCTTGTGTTGCAGATAATGCCTGTGAGCGGCGCTATCACTGGCCGCTAACACAGGCATCACGTGACCCCTGGCTGCAGCCGGCTCTGACATCCGCTGACATCACGACAAGTCTAGGCTGCAGCCGAGGGTCCCTCATCCGCGTTCCACCGGTGGCTGCTGGGATGTAGGTGGGGTGACCCCCCTCGTCACACCCGGCATCCACCGCACCTTCTCCCTCTCCCTATTCATTGGGAAAGCGAACGGTGGATGCTGGGAGTAACGCGGGGAATAACCCCGCCCACAACCCAGCAGCCACCGCAGGGACCCCAGCACTGACTCACGCCTCACTTGTCGTGATGTCAGCGCAGGGTCACGTGATGCCTGAGAGCGCCCACTGATACTGCCTGTGAGCGGCGCTATCAGCAACACAAAGTATTTACAAATATACTTATGCCCACATGCTGAATACATTGGGCAATTTAAAAAAAGTACCGGACAACTTCTTTAAGGATACATTTCTACTATAAACCTAGGAAACTATTTGGTCATGTACATTTTTTAGTGTAGATGGAGGAAAACGGACGTCACACAGACGTAAAGAATGGACACAAGGATGGTACATGGATGAAAATTAGAAAAAAAATTGTTTTGAGTTGTCTGTATGAAACTCGGATGATTTCTCATAAGCTTGTCTGCAGGGGCCTAATATTATCGTTGGGGCAGCTGCAAGACCAGGTAACAGCTGATCGTGGGGGAGGCCCCAACTGTCTGATATTGTTGTCATCTATACAGTAGATATGGAAATGGCTTTTAAAATAGTCCCATTTAGGATGCAATCCAGTGATGCAGCGCTATTTTGTGATTTATTTTACTAACTCCATTTACTTCACTTACACCATTGATTCTACAGCACTTTACAGACATCATCATCACTGTCCCCATTGGGGCTCACAATCTAGATTCCCTATCAGTTTGTCTTTGGAGTGTGAGAGGAAACCGGAGAACCCGGAGGAAACCCGCACAAACACGGGGAGAACATACAAACTCCTTGTAGATGTTGTCCTTGGTGTGATTTGAATCCAGGACCCCAGTGCTGCAACGCTGCGGTGCTAACCACTGAGATGAACCAATCACTGCCAGGGTCTCCTTATCACGACACCTGAGGCTAACCTTTCCTCAGTGCCACTTGGGTTACGCCGAGTTTAATTAAGCATGTGCAAAATCGTCTGATTTTCATCCATATAGAACGGACAATTTCATCTGTACTCCATTCATATGTCTGTTTTTTACTTTTTATGACACCCGTATGGCTTCCGCTTTATAAGTTAACAATTTAATATATATTAAAAGACCAAATACAGTTTCCTATGTTAATTACTGCAATGATGCGTAATAAAAAATATGCCATATGGATGGTAACCTGTATGTGATCTGTTTTTTGTGCACCCACATTGACCTATAATGGGCGAATCTGTTTCGGGATATGGACGCTGCGATTTCTTCCACGCAGAATATTGGTCCCATTCTACATACAGTACAGACCAAAAGTTTGGACACACCTTCTCATTTAAAGATTTTTCTGTATTTTCATGACTATGAAAATTGTACATTCACACTGAAGGCATCAAAACTATGAATTAACACATGTGGAATTATATACTTAACAAAAAATGGGAAATAACTGAAAATATGTCTTATATTCTAGGTTCTTCAAAGTAGCCACCTTTTGCTCTGATGACTGCTTTGCACACTCTTGATGAGCTTCAAGAGGTAGTCACCGGAAATGTTTTTCACTTCACAGGTGTGCCCTGTCAGGTTTAATAAGTGGGATTTCTTGCCTTATAAATGGGGTTGGGACCATCAGTTGTGTTGTGCAGAAGTCTGGTGGATACACAGCTGATAGTCCTACTGAATAGACTGTTAGAATTTGTATTATGGCAAGAAAAAAGCAGCTAAGTAATGAAAAACGAGTGGCCATCATTACTTTAAGAAATGAAGGTCAGTCAGTCCGAAAAATTGGGAAAACTTTGAAAGTGTCCCCAAGTGCAGTTGCAAAAACCATCAAGCACTACAAAGAAACTGACTCACATGAGGACAGCCCCAGGAAAGGAAGACCAAGAGTCACCTCTGCTTCTGAGGATAAGTTTATCCGAGTCACCAGCCTCAGAAATCGCAGGTTAACAGCAGCTCAGATTAGAGACCAGGTCAATGCCACACAGAGTTCTAGCAGCGACACATCTCTTCAACAACTGTTAAGAGGAGACTATGTGCAGCAGGCCTTTATGGTAAAATAGTTGCTAGGAAACCACTGCTAAGGACAGGCAAAAAGCAGAAGAGACTTGTTTGGGCTAAAGAACACAAGGAATGGACATTAGACCAGTGGAAATCTGTGCTTTGGTCTGATGAGTCCAAATTTGAGATCTTTGGTTCCAACCACTGTGTCTTTGTGCGACGCAGAAAAGGTGAACGGATGGACTCTACATGCCTGGTTCCCACAGTGAAACATGGAGGAGGAGGTGTGATGGTGTCGGGGTGCTTTGCTGGTGGCACTGTTGGGGATTTATTCAAAATTGAAGGCATACTGAACCAGCATGGCTACCACAGCATCTTGCAGCGGCATGCTATTCCATCCGGTTTGCGTTTAGTTGGACCATCATTTATTTTTCATCAGGACAATGACCTCAAAAACACCTCCAAGCTGCGTAAGGGCTATTTACCAAGAAGGAGAGTGATGGGGTGCTACGCCAGATGACCTGGCCTCCACAGTCACCAGACCTGAACCCAATCGAGATGGTTTGGGGTGAGCTGGACCGCAGAGTGAAGGCAAAAGGGCCAACAAGTGCTAAGCATCTCTGGGAACTCCTTCAAGATTGTTGGAAGACTATTTCCGGTGACTACCTCTTGAAGCTCATCAAGAGAATGCCAAGAGTGTGCAAAGCAGTCATCAAAGCAAAAGGTGTCTACTTTGAAGAACCTAGAATATAAGACATATTTTCAGTTGTTTCACACTTTTTTGTTAAGTATACAATTCCACATGTGTTAATTCATAGTTTTGATGTCTTCAGTGTGAATGTACAATTTTCATAGTCATGAAAATACAGAAAAATCTTTAAATGAGAAGGTGAGTCCAAACTTTTGGTCTGTACGGTACATCTGAACAAGTGTCACCACAATGACCCAGATTCTATAGGAAGGTATAGGCTGTGGATTCTCAGGTGAGTGCAGAGTATGTCTACACTTAAGTGCTTCTTCCTCTACCTAGGAACGCTCACACCAGGCCAATACACGACCCCTAGGAAAGGAAATCTCCTAAGTACACACACAAAGGTGTTTAGGAACCATTATGAGAACTAACACGCTGCGCCCCACGCATGGTAAAACGCGACCTCCTCCTCAGGCGCCTGAAAAGCTTCCTCTGGATCCAGACTGCAGCTCCTTCAGGTGTCGGACAAGCCTCCTCAGTTGCCGGACAAGCCTCTTTAGGTACTGGACTGCAGCCCCCTCAGGTACCTGACAAACCTACTCAGGTGCGGGACTGCAGCCCCCGGACAAGCCCCCTCAGGTGCCGGACAAGCCTCCTCAGTTGCCGGACAAGCCTCCTCAGGTGACAGACTGCAGCCCTCGGACAAGCCTCCTCAGGAGCTGGACTGCAGCCCCCCGGACAAGCCTCCTCAGGTGCCGGACAAGCCTCCTCAGTTGCCGGACAAGCCTCCTCAGGTAACGGACTGCAGCCCCCGGACAAGCCTCCTCAGGTGCTGGACTGCAGTCCCCTCACCTGCATGACAAGTCTCCTCAGGTGCCGGACTGCATCCTTCGGACAAGCCTCCTCAGGTGCCGAACTGCAGCCCCCTCTGGTACCTGACAAGCCTCCTCAGGTGCCGGACTGCAGCCCACGGACAAGCCTCCTCAGATGCCGGACTGCAGCCCCCAGACAAGCCTCCTCAGGTGCTAGACTACAGCACCCTGACAAGCCTCCTCAGGAGCTAGACTACAGCACCCTGACAAGCCTCCTCAGGAGCCAAACTGCAGCCCCCCTGACAAGCCTCCTCAGGCGCCAGTCTGCAGTCCCCGGACAAGCCTCCTCAGGAGCGGGACTGCAGCCACCTGACAAGCCTCCTCAGGCGCCAGTCTGCAGTCCCCGGACAAGCCTCCTCAGGCGCCTGTCTGCAGCCCCCTGACAAGCCTCCTCAGGCACCAGTCTGCAGTACCCGGACAAGCCTCCTCAGGAGCCGGACTGCAGCCCCCTGACAAGCCTCCTTGGGAGCTGGCCTGCAGCCCCCTGTCAAGCCTCCTTGGGGCAGAACTGTAGCCCCCTGACAAGACTCCTTGGGCACCCCACTGCAGCCCCCTGACAAGCCTCCTAGGGCGCCGGACTGCAGCCCCCTGACAAGCCTCCTCAGGTGCCGGACTGCAGCCCCCTCAGGTGCCTGACAAGCCTCCTCAGGTGCTGGACTGCAGCCCCCTCAAATGCCTGACAAGTCTCCTCAGGTACCGGACTGCATCCTTTGGACAAGCCTCCTCAGGTGCCGGACTGCAACCCCCTCTGGTACCTGACAAGCCTCCTCAGGTGTCGGACTGCAGCCCAGACAAGCCTCCTCAGGAGCCGAACGGCAGCCCCCTGACAAGCCTCCTTGGGAGCCAGTCTGCAGTCCCCGGACAAGCCTCCTCAGGAGCCGGACTGCAGCCCCCTGACAAGCCTCCTCAGGCACCGGACTGCAGCCCCCTGACAAGCCTCCATTGGAGCCGAACTGCAGCCCCCTGACAAGCCTCCATGGGAGCCAGCCTGCAACCCCCTGCCAAACCTCCTCGGGAGAAGAACTGCAGCCCCCTGACAAGCCTCCTTGGGCGCCGTACTGCAGCCCCCTGACAAGCCTCCTAGGGCGCCGGACTGCAGCCCCCTGTCAAGCCTCCTCAGGTGCCGGACTGCAGCCCCCTCAGGTGCCTGACAAGCCTCCTCAGGTGCAGGACTGCAGCCCACGGACAAGCCTCCTCAAGTGCCGGACTGCAGCCCCCTCTGGTACCTGACAAGCGTCCTCAGGTGCCGGACTGCAGCCCACAGACAAGCCTCCTCAGATGCCAGACTGCAGCCCCCGGACAAGCCTCCTCAGGTGCTAGACTACAGCACCCTGACAAGCCTCCTCAGGAGCCAAACTGCAGCCCCCCTGACAAGCCTCCTCAGGCGCCAGTCTGCAGTCCCCGGACAAGCCTCCTCAGGAGCGGGACTGCAGCCACCTGACAAGCCTCCTCAGGCGCCAGTCTGCAGCCCCGACAAGCCTCATCAGGCACCAGTCTGCAGTCCCCGGACAAGCCTCCTCAGGAGCCGGACTGCAGCCCCCTGACAAGCCTCCTTGGACGCCTCACTGCAGCCCCCTGACTAGCCTCTTCAGGTGCCGGACAGCAGCCCCCGAACAAGCCCGCAGCCTTTGATCTTTGTCCTCCTTCCCGCCCCCCGACAAGCCTCCTCAGGCGCCGGACTGCAGCCCCGATAAGCCTCCTCAGGCGCCGGACTGCAGCCCCCGAACAAGCCCGCAGCCTTTGATCTTTGTCCTCCTTCCCGCCCCACTGACAAGCCTCCTCAGGCGCTGGACTGCAGCCCCCCGACAAGCCTCCTCAGGCGCTGGACTGCAGCCCCCCCAACAAGCCTCCTAGGGCGCCGGACTGCAACCCCCGGACGAGCCTGCACTGCAGCCTTTGATCTTTGTCCTCCTTCCCGCCCACTCCCCGCCCGCTCCTCCTCCCGCAGTGACTTCCCGCACCGCCGCCGCTCTCCTGCCATCAGGACACTGGAAGAAGAAAACAAGACTCCCGTAAGAAGTTCCTGCTCTCCCAGTGTTGTTCTCAGTGCAGCCCCCTCCTCCTCGGCACTGGGAGGGGACACAGAGGGGTCAGTGAGATCTGGGAGGCGGGGACAACCCCCTTTTGGGAAAAAAAAGAAAAAAAAAGAAAGACAATCACGTGGACGAGATGAAAGGGATGCCGCCTGGCAGAGCAGGGAGAGGGAGCGGAGACACCGAGGATCCTCAGCCATGTAATGGAGAGATGATCGGGCAGCTCCCCATGTGATCCCCTCCTCCCGACTGCTGATCCGAGCGACCCCGGGATCTGTGCGCCCCGCCGGCCGTCCTCCCGTGCCGTCCTCCATCCACCCGGCGGATCGTGCTGAAGCCCCGGCCCCAGGAGAAGTCGGAAATTATGTTCCCGTCCGTGCTGATCCCCCATCCTGCGAGATGAAAGAGCCGAGGATCCGGGGGAGCCTGCCCCTGCTCTGGCTGGGGGTCCTGCTGGCTGCGGCTCCCGGGGGGTCCCTGGCTAAGGAGACTGCATTTGTGGAAGTGGTTCTGTTCGAGTCCAGTCCCAATGGAGATTACAAAACCCACACTACTGAGTTACAGGGGAGGTTCACCCGGGCAGGAGCCACGATCAGCGCCGAGGGGGAGATCGTGCAGGTAAGAGGTGGGGACCCCAATACCCGGTGTCATGTCATAGTGTGTGCGGAGGGGGTGATAGTGTGTCCCCCCCCAGAAAAGTTTTCTTACTTGCAGGAGGGGAGTGATTGGGAAGGGGGCAGCTTGTGGAGTAGTCTGGTCACAAGATGGCCTCTACTATGTGTGGACTTCATTCACAATGGGGACACTGCTATTGAGTAACAGTGATGAGGAGAGCTGCCAGGTTCACACAGTGCACAGCCTCTGCGCGGAAACTACAAGCCCCAGCATGCCATCTCAGCCCGTGCCTGGCAGGGCATGCTGGGAGTTGTAGTCCTGCAGCAGCTGGCCAGGTGTACGTCCTGCTGATACATGCATGGATCGATCTCCTGATCCTTCCACAGTCACATGCTGGATACATTGTCTGTTAGTAAATAAAGCCTTCAGATGTGTCAATATTCTCCCTTTTTGTTGCATTGTCCCATCCCTTCCATCCTGTGTGTTGTGTGTGTTCACACCTGCAGGCAGGCAGCAGATTATTTTTGTTGTCTTTTTTTTTGTATTGTAATTGAGGAATATCATTTGTCAGATGAGCCGTCCATCGCATTGGCCTAGATGGCAAATGTTTACTTTTCTCACGGTATCCTGGCTAAAAGAAATGCCAATTTAATAGGCCTGGTCTAGACCGCCTCTATAGGAATCCCAACCATGAAAGGCATGGCTGTCTGACTTTTTGGGGTGAAGAGGACATGGCTGATTGCATTCTCCTGCGCCCCACGATCTGCCCTGTAGGGAAAGAGAATGAGTTTGGAGAAGATTCTGGACTGGGATAATATTTCACCAAACCATTTGCTGCAGGGATAAAAGTTAGATTGTTAGCAGTGCGCTTAAAAACTGAAGACAGGGCTTAACCCTTTGGGGTCCGGAGGTGACATCTGTGTACAGTATGTTTGGAAGGTCAATAGTATCCAGACTGAACCACAGGACACTAATGTTTTCTGCTCTGTATTTTTTTTTGAGGTGCTGACTTTGGGTGATTGGCTGGTACAGAATAAAAGGCCTGGATTTTTCTCTATGTGCTTTGCATTTTTATGCCACGTGCTGTGCAGCCTTTTCCCAGCGCTGCATGCGAATGCTTTGATGTTTGAAGCTGTTCCCATATAATTAGACTGCAAGCTCTGCAGTTCAGAGATGCGTTCACATTGGATTAAATACACAGTTTAACCATAATATGCCATAGAAACATATATATATTTTATTTATCTAAATCTGTATGCCTTCTACAGTTATCCATGAAAAAAAAACAATCAGAAGATATTTTGTTGTTGTGCCTTCACTGGAATCTAATTGGTTCTATGGGTACCTAGGTCTCTTCGACACTTGAAACAACCTACCTGATAGTTTTTAACTTTCTTAGGCCACATTCACACGTTCAGTATTTGGTCAGTATTTTACATCAGTATTTCTAAGCTGAAACCAGGTGAGGAACAATCAGAGGAAAAGTATAATAGAAACACGTCACCACTTCTGTATTTATCACCCACTCCTGGTTTTGGCTTACAAATACTGAAGGTGTGAATGGGGCTTTATGCGAAGCACGTGAAGTTACCCATCATGTTAGCATTGCGACATGAAGCCTCACATTAATCTGGCTCTGTTAATATTATCAGTGATGTGTTAAAATGAGCAAACAATTTAGGACTTTGTGTTTTCTCTTATATGAATTATTACTCTACTTTAAATTATATCTGTCCCTGGGAAAGCTGGGTGACAGTGTGGCTACCACCTCAGTAAAGGTTTGCCCCCCTGATGTTTTAATAACACATGTACTTATTTCAGCATTCAGCATATAATAGTTTGGTGGAACCTTCGGTGAGGCTGCAAGGGTTTTTTTTTTGAAGAGGTGTTTTTTTTTTGTTTTTTTAAGCAGGCCCATTCCAAAAAATGCTTGAAAGACTCTTCTTATTCATTTCTTTTGTAAAACCAGTTTGATGTTCACATGTTATGTGTTTTGAGCGTTTTTTTTCCACATCAGGTGTTGAAAAAGCTGGGCTGTGGAGTCGGTAAGCCAAACCTCCGACTCCTCAATTTCCATGACACCGACTCCCTCATACTTGGCTCATGTTTAAGTGATAAATTTACTGTAGCACAGATTCATCTCAGCTAAAAGTCTAGACCCTTAAATCAGGAATAGGACAGACATTTATAGGACATTTCATAACCTTCCCAAATTCTTATGAAAAAATATTCCCCACAAACTGCATTGTACTACTGTACCCAATTTATTATATACGGTATTTTAGGAGTCTGTCCATTTTACACCGACTCCACCATAATGGACTCTGACTCCACAGCCCTGTGAAGAAGTGCACGTCACAGATTTCAAACAGCTCCTAATGGAATCCGCTCCAAATTACCACTGTCCTATCAGAAGGTACAAAAATAAAACGCTTTAGAAAAAAAAAATATAAAGGCCTTCAAAAACTCTTCAGAATTGCTTCAGGAAAGGAAAAACTCCTCTATAATAATAATAATAATCTTTATTTTTATATAGCGCTAACATATTCCGCAGCGCTTTACATACATTATCGTCGCTGTCCCCATCGGGGCTCACAATCTAGATTCCCTATCAGTATGTCTTTGGAGTGTGGGAGGAAACCGGAGAACCCGGAGGAAACCCATGCAAACACGGGGAGAACATACAAACTCCCTGCAGATGTTGTCCTTGGTGGGATTTGAACCCCTCTACAAACTCCCCAATCAAGGAGCGTTTCTGAAGCAGTTTTCACTGAAAAACTTGTCGTTTTTTTTTTGTCTGTGTGCACATACCATAAGAGTGTATTCATACATGTGATTTTTGCAGTGCGGTGAAACACATTTGTCTTGCATGTTTTTCGTCATTTGCAAAAATTTTTGCGACCAATAACTGCATTATGACACCGCAGCAAATAATGGTTACAACCATTCCACATTCCCAAATATTAATCTATTATAATAATCCAATTTACAGTATTCTTAATCCTTTACTTAAAAAAAAAAAAGTTTAAGCATCCTATTATCAACACTTCTGGGCTATATTAGGCCAAGGAAATGTGCTAACGATGTTTGTAAGATGTGCGTAAAGCTGGCGAGTTTTACAGGACAAGGACGCTTCAGGAGACCCCAGCGTGTTTTTGGTTTCTTTTTTTTTTTAAACTTGTATTGAATAAACTACAGAGTGACCTCCAAGAGGAAGCGATCTGACCAATGATCACTTCTTCTCACTACTTTGCATCTTTGGGAACCTGAAATAGTTAAAAGAAGCAATCGTTTCTACATTGCAATGCATATGTCCATTCTTTATAGCGTTTATTTAGTGCATTTTTTCAGGTGGGCTATGGAGCATACTCGCCTGAAAAATACATCTTGTAGACCTACCATTATGGTTTTCCATTCTTTACGGATTAGACCAAATTCACACACCTGTGAAACACAGACCGTGCCCAGTCACAGTTCGTGGCCCAACCGGTGGGTCTCCTGACCTGAGCTAACTGCCTAATAGGCATATAAAAGACAGTTTGCGTGCCTATTAGGTAGTTGGCTCAGGTCAGCAGACCCACCGGTCAGATGATTTCAGTCTGGTTCATGTTTCACATGTGTGAATTTGTCCTTGCATTTCCTTTGTGGACTAGAAAAGTAAGGTCTGCTCCAAATTCTTGGCATCAAAGCACCGCAATCCAGATGGAACCTGACAGATCCCATTGTTGGTCTAAGTAAGTTATTGGATCTGTCATATGGGTCGTGGCCTTGTGCTTGAGGGTGTCTGATGTTTCCCAAACAGCAGATGTCAATGGAAAGAGTAGTTGGACATGTTGAATTTCTTGTTCTCACTCCTGATAAAAAGAGTCATCTAGCAGTGGTTCTTACTCTTCTCACCTCTGAGAACATGTGCACGTTCACCTGAACAGAGCAGATTTGTATATGGAGTCGAGGAGTAATTGTTGGGCAAAGGAGTGTTTGGTTGACTAAAGCCCCCGTCTCACATAGCGAGATTGCTAGCGAGATCGCAGCTGTGTCACGGTTTTTGTGACGCAACAGCGACCTCACCAGCGATGTCGCTATGTGTGACACTTTGCAGTGATCAGGCCCCTGCTGTGAGGTCGCTGATCGCTGCAAAGTGTCCTGGACCATTTTTTGGTCGTTGCTCTCCCCCTGGTCAGCACACATCGCTGTGTGTGACCAGTGGGAGCAGCGATCAGGCTGGTAACCATGATAAACATCGGGTTACTAGGGGCACACGCGCACCTGTTCCCCCAACTCTGGTCCTCAAGAGCCACCAACAGGTCATGTTTTCATGATTTCTTTAGTTTTGCACAAGTGATGCAATCATTGCCTGTGCAGGTGATGCAGTTATCATCTGGGCAATACTAAGGAAATCCTGAAAACACGATCTGTTTGTGGCTCTTGAGGACCAGCGTTGGGGACCACTGATCTAAGGTGTCTTCATGTTCTCTTAGATCAGTTAATATTTTATTCTGATTCTTTACTGAGAATTAATGATCAATTGATTTAATTACATTCCTATTCTGTATGATGAAATAAATCTTGTTACCAGGACATGTTGTCTTGTAGGTATTTATAGTACCTTGATACAAATGAATAAAGGCGTATATCGTTTCCATGCTCTTCTACACTGTGTGTCCATTCTCGTATGTCCTTCCTTTCTGGTAAAGGCACGTGAATGTCTTTCAGATGCATACAATCGGCGTACAGTAGTCCTGCAGCTGGAGGATAACCGGCTGGGAACGCCAATAGTAATGCAGCATCTGTGGAGGATGAGATGTCAATAGGTTGAGAGCATGATCTGATTACTTCCCAGGTTTGCTGCAAGTGCGAGAACGTATTGTTGCAGCACACAGTGGAGGATCTGCTTTGTGTTAGAGATTCTTCCTGTAACTGATACCTACATCCTTCCTTGTCCTGATCATTAGCCTGTGAAATAAGACACTCGCAGTATGTGCGCTTGATAACGTGTAGCTCTCGGTGGACCGATTTCATCAGGTTTATTTTCTGTGCCCTAGATATTTACAGGTGTAAATATATAATCCTTTACAGATATTTGCCCCATTTGCCCGAAAAAAATCTTACACAGAAACTGGGATTTGTATAGCGCTGAAATACAGCGTCTATGAGCATAGTAATGGCGCCCAGTATGTCAGCATATGTTACTGGTGTGCACCATCAACCACATATTGTAAAAATGGAACAAGTACTTTTTTTTTTTCTTTTTAAGAGGGGGGTGTGGGACCGTAAGAAACAATATTCTTAGGTGAGAGTGACATGACAGGTATGAGTAATACTATGGGAGAGGTGTCAGTTATTTAAGGTTAACTATTGTACCCTGTAGTAGTTCTCACAGTGATCAGGTATTCCTCTGAACACAGTAAAGGAATTTCTATATGTAAAGCTAATTATTACAATAAGTACATGTTTCATAACTCCATAGATGAGAACCACTATTGCATCATTATCGCTGATTACTGACCAAAAGCATTGCGTCTTCTGATCCATAACGACAGAATAAGTAATTTTTGGACATTTTTCATAGTCTTGTTCGAGGATTATTGACACTTTCAGCTCATGACGCCGGCAGAGAGTGCCCAAATTCTAAGACACATGCATTTAATACACTCCGCGTGTTGTATTAGGGCTCATGCACATGACTGTATTATCGGTCCGAGTGCGATGCGATAAAACATCTTATTGCACTCGGACCAATGTTAGTCTATTGGGCAGTGCACAAAAAATGCTGCATGTCCTAGTTTGAGCTCATATTCAGATCGTACTCGAACAGACAAGTCATTGAGTCCATGGAAAACAGACGGCACTTGGATGACATCTGAGTGCAGTCTGATTTACATATATTGACACACTGGAGACATTTTTTTTCTCCATCTTTTCCTCATCTGATCACACTCTGATCAGAGTGTCGTTTACATAATCGGCCCAATTCGCTCGGATTAGAGAATCTACGGCCGTCTGCACCTAGCCTTAGTACACTTTATTATTCTGCCAGTAGTGCCATGTAACTTCTTAAAGGCATAGTGAGGTCTTTTTCTGTTGAACCTAGCCAATAAAGACAACAGCAAAGCAAATTTGAAGGGATGACAATGGGAGGGCAGTTACCTTGAATGATACCCATAGAGAGAATTGCCAAGGCTTATAAGCTAAGACGAGCACGAGAGATGAAGGCTACAGCTTCCGGAGTTATCAAGTCTAACAGCGAAAAATGCCTCACTCCCTTCGTATCCTGATTGTGCAGTCCGTTGTGCACACAGACCAAAACAACAATCGCCAATGTTGGTCAATGTGCTAGTAGTGCACGTGAATGATTTTCGACGCTGAGAGCTGTGGCCATGACTGTTGAGAGAATGGCAATGTTTGTGTGATTCTTACCATACTTTCAAACTTTTTTTTCACACATTGCTCTTATTTTCTATAAAGACCAACTTTAATTGTTAGAAAAGTAAGAGCATATCCTGGCGTAGGTGAATGGGGGAGATCATTTCTTCTTGAATGCTTCTTGTAGTAGCTATAAAGCTTCTTCTACTCATGGCCCATAGCTACTGGTAGACTCCTGGTCTAAGACCCTCAGTAGGAAATGGCTCTTCACTATAGAATCTGCTGACTTACTGATTGTGTCAATCTATTGGATCACAGGGATGGGGAGAGGCTGATCCTCTAGAAGAAATGAAACTCCTCACCACCATCTGATTTATTTCTTATTTTCATAATTTTGTCTCCATTAATTCTTATTTCTTTATTATGCTTTGCTGATATAGCACCATCATATTCCACAGCGCTTTACACACATTATCATCACTGTCCACAATCTAGATTCCCTATCAGAATGTCTTTGGAGGAACCCGGAGGAAACTCACGCAAACACGGGGAGAACACACAAACTCCTTGCAGATGTGGTCCTTGGTGGGATTTGAACCCATGACCCCAGTGCTGCAAAGCAACACAACAATGCTAACCATTAAGCCACATGCTTCTTCCAGTAAACATATTGTCTAAATACCTTTTCAGTAAACCAGATGCCTCCTTCTCTTTTGCGTATAAAATAATACTAATTTATGTGAAAAGGAAACTCGTTTTGTGAGGTTGTGTAATCCGTGTTTATTGCAGTAAATTATAAAGTAACTGAACAAATAAGTTACTTTATTATTCACTTGAAGTTGCTATCATTTCTCTTATCAGATCATATTCTAAGGAGGGAAACCTTTTTTTTTTTTTCCATATACCACCTGGAAGGACATATGTTTTTTGTTCATGCTGATTGCCATGCTATCAAGGAAGAAAACCTCCTAAAGCTATTAATAATAAAATAATCTGAGAAATGCTCTTTTTCCCCGAGGTTGACAATTTTCTAAGAAGCAGAAGCAATTTGTATTGTTTTTTTTTTTAAGTGTTTCTAAAGTCTTTTACTGAACTGTTTATGTCTGGATCATCCTGTCATGTTTATTGTGTTGCTTTTTCGATGTTGGTTGTTGTCGATAGTTTTGGGTTCTTTTCTGTTGATTTGCAGGCAGTACTTAAGTCATATCGGATGGTAGCTAGGTCTAGGTTTGGGTGAGTTGACTCTTTGTGGCGTAGATTCTTCCTCGTATCTCATTTTGGTCTTGGTTATGAGTATGTGGATGAAAGACCTGCGCAAATCCAGTGCTTGTTTTGAAGTCCTAGGTTATAGCGGTATGAAGCCGATGGCTTTTTTAAGTTGTTTCCGAGAAGTGTCGTGTACATCTAGTCTTAGGGTAAGCATCCATTTGGCGTGTTTTGGGTGATCTGGCACACAGAGTGACCGCTCCACATTCTTTACACTCACCACCGCCACAGACACCTTTTACCATGTGTGTTTCCTATGCTTTGTGCCAACTGTTTGCTCTCTTAACTCTAATCTCAACTGAGCTCTTATTAATACAAAATTAGCAACTTAAACAAGCCATTTAAAACTGTTTTATCCTGCCGAGCCGAGAGATAATGTCAAGAGTTGGCAAAATGTAGCAGTATTTTATTCTCTATGGGGCTTTCGTAACACTTATCTAAACTCTCTTTCAAGTCCTTCAGCTATTTAATTTTTTTTTCTTGAGTTGACAACTGAATGTAAAGAAAATTGACTGAGATTAGAATGTAATATATTTGCTTTTACAGAAGTAGTTTGTGTTGAAAAATATAGTTGGTTGGGAGAAAGTTGTGAGCACTTTATGATCTTTTGGATAATGATTCTCAAAGGAAACTATTCTAGTGAATTTTTCCATGTTTTCTCATGGTCATCACTGGATACCTGCATGATTTTTGAGGCTTCAATATTCGACATTAATTCCACAGCCCTTTACAGACCTCATCATCACTGTCCCCATTGGGGCTCACTATCTAATTTCCCTATCAGTATGTCTTTGCAGTGTGGGAGGAAACCCATGCAAATACGGGGAGAACAAACAAACTCCTTGCAAATGTTCTCCTTGTTGGGATTTGAACTCTGGATCCCTGGTTTGCAACAGTACAGTGCTAACCACTGAGGAATCATGCTGCTCCATATTGCCATCATTAAAGTGTAGCCGTATCCACTCCCCGTGTTTCCTCCAAGTTCTCCAGTTTCCTCCCACACTCCTAAGACATACTGATAGGGAAATTAGATTGTGAGCCCCAATGGGAACAGTGATGATAGTGTCTGTAAAATGCCGCTGAATGATGCACTATATAAGCAAAAGCGTAATCGATAACCGTTATTTAAATTGGTAACTGATAATTGGTTGTCAGTGACACCATGTTTCCTATTCTATTGGAATCATTTGACTTTACGTCCATGTGACTGACCACCATACCTTTTTGGATATTGAGTTTCCACGGAATTGTACTAGTCCCCATCATTTATTGTTGTTATTGTTACAGCTTTATCCTTTAAGAGTTGGTTTTGTAAAGGTGTCTAGCATGGAATGGAGAACGCTAACCGAGATGGGGTCTTCCATTCTCCTTTCTAGGCATATAGTGCACTAAGGTTACCTGTGTAGTTACAGAGGTTGTCCACTGCTTTAACATTGATGACCTATGTCAGTAGTTACAGAGCTGCTCTGTCTTCTGATAGTGGCTGCGGCCGGGTACTGCACATCCACCCCCTATTGATTTGAGTAGAGGGTGGATGTCGGTAGATGGAGCAGCTCAGTAACTGAGCAGTTCCGGCCACCGCCAGCACTGAGATCATCTGATGGACAGGGTGTCGCACCCTCACCAATCATACATTGATGACCTTTAACATTCATGACCTATCCTTATTAAAGTCGTGAAAAACCTCTGTAATGCTCCTTCTGTCTTACTTTATCATAGTAAGTTGACGTATACATCACTTACAACATGAACTTTATATACCATGGATTGCTTTATTAAGAAAGAGAGAAAAGCGCAAAAGGGTCTTATCCGGTTAAAATAGATAAAATAATTAAAGGTTATGCTAACCTGATAATGTTGTGTTCACACAACATATAAATGAGCGTGTAATCCCAACTGCAGCTGCTCCACGGGTCCAAAGACCGAGTAGAAAAATGTGGAAAATTCCGCGCTGCTGGTAGATGGTAACAATTCAGGTCCCCACTAGATAATATGTGCTTTTTTATTTTGTCTTATGTGTTTCAAAGTAGTATACTTCTTCCTCAGGACAAAAAAAAATATGGTACTTCGAAACACGTAGACAAAAAAAAAAAAACGCATAATATCCTAGTGTGGACCTGAATTGTTACCATCTACCAGCAGCGCGGAATTTTGCACTTTTTTCTTTCCACATATGGATTGCTTTATCGTTGTCCATCTGCTAATAACATGTCATAAGAAAATGAATTGTTTGATACAAAGCTATTTATATGCATATTAACATTGGTCTATCTTTGAAATTCTATTTATTTGCTTTCGAAGTACATCGAATAAAAGCCGGAATGCATCCAAGCTAAGACATTTATTATTAAAGTAGAAGTGGTGCGCACTTAAATCCCCTAGCTTTTTCGTGTAGCATTAGCTTTTTGTATATACTGTTTTATTTATGAAATCTCTTGGTTGAACTCGCGTTTCGAGCCATGATTACCCATGGTTGACATGCACTGTAGGGTGAAAAGTACCCGCACTATTGCATGGTATTGCATGGGGTTATGATTTCACTGTTGTTTCACATAAACATATCCGCTCCTATTAACATATTAGGTAAGGTCAGCTGTAAGAGTGACCAGCTTCAGCCAGGATGGCCCCTACCTAATACCAGCTTTCCCAATCCTTCTCAAAGGTTAGCGCAAACCTTTTTCATTTTTAGATTTCATTATAAAATTAATTGCAGGTAAGCTTTTCTCACAGGAACTAATTACAGTATTATATTCCACTGGGTTTCTGCTTTTTCCACACAAACACAGATCACAAACATAAAGATGCCTAAAAGAGAAGTTTCATGGTATTGCAATCTGGTTAGCATCATGTTAAGTGGTAGCTATCTTTGCATTTCTAAAGGGGATCTTGGAGAATTGTTATCTGTACATCATTGCTTCTTAACCTGGCCGTAGATATCTGATGGCTTTCAGCCAATTGATCGTTCAGCCAACAAATGTCCATCATGGGAACTCAAGAGAGATATCTCTGGCGATAACTTATCTTCAGGCAGAAGAAAAAGTGCAGGTGTTGAAACTCAACCTCTCCCCCCAGTCCTAGGCAGAACGGTGGCTCAGTGGTTAGCCCTATTGCTTTGCAGCACTGGCGTCCTGGGTTCAAATCCCATCCAGGGACAACATCTACAAGGACTTTGTATGTTCTCCCCATCTTTTCTCCGGGTTCTCCAGTTTCCTCCTACACTCCAAAGACATATTTATAGGGAATTTAGATTGAGAGCCCAAAGAAGACAGGGGTGACAATATCTGTAAAGCGCTGTGGAATATGATGGAGTTTCAAGAGACCGTCAGACATATTAGGTTATCCTATCTCCTAGGGCTACAATTTTATAAGAATTTAGTTCAAGTTGGGCTCATGTCCATCCTTTTTAGTTTGTCTGAGTGTTTCCTTGCCACCCACAAGTACTGCAGTTTAAATGGACAAATCAAGTGGAGTCATGATGTAGGTTTTCATTTTTTTTCTCCTTTTGTTTCAAGACATGGTAGCAAGGATGGAGGTTAGAAGACCATACAATGTAGAGGTGTGGTAGCATGAAGCCGCTCCAGAAAGTAGATCCCATTTTTATTTTTATTTACTTTACTTTCATACCATGTTCATGACATATCAGAATATAGGACAAATTGTTATTACAAATATATACCATATGTCATAAATACATAGAAATTCCCATGGTCTGAGAAGAAAATAGATATAATTTCCACAACCTTAATTTTCAGCTTTTTGTAGGCCATTTGCTGAATTACTAATATCATATGATATAATTGATATAATTTTCTTAATTTCTCCATGAAATGTAATTGACCTTAATTTTACATAAGTGCTGTGATTATGTGTGCATACAAGAATTTGAAACGCAAGCGATTTATAACCGAAAGTGAATTGGAAGGCAGTCATGGCACATTATAGGTAATTGTTTAATGGTTGATCTTTCTGTACATGGTGATATAATGTCTTCATGTGTGAGGCCTGTATTGAGTGCCAAAAAATTAGATGAGATACTGACATGAGAGTTAAGAAAAAAATTTCCCAGAAAAACTTTTGGAGAGGGTATCTTTTGCTTCTATGTTATTTTTTGGCACCAAATTCACTGCTCCCAGTCGGGACTAGAATGAATATTGTCTTCGATGAAAACCAGTGAAATACAAGTTATTTGGGATTGCCCAACTATAGAATGTGTACAGTGGTGTCCCAAGTCTTCCCCAAATGAAATATTTTAGGGGAACAGAGAGTGGGGCATGATCAACATGCCGAATCCTTTTTTTCCCCCCTGTGGTAGCATTTTTCCTTATCCTTTTAAAAATCTGCTCTATCTCACGATGGTGTTTGACCATATGTCCATCCTCTACCATCTCTGGATTCCTTCACCACGACTGACGGACCGATCTTCCTCTCTCTTTTACGGACAGTACACAGGAGAACAGGTCAGTTTAGAAGGCTATCCCAAAACACTATTAGCTTGTTCCCATATATGTTTTCTTAAGATAACGCTGGAGCAGTGATTTAGAGAGGTGGATTACCTGATACGTTTTGTGGAGCCCGGGCCACACACCAAGTCCGTGTAGACATGTTAGACTGCTGCTACATTGAAATGGGCCCCCAGATCCTCCTACTTGTGATAACTGGGGGTCCTAAAAGCGATCTGACACTTGCCACATATCTTGTGGATAGATTTGTGATTCTGGGAACACCTCTTTTGGTATCTGTTAAATATTGTAATGGTTCTAAAGCCATAGGGATCATACATGAAAGGTCTTCTAAAAAGTTCCATTTACTTGGCCAAAAGATCTAAATGCTTTAGGATATGGAGTGTGGTCCACCCTAATGAAGTGAACACATATATATAGTATTGTAACATTTTATTTTTTGATTATTGTACATAGCAATTTTCCCTAGACGGAGACCACATTTTGTCAAAGCATGTGTTTAAATAAACAGTGTTTTCTATTTGCAGGAGTTAAAATGGGACTTAAATACAGCTTGTAGATTTTTGGATTGGTAGGAGGAGAAAAGTTCTTCTTTATAGCCAGACAGTGTTTTCCACCTCTTAGGCGTCTGGTTTCCTTGGTTGTATGCGAATTGCCAGACTTTTAAGAGCATTGCCACCCAAACATAAATTTGGCCATATATTAATAAGTCATGAACAGCATCCAGCTTTTTTTAAATTCCGTTTTAGAGATTTTTTACATTATAATTTTTCTTTGCGGTGGCTGTTTTTTTGCAAACGTGACAAATTGAAGTCCAACCACTTTTTTTAACTGAATACATCATGAATTTATTTATTTTTATAAGGGTAAAGTCATATTCAACCGGTAATTAACTTGAATATTTACAACGGATTAATGTATATTAAATGAGAATTTCTCAGTGTTTGCAATACCTTCTATTTAGTGAGAGCATTATGTTGATGACGTCTTCTACCTACTTAATTCACAATTCACCAAATGGCAACATAAGGGTTCATCTACACTGCGTGGTGACAACGCAACGTGTTTTCCGGTTGGCGGTCGTTTAAAAGCCTGTTTACACTCTGCATCAGATGTTCTCTGAATAATCTGTAATAAAACATTCAGAGCTCATAGGCTATCGTTTATCTCTGCAGCACATGTCCTGTTTACAGAGCATGAGCCGCTGCCGAGAGCAATGACCTTTTGTACAGCAGAGGACTCGTTTGTTGGGTGATCGGCAGCCTTTTTAGATGGCTCTATTATCCGTAATGAGCGCTTGCTCATGATAATCAGACAGTGTAGATGGACCTTTAGCATTCTGCATCATCAAACCTTTTTTAGTGGCCCCAGTTTACTAATTTTTACTATACAGTATGGATCTCTATGGAGTAGTGAATGGCATACAGTACAGACCAAAAGTTTGGACACACCTTCTCATTTAAAGATTTTTCTGTATTTTCATAGTTATGAAAATTGTACATTCACACTGAAGGCATCAAAACTATGAATTAACACATGTGGAATTATATACTTAACAAAAAAGTGTGAAACAACTGAAAATGTGCCTTATATTCTAGGTTCTTCAAAGTAGCCACCTTTTGCTTTGATGACTGCTTTGCACACTCTTGGCATGGTCTTCCAACAATCTTGAAGGAGTTCTCAGAGATGCTTAGCACTTGTTGGCCCTTTTGCCTTCACTCTGCGGTCCAGCTCACCCCAAACCATCTCGATTGGGTTCAGGTCTGGTGACTGTGGAGGCCAGGTCATCTGGCGTAGCACCCCATCACTCTCCTTCTTGGTCAAATAGCCCTTACACAGCCTGGAGGTGTGTTTGGGGTCATTGTCCTGTTGAAAAATAAATGATGGTCCAACTAAACGCAAACCGGATGGAATAGCATGCCGCTGCTAGATGCTGTGGTAGCCATGCTGGTTCAGTATGCCTTCAATTTTGAATAAATCCCCAACAGTGTCTCCAGCAAAGCACCCCCACACCATCACACCTCCTCCTCCTCCATGCTTCACGGTGAGAACCAGGCATGTAGAGTCCATCCGTTCACCTTTTCTGCGTCGCACAAAGACACGGTGGTTGGAACCAAAGATCTCAAATTTGGACTCATCAGACCAAAGCACAGATTTCCACTGGTCTAATGTCCATTCCTTGTGTTCTTTAGCCCAAACAAGTCTCTTTTGCTTGTTGCCTGTCCTTAGCAGTGGTTTCCTAGCAGCTATTTTATCATGAAGGCCTGCTGCACAAAGTCTCCTCTTAACAGTTGTTGAAGAGATGTGTCTGCTGCTAGAACTCTGTGTGGCATTGACCTGGTCTCTAATCTGAGCTGCTGTTAACCTGCGATTTCTGAGGCTCGTGACTCGGATAAACTTATCCTCAGAAGCAGAGGTGACTCTTGGTCTTCCTTTCCTGGTGCGGTCCTCATGTGAGCCAGTTTCTTTGTAGCGCTTGATGGTTTTTGCAACTGCAATTGGGGACACTTTCAAAGTTTTCTTAATTTTTCGCACTGACTGACCTTCATTTTTTTAAATAAGGATAGCCACTCGTTTTTCTTTACTTAGCTGCTTTTTTCTTGCCATAATACAAATTCTAACAGTCTATTCAGTAGGACTATCAGCTGTGTATCCACCAGACTTCTGCACAACACAACTGATGGTCCCAACCCCATTTATAAGGAAAGAAATCCCACTTATTAAACCTGACAGGGCACACCAGTGAAGTGAAAACCATTTCCGGTGACTACCTCTTGAAGCTCATCAAGAGAATGCCAAGAGTGTGCAAAGCAGTCATCAAAGCAAAAGGTGGCTACTTTGAAGAACCTAGAATATAAGACATATTTTCAGTTGTTTCACACTCTTTTGTTAAGTATATAATTCCACATGTGTTAATTCATAGTTTTGATGCCTTCAGTGTGAATGTACAATTTTCATAGTCAAGAAAATGCATAAAAATCTTTAAATGAGAAGGTGTGTCCAAACTTTTGGTCTGTACTGTATGTGCTGGTGGTTATACAGCTTTAGTGGACTATGGTTCCACTTGGCGTCTGTGAACTGACTTATATCACTATAAATTTTCAGAACAGAAGCCTTTTTTATTTAATTTTTTTTAAAGAAAATTTGAGTCTTCGTGCAAGGTATTGTATACTAGATAGAAAGAAGCAGGGAGTAGTGCAATATTTCACTTTTGATATAATAGAAGCAGGTTAGGTAGGAAGTATTGTATGCATTAACTTTTTTTTTCCCCCTAGATTTTGTCTATTTTTTTCAATTGAACAAGCCCCTGGCCTACACCGGTGTCTCAGGTTGCAGTTCTTCCCTGTCTGTCGGTTCAGGGATCAGAGGTTCCTGCATGTTGAATCTGGCAGCGCCAGGGGCCAGTTTCTAACAGTGTGACAGCATTTTTAATTTAACAGCACCGCCTTTGATGTTCTTCAAATATTTATAGGCAGGTTAAGATAACTCTGGCAGGGATATTATTAATTTATACATTTTCTAAGTAGTTGCATGTCACATGTCCACTTCAAATTTAATTTAAGAGTACACCGCAACTATATTACTGATCATAAAACTAATAAAGCTTTGATATCTATCAAATGTCATTTCTTTACTACACAATTAAATGCAAATTTAGCTAATGTACCTATGTGGTATTCGACCGTTATAGAAATGCAGTTCTATCTAGGCTTGCTAAGGACTTTTTTTTTTTTTTTTTTTTTTAAAGTTTACCTTAATCTTCCTTTTTTTTAAGGAGCACTCCTTGACTAGCTCCATGGTCATGCTTCTGGTCCGGACTGTGCGCTCTCAGATGCTGCCAGTACAGGCAGTCATGCCTCCTCCGCATCGGAGGAGTTCAGGGGCTCTGAGGTTGGCCACATTCACCGATCCAACCATTGCTTGCATCGCGCGCGCTCCTTGTCTAGGAGACAAAGAGCAGTACACTATAAAATTAAAAATTTGTACGCGATAAATTGCAAAGTTGCTTGTTTTTACTAACACTTTGCAAATTTACACAGGAAAGAAGTAGAGACAACCTCTTAATAGATAAATATTTCATCGTTACACATCTTATTACACACTCAACTGCAACTGTGACGCCATTGATTGTTTTATTTTGAAGACTTTTCATTTCATTTTTTGCTACTAGATTGTTTTTCAAGCAATTATACTTTTGGTTAATTATGGTTTACGTTATGACGTAGTAGATTCTTAAATACAATTAAAGGGGTTGTCCACTACTAGCACAACCCCCTTCTCAATCTGAATGTTTTCCCCCGTTTATAATAAAAACACCTATATTCATCTCCCATGCCGGCGCCTAGTTCCTGGGTTTAACATGAGGTTGTTACATCATGAGACCACTGCGCCAAATCAATGTTGCCGTCACTGCCACCGCCTTTAGACGTATAAGTACGGTAATCAATAGGAAGTCAGAGCTGCGGCTGCTCACGCACTTCCTGTTGATTACTTAGCGCCAGCTTCACTGTCCCCTCCTTCTGGCGTATAATTGGGTGCAAGGCCCGCTTGACATAACCTCACGTAAGCCCAGGAAACGCAAGTGCTGGAACGGCGTCTGCACGGGAGGGGAGTAGAGACGCCGGTACGGGAGATGAGTATAGGTGTTTTCATTTTAATGGGGGTAAACATTCAGATTGAGAAGTGGTTGTCCTAGTACTGGACAATCCCTTTAAATTTTGCTGATATGTTTGAATCCTCCATGCATGAGGTGAATATTTTGTGTCAAGGATAGAATACTGTCGTGTTTTGTGAGATAATTACATAATTTCTTAAAGTCTTCATAGGGTTCAAGTGTTAAACAGTAGATCTCAAATTGACCTTTTGAGAGGAGACCTTTTCACGTTGGCTAAATTTTTTCCCAAGATGATCATTTTGATAGCGGATATTGATTTTTCTCCACCAATTCTCGCGAGGCTGTGTTTATGGTTGTCTGTGGAGCCATCTACAGCACATATTTCGTTGCGGTGTTACTTTTGTGTGTGGCCGAGTTGCTCATGACTTTACATAAACTCTCTTTTGAAGGTTATAGTACCATCCATACATCATCTTGTTAAGTGTAAACTTGTCTGAGAGACACTATACCGTCGTAAATGTGCAAATATGGCATCTACCAATCATACAGCAAGCCTAGGCTTTGGAAACCATTGTGTTTTAATGGGTTGTAACTGTTTGGGAACTTAGTATTGGGATTAAAATGGATTCAAAAGAGGGAAATAAAAAGCTTAATTCGCATCCCACTGTACACTATGCACCGCTGTACCCCTACTATAAGGTGAATTGTATTCTAGTTAATTTCTAGTCCCAGGAAGACATGGCTCCTCTGCTTTTACTGCTGGCGCCTAGCTATGAACTTACTGTTCATGTTGCCGTCTGGCTCCTATTTGTCATATAATATTCATCTTTGAGCTAAATCATGTCACTGATATGTCAGTAAGATTAAAGTACATAATTGTCATTTCTAGGAAAAGAGCCAGGTTTTATAGACTACTCTTAAGTATGGAAAATTGCTTGCTACAATTCCTGCTCTTTTTCTATTGATCACTTCCTATACGCTTGGCTTTATAGAGCAGTCTATATTAAATACTTAGGTTTTTCACATCTAGTCTGAAGAACTTAGATCATCTTGGGTATAGTTGAAAGAGAATTAATAAAAAAATGGAATACTCAATCTATTTCGCTTACTCCATGGAATAAAAATTCAAGGAACATTATTAGAGAGGCATGAGAAACATTATGAGACTGATTTCGCAAAATTTTTTATTTGTGGTATATAAAATTGAGCAAAAAAAACTCTGAGGACCTTGGTCCATCGGCTACGTCAGTAGTCTGTAGAGCCCAGCAAACCACCTACTACCTGATGGTATTCCTGGTGCTTCTTCTGATGAGCAAGCCTGGCTTGAAGTCTTGTGTGCGTCAAACCGCTACGATGACTTCGCCCTGGGGCTACTAATGAGAAGAGGCGCCAAGGATACTAAGAGGTAGAAGGACGTTCACTGGGCTCTGGTCTGGCGCCCTCGGATTAATGATGTGGCTGCTGGATCAGGAACCTGCAAATCTATTTTCTCAACCAGACAATAAAAGCTGGAGACCTTAGTGATATAAAGTAGAACCCTGGCACCTCTTCTGATTAGTAGGCATGACGCATGAATGATGTTGCACGCACAGGAAGCTGTACGCGAAACACATTGGAATGCATGGCAGGGGAACTAGAAAGCCCCATGTCTATGTTGGCCTCATTTGGCTTACTTGCTATACTTCCCTTCTGTTTACTTAGATTGTTTCAGTGGCCAGTATTTTTGCTGGATTTGCAATCATTAATGTACTTTAGTTTATTTGATTGCAATTTGCTATTAACAAGGCTACTACGACTTATTAATTTAATATCCAAGTGTATTTGTAGCACCTTTTGTAGTCTTTCATATTCCTCACTATTCTCGGGTGTGTTTACCAATGGTACATAATTTACAGATATATTTGCTTAGTAATTGCACATTATTTTTAACATATTCATTATGTATATCTTCATGAATTATTCATTATTTGTAGATTATATTTTCTTATTGATTGTATATTACTTTTTTTTATTAACTGTTATCAAGAATATCATTAACATATCTTTAAAACTTCTGTTGTAATTTCTCATATTATTGTACATTTCTGGTTCATGCCACTGGCCTTGTTGCCTTGTTTTGCAAACGGTGACCTACTGTCTGCTGACATCTTCTTGTCTCCCCTGCCACTTTATTATATTTTCTATTTTTATTAATCCTGTGTTAGTGTGTGTTGTATTTAAGCCTAATTTTGTATTAATAAAAGCACGAGCATTGTATACCTTTGGTCTGTTCGTTGGATACTTTGTAGTAGTTTGTGTACCTTGGTGTATTGGTATTTTCTTCTTTAGATAGGTCAACTACACATAACTGATGTTTAGGACATCATGGTTGCTCATTCGTTTGCACTGGTTATCGAGCTGAATCCGACATGGAACTATATTGAGATGTTTGCATGGTCTCCTTGCATTTAAAAAGCATGGTGGCTCAATGGTTAGCACTGTTGCTTTGCAGCTGGGATCCTGGGTTCAAATCCCACCAAGGACGACACCTGCGAGGAACACAGGAGTGCTTGACTGAGCGAGTACTCCCATTTTTATGGTAGAGTTGGGTGACCGGTATATGAAAGTTATGGAGGGCTTTACACTTTCCTATGTTTTCTTCTTCCACCACATTAATCTCAGTAACTGACTGTTCACTTTCTGCCTAATGTATCCCTTGACATCTATCATTCACACAATATGATTGTTACTTAATTCTCTGCTAAGTTGTTTCAATCTTCTGACTGATCCATGTATAGAGGTAATTAAGTCTCAGGGTTACATTGTTACATATATTTTTTTCAACCCATGTGCCGGACTTCTGATGCCTAACTAAATCTGGATTATAATTTCGATTGTAGCAATTCCCTTAATTTCTAGAAAGCATTTCAACCACACAGGTTATATTTAATTGAGAATTTCCTACCAGTTAAAGGCTGATATGTTAACATGATACCATCGCTCTGCTTTTTTTTTTTCTTCTGATTTTTCAAAATTGAGATATAAACACATCATTTCTGCATTGACTTTAAAAGATTTCGGCAAATATATAGTGTTTTTTTTCACGATTTTGGAATAAAGTGGTAAAAAAATGCATTGTGTAAACACAACCTTAGGTTTTCATACTCTTCGAAATTCTAGTGCCTCTCATTTTTCAGACCCATCTGTTCTACATGAATCAATGTCCTTCAGCTGCCAGTGCTTTGACATTTTCAGGTTTCCAAGTGTGTGAATGTAATTATGTCGTATTGTCAATGAAAAGGCTATGAATAAGTTGGAACCTGAGGCTGACCTGCAGCTTCTTGTATTTTGTACATACATGGGTCATGACACGGGAAATGGAATAAAGCCGGAGCTACCAGGATTGTAGCAAGGTGACACCGCAACAGTTGGTTGCAGGTATGGCTTGATCTGCAGCAATCAGAAGAAGTTTTATTGTCCCGTATTTAGTCTGGTATAGACAATCAAGTTCTTAGCATCTCAGCCCTCAGCCTCACAAAGTCACTTTGTATGAGAAGGGAACCAAACTTGTACGGTAGCTGAGTGGTATCTCAGGTCTGAGTATAGTCATGATTCATCCTTTATATACACTGCTATGGAAATGCCTGGGAACGTAGTATCTCTCTTTGATGGTGGTGATTAGTAATGTTCTAATAAAACAGGATTTCATGGCTTGGCCTTACTCACTTCATAGTGTCAATTGGCTCGTTCGCTGCATGTTGGAGGCCCAGCGATGGGTTGTGGGATGTTTTGACATTGTTTTCTTGCCAAGACCTTGTGGATAAAGCTGCAGATTTCTCTGCTTAGCCGTGAATTTGCTATATAGTTTCAATTTCTGACATATTTCGCTAATGGACCAGAGAGATCTAGAAGTCAAGGTTTACTCTAATGCATTACAAGCATATATATGAGCTCATGCAGTTAAAGCAAGAAAGGAAGAATAATAAAATACAGAGATGTATAATTATAGGTCTTTGCATCTTGACAGTGGAAACTATTTCCTATTCCAGTGTTTAATGTAAGCTTGGTATGGTCTTGAAGACTGGCTAACAAAAGCTCCATGAAGAGGAGCCATCATAATATGCGGTACGTAACTAAACAAGGTCATTAATGTTAATTACCATTTTCATTTTAGAAATGTAAATCAGGGGTGTAGTCTTTGGAGGACAGTTACTACACTCCAATAGCCAGCTTGGCGACCATCCTCTTGGCATTTTTCCAGCTCTACACATACAACACTTATAATAAAAGATGTTTTATCAGTGGAACCAGAAAGCAAATCTATAAACAGACATATGTCCACTGCGATTGATTAAACAATATATAGAAAATATTTTTTTATGTATAATCTAAAAACAGGTAGGGAGCCACAGTACATATTATAAGGGTCATAACAAGCAAGGGGCAAACAACGCACTGAAAGAGTACGTCAGGAATCTATATAACCGGGGATGCGTCCCTCTGTCTGAAGCCCCTATAGACTGCGCATGCGCGACGCGCAGTCTGGCTCCAGACAGAAGAACGCATGGAGCCCTTACAGGTAAGAGGAGTGTATGGCGCCGGAGATCGCAGTATGCTTAGGCACTGAACGCATACCACGATCTCCGGCGCCATACTTACCTGACCAGGAGGAGCGTTGCCGCGGAGCCTCTCTTCGCCGGAGACCGGGGCAGGAGTGAGGCGTCGGATTGGCGCATAGCGCTGTCCGGCGCCATTTTACTGAAGACATATTTGCAGTGTGTTTTCAGCAATATGGCGCCGGACAGCGCGGTGCTCCGGCGCCGGTCTCCTCCCCCGGCCTCCGGCAGAACAGGACACAGCAGCGCTGGAGCACAGGGAAGAAAGGTGAGTATAAGTGTTTATTTTTTTTGTATGTGTGTACAGCGTGAAAGGGATGAGGGAGCCACACATACCAGGATTGGGGGGTGAGGGGACCATGCATACCAGGATTGGGGGGTGAGGGGACCATGCATACCAGGATTGGGGGATGAGGGGACCATGCATACCAGGATTGGGGGGTGAGGGGACCATGCATACCAGGATTAGGGGTGAGGGGTACCATACATACCAGGATAGGAATGCGGGGCACCATGCGTACCAGGATGAGGGGTACCAATCATACCAGGATAAGGATAAGGGGTGCCATGCATACCGGGATTGGGGGTGAGGGGTGCCATGCATACCGGGATTGGGGGTGGGGGGTGCCACGCATACCAGGATTGGGGGTGAGGGGTGCCACGCATTCTGGGATTGGGGGTGAGGGGTGCCAATCATACCGGGATCGGGGGTGGGGGGTGCCACGCATACAGTGATTGGGTGTGAGGGGTGCCACGCATACCAGGATTGGGGGTGAGGGGTGCCACGCATACCGGGATTGGGGGTGAGGGGTGCCACGCATACTGGGATTGGGGGTGAGGGGTGCCACACATTCCGGGATTTGGGGTGAGGGGTGCCACGCATTCAGGGTTTGGGGATGAGGGGTGCCATGCATACCAGGATAGGATGGTGGAGACAGGATGGGGGCAGCGCAAATACCAGGAGGGGGCAGCACATACCAGCATGGGAGACCATATACCAATAAAAATGCTCGCCACCCGGGCGTAGAACGGGTTCAATAGCTAGTTGTATATACACGGGGAAGTTGTGAAAATGTCCAAATAATACAATGTAATCAATCTACTTGTAAATATGTGTATGATAATACTACAAGAATAGGGATGCCAATGATTACCAAAAGAAACTATGAGTGAAACGAAAATTCACCATCATTATAAGGCAGTCCTAATAGGGAGAGCCACCACTCAAGGAGTGAGAAAGCTCTGGGCGAAATGGACATCTGAGTGGGGGCTCTCTCTATTATTTATTTTACTTATATAGCGCCATTAATTCCGCAGCGCTTTACAGACATTATCATCACTGTCCCCATTGGGGGCTCACAATCTAGATTCCCTATCAGTATGTCTTTGGAATGTTGGAGGAAACCGGAGGTAACCCATGCAAACACGGGGAGAACATACAAACTCCTTGCAGATGTCGTCCTTGGTGGGATTTGAGCCCGGGACCCCAGCGCTGCAAAGCAACAATGCTAACCACTGAGCCACCATGCTGCCATATCTTATCTTAAGGGTGAATTTTGGTTTGACTTATAGTTTCTTTTGGTAATCACTGGTATCCCTAATCATGTATCATCATACATGTATTTACGAGCACCTTGATTACATTCTATTATTTGTACATTTTCACAGCTTCACCGTGTATATGTAATTCCTGACATACTCTTTCAGTGTGTTGTTTGCCCCTTGTCTGTTATGACCCTTACTATATGTATTATGTGGCTCTCTACCTGTTTTTAGATTTATGCATATAAAATATTTTTTATACATTGTTGAATAAAATTAGTTTAACCAATCTCAGTGGATATTTGTCCTTTTATATATTTTTCTGTCTCTGTCGTAAATGGTGTTTGAGTCTTTTTCTTAGTAGTCTGTTTTCCCAACCTTGCCGGTTACATGGATGTGATTCCAGGCCAATACCATCTGTGTGTATGTTTGTTGCTGGCTTTTGAGACCAGTTGAGGCCACCATTCTTCTTTAGCTGACCAAACACATGAGATAATTGGCTGTCTATTGTCTTTTCTCCCCCCTACCCAAAAAAATATAGGTCTGCTAAGTGGGCATGTTTTGTTCAATAGGGCGTGGGGATAGACTAGTGGAAAACACCCCTAGCTGTGTTTTTTTTTTTTCTTCCATAGAAGAACATCCATGTTGAAATTCACAGCGAATATTGGAAGATTGTTGACTTGCTCCTATACGAATTAGATCGTTCGCTGATCCTGCTGTAATTGTCAGGAGCCCTTTACAGGGCCAATATATTGTGTAATACAATACTCAGTCTGATATGTACCTAAGATGTGTGCCAGCTGTAGGCTGCAGGGCAATTCGCACCCTTTACTGCAAGGAGTTGGGTGCGGAGTGGATGGGTGAAGGACTGATCCTGTACACCACTTCTACTTGCCAGTGGAAACTATGTTTAATAAAGTCGTCTGTATGTGGTATCTTTTTTTTTTTTTTACTTTTGCGTCATTTTACAATGAGATCTGTGCACGGATAACATAATACTCAAGTATAATTATCTTTGTAGGCTGTAAAGGGAAAGACGTGGTGGATGGGTTGCTCAGTTACCTTTGACAGTCTTGTGAATACCTTCCACAATACCATACCCAACATGTCTGACTCCTGTGTCCTGCTTTGCATGGCTATCAAAGCACTTGTTCTCTCGTAAATGAGTGCCTGGGGCTCATGCCTGCACACTGCATACTGTGAGAAAGGCAACACCCTTAGCAAAGCCCCCGCTCCAGATTGGATTGCACTAGCCTGGGAAGCCAAAGCATCCTTTCTAGTGGAGTTAGGTTACCTCCCCTTGAAAGCAAAGCTGAGTAAATTGACTCCAGTTACAAGCAGACACCATGTGGTTAAATAAAAAAATTGAAAAAAAAAATACGGAGCTGGCCGGTATCCCAAGATCTGTGGATCAACAGTAGAAATGACTTAATAGAAACCTTAGCTTCCCACTCCTTTAAAGTGTGTTTGGTTCCAGGTGGAGTGTTGCCTACATTGGCTACAACATCAGAAGGATCAGGAGTTTTTGCATACATGACACTGTATCACAGCCATGAAAAGTAAAATGCAAATCTTTATCAGTGTACACTTTTAGTTTTATTTGTGCAAGCATACAAATGAGACAAATCTACAAACACCGACTTCATTATATGATTCAAATCTTTAGTTTTACCTTCCAGTGTTTTTTGACCTTCAGGCAACTAGAATATAGGAAAGAAAGCTGCATAGTGTAAGTTTCTTCTCTTTGGGGTGTCTTTGATCATAATTCTGATCATGGATAAAAGCTGTAGCCTTCGATAACTTGTAGCACTCCCTGATATTAAATTCAATAGATTTTATTCACCCACGCTTGTGATAAAGCAATGTTGCTACCCAATTACAGGAGCATTTATCGGTTGAAATGGGTTGAACCAGTGTGTTATATGCATAGGTATATAACCTTTTTTTATTTTAGAGCATAGTCTGTACATATTAGATTGTTAGCCCCGTACCTATTAAATATATAGGCTTTCTGACCTTGTTGACATTGCTGAATCTCTGAAGTCTATCATCCACTGTTGTTATTTAATAGAGCGGAAGGTCTGGTTGGTGGCCCATATCTTCTCACAGGTAATACCAATCAATTAGTATAAAATAGCTATTGGTTTAGCAGGGCTGGACATGAGGGTAAGTGTTTTTTTCTGCAATAGTGTTTCACTAAATCAGATGTCTTGCTATTTGGTGTGACGCAAACTGCAAGGGGTTGTCTAGACCAAGTCTACCGCCATGTAGGGACTTTGGACATCTAGACACTCACACACTCTCTGACTCTATTCTACCACTGACATCTATATCTTCACTCCATAACACAGACAGCGCCACTGCTTTCTACAATGCCACTCTCACATCAGCTATTGACTCAGTCGCCCCTCTTGTGCATGGCAGAGTGCGACGAATCAATTGACGACCCTGGCACAATAACCTCACTAAAAAGCTTCATCAAGTGTCCAGGGTTGCAGAGCGGCGTTTGAAGAAAACACATTCGCAAGATGACTTCACTGCATTAAAACAAGCAACACCCGCATTCAAATCAGCCCTCACCTCCGTTAAACAGTCCTACTTCACAACCCTCATATCCTCCTTATCCTACAAACCAAAACAACTATTCAACACTTTTAACTCCCTCCTCTGCCCTCCACTGCCCCCTCCGACCTCCCTCATCACTGCTGAGAACTTTGCCACACACTTCAAAAACAAGATCGACCAAACAAGGCAAGCCTTCATTGTTCGACCACCACAAACTTTTTGTTTTCCAGACCACTGCCCTTCCCCCATAACCTCCCTCTCCAACATCACTGAAGAAGAGCTTACCCGCCTCCTCTCCAAATCACACCTCACCACTTGACCCTCAATCTACTAAACTGCTTGTGCATTCCCTCATCTCCCACCTTGACAACTGCAACATCCTCCTCTGTGGCCTACCTGCTAACTCTCTCGCACCTCTCCAGTCTGTCCTTAACTCTGCTGCCTGACTAGTCCATCTCTCTCCTCGCTACTCCTCTGCTACCCCCTTTGCAAATCCCTTCACTAGCTCCCAATTGCCCAGCGTATCTAGTTCAAACTACTAACACTGACCTACAAAGCCATCCATAACCTCTCTCCTCCGTACATCTCTGAACTAATGTCCCTATATATTCCCTCACGTAATCTCCGGTCCTCCCAAGACCACCTCCTCTCCTCCACACTTATTCGTTCCTCACCCAATTGCCTCCAAGACTTCTCCTGAATATCCCCCATCCTCTGGAATTCTGTGCCTCAACACGTCCGTTTATGCGCCACATTCGGATCCTTCAGACGGAACCTGAAAACCCATCTCTTCAAGAAAGCTTATAACCTGCAATGACCACGCTGCCGCGTCACCATCACCAGAGCTGCTGCAACCCCCCAACATACTGTCTCCTTCCCGACCATCCAGTAATGTAAGCCCGCAAGGGCAGGGTCTTCTTCCCTCTGTACCAGTCTATCATTGTTAGTTAATTTACTGTAAGTGATATCTGTATTTTGTATGTAACCCCTTCTTATGTACAGCACCATTTATTCAATGGCGCTATATAAATAAATAAATTAATAATAATAATAATAATAATATAGCCTCTTCAGAGAGGAAGAGAACAGGAGCTCTGGAGCCATCTATCGGATGTAGCAATCCTAACAGTTAATATCGGCTTTTGCCACATGACTTTGAAGAAGAAGCCAAACTATGTGAGAAGGCATTTTTAAAGGGTCAATTTTGACTTAGGATTGCTTCTTACAATAGTAGGCACTAGAGTTCCTGTCCTCTTCTCTACAGAGGCTGCTTGCATATGTAAAGTCCCAAGGAAGCATTGCATAGCATATAAGTGTTCCTACACCGGCTTGGTGCGCTCCACAAGGAGAAACCTTACCCCTATGCACTCATTGAAACATCATGTCATAATTGATTGACCATAACAGTCAATCATGGTTATGCCACATGGCATGTTGTTATAATACCAGTGTAACTTGGCTAATGTAATTGATGCCCCCATGTTGTCTGACAAAAAAAAAAAATTCTAGGCATGGATGTTTATAAAATAATATAGGAAGCCATACTATCCTTCCATCACCCCATAGATGCAGCACAGTCCGTTCAAAGGTCTGTATCAGCTTCGGGAGAAATGTCTGTATCATCCAGATGTCAACTAGGTGTGGAAGCCTGTAATTCACATTTGGTGATGACGGTTTTTGGAGGTGTCTGTTTTTTATTTTAAAAACATCCATACCTCGAAACCTTTTTCTTTTTAGCATCTCATAACACCTATAAACAACACGAAGTTTCTGAAACTTTGTTAAAATTTACTCCTCAAGAGCTGATCCTGACAACCTGAGGAAAAAAGGAGGACCATTTTGTCTACATAATGCATCTAGAGATTATGTATTTATATTCTTTCAGATTTAGTGTGTGGTGTACTGTGCTCTTAAAGAGGACCATTTGCCAGTTTTATCATGTTAAACTGGTCATATCATGGAATAGTGGCTTTGCAGAGATGAATAAAATGTCTTTATTTTTTTAATTTCTCCTCTCTGTTGCACAGATACTAATTTGTAAACTTTAGAAGATAAACCCAACTGCCATTACTAGAGATTCTTGTCTGGAGGCATTGATATTTTCCACTGCATGATATTGACCAATCATAAGAAAGAGGCGTCATGCAGGGGAAAAAAAGAACATGCCCACAGAAAGACTGAAGAACATGACCTCTAGTAAGATGTAATGATAGACAGCCCTGTTCTCAGTCGTGTGTAGTATAGAGCAGAGTGCAATTACAATTATCTCTTAAGCTCCACCTCCCCTCTCAAAGTGCTTACTACTCTACCTTTCCCCCAACACTGATTTAGGTGACATGAAGGCTTTGCTGCATTCCCTTCCACCCTCTACACTGAATGCTGTTAGATGAGAGCTGGAGGTGTTCATAAAGACACTCAGCTTAGCTGCCCCCTCTCTACCATACTAACTGCTGGGTGATGAAAGCTGGAGATGTTTGTAATCACACTCGGCTGTTGAACGCATGGCTGAGATCAAGGCTGTCTTACCATTATATCTCACAGGCTAAAGCATGTTCTTCTGACCTTCTGGAGGTATGTTAGTTTTTTCCCCTGAATAATGCATCCTGCTTGTTATTCCACAATGTCATTAGACTTCTCATAAATTATAATCTAAACTTCACAAGCTGAGAAATAAAAAAAATAATTCAGCTCTGCCGCCACTATTCCATGATGTGGCCAGATTAACATGCTCTAACTTGTGAAAGGTCCTCTTTAAAGTAAGTACAGTTACTTACAGTTTGTCCTATAAACATGCCCCTCCTTGTCATTACCCTAAAAACAGGAGTAGAAGTCTCTATAAAGAATTGAAAACTTTCAAAGAGTGTGCTTTACTTTTTAATTTTCTCTAATTGGCTTTAATAACTGTAATTACCATTTTACCACACAGCTCATAAAATATTCTGCTATCAGTCTCCAAGGAAAACAGAGTGGAAAATGAATATTAATGCTATGATTGATAAATTAACAGTGTGCCACTCTCTCAAGTAGTTTACGGATAGATTAAAGGGAGCCTGTCACTTGATTTATGCTGCCTAAACTGTGGGCAGCATGAGTGTGAACTCTGCTATATGATTGCAGCCAGGTATGTTTTTCTCAAATGCTCCGGTATTAAAAATCCAGCTCGGGACTGTTGCCAGAGGCTAGACTAGTCCAGAGCCGCCCCCAGTTGGCTTCTCCCTGCTCAAGGTGATTGACAGGTCTCTCCTTGTCAATCAGCCTCTGCAGTGCAGGCGACAAAGCCCTGCGAACCTCCTACTTGCCGGCATTCTGTAGGCCCGGCGCAATGTTATGCATATGTCACGCCCCATTGATCATGTCCTGCCCTAGCCAGTAATTAGAAGAGGCCGTGGAGATGTCAGCAAGTAAGAGGAGGTTCCCAGGGCTATAGACTAACGACCCTTCCGCTGCATCAGGGTCCTTTTTTTTTTTTCTTTCTTCTCAACCCTTGTAGCCAGGTATTAAAAGCCGGTGACCTCGGTGATCTAAAGTGCTAGCAACATCCTCGCTGTGAAATGCATTGACATGGCCAGGGGGGTCTTGCTAGGCGGGTGCTTGTTTTTGCTTAGAGAAGCTTAATGCCTGCGTCTCTTCCCCCTTTTTTTTTTTTTTGAGTACCGACACATAATATATGTATATTTTTTCTTTTGTGGCAGTGCAAGGGTTAACTTGCATGAATGGTTAATGGAAGCGGGTGGCGGTGCATAAACCGGCGCAGCCAAAGCCATAATGATCCTTTCAAAAACCAACACCTTTCCTCCAGGCTGATTGAAATGCTAAGATCAAAGCATCCACACTCAGACTCGCACACACATCCTTCAAAGCAATGCACGATTGATACTGAAAACGGAAAAGCTGCTGGTGATGTAATATAGCTTTTTATTTCACCCCCCTCCGCCTCCCTCTCTTTCTCTCTCCCCCTCTCTGTTTAAACACAGGCCGCCCTTGTTTATTTAGAGAAGCAAAGTGTGCTGAGAGCTGGGGAGGCAGGCAGGAGAGATACCCAGGTATTCCAAACTGCAGCCTGATTTCGGGGAACGCTGCCAGTTATCGGAGATCAGCTGCCACCCAGGTTGATTTTTCATCTTGTCCCCTCACATCCTGCTGATTCTTGCCTTTTGGACTTATTAAAACGTAAACTTTTAGCTGCAGGTAAAAACGTGCGTGTAATGCTGAAAAGGTTAAAAAAAAATATGGAGTGATGGACATTTACTGGAAATATCAGAGAATTCATCTACTTAAAGGGAGTCGGTCATACCTAAACCTCAATTAAACCACTTATACAGTCTTACAGGTGACTTAGCCCCTACAAAATTCATCACTGTACTGTAGACTTTACTACTTTTACAAAAAAAAACATTTTATTACATATGCTAATCGGGGTCCTCAGTGCATCTTTGGCGTGGGTAAGAGCTCAGTGAACCCTTACGCCCCCTCAGTTAGTGTCCTCCCCATGTCCCCTTAGATTGATTGACATGAACTTGATTGACATGAATTAAATTCTCAGCCCTACACACTGACACTGCTGGAGCCCAGCAAGCGCAAGAACATCACGTCAGTGTAGGTTCTCACCCCCCCCCTACTGTCTGCAGTAACCGCTCACTGCATAAAGGTTCAAAGAGTAGCAAGCGGCCGCTGCACACAAGAGATAGGGATGAGAGCGTGTCTGCACTGACGCTGCACTATAGGGTACTGCAGTGTCGGTGTGTGCAGGGCTGGGAATTCAATACAGGCAGTGCTCAAATGATTGCTGTTAATCTAACTAAAGGGGCGGAATGGTGCACTGAGCTCTTGGCCACACCAAGGCTGCACCAAGGACCCCATAATGACCATATGTAATAAAACTGTTTTTATGTTAAAGTAAAATAGTGAAATCTGCACTACAGGTATTACTTTTATAGTGACTGATTCCCCTAAATGATAGTAATTAGAGTTTTGGGGGTGACACTCACTTTAACTGATCACAAGGTAAAATTCCTGTAATCCAGCATTAAACAAGTGCACGCTGTGGTCCACTTGAAGATGCTGATCTGCAGAGGTGATGGTCACATCAGATCAGTCAGTCCTCCACTGATCTGATGTATTATATGGATTAGCTATGCTAAGGATAAGCCATCAGTATTATTAGGGTACGTGCCCACGATCAGGCTATAGCTGCGCTTTTGGACACATCGTATTTTTGCTGTGTCCAAAGCGCTGCGTCCGATCACACAGGTAAATCCTTATGTGTTCATTGAACACATGCGGAGTTACCGCACCCTATACATTCTATTGGGGAAATTTCAGTTGCAGAGAGTAGCGTCTCCGCAACAGAAATTGACATGCTGCAGCTCGTAAAGCCGCGCCGCCGTTGAGTCAAATGGAAGCACAGTGGGCATGGGATATAAATCCCATCCTCTGTCCTTCTACTGTAGAACGCAGCAATTTGGACGCAGCGCAGGTGTGCTGCGTCCAAAACGCTGCAAATACTGATCATGAGCACGAACCCTTAGGATGCCACAAAAGTAATTTACAGTGCATTGCACAAACTGACAATGCGTTTCAATAGGCACATTTTTAAAATTTTTCACGTTGGTGATGCTGAAGGGAAATTAGACATTTGCTACCAGCCAGGTTCATCAGCAAATTATAGTTGGTTGCGGTTGGACCTGTTAGTTGGAAAGCTTTTGGGGGGACCATTGTAACAAAAAAAATTGCAAAATAAAAGACCTGTAATTTTTTTAATGTACTGTCCTGTGTTTTTTCTTTTTCTTTTTAATTTATATCTCTACTTACTGTTAGTACATGGTAACCTTCATTGGGCTGAATATACAGTTGAAACCAGAAGTTTACATACACTATATAAACGGACACATACGCATGTTTTTCTCAATATCTGACATGAAATCAGACTAAACCTTTCCCGTTTTAGGTCAATTAGGATTACCATAATTTTTAATATTTGCCAAATGCCAGCATAATGAGAGCGAGAGAATGTTTTAAGACATTTTTATTACATTATTGCAAAGTCAAAAGTTTACATACATTTCATTAGTATTTGGTACCATTGCCCTTAAACTGAATGACTTGGGTCAAACGTTTGGGATATCCTTCCACAAGCTTCTCACAATTGTTGGTCGGAATTTGGGCCCATTCCTCCTGACAAAACTGGTGTAACTGATCCAGGTTTGTGTGTCGCCTTGCTCGCACCTGCCTTTTCAGCTTTGCCCATAAATTTTCAATGGGATTGAGATCAGTGCTTTGTGATGGCCATTCCAAAACATTGACTTTGTTATCCTTAAGCCACTTTGTTACCATTTTCGCAGTATGCTTCGGGTCATTGTCCATTTGGAAGACCCATTTTACCCAAGCTTTAACTTCCTGGCTGATGTCTTGAGATGTTGCTTCAGTATTGCCACATAATCTTCTTTTCTCATGATGCCATCTATTTTGTGAAGTGCCCATTCCCTTCTGCAGCAAAACAACCCCACAACATGATGCTGCCACCCCCATGTTTCACAGTTGGGATGGTGTTCTTAGGCTTCCAAGCTTCTCCCTTTTTCCTCCAAGTGTAACTATGGTCATTATGCCCAAAAAGTTCAATTTTAGTTTCATCAGACCACAGGACATGTCTCCAAAAATTAAGGTCTTTTTTTTCCTGTGTACATTGCAAACATTAATCTGGCTTTTTTATGTTTCTTTTGGAGTAATGGCTTCTTCCTGTTAGAGTGGCCTTTCAGCCCATGTTGATACAGTACTCATTTCGCTGTGGTTATTGACACAATCTTACCAGCTTCCACCATCATCTTCACAAGGTCTTTTGCTTTTGACCTTGGGTTGATATGCACAAGTCGGACCAAAGCACGTTCATCTCTGGGACACAGAACCTGTCTCCTTCCTGAGCGGTATGATGGCTGGACATTCCCATCTTGTTTGTACAGATGAACAAGGCACCTTCTGGTATCTTGAAATTGTACCCAAGGATGAGCCAGACTTGTGCAAGTCCACAATTCTCTTCCTGATATCTTGGCTGATTTCGTTAGACTTTCCCATGATGGTACACAAAGAAGCAGTGTGTTTCAGGTGTGCATTAAAATACATGGACAGCTGTGTCTCTAATTAACTCAAAAGCTTCCAAACACATGACATCATTATATGGGCAGTCCAGAATTGTTTAAAGGCATCTTAATCTTAGTGTATGTTGACTTTTGACTTTGCAGTAAGTAATAAAAATACCTTAAAACATTCTCTCTCTCATTATTATGGCATTTGGCAAATATTAAAAATTATGGCAATCCTAATTGAGCTAAAACAGGAAAGGTTTATTCTGATTTCAAGTCAGATATTGAGAAAAACATGCATATGTGTCTTTTTATATAGTGTATGTAAACTTCTGGTTTCAACTGTATGTTTAATAGCACAGTCCTTACACAGCAGATTGCCTATACATGCAATGAGAAGTAAATAAATGATCAATACGCAGCATCGCAAAGTATACTACTCTCCTTCCCCAATAATGTGTTGCAATATGGCAGCAAGTGACCAGTCCTGTCCATCAGCCTCGTCCAATTGAAATATTCTTCACATGGGAAAGCTGCTTTTCTATTGGAGGAGCTAATGGACAGGTCTGGTCACATGCTCCTTCACCAAAAGGCATTTTGTGAGCAGGAAAGCTGTGCAGTCTGTGAGTAAGAAGGCTCTAAAAAGTATGGGAAGACTTTTGATACCTTTTATAATTGTAAATGTGCACAAAATCACATCTTAAACACATTTATTAAAAAAAAAGATAAAGTCGCCAACCCCCTTCAACGAAACCAAGCTGCAATACCAGACACAATCCATGGAAAGGTATAGAATAAGTTTTTGGAAGAAAGTAGCCATATTTTTCGATTACTAAAATTAAATGGTGCCCAGTGGAATAAATTATTGGGCTTTTTGTGCAATACATATTTATGTTGGACCTTCCGGAGTAAGAGCCGCCCTTTTATTGAGGACTTTCTCTAAGGGCTCATGCATATGACCGTATTTTCGGTCCGAGTACGGTCCAACAAAACATCAGATCACACTTGGACCAATGTTATTCTGTGGGGCCATGCACATGTCTGATTTTTTTTCCTTGGACCGAGTTGGATCCAATTATTGGATCACATTGCAAATCAATGAGTACATGGAAATCATCAGACTGCACTCTGATGACATTGAGTGCCGTCTGTTTTCCACTCACTGACTGAATAGAGATAGAAGATGGAGAATTTTGCTTTCCCATCTTCTCCTCATCTGAGAAAATTGAATCACTCTGTGATCAATCTCCGATCAGAGCGTGATTAGTATAATCAGCCCGAATGAGAGATACGCTGGGGGGGACCCTAGCCTAATATAGGATTTTTTGTATTAGAGTCATCCCATAAAACATCAACCAATGTATTTGAAACCTTATTCATCATCTCTATGAATATGGAGCAATACTATTGGCCAGTGATATACTTTCCATTATGGGCAGCTGTCAGTTCTACTTATTGTATCAAAGTGTGATGTAATTCATAAAATCATGTAAGTTTGGTATTCTTAGTAACCTGCCCTGCCTCCTTTTCGGAATTATTATTTTTCAATATATATTTAATAGATTTATTTATTTTTATAATCATATTGTGTAGAATGAGCGGATTTCTGCCGGTTGACCTGTCCCATGTCCTTAATTTCTTACAGTGAGTGGGTTTAGATTGGTCCTGCAAGTGTAGGACGCAGCTTCACCTTGAATTACAAGAGTATTACTGGGCTCTTTTGATGTTCCTTCCTCACTTCCTGAGTCGTCTCAATGCCTCTTTGATGGATTATTGTATTTTGCCTTTTCAAAGCTCTGGTATTGTGTGTCTGGCTAACAGTAAAACAAAAGCTTCACGTTCCCATCTGGTTCTCTGCACAGTGACCCTGGGAAGAGACGCGCACATATATATAAAATGTGGTTTGGTAAGGAGAGAGTTAAATTTTTTTTCCATTTTTTTCTCCCCTCTAATTGTACTGAGGTTTGATACATCACCTCTTGCATGTTCCACTTTCTTAGGGGCTATGATGTAAGAACATGCTTGCGTTGTTAGTCAAGAAGTGATGAAATGATTGCGGTACTGTGTTATCTGATGGAAAGTTCTCGGGGATTTTCTGATGATGGCTTAAACTACAGGTGGGATTTGTTAGACCATTTATTTCACTGGAATTGGTGGAATTCTCAGAAGTGAAGAAAACCCCAGCATTGTCTCCTGACATTATATGTCACCTGAATAATCATGGATGGCCTTAAAGAGAGATGAGTCATGCTGAACCAGTGATGTGGTTTTCATTGTACATATATCCGAAGGAAACAAGCTGGACAAAGGGTCAAAAGTGAAGGGTCCCAGCCATTAACGCCCACCACAGATCCAATCTAAAATATAGGAACATAGTAAAGTGGCGCATTGAAGCTCACTTGCCCTACAACCCAAAATGAGGTCTATAATTGATGTCTAGTATTCCCTTAACTTGATGCCTCCAAAGTTTCAGGGTTTTATTTCCTCGCGGTTCCAAAGTTTGCTGAGGTGCCTATGACAAACGATTCATTTTTCTTAACTTGATTTGACTAGACCTTTTTATTACCTATCATCAAGATAGATTAGAACTTTTTGATCAATGAGGTCCAATTGCTGGGACTCGTACTGATTAGCAGAATGGGGAACTCTTATCCCCATTAGAATGGAGTGGCAGTGCACATGCTCAACCAGCACACCATTTATTCTTTAGGGGGCTGCCGAGTGCTGTGTTCTGGCTTTTTCCGGCAGCCCTATAGATAATTAATGGAGCAATGGTTGGGCGTTCACCCTGGAGCATTATCTTGTCACAAGATAAAGGTTCTCCATTGGGGAATTTTTATCCCCAAACAACTTTCCGTCTGATAGCATGTGTCTCACTGCTGCGACCCACGCCGATCAGTAATCACCTAACCAGTGGATAAGTCAAAGGCGTTATCTAGCCGATTAAAAAAATAATAATACAAGAAGCATTTGATAAAGGCCACGGCCCCACTATCAGTATTTGGTCAGTATTTTTTCTCAGGAGTGGGAGACAAAACCAGGAGTGGGTGATAAATGCAGAATTGGTGACTTGTTTCTATTATACCTTTTCTCTGATTGTTCCTCACCTGGTTTTGTCTCCCAGTCCTGAGAAAAAATACTGACCGAATACTGACCAAATACTGACAGTGGGGCCTTGGCCAAAGAGTCAAAGTAGCATGAAAAAGAACAAACGCTATACTCTTTACAGATACACCATCGCTTTTTAACACTCCACTGGTCTTTACTTCCATTTACCTTTGGTCACACAAAAAGAAGTGACAGCTTAGCCAATCACTGGTCATAGCATTGCTCCACTCAAGACCTCATTTAGATGTTTATGATTTTTATGATATACAGTACAGACCAAAAGTTTGGACACACCTTCTCATTTAAAGATTTTTCTGTATTTTCATGACTATGAAAAGTGTACATTCACACTGAAGGCATCAAAACTATGAATTAACACATGTGGAATTATATAGTTAACAACAAAAAAGTGTGAAACAACTGAAAATATGTCTTATATTCTAGGTTCTTCAAAGTAGCCACCTTTTGCTTTGATGACTGCTTTGCACACTCTTGGCATTCTCTTGATGAGCTTCAAGAGATAGTCACCGGAAATGGTCTTCCAACAATCTTGACGGAGTTCCCAGAGATGCTTAGCACTTGTTGGCCCTTTTGCCTTCACTCTGCGGTCCAGCTCACCCCAAACCATCTCGATTGGGTTCAGGTCTGGTGACTGTGGAGGCCAGGTCATCTGGGGTAGCACCCCATCACTCTCCTTCTTGGTCAAATAGCCCTTACACAGCCTGGAGGTGTGTTTGGGGTCATTGTCCTGTTGAAAAATAAATGATGGTCCAACTAAACGCAAACCGGATGGAATAGCATGCCGCTGCAAGATGCTGTGGTAGCCATGCTGGTTCAGTATGCCTTCAATTTTGAATAAATCCCCAACAGTGTCACCAGAAAAGCACCCCCACACCATCACACCTCCTCCTCCATGCTTCACGGCAGGAACCAGGCATGTAGAGTCCATCCGTTCACCTTTTCTGCGTCGCACAAAGACACGGTGGTTGGAACCAAAGATCTCAAATTTGGACTCATCAGACTAAAGCACAGATTTCCACTGGTCTAATATCCATTCCTTGTGTTCTTAAGCCCAAACAAGTCTCTTCTGCTTGTTGCCTGTCCTCAGCAGTAGTTTCCTAGCAGCTATTTTACCATGAAGGCCTGCTGCACAAAGTCTCCTCTTAACAGTTGTTGAAGAGATGTGACCTGGTCTCTAATCGAAGCTGCTGTTAACCTGCGATTTCTGAGGCTGGTGACTCGGATAAACTTCTCCTCAGAAGAAGAGGTGACTCTTGGTGTTCCTTTCCGGGGGCGGTCCTCATGTGAGCCATTTTCTTTGTAGCGCTTGATGGTTTTTGCAACTGCACTTGGGGACACTTTCAAAGTTTTCCCAATTTTTCGGACTGACTGACCTTAATTTCTTAAAGTAATGATGGCCACTCGTTTTTCTTTACTTAGCTGCTTTTTTCTTGCCATAATACAAATTCTAACAGTCTATTGAGTAGGACTATCAGCCTTGTATCCACCTGACTTCTGCACAACACAACTGATGGTCCCAACCCCATTTATAAGACAAGAAATCCCACTTATTAAACCTGACAGGGCACACCTGTGAAGTGAAAACCATTTCCGGTGATTGCCTCTTGAAGCTCATCAAGAGAATGCCAAGAGTGTGCAAAGCAGTCATCAAAACAAAAGGTGGCTACTTTGAAAAACCTAGAATATAAGACATATTTTCAGTTGTTGCACAATTTTTTGTTAAGTATATAATTCCACATGTGTTAATTCATAGTTTTGATGCCTTCAGTGTGAATGTACAATTTTCAAAGTCATGGAAATACAGAAAAATCTTTAAATGAGAAGGCGTGTCCAAACTTTTGGTCTGTACTGTATTTCATATTTTTTTTATAATATATTTTATATTTTAATTTAAATGTCATATAGTCAATGTTTGCATACATCTCAGCATTTACAGAGTGCTGCTGTATTGTAGTTTGCACCTGTTCACATTGCTTTGTTGTGTTTAAGAGGAGCTGGTCAGTTTTTGTATTTTGTGGTATATATTTGGAGGTGGTTACTATTTGGCTGAGCATTTCTCCCGTTAGACTAAGGCTGTTTTCGATTGGTGCTGGACCCTACCTGCCTGGGAGTGGCACATCTGATTGTTATTAGGTTTATGGTCCTATTAGAGACAGGTCGCCGCTAAGTACCTTCATTTTATAAGTGTATATCCTATATAGCAATAATGCAGTCTAAATTTCATCTATTCATTGTCTGCAGACATCTTAGCGCTTACAGAGTGCTGCTGTTTTCTTTTCTTTGCCTGATTTTTATCGTACCTTAAAAAATGGACCGCTGCTCATCAGTGTTTTGGATCTGAGTTTCTTCACTGTTTGGTCAATGATTTTCACTGATGGAGAAAAAATAAATTTCAAAGCTTCTCTTATACATTTCAATGTTAGCCACAGGCAACACGTGAATTCTACAGTGAAGTCATCTGTAATTTTCAGGAGCCCATATTCTTGTATGGGTAATTTGATTTGTGGCTTGGATCAAAAACAGACATAATTTTTTGTCTAAACCTTTTTATCTAAACATTTTTTTTAATTTTTTTTTTTATCTAAACCTTTTATAGTGGTTTTGTCTTCACACAACCACCCAAGGTGAGCAAACCTATTGTTTTTCCTCTCTCCTATATTAGGGTTTTACCCTATTGTGCACTTCTCCCTTCACAGTCACTGTTTATTCATGATTTTTTGTGGACCACTCGACCATGGAGACTATAATAAGTTTGTATTCTATAGGTCAAAAACATTGATAAAACACATACGTGATTCATGGACTTCTGATTGAGGCCGTAGAGTCTGTAGTTAACTGATCTTTAATTCCAATTGTGTGGCGAGGGCCAAGATGTAGAGGTCAGCGGGGACCCGTGTGTTACCAGTTTGAGGTCTGTCCCTTCACATTTTGGCTTTGTCCAACCAGTGATGACCATATCTGACTTATAGGGTCACCCCTCTTTGACAAGGGGAATGATAATACTCAGTTGGAAATGTATTCAGAAATTTCTGGGCTCAGTAATTGAGGAATTCTCACAGCTCTAGGTCGTGCCAAAGATGCTCAAAAATTATTTCACGAGAAGAAGAAGTATCTACTAAGACTTGGAGTCAGGAGTCCTGACCGGTCCTTATCTATGTGTTAGATTTTACGTGTTTAAACCTTAAAATAATTCAGAAATGCCAAATGGGTGACATATTAGAAAAGCTGAGTTGGTATAAACGAATGTGTGACTATTCCAATCGTGTAGCGGGTGTGACGCATAATTAAAGGAACTGTCAGCAGGCATTTTACCCCAGAATTCACCTCACAGGTGGATGGACTCGCATATCCCTGGAAATGGTCTTTCTGTCTGCTGAGTGCAACGTTTGCTAACGAGTCTGAGTTTGGTGTCTCCAGGCCCGAGTGAGGAGACCTGCTGGCTGCAGCCCGCTGTCCTTTGAAAGCTGAGATCTTTAAAGTACAGCCAAATGCTTAGTGAGTGAGGAATGATGTGCAATGGAAAGATTGTGTCTCACTTCCTGCTAACATGCTCTGCATACTATACCTCATCTATTATACCTTCTTCAAAGCCGAGGCTCAAGTCCTGGGCCGTGTTGCCATCTCCCCTTTCACTAGGCCCCACAGCGGGTATCAGCCTGTCTCTAAATCCAGCGTTCCTGTATTTCTGGTAATGAATTTACTTTTGTTGCTTGCTAATATCTAGAGCTATTTAAATAAAGCTCCTAGTTTAGGAAACCCCAGAACTTTTCACAGTCAGATTGGAAACTTTGAGAAGGCTTTTGCCGTGATTTGTGTTGGAAAGGCACACTGCTGTATAAAGCTTTGAGAGGGTGTTCTGGCTCAAGTATAAAGAAGACTCTCTTCTAATGGCTTGTCGGGCTCAGAACATAGTAGAACTTAAAAGACATTCATAAAAGAGAAAAATTATATATAGAAAAAATCTCTTTCACACCAAAGTAGTATTTATTAAAATAACACTAAGGAAATATTTTTCTTTCTTTTTATTTCATGCTTTTTGGATGTTTCTAAAGACCTCGAAATGTCATTCTCCTTGAAGTTATGAGTCCCTTCTTGGGAAAGTTATGTCTACCTTTGCAGCAAAGATTTATTTTTTCATTGTTCATAATCCTCTAAAATAAAAGAATGACACAGCTTTGCAAATATTCTTCACCATGAAACTCCAGCACAGAAAGGAGCGAAGACCTTCAGTGTCATTCAGCTTGTCAATCTTTATTTGATCCAGCAATATGATAAGCAGATCTAGTCCAACGTTTCGACCTATGCTACTTTGCAAGTAGTCTTGATTACAATGTTCTTTATGTTTTGTGTCTGCAGCTTCTGTACAGGCCTATATGTATCTATGGTAACAAACAATGAATTAATTCTGTGTAATCCTATTACCATGATTTGTCTCCTACTTAAATAGGTTGTACACTACATATACATTGATGCCCTATCCATAGTGTCTGATTGGCCGGGGTCCGACTTAGGACCCCCGCCGATCAGCTGTTGTCAGCTTAGGCGGCCGCTGGCTGAAAGTACTTATTTGCTGAGCTTGGCCGTCGTGGGGTACTACACTTCCGCCTCCTATTAAATTAAATGGGAGGCGGATGTGTAGTACCCCGCGGCAGCCACTACAACTAAACGGCCAAGCTCGGCAACTAAGTACTTCCAGCCGAAAGCCACCTCCGCTGGCACTGATAACAGCTGATCGGCCGGGGTCCAGCACCACTGCCAATCAGACATTGAAGGATACTTCATCAGTTTATAAGTAGTGGACAATTTCTTTGAATCTGTTGTTGGGTTGCCTTTATTCTGCCTGTGGTTTGAGCAGGATTAATCAGCAACCGTCTCTGTTTTTGCAACTCTGTATGTTTTACTCCGAAACCCAGACTTGGAAGTCAGTCCGGCAAAATGAGTCACTGATGACTAGTCCAAGAGGCCGGTCCCTGGTGTATTCTCCCTGCCCCGATTCCCATGACTGACAATTCTCTACCTATATATGTGTGTGTGTGTGTGTGTGTGTGTGTGTGTGTGTGTGTACAAGGAGAGACCAGTCAATCAAGGGAAGCGAAGTGAGAGACTCTCTCCAAGACGCATGGACACCCGTCAGCCTTTCAAAGTTTGTTTCCTCTGAAACACTGCAGAGTGCAACATACACAGCTGTAGAAGCACCGTCCATGTTTGATTCGTGTGGCCCCTGGTTTTGGCAGCCGGAATCTCCTTTAATGCTAACCTGACCCTTTTTGATTATAAATATGGATGTAGCCATTAAAAAATTGATCCTGTATCATTAGTAAATATGGGTCATCAGCCTTTTACACGTATTCATTAAAAATGATGTTGGGTCATGTTTTAAAGTAGGGGTGGACAAATCTCTGAGAATCAGTCAGACCAATCCAGAGGCCTCTTTTCAATATCTATACAGCTATGGGAAATTTACAAGGCCTTAATCCTTTCGCTGCCAAGGATGTATGTGAGGGCTCTTACTTTATTGGGGTTTCTTTTGCGTCTCTGTGCCACCCAATCTGAGATTGAATTTATTGAGACGCAGGTGCATACCAGACTGGAAAGGTGCGCAGAAAACTGCCTGACATACCAGCTAAGAGTTGTGAATTTATTCACATGTCCCACTACATCAGCCATGACAGTGTACTGTGGCCGCTTCGGGAGTACCACCTATTAGCTGCTGATGTCTGCAGCTCTGCTTTTGATTAGCCGACCTGCCATGATGTCACATGTGCATCATGCCGAAACGATGGCATTGCGCCAGGATGGCTAACTGTAAGATAAGCCGTAGATGTCAGCTGGTAAGTGGCAGTACTACTTCTCCTTTGCAGGGCCACAGATGACTGCCTTGGTCAATGATATGGGGCATACAAATCGATTTGCACCAACTTTATCAACTAATATTATGCACGCATCCTTTTATTTTTAATAGGAAATGTCTTCACCATCAAATCAAACCAGAGTCATTGTAACGGGTCTGGGAGGTGGAACCTCTGAGCAACTATACAACGGGGCAGTCCTTGTAAGGAAGCGGGTGGCTCCCAGGGTAGGCGGGCAGGTAGTCACGGCTAGTAACGGGGACAGTCTCTGGTAGAAGGGCAGGAGGTCACGGCAAGTGACGGGGACAGTCTCTGGGTAGAAGGGCAGGAGGTCACGGCAAGTGACGGGGACAGTCTCTTGACAGGTGGGTGGTCACGGCAAGTGACGGCAGAGCCTCCAGATAGGCTAGCAGGTGGACGCTCCCAGGTGAACGGGCAAGAGTCTCTGGACAGGCAGGTGGTCACAGCAAGTGACGGCTAAGCCTCCAGATAAGCTAGCAGGTAGCAGGTGGACGCTCCCAGGTGAACGGGCAAGAGTCTCTGGACAGGCAGGTGGTCACAGCAAGTGACGGCTAAGCCTCCAGGTAGGCTAGCAGGTAGCAGGTGGACGCTCCCAGGTGAGCGCGCAAGAGTCTCTGGACAGGCAGGTGGTCACAGCAAGTGACGGCTGAGCCTCCAGGTAGGCTAGCAGGCAGATAGCAGGGGGACGCTCCCAGGTGAGCGGGTAAGAGTCTCTGGACAGGCAGGTGGTCACAGCACGTGACGGCAGAGCCTCCAGGTAGGCTAGCAGGCAGGTAGCAGGCAGACGCTCCCAGGTGAGCGGGTAAGAGTCTCTGGACAGGCAGGTGGTCACAGCACGTGACGGCAGAGCCTCCAGGTAGGCTAGCAGGCAGGTAGCAGGCGGACGCTCCCAGGTGGGCGGGTAAGAGTCTCTGGACAGGCAGGTGGTCACAGCACGTGACGGCAGAGCCTCCAGGTAGGCTAGCAGGCAGGTAGCAGATGAGCGCTCCCAGGTGAGCGGGCAAACAGATCCATAGACAGACTGGCAGGGCTGGTAGGCAGACTGTCGGACCGCAGGAAAGTAAGCAGATAGACAAGTATCAGGCAGGTATCAAGCAGGAATCTGGCAGGAATCTGGCAGGTAACTGGCAGGAATCTGGTTACGGGACCTGAGGGCTGAAGCAGAGTGATAGGCTATGTAACAACATTGCTCGGGCACCTCCATTTTGGAGGAGGTGCCTTATATATGGTGAGGTCCTCCGGCCATTGGCCGGGGACTCCTTAGGACGGCGCGCGCGGCCCCTATAAGAGAGGGGGAGCGCGCGCGCCCTAAGCACAGTGGCCGGGAAGCAGCGCACGCTGCCAGCAGAGCGGGAGGAAGACGCCGGGCACGGAGCGGAGAGGTGAGGGGAACAACGTCCCTGCCTAGCAGGAGGCAGGGACGCCGACGCTACAGTACCCCCCCCCTTTAGGCACCCCCTTTTTTAGGCCAGACAGAAATTTATCAAGGATGAGAAGGGCATGGATGTTCTCCCGGGGCTCCCACGTTCTCTCCTCAGGACCAAACCCCTTCCAATTTACTAGAAAAAAGGTCTTTCCTCTTACCCTTTTGGTGGCCAGAATGTTCTCTACCTCAAACTCGTTTTCAGCGGAAACTGGAGCAGGAGGCGTACCTGTAGACTTGGCGAAAGAGTTAAGTACCACGGGTTTGAGGAGAGATACATGGAAGGAGTTAGGGATCCGCAAGTTGGCCGGGAGTTTCAATTTATAGGCCACCGGGTTGATTTGTTTGATAACTTCCAGTGGGCCGATGAACCGAGGCCCTAACTTGTAGGAAGGAATCTTGAGCCGGACATACTTGGACGAGAGTCAGACTTTATCTCCAGGACGGAATTGTGGAGGATCCAGGCGTTTTTTGTCAGCGTGTTTTTTCATCCGCTCGGACGACTGAAGGAGTGCGGATCGGGTACTCTCCCAAATGGAGGAGAATTCGCTAACGAGAGATTCCGCAGCCGGATTGCCCACCGAGGTGGAGACGGGAAATGGGATCCGAGGATGCTGACCGAAGACTACAAAAAACGGGGATTTGGAGGAAGATTCGCTCAAGGTGATTATTGTAAGAGAACTCGGCCCATGGTAGGAGATCCACCCAGTCCGAATGGTGGGCATTAACGAAGTGCCGGAGGTAACTGGTCAGGATCTGATTGATCCGCTCCACTTGACCATTGGACTGTGGGTGGTAAGCGGAGGAGAAGTCCAGGGTGACGTCAAGCAGCTTACATGTGGCTCTCCAGAAGCGTGAGGTGAACTGAACCCCACGATCCGACACGATGTGGAGGGGCAGGCCATGGAGACGGAAGATGTGGCGGATAAAGTCTTTAGCCAGCTCGGGTGCAGACAGGAGGCCCGGCAGGGGAATGAAGTGAGCCATCTTGGAAAAAGCGGTCAGCGACCACCCAAATGACCGTACAACCGGCAGAGACAGGGAGATCCGTTATAAAGTCCATAGCTATATGCTGCCATGGGGCAGCAGGTACAGGAAGAGGAAGGAGGCGACCGGCTGGCAGCTGTCTCGGAACCTTGTTGCGGGCGCAGGACACACAGGCTGAAACAAAGTCTATTACGTCCTTGTGCAGGGTAGGCCACCAGTAATGCCGGGTAATAAGCTGGAGGGTCTTTTTCTGACCGGCGTGGCCAGCTAGCTTAGACGAGTGACCCCAGTGTAGGACCTTCTTCCGATCAGGTACTGTTACGAACGTCTTACCGGGAGGGAGACGATTTAGATTCACGGGGGCCACCTGCATTACTCTGGTGGGATCAATGATGTGCTTAGGCTCCTCCTCTAGATCAGACACCAGGAAGGATCGGGACAAGGCGTCAGCTTTGATGTTTTTGTCTGCCGGGTGAAAATGAAGAACGAAATCAAAGCGGGCAAAAAAACAAGGACCACCGGGCTTGGCGCGGGTTAAGTCTCTGGGCACTCTGGAGGTAAGCCAAGTTCTTGTGGTCCGTGTAAATAATTACCGGGTGAAGAGCCCCCTCGAGCAGGTAACGCCACTCCTCCAGTGCCAGCTTAATGGCCAATAACTCTCGGTCTCTTATAGAATAATTGCGCTCAGAAGTGGAGAAGAGTTTGGAGAAGAAGCCGCAAGTTACCATTCTTCCGGAAGACGACTTTTGGGTAAGTACCGCTCCGGCTTCAGAGGAGGAGGCGTCCACTTTCAGAAAGAATTGTTTGTTGCCGTCCGGACGATGCAGCACCGGGGCGGAAGAGAAAGCCTGTTTTAAGGAAAGAAAGGCTTCCTCTGCTTCGGGCGGCCATTCTGTGGGATTAGTGCCCTTACGGGTGAGCGCAGAGATTGGGGCAGTCTGGGAAGCGAAGTGCGGTATGAAGAGGCGGTAGTAGTTGGCGAAGCCCAGGAACCGCTGAATAGCCTTCAACCCCTCTGGTCGGGGCCACTTCTGGATGGCAGACAGTTTCTCAGGATCCATTCGTAGGCCGGTCTGAGAGATTATGTAGCCCAAAAACGGAAGCGAGGTCTGCTCAAAGAGGCACTTCTAATATTTAGCGTAGAGGTGGTTCTGCCTGAGCCTGAGCAGGACCTGACGAACATCCCTCCGGTGAGTGAGAAGATCCGGAGAGAAGACCAAGATGTCGTCTAGGTATACCACTATGCTGGAGTAGAGAAGGTCCCGGAAGATGTCATTGACCAACTCTTGAAAGACGGCGGGAACGTTACAGAGACCGAAGGGCATTACTAGGTATTCATAGTGGCCGTCCCGGGTGTTGAATGCCGTCTTCCATTCATCCCCCTGACGGATACGGACCAGGTTATACGCCCCACGGAGGTCCAGCTTGGTGAAGATTCTAGCCCCCCTCAGACGGTCAAATAATTCCGGAATGAGCAGAAGGGGGTATTTATTCTTCACAGTGATCTGGTTAAGGCCTCTATAGTTTATACAGGGACGGAGTGAGCCGTCCTTCTTTTTGACGAAGAAGAAGCCTGCTCCCGCCGGGGAGGTCGATTTCCGGATAAATCCCCGGGCCAGATTCTCCTCAATATATTCAGACATGGACCGGGTCTCAGCAGCGGACAAAGGGTAAATACGCCCACGGGGAGGAGTAGCGCCGGGTATCAGGTCGATTGGGCAGTCGTATGGTCTATGAGGGGGTAATGTCTCTGCCTCCTTTTTATTAAAGACGTCCGCATAAGACCGGGGTAGGAGAAGGACGGACAGGATGGACGGGAACTAAACAAGTCTTATGGCAGTCCTGTCCCCAGCGAAGGACTTCTCCGGTCTGCCAATCAAGCACGGGTGCATGTTTCTGAAGCCAAGGTAGGCCTAGCAAGAGGGCGTGAGAGAGTCCAGGCAGAACATGAAAGAAGATGCTCTCAGAGTGCAGTATTCCCACCTGCAGGGTTATGGATTCGGTGATGAGTTGGATGGGATGTGGTAAGAGGCCCCCATCTACGGCAGCGACAGATAAGGGTACAGCTAGAGGTTTGGTGGGAATGCGGTATTTCTCTACCAGGGACTGAGAAATGAGATTTCCGGCAGCTCCAGAGTCAAGTTGGGCTCGTTCAAAATAACGGTTCTCCCCGCAGATGATAGAGACCGACAGCAACAGAGATGGAGAGGGTTTACTCTTATCTAGGACGACCTCTCTGAGCGATCCTAGACACAGGCGTTTCCCGACCTCTCCGAGCAGGAACGGATCCGGTGCTCCTTACTGCCACAGTAGAAGCAGCTCCCCTCGGCTCGGCATAACTCTTGACCGGTCTTGACCATCTTGGTCTGGTCAACCTGCATAGGCTCGGGTGAGTGCGCCTGGGGAGTAACGGGAGAAGTGATGGGTTTCTGGAAGGTAGGGGCTAGACGTGGAAACCTCTCACGGGTGACCTCTTTGGCGCGCTCCTGGAACCGGATGTCAATTCGGGTGGCAAGAGTTATTAAGTCGTCGAGAGTGGTAGGAATGTCCCGACCGGCGAGTTCATCTTTAATACCGCCGAACAGACCCTCCCAAAAGACAGACACCAGGGCGTCGTTATCCCAGGCCAGCTCCGAAGCAAGGGTACGGAACCGTATGGCATATTGGCCCACGGTGAGATTTCCTTGACGAAGGCGTAGCAGAGATGATGCGGATGAGGTCCTCCGTCCTGGTTCATCGAAGACTTTCCGGAAAGCCGTGAGAAAGGCTGGCAGGTTGGACACCAGGGGGTCTCCTCTCTCCCATCGAGGATTTAGCCAAGCCAGTGCCTCTCCCTTGAGATGGGACATGATGAAGGCTACTTTGACTCGGTTGGTGGAAAACTGGTGTGCCAACAGTTCGAAGTGCAGAGTGCTCTGGTTAATGAAGCCCCGTGCCTGGCTGGGATCTCCGCCAAAACGAGGAGGAGCGGAGAGGCGGGGACCGGGAAGAGATGCCATGGTGTTGATGGGCTGCAGCGGTGCCGGGGTAGTAAGTGTGCGTGTGGAGGCAGCTCCCGAACAGGTAGACAATGTGTCCAGGCGGGAGTTAACACTACGCAGGTGACTCAGGATGGACTCCTGTTGGGACCTCTGACGGGAAAGTTCATGACATAAGTCCGAGAGCGAGGGAGCTTGGGTGCCACCGGGTTCCATGGCCCGAGCAAACTGTAACGGGTCTGGGAGGTGGAACCTCTGAGCAACTATACAAAGGGGCAGTCCTTGTAAGGAAGCGGGTGGCTCCCAGGGTAGGCGGGCTGGTAGTCACGGCTAGTGACGGGGACAGTCTCTGGGTAGAAGGGCAGGAGGTCACGGCAAGTGACGGGGACAGTCTCTTGACAGGCGGGTGGTCACGGCAAGTGACGGCTAAGCCTCCAGATAGGCTAGCAGGCGGGTAGCAGGTGGACGCTCCCAGGTGAGCGGGTAAGCGTCTCTGGACAGGCAGGTGGTCACAGCACGTGACGGCAGAGCCTCCAGGTAGGCTAGCAGGCAGGTAGCAGGCGGACGCTTCCAGGTGAGCGAGCAAGAGTCTCTGGACAGGCAGGTGGTCACAGCACGTGACGGCAGAGCCTCCAGGTAGGCTAGCAGGCAGGTAGCAGGCGGACGCTCCCAGGTGAGCGAGCAAGAGTCTCTGGACAGGCAGGTGGTCACAGCACATGACGGCAGAGCCTCCAGGTAGGCTAGCAGGCAGGTAGCAGGCGGACGCTCCCAGGTGAGCGGGTAAGAGTCTCTGGACAGGCAGGTGGTCACAGCACGTGACGGCAGAGCCTCCAGGTAGGCTAGCAGGCAGGTAGCAGGCTTACGCTCCCAGGTGAGTGGGTAAGAGTCTCTGGACAGGCAGGTGGTCACAGCACGTGACGGCAGAGCCTCCAGGTAGGCTAGCAGGCAGGTAGCAGGCTTACGCTCCCAGGTGAGTGGGTAAGAGTCTCTGGACAGGCAGGTGGTCACAGCACGTGACGGCAGAGCCTCCAGGTAGGCTAGCAGGCAGGTAGCAGATGAGCGCTCCCAGGTGAGCGGGCAAACAGATCCATAGAGAGACTGGCAGGGCTGGTAGGCAGACTGTCGGACCGCAGGAAAGTAAGCAGATAGACAAGTATCAGGCAGGAATCTGGCAGGTAACTGGCAGGAATCTGGTTACGGGACCTGAGGGCTGAAGCAGAGTGATAGGCTATGTAACAACATTGCTCTGGCACTTCCATTTTGGAGAAGGTGCCTTATATATGGTGAGGTCCTCCGGCCATTGGCCGGGGACTCCTTAGGACGGCGCGCGCGGCCCCTTTAAGAGAGGGGGAGCGCGCGCGCCCTAAGCACAGTGGCCGGGAAGCAGCGCGCGCTGCCAGCAGAGCGGGAGGAAGACGCCGGGCACGGAGCGGAGAGGTGAGGGGAACAACGTCCCTGCCTAGCAGGAGGCAGGGACGCCGACGCTACAGTCATTTTGTAGGTTCAATATTCCTGGTGCAATACTTCACCTCTTTTATCAATCAAGATAAATGTGTGTTCTATTTAGGGGTAGAGACTTGTTTTCTTCTACTAAGGGAGTTAATGCCCCAATGCACATTGGATTAAAGTACCAATATTTTAAGAATTACAGTGATGCCAACTTAGCCATCACATATTTAGTCCATTTTGCCAACGTTCTTTTTTTGAACCAGATATTTTCCATCTAATTTTTGTCCTGAAAAAAATTCAAACACTAAAAAAACTATATCAAACATTAAAAAAACTGATGGAAAGTGCTCCTTGAGCAGATCAACTGATATTTCTCAGGGAGGTGAGTGACTTCTCACCTGATTCGGTTGTGTAGTAGGCACAAACCTGGTAATTGCTAAAATGATCCTCCACGGCCGCAGCTACACCCTCTGAAACTCCATAGCAGATCCAGATTGAGATTTCAGGAAAAAAAGAAACAAAAATTGGGCTTCCAAAAACGCTGCCAACTGCAAGGAAGAGAAAATTAATGTTCAAAAAAACGTTAAAAATGTATTGAACTATGCGTTACGGAGCCGGTCCAGCCCCTTCATCAGGCTCATACTTTATTTTCTTAATCTCAAACATTGACAGTCTGTGATCGTTCAGCTAAAATGATTGTTTGCTCTTAAAGGGCTATTCCCATCTCCGTATAATGATCTTGTGGGATAGTACTTTTGTTTACAGCTCAGTGTCTAGGAGATTGACCACCGCTGCTGTCTAGCTTGTAAGCACTGCGCTGAAGCTGGCCGGGAATAGGAGGTGGTAACGGCACATTCCAGCAATCCTGGAAAGCTTTGTAACAGTTCTTAGAAACTCAATAGAAACCTGCTGTACACAAAAGAAAATTAATATCTCAAGAAAGGCTGAGAAATTGCAAATTTTCTTGAATTAACAATACCCACTTATGAAGATGGGATAAACTCTTTAAGTTTTTACTTGCCGAACAATCGTTTTGGTTAGAATCGTTCATTTTCCCAAACTTTATTGTATATGGGGGGACCTTAAGAAGCTGAGTAATTGCAGATCTAATCCAACAACTCTGTACGTAATAAGATTACTTGTACTTGTAAACTTAGACATAAGTGACATGTATGAACTCTGCACATCCTGATCTATTATTGTTAGAAGATGCTGTGTGTCCCAGGTTCTGCTTTAGGTAGAATTTAAGCATCAAAAATATATTTTTGATGAGTTTTCTATAACATTATACTTATTCGATTTTGCAACAAAAGAGTAAAGTGTGGATTAGCATCTAACATTTTTATATAGATTTAGTATGGCATGCCTTTTACTTTTATTGTTATACTGTTATTTGTTGTTTTTTTTTTGTTTGCTTGATAATTGTCCAGATATATATATATTTTTTGCAGTATTTATGATAACCACTAGGGCTACCACTGCGACTCCCTAAAGTTGCTAAATTTCCAAGATTTCAGTATGCAGATTTGCTATTCAGGAACCTGAAACCTGCGGGTGACACCAGCTTTAATAGCATAGCAATATTGATTGTTACTAAGCTGTTCTAGGAATGAGAATCTTTTGGTGCATTGTAAAAACCTGTTATTTTTTATTATAATTATTCTGGTCTTTCCTTTCCAGTAGTTGCAGAGTTGAAATGAATAGTATACCTGTACAACTCAAATGTCATGGTTTTCACGTTGATATTTTACTCCAGCACTTAATTACAAGTTATAAATTCCATTTATTCCATTCGGAAACCACACAACCAGTGTAAACACCTATCTCTAATGGCATGAAGACTGTTTTATAGACTAGTAATTGGGTTCTAAATTCCAGTTGCTGTGGTTGATTTTGCAATTTTTCTTGGGGCTAAATGATTGCTACACAGAGTGCCTAGCAAGACTTCCACTGATGGAGACCTTGTCAGAACTTCCCCAAGGTCGTGTATTCATTAAGAGCAACTGGCAATTCATCCCATACATGCCATTCCAACACACAAACATATACACATGCACGCACTTCACAGCTACCGGCTTGGCATTCCTCCCCAACAGATCTCTGAATACAGTGACATGCAGGCTGCAGAGAACTCGTATTATAAAATGACTGACCTCTTAGGTTATTAATGTACCTGTCTGGAGAGAACAATCAGATTTCCTTCCATGGGAATCTTTTTTTTTTTTAAATTTTTTTTTCATTAGTTGTCAACATTCTAAAGAGGGATGGGAAGAGAACCATCAAAATAAATGCACACTGACTGCAATTTACAGGCTTAATTATAACCTATACTTTAAGGGGTATGTTCACACTACTTTTTTTTTTTATGTCAGCACTTTTCAGCCATTTTTAGGAGCAGGGCCACTTGAAAAACGACTTGCTCTTCATATTTTCAGGCTTTTGTAACTGCTTTAAGGTTTCAAAAATACCTGGTGGATGTCACTGCTTGAAGCCGCTATTGATGGAAAACACTACAAAGTATACACTGTCCAATCAAAAGGCTATAAAAAAACGCTTCAGTAAAAAAAAAAAAAAAAAATCTTCGCAAAAAACATTTGAAAAACTTTTCAGGAAACAAAAGACTCCATTTTTACCATAAGGCCACGGCCCCACTATCAGTATTTGGTCAGTATTCGGTCAGTACTTTTTCTCAGGAGTGGGAGCCAAAACCAGGAGTGGGTGATAAATGCAGAATTGGTGACTTGTTTCTATTATTCCTTTTTATTGATTGTTCGTCACCTGGTTTTGTCTCCCACTCCTGAGAAAAAATACTAACCGAATACTGATAGTGGGGCCGTGGCCTAAGTGTCATCAGTGTTTTTGAACAGTATGTCGCTGATGTGTGCATAAGGCCTAAGACTGTAGGAAAAGAACTACAAACATTGCATTTTGTAGTGGTTCTTTACACTTTTGGTGCCTTTTGAAAAAAAAAAAAAAAAAAAATTTTTCCCCAAGTCTCTGTGGAATTCACAGCAAAGAAGTAGGCCAAATAAGAAATATTTGGGTATGGACCATGCACCTAATTTTAGTGAGATTAGTGTTATTTTGGCTTTATCATGTCTAGTGAGTAAGGAACTGCTGGACCCACTGGAATCAGTTAACATCAATTGATGTTAAAGGGAATCTGTCACGACTTTGGAGTTATCAGACCTCCACTATGGCCATAAATTGTATAGAAAAGTAAATGTATACATACCTGTATGGCCATAGTAAGGTTTGATTGCAGAGAAAAGCGCTTTAATCAATTCTATTTTGTACAGGCTTGGTGTCCGGGGAACACCAAGCAATATATGCTTAATTATCATATTCCCCCCCTCCCCTGCATGTTACAGGACCCTGTGACATGCACTGTGCTCCCTGACTCCTCGGGCATGCGCAAAGTGCCACTTACATAGAGCGTGCTTTGCTTCATCCCGGCCCGTCTCTCCGTGCTCTGCGCCGCAGGTTTCTATTGCGCAGGCACCAGGGGGTCACTCACTTCCCGGCGCCTTCGCAATAGAAACCTGCAGCGCAGAGCACGGAGAGACGGGATGAAGCAAAGCGCGCTCCAAAGTGGTGATAGATTCCCTTCAAAGTGGTGGTCCGAAACACAAATTAATCTTCATTGTAAATCTATCTATTTTATAATATATTTATTTTTATTAAAAAGTCCCTATCATTTCCTAACTACACTAAATGATTTATTTTAATTTTTTTTTTACTACTTCATTTTTAATTACTCTTCGTTTGAGAAACCCGGTGTATGCTGGGATACTCAAACAAAACGTCATCAGGGGGCAGAGGCTGAGGTCACTTGCAGGGGCGGCGCTGGTCTCTGCACGACAGGTAATCCTTTTACAACGCGCACTGTCAGTGCAGTGCACTCTGTTGCCGGCTTGTTACTTCTCATCAGAGCAAGCGAGAGAGTGCACTGTCATTGTGCATATTGCACAATTACAAGAATCTACTAAACATACGTTGGAAATAATTCATAACCCAAACTTGCTCGGTAGAGCAGGGACTAGCCCTGCCCCGAAACGAATGTCTCTGATGACGCTCCGTTTCAGGGAGGGGCGATTTGTGTTTCAGACTACCTCTTTAATGGATGGCCAGTGATAGAGATTATCACGATTGTCATTCTTTTGTTCCTTGGACCTGCGCAAACTCTGAGTGGCTTGTCTAATACAATAGTTTTAAGATGAAAATATGAGGATACTAATCTGTCCAATAAATAGGGATACTTTTTTGGACTTTTTTGACAGATATTGCATTTTGCTTCACTCTTACAAGCACACAGCATATCTGGCTTGTATATATACAGTTTATGCGAAACAGAAACTCATAAATTCAGATATTGGTGATCAAATTGAGGCTATAAGAAGGTGAATGAAGGTATATTGGCTGAACCCCATTAATGTCTGTGATCTACTTTACTAGAACGGATTTCATGCATTTGGCACATTACTGGTTATGAATTAGTGATTTGTAATCACAAAGTTGAAAGGAATTGAAATACTGTCTGTCTGGATTTCTGATCACCCATCTCCCTTTAAAAGATAGACTGCTTGTTTTCTAATTCTGTCCCCCCCCCGTCCCCCCGCCCATATACCCTGGCTCAGCCGCACCCCAGAGCTGGCCATGGCAGCTGCAGTACTAGGAGGGCGAGCATGCTTTCTACCCATGCAACTGCTTCCCTGGCAACCAGCTCTTTGAAGATGACCCCCTTGTGGTTTGCTTGTTGTCTCCCTTGTGTAGAATTATTGATTGGCGTTTGGGGGAAGGGAAGCTTAGATTCTCCACTAAGTTTTCCCAGCCTTCTTCAGATTGTTTCTTGCCAATCCTGATTTAAAAAAAAAATAATAATAATTAAAAGTAATAATACAAAATAAAGGTGTGAGCCACAATTTTCGGGTTCTCGATGATCCTTTCATACACAATGGCTGCAAATATTTATACCATCTTACAAGTGCATAGCTGTACAAATGCCTATATCTACAAATCGGACTGTATGGTCTGATTCCCATAAAAAGTAGTTTAATTGATTAATATATCTTATAAATGAATCATATGCTGTTTTGGGTTTCATAAAAGAACCCAAGTTATATGATAGTACAACGCAGAATTTAAAGAGGGAACACATGTTGTCGCGTGGAACTGTTTGCACGAGCAGCACATTTGTGGCTAAGACATGGAGCCTGCTTTATCCTTGGTAAGAAGCCAAGTGTCTGATCATAAAAATAGTACTAAAAACCATTCCTGAATATTAAATGGATAAAGCAGAAACTGACATCTGCATTGCAAAATTGTGTTTTTCACATATGTGTACTTAAAGGGGTTGTCCACTACTTTGACAACCCCTTTAAGTAAACTACTTGGACAACTCCTTCTTAAATTCTGTAGTCCCATTTCAGGAATGTCTGCACCAGCTCTTCTGTCACTCGTGTGACTTTGTTATATTATGTTGCATGATGCTGTTAATCAGCGACCACTGATTGGCTGCAGTGCTCACGCCTTCACCGGACATCTGAGTGTCGTCCAAGAGAAGTGTGAGTGAAGCAGCCTATTAGCGGACACTGATTGCTGCGCTCGCACTTCTCTCAGACAAGACTTGGACATCCAGGTGGAGGCGTGCTGCAGACAATTTGTGGGCGCTTACTGGCTGCAGCGCTCGTGACGTAACAACGTAATGTGAGCACTGGGAGACCCGGCGCTGACATCACTGCGGGAAGTGTGTATTGGCTTTTCTTATTTTACTCAGAGGACCAAAGCATTTAAGAAAGGGTTTTGCATGCAGTGGACAAGCCCTTTAATTTTGTTTGGCAACCATATGTTACTATTCAAAATGTATACACTATTAAAAAGATCTTGGATCTGATGAGGATAGTGCACTTACTCTAAAAATACATATCTAAGTAATGCATTTTGAACAAACCTCCCCCACCAAAAAATAATTAAAAAAAACATTAAATAAGCATTAAATAAGTTTTAAGACCGTCTCTTATTGAACATATTTTTAAACCTAGAAAATTGTAAAAGGAAAATGAATGGGTATGGTAGAAGGAGAAGGAATATAGGAGGAGCTCAGATCTGGTACACAATCATGGTTTGATCTGAAACAGCCAGTGCTAACCGGAATTGTATATGGTGTTTTCGTTTATCGAGCTATAGAGGTGGTCACGAGTCCATGTAGGACATTGGTCGTCCGAGGATTTTTCTGTTATGATAGTCCTTTATGTCAAGGAATAATCCTGTGGTAAGTAGGTTACTGTAGTTTTCCTTTTGCTTTTATGTGACACGTTTCCTCTTAGAAAAAAAATGTTTTTTTGAGGGGACTTCTGTAGACTATATAGGATATAAGAAGGGGGGAGGATAAGGGGAGAAGAGGATGTGCAGACTTCATCCACCTTCTAAGGTCATCCCAACTAGTGCATAAGGAAAAGGAAGTACTAATGAGGGTTTTTCAGATGGTATTCCCAGTCAATTGCGGGCTAAAATAAGAATTTTAATATAATACTAGAAAACTTTCAAAAGTGATTTTACAGCCATGCTGACAGATTTTTAAAGTAACCACAACAGCCTCATGTGGTCTAAGATTTATTCATTTATTATGCATTTTTGTTTTAAACATGTTGTAAAGTTCATCGGAATCTGGCCATGGACTAATACAATGACATGACCACTTTGAAGAGGGCCAGATCGGGTGCTAGGGAAAACTTTATGTAAAGTGTTAGTCATGGACACAGAAGGGTATCCCAGCTTCTTGAAATCTTTTCATGGCTGGGTCATAATTACCTTTTTGCTTTTCGAGTCAAACGGTTGAAACATTTCTTTAGTTTAAATTGTCTGCCTTAATAAGCTGTGTTTATGGACTTTTAAGGAGTTGTCCATTACTTTGATAATTATGACCTATCCACAGGATTCATCAATATCAGATCAGTGGGGGTCCGACATCCAGCTGTTAAAAACTCTTGTAGAGGCTAGGTGTGAAGCGTTTTTGGAGCTGAAACCGCTGTTCCATACACTGTGTAGTGGCTGCTCCTGAGCACTGCAGATCATTTGAATAGCAGCGAATCAGCACATTTTTAAATGTGTTTAAAATGCTAAGTACATAACTTTATAACAGACTTATTATTACATTCCTGAGATCCTGATTCTGCTGCCAATTTCTGACCTTCCTGGTTTGTTCCCACACAAAAAGAAGGACTCTTCACCCAGAAAGGAGGCCTCCATGTTCATGTCAGCTTGTGTGTACAGCTGTGAAGCAGAAAGGGGCTGGCTTAGTTGGTGAAATGAGCACATCAGCCAGCCCCTTTTTTTACTTATCACTTGCCATATACGGAACTGAAGGGAAGCCTCCTTTTTTTCTGCTAAAAGGAAACGAATTATGCACTAGATCAGTGTCGGAAATTATAAGTATAAACAGTAATTTATGCAAATTAGCTTTTAACAAGTTTAAATCTTTTTTTTTTTTTGTCTGGCAACCCCTTTTAAGTGGTTGTGGTGTTTGATTGGCCGCTTGGCCCCTTCTAGTTTTGCAAACCATGACTTCACCTTCGGTTTTATATATTATGTTTCACCTTTGCTACATACACACGAGCGATTCCATTTCGAGATCGATGTAACTCTTAGCCCAGAGGTGCACAACATTTTCTGGTCTGTGGGTCACATGGTCACATTGAACTATTTCGAAGGGCCGCAATAAATCCTAAAGGGGGTAGTATCTTATGAGAGGTTTATGGCATATCAATTGTACATTATATGCTATAAATGTCTATGCAGGTTCTATTACCAGGACTCCCACATAGATGGAGAATTGTTAAATGTAAAAAACAGTCTTTCTCTCTGTGTATTTATGAAAGCAAAGTACAGTAGTTTTTGCCAGGCAGAAGTTTATATTTCTGGGGTATGACTGCCTGGTAAATAACAGCTGATGACAGTGGCCAGATTAACCAGCTGTGGCAGGGGATTGGCATAGACGTGTGGGCATCATAGTGCTTGTTCCATTCCTGCTGCCAGAAATGGCATATGTAGTTTCAAATATCTTCCGATCAAAGCATGGAGATTCTTACATGTACTCTGAAGTCTTTTGTATGTGAAAATGAGTTGCTTTAAAGGGAGAGCCACCTTTTGTCCATTTAGTTGGTGGACTGTTAAAAAAAAACATCAGTACCTGCAGGACGAAGCTGCTTCTTTAAGAGGATCTGTCACCAAATCTTTCACGTTGAGCTACAATACACTTAATACAGATTTTACATCAGAATTAAGAATTTTGATAATGACTGATTAATTCTGACAGAGAAAGAAGCAGATTTCTCTGATCAAAATAAATTACATGTTTTGTGGGAATGTCACCTTTACTTTATCTTGAAGAATATTATATTAGAAATTATAGTCTCCTTTGCCTGATAGTTATGAATTTTGAGCAAAAATAGAGAAAATTTCTTCAACAGAGTTGTGACAACCACACAACTAAACACAGTGGCTTTTTTTTTTTTTTTTTTTTGATGGGCATAAATACTTAATAGATTTCGTTCTTCTGCCCATCTGAAAAGACATGACAAAGGGGTAAATGCGAATCATGTGAGCTTGTCCAACCCCCTCTTCTCAAGTCTCTCCCCCCCCCCAATAATCTTCCTTACCCTACCAGGAAGAAACACATTGTACAATGATGTTGGATTAAATTGGCCACAGCAGCCTTGCAGCCTTTTATTAACAATTATTAACAAAATAACAACCATCTAGTGGGGTGGTCCTTGAAGCCCCAAACTTATAAACAGGTCACATAAGTCCACCTTGGCCCCAGGTCATAACTTACCTTTAGCCACTATGCACCAGCTCAGAGGCACCTATTAATTAACCTGGCCAATGAAAATAACCATTAGCCACGGGCCCTCAAATCCCTTCCCCGGGATTATTTAAACACCCGTCACCACTCAATTCCACCTAGGGGTGGTCCAGAACCTTGTGAGATCCCCCCCCCACCAATCCACCATTATCCAGTTCCACCAACTTCGAGAACTTCCCCCCCATGCCTAATTGCTATAACATATCACTTTTTTTTAATGTAAAAGCTTCCCATAAAATTCCCGTTCCTACTTTCCCAATCATGCCCACTGATAATTACAATAGGGAGGGTGGGTGGTCAACTCCAGTTCTTGCTAGTAGCTACCCAAAATGCTTGCCCACTAGCAAATGGCCAACCCTTATATATTGTCCCTCCTACCTCTGACTCCTCCTCCCCAGACCTAAAGTAACCCCTCCTGCAACCTCTTTTAACCCCAAAACTCCTATACTATCCAGCTCCCTTTTATTCCCGCCTTAACCCCGTCTTGTCAGCCTTCCTTTACGCCAGGGGCCCCATATGGCCTCTCTTACACCGCTGAAAGAAAAGCACAGATATACACCTGAACTTTCTGCGTCATTGCACCCTGTGCCTCCATCTGAGTACAGTTTTTCGGTGGATGCATAGCCTAAATGTAGCATGAACAGGGACTAAGGGTCTCGCTTTTACAGTGAAATGAGGTGTATTTCCCTTGGCTTCATTTACACAATGCTCTTGTGCCCTATGCTGCTGGACTGGAGTCTCCGACAATCAGTTTTTCTTTAGAACCATTCACTGTATTTTCTGCCGATCTGTTATATTATAATGTTGTTTACTATATTCACTTGCACATTTTAGGCCAAGAGATAGCCCTTTATGGAGGTAAGAATTGGACGCTTTTACCTCCAAAGCAGACCATTACTATGATGAAGAGACTCCATAAACTACTTCCCAACACACACACAACATTCTCCCTCCTTCCCAACCAGAAACCTCAGTACATCCTCATTGATTTCATTTCTAAAGCGCAGAGGAATGCATGGAGTGATGTGCAGAGGTTCTTGCCAAGCTGAGAGGTTGGGAACATAACTTGGTTTCTGTTGCTTCATGCCCTGTAGCAGTAAGGAATTTGAGTTTGAACAAAAGAAAACTGTAAAATGCTGTGTGTGTGTATTTTATTCCCTTTAACCCTCTTTTTGCTAGATACTGGATCGAAGCGTCTTGGAGACCACAGGAGTTAGACTCCCAAGACTTGTTTTTTATTTACCTTTTTACGGGTCGGTAAATGAAATCATAAACTGATACATCACTTACCAATCACGCCCTGGATAATTAAGGATTGAGCATCTTCCACCATGATCCAACCACATCCTGGGCTGAATTCGTCTTCTTGAACAGAAGATCAATGAGGTTTTGAAAGCTACATATTATCATTTCATTTATGAAGAACTCGCTGTTCTTGCTTCAACGCTTGCAAAGCTGTAATTCTCTAGAAGGAGAATTGATGCTGGACGTTTGACTTCTATTCACTCATACAAACAATTAGAGTAGAAATATATTCTTGATGATTGTAAACCTGAACTGATATGATGGAAGATCAGACTGGTGGTGTCCAGCTAGCCCGATTTATTGAAACATCTGTTAGTCACTGATGGTAATAGATTATAAGAGGATACTTGTAATGATCCAATAATTCTAACACCTGGCACATCTAAAGGCAACGTGTTTCCACAGACGGTTGTGTATCTGGCACTTAGGGAGTTACGTTTTCAATTTGCTGGGTTTGTGGGTGGCACTACTTATTTGGACCACCGCAGAAGCTTGGTTATGCACTGTGACCCACTTTATCTCTTCAGCATAATTGGGAAGCGAAAGATTGCAAATATTCAGGCCGTGACGCAGGCATCTATCTTCGGGCTCATGGAGGAAAGTTTGCATATCTACTTTGTGGACAGTCTAAGAGTAGATTAGTTCTTAAAGTATGTAACCGATGTGCAAAAAGTAATTTCAGTAGTAATTTATTCTTAACCAACTGTTTAGTATAAACAAAAGGGACATTTTTTTGCAGTTTTGGAATTGTGATTGAATACAACCTTAATGTGAATTATATGAATATAAAACACCAAAGAAACAGTTTTTTTTTTTTTTTTTTTACATGTTTTTGCCTTTGTCTTGTATCCAGCACTGCAGATCATTCACAATTCAGATACAACTCCTAGTCCAGCATACCTTTATTTCTGTAAAAAAGCAGACCCTTCTTAGGATGTGATAGTTTTCTGCTTTAAGATCAAAGATTGTAAATAGGAAGTTTTACCATCATTTTCATATGTTTGAATCCCTGTAAATGTGGCAAATGCAATACTGCAAATTATCAAAAGAAACTCAAAACTTCATATGCACCTTCTCCTTGCGACAAGCTTTCTGATGCAGAAAGTATAGACACAATCTATACTCGTCTTCCGATATCGCAAGCATTTGGCCAGTTTTAAAAGGGTATCCGTAACTTGGATCAACCCTCCTAAGCCATATATATGGGCATGTAGGTCATAGGAAGCTAAATACTGTCATGTGTTAGATACATGTCTCACACTGGTAACACCTCTTTTTTTAAATAACTCATGGACGCAGATTCTCTTGCAGATCTCTGTCTGGCCTATAGTCCGTACAGCTCGTTTACATATAAGAAAAATATGTATTTCTCTGGAATAAGACATCGGATTGCAGATATTAAGGTATCTGCTTCGTATGACCTACATGCCCTTATAAATGGCTTATGATGGATGATATTGATTTTCGCTTGTAAGACACACTGTACTTTATAATACAAGTAAATCAGAAAGCTGAAAAGAGGCTTGGAACAGAGCTGGACGTCTTTTGGAGAGTTTTACCATAGTTTTTGCTTAAAAAAACCCCAACTCTTTAATGGAGAGAAAAAAGACCAGAAAGCAAAGGTAAAAAAAATCTCAAAAATCATGGGAAAACCCTCAAAAAAGACTGGCGGACAAAACGGGAAACGACGAAAGATAGCGACACAAAAGGGTCGGGGGAAAAAAGATGCCAGAGTTTCCTGAAGTGTCTTCTGCTCGGGTTCACCTAACTTTAAAAGTCTTTAACTTGTCATATCTGCCTCCTGCTTGTGATAGGTTTCTCTCTGTGAGCTCTGACAAGCTGAAGAGCAATCTCAAGAGCCAAAGGAGATTCTGCAAATGGATCTTACAGATTGTATAGAAAGACACTTTGAGTCAGAAGGAGTTTTATGTCTGCAAGTCATTATTGTATACACTAACCTATGACATTAATGCTGTCTTTTATAAGGCATAAATTCTATGCTCAGCAACATGAGGGACATACAAGAGCTAGAAAGGTGAAGTTTTGTCTGAAAGTTGCCAATAGGTATGATGTAATCTTTTAGTTCGAAGAAAGTCAGAATGACTTCCTGTCTACTTAGCAGGACATGTACCAGGCTGATAGTCAGGCTGGAGAACACTTACATAACTGGCCATAATGAAAGGCTTCCAAATGTATGGCTGTAACTGCTGGGTTGTAGCAAATAGCACAACTACAATATTGCTTGAGAGTAATGAGAGTAAGCATTACATATGTAAAAAAATTAAGCGCTACTCTAAGCCATTTAAGACCTTCTATAAAAATTTAGAGTTACCGTCATTTACATTATTTCATAAACATGAAAATAAAAAACTTTGTAATATGTCTTATCAAAAAAACTTATCAGTGGCAGCGGTCATCTCCTATCTCCGTAATGAGAGAATATGTTTTCACAGAATACAGAATAAGAATTTTGAGAATGAATGATCAGTCTAGGAAGAGAAAGAAGGACATTTCTCTCATAAGATATTTTATAAAGTTTCTTATTTTCATGTGTACTATTCATTTATAAAACAAAAAGTAAAACAACAGATCCACTTAAAAATGTTTCTTACTCCCTTCTTAGCTGATCGTGACTGAGATGGGAACAACTGCCTCCAAGCACCACCACACGGTTATTCCAAATTCTGCCGTAAACAGCAGAGATGGGAGTAATTATTTGTTTTTGGATAATTAATTAGTGAAATCTAAACATATGAAAAATGATCAGAAAACGCTGCAATCAAGGCTATATTGTACAGATATATGGCCCTTTATAAATAATTAAACCTCGTATATCGACACTACTGTTGTATGCTTCTGTAGGGATCTACAGTATTGTAACGTTATGTAGCAATGTAGGGGTGGGTGTATAAAATATATATATTATACACACACCCACCTACATTGCTACATAAGGTTACAATAACTACAATGTGGGATACTTATTAAAGTGCATCTTGTATTTTGCAGTTATACTGTATGCCCATTATGGGATCTGTGTAACCATTTCTATTGTCTTTTCTCATACTTGCTGCCAATGCTTTGGGTGCCTGCTGAGACCTGGAACATGCCACTTAGCAGTCTCAGAGGGTTCCTGGGGGAGGGTCTCCTCCACAACTTGTAAGTCTGAAGTACTTCCAACAGCTTCCGGAGCGGTCGGGGGTCCCCTCCCTGATGGGATAGCCGCCTGGCCTTGATTGCACTCTACACTGGATATTCCAGGAAACCACGGGTGTACATAATCTGGTTTCCTCTGGGCCCCTGCACACAATGTTTGGAGTCTGTCAGTTTTCCTGCATTTGGGGTTAACCCCATAATTGCTGACCATGCTTATTCTATATTTTGCTTATTGTAATACTTTCCTTGAATGAGTTAAACTATGAAGAAATTTTTACTATCAAAGAGCTAAAAAAGGTCAAGGAATGAAGAAATTGAAGCAATTCCCATTTGTCTGATGAATTGTAAATCTGTATTGTGTAACATACCTAACCCTTAAGGGCCACAGGTCCTGATAATATCACATGAAAGCTCAATGCAAGCTTTTATTTTATTATCACAGCTCTGTACTTCTTGCATCGGTTGGAAGATGATAATTTCTGTGTATCTAAACAGCACCAGCCTGTATTGCGGATTTTTTTCTTCATTGGTTTGTGACACTTGCTCATCTTAAAGCAACTCCTTGACTTGCATTAGAAATTTCACAATGCAATGCCAAGTTAAAATACCTGGTACTTTCTTTTCAGTTGTTGTCACCTTTTATGTAACTTACAGCCACCACTTAATTTCTTTAAGATGCCTGCTAGCTTCTCAGACTACCCTATGTATAACGTGCTTTGGTAGTCTGAGATACTCCCCTGTTCCCTCCTCCTTACTGATCCTCTGGAGAGCAGGGGAGTGTCTCAGACTACCCCATGTATAACATGCCTTGGTAGTCTGAGATACTCCTCTCTTCCCTCCTCCTTACTGATCCTCTGGAGAGCAGGGGAGTGTCTCCGACTACCCTATGTATAACATGCCTTGGTAGTCTGAGATACTCCTCTCTTCCCTCCTCCTTGCTGATTCTCTGGAGAGCAGGGGAGTGTCTCAGGCTACCCTATGTATAACGTGCCTTGGTAGTCTGAGATACTCCTCTCTTCCCTCCTCCTTACTGATCCTCTGGAGAGCAGGGGAGTGTCTCCGACTACCCTATGTATAACATGCCTTGGTAGTCTGAGATACTCCTCTCTTCCCTCCTCCTTGCTGATTCTCTGGAGAGCAGGGGAGTGTCTCAGACTACCCTATGTATAACGTGCCTTAGTAGTCTGAGATACTCCCCTGTTCCCTCCTCCTTACTGATCCTCTGGAGAGCAGGGGAGTGTCTCAGACTACCCCATATATAACATGCCTTGGTAGTCTGAGATACTCCTCTCTTCCCTCCTCCTTACTGATCCTCTGGAGAGCAGGGGAGTGTCTTAGACTACCCTATGTATAACATGCCTTGGTAGTCTGAGATACTCTCCTGTTCCTTCCTCCTTACTGATCCTCTGGAGAGCAGGGGAGTGTCTCAGACTACCCTATGTATAACATGCCTTGGTAGTCTGAGATACTCCTCTCTTCCCTCCTCCTTACTGATCCTCTGGAGAGCAGGGGAGTGTCTCAGACTACCCTATGTATAACATGCCTTGGTAGTCTGAGATACTCCCCTGTTCCCTCCTCCTTACTGATCCTCTGGAGAGCAGGGGAGTGTCTCAGGCTACCCTATGTATAACGTGCTTTGGTAGTCTGAGATACTCCCCTGTTCCCTCCTCCTTACTGATCCTCTGGAGAGCAGGGGAGTGTCTCAGGCTACCCTATGTATAACGTGCCTTGGTAGTCTGAGATACTCCTCTCTTCCCTCCTCCTTACTGATCCTCTGGAGAGCAGGGGAGTGTCTCCGACTACCCTATGTATAACATGCCTTGGTAGTCTGAGATACTCCCCTCTTCCCTCCTCCTTGCTGATTCTCTGGAGAGCAGGGGAGTGTCTCAGACTACCCTATGTATAACGTGCCTTAGTAGTCTGAGATACTCCCCTGTTCCCTCCTCCTTACTGATCCTCTGGAGAGCAGGGGAGGGTCTCAGGTTAGACTATGGATTAGTGCTGCATGATTTGCTAGGTATATAATTAAAATCTTGATTTTCCTTTCAAACCAAAGAAAGATTTTCAAATCTTGTTTTTTTTACTGCTGAACATGCTACAAACACTTGTTTTCCTTTTTTTTAATATATAGTTTACAAAAGGATTTTGGCTAATTGTGGCAACATTAATTAAATTTGTATTGGGGGCCTAACTATATATACCAAGTCCTTTTTGTAGCTACTGAGCCAATTTTTAACTAATTAGTGGGTGACAGCTGCAGACCACAAGATTTTATGTGAGATAATGAATGGCCAATACTGCTTTATAGCGCAGGGGATTATGTTGTATAGGATCAACTTTCTATTTGTTTTTTTATATCTTTAAAAAAAAAAACAATCGTTCAGATGTAGTGTGTGAAGCCTGCTGGTCATCGCTGAGACTTGGAAGTGGTTCCTCTCTCCTGAGTAGCCCCAACCTGGCTGGCCGGCCAGGATGCAACATCACAAGATAGCTCAGGAGGCTTCCAGCGCATTTGCAGATGAAGATGAAGCCAGCTCAATTTACGTCACCGCACTTATACTGGATGCTTCCTGAGCTGCCCTGTTATGTATCCAGGCCAGAGGGGCCAGCCAAGTTGACTATTTGGGGGAGAGCCTTTTTTTTAAGGTAATGCAAGGAGATTTGAAAACATAATTCCTGTGCTGTAAGCCAGTAGTGCTCTCCTTGACAGATTCCCTTTAATTTTCATTAAATACTCATATCAAAAGTCCTAAAATTGTCACAACATAGGCTCACAGTGGCTCAGTGGTTATCACTGTCGCTTTGCAGCGTTGGGTGTTGGGTTCAAATCCCACCAAGAACAACATTTGCAAGTTTGTATGTTCTCCCCGTGTTTGTGTGGGTTTCCTCCTGGTTCTCCGGTTTCCTCCCACACTCCAAAGACATACTGATAGGGAATGTAGATTGTGATTCCCATAATATGTCCATTCCTAATCAGAGCATACATTTTCCCATGTCCTACCCTTACAAACACCCTATTTCGACCCCACACCACCTGATACTACTAGGGATGACTCTTGACTTTAAGGGAGTATCAGGATAATATGGAAGGATACAATAAAAATACTCTATGATCAGGCAGGCGACACACTAATGTACGCTGGAACTATGCAACAGTGAATACAGGTCTTAGTATATGACATACTGATCCCATATTATCCTGTACATAATAATCTCTGATGTCTGGAGTACACATCATAATGTGTTCTGTAGGTATATCATATAACATAATATAAGTCATATATTACATTACCATATAACATGCTGTACGCAGCGCTTTGTCTCGCTCCGTGGCTTCTTCTACGCCATGCTATCACTTACACTCATTGCTGATATTCCCTCCTTCTCCAGAGGCGGGGAAGGGCTCAATTTATATTTACAGTTCTGGCCAAATTCAGAACCATACTGAAGAGAGAGGGCAAATTAATCAAATTCATTCATTCCCAACGAATCTTACAGGAAGACCTTTTTAGGTCTGTGTTGTGTGAATCCGAAGAAATTCATGAGTTTGGCAATTTGCAAATGAGACATTAAGGTGCTTGGTCACACCCAGAGCACTTATCAAAGCTCTACATCCTGAGTTTATTTCCATCCTTGGCATCTCCTTCTCAATGAATGATAACAAGCGAGGAAAGCTGTGATCTACTCCGGTTCTAGATTTTCTGTCCGGTGCCTGACATCAGACACATTGAGTTATCACTCAATATACAGAGGGAAGAACCAAAGATGGAAATAACCTCAGGAGGCAGAGTTCTGTTAAGTGCTCTGGGCGTGGCAAAACACTTAATACCTTCATTACATATTGCAATTCGTGGATTTCTTCACTTCAGGCAATTGATTGTGGATTTAGAGGTACCAATGCATTTGACTTTCACTGACCTTCATGCTCATAGGGAACGTTGAGCATGTTGACTTATTGCCTTTAATCACCCATCCATACTATGGACATTGTACTTTGATAGTCTGAAACACCCCCCCCCCCCCCACAGTTTTTTGATGGAACAAGTTCAGGGATAGTGTGCTAGACAAAAAAAACTACAATGTACTCCATATATGCTGAGAACCTGACAGCATTTATACAAATAGGGTCTGCTAAGCAGAGGATACATGCAAGGAGATTTAAAAGGAAGGGCACCAGGTCTTCTAACTTGGGGTTATGTTCATGATAACTTTGGGAACCCAACGAACCACTAAAATATGTGGCATCATATACATAGTTGCATAACTATTAAATATTTTTTTTTTTTTGTTTGCAATGTAGTAAATGTAATATCAATAAGTTCTTATGTCTCATTTCAATTCCGCAACACATCACCGCTTTAATCATTGTGGTTGTTGATCCTAAGTAAAGAGACACTTCCTTTTCATCTATCCTTTTATGTGACTTCCTGTGATTTGTTTCCTTTGGCTGCAACCCAAGTTGGTGATCGAAGGTTTACGAGATCAAAGTGCAAAATCTAGTCTGAGTCTGGTCTGTTGGGTATCATAACAAGACAGTGGCCGTGTGTCCTGTCTACCCTCCAAGAGAGTGACCTACAGCTTCCAAGCTTAGGATTACTTACACCTCAGATCTTTGCACCATCCATACACCTTCATCATTCAAGTCAGGCTGAAAATATTGGAAAGCTGCTGGAAATTGTTGGTTTATTATAATTATAATGTCATACAATTATTTGAGCTTAAAGTTATCTCTTGCTCAGGGGAGATGCCACTTTATGTTCACCATGGACACAAATGGTGGTTGGAAGCTGAGACATCAGCATCCAACCAAAAAGTTTGGGTCTTTGAGAAGAGCCTATTTTGCAATGAATTTCCACACTTGAAGTCATTACATTTATACATAATGGTTTTAATGTTCTTTTTTGGTAATTTTGAGCAAATGTAGTTTAGTGCTTTCTTCATACTTGCATCCATGTTGAACTCTGGTGTATTAAGTAAGATAAGGGAGTATAGATGTCATTTCCTTCTATCTAGGATCCTTCCTCTGATTTGCTTATTGCTTTGTTGCAGTTGCCCCTTTTCTTAGAAGATATCTGCATGTTTCTACAGCCTTTGAGCCACCATAACCTGCTTTATGGCGTACTATGCTCTGTATACTGTAGTAAATTATTCATAGTTTTACAACTTTCTTTAGAATTTGTCAATGAAGTATTTATCTCTGTGAAACCTTCTGATAGTTAGATTACCAGAGCACATCAAGAATGGACAGAAAATGTCTTAACTTGGCGGCGAGTGCACAAACTTATGTAACGTAAAAAGTAAAATTACACAGTACAATTGAGAATGTTATTTAAAAGGGCAGCGGCGCAGTCCCCTGATACCTAATAACCTTTTTCCTGCTTAGTTCATTGCAATAGCCCGTAATAAATGGTGATTGCAGCCTGTTCTGTTATGTACACGATCAGGTGCTTTTTAACTGTAGGAGATTTTATTTTTTTTTTTTCTTCATGAAATCCCATAATAGGTTGCAATGTTGAAAATGTCACATTTGCAAATGCAATTTGGTGCAAAATGAGAGTAAAGCACATATTGCAGACACTGATGTGTGCAGCTGTTGGACATATGGGAAAAGCGCTTTTGACAATTATTATCAGTAAGGGACAGGAAGAGCAGCTGTTCCATTTATTTTTTAACCCTTGATGAGCACAAGGGTTGACAGCTTTAAAGCCAGTAAAGTTGTTACGAAGGCCAATAATGGAAATTACCTGCATAGCATGGGATAGTGGCATTAGATAGATTGATAGATTATGATATAATATAATATATAGATTAGATTATAATCTATATATAGAGAGACAGAGAGAGAGAGAGACTATAAAATAGTATATATATATAGATTATATTGTGTGTGTGTGTGTGTATATATATATATTATATAGATTATAAAATTATATATATATATCTATACAGTACAAACCAAAAGTTTGGACACACCTTCTCATTTAAAGATTTTTCTGTATTTTCATGACTTTGAAAATTGTACATTCACACTGAAGGCATCAAAACTATGAATTAACTCATGTGGAATTATATACTTAACAAAAAAGTGTAAAACAACTGAAAATTTGTCTTATATTCTAGGTTCTTCAAAGTAGCCACCTTTTGCTTTGATGACTGCTTTGCACACTCTTGGCATTCTCTTGATGAGCTTCAAGAGGTAGTCACCGGGAATGGTTTTCACTTCACAGGTGTGCCCTGTCAGGTTTAATAAGTGGGATTTCTTGCCTTATAAATGGGGTTGGTACCATCAGTTGTGTTGTGCAGAAGTCTGGTGGATGCACAGCTGTTAATCCTACTGAATAGACTGTTAGAATTTGTATTATGCCAAGAAAAAAGCAGCTAAGTAAAGAAAAACGTGTGGCCATCATTACTTTAAGAAATGAAGGTCAGTCAGTGCGAAAAATTGGGCAAACTTTGAAAGTTTCCCCAAGTGCAGTTGCTAAAACCATCAAGCGCTACAAAGAAACTGGCTCACATGAGGACCGCCCCAGGAAAGGAAGACCAAGAGTCACCTCTGCTTCTGAGGATAAGTTTATCCGAGTCACCAGCCTCAGAAATCGCAGGTCAACAGCAGCTCAGATTAGAGACCAGGTCAATGCCACACAGAGTTCTAGCAGCAGACACATCTCTTCAACAACTGTTAAGAGGAGACTTTGTGCAGCAGGCCTTCATGGTAAAATAGCTGCTATGAAACCACTGGTAAGGACAGGCAACAAGCAGAAGAGACTTGTTTGGGCTAAAGAACACAAGGAATGGACATTAGACCAGTGGAAATCTATCTGTGAACGGATGGACTCTACATGCCTGGTTCCCACCGTGAAGCATGGAGGAGGAGGAGGTGTGATGGTGTGGGGGTGCTTTGCTGGTGACACTGTTGGGGATTTATTCAAAATTGAAGACATACTGAACCAGCATGGCTACCACAGAATCCTTCAGCGGCATGCTATTCCATCCGGTTTGCGTTTAGTTGGACCATCATTTATTTTTCAACAGGACAATGACCCCAAACACACCTCCAGGCTGTGTAAGGGCTATTTGACCAAGAAGGAGAGTGATGGGGTGCTACCCCAGATGACCTGGCCTCCACAGTCACCAGACCTGAACCCAATCGAGATGGTTTGGGGTGAGCTGGACCGCAGACTGAAGGCAAAAGGGCCAACAAGTGCTAAGCATCTCTGGGAACTCCTTCAAGATTGTTGGAAGACCATTTCCGGTGACTACCTCTTGAAGCTCATCAAGAGAATGCCAAGAGTGTGCAAAGCAGTCATCAAAGCAAAAGTTAACTGCTTTGAAGAACCTAGAATCTAAGACATATTTTCAGTTGTTTCACACTTTTTTGTTAAGTATATAATTCCACATGTGTTAATTCATAGTTTTGATGCCTTCAGTGTGAATGTACAATTTTCATAGTCATGAAAATACAGAAAAAAATCTTTAAATGAGAAGGTGTGTTCAAACTTTTGGTCTGTACTATATATATATATATATATATATATATATATATATATATATATATTAGTACAGACCAAAAGTTTGAACACACCTTCTCATTTAAAGATTTTTTTCTGTATTTTCATGACTATGAAAATTGTACATTCACACTGAAGGCATCAAAACTATGAATTAACACATGTGGAATTATATACTTAACAAAAAAGTGTGAAACAACTGGGAAAACTTTGAAAGTGTCCCCAAGTACAGTTGCAAAAACCATCAAGCGCTACAAAGAAACTGGATCACATGAGGACCGCCCCAGGAAAGGAAGACCAAGAGTCACCTCTGCTTCTGAGTAAGTTTATCCGAGTCACCAGCCTCAGAAATCGCAGGTTAACAGCAGCTCAGATTAGAAACCAGGTCAATGCCACACAGAGTTCTAGCAGCAGACACATCTCTTCAACAACTGTTAAGAGGAGACTTTGTGCAGCAGGCCTTCATGGTAAAATAGCTGCTAGGAAACCACTGCTAAGGACAGGCAACAAGCAGAAGAGACTTGTTTGGGCTAAAGAACACAAGAAATGGACATTAGACCAGTGGAAATCTGTGCTTTGGTCTGATGAGTCCAAATTTGAGATCTTTGGTTCCAACCACCGTGTCTTTGTGCGATGCAGAAAAGGTGAACGGATGGACTCTACATGCCTGGTTCCCACCATGAAGCATGGAGGAGGAGGTGTGATGGTGTGGCGGTGATTTGCTTGTGACACTGTTGGGGATTTATTCAAAATTGAAGGCATACTGAACCAGCATGGCTACTACAGCATCTTGCAGCGGCATGCTATTCCATCCGGTTTGCGTTTAGTTGGACCATCATTGATTTTTCAACAGGACAATGACCCCATACACACCTCCAGGCTGTGTAAGGGCTATTTGACCAAGAAGGAGAGTGATGGGGTGCTACGCCAGATGACCTGGCCTCCACAGTGTTACGCTCGCGCCCGGGCTGACTGGCGTGAGCGTGATTAGTGATCCACTGTACCATGAACCGAGGAGTGCCTGGAGGGACGTAACTAAGTATCAACCCGATTCGATCAAGGTCGTACGGCGGCTCAGTCGACTCCGTGAACCAAGGAGGAACCGAGCAGAGAGACCAGGTGCTACTCCAGGTCAGACCCCGGTCACAGCTGTTGACCCACACCGGGGAATGCAGGAACAGGCAGGTTAGACTGACATGTAGACAGGTGGGTACTGGCAAACACGGCTGGTATGCAGACAGGTGGATATTGACAGGCACAGCTGGTATGCAGACAGGTGGGCACTGGCAGGCACGGCTGGCGTGCTGATAGGTGGGCACAGGCAGGCACAGCTGACATGCAGAGAGGCGGGTACTGGCAGGTAGAAACGCAGGCAGGATAGGGACCTGTACAGACTGGGACACAGGAACGGAGCCGCAGGTGCGGGAGACGAGCAGAGCAGAGCAAAACCCGCAGATGCGGTAGACAAGCTGAGCGGAGCAAAACCCGCAGATGCGGTAGACAAGCTGAGCTGAGCAAAACCCGCAGATGCGGTAGACGAGCAGAGCAAAACCCGCAGATGCGGTATACAAGCTGAGCAGAGCAAAACCCGCAGATGCGGTAGACAAGCTGAGCAGAGCAAAACCCGCAGATGCGGTAGACAAGCAGAGCAGAGCAAAATCCGCGGATGCGGTAGAGAAGCTGAGCAGAGCAAAACCCGCAGATGCGGTAGACAAGCAGAGTAGAGCAAAACCCGCGGATGCGGTAGACAAGCTGAGCAGAGCAAACCCCGCAGATGCGGTAGACAAGCTGAGCAGAGCAAAACCCGCAGATGCGGTAGACAAGCAGAGCAGAGCAAAACCCGCAGATGCGGAAGACAAGCTGAGCGGAGCAAAACCCGCAGATACGGTAGACAAGCTGAGCAAAGCAAAACCCGCAGATGCGGTAGACAAGCTGAGCAGAGCAAAACCCGCAGATGCAGTAGACAAGCAGAGCAGAGCAAAACCCGCAGATGCGGTAGAACAAGCAGAGCGGAGCAAAACTGCAGGTGCGGCAAACAAGCGAAGCAGAGCGGAACCGCCGGAGCGGTGAACAAGTAGAGCAGAAGGTGAAGACAGACAGGACAGGGCTCTGTTCACAAGGAACAGACTGGAAAATACAGGAAGATGGTTAAAACACAGGAGGTAGATACGGAGGCAGGGAAAGGGGACAAGTAGAACCAGATACACACAAGGTACTTACAATGAAGTAGCGAGTGGACACAAAACTCACAAACAGAAGTACAGAGACATCGAGTTGGAGTTAGGCGCAAGTTCAGACACTGCAGGCAAAGGGAAGGTACAGACATAGAGAGAAACAAGTAACGGGCTAGGACACTGTTCAGACAGGAACTGAATCGGGAATAAGATTCAGGAACGACCCTGGGAACTCAGCCCCCAGGGTGGCGGAAACAGACTAGAAGTCAGAGATACAGGTAGCGGCCCTGGGTACTCGGCCCCCAGGGTGGCGGAAACAGACTAGAAGTCACAGGTACAGGAAAAGGCCATGGGTACTCAGCCCCCAGGATGGCGGACAGACTAGAGTCAGGACAGTAGCAAAAAGAACTTCGGCACTCCATACATGAAAATATAAGAAATATTGTATCTAGACTAATGTCACTTTGAAAAATGAAGGTTTTTTGCGCATAATTTGGCCAATTTATGTGTGCCCATCAACTACGACAAGGTCACCTTCGTATGATGGGAAACTACGCTATGCTACCACTGGATATGCCACTCTTGGGCTGTAAGCCTGTATGGACAATATGTCTCTGCTTGGGCTTTTAACCTACAATGTATGGGCTGGTAGAGCTAGTTAAAACCACCTGTGACTGAATGGGAGGGACACATGGTCAGAAAAAAGGCTGTCAAACTTCTAATAGTGTGAACACGTACCTGCTGCAATGCTCCAGGAGCGGGATCCCAAAAAAGATTAATAGAAAAAAGAGAGGGGTCGCTCACTGGTCTATTCGGGTGCTCTGAAGAAAAGAGTAATCTCAATAGCAAAAAGAACTTCGGCACTCCATACATGAAAATATAAGAAATATTGTATCTAGACTAATGTCACTTTGAAAAATGAAGGTTTTTTTTTTGGGATCCCGCTCCTGGAGCATTGCAGCAGGTACGTGTTCACACTATTAGAAGTTTGACAGCCTTTTTTCTGACCATGTGTACCTCCCATTCAGTCACAGGTGGTTTTAACTAGCTCTACCAGCCCATACATTGTAGGTTAAAAGCCCAAGCAGAGACATATTGTCCATACAGGCTTACAGCCCAAGAGTGGCATATCCAGTGGTAGCATAGCGTAGTTTCCCATCATACGAAGGTGACCTTGTCGTGGTTGATGGGCACACATAAATTGGCCAAATTATGCGCAAAAAACCTTCATTTTTCAAAGTGACATTAGTCTAGATACAATATTTCTTATATTTTCATGTATGGAGTGCCGAAGTTCTTTTTGCTATTGAGATTACTCTTTTCTTCAGAGCACCCGAATAGACCAGTGAGCGACCCCTCTCTTTTTTCTAGAGTCAGGACAGGACCTGGCACCTCAGTTGAAAAAGACAAACTGAGTGAAAGTGTTGCTCAGGCACCTCCTACTGGGTGGAGGGGGTTTAAGTATCCAGTGACTCACAGCAATTAGGACTGTGCACATGGTAGCTATAAGAAACAAGCAGAAAGCCGCGCCGACGCCCTAAGCAATCAGACAAGAGACATGGACACAGCAGGAACTGAAACAAAGAGTGCAGCATGGACTGACAGGTAAGATTGCGGTCTTGCATGGTGGGAGGTGGTGCACCATGCAAGCACGCCGCCAGAAATGTTACACACAGTCACCAGACCTGAACCCAAACGAGATGGTTTGGGGTGAGCTGGACTGCAGAGTGAAGGCAAAAGGGCCAACAAGTGCTAAGCATCTCTGGGAACTCCTTCAAGATTGTTGGAAGACCATTTCCGGTGACTACCTCTTGAAGCTCATCAAGAGAATGCCAAGAGTGTGCAAAGCAGTCATCAAAGCAAAAGGTGGCTACTTTGAAGAACCTAGAATATAAGACATATTTTCAGTTGTTTCACACTTTTTTGTTGTATATAATTCCACATGTGTTAATTGCTAGTTTAATGCCTTCAGTGTGAATGTACAATTTCCATAGTCAAGAAAATGCAGAAGATTTTTTAAATGAGAAGGTGTGTCCAAACTTTTGTTCTGTACTGTGTATGTATATGTATGTGTGTGGGTATATATATATATATATATATATATATATATATATATATATATATATATATATATATTGTATTATATTATAATATACTCAAATATTCACTGGTGGAGTTTTCACTCGGGACGTTAGGTACTCTACAGAAGTTAATAAACAGGATGACGTGTCTATGCACAGTGCAGTCATAAAGCTTGTTAAATGCTTTACATCAACTAGACGGACAGTTCTGTAGAACGAGGAAAAGCCTGAGCAGATCAGAATTGGTCTATTAAAGGGAATGTGTCACCCCCCCTCGGAGATATCAGACCTCTACTATGGGCATACAGGATATCGAAATGTAAATCTATACATACATGTATGGCCCATGGTAGAGACCTGATTGCAGAGAAAAGTAGTTTCATCTTTTTGGTTTTCAACAGGCTTTCAGCAGCAGGGGGACGCCAAGCAATGCCCGCCTATCTGATTATTATTCCCCTAAATCGCTGCCTATCACCCTAATTACCATTTTCCCTCTCTCCCCCGCACGTCACAGGGCGCTGTGATGTGCGCTTTCCTTCTTCACCTCCCGGCGCATGCGCAGAGCGCGGCTCTTATGGACCGCGCTTTGTTTCCCGTTTGGCTGAGTACAGTGCCGCAGTGCTCTATTGCGCAGGCGCCAGGGAGTCACTGTGACTTCCACTCCAGTGACTCCCGGCGCATAGCAAGAGAGTTTTCTGCAGCATCCGGCTCATAAAACTTACTTTTCTCTGCAATCAGACCTCTACCATGGGCCATACTGTTATGTATAGATTTACATTTCTATCACTTGTTCTATCACTTGTATGCCCATATTAGAGGTCTGATATCTCCCAGGGGTGACAGATTCCCTTTAAAGAGAACCTGTCATTGGATTCATGCTGCTTGATCCATGGGCAGCAAGAATCAGAGCCTGACTGCGTGATTTCAACCTGGTATGTTTTACACTGAAACGTTGCAGAGTTTCAGACAAAACATAGTATGAAAAGCTGGCCAAGGACTATAGGGAGAATCTAAAATTATAAGGCCAAGTACACACAGCATCTTTCAGACGCGTAATCTATGGCAGCTTTGCCATTGTTTGTACAGCGGCTCCACTGCCGACGTCTTTTACTCTACTACTACGTCACTACTTTAACTGCTTTAGGGCTTACGAACCCAGAAACAGTTAGAAGAAGTGACATAAGACAGAACATGTACACAGCCATGTCGTTTTGACATGGTACGCTTTAGTGACACTTTTTCAGGCGGATACTGGACAGAATCTGCCTGCTAAAGATGTATTGTGCACAAGTGTGGGTTCACGTTTGGTGTATTTTGCTAGTGAAAAATCCGCTATTTATAGTTATGCAATGGGTAGTTAAAAAAAAAAAATAATCATCATTGCTTCTGCATTTTGACCTTGTTTGTGTAAAATAAATAATGGCCGAGTGTGATTTGTCAATTTGTCATGTGATATTCACCTGAGGTTGCATTTACCTAAATTTAAGAGTTTCTAAGGACCAGATTCTTTTTACGATGTCCTGATACCATACTTGGCTTTTCCTCCAGAATGTACATGGTTAATATTTTCAGAATTCTTTCACTTTGGTAATCCATTCTGTAGCGTTTTCTATGTGCGATGAAGATTTTGGATACGTTATTTCATCTTAAAGTTAAATGATGTGTGAAATTTCACAATGAAATCTACAAAGCAAATAAACTACAGAATCAATAATTGTCAACAGTAATTCTGACTGCAATTTTTGCTGCAAAATTAAAGTTTCAGGATTTTGTGGTGTATTTTTGGGGCATGTGTAAACCCAGCCTAAGCTTCTGTGCTGAAATCACATATTTAATGGAGTAAATCCTGTGATATAAGGATAGCTTACTTTGGAAAGGCTTCTCTAATCTTACAGCATTGGATCTGATGCAATCTTTTGTTAATGGAAATTTGGTCTATAGGTTTGAACATATTAAAGCATAGCCACATATTTGAATTGAATTTTATGCTGGTATTTTTGTATTTTTGACTCAAAATCATTGTTGCCATTTTGAGCTGTTTGGCTTTTACAGCCTCTATGTATTACTGTACATATCAGACTGCAGAATTAGTTATCAGTGAATCCGTTAGTGAAGTGTTCTTATTTGATGATCGAATTTGTAACTAAATTTGCTTCTCCAGAACTCTCCTAGTTGATTTATGACCACAACAAAGTTTTAGCTCAACTTTGATGTGGTCAGAAATCAATTTAGGCTGAGTTGCCATACATACAGTAGTTATGCCTGGTCTATCAATTTATGGCAAAGTTGTGCAGTTTGTGCATTATTTTCTTATCTGGCCCAATAAGTGATGCACTGGCTGAATGGGAACAATCCTATTGAAATCTGTGAGATCAGTTTCCTTCCAGTGTAGGGAAAAAAGTTTTAGCTTTTTTTTTTTCAGTTGCCTTACTCCAGAGGGAAAAAAATGGGCTAACAAGATCCTAGTAAAGGGATAGTGTTAGGAGGGCGGTTGCAGACAACTTTATTTTAATGGAACGCAACCGACCCCGGGGTCCGCAATGCAGCCTAATGGACTGCTGCCGAAACACTTTCCGGGTGGAAAGGAAAGCGACAACTAAACTGATAACCCGTCCGTGTTAACAGCACACCGGACCGGGTAAAGTGATACGCTCTTATCTCCGTAAACTGCACAGAGGGAGAGCGACCGGCGACGCACCTATCAACTATCTTAGCCCTTCGTGTTAATGCACACTGAAGGGTAAGACGGTTCGCACAATCTCCAAGAACCGCAGGGAGACGTGCGACCGTGGGAGAAGCAGTAGCCCTGTCTTTGATACAGGCACTACGCTATGGGGAATGGCGCTAAAGCGGTTCACACAATCTCCAAGAACCGCAGGGAGACGTGTGACCGGAGAAGAAGCAGTAGCCCTGTCTTCGGTACAGGCGCTACGCTATAGCAGTCGGCGCTAGTATGTGGGTGTGATACCCGCCGGGTATTCGTGCACTCAGCCGGTGTGCTACCGGACTGAGCAGACCCGCTCTATATGGCTCAAGCTACCTGCCTGCATAAAGCTATGGCTCTTCGAGGAGCCCAAGAGTTCAAGCGTGCACACCACATGCACACCACAACCAACCAGCTCAAATGATCTGAGCGCGTCGCCATGTTTGTGGGCGGGCCTTTTAAAGACTAAGCCCTGCCCACCGACGCGCCATTGGTGACGTTACCCGTGGACCAATCAGGCGGTGCCAGGTCACCGGGTCAGGTGGGTGCCAAACCACCAATCATGATCCGCCAGGTCACCGACATGCTCAGTACGGCAAACTCTGGACTTAGACTCCGCAAGCCCTGTCTCTCTCTGCAACCCAGGCTTAACATTGTTAGGCACAACTACATGGGATATAAACAGTGCTCGTGGACCAGCTAGGCGTTGAGGCTGATGACGATGCTGAGCAGCATCAGCCCTGGCTGGACTGAAATGGGAGACCACAGAAGGTCCTGGACCCATTTTGAATCCAGCACCAGACCGACGCCTAACAGATAGGATTTAGAAACCCTGCTGTCAAAACAAGCTCATTAATGGATTTGATAATTCATTCTACTATGGACTATGATGCATAGAGACTGAACTAACCAAACAGTCAATTTTTTTTTTTTTTTTAATGAAAACTTAAAGGTTGGCCATTACTAGGACAACCTCATCCCAATTTGAATGTCCCCCCCCCCCCCCCGTTAAAATAAAAACACTTCTACTCCCCTCCCATGCCGGCACCGTTCTAGCAGTATCAGCACTCACATTCCTCGGGCTCACGTGAGGTTGTTATGCCATGTGAGTCCTGTGCCCACTCGGCGCCGCCTTCATTGTCCCCTCCTTCAGACAAATGAATAATCAAGAGGAAGTGAGAGCTGCGGCTGCTCTCTTACCTCCTCTTGATTACTTACACGTCCAAAGGCAGGGACAGTGAAGCTGGCGCCAATTGGGCACAGGGCTCAGATGGCATAACAACCTCACGTGAACCCGAGGAACGCGAGTGTCGACACTGCTAGAATGGCGCCAGAGGTTAGTATAAGTGTTTTTATTTGACTGGGGTCGTAGGGGTGGGGAGGGGGGCATCTACATTGAGTAGGGGTTGTCCTTTAGTTGCTAACCTGATTTTTAGGAAGAAATGAATGAAAGAATGCTCCTAGGGATGTCCATATCCTTTATAGCGTTTGCTTTTTTTCTTTTTACTGATATAATGTTTCTATGGAGGAAAAATTATCCTGATTTCAGATCAGGTACAGTGGTTAGAGCAGTATCCCAATAGCTCAGAACGATTGTAAAGGTTAATTCTGGAGATTAGGACACCCTGTTTTCCTCATCTACAAAGTAGTATTGAGTGCAGATGAGCCAGCTCAGACTTCCTGTTGCTCTTGGTCGCACTCCCGGCGCACCGCTTTTTGCCTTCAGAGGGTAGCAGCACTTCTAAGGCCGTGTTATTGTTCGGCACACCGGGGCTCGTAATTTAGCTTGGCCTTGCTGCCCATTCTTTGTACTGCAGCCAGATACTGGTATAGTGCACTGAGGTCCTACAAGTCTGCCATCTGTTATCTTCTTTCTGGAAGAGACCAGCAAAATATTACATGTAGAGTTCCATATTTCTTAGAAATGAATCCTACACAAAATGATTTACTGGAGAATATATTTTAAGGAGTATGATGAATTAAGAAGGCAATATCATTAGTTTATACACATTATAATAAGTTATGTTGTTTTTATTGAATTGCAATTGCCAATATATCCCCCCAATGCTGTACACCAAGTGTAATAAATACTGCCGACTCCTTTTACCCATAATAGGACCAATGTCTCATGAGTGGCAGGTAACGTAGCCGTTTATTTTTGGATTTCTGAACTTAAACATATAAAAAAATGTATGGCAGAAAAAGACCAAGCGGTACTTATCAATTCCAACGATATTTGCTTATTTTTTTCTTTTAGAATAGATATGTTTTCCTGCTTATCAACAGTAAATAAATTTACGCTTTAAAGAAGTTGTCCACTACTTGGGCAACCCCCTTCTCATACCCCACATTTGGCCCCGATTAAATTAAAAAAAAAAGCTTATACTCTCCTCAATAGGATGTAAGGGCTGCGGCTGCTCTCTCGCTTCCTCTTGATGTTCGATTTGTCCAAAGGCGGGGACAGTGACGCAAGCGCAGATTGGGCACCGGGCTCATGGGTCATAACAACTGCGCCAGCGCGGGAGGTGAGTATAAGCTTTTTTTTATTTTATTGGCGCCAAGCATTTAGATCGAGAAGGGGTTGCCCTAGTAGTGGACAACCCCTCTAAGCCTCCATGACAGCCATACTAGTTGTAACTAACTTTTTGTATGTTTAGAACTTGCATGAACATTTGAAAAAACAATTTTCATGAAAAAAGCATTTAAAGGGGCATTTTGGTAAAAATATTTTGATATGGCCCATTAAAGATGAAAAACATTTCTGTAATTTGGTTAATAAAAGTTTACAACTAATGATTAAGGTCTGGTTCACACAAACTTTTTTCATTGTTGGTATACGGACCGCAATGCTCAGATTGACTGACTCCAGGTTGACTGACCCGGATTACTGCCTCATAGACACATATGTGGCTGTAAATTCAGGGCGGGAGACCAGCCGCCAGACCGGGTATTACAGTCCATTTATAGACCGCAAAATACATTTGTGTATTGTGTAATGGCCTAAAGGTGACATTAAACACGAGATGAATGATCAATTGACCAGCAGTTAACTGCCTGGTCCTTTTACAGACTCCCCCCATACACCTGCTTGCTTGGCTGTTCTGAGGATTATGGCCCCAGTTTATCAAAACCGGTGATTTTCACGCCGTTCTTGATGAAGGAGTGTGTTGGAGTCACGCCTCTTTGTGAATCAGGAGTATCTGAAAGGTGGCTCACGCCTCCGTGTGCGCCTCACCACAAATCTTACTCTAGTCTGTGACTTGAGTAAGATTTCAGGCATAAGGAATGTTACAATTACAAGCTGTGGCACCACACCTCAGAACCACCCATTTTGGCAGCGCTCTTCACAAAACTGTGTGAAAACGCGAAATACGCAACATTTTTTCGCAACTCCGTGTCCGGAAAAATTGTGAGTTTTCAAACCAATTTACACCAGAATTCTGTCATAATCGGGTTATGAATCGGAGCCCATGTGTTTTCAATGGATGAAATCCTAAGAAATTTTTTTAAAGATTAGTACATTTTTTTTGAAAAAGCAAATGCTACTTGGTGTGGGATCGATTTTTATTTTCCACAGTTTGTCTCACTATTGTGACAATTTCATTAGTATAATAGAAGGCAAATCATTCTGGTGAGTAAATGGCGGTGTATCTTTCATTTGGCTTTTAGCATTATCTTCATTGATGGTAAAAAGGTACATTTGTGTTTGCAGAGTGTTCCTGAAGTGCAGGAGATAAGTTACATTTTACCATTTATCTATAAACTGAAGAGATAATCTGCCTCTGATCATTTTATGACTCTCGCTTTGATGTTTGACAGAGTATAATAAGTCTTTTGTATAGTTCAGCAATAACATTTTATTACTGTTTTTTTGTTGTTGTGGATATTTTAACCACAATAGGGGAACTAGGACGCCTAATGACTTCCTTTTAAAGTCTGCCCACACCGTTTCCTTTCTGCGCGCTGTTAAAATTGCTACTTTTATAGTTCATCACAAATTTCCAGAATTCTCTTGGACTTCAGAAAAATACGGCATCATCCTGACAAATAACATGGCTGACATAAAGGGCATGTGCGATCTGTGACTTTTCATCTGGATTAAAATCTGATTCGCTATGAGGGTGACTTTATGCATGGCAGATTCGCCATGTATCCAAATGGAGTTGTTTCTGCAGCAGGTGCAAACAATTCTGTAATTTGCATTCAGAGAATTGAGACATTTTGGCCATGGCCCCACTATCAGTATTTGGTCAGTATTTTTTCTCAGGAGTGGGAGCCAAAACCAGGAGTGGGTGATAAATGCAGAATTGGTGACTTGTTTCTATTATACCTTTTCTCTGATTGTTCCTCACCTGGTTTTGGCTCCCACTCCTGAGAAAAAATACTGACCAAATACTGATACTGGGGCCGTGGCCTTAGAGAAATTTCTGCAACAAATCTGCCACAAAAAATATAGATACCAATCATTAAATGTTATATTTACTGGTATCTGCATCCAAAATGTCGACAATTTGCCACCCAGGTGTCCTAGAACCTTCATAAGACAATCGGCTTATGCTTTCATAGCAGAGCAAGTGGTGTATAATTTCATTACTAAGTAGACCCCTAAGTTACCCCTTTTGAGCTCTTGGATGTCAGTGCCTTTTGAGATTTGAAATGATGGGCATCGCAACAAAAATATGCCTGAATTTTTAAGAACTTCACCACCACCCCCTCTCTACAATTACACGTTCAGTATGCTCTTACACTTATATTGAATATGTAGAGTGACAAAGACGAGGGCTACCGGACATCCTCCATGCTGTCCATCCCTGGGGAAACGCATTGAATTGAATGGGTAGATCTGCACTTGTGGATTTTTTCCCCAATACAAGCTGTTTGGGAGGACTGCAGCCCTGTAGATATGTTTCCAGCTGGAAGCACCTGGACGAGGAATGGCTCTGCATATCTCTCTTGACTCCTAGAATGTGTTAATTTCCATTATGGGGCATTTCTGTTTTGGATGTAAGAAGAAGACTGTCATGCAGGTGCAAAACTAAGTAAGCATTTCGGAAGGACACCAATGAGCACATTGTTATAAAGGCAAATAGTCACTTATGCTGAGGAAATAGTCTAGGGAAATGGGGATCACCTAATCCTCCCTATTTTGTGCACCCCAAAAGGGGTCTTACATTCCTTGTTCCTTTGCTCAGCACATTCCAGAGCGGAGGTCATTCCTCTGAGTACATTCCACAAAACTCCTTCCTTTGGAGGAGCTCAGAATGGGGAGGAGGGACACTTCAAAGACTTTGTCCAGCTGCCTATCGCCAAGGAGTTTAACCCATTTTATCAGGAAGGGGTTCATGGAAAACTGGTTTCATATTTGCTATAAAAAGTCCTCCCTTTCTAACTTATTTTCTGCTGTATGAAGTTAGGCTTTGGTATCTCTCAGACAATCTCTGCCTTTGTTTGACTTGATCGGCCACTTGCTTTCATTTCCTTTGCTTATATTTGTTACATATTTGTACTATTTCATATACCTGTTTTATCAATTCTTGATTAACACACCCCATTCAGAATATCACATTTTACTATTTGCTTGTGTTTGACTGATTTCACCCCATCCCAAGTACATATCAATAAATGATATCGCCATACATGAAACAGGAAAATACATTACTGGTCCGGTACAGTCAGGAGGAAAAAATAACAAATGCAGTAAATTAAAATGAAGTCTCTTCTGTAGTCACTTGATTTCCTCGTCTTTTCCATCCATCCTGGACCATCCTGAAAGCTTCTCCCAGCTTTGAAGTACATATTCAATGTGCATCCTTTATCATCATTGCTGCTACACAAAATACACTTATACACTTTAAAGACAATAGTATTGGGATCCTACATATTTCACCTACAGGAGAATTTATCACATTCTAAATCCATCAGCATTAATGGATGTGGAGGTGGTCCTCCACCCTTTCTGGGAAGGCTTTTGATTGTCTTTCGGAATTTTTTCCCATTCATTCAGGAGAGCCTTTTTGAGTTTAGACATTGCTATCAGAGGTGATAGACAGGCTCACAATCTCTGTTTTAGTTCATACGAAAGGTGTTCAATGGTCAGGTCAGGTTGCAGGCTGGCCAGTCAAGTTCTTCCAAACAAAACTCGCCCAAAGTTGGAAGCTACAATTGTCCAAATGTCCTTGTAAGCTGAAGTATTAAGATTTCCCTGCACTGGAAATGAGGGTCTTGGTCAACCTGTAAAAAACAACCAAATAGCTGTACCCCTCCTCCACCAAACTTTACAAATAGCACCATGCCGTCAGGTAGATGACGTTCTCCTGGCATTCTCTAATCCCAGACTGCCACATAGAGAAGTATGATTCTTCACTCCACAGAACACTTTTCCAATGCTCTAGGGTTCAGTGATGGCGGCTGTACTACACCACTCTCTCTGATGCTTGGCAATGTGCTTGGTGATGTAAGGCTTGCATGCAGCTGCTCGGCCATGGAAACTTATGCTGGGCCTCAGCACTTGGCGACCCCATTCTGTAACTTTACATGGTCTCCACTTCATGGCTGAGTTGCTGTGTTTCCTATACGCTTCCACTTCACAATAATATCACTCATGGATTGATCGTGAAATATTTGGGAGGGAAGTAATTTCACGGACTGACTTTTTGGAAACAAGGCATCTTATTACAGAACCACGCTCGAATTTAGAGAACGCTTTACAATAATATATGATAAAATTAGTTATTGTTCAGGCATACTGTATGGCTATGTGCTTGATTTTATATACCTGTGGCAATGGGTATAAATGAAAAACTTGATTTTAATGAATCATAGAATGTTAGAGTTGGAAGGGACCTCCAGGGTCATAATGTCCAACCCCCTGCTCAATGCAGGATTCACTAAACCATCTCAGACAGATGTCTGTCCAGCCTCTGTTTGAAGACTTCCATTGAAGTAGAACTCACCACCTCTCGTGGCAGCCTGTTCCATTCATTGATCACCCTCACTGTCCAATTTTTTTTTACTAATATCTAATCTGTATCTTCTCCTTTTCAGTTTCATCCTATTGCTTCTCGTGCTTCTGACGCGCCCCTGGGCCTGTGTCGCGCTGCGTTGCGCACGCGGGAGCTTACCCGGAGCCGGATCTGTTGAGGGTTGTAGTCTCGTGGCGGTGACCCGGTCCGTGCCCAGGGAGTCAAACTGAGCGGCGATGTATCAGCGGTAGATGTTGGACGACTACGCCACCCGTTGAGTACAGCTAAGGAGCTGCTGCTGCAGGGCAGACCGCTGAGGCCGGTGGTAGGATTGTGCAGCGTGATAGTATAACCCCCAACGGGAGGGGTATGGCCTCAGGGCAGCCGACGTGGATGATGGGGGTAGCAGGAACCACTCGGAGACGGTACGGTGTAGTTCAGGGTCTTTACTGGTGACAAAGATAGACCCTCCCGGAGTACTGGCTAGCGATTGGGGCCTGGTCAGTCCTTGAGCAGATGGGATCTCCCCTGGCCAGGCGGAGTTGTAGGCCTCCCCAACTAACTGTACTCTTCTGGCTACCTTGCTAGAGGCGGGTATAAGTAGCCCACGTCCCTCAGTGTACCGTGTGGTGCTCACCCGTATGGCCGGTGACTCGGGGCCGTCGGGTTTCTTGGCCAGAGGACCTGGAATCCCCTGCCTGACGGATTCTGCTGCTGGGTAGGAGTTAGTCCCCACAGCCTCGGACTCCGGGTCCGGTAAGAAATCTTCTCAGTCAGGGCGAGCTCTGCAGCTGCCAGCCCCTGACTCCTTGTAACACTGCTCCCACAGAGCTCCTGATGTTCTGTTCCTATATTTGCTTCTTTTCTCTGTCTCTACTTCTTCTCTACTCACTAACCCTGCCTCAGCCCTAGGTTTATATAGGGGAAGTTCTTCCCCTCCCAGGATTGGGCAGGAGGTGTGGCATGCATAGGATTCCTGACCAAGAGACCTCCCACCTGCTCTCAGACGTAATATCTCTATCACTGTGGCAACCAGACCCCTGGGGTGTCACATTCCCCCCTAGTGAAATTTAGTACTCCGGGACTAAACATATTTTAGAAAAACATAACAAGATATAACAATAACAATACAATAAAGAAACACATAAAGGTGGTCACGGCATGTCCGTAACTGGGTGCAGTCTTTGAAGAAAGCAAGTGTTATGTTCTGCTACCAAAGCTAAGGAAAGAGAGGAGATCTGTCCCTACTATGAGACTCAGCTGAATCCCTACGATGTAACAGGGAACCTGATCCTGCGATCAGACCTGCTAAAGTCCTAATCTAGTCTGTACGAAGACCTATAGATGTGGGGAGGGAATCCCTACAAGTACTAAGGACTGGGAGGAATATGGGACACCTCCTAACAGAAATAGTAGCAGACAGACGAACAAACAAAATAGATAGAACATAGAGGTCCGTAGACCAAGCAAACTAAAAGAGTTAGATACAGAGCACAGGCTAGCTAGAAAGTAGATATACAATGAAGTCCAGCAAAGCCAGAAGGGCGGAGCAGGACTAAATAGGCCAACAAGGTCATGTGACCAGCAAAGGAAAAAAAAACCTAACAGCAAGGTTCTAACAGCAAGGTGTCCATTTCACCAAAACAGGGAGACGTAACCAGGTAGGGGTCTGTCCTGCCCCGAGTCCTTAACAGTCTTTAGTCCGTCCTGGGTTACGCTCCAACTATGTACACAGGATTCCCGGTAAATCCACCAAAGACTCCTATAAACAACTAGAAACACATAATTATACACAAGCAACAAGAAAAACAGGTAACCACAAATAAAACAATTTATACACTTCAAATCCTCCAACGTGCGGGTAACTGGCCTCTAGTGGCTCTAGTGGACCTACGGAGCTGACTGTCTGGCCCTGAACTACAGGGTGTAGGAGCTGTCAAGGGTAAATTGGGCAGCTGTCTACGGACTCTTTGGCTCACTAGGGATATGGCAGGCTCACTGCAAGCAGAGGGTTGATCCTCCTGATCTGCTGGTGTGGGGTCTTCTGCCTCCTGGACCGGCTGTTCTTCCAGCTCTACCTGTTGCTCCGTAGGTGCTTGGGATGCTGGTTGGAGGAAGGTGAGTACGGGTACCACAACTGCACCATTGACTTGAGTCCAAGACCGAGGGAAGTCTCCGAGCACAGTACTAACCATATCTTCCCTTTCCTCTACGGGTCGATGGTCTTCTTGTTCCTCTTCAGGGTTCCGTAGCTGTTCAGGACACTTCTTCAGGTGATCCCGGGATACAATGGCTGTGGTCTCCCCTCCGTCTTTACTGATGGTACAGACCTTCGGGTTCTCGTGGCTTGAGGGCAGTACGGTGTACGGGTCCTTCTCCCACTGGTCGTCCAACTTGTGGAGCCGTCTTTTCCTCTTCAAGACCTGCTCTCCGGGCACCAGGGGAACAGCGGGAGCATACTGGTTGTAAGTTTTCTCTTGTCTCTCCCTAGCCTGACAGAGACTTCGCTCCACGCTCTCCTGTACTTTCCGGTACTGCTGCTGCCTCTCTGTGTCCCAGTCTGCTTCTGGTGAAGTGTCCTCGGGTGTCAGGACTCCCATTTCCAGGTCAACAGGTAACTTACCAGGTCTCGCCCTCATTAGGTAAGCCGGGGTACAGTTGGTGGAACCTACCGGGATGTGGTTGTATAGGTCCACCAGATCGGGCAGCTTCTCAGGCCACAGACTGCGTTCTTCCAGGGGCAACGTTTTCAGAAGATCCATTACCACCTGGTTCATTTTCTCACAAAGTCCATTAGTTTGCGGATGATAGGGTGTCGTCCTTATCTTCCGGCAGCCATACAGATTGCAGAATTCCTGGAAGACCTCCGCTTCAAAGGCAGGTCCCTGGTCCGTCAGCACTTGGTCCGGGTACCCGTGTGGACGGCAGAAGTGCTGCTGGAAGGCTCTAGCTGCTGTTTGAGCCGTTAAGTCCTTGACGGGGACGACAACCAAGAACCGGTGTAGCGCTGGCGTCCCTGCCCTCTGCTAGGCAGGGACGCTGCTCCCCTCACCGCTCTGCTCCGTGCCCGGCGTCCTCTCCCCGCTCTGCTGTCAGCGCGCGCTCCTTCCCGGCGTCCTCCTCCCGCTCTGCTCTCAGCGCGTGCTCCTTCCCGGCCCCTGTGCTTAGGGCGCGCGCGCGCGCGCTCCCCTCCTCTTAAAGGGGCCGCGCGCGCCGTCCTAAGGAGTCCCCGGCCATATATAAGGCACCTCCTCCAAAATGGAGGTGCCCGTGCAATGTTGTTTGCACCTGTGTCTCACCTGTGCTTCAGCCCTCAGGTCCCGTTGCCAGTTACCTGCCAGTTTCCTGCTAGTTACCTGCCTGATTCCTGCCTGAATACTTGTTACCTGTCTGCCAGCCTGAGGTCCGACGGTCTGCCTTACTACTCCTGTCAGTCTGTCTAAAGGACCAGCCTGCCCGCTCACCTGGGAGCGCATATCAGCTACCTGCCTGCTTGCCTGAGGTCCGACGGTCTGCCTTACTACTCCGGTCAGTCTGTCTATGGACCAGCTTGCCCGCTCACCTGGGAGCGCTTCTCCGTTATCTGCCTGCTTGCCAGCCTGGAGGCTCCGTTGTCACGTGCGGTGACCACCAGCTATTCCAGAGACTCTTGCCCGCTCACCTGGGAGCGCTTCTCCGTTACCTACCTGCCTGCCAGCCCGGAGGTTCCGCCGTCACGTGCCGTGACCACCTGCTATTCCAGAGACTCTCGCTTGCTCACCTGGGAGCACACATCTACCATCTGCCTGCTAGCCTACCCGGAGGCTCTGCCATCACAGGTCGTACCTACCCCTTACCCAGAGACTGCCCTGATCACTTGCCGTAACTCCCTGTCCGTTCACCCAGAGACTGCCACCCGCTCCCTTACAAGGGCCGCCCCCTTGTATAGTAGCTCAGAGGTTCCGCCTCCCGGACCCGTTACAGTTTGCTCGGGCCATGGAACCCGGTGGCACCCAAGCTCCCTCGCTCTCGGACCTCTGTCTTGAACTGTCCCGTCAGAGGTCCCAACAGGAGGCCATCCTGGGTCACCTGCGGAATGTTAATACTCGCCTGAACACTCTGTCTGATCCACCAACAACCTCCGCCAGTGCCATATCTTGCAATCCGGCAGCTCCGCTGCCCACTAATACTATGGTATCCTACCCCGGACCCCGGCTTTCTGCACCTCCTCGCTTCGGAGGCGACCCCGTCCAGGCTCGGGGCTTCATAAATCAGTGCACCCTGCACTTTGAACTTTTGTCCCATCAGTTTAATTCCGACCGGGCCAAAATTGCCTTTATCATGTCCCATCTCACCGGGGAGGCCCTGGCCTGGCTAAATCCTCTATGGGAGAGAGGAGACCCCCTGGTGTCCAACTTGCCTGCTTTTCTCTCGGCTTTCCGGAAAGTCTTCGACGAACCCGGACGGAAGACCTCATCCGCATCCTCTCTGCTACGCCTCCGTCAGGAGGGTCTCACCGTGGGCCAATATGCCATACGGTTCCGCACCCTTGCCTCGGAGCTGGCCTGGGATAACGACGCTCTGGTATCCGTCTTCTGGGAGGGTCTGTCCGGTCGTATTAAAGATGAACTTGCTGGTCGGGACATTCCTACCTCTCTCGATGATCTAATAACCCTTGCCACCCGGATTGACCTACGGTTCCAGGAGCGTGCCAAAGAGGTCACCCGTGAGAGAAGGATTCCACGTTTAGCTCCTACTTTCCAGAAACCCGTCATTCCCTCCATCTCTCCCCAGGTACACTCTCCTGAGCCTATGCAGGTCGACCAGACCAAGATGGTCAAAACCCGTCAGGACTCACGCCGTGCCGAGGGGAGCTGCTTCTACTGTGGCAGTAAGGAGCACCGGATCCGTGCCTGCCCGGAGAGGTCGGGAAACGCCTGTGTCTAGGTTCGCTCAGAGAGGTCCACCTAGACAAGAATAAATCCTCTCCATCCCTGCTGTTGTCAGTTTCGATCATCTACGGGGAGAACCGTTATTTCGAACTAGCCCAACTTGACTCTGGAGCAGCCGGGAACCTTATTTCACAGTCCCTGGTTGAGAAATACCGCATCCCCACCAAACCTCTGGCTGTACCCTTGTCTGTCGCTGCCGTGGATGGGGGCCTCTTACCTCGCCCCATTCAACTCATCACCGAATCCATTACCCTGCAGGTGGGAATGCTGCATTCTGAAAGTATCTCCTTTCATGTTCTGCCTGGACTCTCTCACGCCCTCTTGCTAGGTCTGCCCTGGCTCCAGAGACATGCACCCGTGCTAGACTGGCAAACCGGAGAGGTCCTTCGCTGGGGACAAGACTGTCATAAAACCTGCCTGGTTCCCGTCCATCCCGTCCGTCCCTCTCCTACCCCAGCTAATCTACCTGGACTTCCGATTCCTTATTGGTCTTATGCAGATGTCTTTAATAAAAAGGAGGCAGAGACATTACCACCACATAGACCATACGACTGTCCCATCGATCTGCTACCCGGTACTACTCCTCCCCGTGGGCGTATCTATCCTTTATCCGCTGCTGAGACCCGGTCAATGTCCGAATATATTGAGGAGAATCTGGCCAGAGGATTCATCCGGAAATCTACCTCCCCGGCGGGAGCAGGCTTCTTTTTCGTCAAAAAGAAGGACGGCTCTCTCCGTCCCTGTATAGACTATAGAGGCCTAAACCTGATCACGGTGAAGAATAAGTACCCCCTCCCGCTCATTCCAGAATTATTTGATCGCCTGAGGGGGGCTAGGATCTTCACCAAACTGGACCTTCGTGGGGCGTACAACCTGGTTCGTATTCGTCAGGGGGATGAATGGAAGACGGCATTCAACACCCGGGACGGCCACTATGAATACCTGGTAATGCCCTTTGGTCTCTGTAACGCTCCTGCCGTCTTTCAAGAGTTGGTCAATGACATCTTCCGGGACCTTCTCTACTCCTGCGTAGTGGTGTACCTGGACGACATCTTGGTCTTCTCTCCGGATCTCCAGACTCACCGGAGGGACGTTCGTCAGGTCCTGCTCAGGCTAAGGCAGAACCATCTCTACGCTAAATTTGAGAAGTGCCTCTTTGAGCAGACCTCGCTTCCGTTTCTGGGCTACATTATCTCTCAGACCGGCCTACAAATGGATCCTGAGAAACTGTCTGCCATCGAGAAATGGCCCCGACCGGAGGGGTTGAAGGCCATTCAGCGATTCCTGGGCTTCGCCAACTACTACCGCCTCTTCATACCACACTTCTCTTCCCGGACGGCCCCAATTTCTGCGCTCACCCGTAAAGGTACTAATCCCAAAGAGTGGCCACCCGAAGCAGAGGAGGCCTTTCTTTCCCTTAAACAGGCCTTCTCTTCCGCCCCGGTGCTGCATCGCCCAGATGGCAACAAACAGTTCTTCCTGGAAGTTGACGCCTCCTCCTCTGGAGCCGGAGCGGTACTTACTCAAAAATCATCTTCCGGGAGGATGGTAACTTGTGGCTTCTTCTCTAAACTCTTCTCCTCCTCTGAGCGCAACTATTCCATAGGAGACCGAGAGTTATTGGCCATCAAACTGGCATTGGAGGAGTGGCGTTACCTGCTCGAGGGGGCTCTTCACCCGGTAATAATTTACACTGACCACAAGAACTTGGCTTACCTCCAGCATGCCCAGAGACTTAACCCGCGCCAAGCCCGGTGGTCCTTGTTTTTTGCTCGTTTTGATTTTGTCCTTCATTTTCGCCCGGCTGACAAAAACGTCAAGGCGGACGCCTTGTCTCGGTCCTTTCTGGTGTCTGATCTCGAGGAGGATCCGAAACATATCATCGATCCCGCCAGAGTAATGCAGGTGGCTCCCGTGAGTCTAAATCGTCTTCCTCCTGGTAAGACGTTCGTACCAGTACCTGATCGGGAGAAGATCCTACACTGGGGTCATTCTTCTAAACTAGCTGGCCACGCCGGTCAGAAAAAGACCCTCCAGCTTATTACCCGGCACTACTGGTGGCCTAACCTGCACAAGGATGTAATAGACTTTGTTTCTGCCTGTGTGTCCTGCGCCCGCAACAAAGTTCCGAGACACCTGCCGGCCGGCCGCCTCCTACCTCTGCCAGTACCTGCTGCCCCCTGGCAGCATATAGCGATGGACTTCATTACTGATCTACCCGTCTCTGCCGGTTGTACGGTCATTTGGGTGGTCGCTGACCGCTTCTCCAAGATGGCTCACTTCATTCCACTGCCAGGTCTTCCGTCTGCACCCGAGCTGGCTAAAGACTTTATCCGCCACATCTTCCGTCTTCATGGCCTGCCCCGTCACATCGTGTCGGATCGTGGGGTACAGTTCACTTCCCGTTTCTGGAGAGCCACTTGTAAATTGCTGGACGTCACCCTGGACTTCTCCTCCGCTTACCACCCACAGTCTAATGGTCAAGTGGAGCGGATCAATCAGAACCTGACCAGTTACCTTCGGCACTTCGTTAATGCCCACCATTCTGACTGGGTGGATCTCCTGCCATGGGCCGAATTCTCGTACAACAATCACGAGAGCGAGTCTTCCTCCAAATCCCCGTTTTTTGTAGTCTACGGTCAGCATCCTCGGATCCCGTTTCCCGTCTCCACCTCGGCGGACAATCCGGCTGCGGAATCTCTTGTTAACAAATTTTCCTCCATATGGGAGAGTACCCGGTCCGCACTCCTTCTGTCATCCGAGCGTATGAAAAGACACGCTGACAAAAAACGTCTGGACCCTCCTCAATTCCGCCCTGGGGATAAAGTCTGGCTCTCGTCCAAATATGTCCGGCTCAAGATCCCTTCCTATAAGTTAGGGCCTCGGTTCATCGGCCCACTGGAGGTCATCAGTCAGATCAACCCGGTGGCCTATAAATTGAAACTCCCGGCCAACTTACGGATCCCTAACTCCTTCCATGTGTCTCTCCTCAAACCTGTGGTGCTTAACTCTTTTTCCAAGTCTACAGGTACGCCTCCTGCTCCGGTTTCTGCTGAGGACGAGTTTGAGGTAGAGAACATTCTTGCCTCCAAAAGGGTAAGAGGAAAGACCTTTTTTCTGGTAGATTGGAAGGGGTTTGGTCCTGAGGAGAGAACGTGGGAGCCCCGGGAGAACATCCATGCCCCTCTCATCCTAGCTAAATTTCTGTCTGGCCTAAAAAAGAGGGGGCCTAAAGGGGGGGGTACTGTAGCGCTGGCGTCCCTGCCCTCTGCTAGGCAGGGACGCTGCTCCCCTCACCGCTCTGCTCCGTGCCCGGCGTCCTCTCCCCGCTCTGCTGTCAGCGCGCGCTCCTTCCCGGCGTCCTCCTCCCGCTCTGCTCTCAGCGCGCGCTCCTTCCCGGCCCCTGTGCTTAGGGCGCGCGCGCGCGCGCTCCCCTCCTCTTAAAGGGGCCGCGCGCGCCGTCCTAAGGAGTCCCCGGCCAATGGCCGGAGGACTTCATCATATATAAGGCACCTCCTCCAAAATGGAGGTGCCCGAGCAATGTTGTTTGCACCTGTGTCTCACCTGTGCTTCAGCCCTCAGGTCCCGTTGCCAGTTACCTGCCAGTTTCCTGCCAGTTTCCTGCTAGTTACCTGCCTGATTCCTGCCTGAATACTTGTTACCTGTCTGCCAGCCTGAGGTCCGACGGTCTGCCTTACTACTCCTGTCAGTCTGTCTAAAGGACCAGCCTGCCCGCTCACCTGGGAGCGCATATCAGCTACCTGCCTGCTTGCCTGAGGTCCGACGGTCTGCCTTACTACTCCGGTCAGTCTGTCTATGGACCAGCTTGCCCGCTCACCTGGGAGCGCTTCTCCGTTATCTGCCTGCTTGCCAGCCCGGAGGCTCCGTTGTCACGTGCTGTGACCACCAGCTATCTCAGAGACTCTTGCCCGCTCACCTGGGAGCGCATCTCCGTTACCTGCCTGCTTGCCAGCCCGGAGGTCCCGTTGTCACGTGCGGTGACCACCAGCTATTCCAGAGACTCTTGCCCGCTCACCTGGGAGCGCTTCTCCGTTACCTACCTGCCTGCCAGCCCGGAGGTTCCGCCGTCACGTGCCGTGACCACCTGCTATTCCAGAGACTCTCGCTTGCTCACCTGGGAGCACACATCTACCATCTGCCTGCTAGCCTACCCGGAGGCTCTGCCATCACAGGTCGTACCTACCCCTTACCCAGAGACTGCCCTGATCACTTGCCGTAACTCCCTGTCCGTTCACCCAGAGACTGCCACCCGCTCCCTTACAAGGGCCGCCCCCTTGTATAGTAGCTCAGAGGTTCCGCCTCCCGGACCCGTTACAACCGGGAGTAATGATCCACGATGGTTAACGCGTAGACGTAGCCACTTCTGCTTGGGGTCAGTTTTACATGATCCAAGGCTACCAGTTCCAACGGCTGCCGGGTGACGATGGACTGCAGGGGAGTCTTCTGGCTGGCACGGTCCTTCCTCCTCAGGTTGCACGGGCCACAGTCTCTGCACCACCTCTCGATGGTTCCCCTCATGCCTACCCAATGGAACCGCCCGCGCAGCAGGAACTCCAGCTTCTTCCATCCGAAATGCCCAGCTCCATCGTGGTATGCCTCCATCACCATGGCTGCGTCTCGTCGTGGCACCACTACTTGCCAGATTAGTTCATGCGTCCGGGAGTTAACCATCCTGCGGCACAACTTCCCCTTGTAAAGGAACAGTCTACTCTTTTCTGTCCACAGTTGCTTGGCTTCCTCCGGAGCGTCTGGGTCAAGGCGAGCCTCTGGCCGAGTCAGCATCTCCTTCACCAGCCGGACGGCAGGGTCACTGTCTTGTGTTTCCGCCCAGTTGTAGTGAGGTAAGGGGTTAAGCGTAGCGCCTTGCTTACTCCTTACCCGATGGGAATACTGGATAGTCCCATGACGGTGAAACGCGGGGAGTTCGACTTCTTCCAGTCCCTCTGGATCTTCTCCTACGTCCGGTAGGTTTGGCATCCTGGACAGGGCGTCCGCGTTGGTATTGGAGCGTCCTGCCCGGTATTTGATGGTGAACTCGTAGTTGGACAGGCGGGCCATCCATCTCTGCTCTAGGGCACCGAGTCTTGCCGTGTCCAGGTGTGTCAACGGGTTGTTATCCGTGTACACGACGAACCGGGAAGAAGCGAGGTAGTGCTTAAAGCGTTCGGTGTCTGCCCACACCACTGCTAGGAACTCTAGCTTAAATGAGCTGTAATTCTCAGGGTTTCTTTCGGTGGGTCGCAGTTTTCGGCTGGCGTAAGCGATTACTCGCTCTTTCCCCTGCTGGATCTGGGACAGCACGGCTCCTAGCCCGATGTTACTTGCGTCGGTGTAGAGGATAAAGGGCTGGCTGTAATCCGGGTACGCCAGGATTTCATCCCCCGTGAGGGCCATCTTCAGCTGGCGGAAGGACTCTTCTTCCAACTTCTCCCATCTGAAGGGCGGCTTCTGGTTCTTGGCCTTCCGGGACTGGCCTATCAGGAGGTCCTGCATAGGAGCTGCCTTTTTGCTGAAACCGGGGATGAACCTGCGGTAGTAGCCTACCAACCCGAGGAACTGCCGCACTTCCTTTACACTGGAGGGACTTGGCCATTCCTTAATTGCGGTGATCTTATCAGGGTCGGGAGCCACTCCGTCAGCGCTCACCATGTGTCCCAGGTACTGCACCTTTGGTTTCAGGAGGTGACACTTGGAGGGTTTCACCTTTAGGCCGTAGCTTGCCAGAGCTTCGAACACTTCCGCCAGGTGTTTCAGGTGGTCCTCATAAGTCTTAGAATATACGATGACATCGTCCAGGTACAACAGGACCGTCTCGAAGTTTCTGTGGCCCAGACAGCACTCCATTAATCGTTGGAAGGTTCCTGGTGCGTTGCAGAGTCCGAACGGCATACAGGTAAACTCGCTAAGTCCCATCGGGGTGGTGAATGCGGTCTTCTCCCGGTCCGCCTCTGCTACAGGAACCTGCCAGTACCCACTAGTGAGATCCAAGGTAGAGAAGAAGTTAGCAGATCTTAAAGCAGCCAAAGACTCCTCTATCCTTGGTAAGGGGTACGCATCCTTGTGTGTGATACGGTTGATTTTCCGGTAATCTACACACATCCTCATGGTGTTGTCTTTCTTTTTGACTAAGACTAGTGGAGCTGCCCAGGGGCTACAGCTATCCCTGATCACCCCAGCCTCCTTCATGTCTCTAAGCATCCCCTTGGCGTGTTGGTAGTGTGCAGGGGGTACGGGTCGATACCTCTCTTTTATGGGAGGATGGTCTCCCGTGGGGATGTGGTGTTCTACCCCCTTGACTCGCCCGAAGTCTAACGGGTGTTTACTAAACACTCTCTCGTACTCTTGAACCACCCGATAGACTCCCTGTTTCTGGTGTGAGGGAGTGGAGTCAGTACCCAAATGTAGTTGCTGACACCAGTCCTCCATTGTTTTCTTAGAGCCGTTACCTTCCTCCGGGTGAGATGGAGGCAAGGGTTCCACAGATTGTATAGCATTTTGGTTAATGGTATATAATTTGGCTAGCGTGGCATACCGGGGCAGGTACACTTCCCTCTTCCCGATATTGATTATGCGAACGGGCACCCTCCCATGGTGTACATTAACCACCCCCCGTGCTGTCAAGATGGTGGGCCTACTGTCTGAGTAAACTGGTTCTACCATTGCCTGGTAATCTCTACCTCTCAGACCAATAGCTGCCCGGCACCAAATCATCATTTCACTTTTTGGGGGCATGGCAATAGGGAAAGGGTCACACATTCTCACGCTACCAATCTCACCGCCGGAGAGTTCCACCTGTTGCCGTCGCATCAGTGCCCGGATCTCTTTTTGGAGCACTCGCTGCTCGCCGGAGCTGGCGTTCTTGGCAACCTGCTGTAAAAGGAAAATCACCTCTGCAAGACAATTTTCAATTACATTAGTTCCTAGAGTTATCTTTGGGTGACTCTCGTGCTTGTCAATGTCTACAATGATCAGTCCCTGTGCTGCCAGTTCAACTCTACCGATTTTAATGGTCACCTCTTTAAATCCAATCTGTGGCACGGGCTGACCATTGCTGGCGATGATACTCAAGTCGTCGTCAGGGTAACGGGTGATATCCGAGTCATTCCAGTACTGCTTGAAAAGCACGTACGGGATGGTGGTGACCTGTGACCCGGTGTCCAGTAGGGCACTCATAGGAATGCCATCCAGTACCACGGGTAAGACTGGACGTCCTCCCACATATTTGTCGCGCCAGTTCGATGGGCCTGGTGATCTTTTTCCTGGGGGTTGGCCCTCTACCCCAGGTTGTGCCAGTTTAAAGGACAGTACCTTGCCATATGTCCGGGTTGATTGCAGCGGCGGCAGATGGGTTGTCCGTCCTCGTTGTATCGGTCGCTGGGTCTTCCTCTGGCCGGTGGGGTCCTCCTTGGTCAACGCCACGGGATGTCCTCCGGTCCGGATGCCACCTGGATCTTCCCTGGAGTGGAAACCTGTAAAGACTGCACAGTTCGGGTTAGCGCAGCAACGCTTTTAGCTAGCTCTTGGACCTGATGGTGCAGGTCTGGAGCCGGGTCATTGTTCAAAGCCTGCGCATCAGCTCCCACAGGCCCTGCCGACAAGGGCGCCGCCTCCTGGTGGTAAGTGGTAGTGGGGCGTCTGGGGGTCACAACGCCACTTGGTGCCGGTTCTCGAAGCACCCGGATGGCTCTGTCCTTGAACTGTGCAAATCCCAGATGAGGGTCCTGTAAGGCCATTGCCCGCAACTGGGTTCGGTGGGCATTGCAATATAAACCCTCTATAAATTGTTCAGTCAACAGCCTGTCCTCGTCTCCCACGCCGTCAGGGTCGGTCTGCTTAATGGCTCTCAGGGCCTCTTGTAGGTTCAGGGCATAGTCCCTTATACTCTCATGTGCCCGCTGTTTGCACCCGTAGAATCTAAGCTTGATCTCGGCTGAGGTGCGGGTATCAAAGGTGTCCCTCAGCCGGGTTAGTATCCCTGCGACAGTCCTTCCCCCAGGTGGCCAGGACTTTACCTCCCTTCGGGCTGCCCCAGTTAATTGGGCCACCAGGATGCTCACTTTTTGCTCTTCTGTGAGGGGGTACACCTGGAAGAGGCTATCCAGCTTTTCTCTAAAGTCATGCAGGGTATGTGACTCCCCTGAGTACTGGGGTAGCCAGGCTGCCCCCGGGATATAGGGCATGGTGAAAGGCATGACTGCAGCAGCGGTGGCGCTGGCGGGGGTTGAGGCAGTGAAGCTCTCCTCCGTATCCGACATCCTCCTCCCCCCTAGTGGACCGTGGCCTACCTTGCGATGATCCTCTTCCGTAGGCCGCGGCTCCGCAGTGGATCGTCAGGGTTGAGGACCTTCCGTCGCGCTCCTGTGACGTCGGCGTCTGCTGGGCTCCTTCCAGGACCTTACGCGACGTCCGGACGTGAGGCGGGGCTTCAGTTCTCGCGCGCTTTCGGAGTCCACGCCCCTCTTCTTCCCGCGCGACGTCTTCAAGATGGCGTCCAACGGCGGGAAAACTCCACGGAAGGCGGGAAGAAGGCTGGAAATGGCGCCGGATGGCGGGAATCTTCACCGATGGCGGGAAGAAGGCTGAAGATGGCGCCAGATGGCGGGAATCTTCACCACAGGTAAGTTTGAACAGTCTTTTTCAGGCACGCAGTACCCGGTGGTTGCGGGCACGAGATCCTGCCGACTACGCCAAAAGTTGACGCGCCCCTGGGCCTGTGTCGCGCTGCGTTGCGCACGCGGGAGCTTACCCGGAGCCGGATCTGTTGAGGGTTGTAGTCTCGTGGCGGTGACCCGGTCCGTGCCCAGGGAGTCAAACTGAGCGGCGATGTATCAGCGGTAGATGTTGGACGACTACGCCACCCGTTGAGTACAGCAGGGCAGACCGCTGAGGCCGGTGGTAGGATTGTGCAGCGTGATAGTATAACCCCCAACGGGAGGGGTATGGCCTCAGGGCAGCCGACGTGGATGATGGGGGTAGCAGGAACCACTCGGAGACGGTACGGTGTAGTTCAGGGTCTTTACTGGTGACAAAGATAGACCCTCCCGGAGTACTGGCTAGCGATTGGGGCCTGGTCAGTCCTTGAGCAGATGGGATCTCCCCTGGCCAGGCGGAGTTGTAGGCCTCCCCAACTAACTGTACTCTTCTGGCTACCTTGCTAGAGGCGGGTATAAGTAGCCCACGTCCCTCAGTGTACCGTGTGGTGCTCACCCGTATGGCCGGTGACTCGGGGCCGTCGGGTTTCTTGGCCAGAGGACCTGGAATCCCCTGCCTGACGGATTCTGCTGCTGGGTAGGAGTTAGTCCCCACAGCCTCGGACTCTGGGTCCGGTAAGAAATCTTCTCAGTCAGGGCGAGCTCTGCAGCTGCCAGCCCCTGACTCCTTGTAACACTGCTCCCACAGAGCTCCTGATGTTCTGTTCCTATATTTGCTTCTTTTCTCTGTCTCTACTTCTTCTCTACTCACTAACCCTGCCTCAGCCCTAGGTTTATATAGGGGAAGTTCTTCCCCTCCCAGGATTGGGCAGGAGGTGTAGCATGCATAGGATTCCTGACCAAGAGACCTCCCACCTGCTCTCAGACGTAATATCTCTATCACTGTGGCAACCAGACCCCTGGGGTGTCACACTTCCATGTGCAAATGAGAATAAGAACAATCCCTCTACTGAATGACAACCCTTGAGATATTTGTAGACCGCTATTAAGTTTCCTCTCAGTCTTCTCTCTTGCAAGCTAAACATTACCAAATCCTCTATCCGTTCCTCATAGGATATTGTTTGCAGATCGGTCGCCATCTTCTCGGAACTTGCTCCAGTTTTTCAATGTCTTTTTTAAAATGTGGTGCCCAGAACTGGACACAGTATTCCAGATGAGGTCTGACCAAAGAGGAGTAGAGGGGGATAATTACTTCACGTGATCTAGACTGTATGCTTCTGTTAATGCAACCCAGAACTATGTTTGCTTTTTTTGCTGCTGCATCACACTGTTGACTCATGTTCATCTGTGATCTATTAGTATATCCAATTCCTTTTCACACGTGCTGTTGCTTAGCCCTATTCTTCTGATTCTGTATGTTTTTTCATTTTTCTTGCCCAGATGTAGGACTTTGATGATTACGATGTGTGCTTCCATACTTGTGTCAACATAGTGTAGTTGCCATGCTAACTACATTGCTAAAGGCACAGATGCAATAAAATAGTGCAAGCTAATTGGAGATTGTTCACTGGCTAATTTTGACAGGCCTATGGAGATTCTAGGAGCACAGAATGATTGATTGTTAGGGCTCATGCAGACAACTGTATTATTGATCCGAGTGTGATCCTACAAAACGTCAGATCGTGCACATGTGAAATCGCAGCATGCCTAAGTTTGATCCGATTATAGGATCACACTTGGTCATGCAAGTCAATGAGTCAGTGGAAAACATCAGACTACACTCCTATGACATCTAAGTGCATTCTGATTTTCATGGACTGACAGAATAAAGAAGATGGAGAATTTTTTTTCTCCATCTTTTGATTCGAGAGAATCGGATCACACTCAGTTTGAGTGTTATTTGCCTGATTCTCTCAGATGACAGAATACACAGTCATCTGCACCTTGCCTTAATATGTTTGTTTTGTGCCCATAGAATACCCCGATATTGGCAGCTCATCACCCGGTGATGTGCTGTTGAGTACAATGATTTTAAGCCAGCTTAAAGATCATTGCACCTAACAAACTGAGCATTTTTCTCGGACGTCTAATGAATTGGCCTGTTTAGATGGGCTGTTTTCCAATTATTGGCCCATCCAAATGCTCTAAAGGCCCAAGGCCTGGTGCCCATGCGTAGCAGCGGCTTTTGTGGCTGGTGAATAGTAGACCTGTAAATGTATTGTGCATAAATCTTCCCCTACATCTGAGATGAATGACAGTGTGTATTGGGGCATCTGACTAATATTTACTGTGATCTTTTGTTTTCCTGAGAGATGAGGGCCACGATGGCAGCTTGACTTCCTCTCATCTATTGAATTAACATGCTTGGGCAACGATCCTCACATATAGCCACTTTTAGAGTAGTTTATAAAGTCACTGTAGTTTTTGATGAAGTTTTTGGAGCCAAACACAACTGGATACACTAGGGAGGGAAAGTCTTTCTCTTTTCTTAAAGAGGTTTTCCGAGATGATAATTTTTAATATAAATTAAACATATTGCCTTTTTTTGTAATATGACAGCGAAACCCCAATTAACTTCTAGGCAGTTTTTCTGTCCCCTCTTGGCCCCCTGCAGCCACTGGTACGTGCCCAGTTTGTTGACATGTACTACTTCCGGTCCACAGCTTAAAACTGCATGTCCTGTGATTCGTTGCACTCACCTAACAGGCAGAACTGTTACCCCTTTCCTGTGGAGTGGTGCCCATCCACTACTCTTCCTCCCAGAGTGCTGGTTTGCATAATGCATACACCACTTGGTCAGGGACACCTTACACCCACAATAGCCTTCTTCAGGCACCAAGTGTTGTAGTGGGTGATAGGCTTCCTGCACCTGCAGGCTGATAAGCTGTGCAAGAGCGTGGCATGTAAAAGGGCTTTCTGCACGCTCATGGTCTATTCCACCCTAGTTTCCCCCATTAATGTGAGCTCACTACTACAGGGAGGCTTACTGCTTTTGAAGTCATTTGCCCTGTGAAGACTGATGTCTGTAGCACAGTGGTGGTTTGGATAGCCCACCCTGAGACATTTAACTTCTGAGCCAGTACTAAGCCTCTTTGGACCTCCTCTTGTGGAGGAGATTGTGCACGTGACTGGTGACGTGCCATTCCCAGATCTGGATAGAAGTTTAGGGGCCCGTAGTACAGGGCACAGTGTGAAATGGAAATGGCACAGTATTTTTTATTTTTAGCGCCCCATTGATTCCATGGTGCTGTATATGATACGGGGTTGCATACAAAATAAAAATTAACATTGACATAAGAACAGAAAGGGAGAGAGCCCTGCCATTGCGGGCTTACAGTCTACCGATTTTGCAGCCTCAGGACTCTTTAGAATCACTTCAGTTATTATTTTTGAAAAAGCCTTTCAACACATACCGTAATCCCTTGTCCCGGAAAAGCTCTAATACCCTGTGCCCCTTTTACATTCACTTTATGCTATGGCTGAAAAAACTGCAGTGGCTTTTTTTCCCCAAATACATCACTGTGTGAAACAACTTTTAGACATATTTTCAATATTATCATCCTGGTTCTTGGCATACAGGACACAGCCTAGTGAACCCATCCATTACCTATGGTAGCATTAGTGGCCCAGCAAGGTCATTCGTAGTGAGATTGGTCAGCGTAGGCAGGTGCAGTATCCGCATGGCAGACATTGCAGTGGTGATTCTTGCAAGGATAGGTTACTAGAAATTAATTTTTTTGGACAATATTCAGGTCTAGTATTTAAGAACAGCTACAAAAACCCAATTTTCTGAGAAGGTGAGTGGCAGCAGTCAGGATGAGACCCATACTCATGTTGGTGTTTGACTATAACCATGTGCAGCAAATTATAATTTCCGTGAACTTAGATTGGTACTTTGCTTCACTTCAGGAAGTGGTGAAAGAGCCAAAATGATTTTGGTTTAATGTAACATTAATGATTAGACATCGTTAGAAAGTAATAGTACCTATGTGAAAGTAAGCAATTCTGCATATTGAGCCCTGGCAGGGCTCTGCAGCTCCAGGATTCCTATGATTTGTCTTCCAGGCCATCTCCCTGGGGACAGCCTGCTCACATTCATGGCTCACTGCTTTTGCTGCTTTTCTAATTAGGACAAAAGGCAGGAAGTGATTTCTCGCACTCTTTTAGAGAATGTTCCTCTCTAGGTGGATCCTGTTACTCACTGTAGGATTGAGATCCAGTGAGTTGTTTGTCACTAGAACTGGCCTGAGTACCGTTCTATTCTGCTTTTGAAGTTATTTTAGACTTGGCCTCACCAGTGATAACTAGGCCTCCGTCTGCCCTTCATATCCTGCTTTGCCAGAAGATCCCAATCATAATCTGGTGATAAAAATGCTGATCGCATTACCTTTTGGGATATTGCTTAAACTGCTTTTAATGTGACAAGTTTCTTAACTTTTTATCTGTTTTTTTTAAAGGGGTGGTCCAAAATACAAATTCATTTTCATCCTAAATCCCTATCTATTTAATGCCAGAATTTTAATTATTTTCTAACATACTTGAATTAAAAATTCCATACCTTCCCTAACTACACTACCTTTTTTTCCTACTTCCTTTTTGATGACACTCTGTTTGAGAATCCCAGTGCATGCTGGGATACTCATATGAAGCGTAATCACTGCCACAGCCTCTGCCTCCTCCCTGAAACAAAGCGTCATCATTGACATTTGTTTTTTAGGGGCTGGTCTAGTTACTGCTCTGTCATACTGCAATGTGCACAAAGACAGTGCACTCTCTCACCGGCTCAAATCAGCTGTCATACTGCAGTGTGCACAATGATAGTGCACTCTCTCGCCAGCTCAGATCAGCAGTAACAAGCCAGCAATAGAGGTCATTGTCAGAATACATATCGTTCAGAGTCCAGCGCCGCTACTGCAAATCACGGTTGATGCTAGTTCCTGCACGCCGAGTATTCTGACACCGTGCACTGACTGTGTGCTCTGTTGCTGGCTGATTACTGATGATCTGAGCCAACGAGAGAGCGCACAGCGTCTGTGCACATTGCACAGGGACTAGCCCAGCTTCTGAAACTAAGGTCACGAGTGATAGTTTATTTAGTAGGGGGGACAGAGGCCACAGTGACATCAGCCTCTGCCAGCTGATGAAGCTTCATTTGAGTATCCCAGCATGCACTGGCATTCTCAAACAAAGCATCATCAAAAAGGAAGTAGGGAAAAAAAAGAAAAGCAGTTATGGAAGGATAGGGAATTTTTAATAAAATATATTTGAAAATAGATTAGATTATGCCATTAAATAGATAGGGATTTAGGATGAAAATAAATTTTGTATTTCGGACCACCCCTTTATTCTTTCCTAGTAAACATATGCTAATAATAACGGTAAATGATTACTATATATTATAACATTTTGGCACAGCTTGTGCACTGTACGCAACCTGAGCTTGGACCTTACTAATAAATGTATAACATCATCATGCCGCTCTTACAACTTCGAGTCAAGCTTCAGTTCAGATATTTGAAATGTTCATGGGCAGCCACTGAGGTCAACACCCAATGATCACGTAGACTGGTATATTTTGATTGACTTCTTTTTTAAAGAAATCATTTCCAGCTGTCACTGAACTCGAAATTTTGAATTGCTTGCTAAGTTGTTTTTTTTCCCATGAATTTATAAAAAGTGGCTAGAGACCTGCTCAATGTTGAGTTCAGCAGATAAAGAAGTCTTGACATTTGTACATAAGACATCTTACCTGACCTTTGTAATTTGGGCAGACTTGAGTAAGGTTATGAAGCACAGCCACCATCCTGGCTGATATTTAGTATTCCTTACCATTCCCAGATAAACCCAAATGATATCTCTTCTGCTTCAAGTGTCTACACATTTCTAATTTATTGACTCTCTAATCACTAACATTTAGTAATTATGGTGTCACAATTGGTCAAACCTGGACAATTCTCTGAAACGTTAGAAAAGATTCACTTGAGAGATTGTTATGAGAGGGATGTGGAGTTTAGAAGACAAAGATCAGACTGGAATATGAGACTCTAGTTTTCCCAACTGTGACTTGGCAAAGTTCAGAGCAATTTAATGGGTCTCTCTTTGGTGTACAACAAGCAGCTGGTGGCTTAACTCTTTCAGTTCAACTCTACTGGGTTTAAAGGGGGCCCTAAAATAGCTGTGCAAACATGGCCAACCTGCTGTATGAAAAGTTCCTAATACTGCCAAGTTGTGTCCTATATCAACTCCATTCCATCTAATAATTCTGCAGCTCGTGACACAAACTGAAATGCTGTAAGTGTTGAAAGTTTTGGCAATGGCCAATGTATCTGCTGTAGTGTTACATTCATATTTGGTGATCATGGTTTTAATTTGAAGTTACAAATAAGCAAGGGCATTGTCCGTTCTTAAAACTTTCATAGCACTTTGTGTTTTCATCCTAACTTTATGCTTTACTGCTAGCTTAGCCAGGATTTAGTGTGTTCACTGGAAACAACACGTCTTTGTTTTTCCATATTTCTGCTGCTTCCTCTTGTTATCTATGGTTAGACATTAAAATGCAATACACTTAGAATATGATTTCTCTAAGGACTAAAGAGTTTTGATTTGTTTTCCTGGCTGTTTTATGTGATGGTAGGTGCAGGAGTAATTAAGATGAGACGCCAACTTTTATTTCTTCCATAAAATGATCAATTCTTCCTTAAATGTGTTTTAAATGAGGTTAAGAATTTTAGTTTATATATTGAATTCTTATAAAAAGAGATGTCTACCTTTAATAATTCATTCAACATGTCCTATAAAAGCGATATGGTTCAATTTTATTTTATTCATATTATCAGAGCTTAGATTTCAGAATCAGGATATGTGAACATAATTTTTTTAGGAGTTCTTTGGAGTGGGTTAAAAAAAAGATGGGGAAAATGAAGGGGCATAGTCACTTCTTTTGAAGCATCTCCTGATGGAATCAAATCCCCTGTAAACTAGGGATTGTCAAATCAAAAGGCTGTAAAAAAAAACAAAACATCTTTAGGAAAAGAAAACTGTTCCAAAAAGGTTAATTTTTTTTTTAAATCTGCTTGAAGGGGTATTCCAATCTTCAAGATCCTATCCTCCTATCCTAATATGTAGTAGGTGTAATAATAATATTAGCAAATGCCTCCAATTAGAAATGTACTATAGTTCTTCTGATTCAATATATCACTTATCCCATGTGCAGGGCATTGCAGGCAGTAGCTTAGATTGACATTTAGTGAGTTGTTAGTGGTCGTAACCATGGATATCTAATCTACTGCAATGCCCTGCACATGGGGTAAGCGACATAAGAAATCAGACACACTATATTACATTTCTAATTGGAAGTATTTGCTAATATTATTATTATTACACCTACTACATATTGGGATAGGATCTTGGAGACAGGGCTGTGGAGTCGGTAAGCCAACCTCCAACTTCTCAATTTCCATGACTCCGACTCCACAACTCCGACTCCCTCATACTTGGCTCATGTTTAAGTGATAAATTTACTGTAGCCCAGATTCATCTCAGCTAAAAGTCTAGACCCTTAGATCAGGCATAGAACAGACATTTATAGGACATTTCATAACTTTCCAAAATTCTTATGAAAAACTATTCCCCACAAACTGCATTGAACTACTGTACCCAATTTATTATATATTTTAGGAGTCGGAGTTGGTCCATTTTATACTGACTCCGACTCCACCAAAATTGGCTCCGACTCAGTCTCTGCAGCCCTGCTTGGAGATGGTAATACCCCTTTAACAAAACACTTAAGGAAATGAAGTAAATTCCTGTAAAAACTCCCCAAAGAAGGAACCTTTTTTCAAGCAGTTTATACTAGAAAATGCATCGTTTTTGTTTATTTAACCCATATCTTAAGAGGCCAAGATTTGGAAGTTCATCCTGTTATCTTCTAAATAACTTTTCTTTTGATAAAAAATTGTGCCCAGTTGAAAAACTGTTGTGTACAGATCATCAGAATGTTTTAAGGTAATCTGTGAGTAGAATTACCCCTCCTAAGCCGTCTATATGGGCATGTAGGAAGCTGAATAAAGTGACACCTTGATATGTGATCCCATGTCTTATTCCAAATAAATCCACACTTTTCTTAATTTTTTAAATGAGCTGTTAAAATTTATGGGCCAGACAGTGATCTCCCTGAGAATCTTCCTCAAGAACTTGTAGATCAGGAGAGCACACTGTCAGTCATTACATGTCTTACACTGGTAATGCCCCCTTTCATTTAAAATAAGCCCTGGTGACTTCAGATTGATGTGTCTCTAACAACATAGCTGTATCTTTGCAGAAAGTAGTAGCTCTGCTATTCAATATGGGCTCTTCATCAATGGATATGTTTAATGTAAACCTATTGGTCAGTACTTGTAGCTATCATGCCGATTTGGTGCCAGAGAGAAAACTCTTTTGCATCAAATAGGTAATATTATTTATTACTAAATGGGGGAATGTACTGAGCTCTTTAACAAACTTCATACAGTCCTGGGGAACCCCATTGATGTTAAATTAGTAGGCCATAACATTGTTTATCTGCTGACATTTGTCTTCGAGTGATCAAAGTTTGGCTTTAGCGCCAGGTCACATTGTCATGTTATTTCTTTATTCCTTGCTCGTTGGGCTTGAGCCTTTTAAAACAAGTTAATTACAAGTCACTCAGTGAATAAGCAATCTTTTGTTTAGCGGAGATGAAAATGATTTCCTCCCGGGAGACTGTGCTGCTTGTGTTTTAGTTATCTAGATTTCTTTTTACGTATGCAGATTTTGATGTATCAATCTCTACTTTCCTTTTAGCTCCGAGTCCCAAGTGCCCTTTTTCAAAGGTTTTCTCATTTCATTTTTTCATAACCTATAAAAGCATCACCGCACTAATATCAGTATTTAAATGAAAATGTAAAATTAGTGTATATCCACCTAAGAGAGCAAAAAAAAATAGAAAAAATCCCTTATGTCATTTTTGGGGGAAATGACATGCATTGGAGTATCTGGGGAAGCACCAATGACTTAGTGGGTATTGTTGTTATTAGGGCTGTGGAGTCTGAGTCGGAGCCCATTTTGGTGGCGTCGGAGTCGGTATAAAATGGACCAACTCTGACTCCTAAAATATATAATAAATTGGGTACAGTAGTTCAATGCAGTGTGTGGGGAATATTTTTTCATAAGAATTTGGGAAACTTATGAAATGTCCTATTCCTGATCTAAGAGTCTAGACTTTTAGCTGAGATGAATCTGTGCTACAGTAAATTTATCACTTAAACATGAGCCGTGTATGAGGGAGTCGGAGTCGTGGAGTCGGTGTCATGGAAATTGAGGAGTTGGAGTCGGAGGTTGGGCTTAGCTACTCCACAGCCCTGGTTGTTATCCATAAATACTGATTTGGCCACGTGTGTGTGTGTATATATAACATAGGTTCTAGCAGATAAGTCACACACCATGTGGAAGAAGCTAGCATGAAGCACACATGGGGTTCCTGCGCTCTCCACTGGCACATTAATTATTATCCAGTGGTCAACCCATTCTTTTGTATTTTTATTAAACTAATTGAAAGACTTTGAGAAATGTGTATGTTCACAGCTTGCTAATTCAACCAGGGTAGCCCACAAATAAATTCAGTAGAAAAAGTTTGCTACGCTCTCCAGATTTGTTTGGCAGATAATGAAAATTCACAATATGAATTTTCAATTGAGAGTTGGTGGGATTTGAACCCAGGACCCCAGCGCTGCAAGGCTACATTGCTAGCCAACGTGCTGCCCTCCTTGGAACCTTTACATATTAGTAGGCTCTATGCATCAACATTTTTGTGATATGATGTAGCATAGCTATTCTAATCAGGAGAGGCATTGGGGATACAGATAGGAGGCGTGTAAGGGTCTGGTCCCGCAGCCACCAACTACCACTGGACCACCAGGATTGAATCTATTCTCAGCTCTACTTTCTAGTATATGCATACTTTGTATTTTATGTTAATTAGTCACCAATTGTTGAGATCTCTTACAGTCAGGTACAGGACTCATGATGTGAATCAACGTTCTATGTTATAATAAACCATCTGTGTACACTGTACTACCTCAAGAAAGCAGCACATACGGCATTGACTTGCATTCTCACTTGGTTAGGAGTGTATGCTATGGATTTTTAGTTCTTGCCTTCATATGAAAAATTTTCAGCAGAATACAGTACTAGCCGAGTGGCTGAGATTTTTTAAAATCCCCATCCATACACTGCTTTTACTCCTGGGCAGGAAATTCAGTCCACAGTATGGGATTTCAACCTGTGTATTTTTTTTGCCTTTTCTGGTGTTTCATCTGGTCACAGCAGGGCTTCCATGCCATTTGCTGTGTATTCCTGTGCCTTGTGGTGATATCCTAACCTATGTGACCACCATAGCAAATCAGAAACTGAAGTGGTCACAAGGGAACCAGGATGCAGTTAGACTGGCATGGAGGCCTTGTAAGAAGTGTAGGAATCTCCAGCAGAGATTTTTCTTTTTTAATATATTCCGAAAAGATGCTGCTCGTTCACAGGTCAGTCGGCAACAAAATCTGTGGATTTCCCCATGGATTTGGACAGATTGTGTCTACAATGTGTGAAAATACCCTTAAGCACCACGCACACTGTTGTGTTATGTTTTGTATGGTGCTGGAGAAGGCACCAAGGAAAGTGCATGGGGCCCCCATACAGATTAGACTAAAGTCGGTCGAATTTGTAGATATTTGCTCTAGTCTGATGTGTATGGGGTCCCTCCCAACTCTTCCCTCAACAAATGATAGGGAGATTATTGTTCGGACTGTTGAAATTTAATGCCCGACCCTTTTCTTATTCAGGAGTTAAGCCATCTCTGCTTTTACTTTTTAAAAACACATGAAGAGATTGCTCACAGCCCGGTATTCACCTCTCCATCGTTTATATCATGTTCAGTAGTGTGCAAAAGACTAAGGCTGGTGTGGAAAAAATGCTGCAAAGTAAGAATACCTTTAAAATAGAAGTGTTAATAGTTTATTTTTATCAATTAAAACAAAGTGAATAAAAAAGAGAAATCTAAATAATATCAATAATTCATGTGAGTACACTTTGCATTTGAAACAACATCAATTCTTCTAGGTACACTTGCTCACACATTTAAAAGCAACTCTGCAGTATTGTTGTTCCAAACATGTTGGGGAACTAACCACCGATCTTCACTTGTTGTAGACTTGCACAAATCGATCTGTCTCTTCTATTTTTAATCCCAGACAGACTCTGATGTTGAGATTAGGTCTCTGTGGAGTCAATAAGATCACTTCTAAAACTCCTTATTATTCTGGAGATAGTTGTTAGTTCAGCATATGAAAGACACTTCATGCTTACTTCTATTCGAAAGCGGAAAATGTCCCACAGTACCATCAGCTCAGAACTGACAACTAGGAGGACACAGCTACACCGATCTACTGTTCAGAGAAGTATGGCCATTGGTCTCCAAGGAAGAATTGTGGCTCAAAACTATACCTTCCATGTTGGAAATAAGGCCAAGTGACTGAACTATGTAAGACAATATAGGAACTGGAGTTCAGAAAATTGGCAGCAGGTGTTCAGAAATAATAAGTCAAAATGTTAAATGTTTGGTTGTAACAGAAGGCAGTTTGTGAAGGGTTGAAGAGCGGCACAATGATGAATGTCTGCTGGCAAAAATGAAGCATGGTGGAGGCCAATGGCACATCCACTTGTAAGTAAAAACACAAACTTAATTTCAAATCTATTAAAATGTTACTCATCTCTATGTCTTAGGGTGTGTTTAACCCCAGAAAGGCGTCAATATATGTTTGTATGCAGACACCATGAGTAACATTTTAATGGATTTGAAATAAAGAAGTCTGTGTTTTTACTTACAAGTGGGTGTAAATACTTTTATGCCCCAAAAAAGGCAAACATTTTCTAGGAGTGATACCTTTCTTGGCATTGCCTGATGAAGAAGCCTCTGTGCTCTGAAAGCTTGCAAATATAATTTTTCTGATTAGCCAATAAAGGCATCACTCCTAGACTACTTTTGTCTTTTTTTGGGCATAAAAGTATTTATATAGATTTTTCTGGCTAGCACGATACCGCAATATAATATATCTTTTTTTATTGTACATCATACTTACAAGTAGATGCCCCATTATGCTTTCTTTTTCCTTACGTTGTATTACAAGTCAGCACTTGGATCGGCGTCCACAGAGATGTGGCCAGAGTGTCTTTATTTACTTGCTGAGTTCAATGAGTTGACTTACTTTTCTAGTGGAGTTGTTTGAACGTCTGTTGTTGCATTTCAGCAAATTGAGTTGGGAATTTGGTCAGGTTTAATAGTATCTTCAATGCTGTATATGTGTGTCTGTACCTATATATGCATCCAATTTCATGAAGATGTCAACAAAAATTTACTCGATAAAGATCTGTCGGAAAAAAATATGGCTTGCTCCAATTCTATATGTAATAAGCATTTCTACAAGGCTAGCACATTGAAGTCCCTGAGGCTCCGTTGTACTGGGCCACACTGTAATGCGACAGAACTGTATACAGGAGGTTGTAACTCCATCGAAACTCCTCTACTCAGCATTACCATGTGGATGAGGCCTATGACATACGTTATGTTCCCATACCTGACTCCAACATTAAACTCCCAAACATAAAACTAAATTATTGTATGAAGCTGAACATTTCATTTGGTTAATAAACTGTTCTCTCTGACAGAACATGTATCTGGCAGTCATAAACTATTACTATATTAACACGTATGTTCTAAAAGAGGGGTAGGAAACCTTTTTCCACCAAGGGCCGTTTGGATAGTTATACAATCCTTCGGGGGCCGTACAAATAATGCACCAACTCTGCCCACAAGGTACATCCTGACGCTGGCACTGGTGTCGGAACGTAATCATTAATTGCACGCGCTTCAGCGATCAGTAGTGAACGCTGCGTGCACGTGCTCACAGAGCTAGAAGAAATTGAAAGGCCGGTTGCCATCAAAACACAGCTGTCGGCCCAAGCACTGTGGTCGCAGGGAATCTGGTCGGGGGCCGGAGAAAAAGTCATCGTGGGCCGTAAATGTCCTGCGGGTCTGAAGTTCCCTATCCCTGTTCTAAAAGGAAAAATAAATTGTTCGTAGTCTGATGTTGGGAGACCAACAGAAGTCTCCTTTACATCTGGATCCTGAAGCATGAATTGTTCCATTACCACATTACATTTATGTCTCTGATGCCAGACATAGCCGACCTGGTGGTGGTAATGTGAGCCAAATACTCTTATAGGCCTGCTGGTGGAATTGAGACATGCTAGTCTGGTTTCACACATCCAAACTTCATGATTTCTTCACCCAAACTCAACAACCTCTTAGGTATACATGAAGCTGTTGAGTTTACGTCAGGTGACCCACAGATGGTCCGGAAATCACAGACAATGAAACTTAGAGATTTATTACGTCACATAGGAAAATGTATCTAGGTTTGTGTTTGTCAGGAGAAAGTATTACCATGTACCGTCATTACCATCATTACGTGTCACATCATCCCTTACCGTCCGCCTTCCACTCACATTGCCCGGAGTGACACTTGTTAGCTGCAGCTGGCAGCACCTCATTCCATTCATTTCTTTTGTTTTGGTTTTATGCCATGTAAAACAAGGACGCTGACAACTGCAAGTCCAACCACTCCTTAATCCAAGCTGCGGTCCTTCTGGCATAATGGGGACCATACATATCAAACATTGATTTGTCTTCAAGCAACCAAAGTATAGCTAAACACACCACAGGAAAAATTTCTTTACCTTTTTTAAGGCTGGGTTCAGTATTTATTATCCTATGATTTAAAGCCAGATTCATATTGAGGACATACTTTTTTTTTTTTTTAAACACAAAATCTAGGAATAAGAGCTTGTTCTTACAGGTTTCATATTCGGCAGATTTTCCAAATGAAAAATTTGCTGCCTATTACAGAATTTTCGTGTGTGATTTTATGAAATTTCCTACACGCACTTCAGAGAAAATCCGCAGCTCGCTAATAATTTATGCCGATTTCTGCAGTGTAAAATCTGCCGTAAATCCGCAGAATTTCCACAGCACAAATCTGCACCACTTGGTGCCTCTGCCCCATGCAGATTTTCTGGTGTAACAATTATGTATCAGAAATGTACATTGTGGATGCACCAAATATTTTTATGAGGAAAAGTATAAAGGAAAAACTTGCGAAGCTTGGTGTCATTTCTGATTTTGCGTGTTTTAAAAACTTTGTAAAAAGGACCTGTAACTCCATAACTTTGCAAAAAGGATTATGCATCTCCCTCCGTTGCATAATCTGCCAATGGCTTGGACCATCAGATATAAAACCTTAAAGGGGTTATCAAAGACTATTTATTTATTTTCTTACTACGGGTCTAAGAACTAGCAGGCAGGTAGTTACTAACTTTCCACCTGTTGTGCCTGGCACCAATCTCTATTGGCATGGAGTGGTCACGGACCGCTCCTGCTGGCGATTCAGCAGCTTCTGCTGATGTCACGTCGACAGAGCAACTTCTCTTGCGCTATGCTCTGTTGACAGGGTGTCACAGCTGACGTCACGTTGCTTGGCAGGCGTTTCCCTGCTGCCTAACTGCGGGGATGCGGCTATCAATCGGAAGAGGAAGAGCTGCACTGTTGACATGGAGCACCTGAATCGAAAGCAGGAGCGGTCTTTGCCCAGGACTGTTTTTTTTAAGCGCCCACACTTACAATCTTTATGCTTTTTTAAAGGGCAAGTACATTACAAATCAAGGGTGGACATATCATTGGTGCAACCTGTTCTGCCGCACAGGGGTCCAAGAGGTAAGGGGGCCCATTCCCACCTCCAAAGCTGGTGAAACTGTGCATTATGATGAACTATCAGACTGGAAAGGGCCTATATACTGTTTTTGCACAAGGGCCCTTTTCTTTCTGTATCTGCCAGTGTTACAAATGGCATAGATTTTTAGCTAAATAGACAATTGGACATGTTTGCCAGCCTGCAGCAGGTGACTTCTTAGAATAAAGGGTAGATTTTCGCAAACCTTAATTATTTCTTCCCTGAAATGTCTTTGACAGTGGTGGGTCTGTTGTGTGGTGGGTTTTGCTTTCTGTGTGGTTTACAATCCCATCTTTAGACTACTTGCACCTGTAATTTGAATTATGGAGAAGCTCAGGTTTATAATTAAAATTCCTGATAATCCTTGTACCATAACAGGTTTAATCTCAGACAATACAGCAAACTCTGCCCATTGTGACAAAGAGGAAATGTTTTGTCTTGCGATGAAAAAGCCGTGCTGGCAGCGGACATGATAAAAAGGAAACATTATTGGGTAGAACACAAATATGCGTCTTTAATGCTGTTCACTTCCAAGCTCAACAAAACAATGGTAATTATTGTACCTGTCCCTAGGTGCTTTGGATGCCTTATAAAGGCCCAGTGTTGGCAGTGCCAGCACAAACTGATAAGGTGGTCCAACCAGTCAGGTTACTCGCCATTAACCCTTGCTGTGTTTAACAGGACACTCAATACTTTGCAGTAAAACAATGAACACTTTAGATAAAGACAGGTTCATGTTTTACAAAATTCATGCATTGGCTTTTTTGTATTTTTTTTTGCCAATAAGTAGATATGTCTTAGATTTGATCTTTACGTTCATCAGTATATGTGATACAGCTAGCACCTGAGTCTTGACAAATAAGGCGATACCCCTAAGGAACATATAGGTGTTCAGTCAGTAATGCTTGTGGGGTAATCTTGTCATGTCAGTAGCATATAATCATCAAAATTTGATCTGTAGGAAGAACTGGAATCATATTGAATTTGAACCCATTATTGTGTTGTCACTTGATACATCGAACAGTTTTGCAGCTACCTAGTCATGCCGCTTTTGTTGAGGGCACCATTTCTTTTTGCAATTTGTGCATTTTTTCTTTCGTAGCAGAATTTCTACACCATACCATACTCTCCCTTCAGAAGCCACCTACTATACTGTTTTTTTTACATATTTGCTATGTAGTTTATATTTCCAGTTTTAGGAACTCCTCTGATTGAGTATCTTACTAGGCATTTGAGGAATGTCTGCAAATGTGATTTAAAATCATTTCCTGTAAGTGTCATTTTCTGTTTGTTGACCGTGTCTTAGTTGGGTGTGAAAAGATGATCGGAGCTGTTCTGTATGAGTGTTATATGGAGATGAAAAGAAACTGGACAAAATATTTGCAGTGTAAACCTAGTGATATGAACTTTTAATACTTGTGTGAAATGTCTTACAGAAACTTACCATTGACTGAATGTGAACACCAACTTCTACTTGTCATAAAATAACATCTATTTGTATGTCGTGAATGAGTTTTATTACTGATCTATTAACATTTGTATTTGAGCAGTGCAGTACAGTAGTGTTTGGCTCCGTTGCGTTGCTGTGGTCCTGGATTTAGATGAGACAAATTTATTGCTTCGGAACACAGTGCATATATGTATATATATATATATGTATATATATATATATATATATATATATATATATATATATATATATATATATATATACAGTGCCTACAAGTAGTATTCAACCCCCTGCAGATTTAGCTGGCTGACACATGCGGAATTAACTTGGCATTGTGACATTTGTACTGTATATCAGCCTGGAAGTGGGAAATGCACTGCAGCAATTTTTTTTTTTTTACTTTTTAAAAAGTTAATTCAGAGTGTCATTTATTATTCAACCCCTCAAACCACAAGAATTCTGTTTGGTCCCCCTAAAGTATTAAGAAGTAGTTCAGGCACCAAGAATAATGAGCTTCACATGTGTGGATTAAAGATCTCTTTTGCCAGCCTTTTCTGACTATTTAAGACCCTCCCCAAACTTGTGAACAGCACTCAGAAATGGTCAACATGGGAAAGACAAAGGAGCATTCCAAGGCCATCAGAGACAAGATCGGGGAGGGTCACAAGGCTGGCAAGGGGTACAAAACCCTTTCCAAGGAGTTGGGCCTACCTGTCTCCACTGTTGGTAGCATCATCCGTAAGTGGAAGGCTTATGGAACTACTGTTAGCCTTCCACGGCCTGGACAGCCTTTGAAAGTGTCCTCCCGTGCCGAGGCCAGGCTTGTCCGAAGAGTCAAGGCTAACCCAAGGACAACAAGGAAGGAGCTCTGGGAAGATCTCATGGCAGTGGGGACATTGGTTTCAGTCAATTCCATAAGTAACGTACTCCACCGCAATGGTCTCCGTTCCAGACGTAAGGTACCTTTACTTTCAAAGCGTCATGTCAAGGCTCGTCTACAGTTTGCTCATGATCACTTGGAGGACTCTGAGACAGACTGGTTCAAGGTTCTATGGTCTGATGGGACCAAGATCGAGATCTTTGGTGCCAACCACACACGTGACGTTTGGAGACTGGATGGCACTGCATACGACCCCAAGAATACCATCCCTACAGTCAAGCATGGTGGTGGCAGCATCATGCTGTGGGGCTGTTTCTCTGCCAAGGGGCCTGGCCATCTGGTCCGCATCCATGGGAAGATGGATAGCACGGCCTACCTGGAGATTTTGGCCAAGAACCTCCGCTCCTCCATCAAGGATCTTAAGATGGGTCGTAATTTCATCTTCCAACAAGACAACGACCCAAAGCACACAGCCAAGAAAACCAAGGCCTGGTTCAAGAGGGAAAAAGTCAAGGTGTTGGAGTGGCCTAGTCAGTCTCCTGACCTTAACCCAAATGAAAACTTGTGGAAGGAGCTCAAGAATAAAGTCCACATGAGACACCCAAAGAACCTAGATAACTTGGAGAAGATCTGCATGGAGGAGTGGGCCAAGATAACTCCACAGACCTGTGCCGGCCTGATCAGGTCTTATAAAAGACGATTATTAGCTGTAATTGCAAACAAGGGTTATTCCACAAAATATTAAACATAGGGGTTGTATAATAATTGACCCACACTTTTATGTTTAAAATTTAATAAAATTCAACTGAGCAACATAACTTTTTGGTTTGTAAGATTTATGCTTCTGTTCATAAAACCTACTCTCGTTTGCAGTTTGAAGGCTCTAACTTATTTGCATCTTATCAAACCAGCTAAATCTGCAGGGGGTTGAATACTACTTGTAGGCACTGTATATATATATATTATGGAATAACAGGAGATAAGCTGTGTTATGTGTGTGTATATATATATAGTACAGACCAAAAGTTTGGACACACCTTCTCATTTAAAGATTTTTTCTGTATTTTCATGACTATGAAAATTGTACATTCACACTGAAGGCATCAAAACTATGAATTAACACTTGTGGAATTATATACTTAACAAAAAAGTGTGAAACAACTGAAAATATGTCTTATATTCTAGGTTCTTCAAAGTACCCACCTTTTGCTTTGATGACTGCTTTGCACACTCTTGGCATTCTCTTGATGAGCTTCAAGAGGTAGTCACCGGAAATGGTTTTCTCTTCACAAGTGTGCCCTGTCAGGTTTAATAAGTGGGATTTCTTGCCTTATAAATGGGGTTGGGACCATCAGTTATGTTGTGCAGAAGTCTGGTGGATACACAGCTGATAGTCCCACTGAATAGACAGTTAGAAGTTGTATTATGGCAAGAAAAAAGCAGCTAAGTAAAGAAAAACGAGTGGCCATCATTACTTTAAGAAATGAAGGTCAGTCAGTCTGAAAAATTGGGCAAACTTTGAAAGTGTCCCCAAGTGCAGTTGCAAAAACCATCAAGCGCTACAAAGAAACTGGCTCACATGAGGACCGCCCCAGGAAAGGAAGACCAAGAGTCACCTCTGCTTCTGAGGATAAGTTTATCCGAGTCACCAGCCTCAGAAATCGCAGGTTAACAGCAGCTCAGATTAGAGACCAGGTCAATGCCACACAGATTTCTAGCAGCAGACGCATCTCTATGACAACTGTTAAGAGGAGACTTTGTGCAGTAGGCCTTCATGATAAAATAGCTGCTAGGAAACCACTGCTAAGGACAAGCAACAAGCAGAAGATACTTGTTTGGGCTAAAGAACACAAGGAATGGACACTAGACCAGTGGAAATATGTGCTTTGGTCTGATGAGTCCAAATTTGAGATCTTTGGTTCCAACCACCGTGTCTTTGTGCGACGCAGAAAAGGTGAACGGATGGACTCTACATGCCTGGTTCCCACCGTGAAGCATGGAGGAGGAGGTGTAATGGTGTGGGGGTGCTCTTTCTGGTGACACTGTTGGGGATTTATTCAAAATTGAAGGCATACTGAATTCGCTACCACAGCATCTTGCAGCGGCATGCTATTCCATCCGATTTATGTTTAGTTGGACCATCATTTATTTTTCAACAGGACAATGACCCCAAACACCCCTCCAGACTGTGTAAGGCAGGGGTCCTCCAACTTTTTAAACAGGGGGCCAGTTCACGGTCCCTCAGACCATTGGAGGGCCGGAATATAGTTTTTTAAAAAAACTATGAACAAATTCCTATGCACACTGCACATATCTTATTTTGAAGTAAAAAAAACAATACAGGAACAAATACAATATTTAAAATGAAGAGCAAGTAAAGTTAAATCAACCGGTATTTCAATAGGTAGGTAACTGTACCCAATAGGCAGCATAGGTCCCCAATAGGCAGGTAAATGTACCCAATAGGCAGCATAGGTCCCCAATAGGCAGGTAAATGTCCCCAATAGGCAGGTAAATGTCCCCAATAGGCAGCAAAGGTCCCCAATAGGCAGCATAGGTCCTCAATGGGCAGGTAAATGTTCCCAATAGGCAGGCTGTTTCCCCCTTATAATGCCACTAGATGGTGGCCCGATTCTAACGCATCGGGTATTCTAGCATATGTCTCCCGACCCTCCTGTATAATGCCCCATGCAGGATGTCACATCCCCCGCATATAATACCCAATGCTGGATGTCACATCCCCCGCATATAATACCCAATGCAGGCTGTCACATCCCCCGCATATAATGCCCCATGCAGGAAGTCACATCCCCCATATCTAATGCCCCATGCAGGATGTCACCTCTCCCCCATATAATGCCCCATGTAGGATGTGACCTCTCCCCCCATATAATGTCCCATGCTGGATGTCACCTCTCCCCCATACAATGCCCCATGCAGGATGTCACCTCTCCCCCCATATAATGCCCCATGCAGGATGTCACCTCTCCCCCATATAATGCCCCATGTAGGATGTCACCTCTCCCCCATATAATGCCCCATGCAGGATGTGACCTCTCCCCCCATATAATGCCCCATGCAGGATGTCACCTCTCCCCCATATAATGCCCCATGTAGGATGTGTCCTCTCCCCCCATATAATGTCCCATGCTGGATGTCACCTCTCCCCCATATAATGCCCCATGCAGGATGTCACCTCTCCCCCATATAATGCCCCATGTAGGATGTCACCTCTCCCCCATATAATGCCCCATGTAGGATGTCACCTCTCCCCCATATAATGCCCCATGCAGGATGTGACCTCTCCCCCCATATAATGCCCCATGCAGGATGTCACCTCTCCCCCATATAATGCCCCATGTAGGATGTCACCTCTCCCCCATATAATGCTCCATGCAGGATGTGACCTCTCCCCCCATATAATGCCCCATGCAGGAAGTCACCTCTCCCCCCATATAATGCCTCATGCAGGATGTGACCTCCCCCCCCCATATAATGCCCCATGCAGGATGTCACTTCTCCCCCCATATAATGCCCCATGCGGGATGTGACCTCTCCCCCCTATATAATACCCCATGCAGGATGTCACCTCTCCCCCCATATAATGCCTCATGCAGGATGTGACCTCTCCCCCCTATATAATACCCCATGCAGGATGTGACCTCTCCCCTATATAATGCCCCATGTAGGATGTCACCTCTCCCCCATATAATGCCCCATGCAGGATATGACCTCTCCCCCCATATAATGCCCCATGTAGGATGTGACCTCTCCCCCCATATAATGCCCCATGTAGGATGTCACCTGTCCCCCATATAATGCCCCATGTAGGATGTGACCTCTCCCCCCATATAATGCCCCATGTAGGATGTGACCTCTCCCCCCATATAATGCCCCATGTAGGATGTGACCTCTCCCCCATGTAATGCCCCATGCAGGATGTGACTTCTCCCCCCATATAATGCCCCATGCAGGATGTCACCTCTCCCCCATATAATGCCCCATGTAGGATGTCACCTCTCCCCCATATAATGCCCCATGCAGGATGTGACCTCTCACCCCATATAATACCCCATGTAGGATGTGACCTCTCACCCCATATAATGCCCCATGTAGGATGTCACCTCTCCCCCATATAATGGCCCATGTAGGATGTCACCTCCCCCCCCCCCCATATCATAGAATCATAGTATCATAGAATGGTAGAGTTGGAAGGGACCTCCTGGGTCATCTGGTCCAACCCCCTGCTCAAAGCAGGATTCACTAAATCATCTCAGACAGATGTCTGTCCAGCCTCTGTTTGAAAACGTCCATTGAAGGGGAACTCACCACCTCTCGTGGCAGCCTGTTCCACTCATTAATCACCCTAACTGTCAAAAAGTTTTTTCTAATATCTAATCTGTGTCTCCTTCCATTTAGTTTCATCCCGTTGCTTCTAGTCTTTCCCTGTGCAAATGAGAATAAAGATGATCCTTCTACAATGTGACAGCCCTTGACATATTTGTAGACAGCTATTAAGTCTCCTCTCAGTCTTCTTTTTTGCAAGCTAAACATTCCCAAATCCTGCAACCGTTCCTCATAGGACATGGTTTGCAGACCAGTCACCATTCTGGTCGCTCTTCTCTGAACTTGTTCCAGTTTGTCTATGTCTTTTTTAAAATGTGGTGCCCAAAACTGTACACAGTATTCCAGATGAGGTCTGACCAAAGAGGAGTAAAGACCAATAATGACTTCACCTGATCTAGACTGTATGCTTCTGTTAATACATCCCAGAATTGTATTTGCCTTTTTTGCTGCTGCATCACACTGTTGACTCATGTTCAGTCTATGATCTATTAGTATACCTAAGTCTTTTTCACATGTACTGTTGCTTAGCTCTATTCCTCCCATTCTGTATATGCTTTTTTCATTTTTATTGCCCAGATGTAGTACTTTGCATTTTTCCCTGTTAAAAACCATTCTGTTGGTTGCTGCCCACTGCTCCAGTTTATTTAGGTCTTTTTGAATCCTCTCTCTCTCTTCTCTAGTATTAGCTATCCCTCCTAGCTTTGTGTCATCAGCAAATTTAATCAGTTTACCCTCAATTCCTTCATCTAAATCATTGATGAAGATGTTGAACAATACAGGTCCCAGGACAGAGCCCTGTGGTATCCCACTTGAGACATTCATCCAGCTGGATGTGAAGCCATTTACAACCACCCTTTGAGTCCGATCACTAAGCCAGTTATGAATCCACCTAACAGTTGCCTGGTCCCTTGCATACTTGGTCATTTTTTCAATAAGGATGGTGTGAGATACTTTGTCAAATGCTTTGCTGAAGTCAAGATATACTATATCTACAGCATTTCCCTGATCCACCCAGTCAGTGATTCTGTCATAGAAGGAAATTAAGTTAGTCTGACATAACTTGTTAGTTACAAACCCATGCTGACTCTGGTTAATCACTTCATTCTTATCCAGGTACTTACATACATGTTGTTTAATAATTTGTTCAAAGATCTTTCCTGGTATAGAAGTCAGACTCACCGGCCTATAGTTCCCTGGGTCCACCTTCTTCCCCTTTTTGAAGATAGGAACAACATTTGCTCTTCTCCAGTCTTCTGGGACTTCTCCTGTTCTCCAAGAATTTTCAAAGATTATGGAGAGTGGTTCTAAAATTTCTTCTACGATCTCCTTCAGTACTCTGGGGTGTAATTCATCTGGACCTGGAGACTTGAACTCATTTATGTTAGCTAAATATTCCCTCACAATCTTTCTGTTTACAGATAACTTGGATTATTCTATTCCTTTAAAAGGACAGTGAAAATCAGTTGATGTTACATTTTCTTTCTGAGAGAAAACAGATGCAAAATAGGAATTAAAAAGTTCGGCCTTCTCAACATCCTCTCTTACCATTTCTCCATTTTCATCCTGTAAAAATCCTATAGCATCTTTGACTTTTCTTTTACTTTTGACATACCCCCAAAATCCTTTTTTATTGCTTTTGACATCTCTTGCAAGCCTTAATTCATTTTCAGCTTTAGCTAACCTGATACGTGCCCTGCAGGATCTGCAGACTGCATTATAATCTTCTTTAGATATGCCTCCCTCTTTCCATTTAATAAACATTTCTTTCTTTCTTTTTAGCATGTGTTTAAGTTCTGTGTTCACCCATCCTGGTTTCCTTAAATGCTTCCCATTCTTCCTACTTTTCGGGATTGTTAACGATTGTGCTTTGAGAATCTCATTTTTAAAAATTTCCCATCCTTCCTGGACATTTTTGTCCTTAAGGACATCCAGCCATTGGATCCCTCCTATTCTCTTTCTGAGTCTCTTAAAATCTGCCTTTCTAAAATCTAACCTTGAAGTTTGAGTCTTCACATGTCTTCCTCCTCTAGTTATCCAAAATTCTATAATAGCATGATCGCTGCCTCCTAGGGTCCCAGCCACCTTTACCTCCTCAACCATTTCCTCCCTGTTTATAAGGATTAGATAATGCCCCATGCAGGAAGTCACCTCTCCCCCCATATAATGCCCCATGTAGGATGTCACCTCCCCCCCCCCATATAATGCCCCATGTAGGATGTCACCTCTCCCCCCCATATAATGCCCCATGTAGGATGTCACCTCTCCCCCTATATAATGCCCCATGCAGGAAGTCACCTCTCCCCTCCATATAATGCCCCATGCAGGAAGTCACCTCTCTCCCCCCATATAATGCCCCATGTAGGATGTCACCTCTCCCCCCATATAATGCCCCATGCAGGAAGTCACCTCTCCCCCCATATAATGCCCCATGTAGGATGTCACCTCTCCCCCCATATAATGCCCCATTCAGGATGTCACCTCTCCCCCATATAATGCCCCATGTAGGATGTCACCTCTCCCCCCCATATAATGCCCCATGCAGGAAGTCATATCCCCTGTATATCCACCCCCCCATAGTGCCCCATGCAGGTCCCCTATGGCCCCATACAAAAAAAAAAAATCCAATACTCACCTCTCTTCTCAGCTGCTTCTCTGGACTCCAGCGTAGCCCGCATGTTGACGCTGTGCGCTGTGACCGGTCAGGAGAGAGCGCGGTGTAAAGACGTCACCGCGCCCTCTGACCTGAGATGTCACAGAGCATCAGCGGAAGACACAGGAGCTGCTGCGGAGGCACGGGGAGGGGTAAGTATGATGCCGGGGTCCTGATCGAGTGGGGGGAGGGACGGGAGGAGAGGGGAGGGGAGGGGAGGGGCGTCACACTTGTCCTCAGGAGATAAGCGGCCGTAGCCGCTGATCTCCCGACGATAGCCGCATGTAGGTCAGCGGCGCCAGCGGTCGGGGGACTTATGCTGCGAGTAGCCGGCTGCATCTCCCGGCTGCATCGCCGCTGACCTCCGTACCGCACATGAGCCGCTAATGGCCGCCATGTTTTTCAGAAATGCCGCATCGCTGATTGGCCGCGGCCGGACCAATCAGCGACCCGGGATTTCCAGGACAGACAGACAGACAGACGGGATAAGACAATTATATAGTAGATATGCAGGCTGTTCCCCCCCCCCTTATAATGCCCCATGCAGGCTGTTCCCCCCTTATAATGCTCTATGCTGGATGCCACCCCCCATATAATGCCCCATGCAGGATGTCCCTTTCTCACACCATATAATGCCCCATGCGAGATATCACTCCCCTGTCTTTATAATGCCCCATGCAGGATGTCCCTTTCCCCCCCATATCATGCCCCATGCAGGATGTCACCCCCCATATCATGCCCCATGCAGGATGTCACCCCCCATATAATGCCCCATGCAGGATGTCACCCCCCCCATATAATGCCCCATGCAGGATATCACTCCCCTGTCTTTATAATGCCCCATGCAGCATATCACCCCCCCATATAATGCAGCATGTCACCCCCCCATATAATGCCCCATGCAGCATGTCACCCCCCATATAATGCCACATGCAGGATGTCACCCCCCATATAATGCCCCATGCAGGATGTCACCCCCCCATATAATGCCCCATGCAGGATATCACTCCCCTGTCTTTATGTCTTTATAATGCCCCATGCAGCATGTCACCCCCCCATATAATGCCCCATGCAGCATGTCACCCCCCCATATAATGCCCCATGCAGCATGTCACCCCCCCATATAATGCCTCATGCAGCATGTCACCCCCCCATATAATGCCACATGCAGGATGTCACCCCCTCATGTTATGCCCCATGCAGCATGTCACCCCCCCATATTATGCCCCATGCAGGATGTCCCTTTCCTCCCATATCATGCCCCATGCAGGATGTCACCCCCCCATATTATACCCCATGCAGGATGTCACCCCCCCATATTATACCCCTTGCAGGATGTCACCCCCCCATATTATACCACATGCAGGATGTCACCCCCCCATATTATACCCCATGCAGGATGTCACCCCCCCCATATTATGGCCCATGCAGCATGTCACCCCCCCATATTATGCCCCATGCAGGATGTCACCCCCCCATATTATACCCCATGCAGGATGTCACCCCCCCATATTTTGCCCCATGCAGGATGTCATCCCCCCATATTATACCCCATGCAGGATGTCATCCCCCCCATATCATGCCCCATGCAGGATATCACCCCCCCCCATATTATACCCCATGCAGGATGTCACCCCCCCCATATTATACCCCATGCAGGATGTCACCCCCCCATATTATACCCCATGCAGGATGTCAAGCCCCCATATTATACCCCATGCAGGATGTCAACCCCCCCATTTTACACCCCACGCGGGATGTCACCCCCCCCATATTATGCCCCATGCAGCATGTCACCCCCCCATATTATGCCCCATGCAGGATGTCCCTTTCCCCCCATATCATGCCCCATGCAGGATGTCACCCCCCCATATCATACCCCATGCAGGATGTCACCCCCCCATATTATACCCCTTGCAGGATGTCACCCTCCATATAATCACATATGCCTCCATACATTAAAAAAATAAATAAAAAAATCCAATACTCACCTCACTTCTCACTTGCTGCCGCTGCTCTGGTCTGGACTCCAGCGTTGCGGCGGCGGCGTCCCGCTCTGCGCTGCCTGTGACAGCACTCGGGAGGGCGCGGTGTAAAGACGTCACCGCGCCCTCTGACCTGAGACGTCACAGGAAGCGCAGAGCACGGAAGACAGCGGATCTGCAGAGGCATGGGGAGAGGTAAGCATGCGCCTGCCGGGGCCCTGAGCAAGCGGGGGAGAAGGGCGGGCAATGGCACCACTCTCCTCTCCTCCGCCCATAGCCCGGCGGGCCGGATAAAAGTCCTCCGCGGGCCGCATGTGGCCCGCGGGCCATAGTTTGAGGACCCCTGGTGTAAGGGCTATTTGACCAAGAAGAAGAGTGATGGGGTGCTACGCCAGATGACCTGGCCTCCACAGTCACCAGACCTGAACCCAATCGAGATGGTTTGGGGTGAGCTGGACCGCAGAGTGAAGGCAAAAGGGCCAACAAGTGCTAAGCATCTCTGGGAACTCCTTCAAGATTGTTGGAAGACCATTTCCCGTGACTACCTCTTGAAGCTCATCAAGAGAATGCCAAGAGTGTGCAAAGCAGTGATCAAAGCAAAAGGTGGCTACTTTGAAGGACCTAGAATATAAGACATATTTTCAGTTGTTTCACACTTTTTTGTTAAGTATATAATTCCACATGTGTTAATTCATAGTTTTGATGCCTTCAGTGTGAATGTACAATTTTCATAGTCATGAAAATACAGAAAAATCTTTAAATGAGGATGTCCAAACTTTTGGTCTGTACAGTACTGTGTGTATATATATACATATATATGTATGTATGTATGTGTGTGTGTATATATATATATATATATATATATATGAGTGTGTGTGTATACATATATATACACAGGGTGGTCCAAAAGTAGGTGGCCAGAAAATAATAACATTTATTTTGATTTATATATAAAATTATATTTACTAACCCAAGCATAACATTGACAATTAAATTTTATTCTGAACAATAATACAAAAGCCCTTAAATTTTATCAACGCAGGTGCTCAAACTGTTTTCCATTACAATTTGCACAGCTTTGAAGTCTGCCTCTTACACTTCGACAAACTTTTTTGCGCAAGTCTCTTTGGGTATTAATTTCTTGAAATGCATCTCTTATGTAATTTTTTAAATCACTGACAATGGTTTTCCAAAGAGTCTGTGAGGAATAAAAAGTGGAAACTGGTTGGTTGCTAACGGCAACTGAACCAGTTTCGCTTTACACCATGTTTGATAAATCTCCCCCTTCATAACCTTATTACACTTTCTGTCCACCTACTTTTGGACCACCCTGTATATACACACACACACAGACACACACACACACATTTGGTAATGAGAGACATTTTGGTAAATTCTAAAAAGTTCATTTTTTTCTCATTAAAGTACACTGTGCACCCCATCTTGACTGGAAAAAAACAGAAATGTAGAATTTTTTGCAAATTTATTAAAATAGAAAAACTGAAATATCACATGGTCATAAGTATTCAGACCCTTTGCTCAGACACTCATATTTAAGTCACATGCTGTCCATTTCCTTGTGATCCTCCTTGAGATGATTCTACTCCTTCATTGGAGTCCAGCTGTGTTTAATTAAACTGATAGGACTTGATTTGGAAAGGCACACACCTGTCTATATAAGACCTCTCAGCTCAGTGCATGTCAGACCAAATGAGAATCATGAGTTCAAAGGAACTGCCCAAGGAGCTCAGAGACAGAATTGTGGCAAGGCACAGATCTGGCCAAGGTTACAAAAGAATTTCCGCATTGCTCAAGGTTCCTAAGAGCACAGTGGCCTCCATAATCCTTAAATGGAAGAAGTTTGGGACCACCAGAAGTCTTCATAGATCTGGCCGTCCAGCCACACTGAGCAATTGTGGGAGAAGAGTCTTGGTGAGAGAGGTAAAGAAGAACACCGAGATCACTGTGGCTGAGCTCTAGAGATGCAATAGGGAGATGGGAGAACGTTCCACAAAGTCAACTATCACTGCAGCCCTCCACCAGTTGGGCCTTTATGGCAGAGTGGCCCGACGGAAGCCTCTCCTCACTGCAAGACATATGAAAGCCCGCATAGAGTTTGATCAAAAACACATGAAGGACTCCCAGACTATGAGAAATAAGATTCTCTGGTCTGATGAGACAAAGATAGAACTTTTTGGTGATAATTCAAAGCGGTATGTGTGGAGAAAACCAGGCACTGCTCATCATCTGCCCAATAAAACAGTGAAACATGATGGTGGCAGCATCATGCTATGGGGGTGTTTTTCAGCTTCAGGGACAGGACGACTGGTTGCAATTGAAGGAAACATGAATGCGGCCAAGGTCAGAGATATTCTGGATGAAAACCTCTTCCAGAGTGCTCTGGACCTCAGACTTGGTCGAAGGTTCACCTTCCAACAAGACAATGACCCTAAGCACACAGCTAAAATAACAAAGGAGTGGCTTCAGAACAACTCTGTGACCATTCTTGACTATCCCAGCCAGAGCCCTGACCTAAACCCAATTGAGCATCTCGAGAGAGACCTGAAAATGGCTGTCCACCAACGTTCACCATCCAACCTGACGGAACTGGAGAGGATCTGCAAGGAAGAATGGCAGAGGATCCCCAGATCCAGGTGTGAAAAACTTGTTGCTTCATTCCCAAGAAGACTCATGGCTGTACTAGCTCAAAAGGGTGCTTCTACTCAATACTGAGCAAAGGTTCTGAATACTGATGAACATGTGATATTTCAGTTTTTCTTTTTTAATAAATGTGCAAAAATGTGTTCATTTCTCTTTTTTTCAGTCAAGATGGGGTGCAGAGTGTACTTTAATGAGAGAAAAAAATGAACTTTTGGAATTTACCAAATGGCTGCAATGAAGCAAAGAGTGAAAAATTTAAAGGGTTCTGAATACTTTCCGTACCCACTGTATCTGCTTACCTGCACAGGCAATAATTCCATCACCTGGGCAATACTAAGGAAATCCTGAAAACATGAACTGTTGGTGGCCCTTGAGGACTGGGGTTGGGGAACTCTGCATTAGACTAAGGGATGTAGTCCTGTTGTGTGTCTGCTTCCTCTTTCCCATGTTGGATGGCAGTCAAGAGGCTGACCCATACACTTTAGGTCATCTGCCAAGCCTTCTAAAATCGGCAGATTCTAATGTGGATGATCAAACAATTGATCCTACTGCCGAAGCAGATTACCCATTTCTAAAATGTGTCATGGTTAATCTATATTGATGTATATGATAGTTTTGTCCTACTTAGGTTGGTTCCTGGAGTTGTTTTACTAAGTTCTAGAGTCTACAATATTTTAGCCACTTATGTCTTATATAATGTGTGTCATTTATAGATTTAATTTAATGGATGTAAAATTAAAGAAAACTCCCAAGAGTTTAAGATATATTTTAAAAGATATTTTTTTTAAAAATGACTTTAGATACATAGTGTCATATTGTCATAAGAACATGCTCATATGATACCATAGTTGGAACTTGCAGATTTATACTTGTTCTACATTAATGATGCATGGGTCAGTGCTTATCGCTCTCTTTCATAAGTTGATAGTAATAATTGCTATTGGAAAGATCTATGAGTTTATGTATAATTTCTATTGGGGTGCTGATATGGTGAGAATGTTTGGATCAATAGCAGAGCTGTCTGTGCTGATAACTGGGGGATAAAGGAGATTTTAAATGAAAGTGGAACTTGTCATACGAATTTGTGACCCATGAGAAAGATTTGAGGACAATAATTTGCCTCGGTTTCTGCTCCTCACCCTGTGCACTCTCCCTGCCAACGTCCCAATGCACAAAACTCTCTTTTTTCCCCTTTTGTTTTGTCTTTATCAAGCTAATCGGATTAAAGGCTCAAACATTTCAAAGAAACTTCTGAGGCCCCTTTAAGATTGCCCACCCTTGTCCCCTTTTTTTTCTTCTTTTCTGATCTTGCGCATCTCTCCCCCTAAATATTGCTGAAGGAGAAAATAACTTTTTATATTAAGACTAATATTATTAACAAAATAATTAATAATCCTTGCTGCACACAGTATGTATAGATGATCGCTACTTAGAAATGTACGATGACTAAAATTAATCCCTTCACATGTTACTTTCTCTTCTTTCTAGTATTCCACCAATTAATTAAATGAATTTGTCTCATTTTAGGCTGCTTTTTCATTTCATAGTAACTGCAGAATAAACTGTTTCATAGCAAAAAAATATATATATATATATATGAACCACGGCTGCAAATTGTGAACACAGTCTTATACTTATCAGTTTAATCACTGCTATTCTGGTGGTTCACAACTGCAGATCATTTACCCATGTGATGGCTGCAGCCAATCACTGACCTTAGCACTGATACCCGCATGTACAGCATGAGGTTGCTGAGGGCAGTGATTAGCTGCAGTGGTTAGTGGAGGATTAAAGAAGCACTCCTCCTATCAAAGTTTTTATGCTCTTAATATATTGCAGTCATCATATTATATGGCACTGTGTACTTAACAATTGCTCATTTTGCCTTTCTACCCAGCTAATTCTTTGTTTTCCATTATTTCTATGACATCACATGATTAATAGCTGACTAGCTGAATCCTTCTAAGCTTTGTGTTGGAACGGGAGGTCAATTTTCCCTGCATGAGTCATGAGTCACTGCAAAAGTCCCTGGCAGGGGGAGGAGAGAGCAGCTGGGCCAAGAGTTAAAGACCCGAATGATTTTTGCAGGGAAAAAAGACTTCCTATAGCTACATAGAGAAGAATTTACTGGGTATTAAGGCAAGTTGTAAGTACACAGAGCTATATAATATGATGATTGCAATATATTAAGAGGATAAAAACTTTGATGGGAGAAGTGCTTCTTTAAACAGATGAGTGAGGCTGCCCTCAGAATTTCATTGTGCTCAGCAACACATGTCCTGCTTACAGCAGCACAATGATTTTTAAAGAAGTCTCAGCAAAATTTTGTACATCCCCAATTCAAAAAAGTTGAAACACTGTAAAATATAATAAGAATGCAATGATAGACCATAGAAATTGATGACAGCAACACATCTGAAAAAACAGGAACAGGGTTAACAAAAAGCTGGAAAAGTAAATGGCAGTAATGAATATCAGTTGGAGGGTCAATTTTCAACTAAGTCACATGACTGTGTAAAAAGAGCATGTTAGAGAGGCAAAGTCTCTCAGAAGCAAAGATAGTCAGAGACTCACCAACCTGTGAACAACTGCGTCTAAAAATTGTGTAACAATTTCAGAAAAATATTCTCCAATGTAAAATTGCAAATACTTTGAATATCACCAAGGCTGTGGAGTCGGTAAGCCAAACCTCCGACTCCGACTGCGACTCCAACTCCGACTCCTCAATTTCCATGACACCGACTCCAACTCCCGACTCCACGACTCCGACTCCCTCATACATGGCTCATGTTTAAGTGATAAATTTACGGTAGCACAGATTCATCTCAGCTGAAAGTCTAGACTCTTAGGAATAGGACAGACATTTATAGGACATTTCATAACTTTACAATGCAGCAATAAAGCAGATTTAAAACATAAGTTTTACTAAATAGTTAAAATTTGTTTACCACAAATACACAAAACATACATATAAGACAGACACCGCCCTTATCTCTGTATGAGAAGAATGGTGACAATAGTCAACCCACTAATACAAGGGCAAAAATCCTCTATACCTTCTCATGCTATAATCAGAAGACTATCACCTGGCTTTGTACAGCCATTAAAGCAATACAGTATAGAGGTAAAAAAATGGAACCGTCTCACCAATCCAGTGGGATGAGGCGTCCCGTCCGAGGTCCCTCGGGTCAAACAGGGTGATGTTCAGTCTCTAACCCTATTATTCCCTGTTAACAAAAACTGACCCTAGGACCCCAAGACTCCTGCCCTTACAAGGGCAGTCCACAGCTGACCCTACGTGACTAGTCAGCCCTGGAATTGCCCTAAAAACTGCGCCTCTCGACTCGTTTCCTCATCATCGGGTGATTCATCAGGGGATGGTACACATAGATTCAGGAATGTAGAGAAAACCTACAAGAAGACTGTTCCATTTTTTTTTACCTCTATACTGTATTGTTTGAATGGCCGTACAAAGCCAGGTGATAGTCTTCTGATTATAGCATGAGAAGGTATAGAGGATTTTTCCCCTTGTATTAGTGGGTTGACCATTGTCACCATTCTTCTCATACAGAGATAAGGGCTGTGTCTGTCTTGTATGTATGTTTCGTGTATTTGTGGTAAACAAATTTTAACTATTTAGTAAAACTTATGTTTTAAATCTGCTTTTTTGCTGCATTGTAACTTTTGATTGGCAGAATTTGGCCGGGAGGCTGCTTTTGAAACTAAATTCCCTTTTTGGCTGTTTATTACATTTCATAACTTTCCCAAATTCTTATGAAAAAATATTCCCCATAAACTGCATTGAACTACTGTAGCCAATTTATTATATATTTTAGGAGTTGGATTCGGTCCATTTTATACCGACTCCACCAAAATGGACACTGACTCCGACTACACAACTCCAACTCCACAGCCCTGAATAACACATAATTTATATAGTACATAATATCATCAAAAGATTAAGAGATTCTGGTGAAATCAATGTGCACAAGGGACAAGGCCAACGGTCAATATTGGATACTCATAATCTATCGGCCCACAAGAGGCAGTGCATTAAAAATACGCATGATTCGGTCTTGCAAATCACTGCATGGGCTCAAGAATACTTCCAGAAATCATTGTGTGTGAACACAGTTAAATGCAATTTAAAGCTCAATCATGCAAAGAAGCTATATATTAACCTAATCCATAACTTCTGCCGTCTTCTCTGGACCAAAGCTCATTTCAAATGTACTGATTGAAAATGGAAAACTGTTCTGTGGTCAAATGAAACTGGTCTGTGGTTTGAAATTCTCTATGGAAATCATAGACACCGTGTGCTGCTGTCTAATAAGGAGAGAGACCATCCAGCTTGTTATCATTGCATAGTTCAAATCCCTGCACCTCTGATGGTATGGGGCTGCATTAGTGCCTATAGCATGGGCACTTATACATCTTGAAAGACACAATAGATCATGACATGAGTATCCAATATTGACTGTTGGATGCTACACAATAATAGACATGGCCTGTCCCAACTTTTTTGAGATTGTTGCTATCAATTTCTGAGTTTGTTTTTTTTTCAAATGAAATAGAAACGTGTAACCTTCCCCTTCTGATCTGTGTTCTATGTTCTGTTGTAAATAAAATATGACTGAAGAGATTTCCAAATCATTGCATTCTTGTTTTCTTTATATTTACCAGTGCGTGCCAACTTTTTTGGAATTGGAGTTGTATGTAATGGTGTATAAGGGTATTAAAATACTTGCCATGGTCTTCTCCAGTTTCTTCTTCTGCCCCACGTGACTTGAAATCAGAAAATTCAGCTCATGCAGGGGTTTGTTTGGACGTCCACAGAAGTCGCTTTCTCAGTATATAAGTCTATGGAGGTTCGTTCTGAGCCTAATAGACTTGCACTCAGGGCTGTGGAGTCGGAGTCGGAATTGGAGTCAGTGTAAAATGGACCGACTCCAACTCCTAAAATATATAATAAATTGGGTACAGTAGTTCAATGCAGTTTGTGGGGGATATTGTTTTCATAAGAATTTGGGAAAGTTATGAAATGTCCTATAAATGTCTGTCCTATTCCTGATCTAAGGGTCTAGACTTTTAGCTGAGATGAATCTGTGCTACAGTAAATTTATCACTTAAACATGAGCCAAGTATGAGGGAGTCAGAGTCGGAATTGGAGTCAGAGTCAATAAAATTGAGGAGTCTGAGTTGGAGTAGGAGGTTTGGCTTACCGACTCCACAGCCCTGCTTACACTGTTAGGTGCTGCCGCTCCGCACAGCAGATGCTATCGCTCCACACAGCAGATGCTATCGCTCCACACAGTAAATGCTACCGCTCCACACAGCAGATGCTAGCGCTCTCCATAGCAGATGCTAGCCCTCCACACAGCAGATGATAGCGCTCCCCTCAGCAGATGCTAGCGCTCCCCTCAGCAGATGCTAGCGCTCCCCACAGCAGATGCTAGCGCTCCACACAGCAGATGCTAGCGCTCCCCACAGCAGATGCTAGCGCTCCCCTCAGCAGATGCTAGCGCTCCCCACAGCAGATGCTAGCGCTCCCCACAGCAGATGCTGTGCTAGCGAGCAAAGCCGCAGAGTGGTCACATCGGCTAGAAGAGGACTAGGGCAGTGCTCGAAGCTGAAGAAGACTGTGATCATGAATATTTTAAGACACTTAGACATTATATATATATATATATATATATATATATATATATATATATATATATATATATATATATATATATATATTAGGACAGATTATGGAATATTGCTGAGACAACTCCTTTAAGCAAGTTTACAAACAATTTAAACCAACGATTGAGCTTTTTGCTCTTTTATTGGTCTGTCTAAACAGACTGGAAATCACCAAACAATCGGGAACGATGCATTCTTTTTCCAGATTATCAGCCAGTGTAATTGGGCCCTTAGGTGTGTAGTTTTTTTCTATCATTGTTTTCTGAAGAACAGAATATTTATGGTTTTTCACTTGCTAATTTTGCCCCCATTCTTTATCGTAGATGCATCCTTTGGGACTTTGCAATAACAACGACGAGGAAGATTTGTACGAGTATGGCTGGGTTGGAGTGGTGAAACTTGAACAGCCTGAAATGGATCCAAAACCATGTCTGACTGTATTGGGAAAGGTAAGGAAGCCGTAATGCCAGTGTGAACAGTACCTTATTTATCACTCAGCTGGTGACTCTGTTAGCTGTGCAATGACAGACTAGATGCTGTGGTAACTGCTGTTTGCTTACATTGTATTAGGAAATTGCTAGTTGAGTTTTTTTATGTAATCAGTAGAGCAGTGTTCCTCAACTCCAGTCCAGTCTATCCCCTGTACAATACTAAGGAAATACTGAAAATACGACATGTTGGTGGCTCTTGAGGACTGGAGTTGGGGAACACTGCTCTGGAGTGACTCTAATCCCGATCTCTGCGTATTTTCAGCATTATATGTCTACATGTACACTCACATCATTTTTGCACTGAAGAAAAAACACACACACTATTTTTCATACGTAATTACGCTGGTGTTAGACTTTTGGCAGGGAATAACATTTATTTTTGGTTTCCTCACTCCTTTAATCAATTAAATCTGATGTTCATGCCTTTTCCTCTTACTTCCCTCTGGGTTTTTATGGGAGTTTAGCCAAGACTAAAAAATATTGAGCTAGTTTCTTGCCATTTAGTCACCATTCTAACACTTTGTATTTTTGTGCATTTTAGAGGCATATGGCGTAGGGGGATGTTTTACCCTATGATTTAAATATTCTTTCAGAAGGGGTGATGGACTGAAAGTGTTACATGTTTCATTGCAGATTTGAAAATGTCCCTTTCTAAAAACCCATTTTTTTTTTTGTCATGACTGACTGTAGGCAATACATGACCTCTTGCTCTTAGATTGCCATGGTAGCAACAACAAATTAACTTTTCTGTGCATTGACACCCCACCATATACTGGAGTGGTATACCATTGTTAGTAATGGACCATTAATCTGAATAGGGCTTGCAGAAATCCATGTTTTGAGGTTTTTTTGACTGCAGATGTCCTTTTTTGATGGAAACCGATGAGATGCTTCTATTTTATGACCAATTTACACTGCAACTAATGAGCACCAATTGAAGTTTTCCGGCGCTGGTTTTATGGCCAGTTTACATGGGCTGACGAGCATTGATGGGGACAAAATAATGGTTCTGTCCCCATGTACAGTGCTCGGGGCGATGTGGTGCCGATATTGATATTTATGCATGCACATATATCAGCTCACCTGACAAACTGGTGCTTTGCTTGTTTGTCGGGTGGTTGCCGGGACAAGCGTGCCTACTTGGGTTAAATTCCCGATTACCATGTTGTGTAAAGGGCCATTACATACCATGTAGCTATGAATATTTAATTTGCATGAGTCATCAGATAGTAAAGAGTTATCCCCTGTGAAATCTTGTCTTGCACCGGTTTGGGGGTTCGATGCTTCGCCTAGAAGCTTCCATGCGGGTGTGTATATATAATATGTACAGTTGCAGTTGAGAATCCTGCTCCTGTCTTCTTTTCTTCTCTCGTTTCACCCTGAAGCCAGGACACCTGCCTCCACAGAGTTATCCAGCCTTTGATGTTCAATAAGCAGCGGTGGGTGGGAACAGGGAGAGAGGGGAGTCGAGAGGCCCTCCATGTTCCTGTTGCCTATTCTAAAAGACAAGCAATGTCCAGACTTGTCAAAGAGGAATTGAGTGTTTGTATATGTAACCACACAACCTCCCCCAAGTATTCTCTCAGGTGTGTCTGAGACGGCGGGAATCTGAAAGATACACAGGAACACCGCTGGAGAAATGTGTGTGACGGTGCCATCTCTGGAGCACTTATCTTTATTGCATATTCATCCTCTCTGGACATTGTAACCTGTGTCGGCTTTTATCTAGTTCCAAGCTTAGGAAATCTCTGTAAATGTTAACAGCCTTAGTTAAAAGCTTTAATAGGACTGAGCTGAAATGTCTAGCAAATTATACAATATGATTGATGGAACAATGGTGGAAAAAGCTGCTATCAGATTGGAGGGCCTAGTTGTAGCAATATTTATTTTTTTAATTTATTTTACTAATTGATATAGCGCCATTAATTCCACAGTGCTTTACAGACATTATGGGCACTGTCCCTATTGGGGCTCACAATCTACATTCCCTATCAATATGTCTTTGGAGTATGGGAGTAAATCTGAGAACCCGGAGGAAACCCACGCAAACACGGGGAGAACATACAAACTCCTTGCAGATGTTGTTCTTGGTTGGATTTGAACCCAGTACCCCAGCGCTGCCAGGCTGCAGTGCTAACCACTGAGTCACCTTGCTGCCCCGGTATGTTTTATAAATTAATGAACGGTTTTGCATAGACATTGAACATGCAGTTTTCATAATTTGCAGAATTTGAATTTAAAAATTTGATTATGTTCTTTTGCTCAAATCAATTTTTTCAAGGCTATGAGTTTTTGGTCCGTTTTCAACGCTGCACATTTTCACTGCATCAAAATTGCAACGTCTTACAGTTCAAGCAAAGTGGATGGGATTTATAGAAATCACATGCCCACTGTGCCTTTTTTTTTTTTTTTTTTCACTCGTCATAAACTGACCTGCGGTGTGTGTTTCAAATTCGCAACACGTCAATTTCCTGTGCGGAAACTCAAGTCTTATGTGCCGATTTTTCCCATAGACTTGCATAAGTTGTGGAAAATCTGCAAAAAAAAACCGCACATGTGATTTTAGTGCGTTTCCGCTGCAGAAGTCGCATTTAATCTGCACATGACTGTATCAATAAAGTTTTGTCAAAGCCAAATACCAGAAAGCATCAAAAACAAAGCAGCTTTCTTTAAAGCATGACATACCAACAAGAGACAAAAGCTGCAGCATAAAAAACGCAATAAAAATGAGTGTAAAAAAATGCACACAAAAACACAATGAAAAAGCACAAGTAACCTAATTTAGTTAATAGGTGCAGAAAATCTGCAACATCAAAAACTCACCAAAAGCCCATCAAAGGGACATAGACTAAGATGTCAGAAAACAGTGGGGGGAAATTTACTAAGATAAACAGGGACAGAACTCTAATATAATTTATGCCAAAAACCTGTCTTACATGGCTTGCACCACTGTTATGTGTTTTAGACACTTTCTGCGCCTTGCTGAGCAAAGGAGCAGGTCTTTTTGGAAGTGAGGTCTGACTTTGGTAGGGTAAGGCGTTTGGCTTGATATAGAACACTGTGCCAAAATGTAAACACTCATTAAAAAGTTTTTCTGGGCAGAGATTTTACATTTATATACTTTCTGTAGCTCAAACTCATGTTTTAGCTCCCCATTTCTGTGCTCATTATCCTTCTCATCGGAAGCAAGGAGGGATCCCTGCTGGTGAGCAGGCCGTATGATGATCTTCAGCGTGTTCTCCGCTTGTCAGAGTGCTTTATTTCACTAAACAAAATTATTTGTAAAATAACCCTTTAAGTGACTGACTGTCCATTGTCTTCATTAGAGGTGTAACCAGGGCATAAGGTTAAACATGCTTTTTACTATATTTAATGTATGATTTAATGTATCCTACTTTGTCAGATGAATGTTTTATAGTCATGGCCGAAAGTATTGGCACCCTTGAAATTGTTCTAGAAAATGGAGTCTTTATCCCAGAAAATTATTGCAAATTACACATGTTTTGTTAAACACGTTTACTTCCTTTTGTGTGTATTGGAACAACACAAAAAACTGAGGAAAAAAAAGGCAAATTGGATATCATTTCACACACAACCTCAAAAATGGGTCAGACAAAATTGTTGGCACCTTTCCAAAATTGTGGGTAAACAACTTTGTTTCGAGCATGATGCTCGTTCAAACGTACGTGTGGCAAGTAACAGGTGTGGGCAATATGAAAATCACACCTGAAGCCAGATAAAAAGGGGAGAAGGTGACTCATTGTGTGCATTGTGTGTCTGTGTGTGCCACACTAAGCATGGAGAACAGAAAAAGGAAAAGAGGACTGTCTGAGGGCTCAAGAACCAAAATTGTTGAAAAATATCAACAATCTTAAGGTTACAAGACCATCTCCAGAAATCTTGTCCACAGTGCGCAACATAATCAAGAACTTTACACACCATGGCACTGTAGCTAATCTCTCTGGACTTGAACAGCAGAGAAAAATTGCTGAAAGGTTGCAACACAGGATAGTCCGAATGATGCATAAGCAGTTTTAATCAGGTTCCAAAGAAATTCAAGCTGTCCTACAGGCTCAGGGTGCATCCGTGTAAGCGCAAACTATCGACATTTGAATGAAATGAAACGCTATGGCAAGAGACCCAGGATGACCCCACTGCTGACACAGACATTAAAAAAGCTAAATTGCAGTTTGCCAAAATCCTTCTGGGAAAGCGTCTTGTGGACAGATGAGACCAAGATAGAGTTTTCAGTAAAGCACATCATGCTACAATTTACCAAAAACGGAATGAGGCCTACAAACAAAAGAACACAGTACCTGCTGTCAAATATGGCAGAGGTTCAAAGATTCTTTTTTTCTTTTTTTTTGCTGCCTCTGACACTGGGTGCCTTGACTGTGTGCAAGGCATCATGAAATCTGAAGATTACCAATGTAGTGCCCAGTGTCAGAAAGCTGGGTTTGCGTCCTTGGTCATGGGTCTTCCAGCAGGACAATAACCCCAAACATACTTCAAGAAGCACCCATAAATGGATGGAAACAAAGCGCTGGAGAGTTCTGAAGTGGTAGCAATGATTCCGAATCTAAATCCCATTCAATACCTGTGGAGAGATCTTATTATTGCTGTTGGGAGAAGGAACCCTTCATATATGAGAGCTGGAGCTGTAATTTTGCCTGACCGCCCCATAGGGTTGGTGAAACTGTACAAGGTGAATTTTAGAATATTCTCTCGTGTGATTACACGAGGAGTTTCTTCTGATTCTTCTGTTATATACATCAAATAGTTCATTTTTTCACCATTTTTTTCATCTGCATGCTCCTCTTTAATTTTCATTTGTTTCTGAGCTGGTGGGTGAAAACTAGCTGTTAGGCTATGTGCCCACAATGCAGAAATGCTCCGGATTTTTCCTGAGCGTTTCTGCATCTCCCTGGCAGAAAAAAACGCATGCGAATTGTACATGCGGATTGTACATGCGGATTGTACATGCTTTTTTCCTGCCAGGGACATGCGGATGTGAAGCGTTCTTCACATGCATTTCCGCATGCGGGTTGACAAGCGCTTTCCAAACGATTTTAGCATCACTTGGAAAGTGCTTGATAACTTGGTCACACTATATAAATCCATGCAAACGCTCCGCTGCCGACAAGGGAGAACAGAGCGCAGCGGGGGCCGTCAGAAGGTAAATATAACATTTATTTTATTCTTTTTTTAACAGGTTCTATGGTACCCGGGTCCGGAGGAGAGTCTCCTGTCCTCTAGACCCAGGTACCATCCGCACATTGAAACGCGTGGAATGCGCATCTACATATGCAGTGATGCTTAATCCATGCGTTTCAATGCAAGTCAATGGCGGCGAAAATGCAGCACTTCCGCAAAATAATTGGTAGTGCTGCGTTGTTTTCCTCAACAGTATGTAGACAGCACATGCGGATTATCATTGGGGACCATGACAGGCCTTCTACCATGCGTTTTTTAAGCGTTTCTGCAGCGTTTTTGCCGCTGCGGAAACGCTTAAAAAACGCTTCGTGGGCACACAGCCTTATGTAGTTTTCTATATACAGAACACAGAAAATAGGAACTCTTGCTCCCCTGTCTCTGTGTAGAACATGTTCAGAAGCAACATGGAGGACATTATAGAGCAGTACTGACCATTGTAGCTGGGAATTCCTCTCTGAAGTAAAATAAGCACTTTACTTGTAGATAACAGCAGTCTGTTTGTCTCACTGCCTTTTTCTCTCACTGTACTCATCCTTCCCTTCTCCATAAACTTTTACTTATCCCCCAGGGAGCTGGCAGTCTTTCTTGTCAGATTTCTGAGTGAATTTTCAACTTCACGGACAAGGGGTATATAAATGGAGAGAGAACCATACTCCTCTCATAAGATATATTACCAAGTTTCTCTGCCAGTTTTGGTAATTTTTGGAATGTCTGTTGAAATTAGAGACTGTTAAAGTCTACTTAAAATCTAAGAATTTCAGGGGTAGTGAACTTTAATTTGTCATTTTCCTTGTGTTTTCTGAAATTGGGTACAGGGAACTGAGATATGGAGAGGTGTTGTAAGGTTCTGTCAGTGTAAGGAGCTCCACCACGCCAATCCATATAGCGCGGCTTATTTATGTGATTGTGATATTAGGATTAGCTGCAGTTACACCTGAATGTTTGTTTTGAGTGGCGTCAAGCTTTAATATGGATTAATAAAGTAAGCATTTTAATCCAGTCTGTGTATTAGACGTGATAATTGTACAAGCTGTCTTGCAGTGGTTAAAGGGGACCTGTTAGATCTTCTGGCATGTCTGTTCTTATAAATACTTGTATTCCCCATGAAATAGCAATGCTTAAACATCTTCTCTTAGAACACTTTATTGTGGCATTCCTCTGTTATTCCTCATGAAAATGCATTTATGAAATAAGAAGTGCATGTTACTATTCACACTATCTGGTCAGTGCTGATAGAGCGTATATATCGTACAAGCTGTAGTACTGTTTCTCCGGGTAATGGTACTATCCTCTAGTGAGGGAGAATGACGTGAATGATATTAGGATAGATTTTAAGGTGAAGTCTATAGTAGTAGTAAAGGTCCGCCACACACATTAAAGACCACCAGGCCATACAATGTGTATGAGGACCTTCGGGCTCATTCCCATCACATGATGTCAATGGAGAGAAGAATCGGCCATTTTTAATCCTTTTGCTCTCTCTTGAGAGAAGCTGCCACTGAAGGTGTCTGACATCGGCTTTCTCCACTCTAAATACAGAGCCCAGCACACTTTTGTGTATGTGTAACTCTTACAAGAAAGCTGATCTAAAGGCCAAGGCCACCCATGCATAATTAGATGAAAGCTGTCCGAACCTACTAATTTAGGCAGGACTTTCCAACCATCTGATGTGTATGAGTGCCTACTTATTATCTCCCAACAGATGATGTCTGGTAAGACAAGTATTGGGCTGGTGGAATTACCATGACTGATGATTTCCTACCGATGGGGTATCAATGTATAAGTAGTGGACAACCTCTTTAACCCTAGAATTGGTGGCGGTTCACAGATTTCAAGAAGATAAGGCCTTCTACTCTCCCTCCATCTCCAGAACACCTGAACACTTGGCCGAGCCCAACACAGATATGTATGGGGAAGTCAGAAGAGATTTCTGTCTGCCAAATGAACGTTCTTTCGACAGCTATCTTTATGGCCAGCTTAATAGTTATGGCCACCCTGAATGAGTAATGTAGATTTTTGTTTAATAGTCCATAAATAATTACATATATTTAGAAATAGGTATATATGGTAAATGATTCACTGTAAGCTCTTTTCTTTCTCCTTTATCAAGGTTGCTGTCCGTTCTTCTGCTGTCCATATAACTGGGGCTCCTTTGCTTTGTAAAGTACAAAAGGTCGGGCCATGAAGGACAGGGCAAGATAAAAAAGCGTGCTGAGGAAGGAAAGGGATAGTCAGTCTGTCCTGTATCTCTCCTGCACATAAATAGTTATCAGGCAGTGTGAGAAACCTAAGGCCTAAGGGCTCTGTGTAATCTAATACGTCCTAGGCCTCAAATAACCTCCTAGCCGGCTACACATCTAAGAGAGTCTTTTAATATTTCAGACGCCTTCTTTCTATGAAATACACAGAAGCTGACATTCTTCATGTAGAGTTATACACATTAATGCTTCTGTTCCAGCGAGTGTACCTGTACCTGGATTTTATAGGTGTGTAGTAGTAATAATAATAATTGTGTGCGTTTAGAATCCCACACTATTTTTATTTAATTTGAATGTCTCTTAATATTTTGGGAGGCTAGTTTTCACATTTCCACATTAGCCACAAACCAACTACCAGCTAGTATGATAGTATGGGCTTTCTGGGAGACCACAATTGTTGAGTCACTTGTGCAGCTGAACTTGCTGACAGTAGCAGGAATGGCCAACAGGGTAATGTGTATGGGAGCTTCTTGACACTTCCACCACCAATTCATGTCAGGAGACTGTTGAATTTCAGCCGGCGATCCTTTTTTTTTTTCTTGTGTAACGCTATGTTCACACTATTTTTTTATGCAAATTTTCAGCTGTGTTTTACAGTACCAGCAAAGTCTGAGATTTGAGAAATCTCATACACAGATTGTTTTTTGTGTCATCAGTATTTTGTGCTTTCCATGTTTTTTGCACAATAGAGCATGTCACTTCTTTCAGCGTTTTTTCAGCATTTTTTCAGCATTTTTCACCCATTGAAAGTAATGGGTGGTGAAAAATCGCTGAAAAAACGCCTAGTGTGAACATAGCTATCATGTTTTGCTGCGTTTTTACTGAAAAAAAAGCAACTAGAGAAGTATGTGGAACTCATTTATTTTTGTGATTTTACCATCTTGTCTTGGTCACCTGAGATGGCAGTTTGGATTAGGACAGTTTAATTAAATTAGTAATGTGTAAAATGTAAATATTAGCTGAGCTAGGTGTGAGATTGAACTATGCCTGTGGCCCACGTAGGTGTGAAATTGAATAATCCTTGACCAGCTCAATGGCAGACCATAGTGTGAAAATAAATAGTGTCCTACAAACTCAATGTACTGTGAGTGTCTTAGGTAAACTATTCCTGAACAATTCACCTCCCCCCACTGTTACATTTGAAATTTTGGTTAATATGGTTTCACGATATGACTTGCATTGGTGACCTGTGTTCATGCTTCTGTGGTGAAAGCAAAGCTGAACTTTGGGAATCTGAAAAACGCACCAAATCTGCGTTTTTGACGCAGCTTCTTTCCTGCCAAGAGATCAGGTTTTGCTGCAGAAGAAAAACGCTGAAAAAACGCCAAGTGTGAACATACCCTAAGAGGAGCCACTTTACGGAGTCTGGCAGAAGCTCTCTCATAGAAAACACAGGAGCGCTTGGCCGAGTCCAGAGTTCCTTTGTATGGTGTAGTCAGGAGAGATAACTTACTTGTATGGGGGCTTAAGTGATTTTACACATTTTGTTGGGCCCATACAACTGACTTCCATCAGTCAGAGCATAAGGCTAACGTAACCGGTTAGTAGATACCTCTAGCTTCCCTGGATCTCAAACAGACATCTACTGAGAAAAGCAAACCTTCAGAATAACTAAAGTCAACCTGACAGCTGATACATGTTGCCCAATTCGCGGGCAGCATACATCAGGCACTGGCTGTATGATCTCAGCCTGGTATATTTGACTCTGAAATGCTGTGGTGCTTCAGAGAAAAACATAGATCTCAGCCTGGTATATTTGACTCTGAAATGCTGTGGTGCTTCAGAGAAAAACATACTTTAAAAGCCACCAGGGACCTAACCGCCCTGGAGACTAGTCAGACTGGCGGGTCCTCCTGCCTGCTGCCCTGCATTGACCAGTCACTGCCTACATGCGCGTATAGGCAGAGACCTGTCACTCCCAGGCAGCTGGCGGGGAGAAGCCTACTGGGGACCCCCTTTTCCGACTAGTCTCTAGCACGGGTCGGTGGATCGGGCAGCATGTATCACCCGTCAGGTTCACATTAAGGTCGAGCGATTTTGCTAGGCATGTCCCACCATCTATAGGTAGAGGGTCTCTCGACTTTCACCTGACATTAAGATTATGAAGCATTTTGAACTAATCAATAAGAACCGGTTGTAAAATAATATACTGTTAGTTACATTTGTATTATTTTCAGCGGGTTAATACAAGTATTGAGTACGCTTTAGAATCCATATAGAGAGTTAGTATATATTATTTTAATCGCTACAATTTATTCTCGATCTTTCCTTACATGTTTTCTTCCAAACGCATTAACCCAAGATCTAAAAAGTTAGGCTGCTAATCCTCACTAGACCTCAGCAGTATCTGAGAAGATTAAGAGATTTTTTATGTCTTGATAAGGTCCTTTTGAAGTTGATTTGAAAAATGACTGCTGCCTATTGAAGTCTGGTCATTTGGAATAAACACATGAGTCTTTGGACATATGCCATCCTGCTGGATCTAAACAGAATAAAAAATATGTATATTTTACATGATTTGAAAGTCTGAGAGAAAAGTAAAATGTTGTAGACCTCAAATTCACAGAATAGATTTATACACTGTCATTTATAGTATTGACAGACTGTACACATCATATCTTAGTAAAGGTTTAGGCACGATCATAACTCTTCATCTTCAAATCCTACAATAAATACAAAAATACTTTAAATCTATAAATCGAAAATAATGCAATTTTTTTTATATGGGTAAAGATTATACATTTGTGAGGATGCTTTATATATATGTACATACTGTGATAACTGTTAAACGGGTCTTTATTGGAATTCAAATTTTGTTGGCTTAAAGAGGTTGTCCACTACTTAAAGGGAACCTGTCATATCCTATCTACTATCTACACTGCCCCATAGCGTTGTTAGTGATGCAATGCCCATCACTAACACGCTTTTTTCATTAAAATTGGTGGTAATACGTATAATGAGTCTGTAACATTTTATAAACTTATATCCTACCTGCTCGTTTTAGTCATAGGCGTGTGATCTTGGTATTCAGTCGGTGGCAGCGCAGCATTCAGTCAGGGCTGGCGCCGCCCACGTATTTGAATTTTGCTCCCAGCTAGCACTGATATAAGTGGGGCGCTTGCGTAGTTTTACATCGCCAGCCTCGGCTCCCTCCGCGTGCGCAGTGAGGCTGTGTAGTTTCCAGCTTCACTGCACTTGCGCTGTGACGAGCAACTCCGAACGCACACAGTGAAGCTGGGAACTTCACTGCGCACACACGGAGAGCCAAGGCTGGCGATATAAAACTGGGCAAGTGCCCCACTTATATCAGCGCTAGCCGGGAGCAAAATTCAAATACGTAGGCGGCGCCAGCCCTGACTGAATGCGGCACTGCCCCTGACTGAATGCCAGTATCACACCCCTTTGACTAAAATGAGCAGGTAGGATAGAAGTCTATAAAATGTTATAAACTTATTATATTGCCACCAATTTTAATGAAAAAAGCTTGCACATTGCATCACTAACAACGCTATGGGGGCAGTGTAGATAGTAGATAGGACATGACAGGTTCCTTTTAAATATTCAAGTATTCAATTTAATAGGAGCCAGATGTGCAGTACCCTGCAGCGGCCACTACAACTAGACGGCCAAACACCGCAAGTAAGTACTTCCGGCCGATAGCCACCGACACCGATAACCGCTGATCGGCCGATCAGACATTGATGCCCAATTCTATGGATAGGACATTAATGTATAAGTAGTGGACAACTTCTTTAACCCTAGAATTGGTGAAGGTTCAATGTACTGACCGAAATCGGTGGGTTTGGCAAATTTTTATTTGTATGAGTGAAGAGGAGGACTATATAACTTGTGAATCAATCTTACAATGAAAACTACCCTTGTGATGAGTGTCCATATATATGTGTGGGGGACGGTGTACAGCCTATTACTTTGTATATTCTTTATTGTTTGTTTGGATGCATATTAAAAGGTTCCAACAAATAGCGTCAAAGTGGCAGAGTTCTTCGGTGATCTTAGAAATATTGCTGTACCGCTTACACAATTTTTTTTTTTTAATATGGGAAATTAGATTTCCATCAAATAGACATGATAATAACAACCACTAAGGTCAGTGCCATCTTTAAACCATGCCATCTACTTCCATATTTTTGGTAGGTATTATCATCTGTATTTGACGGTGGATATGTACAATATTACAACACATGGTTGGGTTGACCTTGCTAAGTACATACAGTCATGGCCAAAAGTATTGAGAATGAGACAAATAGTAATTTTTCCAAAGTTTACTGCTTCATTTTTTGTAATGGCAATTTGCATATACTCTTGAATTTCAAACTGTGATCAGCTTAACAGCAATTACTGTACTTGCAAAGTCAATATTTGCCCAGAAAATGAACTTTAACCCCCAAAACACATTTCAACATCATTGCAGTCCTGCCTTAAAAGGAGCAGCTAGCATCGTTTTAGTGATTGATCCATTAACACAGGTGTGGGTGTTGATGAAGACAGGGCTGGCGATCAATCAGTCATGATTAAGTAAGAATGACATCACTGGACACTTTAAAAGGAGGCTGGTTCTTGGTATCATTGTTTCTCTTCAGTTAACCATGGTTATCTCTAAAGAAACACGTGCAGCCATCATTGCACTGCACAAAAATGGCCTAACAGGGAAGAGTATTGCAGCGACAAAGATTGCACCTCAGTCAACAATCTATCGCATCATCAAGAACTTCAAGGAGAGAGCTTCCATTGTTGTCAAAAAGGCTCCAGGGCGCCCAAGAAAGACCAGCAAGCGCCAGGACCGTATCTTAAAACTGTTTCAGCTGCGGGATCGGACTACCAGCAGTGCCGAGCTTGCTCAGGAATGGCAGCAGGCTGGTGTGAGTGCTTCTGCACGCAATGTGAGGCGGAGACTCTTTGAGCAAGGGCTGGTTTCAAGGAGGGCAGCAAAGAAGCCACTTCTCTCCAGAAAAAACATCAGGGACCGACTGATATTCTGCAAAAGGTACGGGGAGTGGACTGCTGAGGACTGGGGCAAAGTCATTTTCTCTGATGAATCCCCTTTTCGATTGTTTGGGACATCTGGAAAACAGCTTATTCGGAGAAGAAGAGGTGAGCGCTACCACCAGTCTTGTCTCATGCCAACTGTAAAGCATCCTGAAACCATTCATGTGTGGGGTTGCTTCTCAGCCAAGGGAATCGGCTCACTCACAGTCTTGCCTAAAAACACAGCCTTGAATAAAGAATGGTACCAGAATGTCCTCCAAGAGCAACTTCTCCCAACTGTCCAAGAGCAGTTTGGCGCCCAACAATGCCTTTTCCAGCATGATGGAGCACCTTGCCATAAAGCAAAGGTGATAACTAAATGGCTCATGGAACAAAACATAGAGATTTTGGGTCCATGGCCTGGAAACTCCCCAGATCTTAATCCCATTGAGAACTTGTGGTCAATCATCAAGAGACGGGTGGACAAACAAAAACCAACAAATTCTGGCAAAATGCAAGCATTGTTTATGCAAGAATGGACTGCTATCAGTCAGGATTTAGTCCAAAAGTTGATTGAGAGCATGCCAGAGAGAATTACAGAGGTCTTGAAGAAGAAGGGGCAACACTGCAAATATTGACTTGCTGCATTAACTCATTCTAACTGTCAATATAACCTATTGGTACTCATAATATGATTGCAATTATATTTCTGTATGTGATATAAACATCAGACAAACACTAATAAAAACCAGAGGCCAGCAGATCATGTGAAAATATAATTTTGGTGTCATTCTCAAAACTTTTGGCCATGACTGTACATACTGTGGGAATTCAGTCAGTAGTGCTTACTGTACAAATAAAGTTAACTGCTATTACAAAATGCCCCCGATTCTTTTGGCAGACATTGTGTGGGATGAGGGAACCCAAGTGCTTCATGATAATTCAAGACAAATGTCAAATATTTTGGTAAATGACTCTGAAGTCACTTTTCAGTAATATGTAGCAGCAGAAAGTAGAGTGCTACTGATATGTACCAACATAAAACCTAACGTGATGAAATTTGGTATGACCACAGTAATTGTTAAGCAGAAACTCTATACATTGAGATGAGAATAGTCTCTGACGGAATCTGAACTGAGCTCTATGAACCTGATCAATTTATTTCTCAAAGAGCCACTAACATGGCCTACACAATAAACTACTCCCTGCTGAACCTGCTGATTTCATTGGGACCGGCCGACTATCTAATGTGTATGAGCTGTTCTGCCCATATTCTCTTGGCTGAGGTCATGGCAAAAAAGTATCAGACATTTTATGTTTTAAGAAACCTGATAGTTTTCATGGATTTAAATGAGCGTATGTGAACACTGGAGGAATAGCTGCTGTCTGAACAAGCATTGGCCACTTCTGAGCCTGGAATGGAGCCCAAACACATTAGGGCAAAGTCAGCCAAACCTGGTGATATTCGGAAGAACTGGTCAACCATCCAATGTGCATAAAAGCCTTCTGCCACAGTAGATCTTTGATGTGCACCACTTTAAAAGCTATCAGACCCTACCCTGATGCCAGTTTGGTTAAAAAATGAATCAAGTAAGTTAATGTTCACCTGTCCAGTCAATAAACAGAGCTTGATTTATGTGTATTTGGCAAAGCTTATTTTGTTTCCATGACCTAATTTACCAATGAATGAGCTTTTCATCCAGGATGTTGAAGGGTGGCCAATGTATAGATTGCTAATGACAAACCACTAGTCATGTGTGGCTGGTAAATTCATGGCCATATAACATTACTGCGTAGGACTATTTATTTCCTCAATATCTCTAAAATGTATTTCCAAAATCAAACATGGTGGTTATCAACTTGTACATTTACAGATTTAGTTATGGAGTTTATTGAAGTACCAGGGTGTCAGTTCAGACATGACCCCAATATTTTAAGGTTTTTTTTGTAGTTATGTAACCACATTCTCTTCTGTGCGCTAAATAGTTCTGAAAAGTTCTGTGATTTCATCCCCTCGCAAAAGCCTCCTTTTACTGCTGCCCCATGCATGGTTTGCCGTCTATCACCTAAACACGTTCCACTGACTTTATTGTTTTCCATTGTAGTTTAATCAAACAAGTCTCTGTGTCCTCTGCGGCTTAGAGTAAGGGAGCTGCTCTTATCCCTACACAGGCCCAGGTGTAACAGGGAGAGCCACATACAAGTAAATATGCCGTCCAGAAGACACAGCTAAAAGAAAACAGAATTAGTTTTTTTTTAGCAGAATAAAGAGTCTTCAGTTACATGTCTTTACAGTATCTTAAGAAGCCTCTAGTGTTATTACCACCTGCACACACAAGTTGTGAATATGCAAAAGAAAGGGAGATTACAGGGTGTTTATCCAAATAATACGGAGGTGTCCCCCAAGAAGGCTTCAAACAAATTCTTCCTCATTCACAATCAGCAATAGGGATACATTCATTTTACTCCCATTTATATATCTCCTGGCAGATCTATGTGCCCCCTCCCCCCTTTTTCATTAGGAATTAGTCAAAATGTCATTTATTGTCTGGGAGCACTTTTGTACTACTGGCGCACCATGAAGGATACATTGGTGTGCAATCTGAATACATGGACTACAGCATTCCTCCAGATAGATCACGAGCCGCACATCATATGACGTATGCTATGACTGGTCTTACCTCTTAGGGTATGTGCACACAGTGCGGATTTGCTGTGGTTTTGACGTTGCAGAATTTCTGCACCATTTCCGCACCTAATATGCAAATTAGGTTAATTGCGGTTTTTGGTGCGGGTTTTACATGCGGTTTTGCCGCATGCATTTTTTGATGCGTTTTTTTATGCATGCATTTTTCATGTCTTCATGTTGAAATTTGCAGAGCAGGTTTTTTTTTAAACAAACTTTATTGAGCATCATGTAGCGTTTTTGTGTGAACTTCCGCTGCGGAAATGCTATTGAAACACACATGCGGTTTTTACGCATGCGGATTTTCCTCATCTAATGCAAGGCTATGGGGAAAAATCGCATGCGTTTCTGCAAGAGAAATTGACATATGGCAGTCTGGAAAAAAGCTCCTCATGTCAGTTTCCGCAGGGTGCACAAAAATGCATAGTGGCCATGGGATTTCTAGAAATCCCATCCACTATGCTGTAACATCTGGCCGCTGCGGTTTTGATGCTGCATAAAAACGCAGCGTCAAAACCGTAGCAAATCCACACCATGTGCACATACCCTTATAGGTCACTGTTCTGTTTCCATATTGTTTTATTATTGGAATTATTATTTTTAAACTTAAACTTGCATATGACACACAGTCATTTTTTTCATAAAGATAAAGTATCCTGAGCTTTTTCTTTTCAAGGCAAATGCCCCAGAAAGCTGACACTTGATATGATGCTGCTAGTGTTGGATTACATCCCTGCTTCTGTATGTCGGGACAGTTCTTTGTAACCCTTGGGTCTTGCATAGAAATTAGTCATTTATTGTAGCCACTGCCGGTGTTGGTGGATTAGAGTTTCGGGTGGTAGACAGTAGTTACTCGAGTTTGCCGAGGATGCTCGGATATCCACAGAATATCGAGTGACATGTTCAAGTCCCTGCGGCAACATGCTTTGCTGCTGTTAGACGGCCACAAGCCGGGATTGCCAGTCCTTGTCAGGCAATCCCCGCATGTCTAACAGCAGCATAACATGCGGCCGCAGGGACTCGAGCATGTCACTCGAGCACCCGCGATACTCGGTGCATACCCGAGCATCCTCGCCAAACTCGACCACTTGCGCTCATCACTAGTAGACCTCCATTTGTCTGCCACACCTCCCATTTGAACTACAGAAGTGTTGATGGAGAAAGGTGCGTTACTTTTTGAAACACTGGAAGTAACAATAAATCTCAAATTTGTTTATGATCAATGTGATTGCGGACCCTACTTCTGGATCTCTGCTTGACAGCTGACATCGTTGCATTGGTTGATCTGCATTTTTATCGCTGGTTGGAAGCTTTGCCAATGAACAGTTGAGAGTAATGCAATGTAATTCATACTTGCTTTATAATATAATGACCTGGATGCCACAAAGCAATAATGTATGGCATTAAAACTAGCTGTGAAAGGGAACCTGTGAATACGTTTTATATATGGCTGTAATAGTTTGGCTGTATTGGCGCTTGTCACTCAATAAAAATGATTCCTTATTTGTAGAGATCTGATGTACCAGAAATCTAGTGAAGAAGCCATATGCAAATCAGTCCAGATGTGCACTGGGGCGTGTCAGTACACCTAGATTGATTCTTCCAAGTGCACTGACACGCCCCCAGTGCATTCACATCCTGATTTGAATACTGCTTCTACTCTAGATTACTCATGACTTGCTCAACCGATCTCTACAGCAAAAAGCAAACATTTTATAGGGGCACAGTCACCTACACAGACACACTATTACTTCCATATGTAAAAACATGCTAACAGGTTCTCTTTAAATACCTGGCTTTGACCCTGATATGTATTAGGCCTTACAAATTGTTATATACAGTAAATATATATGATTATATAACAGACACCATCTTAATAATAATAATAATAATAATCTTAACTTGCTATACACATCCTAGAAGGAAAAAGTGCAAGAATAAATGATTCAAAATGATTGAAAATTCAGTAAACTGGCAGGAGCCCAGCGCTGATAGTAGACTTGGGATAAGCCCCAGCAATGTGGTTTTCTTACTTAGAATTTTTATTATTTTCAAAATGCAGACGGAGCAGATTTTCGTGTCACTTCAGAGCATTATGTTTTGAGATGGCTTGAGGATTTCATAGAATGTCTTTGATTAGGATGAAAGGGAAAAAGTAAAGTAATTTAAAAGAGAAGAATTTGAGAGCCGTCTCAGTGGGAGAACAGCGGGTGATCACACAAGGCCTATTTCCCTCTTGGCTCGTCTTTACATTCCATCCACTATGTGTTGTCTAAGCTGCTGGGTTTCTTACTGAAGTATCTTCTGCGATTGTAACCATGGTCCCTGGGAAGCTGTCCTTGGCCATTTGTTGCAAAGAAGTCCTTAATCACTCACGGCCTGTGTCTTAGGCAGAGATATCGGCATTATACATGTGTTATACTCTGAAATATGCTCAGAGACACTTTTCAATCTTAAATTGCTTTTCTTGTCTGATATATCTTGATCATTGTACAAAAAAGGTTTATGCATCTTTTCAATACGTTTTCACACCTCACAATTTTGAGGATGTGTTTGCTGGCAGTGAATGGGAACTTTCTTATTTACAACCAAAGGCTGAACACCGGTACATACATAATAATTCTCACAGCTGAGGGTTTGCTTCAGTTGCATCCGGTCGAAGTAACTCTGTAGCAAACTACCCTGATTGTTTTTTATTGGTAGACAGGTGTCTATATATTAGTCTTTTGATCAAAAATAAATTTTTCACTAGGTACATGCTGCCCTATCTAAGAGCAACATTAAAGAGGACTGGTCACTTGCTCAAAAACAATTGCACTAAATACATTTTAGAATTCCCTGAGCTCCCCTGATTCTGACGCTCTTTACCATTTTGCTCTGCGTTGCTCCATTACAGAGATATTCATATTTATTGCTTTTGGAGCGCAGTATGTGAAATCTCTGCTTGCAATGCAGTTGGTATTTCTTCAGAGACTTTTCTCGGGGCATGTGCTTTCTTCCTTCCCTCCCAGTTTCTGCCAACCAAAGCAATAGCAATCTAGTAGTCTCAGATGGTGCCAAGCTGTGTTTGTAAAAAAAAGAAGGATGACCAATGTGTAGTCACATCCATCTGTACCCTAGGTTCTCATATTTATAGGGATTGTGCCACAAAAGACATTTGTGTGCATGAGTTCTAAATGCGATAATCTAAACACCTTGTGATGGATGGGGATCCTAGCTGTGGGCTTTCCAGTGATTAGACATTTATCCGATGGATCAGAGATGTCTCCTATGGATAGGTGATAAATAACTATAGGCGTTCACCCCCCATTAAAAGTCCCATTTTATTCTTGGTCGATATAGATGTCTATCCTGCCACATAGTAATAGAACAATACCCAGCTGATCTTTATAAAATACAAGCGGCATAAGGTCTGAATCGAGTAGTGTCTGACCCCAATGTCCCAGCCCCCCTTCCCTTTTCCTTTTTATTTCTCCTTTATGTTTTGCAGCAGAAGAGGTTGGGAGTGCTGCCTGCTTCCTTTCCTTTCATCAGTGCCGCCAGAATGACCTGTGAATTGTACATTAACCACCCACTGCCTCTGATCTGTTAATCATTAATCTCGTCCGTTAATGCTGCAAGAACCAACAGGGTTCTCTTGTCTTCTGCTCTGTGTTCTCACCGCTCCCATCTCACCCACAAGGCTGGGGTCGCCTGAGGAACTTGGGAAAGTAACTCCGTGAACTCTACGTCAGTTAGGTGATAGTGACACCTATAGAATCAGTGACGAAGCGTTCCAGTCCATTGTCTTCCCATAAGTGTCGCGTTCAGAAAACATGTCACTACTTAAAATTACACTGCTCTCAAGACTGTTTTCGTCATGCACAAATTCAGAAAAGTAATTGCAGTAGGTAACTTTTATGTACAAAATTACATCTTGGCATGAGATAAAGATGTTTTGGAGGTTTATGTCTTCTCCATCTTTGGAATTTTGGATGTTTAGCAAGGTTTTCCTTACTAATCAGTGATTTATAAAATGGTCCATTTGTCTTGAGCGGTATGGGTATTTTTCTTCAACCTGGTGGATCTGTATCCGAATGCACATCTGTATGTTCTCCCTGAGTATACGTAGGTTTCCTGGTTCCTCTGGTTTCCTCACACTCAAAACACAATTTTGATTTGAGGCCAAGTGACCTAAGAAACAGACTGTAGTGTGTGATTGAAGGAAATTAGATTGCGAGTTCCAGCAGGGATTGTGAGTAATGACAATCAGTATGATGGGTAATAAATAATGTTCTTGTAGTAATATTGGTCTGTAGATGTTGAATTGAGATGTTCTGACTAGGAATATGATACTCACTTAGGAGGAGGTTGGTGGGAGCCCAACATTGATGTCTTAAAGCCCTAAAATCCTTACAGATCCTTTTCTGCCATGTGTATATGAAGTTTTGTATAAAACCCCATTCTTTAGCATTGTTCTTAGATTCAGATATTCGATGTATAAAGTATAGTCTGCAACAAATAAGTAAAATCGGCTGACTCCAATGTTTTTGGCGGGATTGGGCATCCATCTCATGGAGGTAGAGGCCACCGACTCTGCCCCAGATGATGCCGGGAGAGAGAAGGTACGAACATTTTGAATAAATTGTTCTCCTGGAAGATGAGCTATTGCTAGAGTTGTCTGGCCGCAGTTTATACTCCCCTCTCCCCATTGAAAACATATGAATGCTCAGTCGAGCCAAACGTTAGATGGATTTGCAAGATCTTTCTGGTGACATCTGGTGTGTCTAGCCCCTTTACTCTGGAGAGATCCAGCTAGATAGACATTGTTACCCTGCCAAAACTTGCCTTTTAAGAATGGAATACATTAATTGTCTGAAATGTAGTTACCGTACAATATGTAATGCTAGTAGATGTCCTTTTGCAGGTCTGGTAAAATATGTATAAAATATGCCCTGTGTCGATAGCTGATCATCTGCGTTACATCATGATAAATTGTGTTTGACGTGTTCATTTTATAGTAAGTTGTACCAGGCTTGGGTGCATCTGGATGCAATTTATTATGAAACGAATGTTTCTTGGATTCTTCCCTTTTCTATGATATTTCTTCTAGCGGCATCATTGTGAAATCTTTGCAAAAAGATAGCAGCACTGTTAAAACTTGCAGAGTAGGTGTTACATACTTGAATTCTTCCACTCTGTATTCACTGTGTGATGCCAATGACCAAGGGACACCAACACAAAGGATGGTATTGACTAGTCCTGTGACTCCGCTTCTCTGCTTGGGAAGGTCACTTTACACCATCTCCTCAAATATTTCGGGTCTGATATGTTAAGAAGTCCACTGTTTAACTGTTAAAAAATATGTGACTGCTGGCAATATGGTCTCTGGGATTATTGGCGGGCACTGCCATTTTCTTTTCTTTTTCCAAAGTATAAGGTTTCTAATATATAAATAAGGCTTCTACAAATGTGTAGAGGAATTCTGTCCATATGGTATTGACACTAATGGCAATCATTTCTAAGATTTTAGAAAAAAGGTTTAATGTGTTCCCAGAGTATCTCAGCGTAGATAACAAATGTTGTATTCTCTGCAAAGTAAGGTCTCATTCACACATCTGATTTTTCGCAAACAGGTAGCTGTGATTTTTTTTTTTCTTCTAAATTTCTCCACATACAAGAAAATTGGATGACACTCAGAACACACTCTGATCAAACTCTGATCAGCGTCTGATAGTGGCAACTGCTATGCAATTCTGTCTTCTATGAAGGCAATGTATTCCATGCTTGAATTCGATGAACTCTGACAGTTACCAAGATGCAAAAGCCACTTACAACACTGTTCTAGTGAATAGAAGGCAATGGAGTCGATCTCCATTAGCTTAGCATGACCTACCAAGGTTTATTTAAACCAGAAGACCCATTTTAGGGTAGCTTTATTCTTAAATTTTTCTGCTGCAGATTTTCTGGTACAGATTTAGCCCCAGATCAATGGGAAATCTGCATCAAGATACCATAACACAATGCAAGGATTTCTCGCTATGCATTACAGAGGGGGACAGTTAGGTAATGTTCATGCAGAGTTTTTAGGGAGATAAATCTGAGTTTCTTTTCAAGAAAAATCAACATCCAGATCCATATGGTTTTAGGCTAGGTTTTCAGATCTGAGACCTGAAGGGTTTTTGAAGAATTTTTTTTTTCTCCACTCATTTTTTGACCGTACAGTGTTAAGTTTCCAACAGTTTCAATCTCAAATGGAATCGAATAAGTGAAATGTCACTTTTTTTCCTTGGCGAGCTTTTCAAAGCCCCATTGGAACAAAAAAGTCACAAAAACATTTGCTGTATGAACAACAATATAAATTTCTCATTGAAATTGATATGAAGATTATTGAAAGAGTATTGTGGGTGAGATTTGGTACATTGTCATCCACATTGTTGCTTCTGTAATAACCTGTGGATTTTCACCCACAAATCTAGAAGGAAAATGCACAGTGTATATGCCACATGTGAACCTACTTTCAAGTGCAAATGTAGCGGTTATGGGAATTTTTATTTATCCATGGCAACACTATTTAAGTGTAATTTAAAGGAAATCGGTCTCAAGGTTTTCCCCATGTAAAGTACGGCCACCACCATTAAGGCCTCTTTTACTGCATACTTGAATGCTGTAAAAAAGTCCTCAATCCCCTCTGCAGGTCCCAAAAAAGACCTTTTATTATACTCATAGATGGTGTGCTCAGGTGTGATGGGCGTCTCTGGTCTTGATCCAGAGCCTCCTCTCTTCTTTCAATTGCCATCCTACTTCCCTGCCTTGTGCGGATGACGTGTCCTACATCATCATGTGGATGATGGGTCCTATGTCATCCACACAGTGTCCCCCAATCACGCTCCTGCACAAGTGCACTTCTCTCTGCCCTGCCAGAGCAGAGCACAGTTCTGTAATACACATGCGCTGGGAAAGGCCAAAGAGCGCTGATGACCCAGATGTAATGATGGCGCATACGCACTACAGTACTTTACTCTGCCCTCGGCAGGGCAGGGAGAAGTGCACTTTCACAGGAGGGAGATCGTGGGACACTGTGTGGATGACATAGGACACATCATCCACATGAAGAAAGAGGGAGGACGGCGATTGAAGAAAGAGAGGAGGTGCCGGATCAAAACCGGGGACGCCCATTGGACCGGACCATGACATCTGTGAGCGTAATAAAAGGTCTTTTTTTTATATCTGCAGATAGATATGGGGAGTTTTCTTACCAAATTATAGTATGAAGTAAAAGAGGCCTTAATGGTGGTGGTCGTACTTTATCTACACTCTTTAAATAGATCGACAGCACACTATGTGCATTAAATTCCTATTATCATTTTCTTTTTGTTGTGGTAGATGGTGCTGTACTTTTCACGCAATAGTAAAATGCCCCACACCTCAGCCTAAAGGATGTTTTTCTGTTGTGTTGCTCAGGTTTCACTGAACATCAATGCAAATGCAAAGCTGAGAAGAAGTGAAGATGATGCAACAGCGCACAGGGCCGGGTGCATGGACTTTGAGTGTCCTTGAAGTTCAGTTAGCTCCCTATTCGTGCAAGGCATAGTTGGCTCGCACAGTAATGCTTTTATTTTGTGCAGTTATGTAAAGACTGCTTATTCTTATTTGCTTACCAGCTCTGGAACATTAATGGATTTAGGAGAGGTTGAACATCTTGTCTCTTTTGTTTTAGAACTGTTTTGAGTGCTCCATGTGTCAATTTTTTTTTCCATTGTGACAGCCCAGTCCGCTTTTAAGCCTCCTATAATACGTAATACATATAATAGGTGAGTAGAGGTGAAACCTTTGATGAATATGTTTGAGTTACCACTTTAATTATAACACATTGAAGAAATTCAGGAGTATCACAATGGAAGATATCAGAAGAACATATCACTCAAAGCGAAATATTTCTATATTATTCAAAAACTACTAGCCTAAAATTGAGATATAGGGCTCGATTCATTAATACAGACATTGTTCATGCAGGTCTTGATGAGGGGATGGGCTGAAGTCCGATGCTCCTGATTCATGAAGAGGCATACTGCTCTTCATGAATCAGTAGCGTCTCATGAGATGGATACACTTCTGTGTGCGCCTTGCCACAAATCCTGCTCCAGTCCCTACTGAAGTAAGATGTGTGCCGTAGAGAATGCCACTGTTTGTAACAAATTTGACAAGCAGTGGTTGCCATGCCCCGTGCCACCTCAGCTCTGCCCACTTTGTTGTAGCTAAGCAAAAATTACGTGAACAGCAAAAGTAGCAAAAAATTTTGCGAGGTGGACCAAAATTATGTGGCTTTTTAACGTTTTTACTCCAGAGTACTGGTGTAAAAGCTTAGCTGAATCGGGCCAATAATCTTTTAATTTTGTGCCTATTTTATCTTTTTGATGACCTTTTCAGCTGGATTTTAGAGTTGTATTTGTAAGTGCTGTTTCATTTAATGCCTCAAGAATTGAATGTTAAAAGGGTTTTCCCACAAACAAAGTACATTTTAATCAATAGATCTTGGAATAATAATAAGTTGCGCAATTGGATGTGTTTAAATGAAATGTTCCTGTGCTGAGATAATCTTATAAATGTGCCCCTGCTGTGTACTCTGTAATGGCTGTGTCTGACCGTGCAGGAACATGGTCTGATCATACCACAGCTCCTGGACAGGGGAAGAAGCATAAAGGTATACAGATATTACAGCATGGGATCACAGCTGATTCTTTCTGTGAGGTAAAACCTTTCCCTGCCTGTTTAAAAACCTATTTTACCTCAGAAAGAATGAGCTGTGATGCCGTGCTGTCCTGTCTGTATACTCTTTTGCTTATGTAAGGGGGGGGCATGGTGATAGTCTTGGGCGAGTGTCGCAGTGTTTTCTTCATCACCCTGGCCCGCTACACGAAAAAGGGGGACGTGCTTGTCCCTGGGTGTGTGTCGGGTGCTGTAGTTTGGGCTATATGCTGTGGAAGTCTTTACTCCCTTTCATCTGGGGTTCATTTGGGTGCAGATCTTCTGCGCTTTGAATGAAAGACGACACAGTTCTTTAAAAACAAAGCAAAAGAGTCCAGTTTACTTGTTCAGCACAGCCTTAGAAACAGGGGATTACAGGTACAACACTTGTTGCAAAACACTGCATTCACAGATGGTAAAACACAGTCTCAATCCCCACACGGTGCTAATCACGGTGTGACTCGGACCTAGGGGAAACTACCTCTGGACTTTCTCGTGGAGAAGCTCCTGCTTCACTCCACGGCTCCCAAAACCTGACTTTAGCAGGGTCTACCTCGCTTCTGAGGCTCCCTAGTCCAGGCACGTCCATTACTGCCTATCAGCTGGAAGAGGCCAGGATCCACAAATTGACCTTTAGAGTATAGATTTGGCTGTGGTGTGCCCGTTGCTGTTAATCCTCCTAGTTTCTCCCACACACACCCATCTCTCTTCTTCCCTGTGCTCTCAGCACGTCTGTCCTTACTCACTGCTACTTCTTAACTAACCAAGATGGCCGAATCTCACTCCCAGAGATCTCTCAGTCTCTAGCTTGTCACTGAGGGGGGCCCCCAAACTAGTTAACCCTGTATCCATCCCACTGACATAAGGGTAATGTAGTATCAAACAGTACCTCTGCTGCCATCTAATGGCCGTACCTGAAAATAACACATTTTCAGATGACTAAAACATACATAGAATTACTAAAACAGTACAGTTCTACAGGGGAGTGGAGTAGACATTCTCCACACACCCTTCACACTTCCTCCCCGGCCCAGGAGATGTGGTATTAGCAGATCATGTTCTTGCACAGTCAGACACAGCCATTACATAGTACACAGCAGGGGCACATTTATAAGATTATCTCAGCACAGGAACATTTTTTTAACCCATCCAATTGTGGAAATTATTTTTATTCCAAGATCTATTGCTAAAATGTACTTTGTTTGCGGGGCAACCACTTTAAGGCCCCCATACACATTAGACTAACAGCTTATGAGCCTGCCAGTATTGACGGGTTAGGCTGAAAGTCTGTCTGACTCTTCCCCAACAGATGATGTCAGGGGAGGTAAGGATCCAGAATGTCCTATTTAGGATGTCTTGCGGCGTTTCTCTCAGGGAACACCGTAGTACTTGGCCAGTTGAGTGCTTCTATGCATTGGAGGAGTCGGATGACTTTACTGTAAGGCTATGTGCCCACGATGCAGAAATGATCAGGATTTTTTCCTGAGCATTTCTGCATCTCCCTGGCAGAAAAAAACGCATGCGGATTGTACATGCGTTTTCCTGCCAGGGACATGCGGGAATGAAGCGTTCTTCACTTGCATTTCCGCATGCGGGTGTTAAGCGCTTTCCAAGCGATTTTAGCATCACTTGAAAAGTGCTTGACAACTCGGTCACACTATATAAATCCATGCAATCGGCATGGATTTATATAGTGTGACCCGAGAGAATGTCAAAAAATAAAAAATAAACCTATACTTACTTTCTGATGGCCCCTGCAGACTTGCTGCGCTCCTGTGCTGGCTGCCGGCAGATTACGGTACACTGTACTGAAGGACCTGCCGTCACATGACTGTGACGTCAGCGCAGGTCCTTCAGTCCTGCGCGATCTATCGGCAAACACAGGGAAGGAGTCCGGGGGCTGTCAGAAGGTGAATATGATCTTTATTTTTTATTTTATTCTTTTTTTTACAGCTTTTAATGGTACCTGGGTGTGGAGGAGAGTCTCCTGTCCTCCACACCCGGGTACCATCCGCACATTAGAACGCGCCAATTACGCAAGTACAGATGCAGTCTTGCGGAATTGGCGCGTTCTAATGCAAGTCAATGGCGGCGAAAATGCAGCACTTCCGCAAAATAATTGCTAGTGCTGCGTTTTTTTTCCGCAATGATAATCCGCAGCGGAAATTTCCGCAGCATGTGCACAGCCCATGCGGATTATCATTGGGGGACATGGCAGGCCTTCTACCATGCGTTTTTTAAGCGTTTCTGCAGCGTTTTTGCCGCTGCGGAAACGCTTAAAAAACGCATCGTGGGCACACAGCCTTAGGGTGCATTCAAATGTACACTGCTCAAAAAAATAAAGGGAACACTTAAACAACAGAATATAACTCCAAGTAAATCAAACTTTTGTGCAACCAAACTTTCCACTTAGGAAGTAACACTGATTGACAATCAATCAAGCTGTTTGTGCAAATGGAATAGACAATAGATGGAAATTATTGACAATTTTCAAGACACCCTCAATGAAGGAGTTGTTCTGCAGGTGGGGACCACAGACTACATCTCAGTACCAATGCTTTCTGGCTGATGCTTTGGTCACTTTTGAATGTTGGCTGTGTTAGGCGTCGGTCTGGTGCTGGATTTGAAATGGTTCCAGGATCTTCTGTGGTCTCCCATTTCAGTCTAGCTGGGGCTGATGCTGCTCAGCATCACCATCAGCTCCAACGCCTAGCTGGCCTGCGAGCACTGTTTGTCTCCCAGGTAGTTGTGCCTAGCAATGTTAAGCCTGGGTTGCAGAGGGCGACAGGGCTTGCGGAATCTAAGTCCAGGATTTGCCGCACTGAGCATGTCCGTGACCTGGCGGATCATGATTGGTGGGTTGGCACCCACCTGACCCGGTGACCTGGCACCGCCTGATTGGTCACGGGTGTCGTCACCAATCGTGCGACAGTGGGGCAGGGCTTAATCTTTAAAAGGCCCGTCCACAAACATGGCGGCGCACTCAGATCATTTAAGCTAGCTGCTTGTGGTGTGCACACTTACTCTGGGCTCCTCGAAATGCCATAGCTTTAGCTAGGCAGGTAGAAAAAGTAGGCAGGTAGCTTCGCCTCGCTGACTGGCTCTAACCAGGGGGTTCGCCTTACACCTCGAGCCGCCTGTTAGCTAAATAGAGCGGGTTTGCTCAGTCCGGTAGCACGCCGGCTGAGTGCTCGAATACCCGGCGGGAATCACACCCGCACGCTAGCGCCGTCTCCTATAGCGTAGCGCCTGTACCGAAGACGGGGTTACTGCTCATAGTCCAGTCACACGTCTCCGTGCGGCTCTTGGAGATTGTGTGAACCACTTTAGCGCCAATCCCCATAGCGTAGGGCTACTGCTGTTCCCACGGTCGCACGTCTCCCTGCGGTTCTTGGAGATTGTGCGAACCGTCTTACCCTTCCTTGTGCGTTAACACGAAGGGCTAAGATAATTGTTAGGTGCGTCGCCTTTTGCTCTCTCCTCTGTGCAGTAAACGGAGATAGAGCATATCGCTATACCCTGTCCGGTGTGAAGTTAACATGGAAGGGTTTATCATTTAGTTGTCGTTTGCCTTTCGACCCGGAGAGTGTTCGACAGCAGTCCTCTAGGCTGCATCGCGGACCCCGGGGTCGGTTGCTTTCCATTAAATAAAGTTGTCTGCAACCGCTCCCCTTAACAGGTTGTGCTTTCACACTCGTGGTAGCATGAGACGGACACTACAACCCACAGAAGTTGCTCAGGTAGTGCAGCTCATCCAGGATGGCACATCAATGCGAGCTGTGGCAAGAAGGTTTGCTGTGTCTGTCAGCGTAGTGTCCAGAGGCTAGAGGCGCTACCAGGAGACAGGCAAGTACACCAGGAAACGTGGAGGGGGCCATAGGAGGGCAACAACCCAGCAGCAGGACCGCTACCTCCTCCTTTGTGCAAGGAGGAACACTGCCAGAGCCCTGCAAAATAACCTAAAGCAGGCCACAAATGTGAATGTGTCTGCACAAACGGTTAGAAACCGACTCCATGAGGGTGGTATGAGGGCCCAGCGTCCTCAGATAGGGGTTGTGCTCACAGCCCAACACCGTGCAGGAAACTTTGCATTTGCCACAGAACACCAGGATTGGCAAAGTCGCCACTGGCGCCCTGTGCTCTTCACAGATGAAAGCAGGTTCACACTGAGCATGTGACAGACGTGACAGAGTCTGGAGATGCCGTGGAGAGCAATCTGCTGCCTGCAGCATCCTTCAGCATGACCGGTTTGCAGGGGGTCAGTAATGGTGTGGGGTGGCATTTCTTTGGAGGGCCGCACAGCCTTCCATGTGCTCGCCAGAGGTAGCCTGACTGCCATTAGGTACCGAGATGAGATCCTCAGACCCCTTGGCCCTGGGTTCCTCCTAATGCAGGACAATGAGAGACCTCATGTGGCTGGAGTGTGTCAGCAGTTCCTGCAAGATGAAGGCATTGAAGCTATGGACTGGCCCGCCGTTCCCCAGACCTCAATCCGATTGAGCACATCTGGGACATCATGTCTCGCTCCATCCACCAACGTCACATTGCACCACAAACTGTCCAGGAGTTGGCGGATGCTTTAGTCCAGGTCTGGGAGGAGATCCCACAGGAGACCATCCGCAACCTCATCAGGAGCATGCCCAGGCATTGTAGGGAGGGTTATACAGGCTTGTGGAGGCCACACTTGTTTTAAGGACATTACATCAAAGTTGGATCAGCCTGTAGTGTGTTTTTCCACTTTAATTTTGGGGGTGACTCCAAATCCAGGCCTCCACTGGTTAATAAATTTGATTTCCATTGATGATTTTTGTGTGATTTTGTTGTCAGCACATTCAAATTTGTACAGAACAAAGTATTCAATGAGAATATTTCATTCATTCAGATCTAGTATGTGTTATTTGAGTATTCCCTTTATTTTTTTGAGCAGTGTATTTTTAGTCTGTGTGTTGTTCAAGTGCAAAACAAACACATGAATCCAGTGCTAACCTCTGTGCTACATGCACATGGTCTATTTTTCTCATGGACCACAGGTCTGAATACATTTTGAGGCTGCTCTACGGTGGTCCGATATACAGACCAGTCACATATGCAATTGCATGTGTGGATTTTATATTCTGTGTTCTTTTCGTCGGGATCTTTATTCCCCACTAGAGTCTCTCTCTCTGGGTGCACAGTCCGATTAATGCTCACCCTGCATATATCTGTTTGTCTAGGCGCCAGGATAACTTGTGTATATACTGGACCTATCCATAGGGCCCCCTTCAACAGATGTCAAGAGTCATTTTGGCATCCTTTGGGTCAGAATATATTGATATATCTATTTTTAACCATATAGAAATGTGCATTTCTATCCCAAAGCAACCAGCCTAACCAAACCTTAAATTATGTATTTATTTTTTAACATGGAAGCCTATGTGTGACATATTGCTACAGTATACTAATACACTGTCATAAGTGAATTGTATTCTTTAGAAACCTCCCTATGACATTCCTATGACAGAAGGTTTGATTTGAGCTGAGCCCAAGGATTGTGGCCAGGTTGACTGGAACAAAAGACTACAATGCAGCGAGGAGACTCGGCAATACTTAACCTGTGATCATCGTCTTGAGTATATTTACTAAGCTGTCATTTTTGACATCCTTATTATGAGTTTATGATTTTTTTATGGCATTGCTAAGATATTGGGCAAAATTATTTATGCTACTAGAAAGGCATTCTAGCCTTCCTTCATTGACTTTGACACCCATTGCTCCTAGTGGACACTTATCACTAAGCTCTGAGCGTTAGTTGTTTTTGATGATCTTGGTCTTATAAATTCTTGATGTGACAGATCAGAACATCTGAGAGTCCCCCACTTCTGAATAAACTTGACATCCCATCACATTCCCGAGTGAATTAGAGCTTTATGATGGCCGTCGCTCCCCGATATGTTTCATCTACCAGGATACCTCTGCGACTACCCATATAAGTCTACAGAAAGTATGATCAAGTCCACAGATCTATAGCCCAGGTTCATGTTTCCTACACCCCTGGCTGTACCTTCTCTCATAGACTCTTTTTGTACTCGTCAGTGCTTGTTACAAATTCATTCATAATTAAGAGGCAAAGCGTCTTGTGTGGAAAATTAGTTCAAAAGACTTTTTTTTTTTTTCCTTTGCTCCACCTTTCTTCCCTGGGGCTCCCCTAAAGCCTGACAACATGGGCGGATTACCAGAAAAAGAGCTCCTTATTATATTAACTATTTAAACACCATCATCACTTTATCAATGGTTCTTTATCATACCGCCTGTACTTTTCCTCTGTAAATTAAAGTTCTTTTTCCAATGTACTTTATTTTCCAATGATAACCAATGAACTCAGGAATGTAATGTAGATGCCAAAACATATAGGATATTTCTATAATGGAAGTTCTAGCTGTCTGGCTACTAAAGTAATGGAACGAAGTCCAGAAATAGGCGTATGTAGTATTTCTAGTATAGGTCCCCCCTATTTTCCAGCAGGGCTGTTGACGGAGATTTCTCAAAACCAGTTTAAGGGAAAAGTGGAGCTGTTTCCCATGGCTACAAATTAGGTTACTGCTTTTGTTTTCCGAAGGCCTGCTGAAAAATGAGAGCTGGAGCCTGGTTGCAGTCGGCAGCCCCTGTGCTTTTCCCATGCACCGGTTTCCATCAGGGTGAACTGGATTTTATGTCGCATTGTCCATTTGTTCTAAATATAATTTATGTACTTGTTCTACTTAAGTAGCGATGTAATGCTCCACGGATGGTGACGGCTCTGTAGGGATAAATGGTCGTCTAGAGGATGGCACTGATGAGAGGGAAGCTGACATAAGGCAAGTAATAACATAAAGCACTAGAGAAACAGAAGGGGGTGGTTGCTAAGAGAGGGGAGTGAGAATAAGAGCTGGTGAATAGGAGAACAGAGCAAGAGATTGCATTCCGTGCTGTTCGCTGCTTTGATCTCCTGCCAAGAGAACCTGCAAGGTCGGAGCCAGCAGCCCTAAAGTTCCGGATATGTGAGGCTTGTGGAATGCTGGAGTGCATGTATGAAGTGTGTGTAATGTGTTTGATAGGTGCTCTCAGCATTCGCACAGCTCCACCAAGAGCACTGTACAAAGTAACGTCTGAGAACGCAACGTTCAAAGGGATTTCAGACGTGTATGACCCTTTAGATCTAAAAACAGAGGCCTTAAAGGTGCACTTCATTAAATTCCCTCCACTTGTAAGTGCTTTTTCTTCCCCAAGTTTTTTGTAGCCATGTTGCCTTTTTATATAATAATAATTTTTATTGTTTTTCAAAATCCAGATATGTGGTAGATGTCTCATTGCGTTATGGAGGCAGTTGCTTTAGTTGCTGTTGTGTAGCATGTACGGTATATATTCTGGAGGCATACCTGCTGCATCCTATTGCATTATTGTACTTTGCCTTCTCCCAGACACAAGGAGGTGGCGGACAGAGGGATTAGGGGGTCAGGGAGACTTTCTGAGGCTTTGCTGATATGGCAACAATTTGCCTTTGAAAAATCTACCGTGAGTTTTTTAGAAGCTGAAACTCTGATTGTGATGGCTAGCAATTCTGCGGGTGGACTAGCCTCACCGTAATCCTGTAGGGTGAATTCACAGGCTTTCTGCATAAAGTCTGCAGTTGCTATGAAATGTAAAATTTGATTACACTCGAATTTCTTCCAAAATGTGTGAATGAGGTATAAAACCCCATATACACATGCATTGTTTTAGGCACGCATTCAGAGACTCATTTACATCCATCATGTGAACTTGGCCATAATTGCCTATGCGCATCAGATTAAAGAAGCACTCACAATACATTTTTGATTTGCTAAACCTGTTGAAATACATTTGTTGTGTAATGTAGGTCCAATAAAACACTTACCAGTTGTCATCATCCCAGGGTCCCAGCGCTGCCCTGGTCCTCTTCTCACTCACGTGACTGTACTTCTGACTCCCCGGATCACACTGGGGTCTATGTGTGAGTCAAGAGTCACCATTACAGTGTAAGCCTATGGAACTTCGTTCTGCCACTTCATAGACTTACATTGTAAGGCTATGGTCACACAATGACGCCTTTCTATCATATGAGAGAATCGGTGCCGATTGTGCTTATCACACTGTGATGAAACTATGATCCGATTTTCTTGGATGTGGAGAACTAAAAAAAAAAAATCTCCAACTTCAACTTTATTCTGTCAGTCCATGAATATTGGACCCATAGACCTGACCTGAATGGCCGAGTGCAATCCGATTATCAGATGCAACTTGTACATGCAAGCTGCATGCTTCAAATGGGACATGTGCACGAATAACATGGGCCGGTGCACACGACCATAAAAAATCGGACAAGTGCTATCCGTCATTTTGACGTGTGCACCGACCCTAAAAACAACTTCAGATTCGCACATAGACCCCAGTGTATCTTGGCGAGTTAGGATTTCAGTCACGTGAGTGAGAAGAGCCCTGGAGCAGCGCTGACAAACGGGGAAGATGGTGACCGGCAAGTATTTGATTGCATTTACATTACACATTTATTTAGACAGGTTCAGCAATTAAAACATTTCTTGAGAGTCCTTCTTTAATGTTGCACCAGGTAAAAATAACACAAAAATATCTGTGCATCGTACTGTCATCTTGTAAAAAAATATTTTAATTGGTTTCTTATTTGTAACCGTTTCTGGTATATCTTGATGACACCCAGCATGGCTTCTGTTACAGCAAAAAATGAAAACCAAGCAAGGCCATGGTCATATTCGGTGTGTATGTTCAGTAAGGGTATCTGAAAGGGAAATGAATTGGTATACGTCTGACTATTTCAGCTTCCGGTGTGGTAGGCCATACACCAATACACCAAAGCTGAACATGGCCTTCTTTTCCTACATCCCATTCTCTGCACAGTTGTGTGGCCTGGAGAGCCACTATGTAAGGAAAAAAGACATAAGGATGCCCCTTCCCCTTCATTCTCAGGATAGGTGGGGGTCCCAGAGGTCAGACCCCATCTTACTAATCATAAACTGATAGGAGCGATGTAAGATGTGAATACTTTAATGTGCTGACTACATAATAAGCAGTGAGAGTTCACAAACTGTACTTGTGTGACTCCTAGTGGAAAGAGAATAGAACTGCACCTTGAATGTTCTTATTTACTACCCTGCTGTCACTACAAAATTTACTACTTATGTCTGAACACTGATATTGTCCTTTTAATTTAGTAAAGTGCCTAATATGAACTATAATATAAAACCGTTGTTGTAGTAGTAATAATCATGTATTTTCTGAATGCAATGCTATGTAGTTAATGAAGTATTCCACAATTGAAAATCCTTTTTATATGTACTTCAGATAATGGTAAATAGATGTAATTCTTCATTTTAGACATTTGTATTATTTTTTCTATGCATCATACATGCAGCAAAGTGTTGGGATTTATGCGATTGATCCGGCAGAGTAGTAAGTTATTACATAGGTGACGATTTTCCCAATGAACACTTCTCTGTAGAATTTGTATATCCCATTATATTAAATTCCTTTTTTTTTTCTAGATGTCTTTTATTACATTATCGCTTGCCTGTTAGTGTTAAACGCTCTCAGAGACCTTCTTGCATTCCTACTCGTCAGATACTTAATGACAGCCGTTTTCCCATAGATGTCAGTATATATTGAGCACTGACACATTTGGGTCACACCTATTCTCTTTTTGTCTTCTAGGCTAAGCGGGCAGTGCAGAGAGGGGCTACAGCAGTTATCTTTGATGTCTCGGACAACCCTGAAGCTGTGGAGCAGGTACGTGTTGAATTTGGCTGAGTAAAGGAGCTCCGATTGTCGCTGCTTTCTTACAGAGCTGAGCAGTGATGTTCAGTGTTATCGGTCTCTACGTCCTTTTAATGATTATTTTTGATTATCCAGAGCCCCTTCCTCTCCCTGGGTTCAGTGCCTACCACTAAAGGTTTATGCAGTGACCTGTGATTTACAGAACGAGAAGCCACCACAGATGTGTAGTCTGTGAGGTCATTGATAGCAGAGACAGGCAGACTTGCCATTGGGACAAGAAGCAAGGGAGCCTACTTTCCACCTCTAAAGCAGCAAGCCGATTCCATCACAGACACATAAAGGGGGGCGTTAGGATGTGCTCGTATACTATTCTTGCACAGGAGCCCTCTTCTGTCTGCTTCCACCACTGAGGAAGGGGGCTTCAAATCATGTAGGGAGATTTCAGTGAAGAATACTTGTCTTTCGTTAGTTCTCTGAAAACTGGCTTTACAGGTGGAGTTGTGGTTTAAAGAATCTGTCATCCCTTGTAGAGAACTTATCCTAAGTAAAACTCACACCTGCAGTATAGACTTTCCTCCTTTAATTGTCAAGAAAAATGGTCTTATTGCATATGCAAATGAGGGCTCCTCAGTGCACCCTTGGCATGGTTTAACACTCAGTGCACCGTTCTGTCTCCTAAATAATGACCATCTCCCCTTAGCTTGAGTGACAGCGCTCACTTGCCCAGAGTGGGCACTGCCTGAAGTGAATCTCCGGCCTCGCACATCCACATCAATAATGCAGGAGCCCAGTGAGCGCAGTGTCCGTGTGTGTCGCTGAATGATGTGGATAGAGGAGTGGAACATTGCACTAAACCACGTCAAGGGTGCACCGAGGAGCCCTCATTTGCATATGCAATAAACCGTTTTTCTATACAATTAAATCTACACCACAGCTATGAGTTTTAGGTCTATATGAGTATTTTAATTTGAGCTTTTGATTGCAAACAATGGTTAATTTTGACATTTGTCTTGAAAAAAATGCTCATTCGTTGCAGCTGAATCAAGGCTTGGAAGATCCACTGAAGAGGCCAGTTGTATATATGAAAGGCACTGATGCTATGAAACTCATGAACATCGTCAATAAGCAGAAAGGTGCCCGAGCAAGGATTCAGCACCGGCCTCCTCGGGTAAGCCCTATGATGCTAGTGAAATAGTGAAGTGGATTGTAAAGCACCATAATGCCACTGCTGCCCTAAGGTTGGAGGTTAATGATTGTGAGCCCTCGCGGGCAGGGTCCTTTCTCCTCCTGTACCAGCTGCCGTTGCGTCTTTGTCCAAGATTATTGTAATTGTTTTTGCTATGTATACCCCCTTTTTCACATGTAAAGCGCCATGGAATAAATGGCGCTATAATAATAAATAATAATAATAAAAATGTATGTAGCAGTAATTGTTTTCTTTTTTCTTTTCAGCAACCTACTGAATACTTTGATATGGGCATCTTCCTGGCCTTCTTTGTGGTGGTGTCCCTGGTCTGCCTTATCCTTCTTATCAAGATCAAATTAAAGCAAAGAAGAAGTCAGGTATACATTGGTTATATTAACACTCTGTTTTATCTTAATTTATCATTTCATTACTTTTTTGTTTTATCAAGATATTGATTTGAACTTAAAGAGGTTGTCCGATGAAAATGAGTTAGCACCTATCCAAAGGATAGGTAATAATGTGTTGATTGATGGGGGGTCTGACACCTGAGACCTGCACTGTTCCGCAAAACAGGGCCCTTTTTTCAGTGTGCAGGCTCGACCTCCGCTCACCATTTATTCCCAATGAAGCTGCTGTGCCCTGCTCTTTGCTTTTTCCAGCCGCCCTATAAAAGATGAATGGAGCAGTGGTCGGGCATCTGAACTGTGGCTCCATTTCGTAACCGGGATAAAAGTGTCCCATCCGAGATAAAAGCTCCCCGTTCTGCCAATCTGTGTGGGTCCCAGTAGTCGGACTCCCATCTATCAGCGAGTTATCACTTATATTGTGGCTAGGTGATAACTTGTTTTCACTGGACAGCCCCTTTAAGTTCCCTTGCTAAAGGCATATAAGGCACTAACCAGTCATGCCATATGGTTTCAGATTCTATACTTTGCATCCTAAGGCTATGTGCCCACGATGCAGAAATGCTCAGGATTTCTCCTGAGCGTTTCTGCATCTCCCTGGCAGAAAAAACGCATGCGGATTGTACATGCGGATTGTACATGCGTTTTTCCTGCCAGGGACAAGCGGAAGTGAAGCATTTTTCACATGCATTTCCGCATGCGGGTTGTCAAGCACTTTCCAAGCGATTTTAGCATCACATCAGTGGTCGCGTGACCTGTCACATGACTAAATGACGCCATGGCCGGTCCTTTTTAGACCATCGCGAGCTGCCAGCAAGCCAGGACGGATTGCTAAGGACACCGGGGGCCATCAGAAGGTAAGTATAATGTATATTTTTTATTTTATTTTTTTTTTACAGGTACTATGGTACCCGGGTCCGGAGGAGAATCTCCTCTTCTCCAGACCCGGGTACCATCTGCACAATCAAACGCATGGATTCCGCATGTACAGATGCAGTGATGCGGATGTCATGCGGTCCAATGCAAGTCAATGGCGGCAAAAACGCAGCGATTTCGCAAAATAATTGGTAGTGCTGCGGATTTTTCCGCAAGGATAATCCGCAGCGGAAATTTCCGCAGCATGTGCGCAGCACATGCAGATTATCATTGGGGAACATGGCAGACCTTCTACCAAGCGATTTTTAAGCATTTCTGCAGCAGAATTGCCACTGCGGAAACACTTAAAAAACCCATAGTGGGCACACAGCCTAAGTGACGTTTAGTAGCTTTTGGTATTTTGTTAATTTCTGCAGAAAAATAAGTCCAGTATCCAGCCATAAATCACAGTGGTAAAACCTATAGTCCCCCAGTTAGAAAAAGTTCCGCAACCATAAAATCTAATTAACAGATTTGTTTTGTATGGTTCTGAGACTTACCGCCATAAGATATTGTAGAAGATCTACCCAGGCCAGGATAGCATTCTGTGTATAGGAAAACAGAGCAGGGGTAACTGATCGGAGTAATCATGGTGATGATCTTCTTACAGAACTCCATGAACAGGATGGCAGTTCAGGCACTGGAAAAAATGGAGACCAGAAAATTCAAGGCCAAGGGCAAAGTACCCCGGGAAGGTAGTTGTGGTGGGCTTGATACACTCAGTAGCAGTTCCACCTCTGACTGTGCCATATGCCTTGAAAAATATATTGATGGAGAGGTAAGATTGATGATGGTTAACTTATTGTATGTGTTCTTTATCTCATTCGAGTCTACTGACAAATATATTACAAACTTTTACTTAATTGCTTCATGTATTGGATATTTATTTATTGAAAAATACTCATTGTAGGCAATATCCTTACAGATGAAAGCTAATGGGGAGTATTAGTATTATATATGTCACAAAGTTTTCGTTGCATTATAAAAAATGGTTTTTTTTTTATCTGAATGTTTCTTAATGACCCACTCCAGGTAATGTTATGTGTATTCTTCAGTACCTCTCTATAATGTCTGACGGAACTGCAGTGTTACTAATAATTAAAAGATCCAAGCTTACTGTTGTATGGGGTAACATGGCCAATATTCTCGTCTTTGTGAGCGTTCTTGTGCTCTTGGTAGAAGAAATGTAAACCACTGCAAGATACCTGGTGGTGGCTCATCTCCCATGAGAACAAAGAGTCGGCCATGCTGAAATCCAACATGCTGACCTTGTAATTCCCTAAATCTGCCATTGGAGTTGAGACTCCCCCATATGTCCAGCAAGACCCACAGAATTGGCAAGTTTCACGTCAGTCGAATATGTATGACCACCTTTAGTTGTCTTCATTGCACCTGATGATATTTTTCTCTTGCCTTACCTAGGAGCTGAGAGTCATTCCTTGTACACATCGATTTCACAAGAGGTGTGTGGATCCGTGGCTTTTACAGAATCATACATGTCCACATTGCAGGCACAATATTATAGGTGAGTGTTAGAAAATAAAAATGACTTTTACACGTAGTAACCGGATGGTATACGTTGCTTACCTAAATAAAGAATCGTTATTTTGATACGTAGATATCCTCCTGAATTAAACCTTCCATGGTAAAAGATGTTTTTGCTATGAGGTATGTGGCAGTGATTGTGACATCCAGGACCTGGTCCCTGAAGGTCCCCAGAGACTCCTTAAAGGAGTTTTCCCACGAACATAAGTTAATTTTAATCAATAGATCTTGGAATAATAATAATTTGTACAATTGGATGTGTTTAAATAAAATGTCCCTGTGCTGAGATAATCTTATAAATGTGCCCCTGCTGTGTACTGTGTAATGGATGTGTCTGACCGTGCAGGAACATGGTCTGATCATACCACAGCTCCTGGGCAGGGGAGGAAGCAAAAGAGTATACAGACATTACAGCATGGGATCACAGCTGGTTCTTTCTTTGAGGTAAAACATTGTTTAACCCCTTTCTGACCCAGGGCGTATTAGTATGTATCTGTGCCCTGGGCCTTATGGGCCTGATACGTATTAATACGCCCTATCTTTAATGCGGCACCACGGTGACAGCATTAAAGTTCCGGTGCCATCTTACCTTAGGGTAGATGGCGCCGGCATCTCGGGGGGTGTCGCCACCCCCTCGATCGCTGTGATTGGCTGTTCAATTCTGAACAGCCAATCACAGCATTTCTCACTGTTTCTGGCAATCAGATTGCCGGAAACAGTGATGTGCAGCCTAGGATCGGTGCTCCTAAGAGCACCGATCCTAGCCCTCTCCCCAAACTGCTATGATCGGTTCGATCGCCGATCACATCGATCGCACCGATCATTGCGGTAACAGGGCGGTCACGGGGCGGTGACTGGCTTGTGACCTGCCTGTCACTGCCCCATGACCCCCAGTGATGTCATAGAAGCCCCCAACCAGCCCCCAGCCAGCTCTGATTGGAGCGATCGATGATGACTTCGATCGCTCCAATCAGAGTACCTGAACACAGGTGACAGGGCGGTCAAAGGGCGGTGACCGGCTTATAATCTGCCTGTCACCTCCCTGTGGTGCGTGCCCAGACCCAGGCCCCAGCCATCTCTGATTGGTGCGATCGATGTCATCATCGATCGCACCAATCAGAGTACCTGACCGGGAGGTGACCGGCCTGTGACCTGCCTGTCACCACCCTATTACCCCCCTGTGACCGCCCTGCAGATCCTCACACTTGGTGAGGATTTCTACAGAGCGGTCACACTGCTGATCTCTCTGTGCTGGGCCTTGTAGTGCCACATAATCTTCTGTGACACTACAAGACCTTTCTCCTACCTGCTCCAGTCGCTGCTGCTGCTCTGGCGTCCTGCTGCGGTCTCCAGGGTCCTGGATCTCCTGCTCCGGCGTCCTGCTGCTGTCTCCAGCTCCGGCCTCCTGCTGCTGTCTCCAGGGTCCTGGGTCTCCAGCTCCTTATCCTGCTGCTGTGGATCCTGCTCCAGAGCCTCTTCCAGAACCTGCTGCTGATCCTGCTGCTGAAAGAAGAACAGAGAAGACTTTGGTAAGTCCATCTCTGTTCTCCCCTCATACACACACCCCCCCTCCTCCTCTCCCCCCCCCCTCCTTTTACCCCCAATCCTCCTCCCCCCAGTTTTTTTTTTTTCGTGCATCCTGCAGCGGCCGAGCGCTGACCAGTGACTACCTCACTGATCAATGTCCGTGCTCTCTGCTTTTCAGGACTTTTTTTTGTCCCTGTCAATTCCCCCCCCCCCCCCTACACTTTGCACCACCTCCGTGCTTGCATCGAGCAGCCGCCGAGAGTTGATCGGTGACACAAATCACCGATCAGCAATTGTGCTTGCTACTTTACCCTTTTTTTTTTCAACTATTCTTTTTTCTTTTCTGGAGGGCGGTCGCGTTGTCTGATTGTGCGGTACCACAGAAGCCTGTGACACCACAATCGCCCTCCTGCTCCAGAAGACATCGTACAGAAGACATCGTACAGAAGACATCATACAGAAGACATCGTACAGAAGACATCGTACAGAAGACATCGTACAGAAGACATCGTACAGAAGACATCGTACAGAAGACATCGTACAGAAGACATCGTACAGAAGACATCTGAAAGACGACAACTGTAAGTAGGATTTTTTGATCCGTCCTCATCCACCCCAATCCCCCTCTCTCCTCCTTCCCCCCTTCCCATCCCCCTTTCTCTCACCAAGTGCTGATCATTACTTGATCAGTACTTGATCGCTTGACTTTTATCCATTTATTTTTCCTTGCTTTCTGCAGCGGCTGAGCGCTGATTAGTGACCACAGATCACTGATCCGCACTCGTGCTCGCTGTTTGCACCACCTACAGTAGTTCCTTTTTTGCTCTTTTTTTTTTTCAGAAAAAAAAAGTTCACACCAAGCACACTGACACACACACACTCTAAATAAAGTACTGACACACACGCACCACATACACAAGAAAAAAAAATGTCCCGCTCATCCCAAACTCGGTATTCAGTGGAGGAGGCATACGCTATTCTTGCCTCCGACACTGAGACTGACAGCGAGGGCGAGGATCCCACATTTCTTTACTTTTCCGACGCCTCATCGTCCTCCTCTTCTTCCTCCTCAAGTGCTGCTGGACCGCCCCGCAGTCGTCGCAGGAGAGAAGATGATCCAGCGCCCCCCACTACTGACCCCATATGGACCTCGCCCCCCGAAAATTATGAGCCACTGATTCCTGATTTCGTGGCGAAATCAGGAATCAATTTTGACACCACCGGCCTCACAGAACTAGACTTTTTCAAAGTCTTTTTCTCTGAGAATTTTATAAACCTCATGGTGAGCGAAACTAATTTATACGCTCATCAATTTTTGGAACAAAACCCCTCTTCATCATTTTCTAACTGGTCTCCTGTAGACGCAGAATAAATGATGAAGCTTTGGAGCCTGGTCCTTCATATGGGGATCCTGAAGAAACAAGAGGTTCGGCAATACTAGAGTGTTCACGTTTTGTATAACACTCCAGTGTTCCGAGTGGTCATGACCCGGAAACGTTTTGCGGCCATCCACAAGTTCTTGCATTACCGAGATAATGCAAGGTGTCCTGCACGCGATGACCCGAACTTTGATCGTCTTTTCAAAGTTCGGCCGGTCATCGAGCACTTTAACAACAAGTTTGCTGAAGTGTATGTGCCCCAAAGGGACATCTGCGTGGATGAGTCCTTAATCTCTTTTAAGGGGCGGCTTGGATTCCGGCAGTACCTGCCCAGTAAGAGGTCCAGGTACAGGATCAAGCTGTATAAACTTTGTGAGAGTACCTCAGGGTACACTCACAAGTTTAGAGTTTATAAAGGGAAGGACTCCTGGATTGAACCCCCTGAATGCCCCCCTGTTCTGGGAGTGAGTGGGAAAATTGTGTGGGACTTGGTGCACCCACTGCTGGATAAAGGTTATCACCTGTACGTGGATAACTTTTATACAAGTATCCCGCTTTTCAAGTCCCTCTCTGCGCGACTTACCGCAGCTTGCGGTACTATCCGCAAAAATCAGAGAGGCCTCGCAAAGACACTAATTGGGCAGCTGCTCAGAACGGGTAAAAGCAGAACCCAATGTAGCGACCACCTGTTGGTGGTCAAGTACAAGGACAAGAGGGATGTCCTTCTCTTGACCACCATACATGGTGATGGCAGCACCCTCAGCACTGTACGAGGTTCCACTACACAAGTCGCCAAACCAGACTGTGTAGTGGGGTACAAGTACATGGGGGGAGTTGATCTCTCTGATCAAGTCCTCCAGCCGTACAGTGCTTTGAGAAAGGCCAAGGTATGGTATAAAATGCTGGCGGTGCACCTTGTACAGATGGCAATGCACAACGCTTTCCTTCTGTCACAAGGTGCAGGCCAGACTTCTGCGTCGTATCTTCACTTGCAGGAGACACTTATCAAGGCCCTGATATTTGGCAGTGGTGACGGAGCGGGCCCCACTACTTCTGGAACTGAAGGACCTCGAATTGTACCGGGCCAGCATTTCCCAGGGCAGATCCCTCACTGCGGAAAAAAAGGTAAGTCACAAAAGAAGTGCCGAGTGTGTTACCGAAGGGGAATACGCAAGGACACCATTTACCAATGTGACACCTGCCCCGACAAACCTGGCCTCTGCATGAAAGACTGCTTCAAAAGGTACCATACTTCCATGGACTATTTAATTAATTTCTGACGTATGACAACCTGACGAACACTACACAGCTGAAGTAGTGTTTGTCAGGTTGTCATATGTCAGTTGTGTAGTGTTTGTCAGGTTGTCCTACACAACTGACGTATAACACTACATTATAGAATTGACAAATCAGGTATCAGTTCCAAAAAGGGGGCACTTGTTGGGCATTTCCACTGTTTAGGCACATCACGGGCTCTGAGAACGTGACATGACACCCGCAGACCATTCCATCAAAGTCTGCATTCCAAACGTCACTCCTTCCCTTCCGAGCCCTGACATGCGCCCAAACAGTAGTTTTCTCCAACACATGGGGTATCATCGTACTCAGGAGAAATTGCACAACAACTTTTGGGGTCCAATTTCTCCTATTACCCTCGTGAAAATAAAAATATTGCGGCTAAAAGATAGTTTTTGTGGAAAAAAAAAGGATTTTTTTTTTCACGGCTCTACGTCATAAACCTTTGCAAAACACTTGGGGGTTCAAAGTGCTCACCAGACATCTAAATAAATTCCTTAAGGGGTCTAGTTTCCAAAATGGGGTCACTTGTGGGGGGTTTCCACTGTTTAGGCTCTCCAAACGCGACATGGGGTCCGCTGTGAATTCCAGCGAGTTTTGCATTGAAAAGGTCAAATTACGCTCCTTCCCTTCCGAGCCCTGCCGTGTGCCCAAACAATGGCTTTCCCCCACATATGAGGTATCAGCGTACTCGGGAGAAATTGCACAACAACTGTTGGGGTCTAATTTCTCCTAGTACCCTCGTGAAAATAAAAAATTGGGGTCTAAAATAAAATTTTAGTGAAAAAAAGTTAAATGCTCATTTTTTCTCTTCACGTTCAATTAATTGGTGTGAAGTACGTGAAGGGTTAATAAACTTCTTGAATGTGGTTTTGAGTACCTTGAGGGGTGCAGTTTTTAGAATGGTGTCACTTTTGGGCATTTTCTGTCACAAAGGCCTCTCAAAGTGACTTCAAATGTGATGTGGTCCCTAAAAAATGGTTTTGTAAATTTTGTTGTAAAAATGAGAAATCGCTGGTCAACTTTTAACCCTTATAGCTCCCTAACAAAAAAAAATTTGGTTCCAAAATTGTAATGATGTAAAGTAGACATGTGGGAAATGTTATTTATTAACTCTTTTGTGTGACATATCTTTCTGATTTAAGGGCATAAAAATTTAAATTTTGAAAATTGCGAAATTTTCTAAATTTTTGCCAAATTTACGTTTTTTTTCACAAATAAATGCAAGTGATATTGAAGAAATTTTACCACTATCATGAAGTGCAATATGTCACGAAAAAACATTCTCAGAATTAGCGGGATCCGTTGAAGCGTTCCAGAGTAATTACCTCATAAAGTGACAGCGGTCAGAATTGTAAAAATTGGCCTGATCATTAACGTGCAAACCACCCTCGGGGGTAAAGGGGTTAAAAACAGGCAAATGTTTTATCTCACAGAAAGAATCAGCTGTGATCCCGTGCTGTAATGTGTGTATAATCTTTTGCTTCCTCCCCTGTCCAGGAGATGTGGTATGACCAGACCATGTTCCTGTACGGTCAGACATTACACAGTACACAGAGGTACATTTAAAAGATTATCTCAGCTCAGGGACATTTTATTTAAATACATCCAATTGTGGACATTATTATTATTCCAATATCTATTGATTAAAATGAATTTTGTCCGGGGGAAAACCCCTTTGAGACATCAGTATTATTAATGATACATGTTATATGGGGTGCTCTGTTACAAATTTAGCACTGCAGTCAAGAAGCTTTAGGTTACGCCTCTAGTTTAGTTATGGTTTTTTTGTAGTTGATAAATACATTTTTACATGTCCTTCTTCTTCCTCAGACATTGCTTTACAGACTCATAATGTCTTTGTGATTTTTTTTCCATAGAAAATGCTTATTGTTGAAACTTAAATATAATTTTTTTATACTACAGAGCAAAAGAAAGGAGGTCATGGCAGTGTGTGTGTTGATAGCTCAAGCAGCCATGGCCGACAGCAACAGAGAGTCATTCTTCCAGTCCACTACCCAGGAAGAGTGCAACGAACTGGACCTATTGCTGCATATCCAACCCGCACCAGCATGGGCCCACATGGCAATCCCATCACGGTACTCACTGTGGAGCGACCAATGGAGCCTCCATTTCTAGCTGGATACAGGCCTGTCTCAATAGATCAGCCAACGCCAGGCCATCACTGTGATCTGGAACACGCTCAATATCCTCAGGCTAGTCATGGCTTCCGGCAGTCCAAGTATGGAGGAAGAGGCTTCAACACTGCCACCTGTTACTCTCAATACGAAACCATGTACCAACACTACTACTTCCAGGGGTTGAGTTATCCGCATCTCCAGGAAACAGCCAGTGGTAGTCAGATGCCCAGAGGAATCGAAAAGAGTTTGAACCATGCCTTTCCAACGGGTACTAATTTGCTATACCAGACTGCACCTACCATGATGCACATGGCTCCTGCATCAGCTGGTGGCAGCTGTTACCTTCATAGTCAGCACCAACATCGCTCAGTTTGTAGTGGCTACTTAGCTGATGTACCCTGCAGTGACAGTAGCTCCAGTTCGAGCGCCAGCTCAGCACAGGGACATGCATCATCTAGCGACTCCATGTTGGACTGCACAGAGGCCAGCAACCAGGGAGTATACGGCAGCTGCTCCACCTTTCGAAGCTCTCTGAGTAGTGACTTTGACCCATATGTGTACAGGAGTCGAAGTCCTGCTAGGACTGGATTAGTAGATGTCACAGCATGTGGGGGGGATGTTGGAGCTGGACATGGAAGAGGTAGGTCAGACTGCAGACCTCACCAGACCTTCCCAAATTCTTCCTCTCGGGATCGCTTGTCAAGTTGCAGCCTGGAGATGAATTATAGCAGCAATTCTTCCCTAGAGCGCCGAGGGGTTGCTGTGGCATCTGGGTCAGTCCCAGAAGCCTCTTGCACCATCCCAGAAGGGGGTGGAAGAGACTGGCGGGGGCCCGAAAAGGGCTGTCATTGTTGTTTTCAAATGCCTGCTGGGGATCCTGGTCCAGACTGCACAAACTTGTATATGGGTGCTGAACCCCAGCAAGCCACAGCTGCCCCCTCCAATGGAGGTTTGTACAGTGTTACCTCCAGCCTTTTACACCGGACAGAACCGGGGTCTATACTTGGCCACTCTGCTCGACCCTGCTGCCTCTATGAGGAAAATCATGGGAGCTGCTACTCTGAGGACTATGCTGTCAGTATTCAGTATGCCCTGGCAGAGGCAGCAGCGGCTGCAGCAGCAGCTGCAGTGGCCGGGTGTGAGGCTAGTCAACCTATACCCATCATTCCCGAGGATCCTGGCTACGAGGGTGGCTTAGATTGCGTGGGTCATGTCTCCTGGGAGGAGGAGGCTGATGAAGATGATGATGAGGAGGAGGTACTGTACTGCCAGGAAGGACCTTGCTGTGCGCTAGTGGAGGAGACACGTGCCCTGTGTCGAAACACAGGAACAGAGGGATCTGGAAATGTCACAGGTAATGGCTTTTAGATCTGTAAGAGGACAACATTTTAGGCTAAATAAAATGTTATCTTTTTTTAAAGTTTTAAATAAGAGGCAGTTGGAAAAAAAAACACTTGCTGGCTAACATCCTTCTTAGCCATGCTGAGGCTATTAGATTAAGTGTGCTGCCCAGCACCTTATAAGTGCACCCCACAAAGCACTGGGCAAAGTGGACTGCACCCTCTCCCGGTCCTGCTTGTGCTATTCTGTCCTGTATACAATATACCTTTTGTATGCTTTAGATTGATACTTGTTACTGATCTGTAGTGTTTTCTAGCTTACAGTACTGCTATCACTTTCTAAAAAAAACAAACATTTTTAGTGGGTTACTTTTTATTTTTTTTTTGTTTATATCTTTGCACTGATTAGTTTTCAATGATGCTTATATTCCTGCTTTGTATTCCATATCAACAGGCTGCCACACCACAGACAAAGACTGAGCACTAAGGATACAAACTACTAGGATTAGATCGAATCTTGTGGAATATTTTCTGAACTTTGAATAAAAGAAGAATTAAAAAAAAATCACACTTTTTTTTTTTTAAATATTTTTAACGAAAGTTTAACTTAACAATGCATTGTGATCTGGAATCCGCCACACAGTACAACCACTTTTACCTGCTTTATTCCCTGGACTCAGCAATTGGAGAATCTGTGTTATTTGTTTAGGTGTTTTTTATTTTTTTTTTCATCTTTTTATTTTATAAATATATATATAAATATATATATAAATATATATTATTTTTTTGGTTGCTGTTTTAGATTTTTTTTTTTCTCCTTGTGAGTTTGTACATGCGCAAGAACTGTCGTTTCCTGATGAAAAAGAGATATATATTTTTTCAATAAAATGAACAAGAAAATATTAATATTATTTTTATCTTTTGGCTTTGAAGCCAGGAAAAAAAAAAAACACAAAAAGAGTGATCAGGGGTTAACTTTGTTTTTATCTGCCTCTTTAAATGACAAAATATTTTGTATTTAAGTTGAGCCTTTGCTAAACAATGCCCTAATTTGTACTCAATATAGCTGCAGTTTATATTTATGGTGCATTCTTTGTAATGATCATAAGCTAAAACCACTTTTATGTTACAGTAATCATTTTTTTACATGAATGTATTTGTGCAATGCAAATATATTTTCAATGTTTTTTTTTCATGGCATATTTCTAGAATGCTCTGTGTTATATATGAGTAGATTAGTTTGTGCTCATAAGCAATATATAGAAAAATGGACTGGTCCTGGTTAAAATGTACTGATTTGCTCCTGGCTGAACTGATGCTTCCCATTCACTTTGTGCCTTAGTGATGTCACTGGTTTATGTGCTAATGCTATATTCTTATAAGGATAGTCCAGGCACAACAGACTGATGACCTATCCACAGGATAAGAGCTCAATGTCACATCGGTGGGAGTCCGGCACCCTGCTGTTATTTGCTAGGGCGCCCAACAGAGCAACAGCAGAACGGTGAAGGTTCCGGGTGTCGAACCTTTATTGCTCTTGATATTGATGACCTATGGATGAGTCCTCAATATTTTGTGCCCGGACACCCCCTTTAAGAATATTTGTTTGATATACAGAATAAATGCTAACACTGGGTACTGAAAAATATGTTCCTGTGAGTGCCACCTAATAGGGATGTGTATGTATTCTAATGTTATTCACTCAGACTTTTTTTCATTCAATTGATATTTAACACCCTATTCATTATAATGGTCTTAAAGGGGCTGTCCACTTCATCTTTTTATAACAAATGGACATGACTACTGGGCACTTACGAATATATAACTATTAACCATTCACCCTCTTGTACTTGTTAGTAGAGCCTTCAGCACAAGATTGCACAGCTCTTATGGCTGCCAGTGGAGGGGCATGTGGCCAGACTTGTGATAGGTTTCCCATGGATAGTGTTTTAAATTGTTAATGGATGATAAATACACCCCTCCATTAACAACGCTGCATAAATTTCAGGAGGAGAACCTGTAATCTTGAGTCACATATATTATATACACATACATACACACACACACACACACACACACACATATATAAATATATTATAATATAATAATTCCATTCATTGCTACAATATCAGGTCCCAGAGCTCATTTGTCAAAATAAAGTGGACAAACCTATTAGCATTTAAGAAGGCGTTAATTTTGTAACCTATCCATTCGCTTTCACATTCAGTACTTCTTCATTCAAGGTTCCTATGTGTTCTAGCGGACCAATGAATTATGTCTTGATCATATACAACTAAATCCAATTTTGACAATGGCCAGAATATTTAGGATTTTGCTGCAGCCTCTATACGTGGTCGATGATGATGGATGCCCTGATTTATAATTTTTGATAGCACTTCTAATCCATATGCAATGATGTAAGGATTAATAATAACCCTCAAGTACAATTTCACTATAATCGGGCATATGGGGTGAACGAACTAGACCTTTACATTATTATATATCCTTGTATTATTGCTACACATGCACTTACTGATACATTTCAAGGTCCAGTACAATGTGGATTAGTCTAGGGGTGGGTTAGGAGGTTAGTGCGATTACTTTGAAAGAAAAATTGCTGAAACTTAACATGCCGTTTCTGAGCCACTTTTAATTTCCACAATTTCTGTATATCCAGTTCAATTTAGCAGCCCGCATTTTCCCTTAGTGAATTCACTTGTCATCCTTTTTTGATCGATTTATCATTGATCAGATGTGTTTGGGGGAGGAGGTCTCCCAACGTTTTCCAGTGACTGAAGGGGAGAGAGGGATCAGATATGTTAGATTTTAACTTGCCTGGTCCTTTTTCCCCTCTAGCAGGTAAGACACCGCCAAAGGCATCTGTTAAGAGTCTGATTCACCTTTTCCTATTTGAAAATAAAACCCGCTGTGCATGTTTATGGTGGAGTTGGAAGCAATGGCTGTCAGCCAAATGAGTATTTGGCTGACAGTTTTTTTTTTAAAAGGGTAGTCCAGTGAAATCACATTATCACTTAATCACTTATCTGCCAGATAGGTTACAACTTGCTGATTGGTGGGTGCCCCTCCGCCAGAAACCCCACCAATCTGTAGATCAGAGCACTTTTATACCTGATGAACTTTTATCCCCGTTACAAAATGATGCAGCAAGACAGTTGCCTAGCCGCCGCTCCATTCATTCTCTGTGGGGCTGTTGGAAAAAGTCAAATGCAAAGCTCACCAGCCTTAGGGAATGACTATAGCAGCGTTCGCACATGTGCACTACAGCTCCATTCTAACGGGTTTCGATTCTGCCAATCGGTGCAGGTCCCAGTGGTCAAACCCACCACTGATCATCAAGTTATCACCTATACTATGAAGAGGTGACAACTTGTTTTCTCCGGACAACCCCTTTAAGAATATCGCCATTTCAATACCTATCTCTAGCAGTCAATGTCACTCCCTCGCTGCTTCTTTGAAATTTACGTACCCTATGAAACGAAATGCTGTACAGTAGAAAAAATACTATAGATGACCACTCAAAATCATTGCTTAATATGTTTCCATACACATAAGATGTTCTTATGTTAGGAGTCTACAAATCCATTTTAAAAATGGCAAGTTTTTTTTGCCATGTAAAAAAAAAAATCATACCAAGAAGAATCATTTCAGTACTTTTGTCTACCTTTAATGTCACCTCTAATCTGTACAAATCTTTTGAGAAACAAAGTGAAATCATTTTGTTTGGGAAAATAAAAATAACAAAACTATAATGTGGTTGCATAAGTGTGAATACTCTCTTGTAGTTAGGGATGTGGTTGTATCCAGAATTGGACAATCAAATTTAAACTCATGTTAAATAGTAGTCAGTACACAGCTACCATCATTTACATGGATTCTGATTAACCCCATATAAAGCTTAGCTGTTCTAGTAGGATTTCCTTGACATTTTCTTAGTTATCAGTCACAAGAAAGGTACACAAACATTTCCATGGTATTAGATGTACCATGGAACACTGAAAACATGGTCATCAAGAAGTGGCTTAAATTTGGCACAACATTGTCATTAGTTAGAACTGGACGTCCCTCAAATATTGATGAAAAGGCCAGAAGAAAATTCATCCGGGAGGCTGCCAAGAAGCCTACAGCAACATTAAAGGAGCTGCAGGAATTCTGGCAAGTAATGGTTGTGTACTACATGTGACAACAATGTCCTATATTCTTCATATGTTTGGTCTGTGGGGTAGGGTAGCAGTATCTGACAAAAGCATGTGGAAAAATGTGTTCTGGTCAGATGAGACCAAGGTTGAGCTTTATGGCCCTAATTCCAAAAGATATGTTTGACACAAAGTCAACACTGCACATCTCCAGAAGAACACCATACTCACAGTGAAGCATGGGTGGAAGCAGCTTTGAGGCTGTTTTTCGTCAGTTGGAACTGGGGCTTTAGTCTAGGTGGAGGGAATTATGAATAATTCCAAATATTAGTCAATTTCTAAACAAAACCTTCATACCTCTGCTAAAATGTTGAAGATTAAGAGGAATTTCACCTTTTAACACGATAATGACCCTAAGCATACCTTCAAATTAACAAAAAAATGGCTTTGCTAAAGGAAGATCAAAGTTTTGGAATGGCGCAGACAGAGCCCAGACATGAATCTTATTGAAAATGTGTGGGTTGACCTGAACACTGTTGTACAAAGGAGATACCCTCTCAATCTGACAGATGTGGAGCGCTACTGCAAGGAAGAGTGGGCAAAGATTGCCAATTCTAGATGTGCCATGCTGATAGACTCATTCCCAAAAAGACAGAATGCTGTCACAAATTTAAAGGCTACTTCAACAAAGTATTAGTTTAAGGGTGTGCATGTATATTTTAGTTCTATATTTTTCTTTTTACACCTAAAAAGATTTCAGTTTATTTTTCAATTGAATTGTACAGATTATGGGTGACATGGTATGATTTCTTTCTATTATACATGAAACCTGACGTTTTAACGGGGGTGTGTAGGCTTTTTTTTAGATCCCTACTATATGTATTCCTTTCAAAACTAAGCACAAATATATAGCACCTTTAACCATGTTTTAAGATTTACCTACTTTCTATAATGGTAGATGAATTGTCAGTAGGGGTGTATTCTCACATCCGTGTGAATGTTTGTGTGCTGCCCAATTTTATATCTTTAAACATTTTTATCTGAATAGTATGTACTATAATAGTTTATTATTTACTATTATATATTTCTATATATTAATGTATAACTTTAATATATATTAATGTACTAATAGTATATTATTTACTAATGCAAATGCACTACAAATCGCCCATGTCACTAAGAAGTAACAGACAGTAAGAAGACAGACATGTCGATTTGGATTGTATTTGCAATCTGTATATATTACCAGATAGCAATATAGTGAAATAATGAAACTTAGATTTATATAAATGTTTCAGGTCAGAATAATTTTATTCTGCTTTAAGTAAACTGCACAGTATAAACCCTACTTTTGTCTTAACGTGAATTGGTCCACTACACCTATGTCCACCACTTTCGTGACAGAACCCATTGAAAGTAACTTTGTACCAGTTTCATTTGTTCCTTTTTCCTTCTCAAGTTTTCACTTTCCTTGTAGATGGAGGTTTATGAAATGTTAATAATTCTTACTAAATTCTTTAGGTCCCTCCTATTGCTGTATCTGCTTAGTAGGAACACGAGTGACCATTGAGTCTGCTGACAAATGGGCTTCAGTGATGACAGCAGTTTGGTAATGAATTGATAAGCTGCATTATCAGTGATGCCCTTCATGAATGAATAGTCTGTGCTGACGTATAAAATTGTAGGTCCTGATGAATCAGGCTCACCTTGACATGTGCCTTACCAGAAAATTTTACTCTAGTCATGGACTGGAGAAAAATTTCTGGCCTATGGTACGTCATGTCTGGTAGTGGATTTGATAGCTGGATGTTACCACTTCCTAGTCCTGCCCAGCTTGTCCATGGTTAGGACTGGCGTGAAAATGGCAAGTCACAAAGTTTTTGATCAACTTCACATTGTGCCAAAAATTTGTGACGGTTTAAAGTGTGTTATGCCAGAAAACTTACGTAAACACTGTGATATATCAGGTCCATAGCCTATACACAGTGCATACATTCTGGAGCATTAAAGGGGTTGTCCAGCCTTAGGCTACATGTCTGCATTCACTCTGTCACTGCGCACTGTGAGGATTTTCCAGCGGAGGGAGCGGGTGGTCATTTGACTGCAAGTATTAGCAAACTTCCAGTCACATTCCGACTAGACTGTGTCTGGCCTCACTCAATATACTTGCATTGAGCGAGGCTGCGCCCATCTAGTTGGCACATGAACACATGTATGCAAATCACATACTTGCACTCATGCGCCTGCTGCACCCGGTGCCGGCACCGGAGAATCCTCCCAGCGTGTAGTGCGCTCGATGTGAGGATTCACAAGTCTGCAGTCACGCTAAGGTCGGACAACTCCTTTAAACAGATTTCTTGTTTTCTGATCTAGCTTGAATTGAACTTGCTGTAGTGAGTACTGGCATGTTGGGCTCCAGTATTTACTTATAGCCAGATATCCCCCATATTGAAGCTAGGATGTAATCTCTGATGCATGGAAATCACTGATGCAATATTTTTTGACTTGTAGGTAGCATTTGGTATTAGTCTAGTGCTAGGATTTGGTTAAAGAGGCAGAAGATGTTAACTCATTCATTGTTAATACTACTGTGGGAAAAGAGACCTTTCAGGTGGCTGATCTGGAGCAAACAGCTCTGCAATAAGCTCAGGGTAACACCTGTCTTTTAAGAGATGTGACAATTTGGGGACACTTCAAGCTAATATTGGATCGGGTACTCATGTGTGTGGAACCGCAGTACTAAATAGTTATTGAGATCTTGTACTAATCGTAACACATGATCTAACACAATATAACATATTCTGGTGAATTTTCTCTTATCAGTGCATAGCCTTACTGGTCTCTCCTGCACTGAAGTGAGAATGCTGCTAGCGAGCTTTGGCTGTTTCATGTAGGACAAAGCATGAGACATATTGGAATTAATGTTGCATATCTCCCTCTGAATAATGGGTCATGTAATTATGAGCTGGATTCGATCAAGTTATGTGTATAGGCAATTGTTTGATACACTAGCTCCTGGTGAAAAGGATATGTATGTAGATATTGCCCATGTATTCATTTAGATCGCCATGAAAAATACAGCTCCCACTATAGAAAGTAACATTCTGTGGCCACAGCTATAACTTACGATTGGCTAGCTTCGTTCATCATTTATGATTTGCATCCTATGGTTCTTAAAAGGAGTCTATCAACACAAAATAACTATGCAAACAAAGCACAGGCACATGGTGCACCATCGGTGTGGCTAAATAGGTCAGTGCACCTTTCCGCTTGTTTTCCATCTATCTCTGCACTCCTCTGGCTCATTTAAAGCCAAAGCTGTCAATCAAAGAAAAGGGGGCAGAGATAGATGGACAGCCAATAGATGGCAAGATACACTGAACTGTTTGGCCACCCCAAGGGTGCACTGTGTGCCTGTGCTTTGTTTGCACAGTTATTTTGTTTTGGTAGACTCCTTTTTAAGCTGTTGTAAAACTATTTCCAATCATGCCTATGGATGTCAGGATGAGAGATGTAATTTTGGCTACACTACAGCTGCCAAAGGTGCTTCATCAATGATTGATCAGTGGATTGAAAAGTCATAAAGCGAGGATCTAATGGTCATTTTTATTTGGATGATCCTCGTAGATTATGGGGAGGGGTTTCCTCTTCTTCAAAAAAGAAGCATCCTAACAATAGTGCCACAAGATCCTTAATAATTTTAATTTCACCCAAAAAGATGGGACTGTACAACTGTGTAAGAGGTTGTGATGATATATGGTATATCTTATTATTTTACAGATAGAGTGTTGGCCAATTCATGTTAACTCTTCATTACACTGATACCTTTCTGCCCACCGCAAGTGCCTTGTGTACAATATTGGGGTATTCTGAGTAAAACAGTCTGTTTCAACTGAAGCCTTTTTCTATGTAATAAACCACAAATGAGGCCTCGTGTAAAAACTATTGTATATAAAGAGTGGAAGAGTTAATCACAACAGCCAATCAAATTATTGTACTTTTGTCATTACTTAACTTACTTTATACACATTCTGCTATGACTGCTATGGGAAGTCGGTAGTTTTTTTTTTCTTTTGTCTACACTAGTTATATACACGAGGCTCGCCTTCATTGGTTATTCATAGTGATGAGCGAGTATGTTTTGTTAACCCTTTCGCCGAGTATGCTCGGCCGAGCACCAAGTATTTATAGCGTGCTCGGGCTTTAAGTTTTCGTCCGCTCCGTGAACATGATTTGCAATTGTTTGGCTAGGTGCACACGATGCAGAAATGAAGCAGAAAATTTCTGCATCATTTCTGCATCTCCCTGGCAGAAAAAACGCATGCAGATTGTGCATGCGTTTTTAGTGTGGAATACATGCGGATTCACATGCATTTTCGCATGTGGATTGCAAGCGCTTTCCAAGCGATTTTGGCATCACCTGGAAAGTGCTTGACAACTAGGTCACACTATATAAATCCATGCAACCGGCATGGATTTATATAGTGTGACCCGAGAGAGTGGTAAAAATAAAAAATAAATGTATACTTTACCCTCCGATGGTCCGCGCTGTCCTGCTCAATCCGTTCTCCCTCGCCGGCAACTTTGAATTGAAAGACCTGCCGACGTCAGCGTCATGTGACCCGTCACATGACTCTGACGTCAGCGCAGGTCCTTCAACTCACTGCAAAGTGCCGGGAACCAAGCAGGAATGGTGCGCGGGCCGATAGAAGGTAAGTATACATTTATTTTTTATTTTATTTTTTTTTACAGCTTTTTTAATGGTACCTGGGTGTGGATGAGACTCTCCTCTCCTCCACACCCGGGTACCATCCGCACATTAGAACGCGCCAATAGCGCTAGTACAAATGCAGTATTGCGGAATTGGCGCGTTCTAATGCAAGTCAATGGCGGCGAAAACGCTGCGTTTCCGCAAAATTAATTGACATGCTGCGGATTTTTGAGCGCAGCACATGCGGATTTCAATTAGGGAACATTGCTGCCCTTCTAACATGCTTTTTTAATGCGTTTCCGCGGCGTTTCCGCAACTGCAAAAACGCCGCGGAAACGCATTAAAAACGCATCGTGTGAACTCAGCCTTTGACATGTGAGGAATGCAGGAAAAACAGGCATTCCTCACGTGTATTAAATCTGTCAAACAGTTCCAAATCATGTTCACGGGAGCGACGAAAACGTAAAGCCCAAGCACGCTATAAATACTTGGTGCTCGGCCGAGAATACTCGGCGAAAGGGTTAACAAAACATACTCGCTCATCACTAGTTATTAAATATTTCCTTTTACAAAAGACCATCATAGAATTTGATGTAATAAAACCATATTAACCAGAGTAAATTTGTAAAAAAAAATAAAATAAAAACTATATAAAAAGTAAAAAAACAAAAACTTTTTTTTTTTAAAGGGAGCAACGGTTCATTTTTTTTTTTTTTACTTAAATACTGACTTTTATATTTGTTCTTTGTCTTGCCTTTTGGTACTGCAGCTTTAACAGATATTGTGTAGCACTTAAAAGAATATTATGAGGAAACATATTTTGGGATATATCTTTTCAATCAAAGCTTCTACCAGTAAGATTTTTATTTTATTTTATTTTTTTTTAAACTGTTTGTAAAAAGCTGAAAAATACAACAAAAGTGTGTATGTTATATGTATATGTGTGCCCTTTTTCATTTATGGAAATGTTCTCAGAATATTTATTTACTAATATATTTATCTTAAGACAAGTCTTACGTTGAGTGTTAACGGGGTAATCAATGAATATATCTAACACACAAAAAAACTTGTTTTTGTATCTGTCCAGAAAATGCACATGGATGTAAAGTTTCTGACCAAATTATGATTAAGAAAAATAAATGAAATAATTTTAGTACTATACAGTTTTGTAACAAAGTGTACACATGTCAAAAATACAATTTTACTAAGAAAATGTGTAAATTGTGAATCTTTTTATTTTATGATCTGTACAACACATTATTTTAACTTGACACTTTTAATTTCCAAACCAGTAATTTTACTCCATGGTCAGCATACCATACCTTTTTGAAGAAAGACGTTTACACTAGATTTTGGAACATGAATGGTTGCGTGAAACATTTTTTTTTGTTTTCTTCATTTAGTATCTTGCTTTTTATGGTGTGTTTTTAAGCCCTATAAAGAAGCCTTTCAAAGAATATTTCCAAAGAAAAGTGCCATACCTAAAGCTTACAGAATTTTTTTTTCTTTTCTATTTTTTCTTTTTTGAAAGTTGGAAGCAGAATCGGAGCCAGGTCATATCCCCTGCGTTAGAATTGCAAATAAAAGCACGATAGTTTAAGACCATTACTTAAACATTAGTGTTGAGCGAGCACTAAAATGCTTGGGTGCTCGAAGCTCGGGCCGAGCTCACCGTGATACTCGGGTGCTCGACCCGATCAACAAGCCCAATGTTAGTCTATGGGAGACCCGAGCATTTTTGCGGCAGCACCCCCGGCAGTCTGTAGAAAGCCTAAAGCCTAAAAAGTGCCCAAAACGATAGTGACAGTGCTCAAAAGACATGGGAACAGCATTGGCATCGCCCCAGGAAGCATTTCTGACCCCCAGGTCACTGCTGTCAACAACGTGGTCAGAGGTATTAAGCCACTTTAACGGGCTCACAATAAAACGTTCAAAAACAAAACTGAAACGGTTTTCCTGTGAAATATGTTAAGGAACTTCCTTTCCAGGGTAAAGACTTGTGTATAAGGTAAAATAAATAACCAAAAACAAAATACTCCTCAACACCTTGGGCTATTTTCACAAGTAGCATTTTTTATGCGTTTTTGCACTTTTGTATTGCTTTCAACTATGACAAATGCTTTCACCGGGAAATGTCATTTTAACATTTTACAATCTTATCTGGCCATGTGCTGTGTGACACATGCATACAGTGCTGAAAAGACATGGGAACAGCATGGGGAAGACCCCTGGAAGCATCTCTGACACCCAGGTCACTGAGTAAAAGTGTGCCCATCAGAAGTGATCCTTTCCACATCAGAAGATGCAGACTTGCAACTATCCCCGTGCAAATCCTTGTCCCAGGGCAGGGTTCAATTGTACCTCCCCCATTCCTTGCAATGCAAGCGCAAGTATGCAGCCTGCCACCCACACACCCCCAGGCTGCAATACCGTACTGCTAGCTTGCACTTCAAATGGGGCCTTTTAGTTTGGAGGAGGCCGAAGCTGGCCACTACCTTATGGCTGCCTCGGCAGCGAGGTATCCACACTCCCCGGCGGCCGGGTGTCCACGCTCGGTCCCAGCCACCAGGGGGCGGCCGGGTGTCCATACTCAGTCCCCAGCCGCCCCTATTTCTCCTTGAAACTTCCCCCACACTTTTTTTAGTCCGTCCTGCTTTAGGGCAGCATTGGACGAGCCCACCAGAGAACCAGACTCTTCCGGTGGGCCCTGGCTTCTCCATCAGGGGAGTTGAGAGTGCCAAGGTGAGGAGCATGATGATGATGATAGAAGTTAGCATCTGGTTTGTTTTCTTGGAATGCAAGCGTAAGTGTGCAACCTGCCACCCACCCACCCCCAGGCTGCAATACCATACTGCTAGCTTGCACTTGAAATGGGGCCTTTTAGTTTGGAGGAGGCCGAAGCTGGCCACTACCTCATGGCTGCTTCGGCAGCGAGGTATCCACACTCAGTCCCCAGCCGCCCGGCGGCCGGGTGGCCACGCTCGGTCCCCAGCCGCCAGGGGGTGGCCGGGTGTCCATACTCGGTCCCCAGCCGCCCCGCGGCCAGGTGTCCACACACGGTCCCCAGCCACCTGGGGGCGGCGGGTGTCCATAAACGGTCCCCAGCCACCCCTATTTCTCCTTGAAAGTTCCCCCACACTTTTCTTAGCCTGGCCTGCTTTAGGGCAGCATTGGACGAGCCCACCAGAGAACCAGACTCCTCCAGTGGGCCCTGGCTTCTCCATCAGGGGAGCTGAGAGTTCCAAGGTGAGGAGCATGATGATGATGATAGTTAGCGTCTGCTTTGTTTTCTTGGAATGGAAGCGCATGTATGTAGTAGCGGCTAGGCCTGAGGTGGTCAGCGTTTTGGCGCATATCCTACCTCCTCCGAGGATTGCTGGATGTTTTCCTGCTACTATCCCAGTTCTATGACTCCCATTAAAACAAAGCTTCAGGTGATGAATGATGGATGAGGTGGTGGCAAAGGAGAAAGAGCAGGAGGAACAGGGACCATTCACATCAATATCAGGCCAGTCAACCACACATGTCTTGTAGGATATGTTTCTGTACCAAAAGGAGCGGTTCGGCTACACAGTTATAGGGCATGCAGTGAGAGCAATGACTAGCAAAAATTTCGAGGCACTCCAATGCCCCTTGGAAGAGACATGGAGGTCAGAGGGCCTTAACTAAACCGTTTTTTCCATTTATAGCAACTGGGTCTCCTGTGCACTGTTGGCCTAAGCAGTGAATGGAAGGCTTTCCAAAAATTGAGGAACTGCAATGCCCCTTGAAACAGACGTGGATTACAGCATACTAAAAACCTTCTACCCATTATTGGGGAGTGGGTCTCCCTTAGTGTTCGCCTATGCATTGAAAAGCAAAAGCTGACTAAAATTAGGAAAAAATGCAATGCCCGTTGGAAGAATGGTGGAGGTCACAGTGGAATAAAAAAACAATATCAATGCCCCTTGGAAAAGTGGTGGAGGTCACAATAGCTTAACAAGACGGTTTTAATTCCCCTTGGAAGAGACGTGGAGGTCGCAGTAGCTTAACAACACGGTTTTAATGACCTTGGAAGAGACGTGGAGGTTGTAGTAGCTTAACAAGACGGTTTTAATGCCCCTTGGAAGAGACGTGGAGGTTGCAGTAGCTTAACAAGACGGTTTTAATGCCCCTTGGAAGAATGGTGGAGGTCGCAGTAGCTTAACAAGATGGTTTTAATGCCCCTGGGGAACGTGGTGGAGGTCGCAGTAGCTTAACAAGACGGTTTTAATGCCCCTTGGAAGAGACGTGGAGGTTGCAGTAGCTTAACAAGACGGTTTTAATGCCCCTTGGAAGAGACGTGGAGGTAGCTGTAGCTTAACAAGACAGTTTTAATGCCCCTTGGAAGAGACGTGGAGGTTGCAGTAGCTTAACAAGACAGTTTTAATGCCCCTGGGAAAAGTGGTGGAGGTCGCAGTAGCTTAACAAGACGGTTTTAATGCCACTTGGAAGAGACGTGGAGGTTGCAGTAGCTTAACAAGACGGTTTTAATGCCCCTTGGAAGAGACGTGGAGGTTGCAGTAGCTTAACAAGATGGTTTAAATGCCCCTTGGAAGAGACGTGGAGGTCGCAGTGAAATAAAAAGACAATATCAATGCCCCTTGGATAAGTGGTGGAGATCGCAGTTGCTTAACAAGACGGTTTTAATGCCCCTTGGAAGAGATGTGGAGGTTACAGTAGCTTAACAAGACGGTTTTAATGCCCCTTGGAAGAGACGTGGAGGACACAGTGGAATAAAAAGACAATATCAATGCCCCTGGGAAAAGTGGTGGAGGTTGCAGTAGCTTAACAAGACGGTTTTAATGCCCCTTGGAAGAGACGTGGAGGTTGCAGTAGCTTAACAAGACAGTTTCAATGCCCCTGGGGAAAGTGGTGGAGGTCGCAGTAGCTTAACAAGATGGTTTTAATGCCCCTTGGAAGAGACGTGGAGGTTGCAGTTGCTTAACAAGACGGTTTTAATGCCCCTTGGAAGAGACGTGGAGGTCGCAGTGGAATAAAAAGACTATCAATGCCCTTGGGAAAAGTGGTGGAGGTCGCAGTAGCTTAACAAGACAGTTTTAATGCCCCTTGGAAGAATGGTGGAGGTCGCAGTGGAATAAAAAGACAATATCAATGCCCCTGGGAAAAGTGGTGGAGGTCGCAGTAGCTTAACAAGACGGTTTTAATGCCCCTTGGAAGAGACGTGGAGGTTGCAGTAGCTTAACAAGACTGTTTTAATGCCCCTTGGAAGAATTGTGGAGGTCGCAGTAGCTTAACAAGATGGTTTCAATGCCCCTTGGAAGAGACGTGGAGGTTGCAGTAGCTTAACAAAACTGTTTTAATGCCCCTTGGAAGAGACGTGGAGGTTGCAGTAGCTTAACAAGACGGTTTTAATGCCCCTTGGAAGAGACGTGGAGGTCGCAGTGGAATAAAAAGGCAATATCAATGCCCCTGGGAAAAGTGGTGGAGGTCGCAGTAGCTTAACAAGACGGTTTTAATGCCCCTTGGAAGAGACGTGGAGGTTGCAGTAGCTTAACAAGACGGGTTTAATGCCCCTTGGAAGAGACGTGGAGGTTGCAGTAGCTTAACAAGACTGTTTTAATGCCCCTTGGAAGAGACGTGGAGGTTGCAGTAGCTTAACAAGATGGTTTAAATGCCCCTTGGAAGAGACGTGGAGGTCGCAGTGAAATAAAAAGACAATATCAATGGCCCTGGGATAAGTGGTGGAGATCGCAGTAGCTTAACAAGACGGTTTTAATGCCCCTTGGAAGAGATGTGGAGGTTGCAGTAGCTTAATAAGACTCTTTTAATGCCCCTTGGAAGATACGTGGAGGTTGCAGTAGCTTAACAAGACGGTTTTAATGCCCCTTGGAAGAGACGTGGAGGTTGCAGTAGCTTAACAAGTCGGTTTTAATGCCCTTGGAAGAGACGTGGAGGTTTCAGTAGCTTAACAAGACAGTTTTAATGCCCCTTGGAAGAGACGTGGAGGTTGCAGTAGCTTAACAAGACTGTTTTAATGCCCCTTGGAAGAATGGTGGAGGTCGCAGTGGAATAAAAAGACAATATCAATGCCCCTGGGAAAAATGGTGGAGGTCGCAGTAGCTTAACAAGTCGGTTTTTAATGTCCCTTGGAAGAGACGTGGAGGTTGCAGTAGCTTAACAAGACGGTTTTAATGCCCCTGGGGAAAGTGGTGGAGGTCGCAGTAGCTTAACAAGACGTTTTCAATGCCCCTTGGAAGAGACGTGGATGTTGCAGTAGCTTTAGAAGATGGTTTTAATGCCCCTTGGAAGAGACGTGGAGGTTGCAGTAGCTTAACAAGACGGTTTTAATGCCCCTTGAAAGAGACATGGAGGTTGCAGTAGCTTAACAAGACGGTTTTAATGCCCCTTGGAAGAGACGTGGAGGTTGCAGTAGCTTAACAAGATGGTTTTAATGCCCCTTGGAAGAGACGTGGAGGTCGCAGTGGAATAAAAAAGCAATATCCATGCCCCTGGGAAAAGTGGTGGAGGTCGCAGTAGCTTAACAAGACGGTTTTAATGCCCTTTGGAAGAGACGTGAAGGTTGCAGTAGCTTAACAAGACGGTTTTAATGTTCCTTGGAAGAGACGTGGAGGTTGCAGTAGCTTAACAAGATGGTTTTAATGCCCCTTGGAAGAGACGTGGAGGTTGCAGTAGCTTACCAAGACGGTTTTAATGCCCCTTGGAAGAGACATGGAGGTTGCAGTAGCTTAACAAGACGGTTTTAATGCTCCTTGGAAGAATGGTGGAGGTCGCAGTGGAATAAAAAGACAATATCAATGCCCCTTGGAAGATACGTGGAGGTTGCAGTAGCTTAACAAGACAGTTTTAATGCCCCTTGGAAGAGACGTGGAGGTTGCAGTAGCTTAACAAGATAGTTTTAATGCCCCTTGGAAGAGACGTGGAGGTCGCAGTGGAATAAAAAAGCAATATCCATGCCCCTGGGAAAAGTGGTGGAGGTCGCAGTAGCTTAACAAGACGGTTTTAATGCCCCTTGGAAGAGACGTGAAGGTTGCAGTAGCTTAACAAGACGGTTTTAATGTTCCTTGGAAGAGACGTGGAGGTTGCAGTAGCTTAACAAGATGGTTTTAATGCCCCTTGGAAGAGACGTGGAGGTTGCAGTAGCTTACCAAGACGGTTTTAATGCCCCTTGGAAGAGACATGGAGGTTGCAGTAGCTTAACAAGACGGTTTTAATGCTCCTTGGAAGAATGGTGGAGGTCGCAGTGGAATAAAAAGACAATATCAATGCCCCTTGGAAGATACGTGGAGGTTGCAGTAGCTTAACAAGACAGTTTTAATGCCCCTTGGAAGAGACGTGGAGGTTGCAGTAGCTTAACAAGACGGTTTAAATTCCCCTTGGAAGAGCCATGCAATACAGCATCTTAAAAACATTACTCCCATTATTGGGGAGTGGGTCTCTCATAGTCTTTGTCTATGCCTTCCAAGCAAAAGCTGCCAAAAATTCGGACGGAGGAACTTGCAATGCTGGCAACACGGACCTAAGTCACCCTTGTGGTGTAGTGGTGGTGGAGGCTGAGGATTTGGAGAAGAGCAAAATGCAGCCGAAATGAGGAAGCGTATACCCATGTGTGGGTGTGAAGCGGTGCATGAGAATACACCTCCCGAAATAACACAGTGGATTTGACTTTGTGTTACTCTGCTGTCATTTGGTGGTGATGAGAAGTCTGGCCCAATCCAGCCCTTGTTCATTTTGATAAGGGTCAGCTTGTCAGCATTGTCAGTTGACAGGCGAGTGCGCTTATCTGTTATAATTCCCCCAGCGGCACTAAAAACACGCTCCGATAACACGCTAGTGGCAGGGCAGGCCAGGACCTCCAAGGCATACAGAGCGAGTTCTTTCCAAGTGTCCAGCTTGGATACCCAAAAATTAAAAGGCACAGAGGAATCACGGAGGATGCTGGTACGGTCGGCAAGGTACTCCCTCACCATCTTTTGAAACTTTCCACTCCTTGTGAGAGTACCCCGCCCCTCAGGGCCTGTAAGCTGGGCGGGTCTCAGAAAACTGTCCCGGAACGTTGACAGTGTTCCCCTGCCTCTGCTGGATTGGAGTTGCGTCTCTCTCGCCTGTACGCCTTGGTTGGGCAACGAACTGTGACCTCTGCCGCTAGCGTGTTCAGATGGGAATTTTTTTAACAGTTCTGCAGCAAGGACCTTCTGGTACTGCCCCATTTTTGTAGACCTCTTCACTTCAGGAATAAGAGAGTCAAAAGCTCTCCTTGTAGCGGGGGTCTAAAATTGTCACCAACCAGTAATGACTGTCACCCAACATTTTGACAACGCGAGGGTCACGGTTAAGGCAGCGTAACATAAAGTCAGCCATGCGTGCCAGACTGGTAACGGGCAAGACTTCCGTGTCCTCACCAAGATGACGATTGACCATGCTCTCCTCCTCCTACTCCCCCCTGTCCTCAGGCCACCCACGCTGAACCGACGGTATGACAGTTGTTCAGGTACTACCGTCTATACCGCATGATACAAGCTCCTGTTCTTCCTCCTCCTCCTCCTCCTCCTCTCCCTCATTGTCCCCCAATGCACGTTGGGATGAGATGAGGCTGGGCTGTGTGTAATTGCCCGCTACGGCTTCTTGATCCATCTCAACATACTCTGGCTGCAATGCCTCCTCTTTAATTCTCTGTAGAGAGCGTTGCAAAAGACAGACAAGTGGGATGCTGATGCTAATGATGGCGTCATCGCCACTCTCCATCTTTGTGGACTCCTCAAAGTTTGTCAGGATGGTGCATATGTCAGACATCCATGTCCACTCCTGAGGTCTTATGTATGGAGTCTGACCTGAATATCGACGGCCTTGTTGCAGCTGGTACTCCACAACTGCTCTCTTCTGCTCACAAATCCTTTGCAACATGTGGAGGGTAGAGTTGCAATGTGTGGGGACATCACACACCAGTCGGTGTGCCGGAAAGCTGCAAATACTGCTGCAACACAGCAAGGGCGGCGGAAGCTGTACCCGACTTCCGAAAATGAGCTGAAAGGTGGCGTACTTTGACGAGCAGATCTGGCAACTCGGGGTACGATTTAAGAAACCGCTGAACCACGAGGTTAAGCACATGAGCCAGGCATGGTACGTGTGTGATCTCTCCTCGCCTCAGAGCCGCCACCAGGTTACGGCCATTGTCACTCACGACCATGCCTGGATGTAGGTTCAGCAGTCTCAGCCACAGATCTGCCTGCTCTTTCACAGCTGTCCACAACTCACAAGCAGAGTGAGGTTTATCACCTAAGCTTATGAGTTTCAGCACAGCCTGTTGCCACTTCGCTGAGGCAGTACTGCAGTGCTTCCAGCTTGTAACTGATGAGCTGAACATGAGGAGGAGGAGGATGATGTGCAGGAGCTGTACACTGTGGGGACAACTCTGACTGACATAGGGCCCTCAATCCTCGGTGTGGGGAGGATGTGTTCCGTCCCAAGGTCCGACTGGGTCCCGGCTTCCACTATGTTTACCCAGTGTACCGTCAGGGAGATGTACCGTCCCTGGCCACAAGCACTTGTCCATGTGTCCGTTGTCAGGTGGACTCTCCCAGTAACTGCGTTGTTGAGGGCATGGCAGATGTTTTGGGACACGTGCATGTGTAGTGCGGGGATGGCACACCAGGCAAAATAGTGTCGGTTGGGGACCGAGTACCGAGGGACGGCCACCGCCATAAGGTTGAGGAAGGATTCCGTCTCCACCAGCCTAAAAGGCAGCATTTCCAACGCAAGCAGTCGTGAAATGTGCGAATTTAGGACTGCGGCCTTTGGGGCTTTGGCTGTGAATTTGCGCTTTCGTTCAAAGGTCTGGGATATGGACAATTGAATGCTGCGGTGGACGTGGACATTGATGCTGTTTCTTGAGAAACTGCCATAACAAGTGAAGACTGAGAGGAGGGGGCATCTTTGCATGCAGTATGGACAGGGGATTGCTTTGCACGCACAACAGGGGGTTCTATCACACGCACAACAGCGGAAGAAGCAGTGTTGACACCCGCTGACACTGGTCGTGGACCCTGGGGTTCGCCCCACAAAGTCGGGTGCTTTGCTGCCATGTGCCTGATCATGCTGGTGGTGGTCAGGCTGGTAGTTTTGTCACCCCTGCTGATGCTGGCATGGCAGGTGGTACAAATGGCCTTTTTGGGGTTATCAGCAGAGTCTTTAAAAAAATTCCAGACTCTGGAAGACCTACCAGTTGTACTGGCAACGTCCCTCGTGTTGGTGTTACGGGGAACTGTTGCCCGCCTTGTGTGTGCGGCCACCACACTGCTTCTTCCTGCCTGTTGGGGTACTCTGCCTCCCTCCCCCTGTGTGCTGCTGGCCTCGCTCTGCGTGTCCTCCTGCCACGTTGGGTCAGTTACTATATCATCCACCACCTCCTCTTCCACTTGCGCACCACGATTCTCCTCCTCACTTCGTGGCAATTGTGTCTCGTCATCGTCCACCTCTTGTGACAAATTGCCAGCGTCGACTTCCTGTGGCCGTGGCTGTTCAAATATTTGGGCATCGCTACATGGGCTCTCCTCTTCCACCACTTCAAGTGGAGCAGGCGAGGGGCACAAATATTGAAATGGACCAGTGAACAGCTCTTCAGAGTGTCCAAGTGTGGGATCAGTTGCTGTCTGACGACACTCGGTATGGTGGGAGGAAGGAGCATCAGGGTGAGGAGGAGTATGCGGTCGAGACTCACTGCTGCTAACACTTGACCGTGTGGAAGACAGACCGGAGGTGGTGGTGCCCAGGTAACTGGAAGTATTATCTGCTATCCAATTAATAACCTGTTCACACTGATCAGTTTGTAATACTGGTGTTGTAGTGTGCTTCCCTAATAATTCGGTCAAGAAGTGGGAGCGAGAAGATGTGGCTGTTGGTTGTGGCACATTTTCACCTTGGCCACGGCCCCATCCTCTACACGCACCATCACCGGAATGTCCAGTTCCACGTCCCTTGCCACACGCCTTGCCCATTGTTAATGAAGTAAAATAGCTTACACTCACACTATCAATGGAAAAAGGGTAATAAAAAGAAGATTAGAACCATGGAAGAGGATAACCACAGTTCTATTTGTCTGGCCTACACCAGAATCTTTTAAACAGATATATTTGTGACTGAACAGACAGCGAGACACTATTACTGTTTTTTTTACGTAAAACAGGCCAAAAGCTGGATAATACAGAGATTTGAACCGTGGAACTGCAAAACCACAGTTCTAATTTACTGGCGTATACCAGACTTTTTTAAATAGATATATTTGGGGCTGAACAGTCAGCGACACACTCAAACTGTATTTTTTATGTAAAAAAGACCCAAAAGTGGATAATACAGAGATTTGACCCGTGGAACTGCAAAACCACAGTTCTATTTTTCTGGCCTACACCAGACTCTTTTAAACAGATATATTGGTGTCTGACCAGTCAGGGAGACCCTATTAAAAAAAAAATTTACCGCAAAAAATGCGAAAAACAGGATAATACAGAGATTTGACCTGTGGATCTGCAAAACCACAGTTCTATTTTTCTGGCCTACACCAAAATCTTTTAAACAGATTTATAGGTGTCTGAACAGTCACAGACACACTCAAATTTTTTTTTTTTTTTGGGGGGGGGGGGGTGGATACCAAAAGGTTAATAAGACGCGTATTATTTCCTGGCCCCTGAGACCGGGGTGATAAGTCTAGCAATTTGACCAACAGGAGCACACAGGACTGTAATGCAGCGTTTGCTGGTATAACCACTGCTTCTCCTATACAGCCTGCCTGCCTGCTTGCCTGATATCTGGGATGGATATTAGTCCTGAGAAGGACTGTTTGTTTGATTTGGCAGGCTTTAGAGACCCTACACTACCTATTTCGCACTATATATCTCTCCCTAACTCAGCAGCACTGACCCTACACTGGCTGATCCAGAGCGACTGTGTCCAAGATGGCGGCGCCCGGTTTTAAATACTCGAGGTGACGCTGTGCGGCCAGCCAATCACTGTAATGCCCACAAACAACATGGCTGCGGCATTACAGTGACAGGCTGGCAATCCCTGCATGTTCATTGGCTCTGTAAAGAGCGCCAAACGTGCAGGGCGGAGACCCGGCTCCTACCCGAGTAACCCGGAAATGCTCGCCGAACATCCCGAGTAGCGTGATGCTCGGGCGAGTAACGAGCAGTGTCGAGCATGCTCGCTCAACACTATTAAGCATAAAACATTACAGTAAATATTAAGCAATAATGTAAGGGTAACAATGATCATATTCTCTTAAATCAAGTAAGAAAATTACCACCCCCAAGATCTACCCTGGGTTTTAAGGTGTAAGTTAATTATGACCTATTGAACGAGAGGAATGGAAAGAAAGAAGAAAGTGGAAGAGAAAAAAAAGGAAGGTGACGAGGCGAGGTAGATAGATGGGAGGAGTTATGGTAGGTGTTCCAATACAGAAATTGAGAAGAAAATGTCCCAACAACGTATAATTCATGATGCATCCAAAAGGATGCCTTTGTAACCTGGAGATTAAATTTCAACAATCTAGTAATAGAGTTCTTTAATGTGACACGTAAGCAAAGCATCAGGTTTTCCATGTGAATAATGTTGGTAATTTTACAGGAAGATAGTCATAGGGTCTTTCTTTTTCCATAATAGAGGGATACACACCTGTATGAAATAATGAACATACAGTCACTCCACAAGTTACCTGTACTTCCTTCCAAAAGACCTCATCAAGCTCAAAATGTGTTTATACATATGTCCTTAAAGGCAATATTTCTCCAGAATTGAGGGCATGCAAGTGAGTCAAGACTACATACTATTACAATTATTCCAAAATTTTGTAACTGGCATATTAGAAGCAAGAGAAAGTACCCTTTGTGCAAGCTAGCACAAAGTTACAGATTTTTTGCTTCGGTGTCATGGACATTTCTAGATCTGCCCATCTTTGGAGAAAATACATGGTGTGGGGGGCTGATCTGGAGGAGTTTGGAAAAGATGTATATTGGTCAATGTATGGCAGACAATAAACATAAGCCTAAGCAGAGCTTTTTTAGAGAGTCTTTTCTTGTGTAAAGATAGTCCTAGCTGGTAGTCACAAGAGGAAATGCCGAAGTTGATGCCACATCCAATCCACTAGGGATTTCAAGTCCGAAATAGATCCAAGTCGGGTAATAGTAGAATGAGATTTTAGGGCAGTTAAGTTTGGCATGCATATTCTTGGCAGATTCGACAGAGGAGAACTTTAGGAGGTTTGTTCAAGCAGGGCTGTAGAGTCAGTAAGCCAAGTTTCCGACTCCTCAATTTCCATGACACCGACTCCGACTCCCTCATACATGGCTCATGTTTAAGTGATGAATTTACTGTAGCACAGATTCATCTCAGCTAAAAGTCTAGACCCTTAGATCAGGAATAGGACAGACATTTATAGGACATTTCATAACTTTTCCAAATTCTTATGAAAAAATATTCCCTACAAACTGCATTGAACTACTGTACCCAATTTGTAATATATATTTTCGGAGTCGGTTCATTTTATACCGACTCCACCAAAATGGGCTGCGACTCCACGACTCCGACTCCACAGCCCTTTGTTCAAGGTTTTGCTGTTTCAGCAATTGTTGTTTATTCAGGAAAGATAGTTGGCTATATAGTAGTTCTTATAATCATGGAGGCATTTGCTTTATCTGATTTTCAATCTAAGGCTACGTTACGTTCAGTATATAGTCAGTATTTTATATCAGTATTTGTAAGCCAAAACCTGGAGTGGGAGAATAATACAGAAGCGGTGCATCTACTTTTTCTCTGATTGTTCCACTCCTGGTTTTGGCTTACAAATACTGATGTAAAATAATGACCAAATACTGAACATGGGAGCGTGGCCTAAAGAGAAGGGATCACTTGATTCCAAAAGGTTTCCCTGCCAAATGACTGCACTCTGTATCAAATCAATAGATCTAAAGAAGGATCTTAGGTGTTTTGGCTGGGAGTGTTTATATAATATGTAGTATTCTAGGTAAGATATTTCCCTTAAATATCTCACAATATCAGAACAATCTGTCTGGACCTTTGCGTATAGGGTAGAGAACAGGGACAAGATCCACTCAAAAAATGTTGTATTTTAGGCCAATACAGAGAAGTGATAGTGTGAAGATTTTTGATAAAAACCTCACTCACAAAACACTACAGATACTTTAAAAAATGCTTCATGTGTAAACCTATGTTTTCCCAGGGTGTTAAGTCATATCTGGGCACAACACGTAAACAAATGAAAATGTTAGAAAAGAGTTTATGTGAAGTTCCCTAATCAAGTTGGTTCCTGAGGAGAAAAATGACCGGCCTTCTGATAGAATCCCAATTCATTTTACCCTAAAAGTGTCTTGATATGATTTGAAGTGAGTGTTCAGCTTTGGTCATTCAAGTTTCTCCACACCAATTTTCTGTTTGGAGCTAACAAAGTGATTAGTACACAAATTATAAATGGCTGTTGTAAGCAATACTAATCCAAAGAACCAATATGAACCCAACTTTCCAACTGGTATATTTGAGCAGGTTCAGCTTTAAAACTTACAGATTAAGTTTGTTTACCAGAAAACACATAGTGTGAGGAATGTTCTGTCATTCTATATGCCATTGGGCACGCAAATCATCAAGATCCACTGCTGGCAGCTCCCTTTGCACTTGCCAGCTGATGACGTACCTGATGTACTCAATGGAAGACAAGCTCCGAGATGCTGCAGGTCATGGTAGGATGTTTACACTATGCAGGGTACTCACAGTATCACAAGCAACATGTTGCCTGGCATTATCACGTCAAAAAATGACTCCTGGGACACATTGATGTTTCGTCATGAAGGCATCTTCATGGCATTGCCCACTTGGTCTCCAGTTCGATCTCTGGCTGTCATTGCATAGTCCATCCAAGGCAAAAACAGGACACCTTGCTGAAGAGGATAGACCTCTATTCCAACTTCCATTGCCGTCTTGCTCTGGAACATTTAGCATTTGAGAGCGGTGGTATGAGCTGAACGTCTGGCTTGTAGTCCAATGTCATGCAAATGCATTCTGATGACTTGTCTAGACAGTGTTTGATGTGTTAGGCTTGGTATGTGATGTCTAATTTCATTTGCAGTACAGAATTAATCGTCATGCGCCATTCTATAAATCTGACGAGACCATGTGGCTAACACCATGAAGAGGCCTAGAGGAGAGAACATCACAACTATCCTACTCCTGGGATTATGGTGTTAGGTGGCATACTGTAAAGTAGTCAGAATCCTCTAGTTTTCATTCCTTGTACATTAGCAGCTCGGTGTTAAATTGATTTGGTCATAGAACCAGATGGGACGGAACATGTCCTCCTGACGCCGAGGATTGCGGGCCCTGCGTCAATCAAGGTTGCCCCCATATTCTACAGCTCCTGCACCTCCTCTTCTTCAGCCTCCATCTCTGAAATGACCACATCAGTCGCAAGCTGGAAGCACTGACTCGGCCAAGCAGCAACAGGCTGTGCTGAAGCTAATATGCTTAGGTGACAAACCGCACACCGCTGAAGAGTTGTGGACAGCTCTGAAAGAGCAGGCAGATCTGTGGCTGAGACCGCTGAACCTACAGCCAGGCATGGTCGTGTGTGACAATGGCCGGAACCTGGTGGTGGCTCTGAAGCGAGGCGAGCTCACACACATACCATGCCTAACCCATGTCCTTAACCTCGTGGTTCAGCGGTTTCTCAAAACCTACCCGGATCTGCTTGTCAAAGTGCACCATGTGTGTGCCCATTTTAGAAAGTCAGCTCCAGCTTCCGCCACCTTTGCCATGCTTCAGCAGCGTTTGCAGCTTCCAGCTCACCGGCTGGTGGGTGATGTCCCCAAGCGTTGGAACTCAACGTTGCAGATGTTGGGAAGGATTTGTGAGTAGCTGAGGACAGTTGTTGACTACCAGCATCAACAAGGCCATCTGTATTAAGGCCAGCCTTCACACATAAGACCTCAGGAGTGGGCATGGATGTCAGACGTCTTTGCCATCCTCCAAAGCTTTGAGGACTCCACCAAGATAGTGAGCGGCGATGATGCCATAATTAGCATCACCATCTCGCTTCTCTGTCTTCTGAAACACTCGCTGCTCACAATTAAAGAGGAGGCATTGCAGGTGGAGCATAATGAGATGGAGCAAGGAACCATACAGGGTGATTCCATACAGCCCAGCCTCATCTCATCAAAACGTGGATTGGGTGACAATGAGGAGGAGGAGGAGGAAGAACAGGCGCTAGTTTCCTGCACTATAGACGGTACTACTCGCACAACTGTTATACTGTCTGTTCAGCTTAGACTGCCTGAGGAGAGGGAGGATGAGGAGGTGAGCATGGTCAGTCCTCTTGGTGAGGACATGGAAGTCTTACCTATTAGCAGTCTGGCACACATGGCTGAGTTTATGTTACGCTTAGTGTTGAGCATTCCGATACTGTAATATCGGGTATCGACCGATATTCGCGGTATCGGAGTTCCGATACTGAGTTCCGATATTTTTACAATATCGGATACCGGAACCGGAAGTTCCCATAATGCCTGCGCTCTGCAGTGTCTCTGAAGGATGACAAGCTGGATGGCAGCGCTCAGCTGCGATCCAGCCTGTCATCAGAATGCCATCCCAGCGTGGGAGAATTCTCCTGATTGTTTAAAAGCCGCCGACTTTTAAACAATCACTCAGCCCCATACTCGCTTCCCCGCAGCCTCCCACCCCGATCCTCCGCTCCCCTCGCCACCTCTCATCCCGATCGTAAGTTAGGACCGGGCGGGGAGCGCAGCACCAAGGAGCGGGGAGTGAAGGACGCGGGCGGGGAAGCCGGCGGTGAAAAGACTTCACCGCCGGCTTTCCCGTTCTGTGCTGTGCTTTCCCGCCGGTTATTTCAAATGAACAGCTGAGGTATCAGGTGATGCCGATCAGCTGTTCATTTGAAGTAGCCGCGGTACCCTCAGAGGGTTCATGTGAGTTCATGCTTGACTGCATTGCATGAACTCACATGAACTTTCCCACGGCCGCACAGGTCAGCCACACCTCGCAGACCATCAGCCCGTCATGATTGGTGTGTGCGTGCAGGCAGACATAGGCCGATGTGACACTACTACTCCCATCGGCCTATATCTGTCCCCCGTCCACTCGTGCCAGCAGGATCAGCTCGATGGGAGCAGTAGTTCCCATCAGCCTGATCCTGCTATTTCAATTGCCCTACTGTGTCCCCAATAAATTTTAAATACATGTCATTGGTGGCCAGTGGTTACCTACAATAAATTAGTTTATACATTACCTGTCCCCGCCGATCGCCACCTAAAATAAAGTAAAAAGTAAAAAAATACACCTATACTCACCTAGACACCTAATTCCCCGAAGCCATTGATCTCCTGTAATAAAAAATAAAATAATAAACCACAACCTTATCCTTACCCCTCCGTAGTAGTCCACGAGTGTCCCACGATGATCTCAAGTTTAGAGCAGCCACATAGAATGTGACCGCTCTGAACCGCTGCCGCCGCTAGAATGACGGGGCCGTAAAGCGTCCCCGTCATTGCATAAGCGGGTTCGCCGGAGTTCAGGCAGCGCTGCTCCGGTCAGCTCCTTTACGGCCCTGCTGTACCGTGAGAAATTCCCACAGTACAGCAGTGCCGTAAAGGACGTCTCCGGAGCTGCGCTGACTGAATGCACTCCGGTGACCTCAGTCAGGGCTCACACTGCCGGGAGCGGACATATTCCCGGCAGCGTGAGCTTACAGCAGCCATGCACAGCTGTCACCATCTCCAGATGTGACAGCTGTGCATGGGAGATCAGCGCAGGAACGTGGACAGGTAACTATTTTTTTTTTAGTAAACTAAGAATTAAATAAAATGGTGTGTTTTATTTCAAATAAATTATTTTTTTCTGGGTGTAGTGTGTGTTTTCTTTTTAACACTTTGTAGGTTAGTAATGGGGGTGTCTTATAGACGCCCATCATTACTAACCTGGGCTTCATGGCAGCTGGCGCTGACATGAACCCCAACCCTATTACCCCCTGCCACCGCACCAGGGCAGCGTGGAAGAGCGAGGCTAAGTGCCAGAATTGGCGCATCCTATGGATGCGCCATTTCTGGGGCGGCTGACGGCTGGTGTTTCTAGCCTGGGAGGGGGCCAATATTCATGGCACCCTTCCTGGGCTATTAATATCAGCCCCCAGCTGTCTGCCTAGCCTTTGCTAGCTATTAAAATAGGGGGGACCCCACGTCTTTTTTTTGGAGGGTCTCCCATTTTAATAGCTAGTAAAGGCTAGGTATTCAGCTGGGGGCTGATATTAGTAGACTGGGAAGCTCCGTGGGTATTACCCCCTTCCCAGGCTTCAAACATCTGCCCCAGCTGTCTGCTTAACCTCCGCTAGAGACTAAAATTATGGGGGATCCCACGCCAATTTTTTTTTTAATAAATTCTTTATTTTAACACAAAATGACACTTGAGGGGTTAATAAATGGCGCGTTCATAGAAGTGCCATCTTCTGGCGCTGTACCCAACTCATCCAGGGCCCTGGTGCGGTGGCTCACTGGGTAATAAAGGGGTTAGGGCCAGCTTGGCATTATCAGCTGGCCCTATGCCCGAAATTCATGGGGTCACGCCAATATTAGACATGACCGCCATGAATTTCTAGTAAAGTATTTAAAAAAAAACACAAACACCCAGAATAAAGTCCTTTAATTGAAATAAAGACACAATTCTTTATTGTTCTAAATTAAACCATACTTACCATCATGCCCATTCCAGCTGAAGCCAACGATCTCCTGCAATAAAAGAAAAATAATAAAGCAACATCATCCTTACCTTTCGATGGTTCCCAGAACAGCTCCAGCTCTGCTACATCGAGATGACAGGCTGGATCGCAGCAGAAAGCTGCCATCCAGCCTGTCATCCCGCAGACACTGAGAAGCGCAGGCTTGCTTGCGCTCTTCAGTGTCAGGCTGTGACGGCATCCCGATGAGCCGAGTCTCTCACGCTCACCGCATGCGCAGGAGAATTCTCCCACGCTGTCAGTGACGTGCATGAGGTGAGCTGAGTTCATTGTCGGCTCATCTGGATGCCGTCACAGCCAGACACTGAGGAGCGCAAGCATGCCTGCGCTTCTCAGTGTCTGCGGGATGACAGGCTGGATGGCAGCGTTCTGCTGCGGTCCAGCCTGTCATCTTGATGTAGCAGAGCTGGAGCCGTCCTGGGAACCATGGAAAGGTAAGGATGATGTTGCTTTATTATTTTTCTTTTATTGCAGGAGATCGTTGGCTTCAGCTGGAATGGGCGTGATGGTAAGTATGGTTTAATTTAGAGCAATAAAGAATTGTGTCTTTATTTCAATTAAAGGACTTTATTCTGGGTGTTTGTGTTTTTTTTTTAACTTTGACTATGGGGTTAGTAATGGGGGTGTCTTATAGACGCCTCTCCATTACTAACCTGGGCTTGATGTCAGCTGGTATTATAAGCTGACATCAACCCCAGCCATATTACCCCACTGCCACCGCTACAGGGCAGTGGGAAGAGCGAGGCTAAGTGCCAGAATTGGCGCATCCTATGGATGCGCCATTTCTGGGGCGGCTGACGGCTGGTGTTTCTAGCCTGGGAGGGGGCCAATATTCATGGCACCCTTCCTGGGCTATTAATATCAGCCCCCAGCTGTCTGCCTAGCCTTTGTTAGCTATTAAAATAGGGGGGACCCCATGTCATTTTTTTGGGGGGGTCCCCCATTTTAATAGCTAGTAAAGGCTAGGTATTCAGCTGGGGGCTGATATTAGTAGCCTGGGAAGCTCCGTGGGTATTACCCTCTTCCCAGGCTTCAAACATCTGCCCCAGCTGTCTGCTTAACCTCCGCTAGAGACTACAATTACGAGGAACCCCACGCCAATTTTTTTTTTAATAAATCCTTTATTTTAACACTAAATGACAAGTACAGTAATCAACACTGTCACTGTACTTCTTATATATGTGACTGACATGTTTCTATGTATCTAATCTATGTGTGATGCTCTATCTTTCTGTTATAAATAGTCGGGTACCGCTGCTGAATTGCCGGCCGGCTTTTTTAAAGAGACGGTGCATGAAAACACTAATATTTTTTTCAATAAATCCTTTGCACTAAATGACAAGTACAGTAAGCAACACTGTCACTGTACTTCATATATAGGTGACTGACATGTTTCTATCTATCTAATCTATGTGTGAAGCTCTATTCTTTCTGTTCTAAATTGTCGGGTACCGGTGTATGCCGCTGCTGAATTGCCGGCTTTTCATGTTTCACTGTGAGCACTGTTCCCATCGATTTGGGCAACCACCTCCCCCAATACATTCTACATTATTGTTAGTTGTTTTCCTTCATGTAGAATTAACCTACAAGGAAAGAAAGGGTTTATTTTCATTCCGATATTTGTGTCCCATTGACTTGCATTGGTTTCCGGTATCGGAATCGGCGATATCCGATACTTTTTGGGTATAGGCCCGATCCAATCCGATCCGATATTTCCTGATATCGGAAGGTATCGCTCAACACTAGTTACGCTGCCTTTCCAGTGACCCTTGCTTTCTCCAAATTTTGGGTGACAGTCATTACTGGTTGATGACACTTTTAGACCACGCTACAAGGAAAACTTTCTATTTCTTATTCCCGCTGCCGACAGGTCTGCTAAAATGGGGCAGTACCAGTAGGTCCTTGTTGCGGAATTATTGTAAAAATTCCCATCTGAAAACACTGGTGGCAGAGGCCACAGTTCATTGGACAACGAAGGAGTACAGACGAGAGAGACAGAAATCCAATCCAGCAGAGGCAGGGGAACACTGTCAAAGTTCTGGGGCAGTTTTCTCAGACCCTACCATCGCACAAGTCCTGATGTGCGAGGTAGTCTCACAAGGAGGGAAAAGTTTGGGAAGATGCTGAAAGAGTAAGTGTCTTTTTTTTTTTTGGGAGGTCTAACTCTATTCCCATGCACCTCTGTCTTCACACCCAGACACGGGTATAAGCTTCCTGATTTTGTCTATTTGCTCTTGTCCTCCTCCATCTCCTCATCCTCCACCACCATATCACCACCATATCTACCATATCACCATATCTACGTCTCTTGCAATAGGGCATTGGCGTGCCTCCAAATTTTTGGCAGCCCTTGCATTCACTGCATAGGCAATAACAGTATGGGAGACCCACATTCTAATAATGGGAACATTTTTTTCATGAGGCCCTCCTCTACGTCTCTTACAAGGGGCATTGACGTGCCTCCAAATTATTGGCAGCCGTTGCATTCACTGCATATGAGAGACCCACACCTTTCTAATGGGAATGTGTCATTACTGAGGCCCACCTCTGTGTCTTTAAATTGGAATTGAGGTTTTTCCCAAATTTTGGCAGCTGTTGTACTCACTGCATACCCTATAACTGTATAGCAGAACTGCTCCTTTCTAATGGGAACATGTCATTACTGAGGCCCATCTCCTATGTGTCTTTAAATTGGTATTGGGGTTTTTCCTAAATTTTGACAGCCATTGTACTCACTGCATGGGCATTACCACTATAAGAGACCCACTCCTTTTTAATGGGAGCATTTTTTTTTACTGAGACCCTCCTCTATGTCTCTTCAAAGGGGTATTGGGGTGCATCCAAATTTTTGGCAGGCCTTGCAGTCACTGCATATGCAATAACAGTATAGGAGACCCACTTGTTAATAATGGGAACAACAAAGCATAGCCGGCTGATGGCTATCTAACAATAGCGAGGGCCGACTGCTGGCCCTTTAAGAATAGTAAGGGCTGCCTGATCGCCCTATAAAAATAGGCTTTGTGACTTTCAGAGTCCCTCCTTCATAAATGAAACAGGATGTGTCTGATCATGTCACACACACCACATGGCCAGATAAGTTAGTAAAATGTTAAAATGACATTTACCGGTGAATGTATTTTTCACCGTTGAAAGCAATGCAAAAGTGCAAAAACGCATCAAAAACGCTGCATGTGAACATAGCCCAAGGTGTGGAGGAGCATTTTTGTTTATGGTTATTTATTTTGCCTTATATACAAGTCGTTACTCTCTAGAGGATGTTCCCTAAAATTTTTCCCAGGAAAATCCATTTTGGTTTAGTTTTTGTATGTTTTATTGTGAGTCCATAAAAGTGGCGTAATACTCTGACAACATTATTGACAGCAGTGACCTGGGAGTCAGAGATGCTTCCAGGGATCTTCCCCATGCTGTTCCTATGTCATTTGAGCACTGTTCCCATCGATTTGGGCAATTTTAGGCCCTCTGCAGACAGCCAGTGGGGGGCGCAGGAAAAATGCTCGAGTTTCCCGTAGACTTACGTTAGGCTCGTTGCTCGGACCGAGCACTCAAGCATTCCAATTTGCTTGACTCGAACAATGAGTACCCGAGCATTTTAGTGCTCGCTCATCACTATTTAGGAGCTTTTCCAATGTATGTTCTAAACGTAGCTGAAAAAAATGTGAACCCAGCCTAACTAAGGGTTTATACATTGCTCATTTGAGTGATGAAATACTCCAGGATTCTTCCCCCGTTGTCCATGATGTCCTATATATATACACATTGGGTACGGAAGTATTCAGACCCCTTTAAATTTTTCACTCTTTGTTTCATTGCAGCCATTTGGTAAATTCTAAAAAGTTCATTTTTTTCTCATTAAAGTACACTCTGCACCCCATCTTGACTGAAAAAAAACAGAAATGTAGAAATGTTTGCAAATTTATTAAAAAAGAAAAACTGAAATATCACAGGGTCATAAGTATTCAGACCCTTTGCTCAGTATTGAGATGAAGCACCCTTTTGAGCTATGTGAGGCAGTGACCAGGATCGTATACGAGGGACGTTATACAGTGCCTACAAGTAGTATTCAACAGATTTAGCAGATTTAGCTGGTTTGATAAGATGCAAATAAGTTAGAGCCTTCAAACTGCAAACGAGAGTAGGTTTTATGAACAGAAGCATAAATCTTACAAACCAAAAAGTTATGTTGCTCAGTTGAATTTTATTAAATTTTAAACATAAAAGTGTGGGTCAATTATTATACAACCCCTATGTTTAATATTTTGTGGAATAACCCTTGTTTGCAATTACAGCTAATAATCGTCTTTTATAAGACCTGATCAGGCCGGCACAGGTCTGTGGAGTTATCTTGGCCCACTCCTCCATGCAGATCTTCTTCAAGTTATCTAGGTTCTTTGGGTGTCTCATGTGGACTTTATTCTTGAGCTCCTTCCACAAGTTTTCAATTGGGTTAAGGTCAGGAGACTGACTAGGCCACTCCAACACCTTGACTTTTTCCCTATTGAACCAGGCCTTGGTTTTCTTGGCTGTGTGCTTTGGGTCGTTGTCTTGTTGGAAGATGAAATTACGACCCATCTTAAGATCCTTGATGGAGGAGCGGAGGTTCTTGGCCAAAATCTCCAGGTAGGCCGTGCTATCCATCTTCCCATGGATGCGGACCAGATGGCCAGGCCCCTTGGCAGAGAAACAGCCCCACAGCATGATGCTGCCACCACCATGCTTGACTGTAGGGATGGTATTCTTGGGGTCGTATGCAGTGCCATCCAGTCTCCAAATGTCACGTGTGTGGTTGGCACCAAAGATCTCGATCTTGGTCTCATCAGACCATAGAACCTTGAACCAGTCTGTCTCAGAGTCCTCCAAGTGATCATGAGCAAACTGTAGACGAGCCTTGACATGACGCTTTGAAAGTAAAGGTACCTTACGGGCTCGTCTGGAACGGAGACCATTGCGGTGGAGTACGTTACTTATGGTATTGACTGAAACCAATGTCCCCAGTGCCATGAGATCTTCCCGGAGCTCCTTCCTTGTTGTCCTTGGGTTAGCCTTGACTCTTCGGACAAGCCTGGCCTCGGCACGGGAGGACACTTTCAAAGGCTGTCCTGGCCGTGGAAGGCTAACAGTAGTTCCATAAGCCTTCCACTTACGGATGATGCTCCCAACAGTGGAGACAGGTAGGCCCAACTCCTTGGAAAGGGTTTTGTACCCCTTGCCAGCCTTGCGACCCTCCACGATCTTGTCTCTGATGGCCTTGGAATGCTCCTTTGTCTTTCCCATGTTGACCATGTCTGAGTGCTGTTCATAAGTTTGGGGAGGGTCTTAAATAGTCAGAAAAGGCTGGCAAAAGAGATCTTTAATCCACACATGTGAAGCTCATTATTCTTGGTGCCTGAACTACTTCTTAATACTTTAGGGGGACCAAACAGAATTCTTGTGGTTTGAGGGGTTGAATAATAAATGACACTCTGAATTAACTTTTTACGTTTAAAAAAAAACAAAAACAAAAAACAAAATTTGCTGCAGTGCATTTACCACTTCCAGGCTGATCTACAGTACAAATGTCACAATGCCAAGTTAATTCCGCATGTGTCAACCAGCTAAATCTGCAGGGGGTTGAATACTACTTGTAGGCACTGTATATCCCCCAGAATGTGCACAGAGACCTATTAAATCCATTGTAGTGCATTGCAGTCACAAACTCATCTGCGGCTGCAATGCAGGAATGAAAGTGAGCATTGACCTGGTCAGGCTATCTGGCTAAGGCAGATTAAGTAAAACCTGTCAGGGCCTTCATTTCTTGGGGGAGGCTACAGGAAGGCAGTGGGGCAGCCTCCTCCCTCCAACCCGGGTTTTCCAGTGGCTCTTGCCACAGGTCCTTTAAAAACCCTGCACTAAGGATTAGTGTTGTTCTATGTTGGAACCTGCTAGGAGCATAGCAGGAAAGCTCAGCAGGACTATGTAAAGCTGAACCCACGCCTGGGAAGGCTCTGCACCTGACAGGCTCTGAGCGGCCCGGCGCGGCCGTTGCCCACGTGTTAACCCGGCTGCGAACCGGAGGACTTTTCTGTTTACCCGTGAGTTGCTGAATAAAGCTGTTTATGTTGGACTTGCTTGGGTCACTGCCTCAGTTACTGCATGGTGTGAACACCGCCGCCTTACAGCTAGTACAGCCATGAGTCTTCTTGGGAATGATGCAACAAGTTTTTCACATTGGAATTTGCGGATCCTCTGCCATTCTTCCTTTCAGATCCTCTCCACTTCCGTCAGGTTGGATGGTGAAAGTTGGTGGACAGCAATTTTCAGGTCTCTCCAGAGATGCTCAATTGGGTTTAGTTCAGGGCTCTAGCTGGGCCAGTCAAGAATGGTCACAGAGTTGTTCTGAAGCCACTCCTTTGTTATTTTAGCTGTGTTCTTAGGGTCATTGTCTTGTTGGAAGGTGAACCTTTGGCCAAGTCTGAGGTCCAGAGCACTCTGGAAGAGGTTTTCATCCAGGATATCTCTGTACTTGGCCCATTCATGTTTCCTTCAATTGCAACCAGTCGTCCTGTTCCTGCAGCTGAAAAACACCCCCATACCATGATGCTGCCACCACCATGTTTCACTGTTGGGATTGTATTGGGCTGGTGATGAGCAGTGCCTGGTTTTCTCCACACATACCGCTTAGAATTATCTCCAAAAAGTTCTATCTTATTCTCCTCAGACCAGAGAATCTTATTTCTCATAGTCTGGGAGTCCTTCATGTGTTTTTGATCAAACTCTATGCGGGCTTTCATATGTCTTGCACTGAGGAGAGGCTTCCGTTGGGCCACTCTACCATAAAGGACCGACTGGTGGAGGGCTGCAGTGATAGTTGACTTTGTGGAACTTTCTCCCATCTTCCTTCTGCATCTCTGGAGCTCAGCCACAGTGATCTTGGGGATCTTCTTTACCTCTCTCACCAAGGCTCTTCTCCCACGATTGCTCAGTTTGGCTGGATGGCCAGGTCTAGGAAGACTTCTGGTAGTCCCAAATGTCTTCCATTTAAGGATTATGGAGGCCACTGTGCTCTTAGGAACCTTGCGTAATGCAAAAATTCTTTTGTAACCTTGGCCAGATCTGTGCCTTGCCACAATTCTGTCTCTGAGCTCCTTGGGCAGTTCCTTTGAGCTCATGATTCTCATTTGGTCTGACATGCACTGTGAGCTGTGAGGTCTTACTATATAGACAGGTGTGTGCCTTTCCAAATCAAGTCCTATCAGTTTAATTAAACACAGCTGGACTCCAATGAAGGAGTAGAACCATCTCAAGGAGGATCACAAGGAAATGGACAGCATGTGACTTAAATATGAGTGTCTGAGCAAAGGGTCTGAATACTTATGACCATGTGATATTTAATTTTTTTTTTTTATACATTTGCAAACATTTCTACATTTCTGTTCTTTTTCAGTCAAGATGGGGTGCAGAGTGTACTTTAATAAGAAAAAAATGAACTTTTTAGAATTTATCAAATGGCTGCAATGAAACAAAGAGTGAAAAATTTAAAGGGGTCTGACTACTTTCCGGACCCACTGTATACCCACACACACAAACAGTGAGGAAAATAAGTATTTGATACAGTGCCAATTTTGCAAGATTTCCCACTTACAAAGAATGGAGAGGTCTGTAATTTTTATTGCAGGTACACTTCAACTGTGAGAGACAGAATCTAAAAATAAAATCCAGAAAATCACATTTATATGATTTTTAAATAATTAAATTGCATTTTATTTCATGGAATGCCATACCTACCAGCCAGCAAGAATTCTGGCTCTCATAGACTCATTACCTATATTAATTGCACCTGTTTGAACTTGTTATCTCTATAAAAGACACCTGTCCACACACTCAATCACACTCCAACCTCTCCACCATGGCCAAGACCAAAGAGCTGTCTAAGGACACCAGGGACAAAATTGTAGACCTATGCAAGGCTAGGATGGGGGCATGTGGTCAGATGAGAATATCATGTGGTCAGATGAGACCAAAATAGAACTTTTTGGTATCAACTCCACTTGCTGTGTTTGGAGGAAGAAGAAGGATTAGTACAACCCCAAAAATACTGTACTAACCATGAAGCATGATGGGGGAAACAAGGCTGGTGTGATGGGCTACAGGACAATAGGCAAGCAGCTTTTTGAGACGGCAACCACTATTAGCTCAATTATTAGAAAATGGAAGAAACACAAGATGACAGTCAAACTTCTTCGATCTGGGTATCCATGCAAGATCTCGCTTCGTAGGCTTAGGATAATTCTGAGAAAGGTTAGGAATTAGCCCAGAACTACGTGGGAGGACCTGGTCAATGATCTGAAGAGAGCTGGAACCACAGTCTCAAACATTACCATTAATAACACACTACGCCATCATGGATTAAAATCCTGCAGGGCACGCAAGCCCTCCATGCCAGCACATGTCCAGGCCCATTTGAAGCTCACCAATGACCATCTGGATGATTCAGAGGAGGCATGAAAGAAGATCATGTGGTCAGATGAGACCAAAATATAACTTTTTGGTATCAACTCCACTCGCCGTATTTGGAGGAAGAAGAAGCCCAAGAACACCATCCCAACCATAAAGCATGGTGGAGGAAACATACTTTGAGTGTGCTTTTCTGCAAAGGGGACAGGACGACTTCACTGTATTTAAGGGAGGATGGAAGGGGTCATGTATCGTGGAGATTTTGGCCAACAACCTCCTTCACTCAGTAAGAGCATTGAAGATGGGTCATGGCGGGGTCTTCCAGCATGACAATGACCCGAAACACACAGCCAGGGCATCTAAGGAGTGGCTCCGTAAGAAGCCTTTAAAGGTCCTGGAGTGGCCGAGCCAGTCTCCAGACCTGAACCCAATAGAAAATCTTTGGCGGGAGCTGAAACTCAATGTTGCCCAGCGACAGCCCTGAAACCTGGAAGATCTGGAGAAGATCTGTATGGAGGAGTGGGCTAAAATCCCTGCTGCAGTGTGTGAAAACTTGGTCAAGAACTACAGGAAACATCTGACCTCTGTAATTGCAAACAAAGGTTTCTGTACCAAATATTCAATTCTGTTTTTCTATTGTATCAAATACTTATTTCATGCAATAAAATGCTAATTAATTACGTAAAAATCATACAATGTGATTTTCTGGGTGTTTTTTTTAGATCCTGTCTCACAGTTGAAGTGTACCTAGACAAAAATTACAGACCTCTCCATTCTTGGTAGGTGGGAAAACTTGCAAAATCGGCAGTGTTTCAAATAATTATTTTCCCCACTGTATGTACTTGTATATATGTATATTTATATATATATATATATATATATATATATATATATATATATATATATATATATATATATATATATATATATATATATAATAGTAATAGTATCCATAGTTTTTTTTAATATATATACATACAGTGCTGGCCAAAAGTATTGGCACCCCTGCAATTCTGTCAGATAATACTCAGTTTCTTCCTGAAAATGATAGCAATCACAAATTCTTTGGTATTATTCTCTTCATTTAATTTGTCTTCAATGAAAAAAACACAAAAAGAATTGTTCTAAAGCCAAATTGGATATAATTCCACACCAAACCTAAAAAAGGGGGTGGACAAAAGTATTGGCACCCTTTGAAAAATCATGTGATGCTTCTCTAATTCGTGTAGTTAACAGCACCTGTAACTTACCTGTGGCACCTAACAGGTGTTGGCAATAACTAAATCACACTTGCAGCCAGTTAACATGGATTAAAGTTGACTCAACCTCTGTCCTGTTTCCTTGTGTGTACCACATTGAGCATGGAGAAAAGAAAGAACACCAAAGAACTGTCTGAGGACTTGAGAAACCAAATTGTGAGGAAGAATGAGCAATCTCAAGGCTACAAGTCCATCTCCAAAGACCTGAATGTTCCTGTGTCTTCCGTGCGCAGTGTCATCAAGAAGTTTAAAGCCCATGGCACTGTGGCTAACCTCCCTAGATGTGGACGGAAAAGAAAAATTGACGAGAGATTTCAACGCAAGATTGTGCGGATGGTGGATAAAGAACCTCGACTAACATTCAAACAAGTTCAAGCTGCCCTGCAGTCTGAGGGTACAACAGTGTCAACCCGTACTATCCGTCGGCGTCTGAATGAAAAGGGACTGTATGGTAGGATACCCAGGAAGACCCCACTTCTTACCCCGAGACATAAAAAAGCCAGGCTGGAGTTTGCCAAAACTTACCTGAGAAAGCCTAAAACGTTTTGGAAGAATGTTCTCTGGTCAGATGAGACAAAAGTAGAGCTTTTTGGGAAAAAGCATCAACATAGAGTGTACAGGAAAAAAAAAGAGGCATTCAAAGAAAAGAACACGGTCCCTACAGTCAAACATGGCGGAGGTTCCCTGATGTTTTGGGGTTGCTTTGCTGTCTCTGGCACTGGACTGCTTGACCGTGTGCATAACATTATGAAGTCTGAAGACTAACAACAAATTTTGCAGCATAATGTAGTGCCCAGTGTGAGAAAGCTGGGTCTCCCTCAGAGGTCATGGGTCTTCCAGCAGGACAATGACCCAAAACACACTTCCAAAAGCACTATAAAATGGTTTGAGAAAGCACTGGAGACTTCTAAGGTGGCCAGCAATGTGTCCAGACCTAAATCCCATAGAACACCTGTGGAAAGATCTCAAAATGGCAGTTTGGAGAAGACACCCTTCAAATATCAGGGACCTGGAGCAGTTTGCCAAAGAAGAATGGTCTACAATTCCAGCAGAGCATTGTAAGAAACTCATTGATGGTTACCGGAAGCAGTTATTTTGGCTAAAGGTTGTGCAACCAAGTATTAGGCTGAGGGTGCCAATACTTTTGTCCAGCCCTTTTTTGGAGTTTTGTGTGAAATGATCAATGATTAGTGTTGAGCGAACATGCTCGACACTGCTCGGTACTCGCCCGAGCATCACGCTACTCGGGATGTTCGGCGAGCACCGAGCATTTCCGGGTTACTCGGGCGGGAGCTCGGGTCTCCGCCCTGCATGTTTGGCGCTCTTTACAGAGCCAATGAACATGCAGGGATTGCCAGCCAGTCACTGTAATGCCTCAGCCATATTGTTTGTGGGCATTACAGTGATTGGCTGGCCGCACAGCGTCACCTCGAGTATTTAAAACGGGGCGCCGCCATCTTGGACACAGTCGCTCCTGATCAGACAGTGTAGGAACAGCGCTGCTGCTTTAGGGAGAGATATATCCTGCAAAATAGTTAGTGTAGGGTCTGTAAAGGCTGCCCGATCAAACAAACAGTCCTTCTCAGGTCTAATATCCATCCCAGGTATACCAGGCAGGCAGGCAGGCTGTATAGGAGACGCAGTGGTTATACCAGCAAACGCTGCATTACAGTCCTGTGTGCTGCTCCTGTTGCTGAAATTGCTGGACTTAGCTCCAGGTCCCGGGGGCCAGGAAAAATCCTTTTTTTTATCTAAATCCTCTTTTTTTTTTCCTTCTTCACAATGTACAAATACCCATCTTATTAACCTTTTGGTGTCCCCCCCCCCCCCAAAAAAAAAGTGTGCCTCTGATTTTTCAGACACAAATATATCTGTTGAAAATAGTCTGGTGTAGGCCAGAGAAATAGAAGTGTGGTTTTGCAGTTCTATGGGCCATTTGTATCTAAAAAAAAACAGTTTGAGTGTGTCGCTCACTGTTCAGCCGCAAATATATATATTTTAAAAAGTCTGGTATACACCAGTAAATTATTACTGTGGTTTTGATGTTCCACGGTAAAACATCTCTATTATCCTGTTTTTGGCATTTTTTGCTGTATAAAAATAATAATAGTGTCTCCCTGATTTTTCAGACACAAATATATCTGTTGAAAATAGTCTGGTGTAGGCCAGAGAGACAGAAGTGTGCTTTTGCTGTTCCATGGTAAAACATCTCTATTATCCTGCTTTTGGCATTTTTTGCCGTAAAAAATAAATAGTGTCTCCTGATTGTTCAGACACAAATATATCTGTTGAAAATAGTCTGGTGTAGGCCCGAGAAATACAAGTGTGGCTTTGCAGTTTCACGGTTCAAACCTCTGTATTATCCACTTTTGGGCCATTTGTATCTAAAAAAAACTGTTTGAGTGTGTCGCTGACTGTTCAGCCGCAAATATCTCTATTTAAAAAAGTGTGGTATACCCCAGTAAACAATAACTGTGGTTTTGCCATCCCACGGTAAAAAATCTCTATTATTCAGGTTTTGGTAGTTTTTTCCGTAAAGAAAAACAGTAGTGTCTCCTGACTGTTATGGCACAAAAATATATCTGTTGAAAATAGTCTTGTGTAGGCCCGACATCCCAGTGTGGTTTCGCAGTTCCACGGGTCAAATCGCTGTACTATCCAGTTTTGGGCCTTTGGTATCTAAAAAAAAAGCAGTTTGAGTGTGTCGCTCACTGTTCAGCCGCAAATATCTCTATTTAAAAAAGTGTGGTATACCCCAGTAAACAATAACTGTGGTTTTGCCATCCCACGGTAAAAAATCTCTATTATTCAGGTTTTGGTAGTTTTTTCCGTAAAGAAAAACAGTAGTGTCTCTTGACTGTTGTGACACAAAAATATATCTGTTGAAAATAGTCTTGTGTAGGCCCGACATCCCAGTGTGGTTTCGCAGTTCCACGGGTCAAATCGCTGTACTATCCAGTTTTGGGCCTTTGGTATCTAAAAAAAAAGCAGTTTGAGTGTGTCGCTCACTGTTCAGCCGCAAATATCTCTATTTAGAAAAGTGTGGTATACCCCAGTAAACAATAACTGTGGTTTTCCTCTTCCACGGTTCCAATCTACTCTTTATTACCCTTTTTCCATTGATAGTGCAAGTGTAAGCTATTTTACTTCATTTACAATGGGCAAGGCGCTTGGCAAGGGACGTGGAAGTGGACGTTCTGGTGATGGTTCGTGCAGAGGATGGGGCCGTGGCCAAGGTGAAAATGTGCCACAACCAACAGCCACATCTTCTCGCTCCCACTTCTTGACCGAATTACTAGGGAAGCACAGAACAACACCAGTATTGAGAACTGATCAGTGTGAACAGGTTATTAATTGGATAGCAGACAATACTTCCAGTTACCTGGGCACCACCACCTCCGGTCTGTCTTCCACACGGTCAACTCTTAGTAGCCGTGAGTCTCGACCGCACACTCCTCCTCACCCTGATGCTCCTTCCTCCCACCATGCCGAGTGTCGTCAGACAGCAAGTGATCCCACACTTGGACACTCTGAAGAGCTGTTCACTGGTCCATTTCCATATTTGGGCCCCTCGCCTGATGCGCTTGAAGTGGTGGAAGAGGAGATCCCATGTTGCGATGCCCAAATATTTGAACAGCCACGGCCACAGGAAGTCGACGTTGGCAATCTGTCACAAGAGGTGGAAGATAACGAGACACAATTGCCAGGAAGTGAGGAGGAGGATCGTGGTGCGCAAGTGGAAGAGGAGGAGGTGGTGGATGATCTAGTAACTGACCCAACGTGGAAGGAGGACATGCAGAGTGAGGCCAGCAGCACACAGGGGGAGGGAGGCAGAGTACCCCAACAGGCAGGAAGAAGCAGTGTGGTGGCCGCAGACAGAAGGCAGGCAACTGTTCCCCGTAACACCAACACGAGGGACGTTGCCAGTACAAGCGGTAGGTCTTCCAGAGTCTGGAATTTTTTTAAAGACTCTGCTGATAACCCCAAAAAGGCCATATGTTCCACCTGCCATGCCAGCATCAGCAGGGGTGACAAAACTACCAGCCTGACCACCACCAGCTTGATCAGGCACATGGCAGCAAAGCACCCGACTTTGTGGGGCAAAACCCAGGGTCCACGACCAGTGTCAGCGGGTGTCACCACTGCTTCTTCCACTGTTGTGTGTGCAATAGAACCCCCTGTTGTGTGTGCAAGGCAATCCCCTGTCCATACTGCATATAAAGATGCCCCCTCCTCTCAGTCTTCACTTGTTATGGCAGTTTCTCAAGAAACAGCATCCACGTCCATGTCCCACCGCAGCGTTCAATTGTCCATATCCCAGACCTTTGAACGAAAGCAGAAATTCGCAGCTAACGTCCCACAGGCCACAGTCCTAAATTCGCACATTTCACGACTGCTTGCATTGGAAATGCTGCCTTTTAGGCTGGTGGAGACGAAATCCTTCCGCAATCTTATGGCGGTGGCCGTCCCTCGGTACTCGGTCCCCAGACGACACTATTTTGTCCGGTGTGCCATCCCCGCACTACACAAGCACGTGTCCCAAAGCATCTGCCGTGCCCTCAACAACGCAGTTACTGGGAGAGTCCACCTGACAACGGACACGTGGACAAGTGCTTGTGGCCAGGGACGGTACATCTCTCTGACGGCACAGTGGGTAAACATAGTGGAAGCCGGGACCCAGTCAGACCTTGGGACGGAACACATCCTCCCCACACCGAGGATTGCGGGCCCTATGTCAGTCAGAGTTGCCCCCACAGTGTACAGCTCCTGCACATCCTCCTCCTCCTCCTCCTCATGTTCAGCCTCCATCTCAGATATCACCACATCAGTTACAAGCTGGAAGCATTGCAGTACTGCCTCCGCCAAGCGGCAACAGGCTATGCTGAAACTCATAAGCTTAGGTGATAAACCTCACACTGCTTGTGAGTTGTGGACAGCTGTGAAAGAGCATGCAGATCTGTGGCTGAGACTGCTGAACCTACATCCCGGTATGGTCGTGTGTGACAATGGCCGTAACCTGGTGGCGGCTCTGAGGCGAGGTGAGATCACACACGTACCATGCCTGGCTCATGTGCTTAACCTCGTGGTTCAGCGGTTTCTTAAATAGTACCCCGAGTTGCCAGATCTGCTCGTGAAAGTCCGCCGCCTGTCAGCTCATTTTCGGAAGTCGGCTACAGCTTCCGCCGCCCTTGCTGTGTTGCAGCAGCGTTTGCAGCTTCCGGCACACCGACTGGTGTGTGATGTCCCCACACGTTGGAACTCTACCCTCCACATGTTGCAAAGGATTTGTGAGCAGAAGAGAGCAGTTGTGGAGTACCAGCTGCAACAAGGCCGTCGATATTCAGGTCAGACTCCACACATAAGACCTCAGGAGTGGACCTGGATGTCTGACATATGTACCATCCTGACAAACTTTGAGGAGGCCACCAAGATGGTGAGTGGCGATGACGCCATCATTAGTGTCAGCATCCCACTTGTCTGTCTTTTGCAACGCTCTCTGCAGAGAATTAAAGAGGAGGCATTGCAGCCAGAGTATGATGAGATGGATCAAGAAGCCGTAGCGGGCGATTACACACAGCCCAGCCTCATCTCATCCCAACGTGCATTGGGGGACAATGAGGGAGAGGAGGAGGAGGAGGAAGAACAGGAGCTGCTATCATGCATTGTAGACGGTAGTACCTGTACAAGTGTCATACCGTCGGTTCAGTGTGGGTGACCTGAGGACAGGGGGGAGGAGGAAGAGGAGGAGGAGGAGGAGGAGGAGGAGAGCATGGTTAGTCGTCATCTTGGTGAGGACACGGAAATCTTGCCCGTTACCAGTCTGGCACGCATGGCTGACTTTATGTTACGCTGCCTTAACCGTGACCCTCGCGTTGTCAAAATGTTGGGTGACAGTCATTACTGGTTGATGACACTTGTAGACCCCCGCTACAAGGAGAACTTTCACTCTCTTATTCCTGAGATGGAGAGGTCTACAAAAATAGGGCAATACCAGAAGGCCCTTGCTGCAGAACTCTTAAAAAAATTCCCATCTGAACACGCTAGCGGCAGAGGTCACAGTTCGTTGCCCAACCAAGGCGTACAGGCGAGAGAGATGCAACTCCAATCCAGCAGAGGCAGGGGAACACTGTCAACGTTCTGGGACAGTTTTCTGACACCCGCCCGGCTTACAGGCCCTGAGGCGTGGGGTACTCTCACAAGGAGTGGAAAGTTTCAAAAGATGGTGAGGGAGTACCTTGCCGATCGAACCAGCGTCCTCCGTGATTCCTCTGTGCCTTTTAATTATTGGGTATCCAAGCTGGACACTTGGAATGAACTCGCTCTGTACGCCTTGGAGGTCCTGGCCTGTCCTGCCGCTAGCGTGTTATCGGAGCGTGTTTTTAGTGCCACTGGGGGAATTATAACTGATAAGCGCACTCGCCTGTCAACTGACAATGCTGACAAGCTGACTCTTATCAAAATGAACAAGGGCTGGATTGGGCCAGACTTCTCATCACCACCAAATGACAGCAGAGTAACATAAAGTCAAATCCACTGTGTTATTTCGGGAGGTGTATTCACATGCACCGCTTCACACCCACACATGGGTATACGCTTCCTCGTTTCGGCTGTTTAATGTTCTTCTCCTTATCCTCAGCCTCCACCACCACTATACCACCAGGGTGCCAGCATTGCAAGTTCCTCCGCCCTAATTTTTGGCAGCTTTTGCTGGGAGAGAATAAGCAAATACCATGGGACACCCACTCCCCAATAATGGGACTTATGTATGTAATATGCTGTACTGCATGGCTCTTGCAAGGGGCATTGCAAGTTGCTCCGTCCTAATTTTTGGCAGCTTTTGCTGGGAAAGCATAAGCAAATACTATGGGAGACCCACTCCCCAATAATGGGACTTATGTTTGTAATATGCTGTACTGCATGGCTCTTGTAAGGGGCATTGCAAGTTGCTCCGTCCTAATTTTTGGCAGCTTTTGCTGGGAAAGCATAAGCAAATACTATGGGAGACCCACTCCCCAGTAATGGGACTTATGTTTGTAATATGCTGTACTGCATGGCTCTTGTAAGGGGCATTGCAAGTTGCTCCGTCCTAATTTTTGGCAGCTTTTGCTTGCAAGGCATAAGCAAATACTATGGGACACCCACTCCCCTGTAATGGGACTTATGTTTGTAATATGCTGTACTGCATGGCTCTTGTAAGGGGCATTGCAAGTTGCTCCGTCCTAATGTTTGGCAGCTTTTGCTGGGAAAGCATAAGCAAATACTATGGGAGACCCACTCCCCAATAATGAGACTTATGTTTGTAATATGCTGTACTGCATGGCTCTTGTAAGGGGCATTGCAAGTTGCTCCGTCCTAATTTTTGGCAGCTTTTGCTGGGAAAGCATAAGCAAATACTATGGGAGACCCACTCCCCAATAATGGGACTTATGTTTGTAATATGATGTACTGCATGGCTCTTGTAAGGGGCATTGCAAGTTGCTCCGTCCTAATTTTTGGCAGCTTTTGCTGGGAAAGCATAAGCAAATACTATGGGAGACCCACTCCCCAATAATGGGACTTATGTTTGTAATATGCGGTACTGCATGGCTCTTGTAAGGGGCATTGCAAGTTGCTCCGTCCTAATTTTTGGCAGCTTTTGCTGGGAAAGCATAAGCAAATACTATGGGAGACCCACTCCCCAATAATGAGACTTATGTTTGTAATATGCTGTACTGCATGGCTCTTGTAAGGGGCATTGCAAGTTGCTCCGTCCTAATTTTTGGCAGCTTTTGCTTGCAAGGCATAAGCAAATACTATGGGACACCCACTCCCCAATAATGGGACTTATGTTTGTAATATGCTGTACTGCATGTGACGCGCCCCCTGGGCCATGTGTACACGTGTGTGGGATGCCCGGTGCCGGGTCTCTGGGGTCTGTAGTCTCCGTGGCGGTGACCCGGTCCCGTGGCTCATGCTGGTCAAACCAGTGGCAGTCTTTCTTAGGTTTTGAGGTTAATTGTCCGACTGCGCCACCCGTGGATTGCGGTCAGGGAGTACCACCGCTGCGAGGCAGACCGCTGAGGCTGGTGTTGTGTGCGTAGCATAGAATGGGATAACTCCCCTCGGGAGGAGTATAGCCTCAGGTCAGTGAGTGTGGATGATGGGGGTGATGGTGCACGAGCGCAGCAGGAATGACTCAGAGTCTTTGCAGTGCAGTTCAGGGTCTTTACTGATGATTATAAGGTAGACCCTCCCGGGAGTACTGGCTAGTATTAGAGGCCTGGTCAGTCTGTGAGCAAGCAGGAGTTCCCCTAGCCAGGTGGAGTTGTAGGCCTCCCCGTCTGTCTGCACTCTTCCTGGCTACCTTGCTGTAAGCGGGTAGAAGTAGCCCACATCCCTGAGTGTACCGTGTAGTGCTCACCCGTATGGCTGGTGACTTGGGGCCTTCTGTTAGCCTCCGCCCCACGACGGCGGTGCTGGTCCCTTGCTTGTGACTGAGCCTCCGGGCTTCTATGGCCAGAGGACCTGAAATCCCCTGCCGGCTGGTTTCTGCTGCTGGATATGTAAGTCCTCACAGCTTCGGACTCCTGTGTCCGGTTCCTATTGTCTTCTGCCAGGGCGAGCTCTGCTCAGCTTCCAGCCCCTGGTCTTTAGCTCCTAGCTCCTACAGAGCTCCTTGCTGTTACTTTCCCTTGCTCTCACTCTGACTCTGACTGTTCTCTGACTCACTCAACCCCGCCCCAGATCCAGTTTATAAGGGCAGAATTCTCCCCTCCCAGGACTGGGGCAGGAGGATGTTGCATGTTTAAGGGATCCTGACCAGGAAACCTCCCACTTGCTCTCCGATGTAATATCTCTATTACTGTGGTGACCAGACACCTGGGGTGCCACACATGGCTCTTGTAAGGGGCATTGCAGTTCCTCATAATTTTTGGAAAGCCTTCCATTCACTGCTTAGGCCAACAGTGCACGGGAGACCCAGTTGCTATAAATCGAAAAAAAGGTTTAGTTAACGCCCTCTGACCTCCATGTCATTTCCAAGGGGCATTGGAGTGGCTCAAAATTTTTGGTAGGCATTGCACTCACTGTATGCCCTATAACTGTGTAGCCGAACTGCTCCTTTTGTTACAGAAACATATCCTACAAGACATATCTGGTTGACTGGCCTGATATTGATGTGAATGGTCCCTGTTCCTCCTGCTCTTTCTCCTTTGCCACCACCTCATCCATCATTTATCACCTGAAGCTTTGTTTTAACGGGAGTCATAGAACTGGGATAGTAGCAGGAAAACATCCAGCAATCCTCGGAGGAGGTAGGATATGCGCCAAAACGCGGACCACCTCAGGCCTAGCCGCTACTACATACATGCGCTTGCATTCCAAGAAAACAAAGCAGATGCTAACTTCTATCATCATCATCATGCTCCTCACCTAGGCACTCTCAACTCCCCTGATGGAGAAGCCAGGGCCCACCAGAGGAGTCTGGTTCTCTGGTGGGCTCGTCCAATGCTGCCCTAAAGCAGGCCAGGCTAAGAAAAGTGTGGGGGAAGGTGACAGGAGAAATCAGGGCGGCTGGGGACCGAGTATGGACACCTGGCCGCCTCCTAGCGGCTGGGGACCGAGCGTGGACACTCTGCCGCCGGGCGGCTGGGGACAGAGTATGGATACCTCGTTGCCGAAGCGGCCATGAGGTAGTGGCCAGCTTCAGCCTCCTCCAAACTAAAAGGCCCCATTTCAAGTGAAAGCTAGCAGTATGGTATTGCAGCCTGCGGGTGGGTGGGTGGTTGGCTGCATATTTTCGCTTGCATTGCAAGGAATGGGGGAGGTACAATTGAACACTGCCCTGGGACAAGGACTTGTACGGGGATAGTTGCAAGTCTGCATCTTCTGATGCGGCAAGGATCACTTCTGATGGGCACACTTTTAGACAGTGACCAGGGGGTCAGAGATGCTTCCAGGGGTCTTCCCCATGCTGATCCCTTGTCTTTTCAGCACTGTATGCATGTGTCACACAGCACATGGCCAGATAAGGTTGTAAAATGTTAAAATGACATTTCCCGGTGAACGCATTTGTCACGGTTGAAAGCAATACAAAAGTGCAAAAACGCATGAAAAATGCTACTTGTGAACATAGCCCAAGGTGTGGAGGAGTATTTTTGATTTTGGTTATTTATTTTACCTTATACACAAGTTTTTACCCTGGAAAGGAAATTCATTAACATATTTCACAGGAAAACCGTTTCAGCTTCGTTTTTGAACGTTTTATTGTGAGCCCGCAAAAGTGGCTTAATACCTCTGACCACGTTGTTGACAGCTGTGACCTGGGGGTCATAAATGCTTCCAGGGGCAATCCCCATGCTGCCCCCATGTCTTTTGAGCACTGTCACTATCGTTTTGGGCACTTTTTAGGCTTTCTACAGACTGCCGGGGGTGCTGCCGCAAAAATGCTCGGGTCTGTCATAGACTAACATTGGGCTCGTTGCTCGGGTCGAGCACCCGAGTATCACGGTAAGCTCGGCCCGAGCTTCGAGCACCCGAGCATTTTAGTGATTGCTCAACACTATCAGTCGTCATCTTGGTGAGGACACGGAAGTCTTGCCCGTTACCAGTCTGGCACCCATGGCTGACTTTATGTTACGCTGCCTTAACCGTGACCCTCGCGTTGTCAAAATGTTGGGTGACAGTCATTACTGGTTGATGACACTTTTAGACCCCCTCTACAAGGAGAACTTTCACTCTCTTATTCTTGAGTTGGAGAGGTCTACAAAAATGGGGCAGTACCAGAAGGCCCTTGCTGCAGAACTATTAAAAAAATTCCCATCTGAACACGGTAGTGGCAGAGGTCACAGTTCGCTGCCCAACTAAGGCATACAGGCGAGAGAGACGCAATTCCAATCCCGCAGAGGCAGGGGAACACTGTCAATGTTCTAGGACAGTTTTCTGAGACCTGCCCAGCTTACAGGCCCTGAGGCGCAGGGTACTCTCACAAGGAGTGGAAAGTTTCAAAAGATGGTGAGGGAGTACCAGCGTCCTCCGTGATTCCTCTGTGCCTTTTAATTATTGGGTATCCAAGCTGGACACTTGGAATGAACTCACTCTGTATGCCTTGGAGGTCCTGGCCTGCCCTGCCGCTAGCGTGTTATCGGAGCGTGTTTTTAGTGCCGCTGGGGGAATTATAACTGATGAGCGCACTCGCCTGTCAACTGACAATGCTGACAAGCTGACCCTTATCAAAATGAACAAGGGCTGGATTGGGCCAGACTTCTCATCACCACCAAATGACAGCAGAGTAACATAAAGTCAAATCACTGTGTTATTTCGGGAGGTGTATTCCCATGCATCGCTTCACACCCACACATGGGTATACGCTTCCTCATTTCGGCTGTTTTTTGCTCTTCTCCTTATCTTCAGCCTCCACGACCACTATACCACCAGGGTGACCGTGGTCCATGTTGCCAGCATTGCAAGTTCCTCTGTCCTAATTTTTGGCAGCTTTTGCTTGGAAGGCATAGGCAAAGACTATGGGAGACCCACTCCCCAATAATGGGAATAATGTTTTTAATATGCTGTACTGCATGGCTCTTGTAAGGGACATTGCAAGTTCCCCCTTCCTAATTTTTGGCAGCTTTTGCTTGGAAGGCATAGGCAAAGACTATGGGAGACCCACTCCCCAATAATGGGAATAATGTTTTTAATATGCTGTACTTCATGGCTCTTGTAAAGGGCATTAAAATCGTCTTGTTAAGCTACTGTGACCTCCACGTCTCTTCCACAGGGCGTTGATATTGTCTTTTTATTCCACTGTAACCTCCACCACTCTTCCAAGGGGCATTGATATTGTCTTTTTATTCCACTGCGACCTCCACCACTCTTCCAAGGGGCATTAAAACCGTCTTGTTAAGCTACTGTGACCTCCACGTCTCTTCCACGGGGCATTGATATTGTCTTTTTATTCCACTGTAACCTCCACCACTCTTCCAAGGGGCATTAAAACTGTCTTGTTAAACCACTCTGAACTCCACGTCTCTTCCAAGGGGCATTAAAACCATCTTGTTAAGCTACTGTGACCTCCACATCTCTTCCAAGGGGCATTAAAACTGTCTTGTTAAACCACTCTGAACTCCACGTCTCTTCTAAGGGGCATTAAAACCGTCTTGTTAAACCACTCTGAACTCCACAGCTCTTCCAAGGGGCATTGACATGTTGTTTTTAATTACCTCTAACCTCCACGACTCTTGCAACGGGCATTGCATTTCCTCCTAATTTTTGTTTGCTTTTGCTTTTCAATGCATAGGCGAACAGTAAGGGAGACCCACTCCCCAATAATGGGTAGAAGGCTTTTAATACGCTGTAATCCACGTCTGTTTCAAGGGGCATTGCAGTGCCTAATAATTTTTGGAAAGCCTTCCATTCCCTGCTTAGACCAAAAGTGTACAGGAGACCCAGTTGCTATAAATGGAAAAAACGGTTTAGTTAAGGCCCTCTGACCTCCATGTCACTTCTAAGGGGCATTGGAGTGCCTCGAAATTTTTGGTAGGCATTGCATTCACTGTATGCCTTATAACTGTGTAGCTGAACAGCTCCTTTTGGTACAGAAACATATCCTACAAGACATGTGTGGTTGGCTGGCCTGATATTGATGTGAATGGTCCCTGTTCCTCCTGCTCTTTCTCCTTTGCCACCACCTCATCCATCATTCATCACCTGAAGCTTTGTTTTAACGGGAGTCATAGAACTGGGATAGTAGCAGGAAAACATCCAGCAATCCTCGAAGGAGGTAGAATATGCGCCAAAACGCTGACCACCTCAGGCCTAGCTGCTACTACATACATGCGTTTGCATTCCAAGGAACAGAAAGCTAAGGAGGTGGATGGCCTCATGATCATGAATAATTTACTCATTGTGTAGGAGGCCGACCACTGCTGCTGTCTACCTTCTGAACTTTGTGTTGAAGCCTGATTGACCCAGGACCCGCAATCCTCTATGTCTGGAGGACGTGTTGCATCCCAGTGTCCAACTGTGTCCCGGCTTCCACAATATTAACCCAGTGTGAAGGCATCACTTCACTTGTCCACGTGTTTGTGGTTAGGCTGTCCTTCCCACTAAATGCACTGGGGAGGGCACAGGTAATGTTTTGGTATGCGCGCTTGTGTATAAGGCGCACCGGGACAAATAGGGGCGGCTGGGGACCGTTTATGGACACCCGGCCACCCCCACGCGGCTTGGGACTGTGTGTGGGCACCTGGCCGCGGGGCGGCTGGGGACTGAGTATGGACACCCGGCCGCCCCCTGGCGGCTGGGGACCAAGTGTGGACACCCGGCCGCTGGGCGGCTGGGGACTGAGTATGAATACCAGGCTACCGACGCAGCCATGACGTGGTGGCCAGATTCCACCTCCACATGCCTAAAAGGCCCAATTTCAAGTGCAAGCAAGCTAGCAGAATGGTATTGCAGCCTGGGGGTGGGTGGGTGGCAGGCTGCATACTTGCGCTTGTATTGCAAGTTATGGGGGAGGTACAATTGAACACTGCCCTGGGACAAGGACTTGCACGGGGATAGTTGCAAGTCTGCATCTTCTGATGCGGCAAGGATCACTTCTGATGGGCACACTTTTAGGCAGTGACCTGGGTGTCAGAGATGCTTCCAGGGGTCTTCCCCATGCTGTTTCCATGTCTTTTTAGCACTGTATGCATGTGTCACACAGCACATGGCCAGATAAGGTTGTAAAATGTTAAAATGATATTTCCCGGTGAATGCATTTGTCACGGTTGAACGCAATACAAACGTGCAAAAACGCATAAAAAATGCTACTTGTGAACATAGCCCAAGGTGTGGAGGAGTATTTTTGTTTTTGGTTATTTATTTTACCTTATACACAAGTCTTTACCCTGGAAAGGATGTTCCTTAACCCCTTTCCGACCTGGTCAGTAATAGTACGCACCAGGTCGGGAAGGCCGGTTCAGCGGGGGCTCTGGCAGTGAGCCCGCACTGAAGCGAGCACATGTCAGCTGATTATTGGAATCGCAATCCACCCGCGGCTGTTAACATGTTAAATCTCTGACAGTGGCATTTAACTCGCACTTCCGGGAGTCCTAAGCCCCGCCAACAGTGACCCCGTCACGTGATCGCGGGTCACCAATGGGTGGGCATGACAACTCAGGATCTGCAGCAGACGCCTGTGGTTGTCATGTCTCAATTGCTATGAGCGCCACCTAGTGGTCAGCGCTCATAGCAAGTGAGCATTTCTCCTGCATACAAGCGATCTGCTCATCGCTAGTATGCAGTAGAAGTAATCAGACAACTGCTGCTTTTAGTCTCCTCTGGAGACTATAGAAGCAAGCAGAAAGTGTAAAAAAAAAGTTTTTAAAAAAATAAAAAATATATAAAAGTTTAAGTCACCCCCCTTTCGCCCCATTCAAAATAAAATATATATATATAAAAAAAAAACCACATACACATATTTGGTATCGCCGCGTTCAGAATCGCCCGATCTATCAATATAAAAGAAGAATTAATACAATCAGTAAACGGTGTAACGAGAAAAAAATTTTAAACGCCAGAATTAAGTTTTTTTGGTCGCTACAACTTTGCAATAAAATGCAATAACGGGCGATCAAAACATCGGATCTACCCCAAAATGGTATCAATAAAAACGTCAGCCCGGCACGCAAAAAATAAGCCCTCACCTGGCCCCAGATCCCGAAAAATGGAGAAGCTAAGGGTCTCGGAAAATGGCGTCATTTTTTTCGTTTTTTTTTTAGCAAGCTTTGGATTTTTTTTTCATAACGACCTGGAAAATAATGATGGCAGGTCAGTTTTAGCAATCTGTGAACGTGGTAAAAAAAGGACCCAAAAAACAACTGTGGAATTGCATTTTTTTGCAGTTTCACTGCACTTGGAATTTTTTTCCCATTTTCCAGCACACGATATGGTAAAGCTAGTGATGGTGTTTAAAAGTACAACTCGTCCCGCAAAAAATAAGCCCTCACATGGCCATATTGAACGAAAATTAAAAAAGTTCTGGCTCTGGGAAGAAGGGGAGCAAAAAAGGAAAACACAAAAACAGAAAGACCCATGGTCGTTAAAGGGTTAACATATTTCACAGGAAAGCACTTTCACTTTCGTTTTTGAACGTTTTATTGTGAGCCTGTAAAAGTGGCTTAATACCTCTGACCACGTTGTTGACAGCAGTGACCTGGGGGTCAGAAATGCTTCCTGGGGCGATCCCCATGCTGTCCCCATGTCATTTGAGCACTGTCACTATCGTTTTGGGCACTTTTTAGGCTTTCTACAGACTGCCGGGGGAGCCGCCGCAAAAATGTTCGGGTCTCCCATAGACTAACATTGGGCTCGTTGCTCGGGTCGAGCACCCGAGTATCACAGTGAGCTCGGCCCGAGCTTCGAGCACCCGAGCATTTTAGTGCTCGCTCAACACTATCAATGATTTGATTTTTGTTTCATTCTCTTTTGTGTTTTTTCCTTGCAAGCAGATTAAGTGAAGAGAATAATACCAAAGAATTTGTGATTGCAATCATTTTCAGGAAGAAACTGAGTATTATCTGACAGAATTGCAGAGGTGCCAATACTTTTGGCCAGCACTGTATATGTAGATATAGGTATACAGTATACTAATGTACAGAAATAGCATGGGGAACAGGAAACGTTAAGACGTCATTAATATTCGTATATTAAATAGTCAAGTTCGACATTAATGATTTATATCAGACCTCAATAGAGGGGTAGTAGAACCAACATGCAAAATAAACCCCCTTTAACACTAATCGTTTTCAAGAAAATGTCAATCGATGACAGCGTTCTCACTGTTGAGGGAAATGGCTTCATGATTGATCCAAGATACAGTTATATGATCAACACGGACTTAGAGTGCAGACTCTCGGCTTTAATTTGAGGGTATTCACATCCTTATTTGAGTATGGGTTTAGGAATTGCATGTTTTTAATATGTATCTGCCTCTTTTTAAATGGACCAAAACTAATTGGACAATTATCTCAAAAGCTCTTTAATGGTCTGCATGGGCTTTTACCTCATTAATCCATCATCAATATGGTAAAGGATCTGGAGATGACTCCAGGTGTGGAATTTGCATTTGGAAGCTGTTGCTGTGAACCAGGGCTGTGGAGTCAGAGTCATTGTCCATTTTGGTTCAGTCGAAGTCCGTATAAATTGGACCAACTCCTGAAATATATAATAAATTGGATTCGGTAGTTCAATGCAGTATGTGCTGTAAATGTTTTCACAATTTGGGAAAGTTATGAAATGTCCTATAAATGTCTGTTCTATTCCTGATCTAAGGATCTTGGCTTTTAGTTGGGATAAATCTGTGCTGTACTTTATGTACATGCTCAGTAGTGAGGCAGTGCTGTGGAGTCAGAGTTGTGGGGCCAGGAGTCGGGGAAATTGAGGAGTCTGAGTCGGTGGTTTGGCTTCCCGACTCCACAGCCCTGCTGTGAACCCACAATATGTGGTCAAATGAGATCTCAATGTAAGAGTAAGGCTGAAAAAAAGATGAAATCCATTAGAGATATAGAAATGTTAAGAGTGACCAAATCAACAGTTTGATACATTCTGCCTAAAAAAGAGCTCTCCTGTGAGCTTGGAAACTCAAAAAGACCTGGACTGCCATGGAAGACAACAGTGGTGGATGACCACAGAATCCTTTCCATGGTGAAGAAAAACCCCTTCAGAACATCCACCCAAGTGAAGAAAACTCTCCAGGAAAAGGGTGTTTCAGTATCTAAGTCTACCATAAAGAGAAGACTTCATGAGAGCAAATACAGAGGGTTCACCACAAGATGCAAACCATTAATCAGCCTTAAAAATAGAAAGACCAGATTAGACTTTCCAAAAAAATAAAACCATCTAAGGAAGCCAGCCCAGTTCTGAAAAAGTATTCTTTCGATAGATGAAGCGAAGATCAACCTGTACTAACGATGGGAAGAAGAAAGTATAGAGAAAGCTTGGAACGGATCATGATCTAAAGCACACCACATCCTTTGGAAAAACATGGTGGAGGCAGTGTGATGGCATGGGCATGCATGGCTTCCAATGGCACTGGGTCACTAGTGTTTATGGATGATGTGACTGAAGGAAGAAGCAGACAGATGAATTCTAAAGTGTACAGGGCGATACTTTCTGCTCATATTCATCCAAATGCAGCAATGTTGTTTGAACAGCGCTTCACAGTACAATGACCCAAAACGTACTGCGAAAGCAACTCAGTTTTTTAAGGCAAAGAAAGACCCACAAACAAGCAACAACTGAAGTCGGCTGCAGTAAAGACCTGGCAAAGCAGCACAAAGGAGGAAACCCAGAGTTTGGTGATGGCCATGGCTTCCAGAATTCAAGCAGTCATTGTCTGCAAATGATTCTCTACAAAGTATTAAAAATGAGCAATATATTTATGGTAAAGTTAATTTGGCCAATTAAGTTTGAGCACCTGAAATGAGGAGGCTACGTAGAAAAAATGATTTCAAAGGATATTTTTGTTCCACCCCTTTTAATTAAACATGAAAGTCTGCACTTCAATTGCATCTCAGTTGTTTCATTTTAAATTAAAAATAGTGCCATGTAGAACCTAATCAACAAGATTCGGTCACTGTCCAAATATTTCTGGACCTAACTGTATATATATAATGTAATAGCTGTGGGCACCAGTAATTCTACATAGCACAGAGGACCTCAGCCCCAGTAATATGGATGGGAAGAACAAACATGATTTCCTGATCAGACAATTTCTAAATACCTGAAGAATTGTGTATATATGTGTATACTGCACACTGTCAAAATTCGGCAGTCTGCTGTCACATAGAGTGACTGCAGACTTTTCTTGTGAGACTTGATAACCCATTTAATAGCTACATTTGAGCAAAGGAAAGTTAGGGATAAGAAATTCAACATACAAACTGCTAAATATCACAATAATTCCCACATATAGTAAAAAAAGGTTTGGTATTAGACTAGCCCGTAGTAAGAGGATTTATTCTGCTCAGTAAGAGAAATCAAATATTAATCTTGTAGATGTCACGGGTGTGTCGCCACGAAGATCGTCACGATTACACAGCCTGACTTCTCGCAGCTGAGTTTTTGGTGTTTTGTGTTTTTCAGCAGTGAGGGAGTTAACTCTCTCTCTCTGTGCTAGACGAGGTCCAGCCTCGCCCAGCTGCAATCAATGCTGCAGTAGTGGGACTCCTTCAAATGCCTGCCGGTCTGTTAGGGAAGTGTCGGTGAAAGCATTTCCTACAGACAAACAGAGCGGATTGTGGTATTTTGGAGTTCTGTGCTAAGTGTATTTGGTGTGGTTTTTCCCTTCCTCGCTTTATCATTTATCTCCTTTCCCGTTGGTGTTCCCTCTGTAGTAGTGGTGTAGTTTTTGTATGCAAGGTGGTTTTTGGTTTGACCCTTGTACTGTCTCGTTCGTCTTAGTACTGAGTGTTGGCATATTATTTCCTGTCCCCTATTGTTGTGACCGGGGTCCTTCTCAGGACTAGATTACTGAGGTGCAGGGATCCTCAGGAGGTAGGGGTTACGCTGGCGGCCTGGACCTCTGTACCTTTAACAGTACCTCCAGGAAGAGGGATTAGTCAGGGCCCCAGCTTAGGGTCAGCTTAGGCCCCTGACCTCCTGTACGCAGAGTCAGTGTGACATTTTCACCGACCCACTAAGATTCTCTCCAGCTACCATGGATCCAGTAGCCAGTCTAGCTCGGCAGTTGCAGAGTTTGTCCATGGAGCTGGCGGACGTTAGGTCCAAGGTTTTGTATCCCCAGGAGCAAGCCGGACCAGAACCTAAAGTAGCTCTCCCTGACAGGTTCACTGGGGGGCGGGACAAGTTTTTTGTTTTCCGGGAGGCATGCAAGTTGTACTTTCGGCTGCGGCCTCGGTCGTCGGGGAGTGAAGAACAAAGGGTGGGAATTGTCATCTCGCTCCTACAAGGGGACCCACAATCTTGGGCGTTCTCTCTTCCCCCAGGCTCCCCGGCTCTCCAGTCAGTGGATAGGTTTTTTGCAGCTCTGGGTCTCGTATATGATGACCCGGATCGGATCTCCCTTGCTGAATCTAAGTTACGTAGGATCCAGCAGGGAGATCGTCCGGCGGAAGAATTCTGTTCGGAGTTCCGTAGGTGGGCCACGGACACCCAGTGGAATGACCCGGCTCTTAGGAACCAGTTTTGTCAAGGTTTATCCGACAAATTAAAGGATGTGTTTGCTCAGTATGACCCTCCCGCGTCACTGGAAGCCGCTATGGCCCTTGCTATTCGCATTGACAGACGGCTTCGGGAGAGGTGCGGGGCAACTCCGCCCCCTGTGATGACTCCACCTTCTACAAGGGTTCCTTATATGGAGGGTCCCCTGGTCAGTCCAGAGGAGCCTATGCAATTAGGAGGGACATCATTTCGGGGGAGGGGACCGGTGGTGCGCCATAAGACAGGAAGGTGTGTCTTCTGCGGGAGAAAGGGACATTTTATTGGGGGCTGTCCATCCCGTCCCTTGCAGAGTGAAGAGTCGTCGGAAAACTGTTGATCCCAGGTTGTGTGGTGGACGGCAATCTGGGAGTAGGTATTTCGTCCCTAGGTTCATCTCAGTTTCTCGTACCGGCGGAGGTGGTGGTGGGTACGAGAACTGAGAGGATATCTGTTCTTCTGGATAGTGGGGCCGGGGCTAATCTGGTGGACGCTCGGTTCGCCTGGGTTCAAGGTATGCGATTGAGTGAGTTGGCTAAACCCATCCCCATATTCTCGATCGATGCCAGGCCCCTCGGTCAGGGAAGTTTTTTGCAAGCTGTGCATAACGTAAAACTTCAAGTGGGGGCGATACATAAAGAACTGTTGTCTTGCTACGTGTTGGAGGGTCTTCCCACTCCTATAGTGTTGGGCCTTCCTTGGTTAACTAAGCATAACCCGGTTATTAATTGGCAATCTAGAGAGATAAGCCAATGGAGTAAATTCTTTAATAAAAACTGCATGAATACGGTCATCGGTGCGGTTACTCCTAGGGTCTTACCTCCATTTCTGGCTGACTTTGAGGATGTATTCTCGGAGAAAGGGTGTCAGGAACTACCTCCTCATCGCGAGTATGACTGTTCTGTAAAACTGCTCCCTGAGGCCAAGTTACCTAAAGCTAGGTTGTATAACCTTTCTGGTCCTGAGAGGCAGGCCATGAAGGATTATATTTTTGAAAGTCTGGCTAAGGGGCATATTAGACCTTCACCTTCACCGGTGGCCGCGGGGTTCTTCTTTGTGAAGAAGAAAGATGGAGGCCTACGCCCTTGCCTGGATTTCCGTGAACTTAATCGGATTACGGTCCGAGATCCGTATCCGCTCCCACTTATTCCCGATCTCTTTAATCAGATCGTGGGCGCCAAATGGTTCTCTAAGTTGGATCTCAGGGGGGCGTACAATCTGATTAGGATGAAGGAGGGGGATGAGTGGAAGACGGCGTTTAACACGCCGGAGGGGCATTATGAGAACCTTGTCATGCCATTCGGTCTGACTAATGCCCCGGCGGTGTTCCAACACTTTGTTAATGACATTTTTCGCTGCTTGGTGGGGCAGTTTGTTGTTATATATCTGGATGATATCTTAATTTACTCGCCGGATCTGGTGTCTCATCAGGAGCACGTTAGGCAGGTGTTACAGATCTTGCGGGATAATAAACTGTATGCCAAATGGGAAAAGTGTGTGTTCGCCGTACAGGAACTCCAGTTTTTAGGCTTCCTGGTTTCAGCGTCCGGTTTTCGTATGGACCCTGGGAAAGTGCGGGCAGTTCTTGAGTGGGATCTGCCAGAGAATCTTAAGGCACTACAACGTTTCCTGGGGTTTGCTAATTATTACCGGAAGTTCATTCGTAATTTCTCGTCCATGGTTAAACCTCTCACAGACATGACAAAAAAGGGGACGGATTTTTCTAGGTGGTCTGACAAGGCTTGTCAAGCTTTCTCCTCCTTGAAAAAATGTTTTGCCTCGGCACCCATACTCATTCAACCTGATGCGTCACAGCCATTCATTGTAGAGGTAGACGTTTCCGAGGTAGGGGTGGGAGCAGTATTGTCACAAGGTTCGTCCCCTGGTAAGTGGCATCCGTGCGCCTTTTTCTCTAAAAAATTGTCGTCCGCTGAGAGGAATTACGATGTCGGCAATAGGGAACTCTTGGCCATTAAGTTAGCTTTTGAAGAGTGGCGCCATTTTTTAGAGGGGGCAGTCCATCCGGTCACCGTCATCACCGATCACAAGAACCTGCTATATCTGGAGTCCGCAAAACGTCTGAATCCCAGACAAGCTAGGTGGTCATTGTTTTTTACCAGGTTTAATTTTGTCGTTACATATCGTCCTGGGTCAAAAAATGTAAAGGCGGATGCCTTATCTCGTAGTTTCCCTGGGGCCGGGAATACGGACGACCCGGTTCCTTTCCTTCAGGAGGGGGTGGTGGTTTCGGCAGTATGCTCTGAGCTTGAGGAGGAGGTATTGGAGGCTCAGGGGGACGCCCCTGTTGGACCTCCAGGGAGACTGTTTGTTCCAGATCAGTTGCGACAAAAGGTGATCGAGGCACACCATAACTCAGTTTTTGCAGGACACCCGGGGAGTAAAGCAACGGTGGATCTCCTCTCGCGTCGGTTTTGGTGGCCTAACTTACATAGGGAGGTGGTAACTTTTGTCGCGTCCTGTGGGGTTTGTGCGCGCTCTAAGACCTCACATACCCGTCCGTCTGGGGCCCTCTTACCTTTGAAGATCCCGGTGCGTCCTTGGACTCATCTGTCTATGGACTTTATTACGGACCTCCCGCCGTCTTCGGGTAAAACGGTCATACTCGTTGTAGTGGACAGGTTCAGCAAGATGGCACATTTTATCGCTCTTCCTGCTCTTCCTAATGCTAAAACTCTTGCGCAGGTGTTCATTGGGGAGATTGTGAGGCTTCACGGGGTACCCTCCGATGTGGTGTCAGATCGGGGGTCTCAGTTTGTGTCCAAATTCTGGAAGGCATTTTGTGCACGGCGGGGGATGCATTTATCGTTCTAATCGGCTTTTCATCCTCAGACCAATGGTCAGATGGAACGTATGAACCAGAGCTTCGAAACATATCTCCGGTGTTTTGTGTCAGAGAACCAGGAGGACTGGGCTTCTTTCTTACCTCTGGCAGAGTTTGCTCTTAATAATAGGCGGAGCGAGTCCACTGGTAAGTCCCCGTTTTTTGGGGCATATGGTTTTCACCCCCAGTTTTGTACTTTCAGTAGGGGGGGCTCTTCGGGGGTTCCTGAGGAGGAACGATTTTCCTCATCACTCGCTTCAGTATGGAGAGGGGTGCTGAAGAATCTGAATACTATGGGGAACCGATACAAACGTATGGCTGATAGGAGGAGAGTGTCTGGTCCGGACCTTAGTGTGAACGATCGGGTATGGTTGTCTACCAGGAATATAAAACTTAAGGTTCCCTCCTGGAAACTGGGTCCCAGGTTCATCAGGCCGTACAGGATCAGTTCTATAATTAATCTGGTGGCATTCCGTCTTGACCTCCCCCCTACATTTAAAATTCACAACGTGTTCCACAGATCGTTGCTTAAGAGGTATGTGGCGCCGGTGATACCGTCACCTTTACCTCCCCCTCCAGTGGTGGTTAATGGTAACTTGGAGTTCCAGGTATCGAGGGTCATTGATTCACGCTTTAATCGCCGGTCCCTTCAGTACCTGGTTCATTGGAAGGGGTATGGTCCTGAGGAGAGGATGTGGGTTCCTGCGTCGGATATTAACGCAGACCGATTAGTTCGGGCCTTCCACACGACTCACCCGGATAAACCTGGCCCTGAGGGTTCGGAGGCCCCTCGTAGAAGGGGGGGTACTGTCACGAGTGTGTCTCCACGAAGATCGTCACGATTACACAGCCTGACTTCTCGCAGCTGAGTTTTTGGTGTTTTGTGTTTTTCGGCAGTGAGGGAGTTAACTCTCTCTCTCTGTGTTAGACGAGGTCCAGCCTCGCCCAGCTGCAATCAATGCTGCAGTAGTGGGACTCCTTCAAATGCCTGCCGGTCTGTTAGGGAAGTGTCGGTGAAAGCATTTCATACAGACAAACAGAGCGGATCGTGGTATTTTGGAGTTCTGTGCTAAGTGTATTTGGTGTGGTTTTTCCCTTCCTCGCTTTATCATTTATCTCCTTTCCCGTTGGTGTTCCCTCTGTAGTAGTGGTGTAGTTTTTGTATGCAAGGTGGTTTTTGGTTTGACCCTTGTACTGTCTCGTTCGTCTTAGTACTGAGTGTTGGCATATTATTTCCTGTCCCCTATTGTTGTGATCGGGGTCCTTCTCAGGACTAGATTACTGAGTGGCAGGGATCCTCAGGAGGTAGGGGTTACGCTGGCGGCCTGGACCTCTGTACCTTTAACAGTACCTCCAGGAAGAGGGATTAGTCAGGGCCCCAGCTTAGGGTCAGCTTAGGCCCCTGACCTCCTGTACGCAGAGTCAGTGTGACAGTAGATGTGATACCTTTTTATGGCTAACAAAAATATAATGATTAGGGTCACCATGATGTGGTGGGATGTCTTTTACATTTTTTTTAATCAAAAATATGTTAACCAAGTACCCTTATTATTTCCATGCACTGCTGCTATTTATTTATTTATTTATTGCAAGGTATTTGCTCTTTTTGTTTTTCTCTAGTTGTTTTTTTTTTTAATTTAATGATGTTTCAAAGAAAGCTTTCGAGACAAGTGAGTGCTCTTTTTGTATATCTGTTTCTTCAGATATATTGTTTTACCATGCCTGATGAAAAAAACAAAGATGTTGCTTTGTTACATCATGTTATTTTTGTTAAAAAGCATCATATCTGCAAGATTATTAATTTGTGTATCTTTCTGAGAGCCATAAATCTTCATAGCAGATCGTGTTATTGAAAACTTACAATGAGCTGTTTCTCCACTAGATGGCAGTAATCTCCCAGTGGGGGGGAAATACGCTTCTAATCTTAAATGCAGAATGCCCCTCATTCTGTAATCATGTTGATTTTTCCAGAAATAAATCAGCTGTATGTTGTATGTTTCATTCTTTAATTGACCTCATGCAAATATTTTAAGTGTTTTATTAAAATTGGCCTGACACACTGGCCGTTGTCGCTGCATTATAGTAACATCACTATTTTTCCCAACTCAGCAAAAACCTAAAAGCCAGCAGGTTGCTGTTCTGTATCAGTCATCAGGGAGTGTAGCCTAATATTCCTTGACAGTGGCTACCACTACGTCCTCTGTCACTGTCCACATATCTGTAAGTAAGATTGCCTCATAGCCTTATTAAATGAATTTCCTGGATTTCTTACAAAATCTGGAAAAAATTTGATTTACTTTCTGCTTCATTCATGCCCCCCCTTATCTTTATATACACTAAGGTGGGGCCATTGTGCCATGACTCGTGTTTGGTTGCATCTAATATTGCAATAATGCCATGGAAGGTACATGGATAAATGCTCTATGTGTACACTGCCTTGTAAAAAACTACATACTGTACATTGTTCTAGATGGCAAAAAAAAAGTATTAACTAGTCTTTGTGGAATAGTGGGCTACCATTTTATGCATTTTTTTAGCATAAGCCGTCTTCTCAACAAGTATTCTGAATTTTTTTTCTTGCTTACTGTCTGCATCACCTTAATTACTACAGGTCGCATAAACAGCTGCCAGATATCGGGTTGGCAAACTGGGCAATTGCCCAAGTCTTGCCAACAACAAATCAGGAATTATCTAAGAAGTGTAATGCACACGCCCGGACTGACTGGCGTGTGCGTGTATATGTAGTGATTCCACTGGACCGTACTGGAGAGTGAATGCCTGGAGGGGTGTAACTAAGTATCCACCCGATCCGACCAAGGTCGCACGACGGCATACAACGCCAGTGCACCAAGGAGGGACCGAGCAGAGGGACCAGGTGCTACTCCAGGTCAGACCCCGGACACGGCTGTTGACCCACACCGGGGAATACAGGAACAGGCAGGTTAGGCTGGCACACAGACTGGTGGGTACAGGCAGACATGGCAGGTATGCAGACGGGTGGATGCTGGCAAGCACGACTGGTATGCAAATAGGGAGGTACTGGCAGGTACAGCTGGTATGCAGGCAGGTGGATGTTGGTAAGCACGACTGGTATGCAGGGAGGGAGGTACTGGCAGGTACGACAGGTTGGAGCACAGAGTGGATAGGACCCAGTACAGACTGGGATTCAGGAACAGAACCGCAGATGCAGTGGACAAACACAGCAGAGTGAGGCCGCCCGGAGCGGCGAGCAAGAGCAGAGCAAAACGAGACTGCCTGGAGCGGTGAGCGAGAGTAGAGCAGGACGAGGCCGCCTGGAGCAGTGAGCAAAGGGTCAGAGCAGAGCGAGACTGCCGGAGCAGTGAGCAAAGGGTCAGAGCAGAGTGAGACTGCCGGAGCAGCGAGCAAAGGGTCAGAGCGGAGCAAGACTGCCGGAGCAGCGAGCAAAGGGTCAAAGCGGAGCGAGACTGCCGGAGCAGCGAGCAAAGGGTCAGAGCAGAGCGAGACCTCCGGAGCAGTGAACAAAGGGTCAGGGCAGAGCGAGACTGCCGGAGCAGTGAGCAAAGGGTCAGGGCAGAGCGAGACTGCCGGAGCAGTGAGCAAAGGGTCAGAGCAGAGCGAGACTGCCGGAGCAGTGTGCAAAGTGTCAGAGCAGCGCGAGACTGCCGGAGCAGTGAGCAAGGAGTCAGAGCAGAGCGAGACTGCCGGAGCAGTGAGCATATGGTCAGGGCAGAGCGAGACTGCCGGAGCAGTGAGCAAAGGGTAAGAGCAGAGCGAGACTGCCAGAGCAGTGAGCAAAGGGTCAGAGCAGAGCGAGACTGCCAGAGCAGTGAGCAAAGGATCAGAGCAGACAAGAACCGCCGGAGCGGTGAACAAGGCAGAGCAGGCAGAAACCGCCGGAGCGGCGAGCAAGGCAGGGAAGAGGGGACAGGGCTCTGTTCACACGGAACAGACAGGAAGGGAAAGGCAGAACCAGATACCCACAGGGTACTTGCAGTGAAGTAGCGAGTGGACCACAAACTCACAAACGGAAGTACAGTGACAACGAGCAGGAGTTAGGTACGAGTTCAGACTCTGCAGAAAAAGGGAAGATATGGGCGTAGAGAGAAACGGGAAACAGGCTGGAAGATGGTTAGGGCAGGAACAGACACTGGGAAAAGACACTCACAACAGATCTAGGTATACGGCCCCTAGAGGGCAGAAGGAACAGGCTAAGAGCGTGTTCACACGGGCCTGGAAATACAGCCTCCAGGAAAGGCAGCTGGCTAGAGAACACAGACAGGACTCAGTTCAGACACAGGAACTGATACCGCAAGGCAGGAAACATAGACAGGACCTGGCACATCTGTGACTAGAAGCCAACTGACAGTACAAGATGCTCAGGCAAGGATTCCAGGGAGGAGCTGGGTTAAATACCAGGTGACAGACAGCAATAGGCTGAGGAAGCATCAGGGGTGTGTCTGCAGTAGCTATAAGAAACAGGAAGTTCAGCGGGCGTCGCCCTAAGCAGACAGAGCAGAGCAAAGCAGACCATATGGAAAGAAGCCAAAGTAATAGTCTGGACTGGAAATCAAGTGCGCGCTCTTGCACAGTGGGAGATGGACCACTATGCAAGGACGCCGCCAGGTATGTTACAAGAAGTAAGCAATTAAGCATACACTGCCTGCATAGATCATCAGGCATTAACAATTACGTGGTAGTAACGTCTCAGTAAGAAGACAATATGCCATACTTTAATGACCGCAATGGTCCTACTTCTGAGACCGCAAATGTTGTTGAGCATGAAGAGGCCATGATGCTGTATCCCCTTCAAACCTTTTGCTTTACACAGGGAGTTCCTGGCTACCTGCTGCGGCATAGCTCCATTTAGGAACCAAAGGCAATTGCAACTGGTGAAAAGTGTTTGGGTCTGCAAGCATTCATTGTGGAAAAGGCATTCTCTGTGTATCTTCGCTAAGTGATCAGGGACCACTTAAAGCACTTTTTGTATGTACACACCATCCCAAGTTCTCAGTAAGATGTCTGTTTTTTCACATTTGTGTTCTAGTTGTGATGTTCATTGATAGAACACGTACCCTTTATGGTCTATGGGGCTGTTCACAAATCCGTGTTTGTTTGTGGAATGTGTGTCTGTATAAAAAATAATGAAGACGTCTGATTTTTATCTGCGTCACTGATGAAAAGTACCAATACAAGTTTGAGTCCGTAAAAATCACAGACAGCACCTGGATGGCATCAGAGGGCAGTCCACATGCAGTCAGTGATTAACATTGCAAAGGATAGAAGAATCTTTAATTTATTTATCCACACGTGATAATAGCTTATGATACACCGATACTAAACACTGACACTGACCAAACACTAATAAAACTAAGACCCAAAACACTGATGACACTCACACCATTTTTTTCCCCATATTTGTAAAAAAAAACATGGATTTCTGAATGAGGCCGTAGTATGCATCCCAGATTTGTGGATCATTTCTGCATCTGTACTAATGACAGGAAGAAGCCTTCCCACTACAGATTAACAGATTGTTTGTTTGAAATTTGAATTTGACATCTAAGCCGAATTTTCTCCTATAATATAAATTTGCGCAAATCACATTGTTAAAGAGCCTCTAATTGCCTGGAAAATAGGTGTAGAAAATTTTGAGTTCCTCTTAGTCAATTGAACACATTTTGAGATCTGTAATGCAAACACAGCCTTTTGTCCAGATAATTTTTACCCATCTGGCTATGGAAAAACAGATGGTAACCAGAAGTTAACACACTGCAATATCAGACTTTTTAGGCTACTTCAAAGGTATAAATAGTCTAAAAAATGTCCCTTTTGAAGGGCAGATGCATGCATCGCTGTTGATTATTAGTGATGCAAACAGAAGAAGCCGTGGCATTTTCAAATAGTTGGTTGCAACTATTATCCCTGTTTGGAGAATATACAGCTTTGCTAAATGAAGATGTAATTGTTTTTCTAATAAGCCATCCAAATTTTTTTCCTTTAGTTAGGAAGACAAAATAGATGTTCTGCTTTAAATGTGAAGAACTAATGGCCTCTGAATTAAAAGTAAAAAAAAATAGGGGTTCGCAATGGATTTGCTAATCACAAAATGTTTAGGCAATTAAAAAAGGCTTTTTATCAAGCCATCCAAAAATTATCCCCTTTTTTGGGGAGAAAAAAAGTTGTATTGTTTTGAACATCAAGTTATGGCTAGTTAACCAGGAGTGGAAATTTTTTGGGGAAACTGGTTTGCTAATCAGGAAATGATTAGGCAGTCACAAAGGTTTTTTTATCAAACCTTCCCAAAAATATCATTTTTTCTGGAGACAAATTAGGAGTACTGTTTTAAACATGAAGAAGATTTGGCTGCCTTTTTAAAATCTAGCCCTATTTTGAGAGCTGCCCCTTGAGGGTACAAAAGCACGATAGTATATTTCACTGCATAAGTAGTACTGTCTAGCACTTTAAAAACAATGCGCAGCCATGAGATCTGTAATAGGCATGGTTGAGCGGGGGCCGCACAGTAGACAGTTAGGACTGGGCAGGAGATGCTTGGCAGTTTCAGACCAGCAATGACAGCCCTGGCTGAAGCACTATTGTATAGCACTAGCTGGTGAGTGTTTATTTAGGATAAATATTAGCGGGAATACATTGCTGATTCTACTCAAGTGCTTACTCACAAATTTTGTCTCCTCTTCAAAGGGCTTTAGTAGGTGACACACATTCCTCATTAGCTGCCAATGTTTGATCTCCAAGTAACCCGTGCTCCAATTTGCGCTGATCGTACAAATGCTGCAAGATACACAGAGTCAATTTCCAGTGGGTTGCGATTTCACAAACCAGGTGGTGCTATGGTAGCCCTTTGGCAACCACCTGCAACTTGACAATATACAAGTTTAGTTGACAAACCAGCGGATGACTGAGAACATATGGTTGTTTCCTCAACACAGAATCTGAGATGGACATTTGCCGTTTTGACTGAGAAGATGAAAGCGCACTCGGAGTACGGCACTCAGTAGAGGAGAATGCGGCGATGATGGTGGGATAATCACACTGAACAGGTGGTACCTAAGGGTTGCGTCTTGACTGACAAAGACATGGTAGAAAAAAAGAGGGGAGGAGGACAACTTGAGGCTTCCTCTGACTGTTGGTTCTATATTGTGGTTTCCCTGAGGAAGAGGTCCGTTTCACCTAGAAACGTGTTGGGAATGAACTGCAACCTACTACTATTCATCTGAATCCTGTGAATTCTTCACCAGCAGCGCAGCATACTCCCATTTCTCTTTATGTTATATAACCACGTCGGTAGGTAAACACTTATATTTAAGTTTCAGGATTAGGGAGCCTTCTCTTTTAAAAAAATTAAATAAAACGACGTCTCAAAATATAGGGATCAACTTTCATTTACAAACAGAAACGAGCATTGAATTCAGAATTTTGATTTAATAGTAAAATCTACAATGAGTGGTTTAATACTGCCTTTGCTGTCTGTCACCCTGTAATAAAGCAGCTATTAAGGTGCTGATGCTGCAGTTTATCTCAGATGTATTTATTCTGTCACGCACTATGTGAGTGGTGATGATGAGTCACTACAACAGTTCACTGTATATCACTCCTATTTTCAAACTGATACATCAGCACTGTACACCATAATCACATTTGGTCTTTTTTTATCCTTATCCTTTTGTTCTCTGATCTCCTATCCCTACCTAGTACAAGCATAAAATGGCATTCATTGGCCGGCCTCTATGTTTTATACTGCCTGTAATAGCGCCCTGATTGGCTGTACTACACCATGTGATCAGATTGCTGCAGGGCATTATGGAGAAGCCATGCTGGCATGCCTGATGCCATTAGCCCACTCACTGTGCAGCATGTGTGAAATGACACCGGGCATTTTTTTTTTTTGACAATCCTCATGAATGGAATCGCATTTTGTTCGGATTTGCATAGAACTGCAAACTTCAGGAAATTCAACTGGAATTTTATCTTTTGCAGTGGTGTCATCGTGAAAGCACACACAAAAGTTGTACGTCCTGGCATGATGACATCATCATGCGGCTCTTGCCCCACCTGAACTCCGAGCACCTGAACTCCATGCTACTGTATCACCATATATAGAATTATCTAGAATATTGGTTAGATACGATATAAAGGTATTATTTAGGCATTGTATGACAGTACTAATCAATCATGTGATATTAAAATTCCGTATCGCGCATGGAGGACAGGAACCGTAAATGTTTGACATGGATGTAGAGAAGATGAGGGGAGACTTTGTATTTTGGTGTTTGTATGGGGCAATGTGATAAAAATTTTATTTTAGTTACCCTTTTATGACATGTACCGTACGTGCAATGCCTTGAAAAATGTGAATTTTCCACATTTTTTCACGTTACACCCACAAACTTAAATGTATTTTATAGGGATTTTATGTGATATACCAACACAAAGTAGCAAGTATTTGTGAAATGTAAAGGAAATGCTGCATAATCTTCTAAATATTTAAAAAAATATATAAATCTTAAAGTAGTGATGTGCATTTGTATTCAGCCCCCAAGTCAATACATTGTAGGACCACCTTTCATTGCAATTACTGCTACAAGTCTTTTGGGGTATGTCTCTACCAGATTTGCACATCTAGAGACCGAAATGTTTGCCCATTCTTCTTTGCAAACTAGCTCTAGCTCAGTGAGATTGGATGGAGAACGTATGTGAACAGCACTTTTCAAGTCTTGCCACAGATTTTCAATGGGATTTAGGTCTGCACTTTGACTGGGCCATTCAAATACATGAACATGCTTTGATCTAAACCATTCCGATGTAGCTCTGGCTGAATGTATAGGGTCGATGCCCTGCTAGAAGGTGAACCCACTCCACAGTCTCAAGTCTTTTGCCGTCTCTAAAAGAGATGAGCGAATGTGTTTGAAAAGCGATCGCCAATTTCAAATTCGGCACGAATATGGTATATTGAGATTTGTGATCGGAAACATGAGCATTTTTTATTAAAATCTGCAAAATTCGGTAAAAGTGCATGAAATTATTGCGTTGCCACTTAAGAATTTTTAGCACTTTGGCTTGGATAGTGGTGGTGTATGATGAGCAGGGGGATGTGTTTGATGAGGGGAAGGGGTGGGGAGAGCTCACAGGAGCGGCGTGCTTATAATAATTTTTTTTCCCTAACTTTATGTGTGCAAATTGCGTCTAGTCAATCAGGGCGCAGGAACCATCCATAATGTCCAGACACAAGGGCTTGTGCCATTGGCTGCTGAAATCACATGTTCCTCTCTATATAAAGAGCGGACATGTTGTTTTAGCGCCATTTTGTGATTATAACAGGTCAGAGAGGCTACTCCTAGCTAGGCGGTTGCTTCTAACTCAGATAGTTTAGATAGCTAGTGTCCTGTGTGGCTGTGAAATCGACCTTCCAGCAGATTTTTTTTTCTTGTGCCATTAGTGAGGTCCAGACAAAGACAGCACAGCGCATTTCATAGAAGTCTGTTGGGCATTGCTTATTGTACTCCATACACCTTTAAAAATCTATTTTTTTGTGTGACAAACATGATACAGTACGCCATATCTCACCTTGTCATTTTGTGGCAGTGAAATTCGGCTGTATGCTCATGCAGAGTAACAAATCTATTTTTTTCTGTGACTAACATGATGCAGCACGCCATAGCCCACCTTGTCATTTTGTGGCGGTGAAATTCAGCTGTGTGCAAAGCTGGTGCAGAATAAAAAAAAATATTTTTTTCTGTGACATACGTGATACAGCAGACTATATCTGAGTTTGAAATTTCTTGGAGCATATCTTATCTGTTATACTGGCCTCATCCACACTAAAAAAATACTTTCCTCTGTTACTAACGTGATATAGCAGGCTAGATGTCAGTTTGAAATTGTTTGGAGCATATCTTCTATGTTATACAGGCCTCGTCCACACTAAAAAAATACTTTTTTTTGTTACTAACGTGATACAGTAGGGCAAATCTCAGTTTGAAATTGTTTGGAGTATATCTTCTATGTTATACAGGCCTCATCCACACTCAAAAAATACTTTCTTCTGTTACTAACGTGATACAGTAGGGCAGATCTCAGTTTGAAATTGTTTGGAGAATATTTCTATGTTATACAGGCCTCATGCACACTAAAAAATACTTTCTTCTGTTACTAACGTGATATAGCAGGCTAGATGTCAGTTTGAAATTGTTTGGAGCATATCTTCTATGTCATACAGGCCTCATCCACAGTAAAAAAAATACTTTCTTCTGTTACTAATGTGATACAGCAAGCCATATCTCACCTTGTCATTTTGTGGTGGTGAAAATCAGCTGTATGCAGAGCTCATGCAGAGTAAACAAACATATTTTTTTCTGTGACTAACAGCAGGGGAGATCTCAGTTGAAATTGTGTGGAGCATATATTCTATGTTATACAGGCCGCATCTACAATAAAAAAAAAATATTTCCTCTGTTAGTACCGTCACACAGCAGGCCAGATGTCAGTCTAAAATATTTGGGTGCTGATATTGTTCTCCACACAGTCGTACTCATGGTAAAATCGAAATTGATTTTCTTGCTTCCATGGTATATCAATCAGGCTATTTCTCATCTTTTTATTCTTTGGTGCAGATATTGTTCTTACAGGGGTACACATGATAAAATCGAAATTGGTTTTCTTACTACTGTGGTATATAAAGCAGGCTACATTTCATCTTTTAATTCCTTGGTGCTGATATTGTTGTCCTCCGCACACAAGAGCTGATGAGTGGGCATGGATAGTTTAGATAGCTAGTGTCCTGTGTGGCTGTGAAATCGACCTTCCAGCAGATTTTTTTTCTTGTGCCATTAGTGAGGTCCAGACAAAGACAGCACAGCGCATTTCATAGAAGTCTGTTGGGCATTGCTTATTGTACTCCATACACCTTTAAAAATCTATTTTTTTCTGTGACAAACATGATACAGTACGCCATATCTCACCTTGTCATTTTGTGGCAGTGAAATTCGGCTGTATGCTCATGCAGAGTAACAAATCTATTTTTTTCTGTGACTAACATGATGCAGCACGCCATAGCCCACCTTGTCATTTTGTGGCGGTGAAATTCAGCTGTGTGCAAAGCTGGTGCAGAATAAAAAAAAATATTTTTTTCTGTGACATACGTGATACAGCAGACTATATCTGAGTTTGAAATTTCTTGGAGCATACCTTATCTGTTATACTGGCCTCATCCACACTAAAAAAATACTTTCCTCTGTTACTAACGTGATATAGCAGGCTAGATGTCAGTTTGAAATTGTTTGGAGCATATCTTCTATGTTATACAGGCCTCGTCCACACTAAAAAAATACTTTTTTCTGTTACTAACGTGTATACAGTAGGGCAAATCTCAGTTTGAAATTGTTTGGAGTATATCTTCTATGTTATACAGGCCTCATCCACACTCAAAAAATACTTTCTTCTGTTACTAACGTGATACAGTAGGGCAGATCTCAGTTTGAAATTGTTTGGAGCATATCTTCTATGTTATACAGGCCTCATGCACACTAAAAAATACTTTCTTCTGTTACTAACGTGATATAGCAGGCTAGATGTCAGTTTGAAATTGTTTGGAGCATATCTTCTATGTCATACAGGCCTCATCCACAGTAAAAAAAATACTTTCTTCTGTTACTAATGTGATACAGCAAGCCATATCTCACCTTGTAATTTAGTGCCGCTGAAATTCAGCTGTGTGCACAGCTGTTGCAAAGTAAAAAAAACCTAGTTTTTTCAGTTGCTAAAGTGATACAGCAAGCCATATCTCACCTTGTCATTTTGTGGTGGTGAAAATCAGCTGTATGCAGAGCTCATGCAGAGTAAACAAAAATATTTTTTTCTGTGACTAACAGCAGGGGAGATCTCAGTTGAAATTGTGTGGAGCATATATTCTATGTTATACAGGCCGCATCTACAATAAAAAAAAAATATTTCCTCTGTTAGTACCGTCACACAGCAGGCCAGATGTCAGTCTAAAATTTTTGGGTGCTGATATTGTTCTCCACACAGTCGTACTCATGGTAAAATCGAAATTGATTTTCTTGCTTCCATGGTATATAAATCAGGCTATTTCTCATCTTTTTATTCTTTGGTGCAGATATTGTTCTTACAGGGGTACACATGATAAAATCGAAATTGGTTTTCTTACTACTGTGGTATATAAAGCAGGCTACATTTCATCTTTTAATTCCTTGGTGCTGATATTGTTGTCCATACAGGGGGGTACACATTAGTGATGAGTGAGCATTAAATGTGCTCAACTTAGTGGTTCAGCGGTTTCTCAAAACCTATGCAGATCTGCCAGAGCTGCTTGTTAAAGTAGGCCGCGTATGTCCTCATTTCAGAAAGTCAGCTACAGCTTTCACCACCCTGGCAGTGCTTCACCAGCGTTTGCAGCTTCCAGCTCATTGACTGATGTTTGATGTCACCACACTTTGGAAATCAATGTTGCAGATGTTGAGGACTCCAAAACTTTGCCGCCCTCCAAAACTTTGAGGACTCCACCAAGATGGTGAGCGGCAATGAGGCCATAATTAGCATCACCATCCCGCTTTTCTGTCTACTGAAACGCTTGCTGCTCACAATTAAATAGAAGGCATTGCAGGCGGAGCAAAGAACTATACAGGGTGATGCTGGACTGGGTGATAATGAAGAGGAGAACATGGACAGTCGCCCTCTTGGTGAAGACAGGGAAGTCTTGGCTGTCTTGGAAGTCTTGATACCCCTCTTTCAGTCAGTGGGAAAGCTGTATGAGTTTTGGTTAATGATGACCTTCAGTGAGCTAAACCGTGGCTTTGCTTATGCACGTTATTTCTCAAAATGCATTGCAGATCAGGCCATTGCCCAACTCTGTAGTCATGAAATTTAAAGTGTAAAGAAAGATCTTTGTGTGTCGAAGCACTACCGAGAAGTGTGAGCTGATGTCGGACGGGCTGCCATAGCTTATGGAACAAGCTGCATTAGAGGACTTCCTGGGAGAAATGACAGCCGGAGTAGATATGGTTTCCCTCTATGCCAGTCCTTTCACCGACTTAAAGAATATGGCTGTGGTGAAATACAACTCTCACCAAGAAACAGCCCTGGCTAAGAAAAGTCTGTGTGAAGGTTCCCGGACACTGTATGACTGCTTTTTTCACTGTGGACTGGCTCCAACAATCTAGAAGACTTAAGATGCAATCTGGCACCTTGGCAAAGACCAATTCTGTTCTCCCTCTGATATATAGCAAACAGGTCATGCTGGAGAAACTTGCACCTACTGGCACTGTGTCTTCAGATCGTTTTGTGAGAAACTCTTATTTAGGCAGCCAGTCTACCAAATAAAATTCCTGAGATATGGAAATTGTGGATGGCTTCGCTTCTGGTACTGGGTGCTAATACCAAACCATGGCATTCTATTCACTGGATATTCCTGGCTGGTTGGAGACAAGCTCGTTCCTACAGAAAAGTACCAGCAAGCTAAGGAAATGGTGGCCTCCATCATCATGAAGGAGTTAGCTCGTTGTGTAGAAGACCAACCCCCGCTGCTGTCTACCTTGTGAACATTGTGTTGAAGCTTGCAAGGTTTAAGAGGTTAAATTGGCGAGTCTGGTTTTTATACTAAAGATCCTGCTGTGTTTTTATAGTTTTAAGTGAGCACACAGAGACTGTGGTTTCTGCAGCAGCGCATTCAGGCCGGGATAGTGGCAGAGAAATTGCTGTAACATCAGGTTGAGGATGCGAGCCATGCAAGGCATGTGTGTGAGGTTGCCTCGGCGTAGGGCCGCCGCCAGGTTTGCACAGTTATCGCACACGGCCTTCTCTTGCTCCAGGTTCAGTGGAGACAGCCATTGCTCAAACTCGGCATGGATAGCTGTCCACAACTCTTGATCAGTTTGACTGCGATATCCAAGGCCTATTAATTGAAACACTGCCTGATTGCAGTGAGCCCTGGCTGCGCAGAACGGAGGTGGGGGGGATTCTATCTGCACTGTTGGAACGTGTGTCTCAGAAAGGCAAAGGTTGAGGGCACAGATGGAGGCCCTTCAGATGGTGGAGGATAAAGAAGCACTGGAGGAAGTGTTGAATGCAAAGGTATATCCCGCAAGCCTTGGGGATTCCAAAACTTGGTGTCTAGTGGTTTAGTTCTCCATCCCCTGGTGTGTTGTAGTTTAGTTTTCCAACCCCTGTTGTCTAGCAGTTTAGTTCTCCATCTTCTGGTGGGTAGTGGTTTTCAGTGGGTACGGAAAGTATTCAGACCCCTTTAAATTTTTCACTCTTTGTTTCATTGCAGCCATTTGGTAAATTCTAAAAAGTTCATTTTTTTTTCTCATTAAAGTACACTCTGCACCCCATCTTGACTGAAAAAAAACAGAAATGTAGAAATTATTGTAAATTTATTAAAAAAGAAAAACTGAAATATCACATGGTCATAAGTATTCAGACCCTTTGCTCAGACACTCATATGCTGTCCATTTCCTTGTGATCCTCCTTGAGATGGTTCTACTCCTTCATTGGAGTCCAGCTTAAACTGATAGGACTTGATTTGGAAAGGCACACACCTGTCTATATAAGACCTCACAGCTCACAGCGCATGTCAGACCAAATGAGAATCATAAGCTCAAAGGAACTGCCCAAGGAGCTCAGAGACAGAATTGTGGCAAGGCACAGATCTGGCCAAGGTTACAAAATAATTTATGTATTACTCAAGGTTCCTAAGAGCACAGTGGCCTCCATAATCCTTAAATGGAAGAAGTTTGGGACCACCAGAAGTCTTCCTAGACCTGGCCGTCCAGCCAAACTGAGCAATCGTGGGAGAAGAGCCTTGGTGAGAGAGGTAAAGAAGAACCCCAAGATCACTGTGGCTGAGCTCCAGAGATGAAGAAGGGAGATGGGAGAAAGTTCCACAAAGTCAACTATCACTGCAGCCCTCCACCAGTCGGGCATTTATGGCAGAGTGGCCCGACGGAAGCCTCTCCTCAGTGCAAGACATATGAAAGCCCGCATAGAGTTTGCTCAAAAACACATGAAGAACTCCCAGACTATGAGAAATAAGATTCTCTGGTCTGATGAGACGAAGATAGAACTTTTGGTGATTATTCTAAGCGGTATGTGTGGAGAAAACCAGGCACTGCTCATCACCTGCCCAATACAATCCCAACAGTGAAACATGATGGTGGCAGCATCATGCTATGGGGGTGTTTTTCAGCTTCAGGGACAGGATGACTGGTTGCAATTGAAGGAAACATGAATGCAGCCAAGTACAGAGATATCCTGGATGAAAACCTCTTCCAGAGTGCTCTGGACCTCAGACTTGGCCTAAGGTTCACCTTCCAATGACCCTAAGCACACAGCTAAAATAACAAAGGAGTGGCTTCAGAACAACTGTGACCATTCTTGACTGGCCCAGCCAGAGCCCTGACCTAAACCCAATTGATCATCTCTGGAGAGACCTGAAAATGGCTGTCCACCAACATTCACCATCCAACCTGACGGAACTGGAGAGGATCTGCAAGGAAGAATGGCAGAGGATCTCCAAATCCAGGTGTGAAAAACTTGTTGCATCATTCCCAAGAAGACTCATGGCTGTACTAGCTCAAAAGGGTGCTTCTACTGAATACTGAGCAAAGGGTCTGAATACTTATGACCATGTGATATTTCAGTTTTTCTTTTTTAATAAATTTGCAAACATTTCTACATTTCTGTTTTTTTCAGTCAAGATGGGGTGCAGAGCGTACTTTAATGAGAAAAAAAATGAACTCTTTAGAATTTACCAAATGGCTGCAATGAAACAAAGAGTGAAAAATTTAAAGGGGTCTGAATACTTTCCATACTCACTGTAGCTCTCCATCCCCAAGTGCTCTGCAAGTCTTGGGGGTTCTAAGACTTGTGGGGCAGCCCATTCCCTGCCTGCCCCCACAGCCACTAGAGTCACCCAGTGCCAGTCAGCGAGATGTAACACCCCTGGCCATGCTTGCTTGTCCAGGTATCAGTAGTGAAATGCACCCTGTCAGACCTAGATTTTTTCAAGGAACAGGTGATGTTGTCTGCAACATGCTGGTGTAGTGCAGGCACAGCTTTCTTAGAGAAGTAATGGCGACTGGCCAACTGTTATTGGGGGACTGCTGCGGCCATCAGCTTTCAAAAACCGTCTATATCCACCGGGCGGAATGGCTGCGTTTCAGTGTCCAACAGATAAGAGATGGTGAAGTTCAAGCTCTTTGCTTTGGCATGTGTAGGAGGAAGCAATCTTTTACGTGACCACAACTGTGGGATTGAGGGCTGGCTGCTGTGCTGAGAGAGGGTGAAGTAGGGTGAACACGACAAGCTGCTGGACTGAGAGAGAGGTGAAGATGGAGATGTTACGGTGGATTGAGAGAGATGGGGTGTGCTCGGTGTCTGAGATCAGTCAAAAACAGCAGGCATGTCCACTTCCATATCAGCTGGCGGACTCTCACTCCCCCTGACTTTAGCGGGTAAACAAGTGGAGGTTCTGCGGTCAGAGACCTGTGTGAAAACACTTACCATCGTGATGGAGGAGGAAGAAGCAGAAGATGCAGTTGATGGGGCAGCCAGTGGTTGTCGAGGCCCGCTAATCTGCATTTTAGCACAGTGAGATTTCAAGATTAACGCATGTTGATTGCGCATATGCCAGTTCATGCATGTAGTAGTCAAATTATTAAAATTTTTTTACTCTACTGTGTCGTTTTTAACAAAGTTGGCAGATAACGTGAGTTGCCATTTTTTGAGGTCTCAAAAAAGACCCAGGCTAGGCAACTAAAGACCCACGAGCGCTCCTGGCCACTGCCAGAGATGGGGCTGAGGATGCAGTGCTTATGGTTGCATAACTCTGTGCGGGAAGCCGCAACTTAACCTCCTCGTCTTCCTACTCCTCCACCTCCTCTGCTGAGCTACTCAACTGCATGCTCCTGGGTTCACACCAAGTGGGATCTACAACCTCATCGTCATCCTCTCTGTTCTCCCACTCCTTGCCCTGAGAATCATCCTCCTTCTCTTCCTGCCCTGACAGCACAGTATGGTCCGCGTGCACCTCAAGTGTCCGAGTCTCATCAGGATCACCTCCACCCCCAGGGGTTAACGTCTGGTGACAAGGTTTTGGATTCTGCTTGGACCCTACTTCGTCCAGCCCCAGATCAACTGAAAAAAAATTTGAGCATTTCTACACATGCTTTCCCCCTCTTGAGTCTGTGAAGCTTTGGATCAGACCTATGATGCCCCGGAATAGAATGTGTGAACAGCTCTGGAGACTCATTTGTGGTTCTCCACAGTCAGTTGGGCAGTTGGAGAGTTGTGACGCGAGTGAAAACAAGGGTAATTGGGGTGCCACCTCTGAGGACTGTACTGTGTGTGATATTAAGGTGGAGGAAGAGGAGCAGAGGTCACTTGATGCAGCGCTTGTCATCTACTGGAGCACATGTTCTTTCTGGCCCTCACCTATAAAGCATACCGCTGTCTCGGCATTACATACTTGGCCATATCTTGGATCTCTTCATACCTAACTGACTGGAAATGTAGTGTCTCCCACTCACACACCACCTCTTCATTTCGCCCCCTATGTGTCGGTGTCCCCCAAGGTTCAGTTCTAGGACCCCTTCTCTTCTCCATCTACACCTTCGGCCTGGGATGGCTCATAGAGTCTCACGGCTTTCAGTATCACCTCTGTGCTGATGACACACAAATCTACCTCTCTGGACCTGATACCACCTCCTTACTAACCAGAATCCCACAATGTGTGTCCGCTATTTCATCTTTCTTCTCTGCTAGAGTTGTAAAACTTAGCATGGATAAAACCGAATTCATCATCTTTCCTCCAACTCATTCATCCACCCCAACTGACCTATCCATCAAAGTCAATGGCTGCCCACTCTCCCCAGGCCCGCAAGCTTGACTCTGATCTGTCCTTCAAACGTCAGATCCAAGCTCTTTACACTTGCTGCCAACTCCAAAATATCTCCGGGATCCGCACATTCCTCAACCATGAATCTACAAAAACACCAGTGCACGCCCTCATCATTTCCCGCCTCAACTACTGCAAGCTCCTGCTCTGTGGCCTCCCTTCTATCACTCTCGCACCCCATGAATCTATCCTAAACTCTGCTGGCCGACTAATCCACCTGTCACCCCGCTATTCCCCTGCTTCTCCCCTCTGTCAATCCCTGCGCTGGCTCCCTGTTGCCCAGAGACTCCAGTTAAAAAGCCTAACTTTGGCATACCAAGCCATCCAAAACCTAAACCTGTCTCCTCCATACATCTATGACCTAGTCTCCCTGTACTTACCAGCATGCAACCTTCCATCCTTACAAGATCTCCTTCTCTACTTCCCTCTTATCTCTTCTTGCTACAATCGCATACAAGATTTGTCCCATGCATCTCCCCTACTGTGGAACTCTCTACCCCAACACATCAGACTCTCACCTACCGTGTAAACCTTCAAAAGGAAGCTGAAGCCCCACTTCTGACAAGCGTACAATCTGCAGTAACCCTCTCTCCAGCATACCGCTGCACGACCAGCTGTACTCTCACCTACTGTATTCTCACCCATCTCTTGTAGATTGTTTGTGCGCACTCGTGGATAGGGTCCTCTCTCCTCTTGTACCAGTCGGTGACCCTTTTTCTCATGTAAAGCGCCATGGAATAAATGGCGCTGTTATAATAAATAATAATTATTAGTGATGATCGAGCATGCTCGTTGCTCGAGATTTACGAGCATGCTCGGGCGAGTACCTATTATCTTCAGCATGCTCGGGAGTTAAGCTTTCGTTGCTTCGTGAACATGATTTGCAACTGTTTGACTGCTTTAATACATGTGAGGAATGCTGGAAAAACAGGCATTCCTCACATGTATTAAAGCTGTCAAACATTCGCAAATCATGTTCACGGAGCGACGAAAACTTAACCCCAAAGCAAGCTGAAGATAATAGGTGCTCGCCCGAGCATACTCGGAAATCTCGAGCAACTAGCATGCTCAATCATCACTAATAATTATAGTACTTGTACTCTGGGTCAATTTATGCCAATTTCCTGGTGTCTGCCACTAATTTGATGTGCTTTGGCATCTTTTGTGCCCATTTGAAGGTGTTGTGTATGCGTTTGGTTTTGCCCCCCATTGAATCCAATGGCATTCGGCTATGTTCGACGAATATTCGACGAATAAATCGGGGAATATTGCAAAATCAGCGATATTAATCCGAACCGAACTTTGAAATATTTGCTCATCAATAAGTCTCTAACAGGTTTTCCTCCATGATTGCCCTGCATTTAGCTACATCCATCTTCCTATCAGCTATGATCCAGCTTCCTTTTTCCTGCTGAAGAAAAGCATTCCCACAGCATGATGCTGCCACTACCATGTTTGATGGTGGAGATGGTGTTTTCTGGGTGATGTGCCGTGTTAGTTTTCCACCACACATAGCATTTTGCTTTTAGCCCAATAAATTCTACTTTGGTCTAATCTGACCAGAGTGCCTTCTTCCACATGTTAGCCGTATCCCCTACATAGTTTTTCGCAAGCTGCAAACAGGACTTCTTATTGCTGGCTTTCAAAAATGGCTTTCTTCTTGCCACTCTTCCATATAGGCCAGATTTATGGAGTATACGACTAAGGGTATGCTAACTTTGGCCTTTAAAAAATTGGTCCCATTCTCATCCAGGAGAGTGGGATGATTTTTTCTCACGTGTCATCTGTGTGCTGTCTGTATACTATCCGTTTTTTTACTCAGCAGCTATTAATCATTTACAGGACCATTTACAGTTTCCTATGCTATAGAATTGTAATGTTTCCTTAAAATGCCATTCTGATGGTCCTTATGCCATGCAATTTTTTTCTCCCACTATGCAGACTTTGAAGTGAAATCGCAGCATGCTGCAGTTTTTTTTCTCCTGCTGAACACAGCTGAGAAAAAATACATAGATCGGAACTGCCTCTTTGAATAACATAGGTCTGAGTGCAATCTGATTTTTTTGGATTGTACTCCTCCAATTTATACGCTAGTGGTTGTCCTGTGGACAGACTCTCCCACCTGAGTTGTGAATCTCTGCAGCTCCTCCAGCGTGATCATGGGCCTCTTGGCTGCTTCTCTAATTAGTGCTCTCATTCTTTCGGATGCCAGTTTAGGTGGATAGCCATGTCTTGGTAAGTTTGCAGTTGTGCCATACGCCTTCTATTTTTGGATGATGGATTGAACAGTGCTCTATGAGTTGTTTAGAACTTGGACTATTTTTATAACCTAACCCTGCTTTCCTCTTCTCCACAACTTTATCCCTGAACTGCTAAGGCCTTCACAGAACAGCTGTATTTATACCGAGAATAAATTACACACAGAGTGGACTCAATGTATTAATTATGTGACTTCTGTAGGCAAATGGCACCTCAGGATTTTATTTAGGGGTATCGGACTCCAGGAGACTGAATACAGAAGCACGTCACAATTTTCAGATTTATTTTTTTTAATAATTAGAAAATTATGCATCATTTCCTTTTCATTTCACAAATACTTGCTATTTTGTGTTGATATGTTACATGAAAATCCCAATAAAATACATTTAAGTTTGTGGGTATAATGTGAAAAAAATTGGAAAAGTTCACAGGGTACAACACTGTATAACCCATTTAAAATGTATTTTGGGGGTGAATGACTCCCTTTAAATCCTATTCTAGGATCGACCTCATTTAGAAAAAAATATATAGTTATAAATGAAAGCACAGAAACTCGCAGTCACCTGAGTCAGAGAAAGAAAATGTAAATGGGGAGAAAGTGAAATAGACTGGAGCTACAACAGTAGAAAGAAGAGACTTTGTGGTGTCATGTATAGAGATGAGCGTTGTTCTACTCGAACTGTTCGCCAATCTCAAATTCGAGCTGTTTTGGGCGGTGTTCGAGCCGTTCGGCGAACACGAACAATTTGAGAAAAATTCGGCTGTTCGAGGTTATGTTCGATAACTGTTCGTGCACCAAAATCATAACTGGATTTTTTCTCAGTAATGATGAAAATTAATGTTAATACGCAGTTTGAGTGTACAGCGGGGTGGGGGGAGGGGCAGGGGATGGATCTCTGCAGGAACAATGAAGATCTCCATTTTTTTTTCTCTTTCCCGCATTTGCAGTGGGGAGGTGCAATCTGTCAGCCTATCAGCAGCGCACACACGGAGCGAAGTGCTTTTTTTCACACAAGCAAGGGCATGTGTCATTGGCAGTGTATGTCACATGTCCTTGCCCTATAAGACCAAGCCATTTTCCCCGTCGCCACCATTTTCTCACTGCTGCAGCTGCGTGTTAGACGGCACCGCTGTTGCTGTGTGCGCTATACCTTGTTAATTTCAAGCCAATTTTCGCACAAATATACAGATAGCTTGGGAGTAGGGAATAGTTGTGATTGCAGTCCTTTTAAGGACTAGGTTACAGCATTTCCTACGACTTTTATCAGGGAGGTCTGTGCTCTTAAATAGATAGATTGTGGGAGTAAAGACTAATTGTAATTGGAGTCCTTTTCAGGACTAGGTTACATGAGTTCCTATCAGTTTTTGCCAGGCAGGTCTGTGCCAGTGCTGTGCAAGTTTTTTTCACAGCATTTGGCTGAATCTAGCAAAGCTAATCCTTTTTGGCCTATTGCAGAGTGTGTTAGTCAGTGGAGTAGCCTATCTGTGTTGCAAGATATAACACCTGTGTATAGAATACCAATTTTTTTACTGCACCTAGTGAAGTAAAATCTTTTGGGCATAGCATCATTCTATTAGTCCATCTATACTGACCTCCATCAGGTTGCAAACTGAATATAATTTTTTTCTGCATCTAGCTCTGAAAAAATATTTGGGCTTCTAGCAGTGTGTGGGACTTGGTCTATTAGTCCATCTATACTGACCTCCATCAGGTTGCAAATTAAAAATAATTTTTTTCTTCATTTAGCTCTGAAAAAATATTTGGGCTTCTAGCAGTGTGTGGGACTTGTTCTATTAGTCCTTCTATACTGACCTCCAGCAGGTTGCAAATTGAATATAATTTTTTTCTGCATCTAGCTCTGAAAAAATAGTTGGGCTTCTAGCGGTGTGTGGGACTTGGTCTATTAGTCCATCTATACTGACCTCCATCAGGTTGCAAATTAAAAATACTTTTTTTCTGCATCTAGCTCTGAAAAAATATTTGGGCTTCTAGCAGTGTGTGGGACTTGGTCTATTAGTCCATCTATACTGACCTCCATCAGGTTGCAAATTAAAAATAATTTTTTTCTGCATCTAGCTCTGAAAAAATATTTGGGCTTCTAGCAGTGTGTGGGACTTGGTCTATTAGTCCATCTATACTGACCTCCATCAGGTTGCAAATTAAAAATAATTTTTTTCTGCATCTAGCTCTGAAAAAATATTTGGGCTTCTAGCAGTGTGTGGGACTTGGTCTATTAGTCCATCTATACTGACCTCCATCAGGTTGCAAATTAAAAATAATTTTTTTCTTCATTTAGCTCTGAAAAAATATTTGGGCTTCTAGCAGTGTGTGGGACTTGGTCTATTAGTCCATCTATACTGACCTCCATCAGGTTGCAAATTAAAAATAATTTTTTTCTGCATCTAGCTCTGAAAAAATATTTGGGCTTCTAGCAGTGTGTGGGACTTGGTCTATTAGTCCATCTATACTGACCTCCATCAGGTTGCAAATTAAAAATAATTTTTTTCTGCATCTAACTCTGAAAAAATATTTGGGCTTCTAGCAGTGTGTGGGACTTGGTCTATTAGTCCATCTATACTGACCTCCATCAGGTTGCAAATTAAAAATAATTTTTTTCTTCATTTAGCTCTGAAAAAATATTTGGGCTTCTAGCAGTGTGTGGGACTTGTTCTATTAGTCCTTCTATACTGACCTCCAGCAGGTTGCAAATTGAATATAATTTTTTTCTGCATCTAGCTCTGAAAAAATAGTTGGGCTTCTAGCGGTGTGTGGGACTTGGTCTATTAGTCCATCTATACTGACCTCCATCAGGTTGCAAATTAAAAATAATTTTTTTCTTCATTTAGCTCTGAAAAAATATTTGGGCTTCTAGCAGTGTGTGGGACTTGTTCTATTAGTCCTTCTATACTGACCTCCAGCAGGTTGCAAATTGAATATAATTTTTTTCTGCATCTAGCTCTGAAAAAATAGTTGGGCTTCTAGCGGTGTGTGGGACTTGGTCTATTAGTCCATCTATACTGACCTCCATCAGGTTGCAAATTAAAAATAATTTTTATCTGCATCTACAGTACCTCTGAAAAAATATTTGGGCTTCTAGCGGTGTGTGGGACTATTTGTATTAGTCCATCTATACTGACCTCCATCAGGTTGCAAATTCAAAATAATTTTTTTCTGCATCTAACCCAGCCAATAGTTTTGGCCTAATACCACAGTTTGGCCACTCAGCTCTGCTCGGTTACCATCCATTGTTTTTTTGTGCAAACAACTCCAGAGTTGTGAATTAGTTAACCACCAAAATGAGTGGAAAAAGGCCTGCTGCTGGTGGAAAGGGGAATAGGCGTGTTGGGAAGGGGAAAAAAGGTTGTGTCCGTGGGGTAGGTGTTAAAGCAACAGTAACATCTGCAGAAGAAAGACCATCTTCCAGCCAAACTAAAATGTCTACTTCTTTTAGCGGACAATGTGATAAGATCCCTTTCTTACGGCCACGCCAATCGCTACAAATTCCAGATGAGGCACAAAAACAGCGGGTGCTTCAACGGATATCAAGTGCTCCTTTAAGTGGGCTCTCCTCCACATCAACTTCAACATCACAAATACTCCAGTCCTCAAAGGTGTCACCCAAATCGCACTTGCTTCCTCAAAGCTCCCAAATCTCCAGCTGCCCGTCTGAGTATGAGGTAGAACAGATGGTTGAGTCTGCAGAGCTGTTTACTCATACTATAGCCTGGGAATCAGAGGTCGACTCCAGCGCTTCTGTGAATCCAGACGAGGAAATGATCTGCACTGATGCCCAGAATCTTTATGAGTCGGATCCAGGACCAGACGCAGAAGGTTCTGACCATAATGTAGACCCTCATTCCCAAACTGTAACTCCTGTTGGTGGAGACAATGAGGAAGACGATGATAAGACTCAAATACCTGATTGGAGCGACAACTTTAGTTTTTTGTCAGGGCAGGAACAGGTTGGCTCTGAGGACGACGGGTGTGATAACGCACAGGGTGATGATGATGAGGTCGGAGATCCCACTTACTGTCAACCCACAGTCAGCCAAGAGATGAGGTCAGCAGAGGAGGTGGAGGAAGATGCTAGTGACGACGAGGTCAGGTTGCGCCTTCCTGGACAGAGACGTAGTACTGGAAGCACGTCAACAACTGCATCCTCAAACACAACTCTGCCTCTCACCACAAGTCGTGGTGGCTCTTCAGGTCGCATGGGTGCTAAGCCTTGCATAGCCTGGGCATTTTTTCAGATCGATAAAGATGACCCAACTCGTGTTATCTGTAACATTTGTCAGCAAAAGCTAAGTAGAGGCCAAAAAATACATAGTTTGAGTACTTCATGCATGAACCGGCACATGGACATGAAGCATAAGTTGCAGTGGGAAGCTCAGTGTGCTACAATGCGGCCTAGCCGGCCGGGCCAATCACCGTCTGCCATATCTTGTGCATCCGCGGCCTCTTCATTCTCTGTGACTGGGGGGACAGCAGTCACACCTGTTTTGGGGCGCAGACCTGCCACCTCTTTACCCGCAACAGCCAGCGTGATTGGCAGGTCATCATTTTCTTTGGAGGTGGTAACACCAGCTGGTGTTGAGCGCTGTCCGACATCGATAGCACCACCTTTGGATCAAGGCAACCTAACATGTCCGCCTGCATCTTCCTCACAGACCGGCAGTTTGCCGGGGACACCCTTATCAACCCCGTCTAAGCACAATAGCCAGCCCTCGGTCCCTCAGATGTGGACAAGTAAAAGACCATTTCCTCCTAGCCATGAGAAAGCTAAGAGGTTGAATTTCACCATCTGCAAGCTCTTGGCTACAGAAATGCTGCCTTTCCGCCTGGTGGACACAGAGGATTTTCGAGACCTTATGTCCGTCGCAGTGCCCCAGTACCAGATGCCCAGTCGGCACTACTTCTCAAAGAAAGGTGTGCCTGCGCTCCACCAGCATGTCGCACACAACATCACCGCTTCTTTGAGAAACTCTGTGTGTGACAGGGTGCATTTCACCACAGACACTTGGACGAGTAGGCATGGACAGGGGCGTTACATGTCGCTGACTGGGCACTGGGTAACTATGGTGACAGCAGGACAAGGGGCTGCTGTCCAAGTCTTGCCGTCCCCACGAGTTGTGCGTCAATCCTCTTTATGTCAAAGTTCCTCCACTGCTTCTGCCTCCTCAACCTCCTCTCGGTCTTCCACCTGCACCCAAAGCCTGTCTGGTCATGCCACAAGCTTTCTAACTGCGCAGAAGGGATCCTGCACACCTCCTTACTATGCTGGCAGTAGGGCTCAACGTCATCAGGCGGTTTTTACATTGAAATGTCTGGGAAATGTGAGTCACACAGCTGAGGAGTTGTGGTCAGCTCTGGAGAACCAATTTCATGAATGGTTGTCTCCACTGGACCTGAAACCAGGGAAGGCCGTGTGCGACAATGCTGCAAACCTGGGTGCGGCCCTTCGCCGGGTCAATGTCACACACGTGCCTTGTATGGCTCACGTGTTGAACCTGGTTGTCCAGCAATTTTTAGCCCACTATCCCAGACTAGATGGCCTTCTGCAGAGGGCACGGTCGCTGTGTGCTCACTTCCGCCGTTCGCATCCCGCAGCTCAGCGACTTACATCTCTACAGAAGTCGTTGGGCCTGCCACTTCACCGGCTAAAATGCGATGTGCCTACCCGGTGGAATTCAACTCTGCACATGTTGCAGCGACTGTGGCAGCACCGACAAGCCCTGGTGCAATACGTTCTGACGTATAGCCTGGGCCAACGAGATTCAGAGGTGGGGCAAATCACGCTGGAGGAGTGGTCTCAGATCAGGGACCTATGCACCCTTCTGCACAGTTTTGAAATGGCGACGAAGATGTTTAGTGCTGACGATGCCATTATCAGCATGACTATTCCGGTGATTTACATGCTGGAGCACATGTTAAACAGAATTCGGAGTCAGGTGGTGGCACAAGAGGAGGTGGAGGAAGTAGAGGAGGAGGAGTTGTATGCGGAAGGGCTAACATCTGCAAGGTCCAGACGGTCGGCAGCACCAAGGCGGCAGGCATGTGAGGGTGGGGGAGATGGTTTTACCAGGGCGCATGGTAGCAGCCAAACTAGTGAGGAAGGTGCAGGAGCCCAGGAAGAAGTGGAGGACGAACTGATGGAAGACTCATCAGATGAGGGAGACCTTGATCACATTTCTGTTGTGCGAGGTTGGGGGGAGAGGACAGAGGAAGGAAGCATGATTGTTACCTCGCCACCAACACAACAGGGACTTGGTGCTCCTGGATGCGCAACACACATGAGTGCCTTCTTGCTGCACTACCTGCAACATGACCCTCGAATTGTGAGAATTAGAAATAATCCTGACTACTGGGTTGCCACACTGTTAGATCCCCGGTACAAAAGTAAATTTGCAGAAATTATTCCTGCCATAGAAAGGGATGCACGCATGCAGGAGTATCAGCAGAGACTGTTGCAGAATCTTACATGTGCTTTTCCACAAAATACCAGTGGTGCACGTAGTGAATCTCACAGTTCCAACTTGCCAACCGTGGGACCGTCAAGTGTTCAGCACTCAAACCGTAACAGAACCACAGTATCTGCTGGTAACATCAATTTTGCGGAATCATTTCACCACTTTTTTAGCCCATCCTTTGCAAGGCCACAGGAGACAAGAAGTCTGACACATAGTCAACGCCTAGAGACGATGGTACAGGAGTATCTCCAAGTAAACATTGAAGCCACGACTGTGTCACTGGACCCTTGCTCTTTTTGGGCTTCCAATCTGGATAAATGGCCGGAGCTAGCCACTTACGCCTTGGAGATCTTGTCATGCCCCGCAGCCAGCGTTCTGTCTGAACGTGTGTTCAGCGCTGCTGGTGGTGTGCTGACAGATAAGCGCACGCGGCTCTCCACTGATAATGTAGACAGACTCACGTTCATAAAGATGAACAAATCATGGATCCGAAACGACTTTTCTACCCCTGTGTCATCCTGGGGAGAGTAAAAGCTTGATGATTGGTTAAAATCACCCTACCAACCGTTTTAAGCTTTCAAATTACTAATCATGTTTATCTGTATCTTGACTGGAAAATAATTTGGGCTTTGTAGCAGTGTGCAGCACTGATCCTATTAGGCCATCTATACTAAAGCTTCACCAGATTTAAAATTAAAAATAATTTTTAGCTGCATCTAGCCCGGAAAATAATTTTGGGGCTCCGAGATGCGCAAGGCACATAAGTGCCTTCTTGCTGCACTACCTGCAGCATGACCCTCATATTGTCAGAATTCGAAGTAATCATGACTACTGGGTTGCCACACTCTTAGATCCCCCAAACTTTTCGATCAACCTTTTCATTTTAATAAAGACCAAAAAAATGGTCATTTTTGAAATTATAAGCATTAGCAGGTTGTTAGAAACTGAAATCAAACAGTTTTCAACTCAAAACTTTATTCTAGGTGATGTTACATTTTCACATAGGACCCCTTGTTCGAAAGGAGCTTCTGAACTCTCTCGTCCATTGAATTTGTCAGGTTTTGGATGGTTTCTGCTTCAATTGTTTTGCATGAGGACAGAATACCCTCCCAGAGCTGTTGCTTAGATGTGAACTGCCTCCCGCCATCATAGACACTCCTTTTAATGATGCTCCAAAGGTTCTGAATGGGGTAGAGGTCAGGGGAGCATGGGTGTCACACCATAAGTTTGTCCCCTTTTATGCCCATATCAGCCAGAGATGCAGATGTTTTATGTGCAGCATGAGATGGTGCATTATCATGCAGAAAAATGATCTTGCTGTGAAATACACGGTTCTTCTTCTTGAACCATGGCAGGAAGTGCTGTTTGAGAAAATCCACATACATTATGGAGTTCATCTTTAGCGCCTTCAGGGATCCTAAAGGGGCCGACAATCTCTCTCCCCATGATTCCAGCCCAAAACATTACTCCACCTCCTCCTTGTTGGCGCTGTAGCCGTGTTTGCGTGGGGTGTCCATCAACCAGCCATCCTCCACTCCATCCATCTGGACCATCGAGCGCTGCACGGCACTCATCCGTGAACAAAACAGTTTTGAAATCAGTCTTCATGTAATGTTTGGCCCACTGGAGCCGTTTCTGCTTGTGTGAAGTGGATAGAGGAGGTCGACAGGATGGCGCATGCACAGCTGCAAACCTCTGAAGGACCCTGCATCTTGTTGTTCGGGGGACGTTGGAGGCACAAGCAGCTTCAAAAACTTGTCTGCTGCTATGACAAGGCTTTTTTGCCGCTGCTCTTTCAACCTGACGTAATTGCCTGTAGGAAAGAGTCCTCAATTTGCCCTTATCAGCACGCACACGTGTGTACTGTGAATCAGCTACATACTTCTTGATTGCCAAGACACTTCATCCTGATCATCGCACAATGTTGATTGTAGTCATGCCTTGACCTAAACACTCCACAATTTGTTGCTTCTCAGCAGCCGACACATCCTTTTTCTTTCCCATTTTGGCAGAAAATTTAGGCTGCTTAATAATGTGAGAGAGACTTCTTAAGTAGTCTTGCCTTTCATTGGACACACCTGCCAAACTAATTAGCACAGGTGTCTGCAATTGCTTACAGTGATATAAAGAGCCCTGACACACATCACCATCAATGAGTTTAACTGACAAACAAACAAATTCTTCCCTTATCACTCCTAAACACTTTTTGTATAATAATTTGGAACGCAGTGTACATGTGCTTTTCCACAAAACACCAGTGGTTCACGTAGTGAATCTTACAGTTCTAACTTGCCAACCGTGGTCTGTATGGAGTTGTTCAATAAAGGGCCCAAAATTAAGATAACATAGATGGGAGAGGTCTCTATGAATAGGAATTCCTAAGTATTTGATACCCTGTGAGGGCCAGGCAAAGGGAAAGTTGGACTGGATGGAATCCTATATGGATTTGGGGAGGGAGACATCAAGGGCCTCAGACTTCGCTGCATTGATTTTAAAATTTTACCATGTAACAAAGTGATCTATTTCAGCCATAACAGCATGGATGGATATATGTGATTGAGTGATATATACTAGGACATCATCAGCAAATAGAGAGCACTTGTACTCGGTGCCTCCCACCTCAATCCACCTAATATTGGGGTTATGGCGAATTGATGAGAGCAGGTGCTCCGTCACTAGGATGTATAAGAGAGGGGACAGAGGACATCACTGCCTTGTCCCATTGGTGATTGTGAAAGGTGATGAAAATGTTCTGACGCACCCCCTGGGCCTTGGGACACCCGGAGCCGGACCCTTTTTGGTGGATGCTGGTGGTTGTAGTCTTCGTGGCGGCGACCCAGTTCCGTGGCTCAGGGCGGTCAAACCAGTGGCGGAACTATTTATGTGGTTTTCATGTTTAAATGTCCGACTACGCCACCCGTGGATTGCGGTCAGAGTGAACCGCCGCTACAGGGCAGACCACTGAGGCTGGTGTTGTGGGTGCAGCAGAGCGTAGCATAACTCCCCACGGGAGGAGTATAGCCTCAGGGCAGTGTATGCGGAGGATGGGGGTGATGGTGCAGGGCAGCAGCAGTAACGACACGGAGTCAGTGATGCAGTTCAGGGCCTTTACTCACAGTTCTTATTATCCAGACAACGTCTGCAGGTAACGGCTGCCCACGTCGTACTGTGCTCACCAGGTGAGGGGCTCAGACAACTCCCAGATAACTTTGGAGCACTTCACAGGACCCCCTTTGTGTGTCCTTTGTCTGGCCTTTCTTACCAACACTTCTGTCCGGCTGCCTCGGGCCTCCTCTTGGTAAACTTGGCGCCAGTTTCCCTGACCCTATGTGGTGCCTTCCTAGCGGGTGTAGCGAGGGGCTGCGCCACATAAAATGTCAGAGCCTCCGGTTTCTAGCTGAGGGTCGTTTCCTGCCTCCACTAGTTCGGGGACCGGTCTCCCCCTTTGGCCTGACCCCTCCACGCAGGTGGATTCGGGCGTGCGGTGGTGACTCGCCCGTCCGCACCCCTGGGATCCCTTCATTCCTCGTTCCTGGAGCCTTCTCCGCTCCTCTTCCTTCCTTCTCCCTCTTCCAGGCCTGGGCCTCTGTTACTAGGCCCGCCTCCGGAGCAGAGCTCATGCAGAGCCCCTGCTCCCTGCCACTTCTGCTCAGACTTCTCTGCACTGAACTAAGATGGTGCCCACCTTTTATACTCCCTTCTCAATGCACCCAGGAACTGCTTCCTCCCTGCTCCTGCACTACAGGGTTCCCCTTCCTCAGTGTTCCCTCCCCCCACTCCAGCCAGGGACAGGGACTGTCGTGCCCATCTCAGGGGCATATTGGTCGCCCTGCCCCACGGCAATGTGGTGTAATGCATGCAGGTGTCGGGTCCTGATCCACACTCCATCCTTACCTGAGAGTGAGATATCACACCTCTGGGTGAGGTGCAATACGTCTGTAGCAACCGAGCCCTCAGGGTGCTACAGTTCCATTTATCTTCAGCCTAGGTGACGTATTGCGATACAGGGCCGTGATTTTGGCTATAAAAGGGTCCCCTAGACCCCTACCCCAAGCTTTTTAAGAGAATCATATATGGCGTGCCAGGAGACTCTATGGAATGCTTTCTCAGCATCCAACGAGAGTATCTAATTACAAATTTTTAACTGCATCTAGCCCAGGAAATACTTTGTGCCTAGTAGCAGTGTCTGCTAGTGAGCGGATTATCCCGGCTGTTAAGCAAGCTGCACCACCTGTAGTTTAGACACTTAATTTTTTCAAAGGAAATGCTTCGGGACCATGGGATACTTAGTGAAGAGCATCAGGAGGCACCCCAAGGCATAGGGGCTGGGACTGGCAGTAGGATGCCTTGCGGTGGACAGCCGAGCTCGATCCTTATAAAAGCTTTTTAACTGCAGCAGCTTTAGTGGACGCTACTGGAGCTGGAATTACCGCGGCTGCTGGCATGAGACTTGCCCTCCAATAGATCCTTGTAAATGGATTTAAAGTGTATTCATTCAAATTAGAGAGACAATTTAAATTAAAAAGCTTAGAGCTGCCTCCACCACAGGGGGGCTCGCTCGACCCACCAGCGGACAGGCACCAGTATTGGGAGAGGGGGGCTGGCCGTCAGGGTTCACCGCGGCTCTGGCACAAACCCGGCGACACGGAGGTGGCACGGGCAGGAGCGGACTGGCCGTGTCGGCTTCTCACTTTTTGGATTTTAGAAGGGCATGACATGCCTATATCTGTGTCTCCCCCTCCTTTTACTCCTCCACCTCTTTTATTTTCGCATGACTATATGTACTTGTCACTTTTCCATGTGTTAGTTATGTCTTCTGAGCAGTTTGTCAGCTTTTGGACACCTTTGAAGGTGTTCTCTATGTGTTTCTATGTGTTTTTGTTTGCCTGCCATTGGTTTTAACGGTGTTCGAAGGTGTTCGACGAACAGTTCGACGAACAGTTCGGCGAACACACGGGTGTTCGACGAACCGAACCGAACTCGAACACTACGGGGGTGGCTCAACACTAGTCATGTAGTAACATCACGAACACACAGTGACCTTCAAGGCCTGGTCATGGCCAGAAGTCCCGGCCTAGGGTGAACAGGTCAGGATATATGGCTCACGGGGAAAATAAGAGGTGACTCCAAAAAATGGCGACTGAGCAAATTTACAAAAATCTGTAATCTTAAAAATGCTGACCTTTTTGTATTTTTGAGTAGAATGAATGAATGAATTCGCTATTCTCTAGTAGTCACACCAAATATAGATTTGATTTTTCTTTTATTCATTCACTTTGCATTTTGTTAATTTGAGAAAAATAAACTATTAACACTTCTATTCCATAAATCATTTTTATTTTGCTTTTTTTTTTCCATAAGGGGCTAAAAGTTTTGCACAGTAGTGTAGGTTAAAATCCTGTTTCACTAGTAGAATTATTAGTGCGGATATGGATGAACAGCTCATTTGATTAATCATTTTTTAATCTTTCTGTCCTTAGCAGCTCCATAAGCAATTGTACATATGGCCGTTAGCCAGGCCAAAGTCTCAGTAAAATCCAATCCCTAGTTGTGTCCCTGTACTGGTCTAGACTATCCAATGTCCCATTGTAATTGGTCTCTTTCCCCCGTGTGTCATCTGACACTCGGTCCTGGCTCCTCTCAGGTTAAGTGCTTCTTTTTTCTGAGGTATAAGTCCTCTTTTCATAAGTCAGAAATGTGATCTTTTTTCTCTTGTTTAGGTACAAAACATGGGCCGGGGCAGAGAAGTCCCACAGTTCTCATTATAGCATGCTTTTAACTCTTAATATGTGACTATGTAGTATTTTAGACTGCTCAGTTGTGGTAAGATGATATGTTCTGATTTGCCAGACTTTATTACTCACTACTTTTTTCACAAGGTGTTTTAAGACAGAAAATATCAAGGCATATCAAGAAACGGCCGAAAGTTTCAGAAAGATAATCATGTAAAAATACATGGAAATAGTTGTTGCAGCCAAGTAATGCAAGTATTGGGGCAAATAATGAGGCAAAATGAAGCGTTCCAAGTGTCTATATGTAAGCTGTTAGAATTCTCTGCCTGGGCTCGGATATTGAGGAGAGGGCAGTGTTTTTCTACATCAGGCCAGCACAGCCTTTTCTAGTCCAAGCAACACATTGTCAGATTACATTAAAGGGACTCGACCAGGTTCACTGTGTCTGAGCCTTTCATTTGCGCTATTTGTCAGGTTTACCAGGTATGTAACTGCACAAAGACGAAAAATGTAGCTGCACTCCGCAAGCTCCAAGATGTTCACAAAAACTGAATATAGCCATTATTGTGAATTTTACTATTGCTATTTTTACTATACATATAAATGTCAAGTTCTTAGAGCACATTTAGGTTAAACTGTTTATCTGCTAACACAGGGTGACCTCTTCAGGTTGATCTCTATACTTAATAAACTTATCTCTCTTAGGCTGATGTCTAGATCAAAGTTTTTATCTTCTTAATATATTGCAATCATAATATTATATAGCACTGTGTACTTACAATTGCTCATTTTACCCTTCTACATAGTTAATTCTCTTTTTCATTAGATCTATGACAAAACCTTTGCACAAAACCTTATTAACAACAGACTAGCTGAATCCTTCTAGGCTCTATTTAGAAATAGGAAGTCTCTTTTCCCTTCATGAGTCATCATTAGAACTACAATTTTATATCACCTCAAACTCCTTGGCAGGCCGGCTAAGCCTCCTCTTCAACTGCTAAACCAACTGCTCTGCTCATCCTCCTGACAATGCACTCTCTTGCCAACTCTCATCAGAAGTGACATCATTTGCGGGGTCGGTGCTGGTCTCTGCTGGCTTGTTCTTTACTTACACTGTGCAATGACAGTGCGCTCTGTTCCCGGCTCTGCACTTCTGATCAGTGCTGGCGAAAGAGTACTGTGCATGGAGAAGAACAGTGCGCAGTGTCAGGAATCTACTGAGCATCTGTCAAAATTGACAACCGAAGCATGCCCAGTAGAGCAGGACTAACCCAGCCCCTGAATCTGAGGTCACTGATGATGCTTCATTTCAGAGAGGGGGAAAGGTTCCGGCAGTAATACTAAGATTCTTAAATGTACCCTAATCAAAAAGGAAGTAGTAGAAAAAAAAATAAAGCTGTTAGTGTTGTTAGGGAAGGATAGGGAATTTTTAATCAAAGTATATTAAAAAAAATAGATTATGACATTAAATAGAAATTTAAAGATGAAAATAAAATTTAGTTTTGGACCACCCTTTGAATAGCCTGTTTAACCCCTTTCTAGCCCATGACGCACTAATACGTATCTGTGCCCTGGGACTTATGAGCCTTAGTACGTCTCGGTGATCTCATCCGCGCATAGGCTGTGCAGGCGAGATCACCGCCAGGTGTCAGCTGACACCCGGTATTATGTGCAGGGAGTGGTCCCTCACCGCTCCCTGCACATTAACCCCCGAAATGCTGCGATCGAAATCGAAAAATGAAAAGAATAATAAAAAAAAAATATATATATATATTGTACCCATAAATAAATAATCTTATGGAAAAAAAAAATAAACCAATAAAAGTACACATATTTGGCATCGACCTGATCTATAAAACTGACCCACTAGTTAACTCTATTAGTGAACACGGTAAAAAAAAAAAAAAAAACGAAGCAAAAAGCGATGCTTTATCATCATAACTCCAAACAAAAAATGGAATAAAATTCGATCAAAAAGACGAATGTAAATAGAAATGGTATCGCTGAAAACGTCATCTTGTCCCGCAAAAAAACAGCCGCTATACAGCTCCAACGGCCGAAAAATAAAAAAGTTATAGCTCTCAGAATATAGTGATGCAAAAACTATTCTTTTTCCTATAAAATAGTTTTTATTGTGTAAGGCTATGTGCCCACGATGCAGAAATGCTCCGGATTTTTTCCTGAGCGTTTCTGCATCTCCCTGGCAGAAAAAATGTATGCGGATTGTACATGCGTTTTTCCTGCCAGAGACATGCGGATGTGAAGCGTTCTTCACATGCATTTCCGCATGCGGGTTGACAAGCGCTTTCCAAGCGATTTTAGCATCACTTGGAAAGTGCTTGTCAACTTGGTCACACTATATAAATCCATGCAACCGGCATGGATTTATATAGTGTGACCCCACAGAATGGTTAAAAATAAAAAAATAAATCTATACTTACCTTCTGATGGCCCCCGCAGTCTTACTTCGCTCCGTCCTCGCTTGCCAGCAGCTCGCGGTACACTGAAGGACCTGCCGTCACGTGACTATGACGTCAGCGCAGGTCCTTCAGTCCATCACGAGCTGCCGGCATGGGAGGACGAGCGCACCGCGGGCCATCAGAAGGTGAATATAACATTTATTTTTTATTTTATTCTTTTTTTCACAGGTTCTATGGTACCCGGGTCCGGAGGAGAGTCTCCTCTCCTCCACACCCGGGTACCATCCGCACATTGAAACACGTGGAATGTGCATCTACATATGCAGTGATGAGTAATCCATGCGTTTAAATGCAAGTCAATGGCGGTGAAAGCGCAGCGCTTCCGCAAAATAATTGGTAGTGCTGCGTTTTTTTCCGCAATGATAATCTGCGGATTATCATTGGGGAACATGGCAGGCCTTCTAACATGCGTTTTTTAAGCGTTTCTGAAGCGTTTTTGCCGCTGCGGAAACGCTTAAAAAACGCATCGTGGGCACACAGCCTAAAAGCGCCAAAACATTAAAAAAAAATATAAATGTGGTACCACTGTAAACGTACTGACCCGAAGAATAAAGCTGCCTTATTAATTTTACCACACGCAGAACGGCATAAAAAAACAAAAACAAAAAACAATTCCTGAATTGTTGTTTTTTGTTTATGCTGCTTCCCATAAATCGGAATAGAAAGTGATCAAAAGATGTCACGTGCCCAAAAATGGTAGCAATAAAAACGTCAACTTGTCCCGCAAAAAATAAGCAGTCATATGACTGTCGGACAAAATATGGAAAAATTATAGCTGTCAAAATATGGCGATGCAAAAACTAGTCTTTGCAAAAAAAAGGGGTTTTAGTGTGCGACAGCTGTCAATCATAAAAACCTGATATGAATCTGGTATCACACTGACCCGAAGAATAAAGTCGTCTAATCACTTATACCGCACGAGGAACGGCGTAAAAAATAAACTCTAAGGTTAGGGTTAGGGTTGTGTTAGGGTTAGGGTTGTGCAAGGGTTAGGGTTGTGGTAGGGTTAGGGTTAGGGTTGTGCTAGGGTTAGGGCTAGGGTTAGGGTTGTGCTAGGGTTAGGGTTGGGCTAGGATTAGGGTTGGGCTAGGGTTAGGGTTGGGCTAGGGTTAGGGTTGGGCTAAGGTTGGGGTTAGGGTTGTATTAGGGTTGGGGTTAGGGTTGTGTTGGGATTTATTCAGAAGTAAAGAAAAATAATGACGACGATATGGCAACTAGTGTTGAGCGCAAGTGCTCGCTACTTGAGTTTGCATCGGGTGCTCGGGTATGCACCGAGTATAGCGGGTGCTCGAGTGACATGCTCGAGTCTCCGCCCCATATGTTTTGCAGCTGTTACACAGCCAAAAAAACCTCGCGGGGATTGCCTGCCATGCACGACGATCCTCACATGTTTTTTTTTGGGTGTCTGTGCGGGCGGGGACTCGAGCATGTCACTTAAGCACCCGCGATACTTGTTCAATATGATGACCTAATATTATCAAATTCTAATGAAGGAGTAGAACCATCTCAAGCAGGATCACAAGGAAATGGACAGCATGTGACTTAAATATGAGTGTCTGAGTAAAGGGTCTGATACTTATGACCATGTGATACTTCAGTTTTTCATTTTTCATAAATTTGCAAAAATTTCTACATTTCTGTTTTTTTTCCAGTCAAGGTGGGGTGCAGAGTGTACTTTAATGAGAAAAAAAATGAACTTTTTAGAATTTACCAAATGGCTGCAATGAAACAAAGAGTGAAAAATTTAAAGGGGTCTGAATACTTTCCGTACCCACTGTAATTGTTTAGTCATTTTGTGAATACACAAAACCTCGGCTAAAAACAAAATGAGCAATGGTTTGAGAGTGCCATGTCACATTGACAGAGTCCTTGAGGTGCTAAAATAGCACGACCTCTCTATGACCTACTACATTTTACAAACTACACCCCCTAATGAATTCATACACAATTTTATACCATTGGGTGGTGAAGAAAGAATAATTACATTTTTACCACTAAAATGTTGTTTTAGCCCCAAGTTTTCAATTTTTATAAGGGCTAACAGAAAAAAATGGACCGCATAGTTTATTGTGCAATTTCTCCTGAGTGCGCCAATACCCTACATGTAATCGGGAACTGCTTTTCAGGCACAGTGGAAAGCCCCTGAGGTGCCAGAACAGCAGAACTTCCATATAAGCAACCACATTTAACAAACTACACCTCTCAATGAATTCATTTAAGGGTGCAGTGATCACACTGACACCACAGGTGTGTCACAAAATTTTATACCATTGGGCAGTAGAAAAAATTATTAAAATTTTTAGCGCTAAACTTTAGTTTTAGCCCCAGATTTTACATTTTCACACTGGAAAATGGGTAAAATGACATCAAAATTTGTCAATTTCTGCTGAACATGTCAACACCCCATATGTGGCTGTACAGTATTTCTTAGCCACATGGCAATACTCGGGAGGAAGGAGCGCTATTTGACTCTTGAAGAACAAATTTTCATAGTATAGTTTGTGGACTCCATATACGGAACCCCTAAATGCCAGAAGACCAGAATCCCCATTCAAGTGACCCCATTTTGAAAATTACACCCCTCTGGGAATGCATCTACAGGTGTAGTGATGATTTTAACTCCATATGTGTTTTGCAGAAACAGGCAGCAGTGGGTGTTGCTGAGCGAAAATTGCAAATCTGCCATTGTAGTGCCCAGTACATTGTAATGACTCTACATTATGCCCAGCTCGTGCTTCTGGAGATACGCACGTAAATTAAGGGGACTCTCATCGCTACAGAAATGCCAAACATGTGGATACTAAATGCAGTTTAGGCAAACTGGGGCTCAGAAGGATGGGGACACTTGGATTTGGGAGCGCAGAATTTGCTGGATTTGTTTTGGGGAGAGAGGAGCCAAAGCGCTTTTCCAGAGCCTTTGTGCTACAAGTACTGTGGAAGCCCACTATATTTCAATTGACGGACCTCAGTGGAGACTTGCTCTTTTGTGGATTGAGTTGGAGCTTTTATTGGGAATGTCATGGAGATATTTAGAAAGTATTAACAATTTCTCCCAAACCCCTCATTCCCCCCTCCCCTATAGTAATTGTCAAAGGACCAAGAGCTAACACTTGGACCATTTGCTCCTATGCAAATTGACACACACAGCCGTAGTGACTTGTAAACAAATGCCAACCAAGAGGTGCTACAACCCAATTAAAATGCGAGGGTATTGTCCCCTGGCAGACTCAGGGTATAATTAAACACAGGCTTGCGATAATCAACATCTAGCTGAGAAACTTCATTCCCAGGATGTCAAAGGGAATTTAATAGAGATTCCCAGGACATCCGGCACCGATACAAAATATGGAATAGCTCAAGTTCCATAATTCTGATAATAACTAGACCCATATTTTTAGTGACAGGGTCAGCTAGGGAACAATGTGGATATTTTGCTGTCACTGTAAGCCCCTCCAGGGGGCTGTGCTGCAAAAGTAACAAAATAGCAGATCACAGCAATGCCATGTGTGGTCTCTAAATGAAGGTAAAATCATAATAGAACATATGGAATCACTTTTGGGCTTCTGGGATCAACCAGTGATAAGTTATCCCAAAAACCAAATATCTTAATAAAAATGTGCATACTGGTGACCAGCCCACGTGATGTCAGCACAAGGGGTGTGTGGGCCGGTCTCCCCTTAGGCATAAAAGAATCCACGGAGGATAGATGAGTACTCTTGTTGGAAGTACATATTTATATGTAGCTTGGGTCCCGTTCGATAACGGCCAGAAGTGGAGTGCTTCCCTCCACCTATACTGAATCGTCGCAGCGATCTCTATAGTAAGTCTTCTTTAATCCTGTTTTATTTTATGTAACTGTATATTCTGTACTGTAATTGTCCCCTTTTGTAAAATCTTTGTATATTTTTCCCTAAACGCTGCCTCCCTTTTGGATTAAATATAAAATTTAATAGTCCAGTTTCTTTTGCTCTGTAATCGTTCCCTCCCCTGAAGCCATGTACGCTACCAGAATGCAGGCATCCGGCCAGGCCTGTATAATATTTCAAACTCAGCCGGTGGTGGCAGCGAATAATAAAAATTGGGCTATCGTGAAGCTGGCAGTAACCGTATGGGGCATGTACACATATTTCATGCGTTGGAGTCCGGAGGTGTGATGCCATACTCTCACTGGTCGCTTACCGATACCTACATAGTGAGTAGTCGGGATTGTGGGCTCGCGAATCCCTGACGAAATCCTGACAGAGTGACAGCAACAGTGAGATATTGAGTGATCTCCCCGGTATTGCCCCTGTTGTCTCTGTGGAACCCTGACAAATTGGTGGCAGTGGTGGGATATTGTGTGATCTCCCTGGTGTCGTCTCTGTGACATCCCTGACAGGGAACATTTTACATAACATTTTGGATCACATTTATCCTTTGCTCTATGCTGAGCACTTACAGGTGCATCTCACTAAATTAGAATATCATCAAAAAGTTAATTTATTTCAGTTCTTCAATACAAAAAGTGAAACTCATACATTATATAGAGTCATTACAAACAGAGTGATCTATTTCAAGTGTTTATTTATGTTAATATTGATGATTATGGCTTACAGCCAATGAAAACACAAAAGTCATTATCTCAGTAAATTAAAATAATTTAACAAAAAACACCTGCAAAGGCTTCCTAAGTGTTTAAAAAGGTCCCTTAGTCTGTTTCAGTAGGCTCCACAATCATGGGGAAGACTGCTGACTTGACAGATGTTCAGAAGGCAGTCATTGATGCACTCCACAAGATCCCAGAGTTCCAGTTTTCATTTGGAAATCAAGGTCCCAGAGTCTGGAGAAGAGTGGAGAGGCACACAGTACAAGCTGCTTGAGGTCTACTGTGAAGTTTCCACAATCAGTGATGGTTTGGCTAGCCATGTCATCTGCTGGTGTAGGTCCTCTGTGTTTTATCAAGACCAAAGTCAGCGCAGCCGTCTACCACGAAATTTTAGAGCACTTCATGCTTCCCTCTGCCGACAAGCTTTTAGGAGATGGAAATTTCATTGTCCAGCAGGACTTGGCAGCTGTCCACACTGCCACAAGTACCAATACCTGGTTTAAAAACAACAGTATCACTGTGCTTGATTGGCCAGCAAACTCGCCTGACCCCATAGAGAATCTATGTAAAAATAGAAGTTCCAGCGGAGATCCAAAAGTAAAAGAAGATTGAGTTTATTCACAAAGTAGTTAAAATACACAGCAGCAACACGACCATGAGTAAGACCCCTTAGGTGGTAGAAACACGTTGGTATTCACACTAGCTGGTCGTGTTGCTGCCGTGTATTTTAACTACTGTGTGAATAAACATAATCTTCTTTTACTTTTGGATCTCCGCTGGAACTTCTATTTTTACATTTGCTATTCAGCCTGGTCCCGGGTCTTCCGAGCGGATGCCTGCAGCTGTGTCCTGGATACTACTTACTGGTGAGCTGATCTTCCATTCCCCCTTGTCCCTGCATATAGAGAATCTATGGGATATTGTCAAGAGGAGGATGAGAGACACCAGACCCAACAATGCAGACGAGCTGAAGGCTGCTATCAAAGCAACCTGGGCTTCCATAACATCTCAGCAGTGGCACAGGCTGATCTCCTCCATGCCACGCCGCATTAATGCAGCAAATGATGCAAAAGGAGCCCCGACCAAGTATTGAGTGCATTTACTGAACACACATTTCAGGCGGCCAACATTTTGGATTTTAAAAACATTTTTCAAGGTGGTGTTATAAAGTATTCGAATTTACTGAGATAATGACTTTTGTTCTTTCATTGACAGTAAGCCATAATCATCAACATTAACAGAAATAAACACTTGAAATAGATCACTCTGTTTGTAATGACTATATAATATATGAGTTTCACATTTTGTATTGAAGAACTGAAATAAATTAATTTTTTGATGATATTCTAATTTAGTGAGATGTACCTGTATATGGGGTTTCCATCTAAATCTCCAAATGACATGATTCCGATGAAATCCCTGAGGGATCCATTCACTATAATGAGGCAGCCGAGTAACTCTGGACTCCGTCTGGCCTCTGTCCAGTGGTGTCTTTCTTTTCAGAGGTGCATAAAAATGTAGTCGATTGCTCTATTATGCAAGCTTAAAAAGACGGACACTATCGGATCATAGGTCAGACAGGGTCCACAATGTCTCTATCTGCGTTATTATAGGGAATACTCCACTGATTGTTCCATCTGAATCACGTATTTCAGAGATTTACACAGAAACCCCAGTGTATGCGCTTAGCGTAGAGCGCAGGATAAATATGAGCCGAGCCTTACTGCGATCTTTGGGAGGCAGAATGAACAAATCAACAGCAGGTCGAGAATTGCTTTTATTTATTTTGACACTGTTATCCGTGGGGTATAAGTGATTAGCAGGCTTTACTCTTCGGGTCAGTGTGATTATGGTGATACCAAATTTATATATTTTTTTTATGTTTGGCTAATACCACACACTAAAAAATGCTTTTTTTTTACAAAGAAAAGATTTTGCATCTCCATATTTTTAAAGCTATAATTTGTCTAGATTTCTGCTAACAGAGTCATGTGAGGGCTTGTTTTTTGCAGGACAAGTTGACGTTTTTATTGGTATAATTTTCAGGCACATAACATTTATTGATCTCTTTCTATTCCAATTTTTGGGAGGTAGAATGAACAAAAAACAGCAATTCATAAATAGTTTTTTGGGTTTACTTTTTAATGCCGTTCACCGTGTGGTAAAAGTGATAAGAGATCTTTATTCTTCGGGTCAGTATGATTACAGTGATACCACATTTATATAATATTTTTATGTTTTGGCACTTTTACACAATAAAAAACTTTTTTTTTAGAAAAAAAGAATTGTTTTTGCATCGCTATATTCTGAGAGCTATGACTTATATCTCTGCTAATGGAGCTGCGTGGCAACTTGTTTTTTGCGGGACAAGATGGTGTTTCCAGTAATACAATTTTCATTTACATTCGTCTTTTTTTATCACTTTTTATTGCACTTTTTGTTCGGCGGTATGATGAAAACCCTTATTTTTTTTGCCTCGTTTTTTATTTATATTTTTTACGGTGTTTACTGAAGGAGTTAACTAGTGTGACAGTTTTATAGGTCAAGTCGTTTGTTGCAAATATGTGTAATTTTTTGTTTATTCTTGTTTCTACATAAATATACTTCTTTATCGGTATATTTTTTTTTTAAATTTTTTGTTCTTTATTTTGTGATTTTTAAAAAATATTTTTACAATTTTTATAAACTTTTTTTTTTTACTTAGTCCCCTATGGGACTTTAACTTTTATTATTCTGTTCACTTTTATAATGCATTGCAATGCACCAGCACTGCAATGCATTATCCCTGTCAGTATTACACTGACAAAACACATTTTAGACCATGTTGCTGGCATGGTCTAAAAAGGCCACAGTAGCTGGCAGGCCCTGAGGTCATCATTTGATCTCAGGTTGCCATGACAACGATCGACAGCCTGCGATGACGTCATTGAGGTGCCGATCGGACAAGAGAGGGAGCACCCTCCCCTAGCCTTCTAAATGCTGTGATCGCTATTGATTGTGGTATTTAGAGGGCTAAACAGTCGGGAATTGGCAATCACTTAAGCCGAGCTCCAGGATCCATGATCCCTTCCCTGGCTATTAATATCAGCCCGCAGCTGTCTGTTTAGCCTTTGCTGGTTAGATTTTATAGGAAGACCCTACATCAATTTATTTGGGTCACCCTGTAATCTAGCCAGTAAAGGCTAAGCAAACATCTGTGGGCTGTTATTAATAGCCAGGGAACATTTTTGGCTAATGGCTCCTTCCCCGGCTACTAATATCATCTCCCATCGGTCAGCTTTCCCTCTGCTGGTTATGAAAATGACGCGGGAGCCCACGCCATTTTTTTAAAATTTTAGGCTATATGCCCATGATCTGGAAGTAGCAGTGCTTTTGATGCAGCATATTTTTTCTGCATCCAAAACGCTGCTGTCACGCCAAGTGTGAGTGCAACAAAGAGAGTCATTCCAGGTGTGAATGCAACACAGAGTGGAAAGGCAAAGGGAGCCCAGACACTAGGGAAAGGGGGAAGAGGTGACCTCCTAATCTGGACTAGCATCACCCTGTCTCCCCCTAACGTCCCTATACAGCCTCCGCAGCTGTCACCGATCACGTGCCTCGCCCTACTATCCCTGGCGTAAGGCTGGGGGTGGAAGCACTCCGCTAGCACTCTAAAGACAACAGGGGAAGACAACACAGGAGAACAACAACTCAGCTTTAGAAGAACTCCAACAGGGCACGTGGCCTCAAGACTCCAGAGAGGACGTGATGATGCTTCAGCCAAGCTCCAAGTAGAAATGAGTATAACTGGCGACGCCCACCTAGACACCCCAGGTATATATACAGTACAGACCAAAAGTTTGGACACACCTTCTCATTTAAAGATTTTTCTGTATTTTCTGTATGACTATGAAAATTGTACATTCACATTGAAGGCATCAAAACTATGAATTAACACATGTGGAATTATATACTTAACAAAAAAGTGTGAAACAACTGAAAATATGTCTTATATTCTAGGTTCTTCAAAGTAGCCACCTTTTGCTTTGATGACTGCTTTGCACACTCTTGGCATTCTCTTGATGAGCTTCAAGAGGTAGTCACCGGAAATGGTCTTCCAACAATCTTGAAGGAGTTCCCAGAGATGCTTAGCACTTGTTGGCCCTTTTTCCTTCACTCTGCGGTCCAGCTCACCCCAAACCATCTCGATTGGGTTCAGGTCTGGTGACTGTGGAGGCCAGGTCATCTGGCGTAGCACCCCATCACTCTCCTTCTTGGCCAAATAGCTCTTTCACAGCCTGGAGGTGTGTTTGGGGTCATTGTCCTGTTGAAAAATAAATGATGGTCCAACTAAATGCAAACCGGATGGAATAGCACGCTGCTGCAAGATGCTGTTGTAGCCATGCTGGTTCAGTATGCCTAGAATTTTGAATAAATCCCCAACAGTGTCACCAGCAAAGCACCCCCACACCATCACACCTCCTCCTCCATGCTTCACGGTGGGAACCAGGCATGTAGAGTCCATCTGTTCACCTTTTCTGCGTATCACAAAGACACGGTAGTTGGAACCAAAGATCTCAAATTTGGACTCATCAGACCAAAGCACAGATTTTCACTGGTCTAATGTCCATTCCTTGTGTTCTTTAGCCCAAACAAGTCTCTTCTGCTTGTTGCCTGTCCTTAGCAGTGGTTTCCTAGCAGCTATTTTACCATGAAGGCCTGCTGCACAAATTCTCCTCTTAACAGTTGTAGAGATGTGTCTGCTGCTAGAATGTGTGGCATTGACCTGGTCTCTAATCTGAGCTGCTGTTAACCTGCGATTTCTGAGGCTGGTGACTAGGATAAACTTATCCTCAGAAGCAGAGATGACTCTTGGTCTTCCTTTCCTGGGGCGGTCCTCATGTGAGCCATTTTCTTTGTAGCGCTTGATGGTTTTTGCAACTGCACTTGGGGACACTTTCAAAGTTTGCCCAATTTTTCGGACTGACTGACCTTAATTTCTTAAAGTAATGATGGCCACTCGTTTTTCTTTACTTAGCTGCTTTTTTCTTGCCATAATACAAATTCTAACAGTCTATTCAGTAGGACTATCAGCTGTGTATCCACCTGACTTCTGCACAACACAACTGATGGTCCTAACCCCATTTATAAGGCAAGAAATCCCACTTATTAAACCTGACAGGGCACACCTGTGAAGTGAAAACCATTTGCAGTGACTACCTCTTGAAGCTCATCAAGAGAATGCCAAGAGTGTGCAAAACAGCCATCAAAGCAAAAGGTGGCTACTTTGAAGAACCTAGAATATAAGACATATTTTCAGTTGTTTCACACTTTTTTGTTAAGTATATAATTCCACGTGTGTTAATTCATAGTTCTGATGCCTTCAGTGTGAATGTACAATTTTCAAAGTCATGAAAATACAAAAAAATCTTTAAATGAGAAGGTGTGTCCAAACTTTTGGTCTGTACTGTACACCCAGACTAAAGGAAGGTAGTCGCTGTGTCCTAAACACAGCCTCCTATCTAGGCAACTGTCTGCATTGCCAAATGTGGAGATCTCCTGCAAACCACCACAGGGCGACTGTCCGCCACCTCTGACACACCCGTGACAGCTGCGTTACATTGAGCGCTGGTAAATCCGCATGTGTTCACTAAACCATGCAGATTTACTGCATTCAATACATTCTAGTGGTCACATTTCTGTTGCGGAGACTAGCGACTCCGCAAGAGAAATTGACATGCCGCATGTCAGTGTCCATGGGTGATCCGCAACCTCAGATGCACGCAGAGTGGACATGGGATTTTCTAGAAATACCATTCACTATGCTGTATCATCTTGACTCTGCAGGCTCAATGCTGTATAAACACGCAGCTTCAAACCTGCAGCGGCTCCTGATTGCGGCCACGTACCCAAACTCACCCGCAGCATGTCAATTAATGTAGTGGAGACGCCAGTCTCCGCTGAAGATTTTGACCAATAGAAGTGTTATTACATGTGGTGAATCTGCATGTATTGACAACAAAAGTTGCGGCATTAAACACAGCATTTTGGACGCAGCTAAGATACGTTGCGTCCAAAGCGCTGCTGGTTGCTGATCGTAGGGACGTAGCAGCTAATGAAACAGCTGTGAGCTGTTATTAATAGCCAGGGAACATGTTTGCCTAATGGCACCTTCCTAAGCTAAAAATAGCAGTTGTCAACTGCCCAGAAATTACATGAATGGAAATGTTAATGACATTAGGTTTATGGGATTACCTGACACCTAGCCCTTTTGTTTAGTGATGACAATGTATCAATCAGACCCTTTCATTACTAAATCTAATTAAAATAAAGTAAACAGTTAAATAAACACACAGAGTAAAACACTTTATTTGAAATACAACAGACACTTTCTTTAACAATTTAAATTAACCAATATACTATCCCCACATCTGACGGTAATCCAAGGGTTAAAGCAATGTCACAATTTTCTTTTTTCAAATATCTTTATTTACCTCCAAAAAACATTAATTGATGTACAAAAACGCATCAAAATCGTGGCAAAACGCACATTTTTTTCTGCAGCATTTTTCCTGCCAAGAGATGCAGAAACGCTGCAGAAATTTCTGAAATCAAATCCTGAAAGTGCGCACGTTGCCTTAATAAGTAAACAAAGGGGTGATTTTTGGACAGTTTCTGAAAAGCTACTGCTTTTAGCAAAGAACAAAGCTCTTGATACTCCCTGTTTTTGTATCACTGATTCCGGTGTATAAACTGGTGTATAAACCGGTGTTTAAACATCAGCAACTAACAAATAAAGTTGCACTCTATATTTTCTTAAAGCTAAAGCTTGAAAATATGAAATTATATGAAATTTGAATTGCATTACTGCTCTAGAAAATAAGACAAAACGAAGATTCTTAGCACATGATTTGGCCAATTCATGTATGCCCAGCAGCCAACAACAAGATGATCTTCACTTGCTGGGGACCTAACATAATGTGTTTTCTATCCTGGGCTGATAGCCTACATTTATATGGGTAGGTAGGATCTTGCTGTATTTAAAACCGCCACGGGCTGATGGGTGGAATGCTCAATCAGAGCGTCTATGAATACAAACATTAAAAGACTGACCGTCACTTCCAAACAGAATGCTGGTCTGAAGAGGTGCATACATCTCCATAAATAACTAACAAATATAGTTGCACTCTGTACTTTTTTTAATGCTAAAGAAGGAAAACATGAAATACATGAAATTTGAATTGCATTACTGCTCTAGAAAATAGGAAAAAACGAAGATCCTTAGCACATAATTTGGCCAATTCATGCATGCCCAACAGCCAACAACAAGGCGATCTTCACTTGCTGAGGACCAAACCTAATGTGTTTCCTCTCTTGGGCTGATAGCCTTCATTTATATGGGTAGGTAGGATCCTTCTGTAATTAACATGGGCTAGGGTGGAGTGCTCAGGCAGAGGACCTATGTAGTTAGCCACTACCTGCCAGTGAGTTCTTAGCGCATAGCCAAAAAAAATGCAAAGTCCCAGATTGGTAAAAGCTTACTGATTGGTGGTGGTATGGTGCATGCCGTTCAGTCCATGTAAATAGACCTTTAGGGTGCAAGTTTCATGTAGCACCAAACTGTAGGATATGAAGCATTTTGACAAATGCAGGTACAAATTACTATAAATAAAGTAGAAGTTCTGGTTTAGGAAAAAGGCATACGGCATGCATTTCAGCGTCATATTTCTGGGAATTTTATCCTGATAGTAAATGGGTTAATCCTCCACCTGACAATAGAGTTTAAAAAAAGACATTCCTTCCTTCTATTGCCCCACCCACCCCTCTGAACAAAAGCTGGAAGGAGCCAGTGGCTGAGCATTCCATCTTTAATCATAGATACATTTCAAACACAAGTTCTATGTCTGAATGGCACCGGTAAGACAGCTGCAGAGCAGCAAATCCTTGTACCAAACAGCACAGTGTACACAGCGCAGTCAGCTTTGATGTTATTTCCAGTAACATTTACATCGAATCCCTAGGAGACGGCTGGTAATAGGAGAGTGCACCCAGCAAAGAAAGGAAATTATTCTAAAGTCTTCTCTGCAGAAAGATGAAAACAAGACAAGAAGCAGCTTGCCAAGTTCTCATTATATGATGCTGTCTCTATAGGATCTGTCAATCATAAATATGAAAGGAGACAGACCATCTAAAACATCCAATTGTAAACTTACCTGATATTTGTAGCCCAAGGCTGCAGGGCTCATTCAGAATTTCATTGTGAACCAGAATTATGCAAAGTATAGATTTCTAAATCATGTGCATAAAAATTAAGGATAACTTATAGAGGATAGGTTTATATGAATCTAACAATCATTACTGCCTTACTATGATAAGTACAATCTTGTGGTTAACATTATCCTTACTCTTTAACCGGTTCCCGACCGCCCACTGTAGATAAATGTCGGCACTTGCTGGGCTCTGTGCAGCGCCGACGTTTAAAAACGGTGGGTGGTCTCGCAGCGCTCAGGACCCCCAGGGTCCTGCAAGCGCTGCGATTCCGGTGCAGAGCATTAGCTCTAACAGGGGACATCATCAGGACCTGATTGGATCAGGTCCCAATGATGTTAACTCTTTGCTATGTTCTATATGCCGCGATCTATAGTGATCGAGGCATATAGAAGATAGACAGAGGAGAGGGGGTCGTCTTACTTACCTCTCCGACGACCCCTGATACCTTCCAGGACTTGACGTTGCTATGGCAGCTGGAGGTCACATGACCGCCTCCAGATCTGCCATATATGGTGTCCTGCCAGGGTCAGCCTGCAGCTGAAGCCTGGCAGAAGACTCTGACTGTGAAACAGTCAGCGAAGATCTCATGTAATGTAATACATGCCTATTACATTACATGAGATCAGTGATCAGAAAAATAAAAATTAATGTCCCATACAGGGACTAAGTAAAAATGTAAAAAAAAAGTAAAAAAAATGTTTTCAAACTGTTAAAAAAAAATCACAAAATAAATAAAAATAAATAAATAAAATATTAAACCAATAAATCCGTATATTTTTGCAAAACCAAAAAAAGTACACATATTTGGTATCGCTGCGTCCAAAACAACCCGATCTAGAAAACTGTCACACTAATTAACTCCTCCTGTGCACACCGTAATAAAAATAAATAAAAACGGAGCAAAAAAATATGCTTTTTCATCATATCGCCAAACAAAAAGTGGAAAAACAATGCGATCAAAAAGCAAAATGGAAATAAAAATGGTACTGCTGAAAACGTCATCTTGTTCCGCAAAAAAAAAGCCACCATACAGCTCCATCAGCCGAAAAATAAAAAAGTTATAGCGCTCAGAATAAAGCAATGCAAAAAAAATATTTTTTCTATAAAATTGTTTTATTGTGTAAAAGCGCCAAAACATAAAAAAAAATACAGTAAGTGTAGTATCGCTGTAAACATACTGACCCGAAGAATAACGCTGCCTGATCACTTTTACCACACGCAGAATGGCATTAAAAAAAACCTCAAAAAACAATTCCTGAATTGTTGGTTTTTGTTAATTTTACCTTCCAAAAAACGGAATAGAAAGCGATCAAAAAATGTCATGTACCCAAAAATGGTAGCAATAAAAATGTCAACTCGTCCCGCAAAAAACAAGCCGTCACATGACTCTGTCGGCCGAAATATGGAAAAATTATAGCTCTCAAAATATGGCGATGCAAAAACTAGATTTTGCAAAAAAAAGCGTCTCTTAGTGTGTGACAGCTGTCAGTCATAAAAACTCGATATGAATCTGGTATCTCTGTAATCGCACCGACCCGAAGAATAACGTAATCTAATCAGTTATATCACACGAGGAACGGCGTAAAAAATAAATAAAACCAATTCTTCGCCTGCTACTGATTTGTTTATTATGTCTCCCAAAGATCGCAGTAAGGCTCTGCTCACATTTATCCTGCACTCTGCGCTAAGCGCTTACACCGTGTAAATCTCTGAAATATGTGATTTAGCCAGAACCCATGACGGAAGATTCCCTGTAATGAGGCAGATATAGGCCACTGTGGATGCCGTCTGGCCTGTGATCCCACGGTGTCATTTGTTTTAGGCGTGCATAAAAGTGCGGTTGGCCACAGTTTTGTGCACTTCTGAAAAAAAGGACACCGCTAAACAGAGGCTAGATGGAGTCCAGAGTAACTCTGCTGCCTCATTACAGTGAATGGATCCCGCAGGGGTTTCATCTAAATTACATCACTTGGAAATTTAGATGGAAACCCCGATGTTAGTGCTCAGCCTAGAGCGCTGGATAAATGTTACGTAAAATGTTCCCAATAAAAGCTTCAACTCAGTCCTCAAAAAAAGCTAGTCCCCACTCAGGTCCGTCATCTGTTAAAAATATAAGGAACTTCCAAGTTACTGGTAGCAAAAGGCTCTGGAAAAGCGAAATGGCCCTTGCCCCCCAAAAGAAATTCAGAAAATTTTGTGCTCCCAAATCCAAATGCCTAGTCTACAATAATTTGTTCTCCAATTGTCAAATAGCGCTCCGTACCCCCCAGATCTCGCCGTATGGCTGAGCGGTATGATACAGCCAAATATGGGGTATTGACACTTTTAGAAGAAATTGTGTGACACATTTCGGCACCATTTTTACCCATTGCCCTGTGTGAAAATGTAAAATCTGAGGGTAAAACATTTTTTTGTGGTAAAAATATAATTATGCTTTATTCACTTCCCAATGGTATAAATTTAAAAATTAAAAAATACTCACTACTTCCCTAGATGAATTCCTTGAGAGGTGTAGTTTACAAAATGGGGTCACTTGTGGGGGTTTCTGCTGTTTCGGCATGTCAGCGACTCTTCAAATGTGACATGGTGTCTGCAACCTATCCCAGCCAACATAGCGCTCCTTTCTCTTCCGATCCCTGCCGTACACCAAATCAGTGGTTTTCCCCCACATATGGGGTATCGGCGTACTCAGGAGAAATTGCACAACAAATTTCATGGTGCAATTTATCCTATTACCCTTATGATAATGCAAAATTAAGGGATGAAAAACGTTTTTGTGGGAAAAATGTGAAAATTTAATTTTTACAGCTCATTATTATAAACTTCTGTGAAGCACCTTGGGGTTCAAGGTGCTCACCACACATCTAGATAAGTTCCCTAAGGGGTCTAGTTTCCAAAATGGTGTCACTTGTGGGGGGTTTCCACTGTTTAGGCACATCAGGGGCTCTCCAAATGCAACATGGCGTCCGCTAATTATTCAAACAAATTTTACATTCAAAAAGTCAAATAGCGCTCCTTCCCTTTCAAACCCTGCCGTGCGCCCAAACAGTGGTTTGCCTCCACATATGGGGTATCGGCGTGTTCAGGAGAAATTGCACAACAAATTTCATGGTACAATTTATCCTATTACCCTTATGATAATGCAAAATTAAGGGATGAAAAACGTTTTTGTGGGAAAAATGTGAAAATTTTATTTTTACAGCTCAATATTATAAACTTCTGTGAAGCACCTTGGGGTTCAAGGTGCTCATAACACATCTAGATAAGTTCCCTAAGGGGTCTAGTTTCCAAAATGGTGTCACTTGTGGGGGGTTTCCACTGTTTAGGAACATTAGGGGCTCTCCAAACGCAACATGGCGTCCGCTAATTATTCAGACAAATTTTACATTCAAAAAGTCTAATGGCGCTCCTTCCCTTCCGAACCCTGCAGTACGCCCAAACTGTGGTTTTCCCTCACATATGGGGTATCAGCGCGCTCAAGAGAAATTGCACAAAAAAATTTTGGGGTCCATTTTTTCCTGTTACCCCTGTGAAAATAAAAAAAATTGGGTCTAAAGTAACATTTTTGTGAAAAAAGTTAAATGTTAATTTTTTTCTTCCACATTCCAAAAATTCCTACGAAGCACCTGAAGGGTTAATAAAGTTCTTGAATGTGGTTTTGAGCACCTTGAGGGGTGCAGTTTTTAGAATGGTGTCACTTTTGGGTATTTTCTGTCATAAAGACCCCTCAAAGTGACTTCAAATATGTGGTCCCTAAAAAAATGTTTTTGTAAATTTTGTTGGAAAAATGAGAAATCGCTGGTCAACTTTTAACCCTTATAGCTCCCTAACAAAAAAAAATTTTGGTTCCAAAATTGTGCTGATGTAAAGTAGACATGTGGGAAATGTTATTTATTAACTATTTTGTGTGACATATCTCTCTGATTTAAGGGCATGAAAATTCAAAGTTTGAAAATTGCAAAATTTTCAACATTTTTGCCAAATTTCTGATTTTTTCACAAATAAACGCAAGTGATATCGAAGAAATTTTACCACTATCATGAATTACAATATGTCACAAAAAACAATCTCAGAATCAGGGGAATCCGTTGAAGCGTTCCAGAGTAATTACTTCATAAAGTGACAGTGGTCAGAATTGAAAAAAATTGGCCCGGTCACGAAGGCAAAAACAGGCTCTGGTGTGAAGTGGTTAATATATTACAGTATAAATCAAAAACAAATGCAACCCCAACCCATACTCGGCAATTCTCATGAAACATTCAAAGGCTATTCCAAATAATTTCTTGTGCATGATTCCAAGATGCTCCATCGTCATCATCAGACTTTGCTCCAGCATCCAATCACACATTCAGAAGGCTGGAATAGGGAGAGCGGAAGATATGTACAGGAGGCATGGTCTGTTAAAAAAAAAAGGTCATTGTTAGTGAGAAACTTTTCATGTGGAGTGCGGTATGGGATCCATTTCAGCATGAATCCAGTGGGAAAATCGAGGGATCTGTGCAGCTTTGAACGAGACATGGTTCTTGATGTTGGGTTAGTTGCAGACTGTATTTCAAAATCTCCCAACTTTGTGGGATTTTACTGAGAGTATAACAAGAATAGTGTGATCAAGGAAAAACCCTGCAAATACTCTGCAGTAAATAAATTACATTAGTGAATGAAAATAATATAGGGTACTTGGTTAACATAATTTTGCTATTTATTTATTTTCTACAGAGTATTTGCTCAGTTTGTTTTTGTCTTGGGTTTTGCCTGTTTAGTGGCCAGTGTGAACATGCGCCTACACGCTGCACGCACACCAACTTATATTCCAGTTCATTACTTTTGTTGTCTGTTTAAGTTTTTGCACTCTGTGCAAATCAAGGCATGGCCTCCCTTTTCTTTGAGCTGGACATTAGGTTTAAAAAGCTCCTCACTGCTGGGTGTCCATTAGTCAGGGCCTCGATTCTTCTCAGCCCTTATTTACACTTACGTCATTAGACATATGGTAAGGTTTTACTAATAAAAGTGGTTAGGACTGTCCTGAATAGGGTAACCATGACGTGGTGGGATTGCTTTTACTTTTTTTTTTTTTATCAAAATGATGTTAACCAAGTACCCTATATTATTTTCATGCACTATTGCTATTTATTTTTTTACTGCAGGTTACTTGCTCATTTTGTTTTTGTCTTGGGTTTTGTAAGTTTGGAGAATGTAGCCTATGTTGCCCTAATGGTAAAGTGTACTCTGCCTAGCAGCGGAGATTGGCACCCAAAAAGCACAATGGTGGCTGTCCCTAGTCTAGTAGACCCTATTTGTAACCACAAAACACACTTGACCCTTGCAAATGGAGAGGGGAATGAAAATCAGAAAACACTACGGTCAGAAACAAATTAAAACCAAAGACACAACAGTTGATATCTTAGTAACCTCGTATATCAGTGTATATTAGAAGCCTGTAACTTATTCTCCGGGACAACCAATACTCAAAGCCCACACTTTCTAGTGGGAAAACATGTAATGAAAAAACTTAATGCATTTCCCCTTTGTTGTTTTTCAAAGGCTCATCAAGAGTTACAAGTGTATATAATAATAATGTCACGCTGTCTCCGTACACTGGAGATAGGGGGCCTAAGCTGACCCTAAGCTGGGGCCCTGACTAATCCCTCAACCTGGAGGTACTGTTAAAGGTACAGAGGTCCAGGCCGCCAGCGTAACCCCTACCTCCTGAAGATCCCTGCACCACAGTAATCTAGTCCTGAGAAGGACCCCGATCACAACCAAAGGGAACAAGACATAATATGCCCAAACACAATACTTAGACGAACGAGACAGTACAAGGGAAAAACCAAAACCACCTTGCATACAAACAACTTCTAAACTACAACAGAGGGAAAACCAACGGGAAAGGAGATAAATGATAAAGCGAGGAAAGGGAAAAACACTTCCAAATACACTTCTCAGCAACTCCAAACACCACGATCCGCTCTGTCAGTCTGAATGAAATGCTTTCACCGACACCTCCCAAACAGACCAGCAGGTATATGAAGGAGTCTCACTACAGAAGTATTGATTGCAGCTGGGCGAGGCTGGACCTCATCTAGCCCAGAGAGAGAGAGAATTAACTCCCTCACTGCCGAGAGACACAAAGCACCAACAAGTCAGCTGCGAGAAGTCAGGCAGTGTACTCGTGACGATCTTCGTGGCAACACACCCGTGACAGTACCCCCCCTTCTACGAGGGGCCTCCGGACCCTCAGGGCCAGGTTTATCCGGGTGAGTCGTGTGGAAGGCCCGAACTAATCGGTCTGCGTTAATATCCGACGCAGGAACCCACATCCTCTCCTCAGGACCATACCCCTTCCAATGAACCAGGTACTGAAGGGACCGGCGATTAAAGCGTGAATCAATGACCCTCGATACCTGGAACTCCAAGTTACCATTGACAACCACTGGAGGGGGAGGTAAAGGTGACGGTACCACCGGCGCCACATACCTCTTAAGCAATGATCTGTGAAACACGTTGTGAATTTTAAACGTAGGGGGGAGATCAAGACGGAATGCCACCGGATTAATAATAGAACTGATTCTGTACGGCCCAATGAACCTGGGACCCAATTTCCAGGAGGGAACCTTAAGTTTAATATTCCTGGTAGACAACCATACCCGATCGTTCACACTAAGGTCCGGACCAGACACTCTCCTCCTATCAGCCATACGTTTGTATCGGTTCCCCATAGTATTCAGATTCTTCAGCACCCCTCTCCATACTGAAGCGAGTGATGAGGAAAATCGTTCCTCCTCAGGAACCCCCGAAGAGCTCCCCCTACTGAAAGTACAAAACTGGGGGTGAAAACCATATGCCCCAAAAAACGGGGACTTACCAGTGGACTCGCTCCGCCTATTATTAAGAGCAAACTCTGCCAGAGGTAAGAAAGAAGCCCAGTCCTCCTGGTTCTCTGACACAAAACACCGGAGATATGTCTCCAAGCTCTGGTTCATACGTTCCGTCTGACCATTGGTCTGAGGATGAAAAGCCGAAGAGAATGACAACTGCATCCCCCGCCGTGCACAAAACGCCTTCCAGAACTTAGACACAAACTGAGACCCCCGATCAGACACCACCTCGGAGGGTACCCCGTGAAGCCTCACAATCTCCCCAATGAACACCTGCGCAAGAGTTTTAGCATTAGGGAGAGCCGGAAGAGCGATAAAATGTGCCATCTTGCTGAACCTGTCCACTACAACGAGTATGACCGTTTTACCCGAAGACGGAGGGAGGTCCGTAATAAAGTCCATAGACAGATGAGTCCAAGGACGCTCCGGGATCTTCAAAGGTAAGAGGGCCCCAGACGGACGGGTATGTGAGGTCTTAGAGCGCGCACAAACCCCACAGGACGCGACAAAAGTTACCACCTCCTTATGTAAGTTAGGCCACCAAAACCGACGCGAGAGGAGATCCACAGTTGCTTTACTCCCCGGGTGTCCTGCAAAAACAGAGTTATGGTGTGCCTCGATCACCTTTTGTCGCAACTGATCTGGAACAAACAGTCTCCCTGGAGGTCCAACAGGGGCGTCCCCCTGAGCCTCCAATACCTCCTCCTCCAGCTCAGAGCATACTGCCGAAACCACCACCCCCTCCTGAAGGATAGGAATCGGGTCGTCCGTATTCCCGGCCCCCGGGAAACTACGAGATAAGGCATCCGCCTTTACATTTTTTGACCCAGGACGATATGTAACGACAAAATTAAACCTGGTACAAAACAATGACCACCTAGCTTGTCTGGGATTCAGACGTTTCGCGGACTCCAGATATAGCAGGTTCTTGTGATCCGTGATGACGGTGACCGGATGAACTGCCCCCTCCAAAAAATGGCGCCACTCCTCAAAAGCTAACTTAATGGCCAAGAGTTCCCTATTGCCAACATCGTAATTCCTCTCAGCGGACGACAATTTTTTAGAGAAAAAGGCGCACGGATGCCACTTACCAGGGGACGAACCCTGTGACAATACTGCTCCCACCCCTACCTCGGAAGCGTCTACCTCTACAATGAATGGCTGAGACGCATCAGGTTGAATGAGTATGGGCGCCGAGGCAAAACATTTTTTCAAAGAGGAGAATGCTTGACAAGCCTTGTCAGACCACCTAGAAAAATCCGTCCCCTTTTTAGTCATGTCTGTGAGAGGCTTAACCATGGACGAGAAATTACGAATGAACTTCCGGTAATAATTAGCAAACCCCAGGAAACGTTGTAGTGCCTTAAGATTCTCTGGCCGATCCCACTCAAGAACTGCCCGCACTTTCCCAGGGTCCATACGAAAACCGGACGCTGAAACCAGGAAGCCTAAAAACTGGAGTTCCTGTACGGCGAACACACACTTTTCCCATTTGGCATACAGTTTATTATCCCGCAAGATCTGTAACACCTGCCTAACGTGCTCCTGATGAGACACCAGATCCGGCGAGTAAATTAAGATATCATCCAGATATATGACAAGAAACTGTCCCACCAGGCGGCGAAAGATGTCATTAACAAAGTGTTGAAACACCGCCGGGGCATTAGTCAGACCGAATGGCATGACAAGGTTCTCATAATGCCCCTCCGGAGTGTTAAACGCCGTCTTCCACTCATCCCCCTCTTTCATCCTAATCAGATTGTACGCCCCCCTGAGATCCAACTTAGAGAACCATTTGGCGCCCACGATCTGATTAAAGAGATCGGGAATAAGTGGGAGCGGATACGGATCTCGGACCGTAATCCGATTAAGTTCACGGAAATCCAGGCAAGGGCGTAGGCCTCCATCTTTCTTCTTAACAAAGAAGAACCCCGCAGACACCGGTGAAGATGAAGGTCTAATATGCCCCTTAGCCAGACTTTCTGAGATATAATCCTTCATGGCCTGCCTCTCAGGACCAGAAAGGTTATACAACCTAGCTTTAGGTAACTTGGCCTCAGGGAGCAGTTTTACAGAACAGTCATACACGCGATGAGGAGGTAGTTCCTGACACCCTTTCTCCGAGAATACATCCTCAATGTCCGCCAGAAATGGAGGTAAGACCCAAGGAGTAACCGCACCAATGACCGTGTTCATGCAGTTTTTATTACAGAATTTACTCCATTGGCTTATCTCCCTGGTTTGCCAATTAATAACCGGGTTATGCTTAGCTAACCAAGGAAGGCCCAACACAATAGGAGTGGGAAGTCCCTCCAACACGTAGCAAGACAACAGTTCTTTATGTATTGCCCCCACTTGAAGTTTTACGTCATGCACAGCTTGCAAAAAACTTCCCTGACCAAGAGGCCTGGCATCGATCGAGAATATGGGGATGGGTTTAGCCAACTCACTCAACCGCATACCTTGGACCCGGGCAAACCGAGCATCAACCAGATTAGCCCCGGCCCCACTATCCAGAAGAACAGATATCCTCTCAGTTCTCGTACCCACCACCACCTCCGCCGGTACGAGAAACTGAGACGAACCTAGGGACGAAATACCTACTCCCAGATTGCCGTCCACCACACAACCTGGGATTAACAGTTTTCCGACGACTCTTCACTCTGCAAGGGACGGGATGGACACCCCCCAATAAAATGTCCCTTTCTCCCGCAGAAGAAACACCTTCCTGCCTTATGGCGCACCACCGGTCCCCTCCCCCGAAATGATGTCCCTCCTAATTGCATAGGCTCCTCTGGACTGACCAGGGGAACCACCATATGAGGGGACCTTGTAGGAGGTGGAGTCATCACAGGGGGTAGAATTATCCCGCACCTCTCCCGAAGCCGTCTGTCCACGCGAATAGCAAGGGCCATAGCGGCTTCCAGTGACACGGGAGAGTCATACTGTGCCAACACATCCTGTAATTTGTCGGATAAACCATGACAAAACTGGCTCCTAAGAGCCGGGTCATTCCACTGGGTGTCCGTGGCCCACCTACGGAACTCCGAACAGAATTCCTCCGCCGGACGATCTCCCTGCTGGATCCTACGTAACTTAGACTCAGCAAGGGAGATCCGATCTGGGTCATCATATACGAGTCCCAGAGCAGCGAAAAACCTATCCACTGACTGGAGAGCCGGGGAACCCGGGGGAAGAGAGAACGCCCAGGATTGTGGGTCCCCTTGTAGGAGCGAGATGACAATTCCCACCCTTTGTTCTTCACTCCCCGATGACCGAGGCCGCAGCCGAAAGTACAATTTGCATGCCTCCCGGAAAACAAAAAACTTGTCCCGCCCCCCAGTGAACCTATCAGGGAGAGCTACTTTAGGTTCTGGTCCGGCTTGCTCCTGAGGATGCCAAACCTTGGACCTAACGTCCGCCAGCTCCATGGACAAACTCTGCAATTGCCGAGCTAGACCGGCTACTGGATCCATGGTAGCTGGAGAAAAACTAAGTTGGGTCGGTGAAAATGTCACGCTGTCTCCGTATACTGGAGGTAGGGGGCCTAAGCTGACCCTAAGCTTGGGCCCTGACTAATCCCTCAACCTGGAGGTACTGTTAAAGGTACAGAGGTCCAGGCCGCCAGCGTAACCCCTACCTCCTGAAGATCCCTGCACCACAGTAATCTAGTCCTGAGAAGGACCCCGATCACAACCAAAGGGAACAAGACATAATATGCCCAAACACAATACTTAGACGAACGAGACAGTACAAGGGAAAAACCAAAACCACCTTGCATACAAACAACTTCTAAACTACAACAGAGGGAAAACCAACGGGAAAGGAGATAAATGATAAAGCGAGGAAAGGGAAAAACACTTCCAAATACACTTATCTCAGCAACTCCAAACACCACGATCTGCTCTGTCAGTCTGAATGAAATGCTTTCACCGACACCTCCCAAACAGACCAGCAGGTATATGAAGGAGTCTCACTACAGAAGTATTGATTGCAGCTGGGCGAGGCTGGACCTCATCTAGCCCAGAGAGAGAGAGAATTAACTCCCTCACTGCCGAGAGACACAAAGCACCAACAAGTCAGCTGCGAGAAGTCAGGCTGTGTACTCGTGACGATCTTCGTGGCAACACACCCGTGACAAATACAGAGCTGCAGTGTATATAATAATACACAGCTGAAGTATACTATCACCACAACGAACACCTCATATAATTACTTTGATAATTTACCTTGCATGTAATAAAGTGCTTCGTGCTGTCTCAAGTGTATAATATCTTCACCAACTTGATCAATAAAGTGCTCAATGTTACTTGTAATACAGGGATAGTGCAGTATTGGGTAAACTGCCATCTAATGAAGAATGTCATCTATATATAATTAGTTAACTTTGTTTTGACAATAAGAATGGAAACATTAATAATATGCTGCAATTAGCTAGTAATATTCAAAAGTACTTAACCTGCATGATCGCATTGGTGGCATAATGTCCTGTGGTCCCAACAGCATCCAACCCATGGGTAAGTTTCCTGGTACGGTTTATTCAGCCGCTGGGGTGTAATTATAGCCACGCGACTGGAAGTGGCAAACTGGAAGGTATGCGTTCCATCGTGGAGCATGTCACATGATCGCACCGGCCGGAAATCTTATCCTTTTGTTCCAGGGTGGGACGCATTGTGGAGATCACTGCCACCAATGATGTTTTACACTGTAGCACATCGTTTTCATAGAATCATAGCATGTTAGAGTTGGAAGGGACCTCCAAACTCATAGTGTCCAAGCCCCTGCTCAAAGCAGGATTCACAAAATCATCTCAGACAAGATGTCTGTTAAGTATCTGTTTGAAGACTTCTGTTGAAGTAGAACTCACCACCTCTCATGGCAGCCTATTCCACTCATTGATCACCCTCACTGTCAATTTATTTTTACTAATATCTAGTCTGTATCTTCTCCCTTTCAGTTTTATTCCATTGCTTCTCATGTTTCCATGTGTAAATGAAAATAAGGATGATCCCTCTACACTGTGGCATCCCTTCAGATATTTTTTACAGCTCGTCTTTGCCTTCCTATTTGCAAGCTAAACATTCCAAGATCCTTTAATCGTTCCTTGTAGTACACAGTTTACAGTTCGCTCACCTTCCTGGTAACTCTTCTTTGAACTTGCTCCAGTATTTCGATGTCTTTTTTAAAACGTGGTGACCAGAACTAGACACAGTATTCCAAATGAGGTCTGACCAAGGAGGGGTAGAGGGGAAGAATTACTTCACGTGATCTATACTTTATTCTTCTCTTAATATATCCGAGAACTGTGTTTGCCTTTTTTTATGCTGCATCACACTGTTTACTCGTGTGCAATTTGTGATCTATTAGTATACCCAAGTTTTTTTCACATATGCTGTTGCTTAGTTCTAATCCTCCCATTCTGTAGATGTAATATTTGTTTTTCTTGCCCAGATGTAGAATCTTGCATTTCTCCCTGTTAAATACGATTCTATTTGTTGCTGTCCATTGTTCAAGCTTATCTAGATCCTTCCGAATCCTTTCTCTGTCTTTTCTAGTGTTAGCTATCACTCCTAGCTTTGCATCATCTCCAGATTTGATTAGTATACCTTCAGTTTCCTTATCAAGATCATTTATAAAAATGTTGAACAACACTGGGGCCAGGGGAGAGCCTTGTGGTACCCAACTCGAAGCACTCTTCCAATTGGATGTGCAACCATTTATTACTAGTGTTGAGCGAACATGCTCGACACTGCTCGGTACTCGCCCGAGCATCACGCTACTCGGGATGTTTGGCGAGCACCGAGCATTTCCGGGTTACTCGGGCTGGAGCTCGGGTCTCCGCCCTGCATGTTTGGCGCTCTTTACAGAGCCAATGAACATGCAGGGATTGCCAGCCAGTCACTGTAATGCCGCAGCCATGTTGTTTGTGGGCATTACAGTGATTGGCTGGCCGCACAGCGTCACCTCGAGTATTTAAAACCGGGCGCCGCCATCTTGGACACAGTCGCTCCGGATCAGACAGTGTAGGGACAGCGCTGCTGATTTAAGGAGAGATATATCCTGCAAAATAGTTAGTGTAGGGTCTGTAAAGGCTGCCAGATCAAACAAACAGTCCTTCTCAGGACTAATATCCATCCCAGGTATATCAGGCAGGCAGGCAGGCAGGCAGCCTGTATAGGAGACGCAGTGGTTATACCAGCAAACGCTGCATTACAGTCCTGTGTGCTGCTCCTGTTGCTGAAATTGCTGGACTTAGCTCCAGGTCCCAGGGGCCAGGAAAAATCCTTTTTCTTAATCTAAATCCTCTTTTTTTTTCCTCCTTCGCAATGTACAAATACCCATCTTATTAACCTTTTGGTGCCCCCCCCCCCCCCAAAAAAAAAGTGTGCCTCTGATTTTTCAGACACAAATATATCTGTTGAAAATAGTCTGGTGTAGGCCAGAGAAATAGAAGTGTGGTTTTGCAGTTCTATGGGCCATTTGTATCTAAAAAAAGCAGTTTGAGTGTGTCGCTCACTGTTCAGCCGCAAATATATATATATTTTAAAAAGCCTGGTATACACCAGTAAATTATTACTGTGGTTTTGATGTTCCACGGTAAAACATCTCTATTATCCTGTTTTTGGCAATTTTTGCTGTATAAAAATAATAATAGTGTCTCCCTGATTTTTCAGACACAAATATATCTGTTGAAAATAGTCTGGTGTAGGCCGGAGAGACAGAAGTGTGCTTTTGCTGTCCACGTTAAAAAATCTCTATTATCCTGCTTTCTGCATTTTTTGCTGTAAAAAAAAAAAAATAGTGTCTCCCTGATTTTTCAGACACAAATATATCTGTTGAAAATGGTCTGGTGTAGGCCCGAGAAATACAAGTGTGGTTTTGCAGTTCCATGGTACAAACCTCTGTATTATCCACTTTTGGGCCATTTGTATCTAAAAAAAACAGTTTGAGTGTGTCGCTCACTGTTCAGCCGCAAATATATATATATTTTAAAAAGCCTGGTATACACCAGTAAATTATTACTGTGGTTTTGATGTTCCACGGTAAAACATCTCTATTATCCTGTCTTTGCCATTTTTTGCTGTATAAAAATAATAATAGTGTCTCCCTGATTTTTCAGACACAAATATATCTGTTGAAAATAGTCTGGTGTAGGCCAGAGAGACAGAAGTGTGCTTTTGCTGTTCCATGGTAAAAAATCTCTATTATCCTGCTTTTTGCATTTTTTGCTGTAAAAAAAAAAAAAATAGTGTCTCCCTGATTTTTCAGACACAAATATATCTGTTGAAAATAGTCTGGTGTAGACCCGAGAAATACAAGTGTGGTTTTGCAGTTCCACGGTACAAACCTCTGTATTATCCACTTTTGGGCCATTTGTATCTAAAAAAACAGTTTGAGTGTGTCGCTCACTGTTCAGCCGCAAATATATATATATTTTAAAAAGCCTGGTATACACCAGTAAATTATTACTGTGGTTTTGATGTTCCACGGTAAAACATCTCTATTATCCTGTTTTTGGCATTTTTTGCTGCATAAAAATAATAATAGTGTATCCCTGATTTTTCAGACACAAATATATCTGTTGAAAATAGTCTGGTGTAGGCCAGAGAGACAGAAGTGTGCTTTTGCTGTTCCACGGTAAAAAAATCTCTATTATCCTGCTTTTTGAATTTTTTGCTGTAAAAAAGAAAAAAAATAGTGTCTCCCTGATTTTTCAGACACAAATATATCTGTTGAAAATAGTCTGGTGTAGGCCCGAGAAATACAAGTGTGGTTTTGCAGTTCCACGGTACAAACCTCTGCATTATCCACTTTTGGGCCATTTGTATCTAAAAAAAACAGTTTGAGTGTGTCGCTCACTGTTCAGCCGCAAATATATATATATTTTAAAAAGCCTGGTATACACCAGTAAATTATAACTGTGGTTTTGCTGTTCCACGGTAAAAAATCTCTATTATTCAGGTTTTGGTAGTTTTTTCCGTAAAGAAAAACAGTAGTATCTCCTGACTGTTGTGACACAAAAATATATCTGTTGAAAATAGTCTTGTGTAGGCCCGACATCCCAGTGTGGTTTCGCAGTTCCACGGGTCAAATCGCTGTACTATCCAGTTTTGGGCCTTTGGTATCTAAAAAAAAGCAGTTTGAGTGTGTCGCTCACTGTTCAGCCGCAAATATCTCTATTTAAAAAAGTGTGGTATACCCCAGTAAACAATAACTGTGGTTTTCCTCTTCCACGGTTCTAATCTACTCTTTATTACCCTTTTTCCATTGATAGTGCAAGTGTAAGCTATTTTACTTCATTTACAATGGGCAAGGCGCGTGGCAAGGGACGTGGAAGTGGACGTTCTGTTGATGGTTCGTGCAGAGGACGGGGCCGTGGCCAAGGTGAAAATGTGCCACAACCAACAGCCACATCTTCTCGCTCCCACTTCTTGACCGAATTACTAGGGAAGCACAGAACAACACCAGTATTGAGAACTGATCAGTGTGAACAGGTTATTAATTGGATAGCAGACAATACTTCCAGTTACCTGGGCACCACCACCTCCGGTCTGTCTTCCACACGGTCAACTCTTAGTAGCCGTGAGTCTCGACCGCATACTCCTCCTCACCCTGATGCTCCTTCCTCCCACCATGCCGAGTGTCGTCAGACAGCAAGTGATCCCACACTTGGACACTCTGAAGAGCTGTTCACTGGTCCATTTCCATATTTGGGCCCCTCGCCTGATGCGCTTGAAGTGGTGGAAGAGGAGATCCCATGTTGCGATGCCCAAATATTTGAACAGCCACGGCCACAGGAAGTCGACGTTGGCAATCTGTCACAAGAGGTGGACGATGACGAGACACAATTGCCAGGAAGTGAGGAGGAGGATCGTGGTGCGCAAGTGGAAGAGGAGGAGGTGGTGGATGATCTAGTAACTGACCCAATGTGGAAGGAGGACATGCAGAGTGAGGCCAGCAGCACACAGGGGGAGGGAGGCAGAGTACCCCAACAGGCAGGAAGAAGCAGTGTGGTGGCCGCAGACAGAAGGCAGGCAACCGTTCCCCGTAACACCAACACAAGGGACGTTGCCAGTACAAGCGGTAGGTCTTCCAGAGTCTGGAATTTTTTTAAAGACTCTGCTGATAACCCCAAAAAGGCCATATGTTCCACCTGCCATGCCAGTATCAGCAGGGGTGACAAAACTACCAGCCTGACCACCAACAGCATGATCAGGCACATGGCAGCAAAGCACCCGACTTTGTGGGGCAAAACCCAGGGTCCACGACCAGTGTCAGCGGGTGTCACCACTGCTTCTTCCACTGTTGTGCGTGCAATAGAACCCCCTGTTGTGTGTGCAAGGCAATCCCCTGTCCATACTGCATGTAATGATGCCCCCTCCTCTCAGTCTTCACTTGTTATGGCAGTTTCTCAAGAAACAGCATCAACATCCACGTCCACGTCCCACTGCAGCGTTCAATTGTCCATATCCCAGACCTTTGAACGAAAGCGGAAATTCGCAGCTAACGCCCCACAGACCACAGTCCTAAATTCGCACATTTCACAACTGCTTGCATTGGAAATGCTGCCTTTTAGGCTGGTGGAGACGGAATCCTTCCGCAATCTTATGGCGGTGGCCATCCCTCGGTACTCGGTCCCCAGCCGACACTATTTTGCCCGGTGTACCATCCCCGCACTACACAAGCACGTGTCCCAAAGCATCTGCCGTGCCCTCAACAACGCAGTTACTGGGAGAGTCCACCTGACAACGGACACATGGACAAGTGCTTGTGGCCAGGGACGGTACATCTCTCTGACGGCACACTGGGTAAACATAGTGGAAGCCGGGACCCAGTCGGACCTTGGGACGGAACACATCCTCCCCACACCGAGGATTGCAGGCCCTATGTCAGTCAGAGTTGCCCCCACAGTGTACAGCTCCTGCGCATCCTCCTCCTCCTCCTCCTCATGTTCAGCCTCCATCTCAGATATCACTACATCAGTTACAAGCTGGAAGCATTGCAGTACTGCCTCCGCCAAGTGGCAACAGGCTGTGCTGAAACTCATAAGCTTAGGTGATAAACCTCACACTGCTTGTGAGTTGTGGACAGCTGTGAAAGAGCAGGCAGATCTGTGGCTGAGACCGCTGAACCTACATCCCGGAATGGTCGTGTGTGACAATGACCGTAACCTGGTGGCGGCTCTGAGGCGAGGTGAGATCACACACGTACCATGCCTGGCTCATGTGCTTAACCTCAAGGTTCAGCGGTTTCTTAAATCGTACCCCGAGTTGCCAGATCTGCTCGTGAAAGTACGCCGCCTGTCAGCTCATTTTCGCAAGTCGGCTACAGCTTCCGCCGCCCTTGTTGTGTTGCAGCAGCGTTTGCAACTTCCGGCACACCGACTGGTGTGTGATGTCCCCACACGTTGGAACTCTACCCTCCACATGTTGCAAAGGATTTGTGAGCAGAAGAGAGCAGTTGTGGAGTACCAGCTGCAACAAGGCGTCCATATTCAGGTCAGACTCCACACATAAGACCTCAGGAGTGGACCTGGATGTCTGACATATGTACCATCCTGACAAACTTTGAGGAGGCCACCAAGATGGTGAGTGGCGATGACGCCATCATTAGTGTCAGCATCCCACCACTTGTGTGTCTTTTGCAACGCTCTCTGCAGAGAATTAAAGAGGAGGCATTGCAGCTAGAGTATGATGAGATGGATCAAGAAGCCGTAGCGGGCGATTACACACAGCCCAGCCTCATCTCATCCCAACGTGCATTGGGGGACAATGAGGGAGAGGAGGAGGAGGAGGAGGAAGAACAGGAGCTGCTATCATGCGTTGTAGACGGTAGTACCTGTACAAGTGTCATACCGTCGGTTCAGCGTGGGTGGCCTGAGGACAGGGGGGAGGAGGAAGAGGAGGAGGAGGAGGAGAGCATGGTCAGTCATCATCTTGGTGAGGACATGGAAATCTTGCCCGTTACCAGTCTGGCACGCATGGCTGACTTTATGTTACGCTGCCTTAACCGTGACCCTCGCGTTGTCAAAATGTTGGGTTACAGTCATTATTGGTTGGTGACACTTGTAGACCCCCGCTACAAGGAGAACTTTCACTCTCTTATTCCTGAGGTGGAGAGGTCTACAAAAATGGGGCAATACCAGAAGGCCCTTGCTGCAGAACTCTTAAAAAAATTCCCATCTGAACACGCTAGCGGCAGAGGTCACAGTTCGTTGCCCAACCAAGGCGTACAGGCGAGAGAGATGCAACTCCAATCCAGCAGAGGCAGGGGAACATTGTCAACGTTCTGGGACAGTTTTCTGACACCCGCCCAGCTTACAGGCCCTGAGGCGCGGGGTACTCTCACAAGGAGTGGAAAGTTTCAAAAGATGGTGAGGGAGTTCCTTGCCGATCGTACCAGCGTCCTCCGTGATTCCTCTGTGCCTTTTAATTATTGTCAATAAACAGCAAATACATACAAATCTCAAAAAAAGGCCACCTGGCCACAAAAAATCCACCAACAAGAATCGGACATATGCAGCAAAAAATGGCAGAATTAAAATATAACTTTTAATGGGATAATTAAAATCTAAAATAGTATCTAGATACACACAAACAAACATAAATAGGGATGTTATTCACCCAGTGGGGTGGACTAGTTCAGAAAATACAACAGGAGATATATGTTCCTTAATTTACTACAATAATGTTTACTCCTTAATAGTAGAGAGAGACTATCATATGCAAACAGTGGAAATTCATAAGTAGAAAGAAAAGGAACAATCTCACCGGTCCTGCAGCACGAATTTCTCCACAGAATAGCACAGGGTTAATCCAGCGGTCATCCACCTCTGACCCTATAATGCCCTGTTCTCATATGCTGTCCCTAGGACCCCAAAGCTCCCGCCCTAACAAGGGCAGTCCACAGCTGACCCTAAAGATCTGATCAGCCCTACATAGACCCTACAGAAGTTTCCCAACGCGTTTCCTCACCATCAAGTGATTCATCAGGGGAGTAACAGAAAAATTATTATCAATGGTCTAGGGTATGGTAACCCTCCATGCAGGTATATAGAAAAGGCAGTGGCAAAATGGCCACAGGTTGATTGCCTTAAGTATGTTCAGGTACAATTAATCCAAATAATTCCCATGTGTGTACCTTGAGACACATCTGGTCTCATTGGATAACACCGTAAATAGCAGCGAACTTTAGCCAATTAAAGCTTGTATATGCAAATGCCCCCTGCAGGAGCTAAACCCACCCACACATACATGCCCCAGCGATCCACAAACGCCCCATAAAGGGCAGACAACCATCCCCTACCCCCCAAGGCAGGATCCCCCCGAGGAGACACATCTAAGACCCCCACAAAGAAAAATCCATTATAAGACCCCCTGAAAACGAGACAATCTAACACTTCCCATTCCCTTTTAATTATTGGGTATCCAAGCTGGACACTTGGAATGAACTCGCTCTGTACGCCTTGGAGGTCCTGGCCTGCCCTGCCGCTAGCGTGTTATCGGAGCGTGTTTTTAGTGCTGCTGGGGGAATTATAACTGATAAGCGCACTCGCCTGTCAACTGACAATGCTGACAAGCTGACCCTTATCAAAATGAACAAGGGCTGGATTGGGCCAGACTTCTCATCACCACCAAATGACAGCAGAGTAACATAAAGTCAAATCCACTGTGTTATTTCGGGAGGTGTATTCACATGCACCGCTTCACACCCACACATGGGTATACGCTTCCTCGTTTCGGTTGTTTAATCTTCTTCTCCTTATCCTCAGCCTCCACCACCACTATACCACCAGGGTGCCAGCATTGCAAGTTCCTCCGCCCAAATTTTTGGCAGCTTTTGCTGGGAAAGCATAAGCAAATACCATGGGACACCCACTCCCCAATAATGGGACTTATGTTTGTAATATGCTGTACTGCATGGCTCTTGTAAGGGGCATTGCAAGTTGCTCCATCCTAATTTTTGGTAGCTTTTGCTGGGAAAGCATAAGCAAATACTATGGGAGACCCACTCCCCAATAATGGGACTTATGTTTGTAATATGCTGTACTGCATGGCTCTTGTAGGGGGCATTGCAAGTTGCCCCATCCTAATTTTTGGCAGCTTTTGCTTGCAAGGCATAAGCAAATACTATGGGGCACCCACTCCCCAATAATGGGACTTATGTTTGTAATATGCTGTACTGCATGTGACGCTCCCCCTGGGCCATGTGTACACGTGTGTGGGATACCCGGTGCCGGGTCTCTGGGGTCTGTAGTCTCCGTGGCGGTGACCCGGTCCCGTGGCTCAGGTTGGTCAAACCAGTGGCAGTCTTTCTTAGGTTTTGAGGTTAATTGTCCGAATGCGCCACCCGTGGATTGCCGTCAGGGAGTACCACCGCTGCGAGGCAGACCGCTGAGGCTGGTGTTGTGTGCGCAGCACAGAATGGGATAACTCCCCTCGGGAGGAGTATAGCCTCAGGGCAGTGAGTGTGGATGATGGGGGTGATGGTGCACGAGCGCAGCAGGAACGACTCAGAGTCTTTGCAGTGCAGTTCAGGGTCTTTACTGATGATTATAAGGTAGACCCTCCCGGGAGTGCTGGCTAGCATAAGAGGCCTGGTCAGTCTGTGAGCAAGCAGGAGTTCCGCTGGCCAGGTAGAGTTGTAGGCCTCCCCGTCTGTCTGCACTCTTCCTGGCTACCTTGCTGTAAGCGGGTAGAAGTAGCCCACGTCCCTGAGTGTACCGTGTAGTGCTCACCCGTATGGCTGGTGACTTGGGGCCTTCTGTTAGCCTCCGCTCCACGACGGCGGTGCTGGTCCCTTGCTTGTGACTGAGCCTCCGGGCTTCTATGGCCAGAGCACCTGAAATCCCCTGCCGGCTGGTTTCTGCTGCTGGATATATAAGTCCTCACAGCTTCTGACTCCTGTGTCCGGTTCCTATTGTCTTCTGCCAGGGCGAGCTCTGCTCAGCTTCCAGCCCCTTGTCTTTAGCTCCTAGCTCCTACAGAGCTCCTTGCTGTTACTTTCCTTTGCTCTCACTCTGACTGTTCTCTGACTCACTCAACCCCGCCCCAGATCCAGTTTATAAGGGCAGAATTCTCCCCTCCCAGGACTGGGGCAGGAGGATGTTGCATGTTTAAGGGATCCTGACCAGGAAACCTCCCACTTGCTCTCCGACGTAATATCTCTATTACTGTGGTGACTAGACCCCTGGGGTGCCACACATGGCTCTTGTAAGGGGCATTGAAGTTCCTCATAATTTTTGGAAAGCCTTCCATTCACTTCTTAGGCCAACAGTGCACGGGAGACCCAGTTGCTATAAATCGAAAAAAAGGTTTAGTTAGCGCCCTCTGACCTCCATGTCATTTCCATGGGGCATTAGAGTGGCTCAAAATTTTTGGTAGGCATTGCACTCACTGTATGCCCTATAACTGTGTAGCCGAACCGCTCCTTTTGTTACAGAAACATATCCTACAAGACATATCTGGTTGACTGACCTGATATTGATGTGAATGGTCCCTGTTCCTCCTGCTCTTTCTCCTTTGCCACCAACTCATCCATCATTTATCACCTGAAGCTTTGTTTTAACGGGAGTCATAGAACTGGGATAGTAGCAGGAAAACATCCAGCAATCCTCGGAGGAGGTAGGATATGCGCCAAAACGCGGACCACCTCAGGCCTAGCCGCTACTACATACATGCGCTTGCATTCCAAGAAAACAAAGCAGATGCTAACTTCTATCATCATCATCATGCTCCTCACCTAGGCACTCTCAACTCCCCTGATGGAGAAGCCAGGGCCCACCGGAGGAGTCTGGTTCTCTGGTGGGCTCGTCCAATGCAGCCCTAAAGCAGGCCAGGCTAAGAAAAGTGTGGGGGAAGGTGACAGGAGAAATCAGGGCGGCTGGGGACCGAGTATGGACACCTGGCCGCCACCTGGCGGCTGGGGACCGAGCGTGGACACCCGGCCGCCGGGCAGCTGGGCACAGAGTATGGATACCTCGCTGCCGAAGCGGCCATGAGGTAGTGGCCAGCTTCGGCCTCCTCCAACCTAAAAGGCCCCATTTCAAGTGAAAGCTAGCAGTATGGTATTGCAGCCTGCGGGTGAGTGGGTGGTTGGCTGCATATTTTCGCTTGCATTGCAAGGAATGGGGGAGGTACAATTGAACACTGCCCTGGGACAAGGACTTGCACGGGGATAGTTGCAAGTCTGCATCTTTTGATGCGGCAAGGATCACTTCTGATGGGCACACTTTTAGACAGTGACCTGGGGTTCAGAGATGCTTATAGGGGTCTTCCCATGATGATCCCTTGTCTTTTCAACACTGTATGCATGTGTCACACAGCACATGGCCAGATAAGGTTGTAAAATGTTAAAATGACATTTCCCGGTGAACGCATTTGTCACGTTTGAAAGCAATACAAAAGTGCAAAAACGCATGAAAAATGCTACTTGTGAACATAGCCCAAGGTGTGGAGGAGTATTTTTGATTTTGGTTATTTATTTTACCTTATACACAAATTTTTACCCTGGAAAGGAAATTCCTTAACATATTTCACAGGAAAACCGTTTCAGTTTCGTTTTTGAACGTTTTATTGTGAGCCCGCAAAAGTGGCTTAATACCTCTGACCACGTTGTTGACAGCAGTGACCTAGGGGTCAGAAATGCTTCCAGGGGCGATCCCCATGCTGCCCCCATGTCTTTTGAGCACTGTCACTATCGTTTTGGGCACTTTTTAGGCTTTCTACAGACTGCCGGGGGTGCTGCCGCAAAAATGCTCGGGTCTCTCATAGACTAACATTGGGCTCGTTGCTCGGGTCGAGCACCCGAGTATCACGGTAAGCTCGACCCGAGCTTCGAGCACCCGAGCATTTTAGTGATCGCTCAACACTATCAGTCGTCATCTTGGTGAGGACACGGAAGTCTTGTCCGTTACCAGTCTGGCACCCATGGCTGACTTTATGCTACGCTGCCTTAACCGTGACCCTCGCATTGTCAAAATGTTGGGTGACAGTCATTACTGGTTGATGACACTTTTAGACCCCCTCTACAAGGAGAACTTTCACTCTCTTATTCCTGAGTTGGAGAGGTCTACAAAAATGGGGCAGTACCAGAAGGCCCTTGCTGCAGAACTATTAAAAAAATTTCCATCTGAACACGGTAGCGGCAGAGGTCACAGTTCGCTGCCCAACTAAGGCATACAGGCGAGAGAGACGCAACTCCAATCCAGCAGAGGCAGGGGAACACTGTCAATGTTCTAGGACAGTTTTCTGAGACCTGCCCAGCTTACAGGCCCTGAGGCGCAGGGTACTCTCACAAGGAGTGGAAAGTTTCAAAAGATGGTGAGGGAGTACCAGCGTCCTCCATGATTCCTCTGTGCCTTTTAATTATTGGGTATCCAAGCTGGACACTTGGAATGAACTCACTCTGTATGCCTTGGAGGTCCTGGCCTGCCCTGCCGCTAGCGTGTTATCGGAGCGTGTTTTTAGTACCGCTGGGGGAATTATAACAGATAAGCGCACTCGCCTGTCAACTGACAATGCTGACAAGCTAACCCTTATCAAAATGAACAAGGGCTGGATTGGGCCAGACTTCTCATCACCACCAAATGACAGCAGAGTAACATAAAGTCAAATCCACTGTGTTATTTCTGGAGGTGTATTCCCATGCATCGCTTCACACCCACACATGGGTATACGCTTCCTCATTTCGGCTGTTTTTTGCTCTTCTCCTTATCCTCAGCCTCCACGACCACTATACCACCAGGGTGACCGTGGTCCATGTTGCCAGCATTGCAAGTTCCTCTGTCCTAATTTTTGGCAGCTTTTGCTTGGAATGCATAGGCAAAGACTATGGGAGACCCACTCCCCAATAATGGGAATAATGTTTTTAATATGCTGTACTGCATGGCTCTTGTAAAGGACATTGCAAGTTCCCCCTTCCTAATTTTTGGCAGCTTTTGCTTGGAAGGCATAGGCAAAGACTATGGGAGACCAACTCCCCAATAATGGGAATAATGTTTTTAATATGCTGTACTGCATGGCTCTTGTAAGGGGCATTAAAATCGTCTTGGTAAGCTACTGTGACCTCCACGTCTCTTCCAAGGGTCGTTAATATTGTCTTTTTATTCCACTGCGACCTCCACCACTCTTCCAAGGGGCATTAAAAGCGTCTTGTTAAGCTACTGTGACCTCCACGTCTCTTCCACAGGGCGTTGATATTGTATTTTTATTCCACTGTAACCTCCACCACTCTTCCAAGGGGCATTGATATTGTCTTTTTATTCCACTGCAACCTCCACCACTCTTCCAAGGGGCATTAAAACCGTCTTGTTAAGCTACTATGACCTCCACGTCTCTTCCACGGGGCATTGATATTGTCTTTTTATTCCACTGTAACCTCCACCACTCTTCCAAGGGGCATTGATATTGTCTTTTTATTCCACTGCAACCTCCACCACTCTTCCAAGGGGCATTAAAACCGTCTTGTTAAGCTACTATGACCTCCACGTCTCTTCCACGGGGCATTGATATTGTCTTTTTATTCCACTGTAACCTCCACCACTCTTCCAAGGGGCATTAAAACTGTCTTGTTAAACCACTCTGAACTCCACGTCTCTTTCAAGGGGTATTAAAACCATCTTGTTAAGCTACTGTGACCTCCACATCTCTTCCAAAGGGCATTAAAACTGTCTTGTTAAACCACTCTGAACTCCACGTCTCTTCTAAGGGGCATTAAAACCGTCTTGTTAAACCACTCTGAACTCCACAGCTCTTCCAAGGGGCATTGACATGTTGTTTTTAATTACCTCTAACCTCCATGACTCTTGCAACGGGCATTGCATTTCCTCCTAATTTTTGTCAGCTTTTGCTTTTCAATGCATAGGCGAACACTAAGGGAGACCCACTCCCCAATAATGGGTAGAAGGTTTTTAATACGCTGTAATCCACGTCTGTTTCAAGGGGCTTTGCAGTGCCTAATAATTTTTGGAAAGCCTTCCATTCCCTGCTTAGGCCAACAGTGTACAGGAGACCCAGTTGCTATAAATCGAAAAAACGGTTTAGTTAAGGCCCTCTGACCTCCATGTCACTTCCAAGGGGCATTGGAGTGCCTCGAAATTTTTGGTAGGCATTGCATTCACTGTATGCCTTATAACTGTGTAGCTGAACCGCTCCTTTTGGTACAGAAACATATCCTACAAGACATGTGTGGTTGGCTGGCCTGATATTGATGTGAATGGTCCCTGTTCCTCCTGCTCTTTCTCCTTTGCCACCACCTCATCCATCATTCATCACCTGAAGCTTTGTTTTAACGGGAGTCATAGAACTGGGATAGTAGCAGGAAAACATCCAGCAATCCTCGAAGGAGGTAGAATATGCGCCAAAACGCTGACCACCTCAGGCCTAGCTGCTACTACATACATGCGCTTGCATTCCAAGGAACAGAAAGCTAAGGAGGTGGATGGCCTCATGATCATGAATAATTTACTCGTTGTGTAGGAGGCCGACCACTGCTGCTGTCTACCTTCTGAACTTTGTGTTGAAGCCTGATTGACCCAGGACCCGCAATCCTCTATGTCTGGAGGACGTGTTGCATCCCAGTGTCCAACTGTGTCCCGGCTTCCACAATATTAACCCAGTGTGAAGGCGTCAGTGAGATGGACCATTCCTGGCCACATTCACTTGTCCACGTGTTTGTGGTTAGGCTGTCCTTCCCACTAAATGCACTGGGGAGGGCACAGGTAATGTTTTGGTATGCGCGCTTGTGTATAAGGCGCACCGGGACAAATAGGGGCGTCTGGGGACCGTTTATGGACACCCGGCCACCCCCACACGGCTGGGGACTGTGTGTGGGCACCCGGCCGCGGGGCGGCTGGGGACTGAGTATGGACACCCGGCCGCCCCCTGGCGGCTGGGGACCAAGTGTGGACACCCGGCCGCCGGGCGGCTGGGGACTGAGTATGAATACCAGGCTACCGACGCAGCCATGACGTGGTGGCCAGATTCCACCTCCACATGCCTAAAATGCCCAATTTCAAGTGCAAGCAAGCTAGCAGTGTGGTATTGCAGCCTGGGGGTGGGTGGGTGGCAGGCTGCATACTTGCGCTTGTATTGCAAGTTATGGGGGAGGTACAATTGTACACTGCCCTGGGACAAGGACTTGCACGGGGATAGTTGCAAGTCTGCATCTTCTGATGCGGCAAGGATCACTTCTGATGGGCACACTTTTAGGCAGTGACCTGGGTGTCAGAGATGCTTCCAGGGGTCTTCCCCATGCTGCTCCCATGTCTTTTTAGCACTGTATGCATGTGTCACACAGTACATGGCCAGATAAGGTTGTAAAATGTTAAAATGACATTCCCCGGTGAATGCATTTGTCACGGTTGAAAGCAATACAAACGTGCAAAAACGCATAAAAAATGCTACTTGTGAACATAGCCCAAGGTGTGGAGGAGTATTTTTGTTTTTGGTTATTTATTTTACCTTATACACAAGTCTTTACCCTGGAAAGGATGTTCCTTAACCCCTTTCCGACCTGGTCAGTAATAGTACGCACCAGGTCGGGAAGGCCGGTTCAGCGGGGGCTCCGGCGGTGAGGCCGCACTGAAGCGAGCACATGTCAGCTGATTATTGGAATCGCAATCCACCCGTGGCTGTTAACATGTTAAATCTCTGACAGTGGCATTTAACTCGCGCTTCCTGGAGTCCTAAGCCCCGCCCATCAGTGACCCCATCACGTGATCGCGGGTCACCAATGGGTGGGCATGACAACTCAGGGTCTGCAGGAGACGCCTGTGGTTGTCATGTCTCAATTGCTATGAGCGCCACCTAGTGGTCAGCGCTCATAGCAAGTGAGCATTTCTCCTGCATACAAGCGATCTGCTCATCGCTTGTAAGCAGGAGAAGCAATCAGACAACTGCTGCTTCTAGTCTCCTCTGGAGACTATAGAAGCAAGCAGAAAGTGTAAAAAAAAAGTTTTTAAAAAAATAAAAAAAATAAAAAATATATAAAGGTTTAAGTCACCCCCCTTTTGCCCCATTCAAAATAATATATATATATATATATAAAAAAACCCCACATACACATATTTGGTATCGCCGCGTTCAGAATCGCCCGATCTATCAATGTAAAAGAAGAATTAATACAATCAGTAAACGGCGTAACGAGAAAAAAATTTTAAACGCCAGAATTAAATTTTTTTGGTCGCTACAACTTTGCAATAAAATGCAATAACGGGCAATCAAAACATCGGATCTACCCCAAAATGGTATCAATAAAAACGTCAGCCCGGCACGCAAAAAATAAGCCCTCACCTGGTCCCAGATCCCGAAAAATGGAGAAGCTAAAGGTCTCGGAAAATGGCGTCATTTTTTTTGTTTTTTTAGCAAGCTTTGGATTTTTTTTTCACCACTTAAATAAAAAAGAACCTATACATGTTTGGTGTCTATGAACTTGTAACGACCTGGAAAATAATGATGGCAGGTCAGTTTTAGCAATCTGTGAACGTGGTAAAAAAAGGACCCAAAAAACAACTGTGGAATTGCATTTTTTTTGCAGTTTCACTGCACTTGGAATTTTTTTCCCATTTTCCAGCACATGATATGGTAAAACCAGTGATGTTGTTTAAAAGTACAACTCGTCCCGCAAAAAATAAGCCCTCACATGGCCATATTGAACGAAAATTAAAAAAGTTCTGGCTCTGGGAAGAAGGGGAGCAAAAAAGGAAAACACAAAAACAGAAAGACCCATGGTCGTTAAGGGGTTAACATATTTCACAGGAAAGCACTTTCACTTTCGTTTTTGAACGTTTTATTGTGAGCCTCTAAAAGTGGCTTAATACCTCTGACCACGTTGTTGACAGCAGTGACCTGGGGGTCAGAAATGCTTCCAGGGGCGATCCCCATGCTGTCTCTATGTCATTTGAGCACTGTCACTATCGTTTTGGGCACTTTTTAGGCTTTCTACAGACTGCCGGGGGAGCCGCCGCAAAAATGCTCGCGTCTCCCATAGACTAACATTGGGCTCGTTGCTCGGGTCGAGCACCCGAGTATCACAGTGAGCTTGGCCCGAGCTTCGAGCACCCGAGCATTTTAGTGCTCGCTCAACACTATTTATTACCATTCTTTGAGTACGATCGCTAAGCCAGTTATGAATCCACCAAACCGTAACCTTGTCAATCCCAAACTTGGTCATTTTTTCAATAAGGATAGTATGAGATACATTATTAAATGCTTTGCTGAAGTTGAGATATACTATATCTACTGCATTTCCATGATCCATTGTGCCTTACACCAGCACGTGTCCCATAACATCAGCCATGCCCTGACCAATGCAGTTGCTGGGCTTGTCCACTTAATGACTAACACATAGAAATGTGCTGGCGGCCATGGATGCTACATTTCACTGAGTGAACTTTGTGGAGGCTGGGACAGAGTCGAACCCTGAGATGGCACACATGTTACCGAAGCTGAGGATTGCAGGCTTTAGTTACATTAGGGTTTTCTCCACCACCGTCACCAATTCCTCTAACCCGTCCTCCTCATCCTCCATCTCCGAGTTCACGTCGTCCATTTCAGTGGCAAGCTGGAATCACTGCAGTACTGCCTCGGTGAAGCGGCAACAGGCTGTGCTGAATCAAATTTTGTTAAGTGACAAACAGCACACAGCCGCACAGTTGTGGAAAAGTATAACACACTAGACAAAGCTCTGGCTCTCGCCGCTGAACCGAAAACCAGGCCTGGTCATGTGTGATAATGGCCATAACCTGGTGGTGGCTCTGGAGCTTACCAAGGTAAGCTTGCACATGTACCATGCCTGGCCCACATGCTCAACTTAGTGGTTCAGCGGTTTCAGAAAGCCTACCCATATTTCCCTGAGCTACTTGTATGCCATGTGAGCTCCCATTTCCGCAAGTCAGCTACAGCTACCGCTGTCTTGGCAGTGCTGCAGCAACGCTTTCAAATGCCAGCGCACCGATTGATGTGCATCGTGACTACGCACTGGAACTCCACATTACACATGTTGGCAAGGCTTTGTGAGCAACAAAGGGCAGTAGTTGAATACCAGCTACAACATGCCTGTCGGTATTCGTGTCAGTCTCTGCACATAACAACTGTTACGGATCCGGGTGGTGGAACCTCTGTGCTGCGGTGCAAGGAGGGACCAGAGGGGCGTGACTAAGTATCTACTCAGCCTGACCAAGGTCGCACGGCGGCTCAGTCAACTCCGTGAACCAGGGAGGGACTGAACAGAGTGACCAGGTGCCACTCTGGGACCGACCTTGTATGAGAGCAGGTGACTTCCACGGGTCAGAAGGCAGGAACTGACCGGTACAGCGGATGAACACGGCAGGCAGGCTTACGGGTGGTCCGGGTAGACAGAAAGGCTGATTCGGCTGATAGCCAGATGGGTGCTCTGGGTAGGCAAGCTGGTGGACACAACAGGTAACAGGCATGTGCTTCCAGGTAAACAGGCAAGCGGGCACGGCAGCTAACAGGCAGGTGCTTCCAGGTAAGCAGGCTGGCAGGCACGGCAGGAAACAGGCAGGTGCTTCCGGGTATTTCCATGCACCCCTTCCCACCCAAAATAGGGTATGCGGTTCATGGTTTCTTCCTTTTTTGGTCCTCCTCTTCCACCATATCCACAATGTCATAATGTGGCCCTCGCTCATAATTTTTAGAGGGTTTTCAGCAGGCCCTCACTACAACCTTTTACACGGTCATCAGGCGGCCCTCGCTACAAATGTTTACATGGTCATCAGGCAGCCCTGACTCATAATTCCTTTTTGTTTTCCCTAGTAATACCGAAAGGTTTGCAGGCATATATTATATACATATTTAAAATGCTCAAGGCGTGCATTAGGGGACGTGGGAAGTGGACCTGCTGCGGATGCTGCACCAGAGGCCGAGGACGTGGGCCAGGTGAAACTGTGCCTGCTGTGGGAAAACAACAAACACTCTCATCCACGAGACCTAGCTTCCTGTACCACTTTGCAGGGGGGACCGCAGGACACAGCCAGAACAGTACGAACAGGTGGTTGGTTGGATGGCAGATAATGCTTCCAGTACCTACCTGTTTTCCACAATGTCCAGTCTCACTAGCCAAGAGCCTGGATAACATAATAATCATCCTGATCCTCCTTCCTCCCACCTTGGCGAGTCCCAGGAGACAAGTGATCCCACATTTGGACATTCGGAGGAGCTCTTTACATTTCCATTTATTGATTCTGGCATCTCGCCTTCACGTTTCAAGAAGGACATGAGGAGATAATGTGTAGAGAAACTCAAATATTTCAGCAGCCATGGTCAGTGGAAGACAACGCTGGTGAACAGCAATTAGTGTCTCAAGAGGTAGATGATGAGACATAGTTGCCAATAAGCAATTTTGTTAAGTTAACAAGTCAGGAGGACCACAGTGCGGAAGTGTAAGACGAGGTGATGGATGATGAAGTCACTAACCCAACGTGGGAAGCGAGGCCAGCAGCGCAGAGGGGGAGGGATCCACCGCACTGCAACGAGCAGGAAGAGGCAGTGGGGTAGCCAGAAAGAGAAGGTGGGCAACTGTTCCCTAGAGCACCCAAATGCGGCAAGTTCCCAGGCCAAGGGTTAGGTGTTCCTTTTTTTTCTAATGTATTCTCATGCACTTCTTTCCACCCAAAAAAGGGTATACTGTTCATGGTTTCTTCTTTTTCTTGTGCTTCTCTTCCGCCGTATCAACAGGATTATCATGCAGCCCTCGCTCCAAATTTTTAGAGGATAATCAGACGACCCTCGCTCAAAATCATTACAGCAGGGGTCCGAGCCTGTAGCTCGAGAACCACTTGTAGCTCACGGGCCTGTGATCTGTGGCTCACTGCTGTCTGCCAGCTTGGTGCATTAGCACCAGGTATAGCAAATAGCTATTAAGAGTAAAATAGTAATAAAAGATGATGGTGCTGGTAGGTCAACCTTATATAACCTGCTGCAAAAATGGACAACCAACCACAGGTTGTCTGGGTAGAGAAGGAAAATTTTAAAATACGATTTGCACTGGATTTATAAGGTGATAGATAAAATGAATAAAAGATCTAGTGGTTAGGTAAAAAAGGTGCTGACCATGTAAGATTAAAACAAATGCATATTTCATTCAGGGAATAATAACAATAAAAGGTAGGAGGGGGAGATGCTAAAAAGGCAATTGATGATAAGAACAGGTATAATCACACAATGGAGTAGACAGTGGTGGTAGTGGCTATAGGGTTGAGGGAGGTATCTAGCATGTCCTGGTAGGGTGGACGAGGTCCCAGGTGTACCTATGGGGAGAAGGAGAAGGAATAGTTAAGGGGATGTGGTGGAAGCCTTGATTGAGTGGGTAGGAGTTTTGTATTTACCTGGTTTAAGAGAGGTGGGACTTAGTAATCCACTGGGGAAGGAGGAGGAATGGTAGGAGCCTGGGGAGAAAAATATATATACACAAGTCCAAAACAAAATGTACATGAGCAAAACAATAATAGTATGGGTAGATATTGGGTGCAGACAGCCAAATTACCTGAAAGAGGGACGGTCTCAAGTAGAGTAGTGGTGATGCCCGCCAGGTAGTCGGTACGGCGAGTCCTCAAAAGTGCTGGGTGTTTTATAGGAAGAGTAATAAGACGGTCTGCAGGTGGCAGGCACATAAGAGAAAAGGAGGGGGGGGTTAGTACCGTAATAGGGATGGTTTACCTGCATGTAGGTGGCCTATGGTTTCGACGGCAGAGTGGTTTGATCTCCTGGTGGAGACTTGAGGAGAGGCGTAAGATGAGAGCAGAGAGGCTTGACCTCAAATGAGGTTAGATAAACCTGGTGCCTGGTGTGGTCTCACCCTCCTACCTTTTATTGTTATTATTCCCTGAATAAAATATGCATTTGTTTTACTCTTACATGGGCAACACCTTTTTTACCTAACTACTAGATCTTTTATCCATTTTATCTATCACCTTATAAATCCAGCTATTAAGAGGAGATGTGCAGATGGTGACTTTTGTGTGTAAATCTGCACAGAAGACCAGATCTGAATGGGGGTAAGATAGGAAACCCTGGAACTTGGCATACTGACTTGGTGTGATTTTAGTGGAAAAGCTTTGGCTGTCATTTTACCGGTAATAGGGGGCTCTGGGTGTCACTACTATGAGTGGGGCAGGAGCTGGATGTGGCTTTCGACCCTCTCTGAGAGCTGAATGTGGCTGGCGATCCTTTTTCATAGCTGAATGTGGCTCTCAAGGTCAGAAAGGTTGGGGACTTCTACTATAGAAGGACTGTAAGGCAAGAAAACCTGCCTATATGCCTCTAATCCCAAACTATCCCTCCTCCAGCAGCTATCTCTACACTGAATGCAGGTAACAGCAGTATTAATAGGGAAAAAGTAGATGTAGCCCTGAAACGACTTTTGTTTTTAGGTTGCAGCAGCAGTGCACCTATAGAAGGACTGTAAGGCAATAACCCCTTGCCTAGATGATGCCTCGAATGCAAAACTAGCCCTTCTTCTGCAACTTTCCCTACACTAAATGCAGCTTAGAGCAGTATTACTAAGTAATAGAATAGATGTAGCCCTGATAAGGAGTTGTTTTTTTTTGTTTGTTTTGTTTACTAGCCCTTCTTCAGCAGCTATCCCTACACTAAATAGTACAGCTAACAGAGGTATTGAATAGAATAGATGTAGACCTTAGGGTATGCTCGCTCATCACTAGTCGCCACCATGTATTTCTCTAATGTGTCTTGATATTGGGGTGTCTTTTGCATTCCGGATGTCTCCCAGGTGATCACTGATTCTGTTCCTCCTGTTATGATCTGCAACATGAACTAAGGAAAGATAGGGGAAAGCTGTCCCTACAGTAAGACTAAGCTGAAACCCTACGATGTAGTGGGCTGCCTGTTCCTAGCTAACAGACCCGCCTAAGTCCTCGGCTAGTCTGAACGAAGACCTATAGAATTAAGGGAGGGGTCCCTAAAAGAACTAAGGACTGGAACAAAAATGGGACACCTCCTAAACAGAAAGTTGTTGCAGAACACAAAAAGACAAACTGACAAAAGGTACTAGAGGTTCCAGAAGGACCAAGCGAACTGACAGAGAAAGGCACCGAAGCACCAGGCTAGAGAAACAGTCAAACACTGTAGTCCAGCACAGCCAGAAGGGCGGAGCTGGAATATAACGGCAGATGGTCATGTGATCGCAAAACACAAGATGGAAAAAGCAAACAGGAGGGTTCTAACACTACCCCCACTTTTATGAGGATCCTCCGGATCCTCCAGGCCCAGGCCTATCCGGAAACCTCTTGTGGAAAGCTTTAACAAGCCTAGGAGCAGAGACATCATCCGTCCTTACCCAGGAGTTGTCTTCGGGACCGAAACCCTTCCAGGAGACAAGATACTGTAATCTCCCTCTATGCCATCTAGAATTCAAGATACGAGAAATTTCATATTCGCCGTCTTCCACCACAGGAGGAACTGTGACAGTGGCGTCCCTATCAGATACATCAGCCTTTTTCAACAAGGAAACATGAAACACAGGATTAATCTTCCAGGAAGTAGGGACATCCAGCCTAACAGCAGATGGGTTAACAACCTGAAGCACTTTAAATGGACCCACAAACTTAGGACCCAGTTTTTTAGAGGCAATCCTCAACCGCAGGTTCTTCGAGGACAACCAAACCATGTCACCCACAGTAAACAAAACCTCCTTAAGTTTCCTGTCAAAATACTTCTTGGACTTCTTGTTAGCCTCTTTGAAGGTTGCAACGTACATTAGTCCAAACTCTCTCCAAATCACCGGAAAAATTCTCCTCCTCCGGCACCGCCGACCCTAATTTGGAGAACGAACCAAAAGACGGATGTCTCCCAGTACAACAAAAAAAAGGAGAACACCCAGCGGAGGATGTATGATTGTTAAGAGCAAATTCTGCGAGAGGCAGAAACTCAGACCACACCTCTTGATTGTCCGCCACAAAACAACGCAAAAACTGTTCAACATCCTGGTTCTTTCTTTCAGTCTGTCCATTAGACTCAGGATGATAACCAGATGAAAATGACAAATGGACTCCCAACCTGTCACAAAAAGCACGCCAAAAGCGAGCCACAAACTGAGGTCCTCTATTAGAAACAATATCCGTGGGAACGCCATGGAGCTTGACAATCTCCTTAACAAATGCCTTAGCGAGTGTTTTGGCGCAGGGCAACTTAATGAATGGAACCAAATGACACATCTTACTAAAACGGTCCACGACCACCCAGATGACAGTAAAACCCTCGGACACAGGAAGATTAGTAATAAAATCCATAGTGAGATGCGTCCAAGGCGCACTAGGAACCTCCAGAGGGAAAAGCAACCCCGCAGCAGGAGTATGTGAAGCCTTTGACCTAGCACACACAGTACACTGACGCACCCACTTGATGACTTCCTTCTGCCATCCAGGCCAACAAAAACTGCGACTGATAAGTGTCTTAGTGTCCGAAATTTCTGGATGACCTGCCAACCAAGACTCATGACACTCCACAAACAAATCTCTCCTAAAGGCTCTAGGCACGAACAACCTCCCATGGGGAGTGTTAGATGGAGCATCATCTTGAGCTTTCAGAATCCCATTCTCCAAAATGGAGTCCAATGCCGCCACCACAACTCCTTTCTGTAAAATGCTCTCCTCCTCCTCGGCACCGACCGCAGGAGAGAAGCTGCGAGATAAAGCATTGGCTTTAACATTCTTAGTACCAGGGATATACCGTATTTTTCGGACTATAAGACGCACCGGACTATAAGACGCACCTAGGTTTTAGAGGAGGAAAAAAAAAATGTAAGCAAAAATGTGTTCATAATGCACTTTTAAAGGGGAGGGGGTCTTCTGCTGACACTGGTATAGGGGTAATATCCCCCAATTCTGACAATATCCCCTATCCTGGTATATATGCCCCCCCTTCCTTTTATACGTGGTCCCCATCCCCATCCTGGTATGCTTGGCATCTCTCCATCCTGGTATGCATGGAACCCCTCCATCCTGGTATGCATGGCACCCCTCATCCCTGTCCTGGTATGCATGGCACCCCTCATCCCTATCTTGGTATGCATGGCACCCCTAATCCCTATCCTGGTATGCATGGCACCCCTCATCCCTATCCTGGTATGCATGGCACCCCTAATCCCCATCCTGGTGTGCATGGCACAGCAATCCCCATCCTGGTATGCATGGCACCCCTCATTCCTATCCTGATATGCATGGCACCCCTCATCCCTGTCCTGGTATGCATGGCACCCTTATCCCTGTCCTGATATGCATGGCACCCCTCATCCCTGTCCTGGTATGCATGGCAACCCTCATCCCCATACTGGTATGCATGGCAACCCTCATCCCCATCCTGGTATGCATGGCACCCCTAATCCCTATCCTGGTATGCATGGCACCCCTAATCCCTATCCTGGTATGCATGGCACCCCTCATCCTTATCCTGGTATGTATGGCCCCCTCATCTTTATCCTGTTATGTATGGCCCCCTCATCCTTACCCTGGTATGTATGGCCCCCTCATCCTTACCCTGGTATGTATGGCCCCCTCATCCTTACCCTGGTATGTATGGCCCCCTCATCCTTACCCTGGTATGTATGGCCCCCTCATCCTTACCCTGGTATGTATGCCCCCCTCATCCTAACACTCCTACTCACCTTTCTTCTCTCTCCTCTAGCGCTGCGTCCTGTCTGCCCGCACTGATCTCTCCATGTGAGTCGCGCATGATGTCACTGCCATGGGCAGCTCACATGGAGAGATCAGCTGCCAGAAGTCACTGCTCCCCACGCCGGGACTGTGTGCATGGGGAGCAGTGACTTCACTCTCCTTCATAGCCGGCACACAGCGTAGCCACGCTGCGGCTCCTGCTGCTGCCGGGCTATTGCGTGTGCCCGCTTATTAAAGGGCATGAATATTCACCCCTCCCCTCGCCCATGGGTGTGGAGAGAGGTTGAATACTCATGCCCTTTAACAGCGGGCACAGGCGATTCCGGCAGTAGCAGGAGCTGCAGTGTGGCTACACTGTGTTCTGCTATTAAGGAGCATGAATATTCAGTACTCCCCACGCCACATGGGCGTGGGGAGCAGTGAATATTCATTTTCTTTAGCAGCCGGGACAGTGTAGGCTGCAGCGGGCGGCTGCTGCCTCCTGTGCCCCACTCCTCCACTGCTACCGCTCCCCCCACACCCCACATATATATACACCCCCCCCAACATTGGGACTATAAGACACACCCCCTATTTTCCTCCAAAATTTTGGAGGAAAAAAGTGTGTCTTATAGTCCGAAAAATACGATAGGTAACAACAAAATGAAACCGAGAAAAAAAAAGTGCCCACCTAGCTTGACGGGCATTCAAGCGCTTGGCAGCATCCAGATAGATCAAATTCTTATGATCTGTGAAAACCTGAATAGGAAATCTAGCGCCCTCCAAAAAATGATGCTAATGTTCAAACACGAGTTTAATAGCCAGCAACTCCTGATTTCCAACATCATAATTCAGTTCGGTTTCCAAAATTTTTTTTCGAAAAGAAGGCACAAGGATGTACTCCACCCTTGTTCTCCTGAGATAAAACTGCTCCGACCCCCACCGATGAAGCATCGACCTCGACCAAAAAAGGCTTGGTCTCATCAGGCTGCATAAGGATAGGGGCAGAACTGAACCTCTCTTTGAGATACTCAAATGCTTCAATGACCTCAGTAGTCCACTGGGCCGTATTCACACCTTTCCTGGTGAGATCGGTTAGAGGTTTAACAATTACAGAAAAATTCTTAATGAATTTCCTGTAATAATTGGCAAAACCCAAAAATCTCTGTATAGATTTCAAACCAATAGGCCTAGGCCATTCCTGCACAGCCTGAACCTTCACATGGTCCATCTCAAAGCCCTCGCTGGAGACAATGTAGCCCAAAAAACGAATTTTCTGCACAGCGAACTCACATTTCTCCAGCTTAGCAAAGAGTGAATTATCACTCAATAACTGCAAAACTTCACGTACACTCTGCCAATGGGACTCTAGATCTGGTGAGTAAATCAAAATGTCATCCAAATACACAACCACATTCTTACCAATCAAAGGTCTCAGGATGTCATTAATAAGGTTCTGAAAAAATGCTGGTGCATTGGTAAGACCAAAAGGCATCACCAGATTCTCAAAATGACCTACCGGAGTGTTAAAAGCAGTTTTCCATTCATCACCCTCCTTCACTCGTAACAAATTGTATGCCCCCCGGAGATCAATTTTAGAGAACCACTTGGCCTCCACTAACTGGTTAAACAAGTCAGGAATTAACGGCAATGGGTAGGAATTGCATACGGTAATCTTATTAATTTCACGAAAATCCAGACATGGACGTAAACCCCCGTCCTTTTTTTTAACAAAGAAAAATCCAACTGCCACAGGCGACTTAGAAGGTCTAATGTGACCAGCAGCCAGGCTAGTCTGTATGTATTCCTCCAAGGCCTTTCTTCCAGGGATAGTCAGATTAAACAAGTGACTCTTGGGAAGAGTAGCTCCCGGAACAAATTCAATGGCGCAACCATAATCCATATGAGGAGGTAAAACTTGCGACTCCTCCTCCGAAAAAACACTCCAAAAATCTTGAATAGGTACAGGTAATTCCCCTTTTTCCACAAACCATTACAACATTTATCATAGCACTTCGGACTCCAAGACTTAATCACATTAGTAGACCAGTCCAGTAAAGGATTGTGCAGTTTTAACCAAGGCTATCCTAGAAAATCCGGAGAGGGTAAATTATCTAAAACAACCAAGTCCAAAATTTCTTGGTGAACTCCATTGATAGTGAGGGGAAATGCAGCAACCTTGTGAGTAATACATTTCAAGGGAGTGTTATCAATTGCAATCACAGAAATAGGTGATGACAAAGGTTTGGATTTCAATTTAAGGTTTTCCAAAAACCCTTTATCAATCACATTAAGTGTTGAACCACAATCCACAAATACCTGAAATTCAATCAAATCTCCCTACAAAGTAGTAATCCCAGAAACAAATACTCCTGTAGAGCGTAAACAAGCTATATGGGCGTAACTGACCTTTTTTTTTTTCTTTACTTAAACGACACTCACAATAGTTAATCAAATGGTCAGCTTTACCACAATAAAGACACAATCCCTCGGCGAACCTCCGGTCTCCTTCCTGAGAGCGGAGTGACATCGCCCCAACCTCCATCGGTTCTCCGCCGTCTGAACAGATTTTCTGGGGACTAGGAACTGACATTACAGGAGTCTTTACCTCATTCTGTCTAAATCTCAGTCTCCTATTGTAACATACCTGGCGGCGTTCTTGCATAGGGCACCATCTCCCACTATGCAATATCGCAAACTTGATCATCAATCCAGTCTGCTAGCCTGGCTTCTTTCCATGCTGTCTGCTTGCCTCTGTTCTGGCTGCTTAGGGCGGCGGCCCGGTCACTTCCTGTTTCTTGTAGCTGCTGTGGGCACACCCCTAATGCGTCCTCAGCCTATTGCTGTCAGTCATTGGATATTTAGACCAGCTCCACATACAAGCTGGTGCCTGAGCAACTCTATCATTCAGTGTGCTTCTTGACTCTGAATGTGCCAGGTCCTGTCTGAACTATCTCCTAGCCTGTTTTCTGTCCGCCTTCCTGGAGGCTGTATTTCCAGGCCAGTCTGAACACGCTCCTAGCCTGTTCGTTCCGCCTTCTAGGGGCCGCATACCTAGATCTGTCATCTGTGTTTTCTTGCCTGTCTGTCCGCCTTCCTGGAGGCTGTATTTCCAGGCCAGTCTGAACATGCTCCTAGCCTGTTCGTCCCGCCTTCTAGGGGCCGCATACCTAGACCCGCTCCTGTATCTCGCTGCAGTGTCAGTTCCTGTCTGAACACTCAGTTCCTGTCTGAACACTCTCCTAGTCTGTTACCTGTTTTTCTCTATGTCCGTACCTTCCCTTTTTCTGCAGAGTCTGAACCTGCACCTAACTCCTACTTGTTGTCGCTGTACTTCCATTTGTGAGTTTAGAGTCCTCTCGCTACTTCATTGCAAGTATCTTGTGTGTATCTGGTTCTGCCTTTCCCTTCCAGTCTGTTCTGTGTGAACAGAGCCCTGTCCCCTCTGCTCTGCCTTTGCTCACTGCTCCGGCGGTTTATCTCTGCTCTGCCTTGCTCACCGCTCCGGTGGGTCTTGCCTGCTCTGCCTTGCTCACCGCTCCGGCGGTTCTTGCCTGCTCTGCCTTGCTCACCGCTCCAGCGGTTCTTGCCTGCTCTGCCTTGCTCACCACTCCGGCGGTTCTTGCCTGCTCTGCCTTGCTCACCGCTCCGGCGGTTCTTTGCCTGCTCTGCCTTGCTCACCGCTCTGGCGGTTCTTGCCTGCTCTGCCTTGCTCACCGCTCCGGCGGTTCTTGCTCTGCCCTGCCTTTGTTCACCGCTCTTGACGGTCTCGCTCTGCCCTGCCTTTGCTCACCACTCCAGGCGGTCTTGCTTTGCCCTGCCTTTGTTCACTGCTCCAGGCAGTCTCGCTCTGCCCTGCCTTTGCTCAACACTCCTGGCGGTCTTGCCTGCTCTGCCTTGCTCACCGCTCCGGCGGTTCTTGCCTGCTCTGCCTTGCTCACCGCTCCAGCGGTTCTTGCCTGCTCTGCCTTGCTCACCACTCCGGCGGTTCTTGCCTGCTCTGCCTTGCTCACCGCTCCGGCGGTTCTTTGCCTGCTCTGCCTTGCTCACCGCTCTGGCGGTTCTTGCCTGCTCTGCCTTGCTCACCGCTCCGGCGGTTCTTGCTCTGCCCTGCCTTTGTTCACCGCTCTTGACGGTCTCGCTCTGCCCTGCCTTTGCTCACCACTCCAGGCAGTCTCGCTCTGCTCTACCTTTGCTCACCGCTCCAGGCGGCCTCGCTCTGCTCTGTCTTTGCTTATCCAGTCTGTGCTCCAACCTGTTAGTGCCTCCCTGTTGACACTCCAGCCGTGCTTGCCAGTACTCCCTGCCTGCATACCAGTCGTGCTTACCAGTGCCCGCCTGTCTGCATACCTGCCGTGCCTGCCTATACCCACCAGTCAGTGTGCCAGCCTAACCTGCCTGTTCCTGTATTCTCCGGTGTGGGTCAACAGCCGTGTCCGGGGTCTGACTTGGAGTAGCACCTGGTCCCTCTGCTCGGTTCCTCCCTGGTGCACAGGCGTCGTTAACCGTCGTGCGACCTTGGTCGGATTGGGTAGATACTTAGTTACGCCCCTCCAGGCACTCTCCGGTTCATGGTCCAGTGGGATCACTAAACACGCACACGCCAGTCAGTCCGGGCGTGTGCATAACACCTATCCACACGAACAGCTAATTGCATGGCATCCTGCAGAGTCTCTGGTGCAGGGAATGCAATTAGCAAATCCTTAACCCTTTCTCTCAGACCAGCAAAAAATAAACATTTCAACGCAGGATCATTCCATTTAACTTCTGAGGCCTATCTCCTGAAGTGTGTCCTGAAGAGTTCTGCCTCCGCAGATGAGATTCGATCAGAATCGTCATATAATAGCCCCATAGCAGAAAAAAATTCTTCAACAGACCTTAAACACGGATCATTAGGTTGGAGAGAAAAGGCCCACCCCTGTGGTTCATTGCGCAAAAGTGACATTAAAAAACCAATGCGCTGTGATTCATTCCCAGAGGACCTTGGTCGCAAACGAAAATATAACAAACAAGCATTTTTAAAGGAAAAAAATCTTGCTGTTTACCATAAAAAACATCAGGCAGTCCTACCTTAGGTTCGACAAAATGCGCTCCAGAACAGCTGCTCACGTGTTGCTGTAGCTCGGCCACCTCCAGAGACAATCCCTGCAGGCGTTGAGCCAAATCCTGGATGGAAACCATACTGATCCCCGAATTTCTTTCCTTTTAGTTTTTTTGCTGGACTTACTGTTATGATCTGCAACATGAACTAAGGAAAGATAGGGGAAAGCTGTCCCTACAGTAAGACTAAGCTGAATCCCTATGATGTAGCGGGCTGCCTGTTACTAGCAAACACACCCACCTAAGTCCTCGGCTAGTCTGAATGAAGACCTATAGAATTAAGGGAGGGGTCCCTAAAAGAACTAAGGACTGGGACAAAAATGGGACACCTCCTAAACAGAGAAGTTGTTGCAGAACACAAAAAGACAAACTGACAAAAGGTACTAGAGGTCCCAGAAGGACCAAGCGAACTGACAGAGAAAGGCACCGAAGCACCAGGCTAGAGAAACAGTCAAACACTGTAGTCCAGCACAGCCAGAAGGGCGGAGCTGGAATATAAAGGCAGATAGTCACGTGACCGCAAAACACAAGATGGAAAAAACAAACAGGAGGGTTCTAACACCTCCATTCTCTTTTAGTTTTTCCAACATATTCAAAAGGACATGAACATTTAAAGAGATAAATCACCCCTGTGGTTCTATAGTTTGCAAAGTGTAAACAATTATATGTTCTTCATGTTGTTCCACTTGTAAAGGTATTGGCAACCTTAACATATTTACAAAATGTACATTTCCCGCATTTGAATGTGCCTTGCTGTCTTTTCTCTAGCCAGCTTTCTAGTTGTTTTGGGGAGATGTACAGACTATGAACTATTTGGTTCCGTATGGATCTTCCCTTTTTAAGTCAGTATTATCTCGCTAATGTCAGGGTCAGCCCGGAAGATGTCCCAGTGTTTCCTCAGAATATTTCGCACCTCTTATGCGTGATAATCAAATTTTGCACTAACTCTAATAAGCTGTTCCCCCTCTTCCCTTTGTTGTGGTTTGAGTAGTGTAGACCTTTTTCTGGATTTGGCCTTCATATATGTTGTATTTAGGAGTTCCTCCTGATTTGCTTATATTCCCTTTAGGGATTCCCCTTTTTCAGACTTTGGGGATGATGACTCTCCCAGCGTAATAGACTAATGGTAGATGTAGGTTTTTGGAAAGTCCGGAAAGGAAATTAAAACTCTCATGGTTAATTTTCGATGGAAATCTCAGTCCCGGTTGGTTTGCATTAAGATCCTTGACAAAGTTATTGAAGGAGACCTTATCTCCTGACCACAGTACCAATACATAGTCTATATAGCGTCCCCAAAAATGATTTGGAAATTCCACCATGTCATTTAATTCTTGCCAAAAACAATGTTGTTCTCCCACCAGCCCAGGAGCAGATTAGCGTAAGTGGGGGCACAAGGGCTCCCCATCGCAGTGCCCCTGAGCTGGTGGTAGAACTTACTCCCAAAGATGAAATAGTTGTGTGTCAGAATGAACCGGAGTAACTCCTGAATGAAATTGCTATGTGCAGTCAAGTGAATACCTCTAGACTTTAGGTAGTGTTTCACTGCTCTAAATCATGTGAGATACTGCTGTACAGCGCCTCCACATCTAACGAGGCCAGCTGTACATTTCCATCAATGGTAATACCCTTTAGTTTAAGGAGTAAATCGGTGGTGTCACAAATGTACGAGGGTAAAGATGTCAAAAATCCTCTCAATACCCTATCAATATAAATGCCTCTGTTCTGGGTAACCAAATTGATACCCGAGACTATGGGACACCCCCTTAATGGGTTTAACCCTTCGTGTATTTTAGGTAGGGAATAGAAGGTGGAAATTGTAGGGTGTTTAGGGTACATGAACTCCATTTCAATTTTGGAGATGAGCCCCAAATGGCGAGCATTAACAAGTATTTTTTTGAGTTCTTCACAGAAAATAGAGGTGGGTTTTGCTTTAAAATGACATGTAGAATTATCTTGTAAGATATCATAATAACATATCTTCTTAAATGTGGATTGATCCTTGATTACCACAGGACACTATGCCACCAATGCGATCATGCAAGCTAAGTACTTTTGAACGCTACCAGCAAATTGCAGCATATTATTGTAACATCCCTGGCGGCGTGCTTGCATGGCTTACCATCTCCCACCATGCAAGACTGCAATCTTACCTTTCAGGCCAGGCTGCACACTTTTGCTCCAGTACCTGCTGTTTGTATGTCTCTTGTCTGCTGGCTTAGGGCGTCGGCGCTGTTGCTTTCTGATTCTTAAAGCTACAGTGTGCGCAGTCCTAATGCGTCCCCAGCTTATTGCTGTGAGTCACTGGATACTTAAACCCCCTCCACCCAGTGGAAGGTGCCTGAGCAGACTTTCTTACAGTCTGTTCTGTGCAACTGTGAGTTGCCAGGTCCTGTCCTGACTCTAGTTTGTCTGCCACCCTGGGGGCTGAGTACCCAGGGCCTCTACCTGTACCTGTGACTTCTAGTCAGTTTCCACCACCCTGGGGGCTGAGTACCCAGACCCGCTACCTGTATCTCTGACTTCTAGTCTGTTTCCGCCACCCTGGGGGCCGAATACCCAGGGCCGCTACCTGTATCTCTGACTTATAGTCTATTTCCGCCACCCTGGGGGCTGAGTTCCCAGGCTCGTTCCTGTATCTTTTTCCCGGTTCAGTTCCTGTCTGAACAGTGTCCTAGTCCTTAACCTGTTTGTCTCTATGTCCCAATCTTCCCTTTTCCTGCAGTGTCTGAACCTGCACCTAACTCAAACTCGTTGTCTCTGTACTTCTGTTTGTGAGTTTTGTGTCCACTCGCTACTTCATTGTAAGTACCTTGTGTGTATCTGGTTCTGCTTGTCCCCTTTCCCTTCCTCCGTATTTACCTCCTGTGTTCTAACCATCTTCCTGCATTTTCCAGTCTGTTCCATGTGATCAGAGCCCTGTCCTGTCTGCCTGCACCTTCCGCTCTGTTCTGCTCTGCTTGTTCACCGCACCTGCTGTTCCGCTCTGCTCGTTCACCGCACCTACTGCTCCGCTCTGCTTGTTCATCGCATCTGCAGTTTTGCTCCGCTCTGCTTGTTCACCGCACCTGTGGCTTTGCTCCGCTCTGCTTGTTCACCACACCTGCGGTTTTGCTCCACTCCGCTCTGCTTGTTCACCGCACCTGCGGTTTTGCTCCGCTCTGCTTGTTCACCGCATCTGCGGTTTTGCCCTGCTCTGTTTGCTCACCGCTCCGGCGGTACTGCTCTGCTGGTTCACCACATCTGCGGTTTCGCTCTGCTCTGCTGTCCACCGCACCTGCGGCTCCGTTCCTGTGTCCCAGTCTGTACTAGTCCCTATCCTGCCTGCGTTCCTACCTGCCTGTGCCCACCTGTCTGCATGCCAGCCATGCCTGCCAGTGCCCACCTGCCTGCATACCAGCTGTGCCTGTCAATATCCATCTGTCTGCATACCAGCCGTGCCTACCAGTGCCCACCTGTCAATATGCCAGTCTAACCTGCCTGTTCCTGCATTTCCTGGTGTGGGTCAACAGCTGTGACCGGGGTCTGACCAGGAGTAGCACCTGGTCCCTCTGCTCGGTTCCTCCCTGGTTCACGGAGTCGACTGAGCCGCCGTGCGACCTTGGTCAGACCGAGTTGATACTTAGTTACGCCCCTCCAGGCACTCCTCGGTTCATGGTACAGTGGGATCACTAATCACGCTCACGCCAGTCAGTCCGGGCGCGAGCGTAACAATTATTAATGTTTACAAGCTAACTGTCAAAACAAAGTTAACTAATTATATATAGATTGAGACCATTCATTTACCTGTACAATTTACAATGCAATTCTGCCATTATTTTTTTGAAATTTGTTTTAATTGCATTCAATAAAAATCACTTGCTAACATGATTCTCCAGGTCAGTATGATTACAGCAATACTAAACTTGTCCATTATTATCATTATTATTTTAGTGTTGATGAAACATTCAGAATTTTGTAAAAAAATACAATTATATTATGTGTCACTTAAGACACATAACTTTTACATTTTGCATTGATCGAGCTATGTGTCGGCTTGTTTTTTGTGCCCTGTGCTTTTTATTGATACTATTTGGTGACACACATGACACTTTGATCACTTTTTATTTTGTGGTGTGTTGCAATCGAAAAATGTATATTCTGGTGTACCGATTTATTTTACTTCTCAGGATTTAACGTACAGTTTAAATAATTTTATAGTTTGATAGAATGGACATGATGATGCAAATATATTTTATTGTTTAAAAATGTTTTTTTCTCATTTTTGAAGGGGGAAATTTTGGTTGATTTAAACTGTTATATATTGTTCTTACATTTTTTTAAACATTTTATTTTAATTTTTACTTCATTATTTAGTCCACTTAGGGGAGTTGAACCTGTAATCCTTCAATCACTAATACTATATACTGCAATAGCACTGTACTGCAATGGATGAGCTTCACAGGAGTACTAACAAAGTATTTACAGGGGCTCTCAGCAGGTTATCGACTGCCATGGTAACCCATTGGTTACCTGTGATCATTTAAATGCCACTGTCAGAGATTGCCAGCAAAATGAAAGTTAAGCTTCAGTGATAGGAGCAAGCTTTAGTTGCTGTAATTACAGGCAAATGCACAGCCGGCATTTGCCTGGTGTAAAGCAGGCTCCGCTCCTGAGCAAGCTTCATATTTTCCTTACCACCCTATGGCAAAAATGTACATCATAGTTTGTTAAACAGTTAATTTCAGAAAGATCTTGCACAAACTGATTGTATTTACACTCTGTCAAATGATACTTATATTTCTCAGTATTATTCTGCATTTCTAGTTTTGTTTTTTTTTTTTTTTTTTGTTGCAAAGTCAGGCTCACTCTTACGTTTCAGAGCCACAGGAGTTCTCCCCTGAAGTTTCTTAAATTATTCTTCTATAGAACCAAGGCATGTGTGATCTATTATTTTGAACAAAAATGAATTCTCATGCCTTTGGGCACAATTTTGTTATTTATACAGCTTTCAAGTCTCCAACTACAATGATATCTTACAATATTTGAAAAAGTGGACTCTATAAAATTCAATTATCAGGTGTTGTTTTTTCAGTTCCATAATGCTTTCTGGATATTTGCTTCTCAGACAGCTACAGTATGTCATGTGTGGTTAGATTCGTTTGTGTCCATGTGTGCAGTCTCACTTGTTGTTTTACTATATTGAGATTATATAAATGGTCATCTGATTTGATAATGACTGTCATCCATTTTTACTCCAGGATAGCATACTTTCCACCTTAGAATTTTACAGCAAGTCCTTTAGCTGTCATATGCTTTACAGTTAAGAATCCTCCTTACAGACTGGGAACATACAACATGTCTTTTATTGGTATGTGTAAATTTTGTCTCTTTTACTTGAGGATTCCATATTCAGTACTATCTACATTTGTTAGAAAGATAGTTTCTTTGTTTTCCTGTGAAAAAAATCTCTTTTCCCATCAGTGGCTCTGAAGTTAGTGCACAAGAATGATTACACAGGTCTACAAAAATTTTTTTTTTTAATGGATTTAGGTTTTTTTGAGGGTGCTGAATTAAAAAATCCTATTACTTTTACTGATTTGGTTCAAGTTTTTGAGATAATTAATCCATGAAAACAATGCATTCCCCCAATGCTGCTTGTGTGTGATAAAAAATGCAATAGCTCTTGGTCTTTTGGTCGGTCTTTTGACTCTTTGTCAGTGTCTTAGGTAATGAAATATTCCATATATTTATTTTGCATTTCAATTTGTTGGCTTATAATGCTATAAAAGTGACGTTTTGAAGCCAGAATTCTACCGTAAATAATTAATTCATTATTAAATATCTCAGAATCTAGAGCCAATCTGGCAAAACCTAAGTCATACTCTTAATCAGCAGCACAAACTTAATATAAAACAGTTCAAACATCGTTGGTACCAAAATCACTGCATCATTTGTCACTTTAAAGGGGCCATTCCAATTATCTGCACATGGATCGTAGATTGTAGCTTTAACCTTTGTTTAGTCTCCTTTAGTCTCTGCTTTCCATGTTGTTGGTCTTCTTTAAGTGCCCCTTTTTATGGCATCTGAGACATGCTCTAGTTTTCTTCTTGTGTGACTTTGTATCCGTCACTTTAAAAGCAATTCCACTGTCACTTTCTATAGAGTCCTACACAAGTTCTTTCTACTCTGGTGCAGCTTTGGCAGTGCATTCCACATGCCATTAGATGTGTTTTTGTGTCTTATGTGGATCAGTTGGTCAATCTTCACTAGCAAGGTTATACTGGTTCTTGTCTGTCTATTTTTCCAGTCCCATTCTTGATTACTAATTTTAATAATTTCTGTAGTTATGTTCTGCAAGTTATGTCTGGACAGTAGCATTTCTGCTTCAAATTTCTAAAGCTGGTATTTGTCATTATTCAACTTTCCTCCTGTCTTTTTTATGTATATATTAAGTTTCTTACTTTTATTCAATGTTGCTTTTCTCCTTTCTTCCAACAATATTGCTGTTTGATTATGTCCATCAGGATACCCAATGGCAATTTTACTCTTAATGCTGTGTTGGTGGGCAAGTTGCAAACTCAGAGATATAACATAAAAGCGGTGCCAGCCATATGAAAACAATAGCAAAATTCTCATAGGGCATATGGCAAAAATCGTAACTCCCTGGACACTATTTACATTTTAAAAGGAATCAGTCACCAGATTTCACAATACATTATATTAATAATATACAGTTATATGAAAAAGTTTGGGCACCCCTATTAATCTTAAGCTTAATGTTTTATAAAAATTGGTGTTTTTGCAACAGCTATTTCAGTTTGATATATGTAATAACTGTTGGACACAGTAATGTTTCTGCCTTGAAATGAGGTTTATTGTACTAACAGAAAATGTGCAATCTGCATTCAAACAAAATTTGACAGGTGCATAAGTATGGGCACCCTTATCATTTTCTTGTTTTAAATACTCCTACCTACTTTTTACTGACTTACTGAAGCACTTTTTTAGGTTTTGTAACCTCATTGAGCTTTGAACTTCATAGCCAGGTGTATGCAATCATGAGAAAAGCTACTTAAAGTGGCCACTTGCAAGTTGTTCTCCTGTTTGAAACTCCTCTGAAGAGTGGCATCATGGGCTCCTCAAAACAACTGTCAAATGATCTGAAAACAAAGATTATTCAACATAGTTGTTCAGGGGAAGGATACAAAAAGCTGTCTCAGAGATTTAACCTGTCAGTTTCCACTGTGAGGAACATAGTAAGGAAATGGAAGAACACAGGGACAGTTCTTGTTAAGGCCAGAAGTGGCAGGCCAAGAAAAGCATCAGAAAGGCAGAGAAGAAGAATGGTGAGATCAGTCAAGGACAATCCTTAGACCACCTCCAGAGAGCTGCAGCATCAACTTGCTGCAGATAGTGTCACTGTGCATCGGTCAACTATACAACGCACTTTGCACAAGGAGAAGCTGTATGGGAGAGTGATGCGAAAGAAGCCGTTTCTGCAAGCACGCCACAAACAGAGTCGGCTGAGGTATGCAAAAGCACATTTGGAGAAGCCAATTTCTTTTTGGAAGAAGGTCCTGTGGACTGATGAAACCAAGATTGAGTTGTTTGGTCATACTAAAAGGCGTTATGCATGGCGGCAAAAAAACACAGCATTCCAAGAAAAACACTTGCTACCCACAGTAAAATTTGGTGGAGGTTCCATCATGCTTTGGGGCTGTGTGGCCAATACCGGCACCGGGAATCTTGTTAAAGTTGAGGGATGCATGGATTCCACTCAGTATCAGCAGATTCTTGACAATAATGTTCAAGAATCAGTGACAAAGTTGAAGTTACGCAGGGGATGGATCTTTCAGCAAGACAATGATCCAAAACACTGCTCCAAATCTACTCAGGCATTCATGCAGAGGAACAATTACAATGTTCTGGAATGGCCATCCCAGTCCCCAGACCTGAATATCATTGAACATCTGTGGGATCATTTGAAGAGGGCTGTCCATGCTCGGCAACCATCAAACTTAACTGAACTGGAATTGTTTTGTAAAGAGGAATGGTCAAAAATACCTTCATCCAGGATCCAGGAAATCATTAAAAGTTACAGGAAGCGACTAGAGGCTGTTATTTTTGCAAAAGGAGGATCTACTAAATATTAATGTCACTTTTCTGGTGAGGTGCCCATACTTATGCACCTGTCAAATTTTGTTTGAATGCAGATTGCACATTTTCTGTTAGTACAATAACCCCATTTCAAGGCAAAAACATTACTGTGTCCAACAGTTATTACATATATCAAACTGAAATAGCTGTTGCAAAAACACCAATTTTTATAAAACATTAAGCTTAAGATTAATAGGGGTGCCCAAACTTTTTCATATAACTGTATATGTTACTATTTATTATTGAATAGATTTCTTAGATCTGATGAGGTAAGTGTACTTACAACCAGATTACAACAGGACTTAAAAGAAATACTCAAAAATGGTTACACAGCCATTCTGACAAGGATTTTCAAAGTAATTACAACACCCTCACCAGGTTTAAAGGAAACATGTCATCAGGATTGTGCTAAGTAAACTATTGTCAAGTTGGCACTGTTACACTGATTAAAATTATACCTGGGTTGAAGAAATCCATCTTGTGGTTTTTGTTTAATCTGTGTTTGCTGTTTGGAGTTTATGAAATGCTTATGCTTCGGGACCAGACTGTAGGCAGGGTCTTTATTTGGTGCTCTGGCCTCATCGTCATCATTCTGGCTTAAATGACAGGTCACTGAACATCAGTGACCTGCCTCCTAACTTAAATACTGTGCTTGCGCAGTTAATATTGTGGTCTTTAAAACATTTTTTTTAACTCCAGCAAAATGGTAAAAGTATTTTAATCAGTGTGACAGCGCCAACCTGACAATGCCTGTAATTTACTTAGCAAAGTCCTGATGACAGGTTTCCTTTAAGAGATCTATTTAATAATGCAGGCAGTTGGTATTGTGAAATCTGGGGACAGATTCACATTAAATGAATATAATATTGTCACATCATGGTAAGTGTGCTTGATTTTTATTTTTTTTGCCTTGGCAAATAATTATCAAACTGTTTCTGGTTCATCTACACTGAGATCCTGTCTTTTGTCTCCTGTTAAATATGCTTGAATATTGAGATGGGTATAAGTGTGTCAGGGCAAGACACTGTAAATAAGTACAGCATAGTTTCCTGGTGCTCCACTCTTGAACTATATAAAGGCATTTTCGAGATGCCTGTAATTTTAAAGCACTAATGCTGTGAAGTGATCGTTGACACTGTGTGCTAGTGAAGGCTTACATTCTGTCAAAGGGTCTTAAGGTTCTTTTGGCAGATTCTTAGGTCATTGAGTGAAGCATCCACTTCACAGACAATTCCTTGGACCACTCTTACTCACACTTGTGGATATCAAGCAATACCTTTGCGATGGAGGAATTAATGAAACTAACTTATTACGACTATATTAATATAATTATAATTTTTCAGATCATTTTTCAATACCCTGGAAGATAATTACTCAGATCCCTAGGTTTGCCCAGAAAATTTTTCCTTCTCTGTGTGGTGTTGCTCAAAAATTTATTAGTTTAGAACCATTCTGAGAGTCTGAAAGCTACGGACTTGTATCAGATGAAGTTCCCTTGAAATTTTCACTAGCAAAAGGCATGACAATGCTATGTAACATAGATAAATATGCAATAGCGACTTTCTTCTCCCAGATTTTACTTGTAGCTTCTAATTTCTGATTCACCTGATTGATCCTCAGAGATCAGCATGGCCCTAATACTATAAACAACAAACAATATGGGCAAAACAAGTAGAGTCGCTATTCTTCATGAAATACTGAGAATTTCACAGAACTTTGGGGTCATCACAACCCTGGACCAGAGCTCAGTCACAGGACAATAAAACTTTCACACTTCTTATCTATGAACTGCTCCAGTATTTACAGCCAGAACTGTTTATCTCTCTCCCATAGTAATAGCTCTGCTTTACGTCACCTGTCTCATCTATTACATTATTTATGTGTCTTATTGTGTATAAATATGTGACTCTTCAGATTTTGTGTTATACTATGCCTGATGAAGAAACCTGAGTAGTCTCAAAAGCGTGCAACTTGTTACCATCTTTTCAGTTAGCCATTGAAAGATATCAACCACTGAGGACTCTCAAATCTGAGAATTCTAAAACAGGTACCAACAGTCTGCAAATTCCCTGACAGACTGTAAATATAGTTGACTTTCTTCAAGTCTCTGTAAAAAAAAATTAATTCATTTTTTCTTTGTTAAGCTGGGGTGATGATACAGGTCGTTGTGAGAGTAATTTTCATTATTTTACATCTCGTAGTAAATGCTGACAAAGAGTTCATATCAGCATTCAGCCTTAGGACATATATCTCTTATAATCTGTATAATTAATTTTGATTTCCTAATTTGACAATTTTTTCTTTGATAAATTGTTCTGAAGACAGAACAATTACAGTTGGCAATCCTGATTTCAAGGGAGAGAAGACTTCACATTTCTGATGTTTAAAAGCATACGCTATAGCTTGTTGAGTTTTTTTCATTGCTACAACATGTAAATATGAAAAATGAAATCTGACATAAAAGGTCAAATCAGGAGCAAAATAATAAACAGGTGCTAAAATGCAAAGAATCAGTCTGAAGCTGTCTATGGATGCAACAGATACAGCCTGTCTCTCATCATATAGGCTTGGTATAAGATATTCTTGATCCACATCATTTGTTGTTCAATGGTTGCTCTATTATTTACCTCTTATAAAAAGTGTTCATTCCATGTCAAAGGACATATTACACCCAGCTGTCTATGTCCTCCCACGAGCCCTGCCTCCAGGAATGCACAGATGGGAGTGTTTACTCTGAACAGGGATGTAGATCCATGTGTTGCTGGCTCCATACTGTCACCACACTTTAGCTCTTGAAGAATTAATGAGGTTGGAAGAAGCAATTATAAATGAACAGATGAGCCAACGGGAATTATAGAAATGTTTATATGCTTCTAGAATAAGAAGATGCACAGAAGAAGAAGGTAGATTTCAGATTTGTCAGTAGTTCCATTCAGCTTCTAGTTGTAGAATGATATGTTCCATCTCATGGGTGTCAACATCAAAGAGATTGATGGGAAGGTCAAACTAGTGTAGAAAGATGAATGACCTCATAAGAATAACGATGATGCCATACACACTAATCCCGCTCTAATCAAATACCGAGCAACGGGCCAATTGTTTAAAAATATAGCCTGGTCCACAGTAAATATGTTTTAATGAACTGCTCAGCTTGTGTTCCGAACATCAAAGATCAAAGACTCGGATACATGAAGTTTGCTGTTTTGAGATTACTGATGGCAATGTCTACTCTATGAACAGGATTCTAAAGATAGCCATACACATCAGGCTGAAGTTAGCCAAACTTGCTGAGTTAATAGGACCAATTCACCATGTTATATGCATTAGATGTGTAGCCAAAGTTTTTTTTTAGTAGATGTCAGGGTAAACCGAATCAGCATTTTGAATTCGACATAACCAATGCTTCTTTTCTCACAGGGAAAGAGCTGCCACCAGAGGTGTCAGAAAGCACCACAACCCCCTATTCTCATTGAGAACGCATTCTTGATTGGCCAAATCTTTGGTGCATGAGTATGAGGATACTGGGAGGAATACTTGCCAGCTGAATGAACATTTGGCCAATATCTACTGAAAGTGGATGTCCACATTCATTTGCTACATCAGCTATAACCTACTGACAATATCCTATCCAGAAGGGCATACAGACGTGCACAAAATTGTTGGTACCCTTCTGCTAAAGTAAGAAAAACCCACAATGGTCAATGAAATAACTTGAAACTGACTAAAGTAATTTTCAATATAAATTTACCGAATATAAGCTAATGAAAATCAGACATTGAATTGTGGTTCAACAGAAAACTAAAAACTAATGAATATGGCCTGGACAAAATGATGGTACCCCTGACCATAGAAACATGTTAAACTAAGGAATGTCAGGTTACTTAAGTACAATTATAAGTATTTCATTATAAAGTCTTTCAACTTTTATTGACAAATACATAAAGTTTATGCAAAGACTCAATGTTTACATTGTTGACCCTTACTTTTTAAGACTTATGCAATTCGCCCTGGCATGCTGGGTATCAGCTTCTCGGATCTTGACTGATAGCATCCCATTCTTGCATTATCAGTTACTGAAGTTTATCAGAATTTCTGTGATTTTGTTTGTTCACCCTCTTTTTGAGGATTGACTACGGGATTGAGATCTGGGGAGTTTCCTGGCTATGGACTCAAACTTTCAATGTTTTGTTCACTGAGTCACTTAGTTATCGCTTTGCCTTGTGACATGGTTCTACAGCATGTTAGAAAAAGCACTGTTCATCACCGATATGCTCCTGGATCATTGAAAAACTTTACTCTGGGACAGAGGCATAGCTAGAGGTTCAACTCGAGGAGGCAAAACATCTTAGTGGGCCCCTAACTAGTTACCCTTGATTACAACTACAGTGACGCAGTCTAATAGTTGGTATAGGGGAACCTCAGCAGATGACGGCACTGTTACTCAAAACATATCTCTATACAAAGACCAACACTTATATTACTGCCATATGGTGACCATATAGTGGTAGATATCAGTCCTGCAGAACACGTAAGAGATTACAACACTGTTACAGATAATGACTTACAGGTGACGTTTTTTGTGATGACGTCGGTCATTTTCCCATCTTTTCCATTTTGCCCAGATCACTATAACATCCTCTTCTGACCAAGACTAGTCTGCAGAGATTACAACAAAGACACATTTGACTTCTCACATTTCCAGCACCGCCCACATCTATTCCCAACCTGCACAAACTCCTCGTCCTACCGATACCCTAATGCTAAGCTGCTGCTGCCGTATGTGCCCCTATTACTGCACCTGCTGTTTGGTAAAAAAACAGTGCTCCTTTTACTGCCCCACATAGTAGTGCCCACCACTGTGGGCCTCTATTGTGCCCTCTAGATGATAAAATTGTCCCCTAGAATATATTAATGTCCTGTGCAAGTGCCCTAGAAAATAGTGTCCACATTTTGCCCCTAGAAATGGATAATACCCCATATGCACCTTTAAAAGTTACAATACTCTGAGTGCCGCAATAATGCTTCTTAAGCCTATTTAACATTTAATAATGTCCCGAGTCCCCCATGTACAGTTCCACTAACACAGTATGATGGGCTCACAACTCCCCTATACACAATATAATGCCCCCACAGCTCTGCTATACACAGTACAGTTGGCTTACAGCTCCCTTATATACATGATGATGTGCCCAGAGCTCCCATATACATAGTATAATGGGCCTTCAGCTCACCCATATACAGTATGATGGGCCCACAGCTTTCCAATACACAGTATGATAGACCCACAGTTCCCTGATACACAGTATAATGCCCCCACAGCTCCCCTATACACAGTATGGTGGGCCTACAGCTCCCTTATATACAGGATTATGGGCCTACAGCTCCCCTATACATAGTATCATGGTTGTACAGCTCCCCTATACACAGTATGATGGGCTCACAGCTCCCCTATACACAGCATGAAAAGCCCACAGATCCTCTATACACAGTATGATGGACGCATATCTCCCTTATACGCAGTATGATGTCCCATAGCTCCCTTATACACTTTATGATGGGCCCACAGCGACCCTATACACAGTATGACATCTCCAGTGCTCCCCTATATACGGTATAACGAACCCCACAGTAGTTCTCACATTGTATGTAGGACCCCACACTGTATTATGGCCCCAACAGTGTATAATGGCCCCCACAGTGTTTAATGGCCCCCACAATATCCCCACACTGTATAATGGTCCCCACTAATGATGATCGAGCATGATCGTTGCTCGAGATTTACCAGCATGCTCGGGCGAACACCTATTATCTTCAGCGTGCTCCGTGAACATGATTGTGTTCCTGTTTTTCCAGCATTCCCCACATGTATTAAAGCTGTCAGTCGCAAATCATGTTCACGGAGCGACTAAAACTTAACACCCCCGAGCACGCTGAAGATAATAGGTGCTCGCCCGAGCATGCTCGTAAATCTCGAGCAACGAGCATGCTCGACCATCACTAGTCCCCACACTTTATGAGGGTCCCCACACTGTATAAGGGCCTACCACAGTAGCCATCAAACTGTATAATGGCCCCCACATTATCTCCCACACTGTATAATGGCCCCATAGTAGTCCCCAAACTGTATAATGGCCCCCGAATTAGGTGTTACACTGTATAATCGCCCCCCAGTAGTCCCTAGACCGTATGATGGCCCTCACGGTAGGCCCCAAACTTTATAATGGCCCCCACATTAGCTCCCATAATATTTAATGTCCCTAACACTTTATGGAGGCCCCACACTGTATGAGGACCCCCCCACAGTAGTCCCTGTAATGTATGAGGGGCCCCCACACTTTATTATGCCCCCCGCAGTTACACCACATTTTTTAATTAAAATGATTAAAAAACATTGTTTAATCGCCTAATCCAGGTTACTGACGAGTGCACCTGCAAACTGCCGTCACACGGACTGAACATCAGAGTCCTGTCGCGGCGAGATGACATCACCGTGCCAGGACTCTGATGTCCTGCCCATGTCCTGGCGCTTCTGTCCCCGCATCACCCTCCCAATTTGTAGACCACAGGCATAAAGTGACCTGTGGTCTACAGAAAGGAGAGCAGTAGTGCGGGGGCTACTGCCCACTTTGCCCTCTCCCAGTAGCTATGCTACTGCTTTTGGAGGATGTTTAGGTGCCATTCTTTATTCATGGTAGGGTTCTTAGGCAAAGTTGTGAGTGAGCCCATTCTCTTGGATAAAAAGCAACCCTACACATGAATGGTATCGGGAAGCTTTACTGTTGATATGACACAAGACTCATGGGAGTGGTCATCTTTTCTCCTTCCTGCAATCATTCTTGGAGTTGTCCCAAATAGTCCAAAGGAAGCTTGTCTAAGAGAAAACAACCTTACCCCAGTCTTCTGCAGTACAATCCTTATTATTTCTGAGAAGTTATTTCCTCTGATGAAGCCCCTTTGAGACTGGTTTGGGCAGTATAAATCAGAGCCTAGCTGCAAAATTTCAGCCAGGTATGTTTTTCCCTGAAACACTCTGGCGTTTCAGAGAAATCATAGTTTAGAAATCTGGCCAAGAGAGTTGTTATGAATCTGATGAGGCTTCTCCTCTTCTGTATTTATGTAAGGGTGCCCAGAGTGGTAGCCGTAGGCCAGTGTCTCCGACACCCTGGCATGTTACAGAAAAAACAAGGGTTCTAGATATGAGTGTGTATGCTGGCAGTGTTGCTATTGGTACCTTCACCTCCAGGCCGGTCCCATTCCACTCCTCACCAGGTTCATTAAACTTCAAGACAAGGACACCAGGCATGTTCATAAAAACAAGGCACTCTTTACTTTGCAACACACTTAAGTAAATAAGGCAGCAGGCAGTACACTTTACAACTTCTTCTGTATTATACAGAGGTACGTTCTTATCGATTTTGAACGACGACACTTTACATGTGAACGGTAAACAAGCAGAGCAAATCAGATAAGCCTCCATCTTCCCGGTGCAGGGACACACAGGTCAATATGTTACGCTGTGAACTCTGCACCCAAACAGCAGTCTTTGATCTGCTAATGAGGGCCTCTCTTAGAGCCGCTTCCCTCTACTGAGTCCTCAGCTGGGCAGCACCCGTCCTTACAGGGCCCTCCATGTCTGTCCAACACTGGATTCACTTCTTCCTTTAATTCTCTCACAAATAGATTTCACCCAATTGCCTGCTGGACTGGATCTCAGTCGCTTCTAAAGTTCCTCAATAATTCCTGATGCCTTGTGCCTCTCAACTCACTCCACACTAGCTCTGTTCTTCTCCAGATCTCTGCACACTCACTTCTCTCCTCTATAAACTTCCTCAATCTCTCACTACCCAGAGATTCCCAATCTTTCTCCCCATTATTGGCTGACCTTACAGTTAACCCTAACACTGTCCCTCCTGTCTGTTGCTGGGCAGACTCAAACTTTCACACCACTCTGTGCAAGAGCAAAAAAAAGACAGTGACATCTTGTGGCAGTTGGTTAGTACTGCAGCCTACAGGGAAATTACCACAAGAAAACATATCAGATGCAAAACATTATTCACATCCTACATATTATATACCACAGTAGCATTGATGTCTTCAGGGGGTAAACACGGTAGCTGGTCCACCTCCTCACATGTACATATGGAGAGACATGTCAATCACCTGGAGCGAGGCAGGGAGAAGCCGCATAGGACTCATTCAGTTAGTCATACCAGCGGGTCCCTGGTGGCTTCTCTCTGCCCTCTGACAGTCACTAACAAGTCTCTGCCTATGCGCGCATATAGGTAGAGACTTGTCAGCCACTGTCAGAGGGCAGGGAGAAGCCATTGAGGATCCGCGTATTCCATTAGTGCACAGTGCACTCAGTCCCTAGCAGCTATTAAAAGTATGTTTCTCCCTGAAATGTCGCAGCATTTCAAAGCCAAACATGCATGGCTGTTTAGGCAGCATGTATCAGCTAACAGGTTCACTTTAATGACAAGTGTACAAAGACTACATTGATTTCTCTTTAGCTAAAATTCAGTACATGATGATACTTTAAAGAGAACTTGTCAGAATGATTTTGTAATGTAGGACATGGCTGTAATGGCGCTGTAACCTTGATTAATTGATGCTTTTGGTGAAGAAATCTGCTTTGTTCTTCTTTAATCACCATTTTAAGTTTTCCGCTACTTAGATTTCAGTGCACGGGGCCCGGACAGTGCACTTGGTCTTCTTCTCCCTGTCTTGGATTCCCGGCCCCTCGGTCTTTTACTGACCTGCCTCCTTTTTTTGAAATTTCAGCAGTGATTTGTCATTCAGAAGCCGGAGGCAGGTGGAGGGGCGGGAATTACAGACAGGAGGAGAAGACCCAATGTACCGTCCTGCTTCTGTGCACCGAAATCTAATTAACAGAAAACTTCAAATGGTGATTAAAAAAGAACCACGAAGCAGATTTCTTCACCAAAGGTATCAATTTAATTTGTATTACAGCGCCATTACAGCCATGTCTTTACATTACAAAATTGTTCTGACAGGTTCTCTTTAACAAAATGAGACAGTAAATCCTTCTGTCATTATGTGACATGTATTGTGCTTTCCAAAGTATCAAAAGCACTATTAACAACCGTTGGAACATGTCTCTGGTTTACAATAGCGAACTGTAACACATTTTCAGGTAAACTGATACAATCTTTATTTAAACAAATTCCAATGTATGAAAGTATATATAACTTCCTATATATACTAAACTATTGGGACATCATTTTTTGATGCAGTTTTTTTTAAGGTAAAACCAGAAGGGAATTTAAAGGGAATCTATAATATAATCAGGGATGTGTCCTTCTGTCTGAAGCCTCTATAGACTGAGCAAGTGTGGCTGGTGACAGAAGAACACATCCAGATCAGGAGGAGGAAGAGGAGTGTGGGGCCAGATATAGCGGTATGCATAGGCGCTGACCACATACCTCGATCTCCAGCGCCATGAGGACATACCGGAGAGTAAGTATGGAGGAGGAGTGTGGCTCCGGAGTCAGCGCCTGTGCGCATAACGCGATCTCCGGCACCATTTTGTTGACAAATTCGCAGTGCCTTCAACAAAATGGCGCCTGATAGCGCGGTACGCGCATGCGCTGATTCCCGCACAATTTTATTTAAATATTTACCGTTGACTAGACCTGAGCCGCACCGTGTCATCCCAAGCCCACCCGCCCACTGTCTCCATTCGCTCTGACTGTGAAATAGCTGACGCAATGATGTCATTTCATCGCATCAGCTGTATACTGCAGAGAGTCAGTGCACCGGAGACAGGAGCAGAGGCACAGGCAGAGCACCGGGAAACAGTACCGAGGTGACTATGTGGTGTTCTTTTTTTCATGTGTATGGGAGGCTATGGGGGTCTCATCCTGGATATGGAGAGGCTATGGGGGTCTCATCCTGGACATGGGGAGGATATGGGGGTCTCATGCTGGACATGGGGGGCTATAAGGCTCTCATCCTGGACACAGGGAGGCTATGGGGGTCTCATCCTGGATATGAGGAGGCTATCTATGGGGGTCTCATCCTGGACATGGAGAAGCTGTGGGGGTCTCATCCTGGACATGGGGAGTCTATGGGGGTCTCATCCTGAACATGGGGAGGCTATAAGGCTCTCATCCTGGACATGGATATGCTATGGGGGTCTCATCATGGACATGGGGAGGCTATGGGGGTCTCCTCCTGGACATGGGGAGGCCGTGAGGCCCTCATGCTGGACATGGAGAGGCTATGGGGGTCTCATCCGGGACATGGGGAGGCTATAAGGCTTTCATCCTGAACATCGGGAGGCTATGGGGGTCTCATCCTGGACATGGGGAGGCTATGGGGGTCTCATCCTGGACATGAGGAGGCTGTAGGGCTCTCATGCTGGAAATGAGGAGGCTGTGGGGCTCATGATGTATATGGGGAGGCTGTGTGGGGGCTCTTACGGTATATAAGGGGCTGTGGGAGAGCTCATACGATATATAGATGGGGCTGTATTCGGGTTCAAATGGTATATAGGGGGATGTCAGCACACTTAATTCTGCTCAACATTAAGTCATACAATTCATATAATTATTAATAATAATTATCATTAATATATTGATATTAATATTGAGCAGCATGGACTGATTGATGGATGAGCAGCATGGATGGAACAGCAGCGCAGGAAAGATGGGGGAGCATATACCAAGCTGGGGGACCCATCCATCCAGCCCTAATGCAGAGGGAATGTCAGTCAGGGCTGGAGGCGCAGTTACAGCCGCCGCTCTGTATTCTCAGAGCAATGACCGCACCGCCCCCGACCCCATGACTAAAAGTGAATGTTAGCGTCGAGAATAATGTTAATTTTCTCCCCTCTGCATGCAGTCGCCGGGCAGCAGAATAACGCTATTAACCTGCAGATTTACCGCATATCTGCAGGTTAACAGCATTATTTCTGGTGACAGGTTCCCTTTAATTTTGTAGTACATTACTTCAATAAAGTGACACCGGACTCAGCGTTTGGACATACCACGCTATCCGGCGGCATTTTTGTTATAAAATGGCACCAGATAGCACAGTATGCGCATGCGCTGACTCCAGCATCACTTTATTGAAGTAATGTACTACAATGTCAGCATAGCAGTGTGCACGCACTGCCAATCGCCATTATCTGTATGGCCGGCTCCAGGTTTTTGTGGGCCCTGGGCGGAAGAGTCTTAGTGGGCCTCTTTAACACATACCACGATTCATGATGCACAGATACCACATAGAAATATATATATATACGTACTGTGTATATATATATATATATATATATATAGTACAATGCCGAAGATTTCACTTCTAATATTACATGAGCAATATCTATTGTAAATTCTACAATAGCTCAGAAACCGGCGAAATCTCTCAACGCACAGTGCAGACCGGACAGTATAGTCCTCCTTACAGTATTATGGGCCCCATATATTGGTCCATGCAGAATACTGGTCCCCATATAACGCTCCATACAGGATACTGGTCCCCATATAACGCTCCATACAGGATACTGGTCCTCTTATAACGCTCCATACAGGATACTGGTCCCCATATAACGCTCCATACAGGATACTGGTCCCCATATAATGCTCCATACAGGATACTGGCCCCCATATAACGCTCCATAGAGGATACTGGCCCCCTTATAACGCTCCATACAGAATACTGGCCCCCACATAATGCCCCATGCAGGATGTCACCCCTTCCCCCTTATAATGCCCCATGCAGGATGTCACCCCCACATATAATGCTCCATGCAGGATGTCACCTCTCCCCCCATATAATGTCCCATGCAGGATGTCACCCCCCCCCATATAATGCCCCATGCAGGATGTCATCTCCCCCCCATATAACGCCCCATGCAGGATGTCACCTGTCCCTCCCATATAATGCCCCATGCAGGATGTCACCTCTCCCCCCCATATAATGCCCCATGTAGGATGTCACCTCTCCCCCATATAATGCCCTATGCAGGATGTCACCTCTCCCCCCATATAATGTCCTATGCAGGATGTCACCTCTCCCCCCATATAATGCTCCATGCAGGATGTCACCTCTCCCCCATATAATGCCCCATACAGGATGTCACCTCTCCCCCCTTATAGTGCCCCATGCAGGATGTTACCCCCCCACCCATATACTGCCCCACGCAGGATGTCACCTCTCCCCCCATATAATGCCCCATGCAGGATGTCACTTCTCCCTCATATAATGCCCAATGCAGGATGTCACCTCTCCCCCATATAATGCCCCATGCAGGATGTAATTTCCCCCCCATATAAAGCCCCATGCAGGATGTCACTTGTCCCCCCCACATAATGCCCTATGCAGGATGTCACTTGTTCCCCCCCAATATAATGCCCCATGCAGGATGTCACTTGTCCCCCCCATATAATGCCCCATGCAGGATGTCACTTGTCCCCCCCCATATAATGCCCCAAGCAGGATGTCACTTGTCCCCCTCATATAATGCCCCATGCAGAATGTGACTTGTTCCCCCCCATATAATGCCCCATGCAGGATGTGACTTGTCCCCCCCCATATAATGCCCCATGCAGGATTTCACTTGTTCCCCCCCATATAATGCCCTATGCAGGATGTCACTTGTTCCCCCCCATATAATGCCCCATGCAGGATGTCACTTGTTCCCCCCCACCATATAATGCCCCATGACTCCATACATATAAAAAAAAAATCAAATACTCACCTCACTTCTCACCTGCTGCTGCTCCGGACCCCTCACCCGCGCCGGCGTCTTCCCGCTCTGCGCTGTGATGGCTGAGGAGAGAGCGCGGTGTAAAGACGTCACCGCGCCCTCTGACCTGAGTCGTCACAGTGCAGCAGACGCGAAATAGGCCGAAGCTGCTGCGGAGGCACGAGGAGGGATAAGTATTGTGCCAGGGCCCTGAGCAAGCGGGGGGGAGCGGGCACTGACACCGGTACCGTACCGCTCACAGGTCCCATAGCGCGCCGGGGAGCCCGACAATGAGTGGGCCCCCCCGCCTGCTCAGGGCCCCGGCACTTGCCCAGGTGCTGACGCCGGCCCTGCCGGCGCCTGCACACTGCTATGTTGACGTTGTAGTACATTACTTCAATAAAATGGCGCTGGAGTCAGCACTTGTGCATACCGCGATCTCTGGCGCCATTTTATTGAAGACACTGTATATGCGAAGTTGCAGACACAGTGTCTTAAAAAAAAATTGCCGGACATGTACCAATAAAAATGTTCGCCACCCGGGCATAGAACAGGTTCAATAGCTAGTATGAAATATAAAGGAAAGACTTTTATTTATTTCTGCTGGCAGAACATCTGGCACTGACTAAAAAAAACTGCATAAAAAACTCCAGTGGTATTTTCCCAAAATATGCTTTGTGGGAAATCACATCAAATAAGGTTTTGGACAGAGGTTTGTACTGGAGTTGCACCTAATAACTAAGTGAATAAAATCACAGCTTTATTAGAAATTTTGAGTGCTGCTTTTATCCGTTTCTCTTTGCTATTTTGGGTAAAATACCTGGAAGTAGTGACGGGCGAGTTTGAATTGATAACCCCTTCGGTGAGCACGCTCGGGTGCTCGCCGGGTATTCGCTGCGTGCTTGGCATCCCCGTGCAATCCCTGCATGTGTCACAGGTGTATGACAGATGTGACACATGCAGCCGCGATGACACTTTCATCGATACCAAGCACGCCGCAAATACTTGAGGTTAACAATTCATACTCGCTCAACGCTACCTGGAAGCTCTGCACTCACCTCCTCAGGATTATCTACAGTGCTGCTCCTCTCTTCTAGTATGCTGTATCATTAACTCATAATATCTGTCCACTATCCCATTTAATCTACTGTACTGTATCTTATTACTGGATTGTGTTTTATTCAATGAGAGGAAGCATGTGTTAAAATAATTGTAAAGCTGATCGGTTCTCAGATTTCAGAATTTAAATTGCATACATTATTAAAAAGATCAGTTAGACCTGGTGAAACTGGTATACTTGCTTTGAAAAAGTGTGTGTGTATCAGAATGGCTGTATTACCTCATAATTGGGGATGTATTTTGTGTTCAGAATTAGCAGATCATATTTAAACTTGTGTTTAACCCTTTCACCACCCAGCCTGATTTCACCTTCCTGACCAGGCCAAATTTTACAATTCTGACCAGTGTCACTTTATGTGGTAATAACTCCGAAACGCTTCAATGCCAGTGATTCTGAGATTATTTTTTCATAACACATTGTACTTTATGTTAGTGGTAAATTTAGGTCGAAATTTTTTGCGTTTGTTTGTAAAAATAAATTTTGGCGAAAATTTTTGCAATTTTCAAACTTTTTTTTTAATGCCCTTAGACCAGAGAGTTATAGCACACAAAATCTACTATATAATTGTCTTATCACGTCTGTCTGTCTGTCTGTCCAGGAAATCCCGCGTCGCTCATTGGTCCGGCAGCGGCCAATCAGCGCCACGGGATTTCAGAAAAAAGATGGCGGCCGTTAGCGGCTCATCTGCGGGACGGAGCTCAGCGGCGATGCAGCCGGGAGATGAGCGCTGCGAGGCGCTCATCTCCTGGCCGGTACCAGCAGAAGGACCCCGACCGCCGGACCCATCTGCGGGACGGAGATGCAGCCGGGAGATGTGCGGCACGAGGCGCTCATGTCCCGGCCGGTAGCAGCGGAAGGACCGCCGGCGTCGCTGATGTCCATGTGGAAGGGAGGACCGGGGAGCGGCGCTGCGGGTCGGGATACTTCTGCTGCGGGCGCCCGCTCATGTCCCGGGTTCTCGCAGCGGAAGTAGCCGCACAGGCAGCGCCGCTCCCCGGTCCTCACCAAGACGATTCGATGATTGGTCGCGGTCTTCGGACCCGACCAATCACTGATCTTAGCGCAAAAGTTAAATACCGCTGTGCTGATTGGTCGCGGATGCTGCCCGCAACCAATCACCGATTTGGGCGCCAAATTTAAATATCGTCCGCGACCAATCAGCACAGTAGTGGTTAACTTTAGCCGCAAGATCAGTGATTGGTCGCGGGCCAAGACCGCGACCAATCACCGATTTGTGCGGCACATTTAAATAGCGGCCGCGACCAATTGGATGTCAGCGCCGCTCCCCGGTCCTCCCTTCACACCCTTGCCGCATGGATGTCAGCGGCGCTGCCTGTGCGGATACTTCCGCTGCGAGAACCCGGGACATGAGCGGGCGCTCGCAGCAGAAGTATCATGACCCGCAGCGCCGCTCCCCGGTCCTCCCTTCACACCCTAGCCGCTGATGTCCCCACAGTATCCGCATGGTGTTACAAAGGTCCGGACATTTGTGTTAAAAATCGCTGATTGGTCGCTGGCGCTGCCCGCGACCAATCACCGATTTGGGCGCCAAATTTAAATATCGGCCGCGGCCAATCACCGATCTTGGCTCCACATTTAAACACCGCTGTACTGATTGGTCGCGGACGCTATTTAAATGTGGCGCCAAAATCGGTGATTGGTCGCGCCCAGCGTCGGCGACCAATCAGCACAGCGGTGTTTAAATGTGAAGCCAAGATCGGTGATTGGTCGCGGCCAATATTTAAATTTGGCGCCCAAATCGGTGATTGGTTACGGGCAGCGCCAGCGACCAATCAGCGATTTTTAACACAAATGTCCGGACCTTTGTAACACCATGCGGATACTGTGGGGAGATCAGCGGCTAGGGTGTGAAGGGAGGACCGGGGAGCGGCGCTGCGGGTCGGGATACTTCTGCTGCGAGCAGTCGCTCATGTCCCGGGTTCTCGCAGCGGAAGTAGCCGCACAGGCAGCGGCGCTCCCCGGTCCTCACTAATACGATTCCGCTCCCCGCTCCTCACCAATACGATTCGCTGATTGGTCGCGCTCTCCGCACGCGACCAATCAGTGATCTTGGAGCTAAAGTTAAACACCGCTCTGCTGATTGGTCGCGGCCGCTGCCCGCGACCAATCACTGATTTGGGCGCCACATTTAAATAGCGGCCTCGACCAATCACCGATCTTGCCGCCACATTTAAACACTGCTGTGCTAATTGGTCGCGGACGCCAGCCGCGACCAATCAGCGAGCTTGGCACCAAATTTAAACAACGCTCTGCTGATTGGTCGCGGACGCCAGACGCATCCAATCAGCGAGATTGGCGCCAAATTTAAACAACGCTCTGCTGATTGATCGCGGTCGCTGGTCGAGATCAATCAGCAGTATTGGCGCAAAATTTAAACAACGCTCTGCTGATTGGTCGCGGCCGTCAGCCGCGACTAATCAGCGATTTTGGCGCCAAATTTAAACACCGCTCTGCTGATTGGTTGTGGCCGGCGACCAATCACCGATATTGCCGCCAAATTTAAACACCGCTTTGCTGATTGGTCGCGGTTGCCTAACGCGACCAATCAGCAATTTGGGCGCCAAATTTAAACGCCGCTCTGCTAATTGCGCCCCGTCGGCCGTATACCTATTCTAGAATACCCCATGCGTTCGAATCGGGCCACCATCTAGTAGTTAATAAATAACATTTCCCACATGTCTACTTTACATCAGAATAATTTTTGAAACATAATTTTTTTGTTGTTAGGAAATTAGAAGGGTTAAAAGTTTATCAGCAATTTCTCATTTTTGCAACAAAATTTACAAAACCATTTTTTTAGGGACCACATCACATTTGAAGTGACTTTGAGGGGCCTATATGACAGAAAATACCCAAAAGTAACACCATTCTAAAAACTGCACCCTTAAGGTGCTCAAAACCACATTCAAGAAGTTTATTAACTCTTCAGGTGCTTAGGTTCTTCAGAGGAATTAAAGAAATGTAGAACATTTTACTTTTTCCCATAAAAATTTTGCTTTAACTCCAAATTTTGCATAACAGGAGAAAATGGAAAATGTTACACAGTTAAATAGGTTGAAAAAAATAGGTCCATCAAGTTCAACCTTTCTCCACCAATTATACATTTTGTCACTAATTTAACTATAACCCACAATATTTGTACTGCGGAAATCATCCAGCCCTTTTTTAAAAGCTGTTATAGTTTCTGCCATCACTACCTCTTGTGATAGGGCATTCCACAGTCTGACTGCTCTGACTGCAAAGAACCCTTTCCTATTTAGCTGCCGGAATCACCTTTCTTTCACGCGTAATGAGTGCCCCCTGGTCCATAGTATGGTCTTCGGAAGAAATAATCATGTGCCAATCCTTTGACCCCACACATATTTATACCTTGTAATAATCTAGGAATCTAGGTGCTGCCTTTGAACTGACTCTAACTTCTAAATATCCTTTTTAAAATATGGAGCCCAAAACTGGATCCCATATTTCAGATGTGGCCTCACCAGTGATTTATAAAGGGGTAACAATATGTTGGGATCACGGGATTTTATCTTTCTTTTTCTACACCCTAAAATCTTGTTGGCTTTTGCGGCTGCTGCTTGACATTGAGTACTGTTGCTCAGCTTACTTGTAACCAGAATACCCAAGTCCTGCTCCTGTTCTGTAGTCCCGAGTATACTCCCATTTAATATATATGCAGCAATAGGATTACTCCTTCCTAGGTACTTTGCTCTACATTTATCAACATTAAATCTCACTTGCCAGCTGTTTGCCCATTCAGACATCTTATCCAGATCGTTATGCAATATTTTAATGTCAAGGTCAGATTTTAATATCCTTAATAGTTTGGTGTTGTCAGCAAAGACTGACATTTTACTCTCAATCCCATCCACAAGGTCATTAATAAAGAGGTTAAAAAGAATCGCTCCTAGCACAGACCCCTGCAGCACCCCACTGCTGACTATATCTCATTTAGAGAATGTACCATTTACAACGACTCTTTGTTTCTTGTATTGTAGCCAATTCCTTACCTATCTGCATATAGTTTTCCCTAGTCCTTGTTTCTGTAGCTTCAGTATAAGGCTGTTATGTGGTACAGTATCAAATGCATTTGTAAAGTCCAGATAAATCACATCAGCCACATTACCAACATCCAGATTTGCACTTGCCTCCTCATAGAAACCCAACATGTTGGTTAGACAGCACTTATCTTTCATGAATCCATGCTGGTTGTCAGTTATTATATTATTCTCTGCAATATATTTTTGCAGGTCATCTCTTATAATGCCCTCAAAACTTTGCACACTACTGATGTCAGGCTTACTGGACAGAAGTTACCTGGATCCACCTTCTTATCTTTCTTAAATATTGGTACCACATCAGCTATCCTCCAATCCTGTGGCAGCAACACTGTTACAAGAGAGTCTAAGCATATGAGATCCATCGGTCTGTCAATTACTGAGCTCAATTACCACAATATCCATGGATGAATGCCATCTGGCCCTGGGATTTGTCAATGTTTGCTCAGATGCAGGTGTACTTCTTGGGTTTAAACTAGTTATATCAGCTGGTGAACTTTGATTTTTGCCTTGTTCAATGATCCCTGGAAAAGTCAGTTCATTGGTAAAAACGGATGAAAGGTGCCTGTTTAATGTCTCAGCCTTTTCTTTGTCCTCTATAATTATCATATCATCTTTTAAGAGGCTGATACCATCCATTTTTTTATTTTTGGCATTGATGTATTTATAAAAATTTTGGGATTTGTTTTAATGTCACTTGTGATTTGTGTTTCAGTAGATAACTTTGATAGCTTGATTTCTCTTTTACATTTCTTACTGAGGTCTATATACTCCTGGCTGACACCTCTTCATGGACACCCACGATTTCTCTTCAGGACCACGACTACTTCTGTCCACTAGAAGAAAAGTGACACCTTACACCATTTTCACGACTAGGATGCTTCTCTCCATCAAGTCATCCTGAGCATAGGACAAAGCGGGCATAGTACCAGAAACTTGGCATTGGAAAGTCTCTCTCCATTCGTCGAAAGCAGCCACCACCTCAGAGGATTCATGGACCAACTGGAGTTCCTCCGCCTGCTCGGTGGATTGCAGTGACTGGGAAGATGCCACTGCCTTGACATTCTCTTCACCAGACCACCTAGAAACTGAAGATACTTCCTCTAGGTCCGTCTTCAGCCTGGTCTCCAAGGCGACATGTCCACGAGGAGGGAAGGTTCCTAGAGGCAAAGCATTGGTACAATTGTCAGGACTGTGTGGGGACATCGCCTCCACTCTTCCTTCTTCAGAGACACCAGCACACAGCGATTCGGCAACAAGCAGACCTGGCAGAGAAGATGATGACACTGATAACTGACCTGAACGTATGGGGACCAGACACCTCTTGTGACTCGACTGTCCCGAATGAAACACCATACGGGGTCTCCAGACTGGAATGGGCACTTTAGTTCTCAGCTCTGTATGACCTATGGGAAAACCAGGCAACACATGAAAGGCGAATTTCTCCATGTATAACGCTCCAGTTTTGAGCTCTAGTTGTTCAGACATGACTTGGCTGTTTCTGAGCAGGGCTCATCCTTCACTTGACAACACCCTCACTGGATTCTGGAGCTGTCGAACCGGAATCTGACACCGACTCTTCACGGCTTGCAACACAAACTTTCCCACCGAATCAAAGCCTGCATTTGCCACGGATATAGTCATCTGTGGAGAGGGAATACTCCTGCCAAGGGCAGCCTTTCCTACTGTCCCAAGGTTTTGGAGTTTTCTAGACTTCTCAGGACAAAGACCGTCAGGAAGTTTCACACAACTGCAGCGATACAGCAATCTCTTCTCACGACTGAGTTCCAGCTTCTGCTCAGCCAGCCAAACACCATCGACCTTCACAGATTCTGCACGGGTAGCTGCCTTAACAGGCTGGGGATCAGGTGGTCTCTGGAAGGATAGGGCCAGACATGCAGGTTTCCTCATAATGGTCACTACTCTGGGCTGCTCCTGGAAGCTGGGAAAGGAAGACATCACAGAAGATTCCAGATTCCGCTCATCAAAGACCTCTTGGAAGGCCACCAGGAAGGCCTGCATGTCCAAAGTGATAGGAGCCCTTCTTTTCATAAGTGGTTGAGCCATCCCAGGGCTGGCATGGCTCCCAGCTATTGGCTGGGAGCCATCTTGCATGTGAACATTAACACTAAATGCCTCACAGCTGTAGGCTGAGGTAATTTCACTGTATGCGCGCTGCCCCTTTAAGAGAAGGGGAGCGCACGCAGATGCACCGCCAGGAAGTGCGGCGCACACACACAGACCAGGAAGCGGAAAGCATGGAACACGCCGGGGACCGATGAGTGTGTCAGTGGCCCACCATGGAGGGGGCAGGGAAACCATGCAGTGGCACCGGCCATAGCGTTACAGACATCCATAGAAAAGGAGTCTCAAGAGAGCCCTACACTCGCAGTCTAGTTATAGAGTCAGAATAAGGAAACATTGTGGAATTATGAAAATCACAGGATGGATAGACATGTTTATGATATGCTAATGATGAAAAATGAAAACAAATTTTTCAAACATCTTGATTTATTTAGTATTGAGTATAAGCCCCATATGCAGAAGTACACGTGCTTTCATGCCTTGGCATGCTATGTTATTAATGATGGCTGTCTGAGGAATATTCTGCCATGCTGAATGCATTTGGGTATACAAATCATCGAGATCCCCTGCTGGCAGCATTCTTTGCAATTGCTGACCAAGGATGTCCCAAAAATGCCTGATAGGAGACAAGTCTAGACACACCCATGGAAGCACATTTAGGCAACACAGGCTGGTTAGAGTAACATGAGCAATATGCGGCCTTGCATTGTCGTATTAGAAAACGGCTCCTGGGACACTTTGGAGAAAACTGTACCACTGTTTCCACAACCAAATCAATGTAACGCCAAGCTGTTTGTTTACCTAGAAAACTAGATAATAAATAAAATAAGATAATAAAAACTAGATGGATACAGCTGCTGTACATTATACCACCTACACCATAATCCCGGGAGTAGGTCCGGTGTGACGTTTCCTCGTGAATACCAATCATATGCAAGCAGCAACACACAGGAAATGAAGAACATGCCCCTACCTAACTTAGAACAGGTTTCTTACTGTGAGACATAGAATGACAGACAGCCTGATTGCACTTCAGAGCGATTATAAGTTGCTGTGAGAACAGTAAAACTGAGTGTCATTACTGACAGCTTTAGGCTTTCATCTATGACAGTCTGTGTGGGGGAAGAAGCAATACCTTACCTAGAAAATGTCACAGAAGAGTCTTATAAGAACTTTTTTGAAAGTCAACTTTGATTTTTAAGAGCTTTTCTGTACTTGGTAAAAGTATATGGTCCATTTTTAAAGCAGATCTGTCAGCATTCATATGCACATGATTCAGCAAGGAAAGCTATAAAATCCAGCAGTATTTGTGGGCAGAAGAAATTCGACTTCACTCCCCAGCTCACATGAGAGAAAAAAAAATAGTGAATGAACATTTAACTTGCTCAGCCACACCCTGAGGGGAGGTAGGGTGAATGACTTCCCACCCGATCTCTATGCCATTCACACAAAAACACTCCATTAATGGTGATTACACCCCCAACATATAACATGCTGGAAAAAAGTTGTAGGTTCAGTTCACACGGTCTAGCAGCCATAGTGACACATACCTCCCCTCACATATAACACCCTAGCACTGATGACAAGCCAATTACCAACACAAGAAATTCTCTGTCATTCAGATACTGTGAGTGGACGTGCTGAACCCTGGACCAACTGAGGAACCGGGACATCGGTTGCATTTTACTAATACAAATAAATAATTAAGTTACATATATTTAAATCACGAACACGTCAAAATATTTTTTTAAGTGGATATCCCCTTTACACTGGGCTATTCTTCACTATCCAGGGACATAACTATAGTGGGTGCAGGGACTGCAGACGCACCTGTGCCCTAGACTTTAGGGGGCCAATAGATTCCTTTTGCCCTATATGAAATCAATACTAATAAATACATATGATAGTTGAGCGCCCTGCTGGAGATTTTTAATTGGGACCCACAAGCTTTACGTTACACCACTCTCACTCCTCTTGCACCTTTAATTTATTTAAGGCCTTCTTAGATTTTCCATCTATTTCCATGCATGTTTTATTATGTTCTATCCAGTCTTCTTTACCCTATCTTTCTGAATATAAAATAGAACTTTTTTTCTATTTTTGCATATATTTGGCTGCATGACATTCGCACAAAAAAATGTAATGAATAGTTCTATAGCTACTTGTCATAGCTTTCATTAATATACTACTGATGAACTGCGTGTGCCATTCCACCCACTCTTGTTCTGTCCTAATGCTGTTTTTTACCATTAGCTGATTTGCCAACATCACCTTCGACACAATAATTTGTGAAACATGATAATGCTGATATACTGTACATAGTGATGGCACATCAGCTTTTACAGGGTGCTTGCAAGCCTCTGAAAGGATCAGTATATAAAACTTGTATATTGCTTTATAATTGACAGGAAACTAATAGATTCAAACTGCCACAAAAATCCAATGAGAAGGATAGGTCATCAATGATAAAGTAATGGACAACCTCTTTAAAAAAGTAACATTTTCTAGAAAAAGTAAAGATGCTTGTAAAATGAATCTGTAAGGCTATGAGCACACGTTGCGTTTTTAATGCGGACAAACCGCCACGGAAATGCTTTAAAAATGCTTGTTAATAGGTCTGCCATGTATAGCAATGGTAATCCGGATGTGCTGTGCACAAACCGCAGCAGGACCATTTCTAGCGCGATTCCATGGCCAATTCACACCCATTGACTTGCATTGAAGTGCAGCAAACCCGCAGGTAGAATATCTATACCTGCGGAATTGCTGGGTTTCAATGAAAATCAATAGGTGCAAAATAGCGCCAGAATCGCGGTGCGGGTGGTACCCGGGTCGGGAGAGGAGACTGCTACCCCTCTCATCCGACCGCTGTTCCCACTGATAACAGCGGGAGCGACGTGGATGGGAGAAGCAGTAGTGTGCTCTTCCCAGCCTGCGTGCCCGCAGTAGTAAACAAAGAAAGTAAAAATAAGCCCTAATACTCACGTGTCCATCGACCCCGGTGTCCTCCTGGTTCCCGGTGGCGATGCTGTCTCCCCGGCAGCCAGCAGTACACTGCAGGACGTGGGCTCGCACCCTGCAGTGTACCGAGCTGCTAGGACCTGCAGTGACGTCACTGATCAGCTTATGGTCACGTGACCATCAGCTGATCACTGCCGGACTGAACAGCTGATAGTCACGTGACTATCAGCTGTTCAGTGCCTCAGCGATCAACTGATATTCACGTGACTATCAGCTGTTCAGTGCCGCAGCGATCAGCTGATAGTCACGTGACTATCAGCTGTTCAGTGCTGGCAGCAATCAGCTGATAGTCACGTGACCGATCAGCTGATATTCACCCTGGGAACATTCGCAAGAATGTTCCCAGGGTGTTAAGTTCACCGAGGCTGATCAGCTGATCTTCAACTGATCAACCCCAGTGACATTCTGCAGCAATGTACACTGACAGGGGGTGATTTTACACCCCTGTCAGTGTACATTTGTCTTCTACAGCAATGACATCAGTGATGGCTGATGTCACTGCTGTAGAAGTGACCCGGATCGCCGTGGGACACTCGGCGTAATAGTGGACTGCGTCGTTGATTGCGGACAGGTGAGGGATATGGTTGTTTGTTTTTTTACATTTTTTTCAGGAGATTGAGGGCTTCGCGGATGGAGGGTAATGAAAAAAATTGTAGAACCGTGAGTGTTTTATTTCATTAAAATACTTTATTCTGGCTGTGCCTTTTATTGAAAAAGCGCCAACCACTTCACTATGTGGTTAGTAGTAACCTGGACTCTACTAACCTGGGCTTCACGTCAGCTGCCAATACAAGGTTGACGTGAACCCCAACCCCATTACTCCACTGCCACCGCTACAGGGCAGTGGGAAGAGCAAGGCATCTTATGGATGGCCCATTTCTGGGACTGCTGAGGGGTGATATTAATAGCCGCAGAGGGGGCTAGTATTCATGGCCCCTTCCCTGGCTATTAATATCAGCCTGCAGCTGTCTAGTTTAACCTTTGCTGGTTAGATTTTAAAGGGGGACCCCACGTCAATTTTTTTCTGGGGTCCCCCTGTAAACTAGCCAGTAAAGTCTAAACAAACAGCTGTGGGCTGATATTAATAGCCAGGGAACATTGTTGGCTAATGGGCCCTTCCCCAGCTACTAATATCAGCCCCCAGTAGTTGACTTTCCCTCTGCTGGTTATAAAAATGACGCGGGAGCCCATGCCATTTTTTTCTTTTTCATTTTAGGCTCTGTGCCCAAAATTCAGACATAGCAGCGCTTTGGATGCAATTTTTTTCTGCATCCAAAATGTTGCATTCTATTGAATGCAGGTAAATCCACATGTGTTTACTGAACCATGCGGATTTACCACATTCAATACTTTCTAGTGGTCAAATTTCTGTTGGGGAGACTAGCGACTCAGCAAGAGAATTTGACATGCTGCGGCCCTGAAAGACGTGCCGCATGTCAGTGTCCACGGGTGATTTGCAGCCTCTGATGCACGCATAGTGGACATGGGATTTCTAAAGATCCCATCCACTATGCTGTAACATCTGGACGCTACGGGTTTGACGCTGTATAAACACGCAACGTCAAACCTGCAGCGACTCCTGATCGTGGCCACATACCCAAACTCACTCACAGCATGTCAATTTCTGTAGCGGACACGTGTCATTGTATGCAGTGGATTCACATGTACCGACAACAAAAGTGCGGTATTAGAACACTGCGTTTTGGACGCAACAAAAATATGTTTTGCCCAAAGTGCTGCTGAATGCTGATCGAGGGGACATAGCAGCTAACGAACCAGCTGTGAGATGTTATTTTATGGCCAGGGACCATGCCTAATGGCACCTTCCCAGGCTAATAATAAAAGCTCACAGCAGCCACATAAATTACATGAATAAAAATGCTAATGACGACTGGGTGAATGGGAGTAGCTGACACCCAGCTCTTTTGTTTGGTGATGACAAGGTGTCAATCACACATTTTCATGACCAAACTTAATTAAAGTAAAGAGTTAAATAAACACACAGACACAGTGTAAACAATTTATTTGAATTACAGCAGACACATTCTTTAATCATTTAAATGAACCAATATGCTCACCCCAGTTCTATGGTAATCCAAGGGTTTAAGCAAGGTCCCACCAAATAACTTTATTTAGCTCCAAAAAGCATTCACTGATGTACAAAAATGCTTCAAAAAACGCTTAAAAAATGCATGTAAAAGATGCGTCAAAAACGCATGTAAAATCCGCATGCGTTTTTTCTGCCAGGGAAGGGCAAAAACGCTGAGGAAATTTAAGCTTCAAATCCGCATTGTGCGCACATACCCTTACTGGAGAAATATACATGTATCAAATATTCAGGATTTAACATAAATGAGACTATAATAAAACTGTATTGTTCAAGGTTTGTTTGAGCTTTTGATCTCTAATTTTACTTGTATTGTTTTAGAGCGAAAAATACGAGTAGATCCCTCAGACACAATTCTTCTACGGGAAGGTACTATCAAGAATCATTTCTATTTTTATTTAACTAGCTCAAGGCTGGGCAATTTTTCGCCCGTTCATGATGAGGCAAATTTTTATTTTATCATACATATGGTTTTAAAGGGAATGTATAAACAGAAAATTACCTACTGTTTAAATCAGGTTTTTGTTTTAAATACATTTTTTAAACATGTTTTTGCGATTTTATTTTAAATTTTCATATCATGTTCTATGGAAAAACAATAGAAATCTTGCAATATTCATGGGACTCATACTTCCTGTTCTTTCAAGAAATTCACATGTATATTAGTAGCAATAGACTAACTCAGAACTTATCTTTGCTCTATATCGGAGCATCTAATGACAGTGTGCAAAGATCACTATAAAGGGAGGGGAAGCAGGGAGAGACTTGGCATTAGAATTGAGCCACCCCCGTAGTGTTCAGGTTCGGTTCGGTTCGTCGAACACCGGTGTGTTCGCTGAACTGTTCGTCGAACTGTTTGTTGAACACCTTCGAACACCGTTAAAAACAATGGCAGGCAAACAAAAACACATAGAAACACATAGAAAACACCTTCAAAGGTGTCCAAAAGCTGACAAACTGCTCAGAAGACACAACTAACACATGGAAAAGTGACAAGTACATATAGTTATGCGAAAAGAAAAGAGGTGGAGGAGTAAAAGGAGGGGGAGACACAGATATAGGCATGTCATGCCCTTCTAAAGAAAGGCTGGAGTAAATATCTAAAATCAGCCTACCAACACTCAGACGTCGTGACAAGCAAATTAAAAAAAGAAATATCTTTAGGTAGAATGGCGGTTCCATTCAGAACACTTTCCTTACAAGACGTAGTGGTATCCCCGTTGTGAGTTGTGCCAAAAACGGAACCCAATACATTCGGACTAATCCACCATTTGTCATATCCAAGGGGCAGGTCAGTAAACGACAACATTGACGCGGAACCAAGTACAGTAGTATATACTGTGCATCCTTTGACAAGGCAATCAAGCGGATCAAGAAGTTGGGAAGGGTCACCCTAATGGCCAAAACAGACATTGATGCAGCATTCCGGTTACTTACTACCTGTGCCTCTGAATAGTGTCCACCTATTGGGCTGCTTCTCGGAAGGAGAATACTATATAGATCGCTGTTTGCCCATGGGGTGGTCCAGATCCTGCTCACTATTTGAGGCGTTTAGTTGCTTCCTCGAATGGGTTATAATGGACGTTTCTAAGGGGGCACATATTATCCATTACCTCGACAACTTCTTATGCCTGGGCCTAAAAGATTCGCCACAGTGTGAATACACGCGGTAGTCCACCTGTGAGAAGGAGAGAGCTGGAGGGAGAGCGGACACCACGGAGCCGAGGGGTTAGATGGAGAACGGAAGAAGGAAAGAGGGCGAGGGAGGTAAGGGAGTATAGTGGAAGGCCGACCTGAGCTCCCCCACGTTCCTGCTGGGCGGGGAACAGCCCTGGGCAGAGGGACTACGCTGTAGTGCGAAGCCGACACGGCCAGTCCGTTCCTGCCCGTGCGACCTCCGTGTTGCCGGGTTTGTGCCAGAGCCGAGGTGGACCCTAACGGCCAGCCCCCCTCTCCCAATACTGGTGCCTGTCCGCTGGTGGGTCAAGCCCCCCCGCGGTGCAGGCAGGTCTACGCTCTGTAATTTAAATTGGCTCTGTAATTTGAATGAGTACACTTTAAATCCTTTTACAAGGATCTATTGGAGGGCAAGTCTGATGCCAGCAGCCGCGGTAATTCCAGCTCCAGTAGCGTCCACTAAAGCTGCTGCAGTTAAAAAGGTTTTATAAGGATCGAGCTTGGCGGTCCACCGCAAGGCGTGCTACCGCCAGTCCCAGCCCCTTTGCCTTGGGGTGCCTCCCCGATGCTCTTCACTGAGTGTCCCGGGGGCCCGAAGCATTTCCTTTGAAAAAATTAAGTGTCCAAACAACAGGTGGTGTAGCTTGCTTAACAGCTGGGATACTCCACTGACTAGCAGACACTGCTACTAGGCCCAAAGTATTGCCTGGGCTAGATACAGTTAAAAATTTGTAATTAGATCTACAGGCGGTGGCTACTCCGCTGACTAGCAGACACTGAAGCTTTGGAGCAGACCTCTGATTCCCAGGCTATAGTATGAGTAAACAGCTCTTCAGACTCAACCATCTGTGTTACCCCAAGCCATAGTGTATGTAGTTTCTTACGGTTAAAAGGGGGGGGAGAGACCCGACCCACCTGGAATTGATGATGCCAATGTCATGTAAAACACAGCAAGGGGACTCCAAAAAGAGTCTCCATTTTTTCAAAAAATTGTGGCATAGACACCACTTAAGTAGCATCAATTGTCCCAGAGTTGCTTAAAATGGTTGGTGAGGTGATTTTCCAAAATCCTCAAGCTTTTAGTCTCCCCAGGATGACACACGTGGGGCAGATGGTGGTAGGCTGCATTGTAGCACAGTAAGCTTCGCACTGCAACTTATGCTTCATATCCATGTGACGGTTCAAGCATAAAGTACTCAAACTATTGTTTTTTTGGCCTCTGCTCAGCTTTTGGTGACAAATATTACAGATAACATGAGTTGGGTCATCCTTAGCGATCTCAAAAAATGCCCAGGCTATGCAAGGTTTAGAGCCCATGCGACCCTGCTACTAGCAATACTAGCAAATGAATGGCTGGGTTAGATGCAGTATAAAATTGTTATTAGATACACAGGCGGTGCAGCTTGCTTCACAGCTGGGCTACTACGCCCAAAGTATTGCCTGGGCTAGATGCAGTTAAAAATTCTTATTAGATACACAGGCGGTGTAGCTTGCATCACAGCTGGGCTACTACGCCCAAAGTATTGGTAGACTCTATACTAAATAAGGAAGGAGTCACTGACTCTGGTGGCCCCTCTGCGGGCCGTGGCGATTGGTCATCCCCTTTCGCTGCCCCTTACTCAACGAATTCACAAACATCTCCCGTTGGTTTGGAGTCCCATTATGCCCAACAAAAACCATAGGCCCCACAACAAAGCTATCGTTCTTAGGCATCGAAATCGACACCTCAGCAAGGTTGTTCCGCCTCCCATGGGAAAAAATACCAAAACATTACACCTGATCAAGGGTTTTTGGAATGGAAAGTAACACTACAGCAGATGCAAGTATTACTAGGTCTCCTCGTGTTTGCGAGCCGAGTGATGGCAGTCGGAAGGGTTTTTTCTCGACATTTATCGCCCGCAACAAAAGGGGCATCAAAACTGAGTCATAGAATCAGAATCAGCAGGCAGCTACGGGCGGACTTAGAGGTGTGGAAAACCTTCTTATAATCATTCAATGGTCACACGTTATTTATGTCAGCAGAACAGTCCAACATTGAACAAAGATTATTCACCGGGGCGGCAGAATCAGGCCGATATGCAGCGATACTAAATAACCAATGGTGCACAAGCTTATGGCCTCCGTATTGGGCAGAACAAGTGCTGACAAAAAAACAGACACTCCTGGAACTCTTCCCAATAGTGGTAGCAATAGAAATATGGGGCGCGCGCCTGGCTAACAAAAATATATGCTTCATAACAAAAAACACCAGCCTAGCGCACTGCATTAATAAGATGGCATCATCGTCTGTCCCAGTGCTAGGCCTACTACGCCGGCTAGCATTCCTGTGCCTAAAACACAATGTATGGGTCCGCACTAGCCACGATGATGAGGGGTCTAACGCTGCTGCTAACGCTTTATCACAATTCATTTGGCAGATTTTCACAGAGCTCCTTCCCAATGCCCACCCATCGGGCAACAGTTGCCCACCCTCCCTATGGGATCTAGTGGCGAATATTGATGCCATTAATCAGAGCGTCAGTTGCCCCGTCGACATGGCAAGCATACGGTAAGGCATGGGAAGAGTGGACACGACTAGTAGCAGGCAGATGGGTTGACCAATGTGAACAAGCCAGATTACAAGTCACCATAGAATTTCTCCACCAGCTAATGATGAGGGGCATATCAGGGGCGTCAGCGCAGCGGTGTCTGACCGGAGTAGCATTTCACTTCCAACTACTGAATTGGGGAGATGTGACAAAGAGATTCATCATCAGACAATCCATAAAAGGGTGGAAAAGGGGTCAGCCAAGTCAGGAGTGTAGACGTCCCGTCCCGTGTCACTAAAACTGATTTCTCACATCATATCCCTAGCACCATTAACATGACACTCACAATTTGAAGCAGCACTACTGTCTACTGCATTTGCCATCGCCTTCTTCGGGGCGCTATGCATAAGCGAATTAGTCCCTCAATCCAAAATTACCACCAGTGGAGGCTTATTACACCAGGACGTAGTCATAGCCAATAATGCAATACGTCTACGCAAATCGAAAATGGTTCCAGCGGGCAGGGGCACTTGGGTACTTCTACAACCCACAAACGGTACACTGAGTCAGGTAACAATAGTAAAAACATATATAACCATCAGATCACAAAGTAATTTCTTCCTATCACACATTGATGGAACGCCATTATCAAGATACCAGTTCCAAGCTATATTTAATAAATGCCTAACATCGGCAGGGAACCACCCCAAAGATTACGGGACACACTCATTCCGCATAGGCACGGCCATGGAAGCAGCAAGAGCAGGACTGTCAGAAACGGAAGTTCAGAGGATAGGGAGATGGCGATCAACGTGTTTGGCGAGATACATAAGACCGGACTTGTTATCCTAATGTGGTTTGTTTCTTTTACAGGTGACGCTAAGCCAACAGTGTGGGTGATAGGCCACTCGTATATATATTGGCCAGAAAAAAGGGCGAAAGTCCACCCAGGCGGGAGGAAATTAGAGTTTCATAACACATATTTCAACTGGAGAGGTATTAGAGGCCTGCAATGGCCACAGGTACTATTGGAGGTAATCAAGGTAGGGAGAGAGGCAAGAGGTCCGGTCATCTTAGTTATACAGGCCGGGGGAAACGACCTAGGTCATCACAAGAGCGCATAACTAATGGCAATAATGAAACTAGACACTGAGCGCTTCAGAGAATTTTTCACAAAACTAACTAGAGTATGGTCAGAGATTGTGCCGATAGCGGTATGGCAAGGTGCGTGGGACATCACGGCCATCTAACGGACAAGTCGGGTAATAAACATTCGGATGGCAAAATTTAGAAGAGACAGAGGTGTTGTAGTGATACGACACCGACAACTGGAAGGAGATAAAGCAGGCCTCATATGGCCCGACGGTGTTCACTTAATGGATATTGGACTGGACATATTCCTGTCAGGACTCCAGGACGGAGTGGAACAAGCGTTAAGAGTGATGGATGGGGGTCAGACTCCTGCATACGAGTACGCCGGATCCTCCGTGGCCTGGAAATAGAAAGGACATGTTGGAGAGTTACACTTGTTGGCCAACTTGCCGGTGTGGAGACACAGCGCATGCTGCAACAAGCTGAATTATTTTAGAAATAAAATGCCTTTCTAATGGAATGAGTATAAAGAGTTAATAAAGCTGTGACCGTTCCTCACCCATCCAGTTGTAAGAGATACATTATTGTATTGTCAAGGAAAGGGGGGCGGTAGGGGGGCTGAGCGTCTGGGTTTGGTTGGAGGTCCCCACTGTCTGCCTAGGCTAGATGCAGTTAAAAATTCTTATTAGATACACAGGCGGTGTAGCTTGCTTCAGAGCTGGGCTACTACGCTGACTAGCAGACACTGAAGCTTTGGAGCAGACCACTGAGTAAACAGCTCTTCAGACTCAACCATCTGTGTTACCCCAAGCCATAGTGTATGTAGTTTCTTACGGTTAAAAGGTGGGGGGGAGCAACCCAACCCACCTGGAATTGACGATGCCAACGTCACGTAAAACACAGCAAGGGGACTCCAAAAAGAGTTTCCATTTTTTCCAAAAATTGTGGCACAGACACCACTTAAGTGGCATCAATTGCCCCAGAGTTGCTTAAAACGGTTGGTGAGGTGATTTTACCAAATCCTCAAGCTTTTAGTCTCCCCAGGATGACACAGGGGTAGAAAAGTCCTTGCGGATCCATGATTTGCTCATCTTTATGAACGTGAGTCTGTCTACATTCTCAGTGGACAGCCGCGTGCGCTTATCTGTCAGCACACCACTAGCAGCGCTGAACACACGTTCAGAGAGAACGCTGGCTGCAGGGCATGACAAGATCTCCAAGGCGTGAGTGGCGAGCTCCGGCCATTTTTCCAGATTGGAAGCCCAAAATGAGCAAGGGTCCAGTGACACAGTCATGGCTTCGATGTTCACTTGGAGATACTCCTGTACCATCCTCTCTAGGCATTGACTATGTGTCAGACTTCTTGTCTCCTGTGGCCTTGCAAAGGATGGTCTAAAAATGTGGTGAAACGATTCCACAAAATTGCTGTTACCAGCAGATACTGTGTTACTGTTATGGTTTGAGTGATGAAGACTCGACAGTCCCACGGTTGGCAAGTTAGAACTGTGAGATTCACTACGTGCACCACTGGTGTTTTGTGGAAAAGCACATGTAAGATTCTGAAACAGCCTCTGCTGATACTCCTGCATGCATGAATCCCTTTCTATGGCAGGAATTATTTCGGCAAATTTACTTTTGTACTGGGAATCTAAGAGTGTGGCAACCCAGTAGTCGGGATTACTTCGAATTCTGACAATCCGAGGGTTATGTTGCAGGTAGTGCAGCAAGAAGGCACTCATGTGTCTTGCGCATCCAGGAGGACCAAGTCCTTGTGTTGGTAGCGAGGTAAGAATCATGCTTCCTTCCTCTGCCCTCTCCCCCCAACCTCGCACAACAAAAATGTGATCAAGGTCTCCCTCATCTGATGAGTCTTCCATGCCCATCGCCAGTTCGTCCTCCACTTCTTCCTCGGCTCCCGCACCTTCCTCAACAGTTTGGCTGCTACCATGCGCCCTGGTTAATCCCTCTCCCCCACCCTCCCATGCCTGCCGCCTTGGTGCTGCCGACCGTCTGGACCTTGGAGATGTTATCCCTTCCGCATACGACTCCTCCTCTACTTCCTCCACCTCCTCTTGTCCCACCACCTGACTCCGAATTCTGTTTAACGTGTGCTCCAGCATGTAAATCACCGGAATAGTCATGCTGATAATGGCATCGTCAGCACTAAACATCTTCGTCGCCATTTCAAAACTGTGCAGAAGGGAGCATAGGTCCCTGATCTGAGACCACTCCTGCAGCATGATTTGCCCCACCTCTGGATCTCGTTGACCCAGGCTATACGTCAGAACGTATTGCACCAGGGCTTGTCGGTGCTGCCACAGTCGCTGCAACATGTGCAGAGTTGAATTCCACCGTGTCGGCACATCGCATTTCAGCCGGTGAACTGACAGGCCCAACGACTTCTGTAGAGATGTAAGTCGTTGAGCTGCGGGATGCGAACAGCGGAAGTGAGCACACAGCGACCGTGCCCTCTGCAGAAGGCCATCTAGTCCGGGATAGTGGGCTAAAAATTGCTGGACAACCAGGTTCAACACGTGAGCCATACAAGGCACGTGTGTGACATTACCTCGGCGAAGGGCCGCAACCAGGTTTGCAGCAATGTCGCAAACGGCCTTCCCTGGTTGCAGGTCCAGTGGAGACAACCATTCATGAAACTGGGTCTCCAGAGCTGACCACAACTCCTCAGCTGTGTGACTCACATTTCCCAGACATTTCAAAGTAAACACCACCTGATGCCGTTGAGCCCTGCTGCCAGCATAGTAAGGAGGTGTGCAGGATTCCTTCTGCGCAGTTAGAAAGCGGGTGGCATTACCAGACAGGCTTTGGGTGCAGATGGAGGACCGAGAGGAGGTTGAGGAGGCAGAAGCAGTGGAGGAACTTCTAGATAAAGAGGATTGACGCACAACTCGTGGGGACGGCATGATTTGCACAGCAGCCCCTTGTCCTGCTGTCACCATAGTTACCCAGTGCCCAGTCAGCGACATGTAACGCCCCTGTCCATGCCTACTCGTCCAAGTGTCTGTGGTGAAATACACCCTGTCACACACAGAGTTTCTCAAAGAAGCGGTGATGTTGTGTGCGACATGCTGGTGTAGCGCAGGCACACCTTTCTTTGAGAAGTAGTGCCGACTGAGCATCTGGTACTGTGGCACTGCGACGGACATAAGGTCTCGAAAATCCTCTGTGTCCACCAGGCGGAAAGGCAGCATTTCTGTAGCCAACAGCTTGCAGATGGTGAAATTCAACCTTTTAGCTTTGTCATGGCTAGGAGGAAATGGTCTTTTACTGGTCCACATCTGATGGACCGAGAGCTGGCTGTTGTGCTTAGACGGGATTGAGTAGGGTGTCCCCGGCACACTGCCGGTCTGTGAGGAAGATGCAGGTGGAAAAGTTAGGTTGCCTTGATCCAAAGGTGGTGCTCTCGATGTCGGAGAGCGCTCAACACCAGCTGGTGTTTCCACTTCCAAATGAAATGATGACCTGCCAATCACACTGGCTGTTGCGAGTAAAGAGGTGGCAGGTCTGCGTCAAAAATCATGTGTGACTGCTGTCCCCCCAGTCACAGAGGATGAAGAGGCCGCGGATGCACAAGATGGGGCAGACGGTGGTTGGCCCGGCCCTCTAGGCCGCATTGTAGCACAGTGAGCTTCCCACTGCAACTTATGCTTCATATCCATGTGACGGTTCATGCATGAAGTACTCAAACTATGGATTTTTTGGCCTCTACTTAGCTTTTGGTGACAAATATTACAGATAACACGAGTTGGGTCATCCTTATCGATCTGAAAAAATGCCCAGGCTATGCAAGGCTTAGAGCCCATGCGACGTGAAGAGCCACCACGACTTGTGGTCAGAGGCAGAGTTGTGGTTGAGGATGCAGTCGTTGACGTGCTTCCAGTACTCCGCCTCTGTCCAGGAAGGCGCAACCTAACCTCGTCGTCAATAGCATCCTCCTCCACCTCCTCTGCTGACCTCATCGACTGGCTGACTGTGGGTTGACAGTAAGTGGGATCTCCAACCTCGTCATCATCACCCTGTGTGTTCTCACACCTGTCATCCTCAGAGTCAACCTCTTCCTGCCCTGACCGGAAAGTCAAGTTGTCGCTCCAATCAGGTATTTGAGTCTCATCATCGTCTTCATCATTGTCTCCACCAACAGGAGTTACAGTTTGGGAACGAGGGTCTACATTATGCTCAGAACCTTCTTCATCTGGTCCTGGATCCGACTCATTAATATTCTGGGCATCAGTGCAGATCATTTCCTTGTCTGGATTAACAGTAGCTCTGAAGCAGACCTCCGTTTCCCTGGCTATAGTATGAGTAAACAGCTCTGCAGACTCAACCATCTGTGTTACCCTATACTCAGACGGGCAGCTGGAGACTTGGGAGGTGTGAGGAAGCAAGTGCGATTGGGGTGACACCTCTGAGGACTGGAGTATTTGTGATGTTGAAGTTGAGGTGGAGGAGAGCCCACTTGAAGGAGCACTTGATATCTGTTGAAGCACCTGCTGTTTTTGTGCCTCATCTGGAATTTGTAGCGATGGGCATGTCCGTAAGAAAGGGATCGTATCACATTGTCCACGAAAAGAAGTAGACATCTTAGTTTGGCTGGAAGATGGTCTTTCTTCTCCAGATGTTACTGTTGCTTTAACACCTACCCCACGGACACAACCTTTTTTTCCCTTTCCAACATGCCTATTTCACTTTCCACCAGCAGCAGGCCTTTTGCCACTCATTTTGGTGGTTAACTAATTGACAACTCTGTAGTTGTTTGCACAAAAAGCAATGGATGGGAACCGAGCAGAGCTGAGTGGCCAAACTGTGGTACTAGCCCAAAAGGATTGGCTTGGTTAGATGCAGTAAAACAATTTTATTAGATACACAGGTGGTGTAGCTTGGTACAGATGGGCTACTACAATGAGTAACAGACACTGCTACAGGCCCAAAAGTATTTACTGGGCTAGATGTAGTAAAAAATTGATATTAAATACAAAGGTGGTGTAGCTTGGTATAGATGGGCTACTACAATGAGTAACAGACACTTCTACAGGCTCAAAAGTATTTACTGGGCTAGATGCAGTAAAAAAATTGTTATTAAATACAAAGGTGGTGTAGCTTGGTACAGATGGGCTACTACAATGAGTAACAGACACTGCTACTATGCCCAAAAGGTTTTACTTGGCTAGATGCAGTAAAAAATTGTTATTAAATACAAAGGTGGTGTAGCTTGGTACAGATGGGCTACTCCACTGACTACCAGACACTGCTACTATGCCCAAAAGGTTTTACTTGGCTAGATGCAGTAAAAAATTGTTATTAAATACAAAGGTGGTGTAGCTTGGTACAGATGGGCTACTACAATGAGTAACAGACACTGCTACAGGCCCTAAAGTATTTACTGGGCTAGATGCAGTAAAAAATAGTTATTAAATACAAAGGTGGTGTAGCTTGGTACAGATGAGCTACTACAATGAGTAACAGACACTACTACAGGCCCAAAAGGATTTACTGGGCTAGATGCAGTAAAAAATTGTTATTAAATACAAAGGTGGTGTAGCTTGGTACAGATGGGCTACTACAATGAGTATCAGACACTGCTACAGGCCCAAAAGGATTTACTGGGCTAGATGCAGTAGAAAATTGTTATTAAATACAAAGGTGGTGTAGCTTGGTACAGATGGGCTGCTACAATGAGTAACAGACACTGCTACAGGCCCAAAAGGATTTACTGGGCTAGATGCAGTAAAAATTGTTTTTAAATACAAAGGTGGTGTAGCTTGCTACAGATGGGCTACTCCACTGACTACCAGACACTGCTACTATGCCCAAAAGGTTTTACTTGGCTAGATGCAGTAAAAAATTGTTATTAAATACAAAGGTGGTGTAGCTTGGTAGAGATGGGCTACTCCAATGAGTAACAGACACTGCTACTTTGCCCAAAAGGTTTGGCTTAGCTAGATTTAGCCAAATGCTGTGAAAAACACTTGCACAGCACTGGCACAGACCTGCCTGGCAAAAAGTGCTAGGAACTGCTGTAACCTAGCCCTGAAAAGGGCTGCAATTACAACTAGTCCCTACTCCCTAGACCTATCTGTCTATTTAAGAGCAAATTCGCTTGCAATTCACACTGTTACAAAGTATAGTGCCCACAGCAGCAGCGGTGCCGTCTAACACTCAGCTGCAGCAGTGATAAAATGGTGGCGACGGGAAAAATGGCTGGGTCTTATAGGGTAAGGACATGTGACATACACAGCCAATGACACATGCCCTTGCTTGTGTGAAAAAAAAGCACTTCGCTGCGTGTGTGCGCTGCTGATAGGCTGACAGACTGCACCTCTCCACTGTAAATGCGGGAAAGAAAAAAAAAATGGAGATCGGCATTATTTCTGCAGAGATCCATCCCCTGCCCCTCCCCCCCGCCCACTCTACACTGAAAGTGTCTATTAACATTGATTAACAGTATTACTGTGAAAAAATCCAGTTACGATTTTGGTGCACGAACAGTTATCGAACATAACCTCGAACAGCCGGATTTTTTGCAAATCGTTCGGGTTCGTCGAACGGCTCGAACACCGCCCAAAACAGCTCGAATTTGAGATTGGCGAACAGTTCGAGTCGAACACCGCTCATCTCTACTTGGCATCACCTATTGGGATTAGTGGATCCTGGATTATCAGGCGTGTATAGAAGTGTTACCTGTCATTGTAATCCTGCCTGTGATGAAAATGACACTTCTGAAAAGTTTTCTGTATAAAACAGGAGGTACTAAAATAGACGAAATGGTTAGTGTGAAAATTGAAATATTTCTTTTTTTTATTAAACATATTGTGATAGGGAAAGAAAACTATTGGCATTTTTTAAAGAAAAAAACAATACATTTAAGATCCACTTCACACAATAGGTAATTTTCTGATCATACATTCTCTTTAAAAAGTATCATTTTTTCACCTTTGTGTATTAAAATAATTTTTGCCTCTTTTGATACGTGGTGTCAAATTTTATGTCATTTTTATCAAAGCGCAAATAATTTTGCACACATTTCTGAATGACAGTCACCAAGAAAAGTAGATGGCTGTGTTATGCCCCAAAATTGAGGCTTGCATTAATGTGTTACTTACTGCTTTATTGTCCTCTTGATCCTAGACTATTGCATTATTTTTCGCAACTGTCTGTATTGTTTATGCGTAAATACTTGCAATTTACAGTATTATTGTGTTTGATACTTTGAGGAGTATGATTCAGCACTTCATACACTACAAGGTGTAGATGGTTAATGGCAATGCTAACAATGAGCTATGTAGAAGAATTTAGAAGTGTCGGAGGACTAAAGTCTATATAAAGTCCCAGCCACAGTTTGTCGCTTAAAGTAGTGTAGTTTGCTATGCACAGAAGTAGTTGGTTCCTGAAGAAGATGGCTGAGACAGCAGAGAGATCCGAGGGAGTATAGTACAGAATTGAGGAGAATAATAATTTGCCTTAATCCCAAACTGTACCCAACAGTATAGGATGCAGAGGAAGCCCTATGGCATTGCACATGAAGATGATGAAGTAGATCAAGGGAGTTGTCTTGCACTACATAAAATTAAGATTTGCAAGATCATTGGAAAATTGAGGCCTAGTGGCGAGGAAATGCCCTGCAAGGAGTGGAAGATATGTGAAGAATATAGGCCAGATTCCCAGAAGATAGTGACAGCACTTAAGGCCTGTCCTAAGAAGGATCACTGCAGTGCGTGCCATTAATACAGAATGGCTGCAACTGCTGTCAGCTGAGGAGTCTGCGCAAGTTCCCAGATAAGTACATCTTAGTCGATGAATCCGATGTGGATATGGCGCTGCTGGTGGGGCCCACATGCAGGGAGCCCCGTCCTGTGGCTTCACTGCCGCTAAACAGACCGCGTGTGGGGAAACAGAAGCGGCATGTGACGTCACAGCTCAGCACGAGGACCTCGTCATCGGATTCATTGACTAAGAGGTACTTATCCGGGACCTTGCGCAGACTCCTCAGCTGACTGAGTGGTTTATGAACTCCCCCCCTTCTTTTTCCTTCTATATGAGACCATTAGTACCTTGTTCCTTTGGACAACTCTATGCAATAGATACGGGACATTGTGCCAAATAACCTATTGATCTGGTAGCTGTGTTTGGTTTAATACTGGCAGTACTTTATACTATTACCAGCGGCTTTGCCTCTAGATATCAATAATTGAGTTATTGTTTGCATGACACTGACAGTGTCTGATATTGCCTGTGTTAGCATCTACTTTATGTAAACCACACTGGTTATAATTTTTGTATGAACTGTGCAGTGAAATTTCTGATTATACAACCAGTCTGGTAGCAGCCTTATAGTAATATATTTATTGCTTAAATGTGTAATAACTACAACTGTTTTATTGCTTGGCACACAGTAATTACAGCTGATTTTTTGTACTGCATTTAGTTTACATGGGTCAAGTCCTTTGGGAACCACCACAGCATATGTAAAATTCACTTTTTATTTTAATGGTTGGTTAAGTTGTGGACCCCATAGACTTGCCCCACATAGGTATTGGTTCATAATGGCGTATAACGACTAACCTTCTAGCGCAATGGGATCTGTATTTTTAAGATATCTATGTGTTGTTCACCACTCCAGGGGTGATATTTTCCATTTGCTGCTTTTATGGTATGAACTTATGGCGCAATAGTTTGCGTGGCTGTTCTGGTTTTATTTATATACTATATATAGCAGTGCTTCAGCCATGAAGTCATGATCCGGCGTTCACACGGAATTCATAATGACAGGCATGGAATTCTTCTGCAGACCACCGGCTGTCATGACAACCCATCGGCGTTCCGTGATCACATGACAGGGGCGCCGATGGACAGCATTTGTGACGCGCTTCTGGCTAGCGCGTGTTAAATCCCTCTGTCAGTGATTTAACTGTTAAAGGCACTTGATTAAATTACCCATCAAGTGCGGGGAAAGATGTGGGCTCAGTGTCGGAGTACGCATCAAAGTCAAATATACGTCAAAGGTCGTGGAGGGTTTAAATATGTGCAAAGATAATAGGTAGATATTAGATAGATAATAGATAGATAGGTGGCTTGTAGAGCTTTCTATTAAGCCAAATAAATAATGAAATTAAAAAAATGACATGGGGTCCACCCTATTTTTGATAGCCACAAAGGTAAAGCAGACAGCTGCAGGCTGATATCAGACTGGGAAGGTCATGGTTATTAGGCCCTTCCCAGTCTAAAAATACCAGCCAGCAGACGGATTATCTCGGCAAAGAAGAATCACTAACACAGATTTAGACAACTTTGTGAACAATATTTGAGAGAAAAAGGCCTTTTTTGGAGACATGTGGAGACACGGGAATCAGTGGGTGCTCTCGTCCGCTGACCCGGCTGTCTTTAGAAAGACTGCATGGACCAGTGTTCATTCCACTGAATGCCCGCTCTCTTTACCCATGGGCAGAACACTACTCAGACAACACAGGGTGAGGGTAAAACAGTGTGGCAATAATTTATTGAACCACCAACGAACAATAACATATAGTACAGTCTCAGCAAATACCCATGATGGTGCAAATTACAGACTCTCACCCTTCCGCTGACTTGGCGGGATTAGAGCAGCTGCGACTTTGGGGCTTCCAGGGCTGACTACCCCCACCAGTGGCACTCTGCTTTTGGTGGGTACCCACAGAGAGGAGGTAACAACAAGCTTAGGAAGCTCATTGTTTGAGTATTTAAACAATTTGCCTAGTTTGTCATCTTCTGTTTGGCAGGTCAACAAACTAGCTGGCCTGTTACAATGTGTAATCAAAATATTAACAAACATCTATTGTTCAATTACCCTATGTCACTGTCCTCCTAAGATAGCAGACAATAAGTTGCAGCAAACAACAACTCAAGAGTCAACATTCAAACAATAGTCTATGATTCTTTACCTACCGAAGAAAACACATCAACTCTATAGTCAACATTCAGACTCATGAATAACAGTTTGTCTCTTGGGCTACTGAAAATAGACATCTGGATAATTAAGATTAAATGCTGTGTCGTCACATTGCTCCCTCATCTTAATTAGCCAAAAGCTTTAGGCTTCCGATTATCCTTCTTCACTTATTGGAGACAGTCCATCCGCATTTCTTTAAGCACAGACATGAATGTAAGATGTTTCACCTTCATGAGAGCGAAACTTGGTATTATTCAGTTTCCTCAATGCATATTCCATGTCTTCCTCATTCCATCCTTGTGTACATCAGCATAGCAGACATTTCCAGCTTCTCTCATATGATCTTTCAAATCCTGCCAAGTTCCCGATGCGGGAAGCTCTGAGATGAGGACTCTGTATTCAGTTCGTCGGGCCGAGGGTCTGTTCCTCCCATGGGGCCCTTCATATCCTCCCCCTGGTCTCTGGTTTGACCTAGGAAATTCCACACGTAACTTATGAGAATCAAACTTGTATCCATTGAGTCCAAACACGGCATCCTGCGCATTCTGCGGATCCTGGAAGCAGATGAAGATGAATGGTGTGGCACTGCCTCCCGCGCAAATTCTTCAGCTCAATGGTATGGATCCACCCATACCGATGGAACATCTTCTCCTGCTCCTTCTCCTGTGCATTGGCCGGTAAATTGCCCGCATAAATGCGTCCATTCCCTAAGCGCTGACCCCGGGGATGGCCAATAGGCGGCCTGGTAAATGGTGTTCTGGGGAGATAATATCTGCGCTGATCATAATGATGGAAGACCCAGTGTTCCGAGGTCCCTGGGTCTGGATATCACTGACCTTGACCGGCTCGCTGTGGCAATGGAAGTTGGCTGATGTATGGGTGATCAATCTGCCATATAGCATGGACAGGGTATATCACTTCATCTGCTGCTGGTGTATCCCAGGGGGTAGCGTCCCTCAGACCCTGATTACCCTTCTTGGCAGAGGTTGACCGGCTGGGCCGACAAATGGGCCCCAGGACTGGGGCCCTGGCCCTGTAGACAATCTTTGGCCTACATCCAAGGTGCCCACATGTATAACAGCGCTGTGATTTGGGCAAATCACGGATCCTGTTTGTAAACCTTTGTCCTGGTGGGATTTCTGCTGAGTAGCGGGATAGTCCTGCTCAGTTTTCTGGTGACAGCTCAAATCCTTGGTTGAGGGGGTCTCATGGGATCATTGGGCATATCTAGTCTCCAGTGGGGTTGATTGGCTGTAAACTCATCAGCCAATCGGGCTGCTTGCTCTGGGGTGTCAGGCTTTCGGTTGGCTATCTACTCTCGTATTTCTAGGGTCATTTTCTCCATAAGTTGCTCGACCACGATCATGTCCCACAGGGCATCAGCAGACTGGGCAGCCTGACCATCGAGCCAGTGTTTGCAGTGCCGTCAGAGTTGACTGCCAAATTCTACATAGCATGCACCCTGGTGAGACAAAGTCCGGAACTTTGTGCGATATCTCTCAGGGTTGATGATAAAAAGGGCTAACAGGGTGTCCTTTATAGTCTAATATTCCAGGCTCTCCTGAGGCCCAAGAGACCAGACAGCATCCTGTGCCTGGCCAGTCAAACTAATCCACAGGTATTTTGCCCAATCAGCTGTGGGCACCTGGTGCATCAGCATCAGAGTCTCAAAATCTTGCAGATGTTAATCGACTTCAGTGTTGGACTCATTAAACACTGGCACATCTCTGTAGCGAAGATAATTTCCTTGGTTGTGGGCCATCATGGAACTCGGGTCCGGCACTGGCAGTAGGGGTACTGGAACTCCCAAAACCGATTCTATAACACAAGCCTTCTCCTCGCTTGAGGCTCCGGGTCCCATTGCAATCAACAATTCCTGGATTTGGGCTGCTTGGGACTGAGCATTTGATTTCAGACTACCACTGGATCCTGGATTTGGCAAGCAGTTTAATTCCTCTGGGTCCACCGCAGTGGAGTTTTCATCGCCCTACATGACATTCTGGGCATACCAACGGACCAATTCCTGTATCAAATATGACCGAGTGTCTGTGGTCCGGTATTCAATCCGTTAAATCTGGCACAGGTCTTGTAGTCGCCGTTTCTTGTTGCAGCTGTATATCCCCCTCTGGTACTCCTCCCAAGGCCGAGCTGGTGGGGTTCGACGTAGTGGTGTCCAAAACCTGCTGTATATGCCTTACCTATGGTCTGCTGGATCTGTCTATATGCCTCCCTGGTTGAGGAGCCCTCTATGAACACCAGTCCCCTGCAGCATCCCTGGATCCGCCGGGCTAAGTAGTATTCCACCGCTGCCACCAAGTGTGGAGACACAGCAGTCAGTGGGTGCTCTCGTCCGCTTGTCCGGCTGTCTTTAGAAAGACCGCATGGACCAGGGCTCACCCCACTGAACGCCAGCTCACTTTTCCTGTGGGCAGAACACTACTCAGACATCACAGGGTGAAAGTAAAACAATATGGCAATAATTTATTGAACCACCAACAAACATTAACATATAGAACAGTCCCAGCAAATACCCAAGATGGTGCAAATTACAAAGTCTCACCCTTCCGCTGACTTGGCGGGATTAGCGCAGCCGCGACTTTGGGGCTTCCAGGGCCAACTGCCCCCACCAGTGGCACCTCAATATTGGCGGGCACCCACAGAGAGGAGATAATGACAAGCTTAGGAAGCTAACCGAGAGCATTGAGGTATGTGGCATGGATTCTTCAAGACATCTCTGAGGGTACAGTGATGGTCAATTGAGCAGATATGTGTTCTTCCAGCTGGGGCCATGGTCTCCTAAACTGTCATACTGTACAGTCACATCTTTGTTCCTCTTGATGCTGCCATGGTGTCCTGGCAGCTGTCCTATAGTGTGTTCTTGGCTGTGTTCTGTCAAGTTACTCTTGATAAAGTGGCATATTCCCCTTATATAGTTCACAACTGTCCTTCAAGCCATCATCCACAGGTCAAGGGGAAAATGTGAAGAGATTAACCCACATTGTTTGAGTATTTAAATAATTCTGGTAGTTTGTAATCGTATGTTTTGCAGGTCAGCAAACTAGCTGGGCTGATACAATGTGTAATCAACATATTAACAAACATCTATTGTTCAATTACCCTATGTACCTGTCCCCCTAAGATAGCAGACAATAATTTGCAACAAACAGCAGCTCAAAAGTCAATATTCAAACAATAGTATACGATTCTTGACCTACTAAAGAAAACACATCAAATCTAGAGTCAACATTCAGACTCATGAATAATAGTTTATGGCCTAAATAGACATCGGGATAATTAAGCGTTTGGCTGCTGATGCCATATCAGGGGAATGCCCCAAGGGTTGTTTAATTGAAAGAAGACTTTGTCATTTAGGGACCATTCCTCTGAGTGATTGGACATGTAAAAGGGCACCAGTAAATTGCTCTCAGCTCCTTCATATTGGAGGACAAACATTTCTCTTGGAGTGACCAACATTTCAGGAACCAGAAATTTTTCACTTGAGCACCCCAACCACTGACCATCTCAGGTCTTATTGAACCTTTTGGCAGGACTGTCATTATTCTCTTTAAGCCCCCTGGCAGGCAGTTCAAAGGAGATAAAATTTTGGATTGGAGCAACTTCAAGTGTTCTTAGGCCCACAGGACTGCTTTTATGGCTGAAGTTAAGTGTCCTAGAGTTTTCATTGCTGATCTGACTGATATTCAGCGATTCTGAATTAAAGAAGTCACATTGTTCTTGATTTTCCAGGTTCAATCCTGAGAGAGGGTAAGGGACATGGAGCTTGAATCTATCCAAAACCCTAAAAAGAGAAGGGATTCAGAGGGAGTTAGTTTGGACTTTTTTCCTCTTGATAAAAAAGTCATGGTTCTGAAGAAATTCCAAAGTATGATAGATGTGTAACTCTAGATGTGTAACTAACATTTACTAAGGGCTCTGAGCTAGTCATCTAGGTAAGCCTGAGAAATGCTGTCAGGATGACAATAATTTTTGAAAAGACTCTGGGAACTGAGGCTATGCCAAATGTTAATCAAGAAAACTGTAGATGACGAATGGTACCATGGAAAGAGTACATGTAGATATGTGTCCACAATATACACTTTTGCTAAAAAGTCATTGGGCTGCAAAATATTGAGCACATAGCAGATCATCTGCATCTGGAGTTATTAAACATACTGTATATATCTGCCAAATAATAGAGACATTAAGACTAGATAAAATACCTTTATCTTAACTATTAAGAGAATTACTAGCCCTAGAGTGAACATCACAGATTCATAGAGTTAAGATAGGGTCTACATTACAATTATTGGGACGTTCTGTACAAAAGAGCCAAATGAAGTTTTAATTTGTTACTGGAAGTGCAGTTTAAAAACCTAATTTATATGCTCTTTTAGTATTCATTCTATTGAATCTTTAGTTATATCTCAAAAAGATCAATTTGTTTTGGCTAAACTATACTTTGGTATAGACAGCACATAATTGTTCAGTTTTTTTGACAGTTTCCAACACAATGTATGTCTGCAAGCATTGGCCAACAAACAACATTTACTTTACATGGTCAAAAAGCAAGAACCTTAGCAACAAAGAATTCTATTACTGGTAGCATGAGAACATTTTGGGAAATTAGCCATATACATTTATAAGCCCAAAGTAGTCAATGTGTCTACCACCATCAACATGAGATAACTACAATCTATATAATGTATCACTAATCTAAACATTTGAATAGTTAGTAGATCACAAACTATTTAATTTTATTTCTAAAAGATCACTGATTACAATGTGCTATTATGAGTGAAAAGGGATGTTTTCAGATTTTAAAGGGAAAAGTATATGTCTTTGAGGTCTGTAGATAATTATTTAAACTATTTCTTATTTCTGTTTCTACTATGCAAGGCCCTTCTGACTAGTGTAAGTATGGTTTACTTATCCAGCCTAAAGGTAAGCATGAAAGTTCTTATCTTCATTTGATGATTGGCCACATTGTTCTCATTCTAAAGCCTTAACAGGAATGTGTCATAAGTAGTGATGGGCGAGCACTAAAATGCTCGGGTGCTCGATTCTCGGGTCGAGCAAATTGGAATGCTCGGGTGCTCGAGCCGAGCAACAAGCCCAATGTAAGTCTATGGGAAACTCAAGCATTTTTCAAGTGGCTCCCCCCGGCGGTCTGCAGAGGGCCTAAAAATTACCCAAATCAATGGAAACAGTGCTCAAATGACATGGGAAGACTCCTGGAAGCATTTCTGACTCCCAGGTCACTGCTGTCAACAACGTTGTCAGAGGTATTACACCACTTTTACGGACTCACAATAAAACATACAAAAACAAAACCAAAATAGATTTTCCTGGGAAAAATGTTAAGGAACATCCTTTCCAGGGTAATGACTTGTATATAAGGCAAAATAAATAACCAAAAATACTCCTCCACACCTTGGGCTAAGTTCACACGTAGCATTTTTGATGCGTTTTTGCACTTTTGCCTTGCTTTCAACCAAGACAAATGCATTCACTGGGAAATGTCATTTTAACATTTTACAACCTTATCTGGCCATGTGGTGTGTGACACGTCATCAGACACATGCATACAGTGCTGAAAAGACATGGGAACAGCATGGGGAAGACCCCTGGAAGCATCTCTGACTCCCAGGTCACTGCTTAAAAGTATGCCCATCATAAGTGATCCTTGGCGCATGCAAAGATGCCTCCTGCCATGCACCTGTCGTTGCAGACTTCGTGGAGGCGGAAGCTGTCCACAATGTTATGGCGGCGACGACCCGGTATCCATACTCAGTCCCCAGGCGCCACTATTTGTCCCGGTGTCGTCTCCGCCTCCCACAAGCACGGGTCCTACAACATTACCCGTGCCCCAGTGAACTTACTGGGAAGGACCGCCTACCCACAAACACATGGTCAAGTGAATGTGGCCAGGGACGGTACGGAGCCAGTCCACAATTTATTTTGCTGAGAGTTGTATTTCACCACAGCCATATTCTTTAGCTTGGTGAAAGGACTTTGGAAACCATATCTACTCCAGCTGTCATTTCTCCCAGGAAGTCCTCTAAAGCTGCTTTCACTTGAAATATGGCCTTTTAGGCTCATGGAAGCGGAAGCTTATCACAACCTCATGCCGACGGCGGCTGGGTGTCCATACTCGGTCCCCAGTCGACACTATTTCTCCTGGTATTGTCTCCGCCTTCCACAAGCACAGGTCCCACAACATTACCCGTGCCCTCCCCAGTGCACTTACTGGGAAGGACCGCCTAACCACAAACACATAGTCAAGTGAATGTGGCCAGGGACGGTATTGAGCCAATCCACAGCTTTTTTGGTGAGAGTTGTATTTCACCACAGCCATATTCTTTAGCTTGGTGAAAGGACTTGGGAAACCATATCTACTCCAGCTGTCATTTCTCCCAGGAAGTCCTCTAAAGCTGCTTTCACTTGAAATATGGCCTTTTAGGCTTGTGGAGGCGGAAGCTTTTCACAACCTCATGCCGGCGGGGGCCGGGTGTGCTTCTCGGCAGGGTTGGGCGGTCCCACCAGAGAATCCGCTGGTGTGCCCTGGCTTCTACATCAGGAGACTTCATGATAGCGCTAACTTTGCAGCTGCTATGGGGCTCTTGAGCGGGGGAGAAAGATGAACCCTCAGAATCAAATCCTCTCGTGGGCCCAATGTTTTTCAATCTGAAATAGCTTCTCAGTGGGAGTTGTATTTCACCACAGCAATATTCTTTAGCCCGGTGACATGTCACCAGGTTCCGCCTATTGTCACACACGACCATGCCTGCCTGTATGTTCAGCGGTGAGAGCCACAGATCAGGCTGCTGTGTTACAGCTTTCAACAACTCTGCAGCCCTGGGCGGTTTGTCACCTAAGCATTAAGCATGTTATCTTCAGCACAGCCTGTTGCCGCTTGGCCAAGGCAGTGCTGCAGTGCTTTCAGCTTGTAACTGATGTGGTCATTTCGGAGATGGAGGAGGAGGCGAACAATGTGATTACATTGAGGTTACATTGGCGACTCTGTTTTTTATACTAAAGAAAGATCCTACTGTTTGTTTTTTATTTACATTATTTTTTAAGACAAATGCATTCACCGGGAATTGTCATTTTAACATTTTACAATCTTATCTGGCCATGTGGTATGTGACACATCATCAGATACATCCTGTTTCATTTATGATAGAGGGACTCTGAATGTCACAAAGCCTATTTTTATAGGGCCATTAGGCGGCCCTTACTATTCTTAAAAGGCCAGCAGTCGGCCCTCACTATTGTTAGAGAGCCATCAGCCGGCTATGTTTTGTTGTTCCCATTATTAACGAGTGGGTCTCTGTGATGAATGCGTAGCCGCCATCTTGGTAATGATAAATCATATCCAGGGATGGCCACAATTCAGCAGCCCCCACCCTTGGGACCTTCTGTTAAAATGTCAACTAGATAGTTTCCCCCATCTAGGCTCCTGTGAGATAAGAAGCCCCAGGGGCTACTTAACACTTGAATGCTAGGAGCTTCAAAGACTTCGAGAGGAATCACAGCCAGCAGGGGGGGGTGCTTCGTCCATCTGTAACTCTGACCATTTGTCCCATAGGACTAGTTTCTTTGTCTGTCACAAGCATGGAGGCATAAGATATAGAAACATGATTAGTACACGCATGTTGCGTGGGATGGGCCAATAAAAAATATCACGGCGTCCCGGAGCCATTGCGCACACAAGCCTCCGCGGTAGACGTTGGTACGTGCTCTGGAAGCCAAGATATAGCGCTGAGCCATTCCTGAGGACCGTATGGTATCATAATTGATATCAAAAGGTCGGTTACGGCGGCCCGAATCCGTGGGAACCCCTGGGGGTATCATGAGACCATCCCAGAAGAAGTTATTGGGTTCCTTAGAATTTGGGCTTCTGATCGAAGTTAGACCTGAGGGTGGAGACTGAGCCAGCTGACCTCACCAGCAGTGGGCGGGACGGGGCAGGTAAGATAGCAGGACAGACAAGAGATCAGTCAGTCTTGACCCAAGAGCTGGGTGCTGAACATCTGAGCACCAGCTGAGGCCACCAAGGGGAGGAGCAGTTTGACTATGCGGTGGTAAGCCTCAGCCTGTAACAAAGGACCGTGCCTGCGACCGCAGAATCCTCTCCCTGCGTCACAAGAAAATCAAGAAACCGGTAACTGATATGCTGTGGTGATTCTGTGTGTTGTATTCCATTGTTGTATCGTTTAGCCTGACCTTATACCTGTGTATATTTAATTGTATATCGTGTATCTAGTGTATTATTCTAATCAATTACCTCAAGTAATTGTGGGCCTGCCTTTTATTCTGCATAACAAACGCACGTCCGTGTGAGCTCGGCTCAAGCCAAAAACGCTACCCAGGGTTGGTTCCTGACCCGATATAGGCCCATTCACGGACTGGGCGTATATCTAAAATAGGGACTGGTGGCAGCATACCAACTGGGGATTGGGGAAGGCTGGTAGTGACGGTCGGAGGTTCAGATATATATATTCCTGGCGCGGCCAAGGAAGATATATATACCGCCCTCACTACAGAGGGCCCCGATACCCAGTAGGTTACAGGACAGTCTCTCTGGCGACCGCTTATCCTAGGTGCAGTTCCTTGACTGACCTGAGGCTAAGAGGGCGCTAGCGAGTTGTGCTGTGTAGTGACGTTACGGTTTAGTGACGTTGAAGGGATAACACTCTAGCGTGTTCCCTGCGCTGGTTGCAGCTTCCTGGCACTACTTTCTCTAGGTGCAGTACCTTGACTGACCTGAGAGGTAAGGGGGCGCCAGAGAGCTGCACCCACCGGCCGGCTTTCATCACAGTCTGTAATACTGTTATTGCGTATGCAACCCAATACCCCTTTGAAGAGACATAGAGGAGGGTCTCAGTAAAAAAAATGTTCCCATTATAAAGGAGCGGGTCTCCTATAGTGGTAATGCCCATGCTGTGACTGCAAGGGCTGCCAAAATTTGGGAAAAACCCCACTAACAATTTAAAAACACATAGAGCAGGGCCACAGTAATTACATGTTTCCATTACAAAGGAGCGGGTGTGCTATACAGTTGTAGGGTATGTAGTGAGTCCAACGGCTGACAAAATTTAGGAAAAACCCTACTAACAATTTAAAGACACATAGAGCAGGGCCACAGTAATGACATTTTTCCATTACAAAGGAGCGGGTGTGCTATACAGTTATAGGGTATTCAGTGAGTCCAACGGCTGACAAAATTTAGGAAAAACCCCACTAACAATTTAAAGACACATAGAGCAGGGCCACAGTAACAAAAAATTCCCATTAGAAAGGAGAGGGTCTCCCATACTATTTGCCTATGCATTGAAGCAACGGCTGCCAAAAATTTGGAGGAACTCCAATGCCCCTTGGAAGATACGTAGAGGGCCTCAAGAAAAAATGCTCCCATTATTAGGAAGTGGGTCTCCCATAGTGTTGGTCTATGCAGTGAATGCAAGGGCTGCCAAAAATTCGGAGGCACTCCAATGCCCCTTGGAAGAGACATAGAGGGCCTCATGAAAAAATGTTCCCATTATTAGAAAGTGGGTCTCCCAAAGTGTAGGCCTATGCAGTGAATGGAAGGGCTGCCAACAATTGGGAGGCACTCCAATGTCCCTTGGAACAGACGTGGAGGAGAGCCTCATAAAAAAATGTTCTCATTAGAAAGGAGCGGGTCTCCAATACTTGTAATGCCCATGCACTAAGTGTATGGGCTGACAAACATTTACCCCTGGGGGGTATGCATGAACATACTGTATAAAAATTTTTTTTACGGGCATCATAAAGACCTTTTAAAAAAATGATGTGGGTGTTGCATCACAGACTACAGTCACCCTAGTGATATGGTGGTGGAGCATGAGGATGAGGAGAAGGAGGAGGACAAGAGCAAATAGCCAAAATCAGGAAGCGTATACCCATGTGTGGGTGTGAAAAGGTGCATGGGAATACACCTCCCAAAAAAAGACATTGGATTTGAGTTTATGTTACGCTGCTATTGACGCGCCCCCTGGGCCTGTGCTGTGCAGGGGAACCCGGAACCGGGCCTGTTGTAGGATGCTGGGGGTTGTAGTCTCCATGTGGCGGTGACCCGGTCCGTGCCCAGGGTGGTCCAACCAGTGGCAGTCTAAATGTTGTAATAAGTGTCCGACTACGCCACCCGTGGATTGCGGTCAGTGGGGACCGCCGCTGCGCTGCCGACCGCTGAGGCTGATGTTGGTTGCGCAGCTGAGTATGGGATAACTCCCCACGGGAGGAGTATTGCCTCAGGGCAGCTAATGTGAGAGATGATGGGAGTGATGGTGTGAGTGTCCCAGTGTTAATGGTACTGGAGCGGCAAGGAATCACAGAGACGTGAGGTGCAGTCCAGGGTCTTTACTGATGGTACAAGGCAGACCCTCCCGGGAGTACTGGCTAGTATAAGGGGCCTGGTCAGTCTGCGAGCAAGCAGGAGTTCCCCTGGCCAGGTGGAGTTGTAGGCCTCCCCGTTTATCTGCACTCTTCCTGGCTACCTTGCTGTCAGCGGTTGCAAGTAGCCCACGTCCCTGAGTATACCGTGTGGTGCTCACCCGTATGGCTGGTGACTTGGGGCCTTCTGTTAGCCTCCGCTCCTGGATGGCGGCGCTGGTCCCTTCTCTGTGACTGAGCCTCCGGGCTTCTATGGCCAGAGGACCTGGAATCCCCTGCCGGCTGGTTTCTGCTGCTGGGTGTATATCAGTCCCCACAGCCTCGGACTCCTGTGTCCGGCTTTGGTATCTTCGTCCAGGGCGAACTCTGCTCAGCTCCAGCCCCTGGACTTCTTCTACTGCTCCTACAGAGCTCCTGTTCTTGCTTTCCCTGTGTCTGGAACTGAACTGAACTAATCCCGCCCCAGACCCAGTTTAAAAGGGCAGATTCCTCCCCTCCCAGGTCTGGGCGGACCGTGTTGCATGTTTAGGGATCCTGACCAGAGAAACCTCCCACTTGCTCTCAGACATAATATCTCTATTACTGTGGCAACCAGACGCCTGGGGTGTCACATTCCCCCCTAGTAAATTTTAGTACTCCGGGACTAAACACATTTTTAAAGAAACATAAATACAAGGTATAACAATAACAAGACAACATATTTACAAGAAGCTTTAGTCTGTAGAGGTCACGGCGTTTCCGTGACCGGGTGTCCATATCACCCAAGGTGAAGTTTATGAAACAAAGGGGGTGTCCATGTCACCCAACAAGGCGAAGTCTTGGCATAGAATAGGGGACCTGTCCAAAGCAAACCCCTTGCGTTGTCCTTGGGCGTGGCTGCAAGGGTAGACTAACTACTTTGGGCCGCAAGTAGGCCACGCCAGACAGGTTTTCTCTTCTGCGACCGTCTTCACAAGAGGCACCAAGGTGCAACTATCTACAAAACTGTTCCGGTTATCCAGCGTCCATAACCTGTTAGTCCAAATAAATCTGCAGGGTAACTGAGAAACATAATTAGTAACAGGCAACAAACATAAACCATAAACATTTTTCAATAAACAGTCAACTTTACAGTGCATTGGTTTAGATTCTCCAGCGAGCGGGCATCTGACCTCTAGTGACTCTAGTGGACCTACGGAGCTCACTAACTGGTTCTGCACTACAGGGTGTAGGAGGTGTTATGGGTAAGCTGGGCAGCTGTCTGCGTACTCTTTGGCTCACTAGGGGCACGGCAGGCTCACTACTAGCAGAGGGTTGATCCTCCTGTACTGCTGGTGTGGACTCTTCCGCCTCTTGGGCCGGCTGCTCTTCCAGCTCTACCGGTTCCTCTGTAGGCACTTGCGGGGCTGGCTGGAGAAAGGTGAGGACGGGTACCACGACAGCGCCGTTTACTTGTGTCCAAGACCGGGGGAAGTCTCCGAGTACAGTACTGATCATTTCTTCCCTTTCCTCTGCGGGTTGAGGGTTTTCTTGATCTTCTTCAGGGCTTTGCAGCTGCTCGGGACACTTCTTCAGGTGGTCTCTGGAGACAATGGCTGTGGTTTCTCCTCCATCCTTACTGATTACGCAGATTTTTGGATTCTCATGGCTTGATGGCAGTACGGTGTACGGGTCCTTCTCCCACTGGTCGTCCAACTTGTGGAGCCGCCTCTTCCTCTTCAAGACCTGCTCTCCAGGTACCAGAGGAACAGCGGGAGCATACTGGTTATAAGCCTTCTCTTGCCTTTCTCTAGCTTGAGACAGACTTCGCTCGACGCTTTCCTGTACTTTCCGATACTGCTGCTGCCGTTCTGTATCCCAGTCTGCCTCTGGTGAGGTGTCCTCAGGCGTCAGGACTCCCATATCCAGGTCGATAGGCAGCTTACCAGGTCTTGCTCTCATTAGGTAAGCCGGGGTACAGTTGGTGGAACCTACAGGGATGTGGTTATACAGGTCCACCAGGTCGGGCAGTCTCTCAGGCCACAGACTGCGTTCTTCCAGGGGCAAAGTTTTTAGCAGATCTATCACCACCTGGTTCATCTTCTCGCAGAGTCCATTGGTTTGAGGGTGATAGGGCGTTGTTCTTATCTTCTTGCAGCCATACAGGTTGCAGAACTCCTGGAAGACCTCCGCTTCGAAGGCTGGTCCTTGGTCTGTCAACACTTGGTCCGGGTACCCGTGTGGACGGCAGAAGTGCTGCTGGAAGACTCTAGCTGCTGTTTGAGCCGTTAAGTCCTTGACCGGGACCACCACCAGGAACCGGGAGTAATGATCTACGATTGTGAGGGCGTAGACATACCCAGATCTGCTTGGAGCCAGTTTCACATGGTCCAGGGCTACCAGTTCCAGTGGCTGTCTGGTGATGATGGGCTGCAGGGGAGTCTTCTGGCTGGCATGGTCTTTTCTTCTCAGGTGGCACGGGCCACAGTCTCTGCACCACCTCTCGATGGCTCCTCTCACGCCTACCCAGTAGAACCGTTCACGCAACAAGAACTCCAGCTTCTTCCATCCGAAATGCCCTGCTCCGTTGTGGTATGCCTCCAGAATCATAGCCACGTCTCGTCTTGGGACCACTACTTGCCAGGTCAACTCATGTGTTCGAGAGTTAACCATTCTCCGGCACAGCTTCTCCCTGTAGAGGAACAGCTTACTTTTCTCCTTCCACAGTTGCTTGGTCTCCTCCGGAGCGTCTGGGTCAAGACTGGCATCGGCTTGGGTCAGCATTTCCTTCTCCAGACGGACTGCGGGATCACTGTCTTGCGTTTCTGCCCAGTTGTAGTGGGGCAAGGGATTGAACGTCACAGAGCGCCTATCCTTCACACGGTGGGAATACAGGGTAATCCCATGACGGTGGAATGCAGGGAGCTCGACTTCTTCCAGATCTTCTGGATCTTCCCCTACGTCCGGTAAGTTCGGCATTCTAGACAGGGCATCGGCGTTGGCATTTGTGCGTCCCGCCTGGTATTTGATGGTGAATTCAAAGTTGGACAGGCGAGCCATCCATCTCTGTTCCAGGGCACCGAGCCTTGCAGTGTCCAGGTGTGTCAACGGGTTGTTATCCGTGTACACGGTGAATTTGGAGGAGGCAAGGTAATGCTTGAAACGTTCGGTCACTGCCCACACTACTGCCAGGAACTCCAGCTTGAATGATCTATAATTCTCAGGGTTCCTCTCCGTGGGCCGTAGCTTTCGGCTGGCGTAAGCGATTACCCGTTCTTTCCCCTGCTGGATCTGGGACAGTACGGCTCCTAGCCCGATGTTGCTTGCGTCCGTGTGGAGGATAAAGGGCTGGCTGTAGTCTGGATATGCCAGGATTTCATCCCCCGTGAGGGCCATCTTCAGCTGGCAGAAGGACTCCTCTTCCAGCCTTTCCCACCTGAAGGGCGGCTTCTGGTTCTTGGCTTTCCGAGATTGACCTATCAGGAGGTCCTGCATAGGGGCTGCCATTTTGGTGAAACCGGGAATGAATCTTCGGTAGTATCCTACCAACCCGAGGAACTGCCGCACTTCCTTTATGCTGGAGGGTCTTGGCCAGTCCTTAATTACGGTGATCTTATCAGGGTCGGGAGCCACTCCGTCAGCACTCACCACGTGTCCCAGGTACTGCACCTTTGGTTTCAGGAGGTGACACTTGGAGGGTTTCACCTTTAAGCCGTAGTTTGCCAGAGCTTCAAACACTTCTGCCAGGTGTTTCAGGTGGTCCTCGTAGGTCTTGGAATAGACGATGACATCGTCCAGGTATAACAGGACCGTCTCGAAGTTCCGGTGTCCCAGACAGCATTCCATCAACCGTTGGAAGGTTCCTGGTGCGTTGCAGAGCCCGAACGGCATACAGTTAAATTCACTGAGACCCATCGGGGTAGTGAATGCGGTCTTCTCCCGGTCCGCCTCTGCTACAGGAACCTGCCAGTACCCGCTAGTGAGATCCAAAGTAGAGAAGAAGTTAGCAGATTTTAAAGCAGCTAAGGACTCTTCTATCCTTGGTAACGGGTACGCATCTTTGTGTGTGATACGGTTGACCTTCCTGTAGTCTACATACATTCTCATAGTGTTGTCTTTCTTTTTCACTAAGACTAGTGGAGCTGCCCAGGGGCTACAGCTGTCCCTGATTACCCCAGCCTCCTTCATGTCTCTAAGCATCCCCTTGGCGTGTTGGTAGTGTGCAGGGGGTACGGGTCGGTATCTCTCCTTTATGGGAGGATGGTCTCCCGTGGGGATGTGGTGTTCTACCCCCTTTACTCGCCCGAAGTCTAACGGGTGTTTACTAAACACTCTCTCGTACTCTTGAACCACCCGATAGACTCCCTGTTTCTGGTGTGAGGGAGTGGAGTCAGTACCCAAATGTAGTTGCTGACACCAGTCCTCCATTGGTTTCTTAGAGCCGTTACCTTCCTCTGGTTGAGATGGAGGCAAGGGTTCCACGGCCTGTACAGAATTCTGGTTTATGGTGAACAATTTGGCTAGCGTGGCATACCGGGGCAGGTGTACTTCTCTCTCCCCGATATTTATGATGCGAACGGGCACCCTCCCATGGCGTACATCGACCACCCCCCGTGCTGTCAAAATGGTGGGCCTACTGTCTGAGTAGACGGGTTCTACCATTGCTTGGTAGTCTCTACCTCTTAGACCAATAGCTGCCCGACACCAAATCATCATCTCACTTTTTGGGGGCATGGCAATAGGGAACTGGTCACACATTCTCACGCTACCTATCTCACCACCAGATAGTTCCACCTGTTGCCGCTTCATCAGTGCCCGGATCTGGCGTTCTTGGCAACCTGCTGTAAAATGAGAATCACCTCTGCAAGACAATTTTCAATCACATTAGTTCCCAAGGTTATTCTAGGGTGACTCTCATGACGGTCTATGTCCACTATAATCAGTCCCTGTGCCGCCAGTTCGACTTTACCGATCTTAATGGTCACCTCCTTGAATCCCACCTGCGGCACGGGCTGACCATTGCTGGCGATGATACTCAGGTCGTCATCTGGGTAGCGGGTTATGTCCGAGTCATTCCAGTACTGCTTAAAGAGCACGTACGGGATGGTGGTCACCTGTGACCCAGTGTCTAGTAGGGCACTCATAGGAATGCCATCCAGTACCACAGGCAAGATTGGACGTCCCCCTACGTATTTATCACGCCAGTTCGATGGGCCTGATCATCTTATGCCTGGGGGTTGGCCCTCTACCCCAGGTTGTGCCCGTTTAAATGACAGTTTCTTGCCACATGTCCGGGTTGATTGCAGCGGCGACAGATGGGTCGTCCATCCTCGTTGTATCTGTCGCTGGGTCTTCCTCTGGCCGGTGGGGTCCTCCTCAGTCGGCGGCACGGGACGTCCTCCGGTCCGGATGCCAGCTGGATCTTTCCTGGAGAAGAGACCTGTAAAGACTGCACAGTTCTGGATAGCGCGGCAACGCTCTTAGTCAGCTCTTGGACCTGATGGTGCAGGTCTGTAGCCGGGTCACTGTTTAAAGCCTGCGCATCAGCTCCCACAGGCTCTGCAGACAAGGGCGCCGTCCCCTGGTGGTAAGTGATAGCAGGGCGCCTGTGGGTCACAGCGCCACCTGGTGCCGGTTCTCGGAGCACCCGGATGGCTCTGTCCTTGAACTGTGCAAAGTCCAGGTCAGGGTCCTGTAAGGCCATTGCCCGCAACTGGGTCCGGTGGGCATTGCACAGTAGACCCTCAATAAATTGTTCAGTCAACAGCTTATCTTCATTTCCCACGCTGTCAGGGTCTGCCTGCTTAATGGCTCTCAGGGCCTCTTGTAAGTTTAAAGCATAGTCTCTTATACTTTCATGAGCCCGTTGTTTGCACCCATAAAATCTTAGTTTTATTTCGGCTGAGGTGCGGGTGTCAAACGTGTCTTTCAGCCGGGCTAGTATCTCTCTGACAGTCCTCTTCCTCCCAGGTGGCCAGGACTTTACCTCCCTTTGGGCTGCCCCGATTAATTGGGCCACCAGGATGCTCACTTTTTGCTCTTCTGTGAGGGGGTACACCTGGAAGAGGCTATCCAGTCTTTCTCTAAAGTCATTTAGGGTATGTGACTCCCCTGAGTACTGGGGTAGCCAGGCTGCCCCCGGGATATAGGGCATGGTGAAGGGCATGACCGCAGCAGCGGTTGCGCTGGCGGTGGCTGTGGCAGTGGAGCTCCCCTCGGTATCCGGCATCCTCCTCCCCCCTAGTGGACCGTGGCCTACCTTGCGATGCTCTTCTTCCGTAGGCCGCGGCTCCGCAGTCGATCGTCGGGGTTGAGGACCTGGCGTCGCGCTCCGATGACGTCAGCGTCGCTCTTCCTCCCTTCCAGGATCTTGCGCAGCGTCAGCGTGGGGCGGAGCTTCGGATCTCGCGCGCTTTTGGCGTCCACGCCCCTCTTCTTCCTGTGCGGCGTCCCGAAGATGGCGTCCGATGGCGGGAAGCAGCTGCGGATGGCGGGAAGAAGGCAGAAGACGGCGGGAAACGGTCCAAGATGGCGTCTGATGGCGGGAATCGACTCCGGATGGCGGGAAACGACTCCGGACGGCGGGAAACTTCACCACAGGTAAGTATAAAAGTCTCTTTTTCAGGCACGCAGTACCCGGTGGTTGCAGGCACGAAATCCTGCCGACTACGCCAAAGTTGACGCGCCCCCTGGGCCTGTGCTGTGCAGGGGAACCCGGAACCGGGCCTGTTGTAGGATGCTGGGGGTTGTAGTCTCCGTGTGGCGGTGACCCGGTCCGTGCCCAGGGTGGTCCAACCAGTGGCAGTCTAAATGTTGTAATAAGTGTCCGACTACGCCACCCGTGGATTGCGGTCAGTGGGGACCGCCGCTGCGCTGCCGACCGCTGAGGCTGATGTTGGTTGCCCAGCTGAGTATGGGATAACTCCCCACGGGAGGAGTATTGCCTCAGGGCAGCTAATGTGAGAGATGATGGGAGTGATGGTGTGAGTGTCCCAGTGCTAATGGTACTGGAGCGGCAAGGAATCACAGAGACGTGAGGTGCAGTCCAGGGTCTTTACTGATGGTACAAGGCAGACCCTCCCGGGAGTACTGGCTAGTATAAGGGGCCTGGTCAGTCTGCGAGCAAGCAGGAGTTCCCCTGGCCAGGTGGAGTTGTAGGCCTCCCCGTTTATCTGCACTCTTCCTGGCTACCTTGCTGTCAGCGGTTGCAAGTAGCCCACGTCCCTGAGTATACCGTGTGGTGCTCACCCGTATGGCTGGTGACTTGGGGCCTTCTGTTAGCCTCCGCTCCTGGATGGCGGCGCTGGTCCCTTCTCTGTGACTGAGCCTCCGGGCTTCTATGGCCAGAGGACCTGGAATCCCCTGCCGGCTGGTTTCTGCTGCTGAGTGTATATCAGTCCCCACAGCCTCGGACTCCTGTGTCCGGCTTTGGTATCTTCGTCCAGGGCGAACTCTGCTCAGCTCCAGCCCCTGGACTTCTGCCACTGCTCCTACAGAGCTCCTGTTCTTGCTTTCCCTGTGTCTGGAACTGAACTGAACTAATCCCGCCCCAGACCCAGTTTAAAAGGGCAGATTCCTCCCCTCCCAGGTCTGGGCGGACCGTGTTGCATGTTTAGGGATCATGACCAGAGAAACCTCCCACTTGCTCTCAGACATAATATCTCTATTACTGTGGCAACCAGACCCCTGGGGTGTCACACTATCATTCGGTGGTGTTGAGAAGTTTGGCCCAATCCAGCCCTTGTTCATTTTTATAAGAGTCAGCCTGTTAGCATTTTCAGTTGACAGGCGGATGCGCTTATCAGTTATAACTCCACCAGCGGCACTAAAAACCCGCTCTGATAAAACGCTAGCGGCAGGGCAGGCCAGGACCTCCAAGGCTTAGAGAGCCCGTTCATTTCACGTATCCAGCTTGGATACCCAATAATTATAAGGCACAGAGGAATCACAGAGTGCACTTCTCAGGGCCTGTGCGATGGGAGGGGCTGAGAAAATTCTCCCAGAACTTTGATAGTGTTGCCCTGCCTCTGCTGGATTGGAGTTGTGTCTCTCTCACCTGTAGTCCTTGGTTGTCCAACAAACTATGACTTCTGCCGCCAGCGTTTTCAGATGGGAATTTTTTTAATAGTTCCGCAACAAGGGCCTTCTTGTGCTGCCCCATTTTTGTAGACCTGTCCGCCTCAGGAATAAGAGATATAAAGTTCTCCTTGTAGCGTGGGTCTAGAAGTGTTACCAACCAGTAATGACTGTCACCCAAAATTTTGAGAACGCGGTGGTCATGGGAAAGGCAGCATAACATAAACTCAGCCATGCGTGCCAGACTGCTAACAGGCAAGACATCCGTGTCCTCACCAAGAGGATGAGTGACCATGCTCTCCTCCTCCTCTCTGTCCTCAGGCCATCCATGCTGAACAGACGGTATGACAGTTCTGCAGGTAGTACCGTCTATAGCGCATGAAACTAGCTCCTGTTCTTTCTCCTCCTCCTCCTCTTCCTCATTGTCACCCAATCCACGTAGGGATAAGATGAGGCTGGGCTGTGTGTAATCATCCTGTATGGTTCCTTGCTCCATCTCATCGTGCTTCGCCTGCAATGCATCCTCTTTGATTGTGAGCAGAGAGCGTTTCAGAAGACAGAGAAGCAGGACGGTGACGCTAATTATGGCGTCATCGCCACTTACCATCTTGGTGGAGTCCTCAAAGTTTTGGGGGATGGTACATATGTCTGACATCCATGTCCACTCCTGAGGTCTTATGTGTGGAATCTGAACTGAATACCGACGGCCTTGTTGATTCTGGTACTCAACAACTGCCCACTTCTGTTCACAAATCCTTCCCAACATCTGCAGTGTAGAGTTCCAACGCGTGGGGACATCACACACCAGTCTGTGAGCTGGAAGCTGCAAACGGTGCTGAAACACGGCATGGGCGGCGGAAGCTGTAGGTGACTTTCTAAAATGGGCACACAGGCGGCGTACTTTTACAAGCAGATCCGCAGCTCTGGGTAGGATTTGAGAAATCGCTGAACCACGAGGTTAAGCAGATGGGCCAGGCATGGTATGTGTGTGAGCTCGCCTTGCCTCAGAGCCGCCACCAGGTTCCGGCCATTGTCACACACGACCATGCCTGGCTGTAGGTTCAGCGGTGTGCGCCACAGGTCTGCCTGCTCTTTCAGAGCTGTCCCTTGCAACGTGCCTTGCCCATTTTAAATGGAGGACAATATCTTCCACGCTCACTACAAATGGCTGAATTTTGAGCAAAATTATATGTGATCCGTGTGACGGAGAAAACACAGTTTTAAATACCTGGCCTATAGGTAACTATTGTGAACAGCAAACTGGTGTCAATAGCTTCACTGACACACTGAAACAAATTTATAATGGAGGCCAGAAATGGCAGTATTTTCTGAAAATGTATACGTGATCCGTGTGATAGAGAAAACACAGTTTTAAATATCTGGCCTGTAGGTAACTATTTTGAACAGCAAACTGGTGTCAATATTTTCACTGACACACTGAAACAAATTTTTAATGGAGGCCAGAAATAGCAGTATTTTCTGAAAACGTATACGTGATCCGTGTGATGGAGAAAACACAGTTTTAAATACCTGGCCTGTGGTTAACTATTTTGAACAGCAAACTGGTGTCAATAGCTTCACTGACACACTGAAACAAATTTTTAATGGAGGCCAGAAATTGCAGTATTTTCAGCGCAATTATATGTGATTCGTGTGACGGACAAACCACAGTTTTAAATAGCCGGATTTTTAGCGCTGTAATATGGAAAGGACCTGGCTGTATTGTGCAGTGCCAACAAGCAAATGGTGCAGAAAAACAGTGTTCTCTGGATTGCTTTTTAAAGAAATAATGAGGATTAAGATCCAAAAAAAAATTATTCCTGTCCCCTGAGACCTGGGCCTATCTCTAGAAATATCTAACAGCAGCATCAGCAGACAAAACTGGAATGGAGCCTCTTGTGCTATATGCACTGCAGTCTGCTATATACCCTGCCTGCCTGTCTATATACACTGCCTGCCTGATATCTCTGCAGATGGATTAGTCCTCAGAAGGACTGTTTGTTGAGATGGATATGTGTCTCTAATATAGTTTGGTACACCTACACTAACTAGAAACAAGCTCAGCAGCACCTCTCCCTACACTGTCTGATTCCGGAGTGACTGTGATGAGCATGGCGGCGCCAGGTCTGATATAGAGCTAATGACGCTGTGCGGCCAGCCAATCACTGTAATACCACAACCAACATGGCTGCGGCATTGCAGTGAGTGGCAGACAATCCCTGCATGTTCATTGGCTCTGTAAAGAGCGCCAAAGATGCAGGGAGGGAACCCGAGCTCCCACCAAGCAACCTCGGAAATACTCGGCAAGCACCGAGCATCTCGAGCAGTGAGATGCTTGGGTGAGCACCGAGCAGTAGCGAGCATGCTCGCTCATCACTAGTCATAAGTAGAGATGAGCGAACTTGTTCGGAAAACACTCGTTAATCTCAAAGTCGGCACGAACATTGCACATTCGGATTCATGTTCGGATTCCCGTGCATTTTCCTCAAAATTGGCAAAATTCGGCCAAAGTTCGGTAAATGATCGAGTTTCCACTTTTGTTAGGACTTTGGCTAGGATAGTGGTGCTGTATGATGATCGGGGGGACGTGTTTGATGAGGGGAGGGGATGGGGAGAGGTTAGAGGAGCGGTGGACTGTTATTCTTTTTTTTTTATTAACTTTATGTGTGGAGATTCTGGCAGCCAATCAGGGCATAGAAACCATCCACAGCGTCCAGATACAAGGGCTTGTGTCATTGACTGTTGAAGTCATATATCCCTCTCTATATAAAAAGCTGACATGTGGCTTTGGCGCCATTTTGTCAGTGTAACAGTGTAGTAGTCAGATAGTTAGCTAGGCAGTTTATTGTCAGCTAGTTAAGATAGATAGGATCCTGTGTCAAATCGACCTTCCAGCTTATCAATCCTTTGTGTTAATTGTGTGGTCCCGCCGCCAGTCCATATTTCGTAATCTAAATCCTTTGTGCTAATTGTGTGGTCCAAACACCAGTCCACATTTCAGCATCTAAATCCTTTGTGCTAATTGTGTGGTCCAGACATCAGCCCACATTTCAGCATCTAAATCCTTTGTGCTAATTGTGTGGTCCAGCCAGCAGTCCACATTTCAGCATCTAAATCCTTTGTGCTAATTGTGTGGTCCAGCCAGCAGTCCACATTTCAGCATATAAATCTTTTGTGCTAATTCTGTGGTCCAGCCACACTATCTCAGCAAATAGATACTGATTATACTTTACTGATACTTTAATTTAGTGACAGGTGACTTACAGGTCTGGGCCTATGGTTGTAAAACAGCTAGTTAAAAGAGGGGAAGGGTACATCCAACAGGAGTGGGAAAAAGTGAGGTTGTGGTGAAAGGGGAAATAGGCTTGGTGTTTGAGGTTTACATGGGGTAGGTGGTAATGTTACTGAAAGCTCTACTGAACAAACACCGGCTCGTCCTATCCAAAGACAACTGACAGCTTCTGTTACTGGATGGGCTACTTGACTCCCTTTCTTTGGCAGGCGCATAGCGGTATGCCTTGTAGATGAGGACCAGAAAGAGCATGTGCTCCAGTGGATGGCAAGTTCTGCATCAAATGGCCTCTCCTTCCCTTCCTCCACCTTAACATCACACACAGTACAGTCCTCAGAAGTGGCACCCCAATTACCCTTGTTTCTCCCCGTGTCACAACTCTCCAACTGCCCAACTGACTGTGGGAAACCACAGATGGGTGAGTCTGCAGAGCTGTTCACACATTCTATTCCATTTGCATCAGAGTTCTGCTCCAAAGATTCACAGACTCAAGAGGAGAAAGGTATCTGCACCGATGCCCAAAATTTTTTTCAGTTGGATCCGGGGCCGGAGAAAGTAGGGTCCGAGCAGAATCCAGACCCTCGTCACAAGACGTTAATCCCCGGGGGTGCAGGTGATCCTGATGAGACTCAGATCCCTGAGGCGCACGCAGACTGCGCTGTGCTGACAGGGCAGGAAGAGGAGGAGGGTGACTCTCAAGGCAAGGAGTTGGAGAACAGAGAGCATGACGATGAGGTTCTAGATCCCACTTGGTGTGAACCCAGAAGCACACAGCTGAGTAGCTCAGCAGAGGAGATGGAGGAGGAGGAAGACGAAGAGGTTACAGTACGGCATCACGCACAGACACGGAGTGATGAAGCCATGAAAAGCACTGCATCCTCAGCCACAACTGTGGCTGTGGCCCGAAGCGGTTGCGGGTCTGCAGTACTCAGGTGCGGCAAGCGATGCCTAGCTTGGGCCTTTTTTGATGCCGCAAAAGATGACCCAACTCACGTTATCTGCTAATTTTGTAAAAAAGACTCAGTAAAGGCAAAAATTCCAATAATTTGACTACTACATGCATGAACTGGCACATGCACGATCAACATGTATTATTCTGGGAATCTCACTGCACTAAAATGCGGACTATCGGGCCTTGCTAACCACCGGCTGCCCCATCAACCGCATCTGTTGCTTCTTCCTCCTCTATCACTGTGGCAAGTGTTCTCACGCAGGTCTCCTGCGGCAGAACCTCCACTTTTTTACCCGCTACAGTCGGGGTGAGTGAGAACCCGTCAGCTATTATGGAAGTGGACATGTCTGCTGATTCTGACCGATCTCAGACACTGAGAACACCACATCTTTCTCAATCCACCATAACATCTCCACCTGCACCTCACTCACAGTCCAACAGTTTGTCGTGTTCACCATACTCCACCCTCTCTCAGCACAGAAGCCAGCCCTAGGTCCCGCAGTTGTAGTCACGTAAAAGATTGTTTCCTTCTTCACATGCCAAAGCTAAGAGCTTAAACTTCACCATCTCTAATCTCTTGGCCCTGGAAATGCAACCTTTCCACCTGGCGGATACAGACGGTTTCCAAAAGCTGATGGCCGTCGCAGTCCTAATTTACCAGTTACCCAGTCGCTATTGCTTCTCTGAGAAAGCTCTGCCTGCGCTACACCAGCATGTCGCAGACAACATCACCCTTTCCTTGAAATAGTCTATGTCTGACAGGGTGCATTTCACCACTGTCACCTGGACAAGCAAGCATGGCCAGGGGCATTATATCTCACTGACTGGGCACTGGGTGACTCTAGTGGCTGTGGGGGCAGGCGGGGAAGGGGCTAGTCCACGAGCCTTGGATATCCCAAGGCTTGTGGGACAAACCTCTGTATCTAAGACTTCCTCCACTCCTTCTGCCTGCTCTAGTGCCTCCACCTGTGCCCTCAACCTCTCCCTTAATGATACATGCGTTCCAACAGTGCAGAGAGAATCCCCCCACTTCCATACTGCACAGCCAGGGCTCACCGCAGTCAGGCAATGTTTAAATTAATATGCCTTGGAGATTGCAGTCACACAGCTCAAGAGTTGTGGACAGCTATCCAGGCCGAGTTTGAGCAATGGCTGTCTCCACTGAAAATGGTGGCGGCCTTACGCCAAGGTAACCTCACACACGTGCCTTCCATGGCTCACGTCCTTAGCCCGGTGGTACAGCAATTTCTCCGCCACTATCCTGGCTTGGATGCTCTGCGGCAGAAAGCAAGGTCTCTGTGTGCTCAATTCCACTGTTTGCACCCCGGGGGTAATCGATTTGCATCACTACAGAGGTCTTTCGACCTACCGGTTAACCGGTTGATATGCGATGTGCCAACATGGTGAAATTCCACTCTGCACATGTTGCAGCGACTGTGGCAGCAGCGACGAACCCTGGTGCAGTATATCATTTTGTATAGCCTGGGCAAACACAGTATGGACGTGGTGCAAATCACACTTGTGGAGTGGGCACAGATTAAGAACCTCTGCACGCTTCTGCACAGTTTTGAAATGGTTACTAAGATGGTTGGTGCTGACGATGCCATCATCAGCATCACTATTCCAGTCATCTACATGCTGGAGCACACTTTGAATAGTCTGCGGGAGGAGGTGGTGGTCCCAGAGGAAGAGGAGGAAGCAGAGGAGGATGCGGAAGGGATAACACCATCTCTTAGTTCCGGACTGTTGTTGCACAGGCAGGTGCCATGGGAGGGTGAATTACAGTGAGGGGGGCTCATAGTACCAGGCAAACTGTTATTGAAGGTGCAGGAGTCGAGAAACCAATGGAGGAGGATGAGGAGGAAGGATGGGCGCACAACATTTAGGAGATTAAGAGGATAATGATCCCCTCTCTGTGTCCATGGTTGACGGTATGGGACGGAGGAAGCAAGCTTCAGTTTTACCCCACCACCAACACACCATGGATTTGGACCTCATGGAAGCACCCGACACATGAGCGCCTTCTTGCTGCACTATCTGCAACATGATGCCCGTATTGTTAGGATTAGAAATAGTGCTGACTACTGGGTTGCCACTCTGTTCGATCCACGGTACAAGAGTAAATTTTGCCTGATGTTCTCCCCCCTGGAAAGGGACGCGCGCATGCTAGAGTATCGAAACACGCTTGTACACAATCTAAAGAGTGGTTTTCCCCAAGACAGCACTGAGGCACACAGTGTGAGTCTCAGTTCTAGAACTCCAGCTCCAGGAATGTGGAGTCGTCAACGCAAAAACATTAGCAGCAGCAGTGTAAGTGGCAGAAGCAATTTCTGTGAGTAGTTTCAGAGTACAAGTCTGACATATGGTGAACGACTGAGAGGATGGTGCAAGAGTATCTCGAGTTCAATATCAATGACATCAGGTGGGCTTTGGACTCTTTTGCATTTTGGTCTTCAAAAATGGAAGAGTGGCCTGAGCTTGCCTGCCATGCCTTGGAGGTTTTGTCATGGCCGGGCAGCCAGTGTTGTCTCAGAACGGGTCTTCAGCGCTGCTGGTGATGTCTTGATAAATAAGAACATCTGGCTGTCCTCTGAATGTGTAGACAGCCTAACTTTCATCAAGATGAACAAGTCATGGATCTTCAATAACTTTTGCACCCCAGTCGCAGACTGCGCAGACTAGGGCATGGTGTAGTTTTTAGTATGCTGCATAGGTCTTGCGTTATTGCAGTCTGTGACACCTTTGTCGTGGCTTCTGTGCCTGTTGTTGCTACTGTTGCTGATGTTACTAACAGTTTATTGAAATGTGGAGACTCCAGGTTGGGTCTCCATCTGGTGGGTTGCCTGTAGTGGAAGGGTGTCAGAGTCCTATTATACTATTTTTAGTCTGGGGAAATTGCTGCCACTTTAGTGGTGTCTGCCCCTAATTTTTGGAATTGTTTGGACTCCAAGTTGGGTCTCCTTCATCTGTATTGCCTGTAGCAGTAGGGCTTCCACACCGGCAGGCCTGCACTTACTTTCAGTCAACTGCCTGTGTAACTATCCTGAAATTGTTCTAACAATAGTAATCTATGAAGCTGATATTTGTGCCACCTGAGTGATCAGATACATTCGGATATGTTCCAATCCTACGGATAGAAACACCTTGGTGCCCTCAGAAAGACTTTTTTGAATCAGAGCTACCATCCAAGAACAGTTAAGAACCAGATTACAAGAGCCAACAGAATATCAAGGAATCATCTCCTACATTACAAATCTAAACAAGAAAGCAACCAGGTGCCTCTAGTAGTCACCTACAATCCAAATCTGGAGGTGCTAAGGAGAGCTGCATGGAAACTACAACCCTTACTACAAAAAGATGCCCGACTACAATCCATATTTCCAGACCCCCCATTTCTGTGTTTCACGCAGCCCCCACATTTAAGAAGCATCATTGTCAGAAGCTCCCTGTCATCTCCACCAGCTATGGGTACCTTTCCCTGCAACCAGAAAAAAATGTAAAAACTGTCCATTTATAATGACCACAGACAAGATAAAGATCCCAAATTCACATCAGGACTACAAGATCCCATGTACTTTGAGCTGTATCACATCTAATGTAGTGTACTTAATTATATGTACCAAATGTCCCGCTGGGGTCTGTATGTAGGGGAAACAGGGCAAAAACTTAAGAGAAGGATGAATTCTCATCGCCACACAGTAAAAGAAAAAATAATAGATCTACCTGTGGCCAAGCATTTTTGTTTCCCTGATCACAGCATCACGGATATGAAATTATTGGTATTAAAAGGTAATTTCAAATCTCAGAGAGACAGAAAAGTTTGGGAATATAAACTCATGGTGACCTTTGACACTTTCAGAGCAGAAATGAATGTGTCACATGGATTTATGTCATTCTACATCAACTAAGGAATGTGGTCCTCAGAACTGTGGGGTCATCACAACCCTGGACCAGACCTCGGTCACAGGACAATAAAACTTTCACACTAATTATCTATGAACTGCTCCAATATTTACAGCCAGAACTGTTTATCTCTCTCCCATAGTAATAGCTCTGTCTTTCCATCTATTACATTATTTCTGTGTCCTATTGTGTATAAATATGTGACTTTTCAGATTTTGTGTTATATTATGCCTGATGAAGAGGCCTGAGTAGTCTCAAAAGCTTGCAACTTGTTACCATCTTTTCAGTTAGCCATTAAAAGGTATCAATCACTGAGGACTCTCAAATCTAAATATTTTGCTGAGCAGAAAAGCAGTTTGAGCTGTTGCATGAGGTATCAGGGCTCCCAGCACAGCAGGCCTACTCCGGTCCCTCACCCACCTCTTAATTTGAACTTAAATTCAAAGCTGTAATTGCTGGCCCAGACCCTGGTACTTCATGCATGGCCCATGGCTGACTGCTGCTGTGCCATTATAAAATTTGTACTGTGGGTCAATTGATGACACTTTTCCTGAAGCCTGCCCCTAATTTTTGGAAATATTTGGACTCCAAGCTGGGTCTCCTTCATGTGTGTGGCTTGAATTTGGCAGGGTTCTCAGAGCACCAGGCCTGCAACTGTAATTCATCCACCTGTTACTAATCAATGTTTAAAGTAGTCCCAGGCCCTGTCTCATGCATCCATGCTGTGCAATTATACTATTTGTACTGTGGGTCAATTAATGCCACTTTTCCTGGTGTCTTGCCCTAATTTGAGCTGTTTTAGCAGCTTTTGGGCCCCCTGAAGGTGTTGTCTACATGTTTGTCTTCCATTGAATTCAATGGGGTTCGACGAACTGTTCAGCGAACATTGGGAAGTTCGCCAAACCGAACTGAACCTTGCAAGGTTCGCTCATCTCTAGTCATAAGGAAATTAACGATTGTTTTAAAGATTTGATATAAAGCAATTTTTTTTACAATAAAAAAAATGTAAAAACTTGCAATTTTCAATTTAAACACTAAACTCAATAGTAGGCTGATTTATCATGTTCTGTAGAACTTACTTTTTAGAAGTCATAATCATTCCAGGCAGCATGACAGTGAAACATAACACCTACAATGGTGTGAAAAAATGTTTGCCCCCTTCCTGATTTCTTATTCTTTTGCATGTTTGTCACACTTAAATGTTTCAGATCACAAATCAAATGTAAATATTAGACAAAGATAACACAAGTAAACACAAAATGCAGTTTTTAAATGAAGGTCTTTATTATTAAAACATAAATTAACTGTGGTTTATCACATCTTTGGGAAGCGGATTTAAATTTCCCTAGCCACACACAGGCCTGATTACTGCCACATCTGTTCTCAATCAAGAAATCACTTAAATAGGATCTGCCTGACAAAGTAAAGTAGACCAAAAGATCCTGAAAAGCTAGACATCATGCTGTAATCCAAAGAAATTCAGGAACAAATGAGAAACAAAGTAAGATCTATCAGACTGGGAAAAGGTTATAAAACCATTTTGAAAGATGTGGGACTCCAGCGAACCACAGTGAGAGCCATTATCCACAAATGGTGAAAACATGGAACAGTGGTGAACCTTCCTAGGAGTGGCCGGCCGACCAAAATTAGCTCAAGAGTGCAGCGACGACTTATCCAAGAGGTCACAAAAGACCCCACAACAACATCCAAAAGAACTGCAGGTGTCACTTGCCTGAGTTAAGGTCAGTGTTCATGACTCCACTATAAGAAAGAGACAGGGCAAAAATGGCATGCATGGCAGAGTTCCAAGACGAAAACCACTGCTGAGCAAAAAGGACATAAAGGCTCGTCTCAGTTTTGGCAGAAAACATCTTGATGATCGCCAAGACTTTTGGGAGAATACTCTGTGGCCTGATGAGACAAAAGTTTAACTTTTTGGAAGATGTATGTCCCATTACACCTTGCATAGAAGTAACACAGCATTTCAGAAAAGGAACATCATACCAACAGTAAAATATGGTGGTGGAAGTGTAATGGTCTGGGGATGTTTTGCTGCTTCAGGACCTGGAAAACTAGCTGTGGTAAATTGAACCATGAACCATGAATTCTGCTGTCTACCAAAAAAATTCTGAAGGAGAAGTGTGACCTCACTTACTGAACTACTGCTGCAAGAGAAAATTCCCACACAGCAGTGCTGCCGTAAGTGAGGTCTCCAGAGCTCTCAGCTGATTGAACTCCCGTGACCTCACTCACTGCAGCTCAGCGCTGTATACTGACACAGGAGTGATTACACTCCTGTCCGTGTATATCCGGCTGTCTTGTAGAGCAGTCACATTAGTGACTGCTGATGTGACTGTCCTACAAATGATTGCCGTGGGACACACAGGATTATGTCATAAAAGAACAACCATATCCCTCACCTGTCTGCCGTGATGACATAATCCCGAGTGTCCCACGGCGATCATTTGTAGGACAGTCACATCAGCAGTCACTGATGTGACTACTCTACAAGAGAGTCGGCTATACACTGACAGGAGTGTAATCACTCCTGTGTCAGTGTACAGCGCTGAGCTAACAGCAGCACTGCTGCATGGGAATTTTCTCACACAGCAGTAGTGCAATAAGTGAGGTCACACAAGCTCATCAGCTGATGAACTCGTGTGACCTCTCTTAAGCAGCTCAGCGCGATACACTGCGAGAGCAATCGCGCTCCTGTCATTGTATCGCCGGCTGCCGGATAGCACAGTCACATCTAAGGATGTGGCTGTGCTGTCAGTGAGATCTGCGTGGGACACTCGCTATTATATGGACTACGGCGGACAGGTGAGGATTATGGTGGTTTATTATTTTTTATTTATTACAGGGGACAAGGGCATCGGGGATTAGGTGTAGGTGAGTATAATGTGTTTATTATTTTTATTTAAATAATATTTAAATAATTATTTATTAATTTTAACTTTTTTTTACTTTCACTTTGACTGCGCAAGCGCCGGCTGATGAGAGATTACTCATCCCGTCATCGGCACTTGCGCTGCTTGTTTACAGTGACAGCAGGCACCAAATGATGGGGGTAGTAGTCCCATCAGCCGGCGCCTATGACTCGCGGTAAGCTTTTTTTTTTAGTACAGCCATGAGTCTTCTTGGGAATGATGCAACAAGTTTTTGACACCTGGATTTGGGGATCCTCTGCCATTCTTCCTTGCAGATCCTCTCCAGTTCCATCAGGTTGGATGGTGAACGTTGGTGGACAGGCATTTTCAGGTCTCTCCAGAGATGCTCAATTGGGTTTAGCTCAGGGCTCTGGCTGGGCCAGTCAAGAATGGTCACAGAGTTGTTCTAAAGCACCTCCTTTGTTATTTTAGTTGTGTGCTTAGGGTCATTGTCTTGTTGGAAGGTGAACCTTCGGCCAAGTCTGAGGTCCAGAGCACTCTGGAAGAGGTTTACATCCAGGATATCTCTGTACTTGGCCGCATTCATGTTTCCTTTAATTGCAACCAGTCGTCCTGTCCCTGCAGCTGAGAAACACCGCCATAGCATGATGCAGCCACCACCATGTTGGGATTGTATTGGGCAGGTGATGAGCAGTGCCTGGTTTTCTCCACATATACTGCTTAGAATTATCACCATCATCTTCTTTGTCTCATCAGACCAGAGAATCTTATTTCTCATAGTCTGGGAGTCCTTCATGTGTTTTTGAGCAAACTGTATGTGGGCTTTCATATGTCTTGCACTGAGGAGAGGCTTCTGTCTCTGCCATAAACGCCCGACTGGTGGAGGGCTGCAGTGATAGAGTTGACTTTGTGGAACTTTCTCACATCTCCCTACTGCATCTCTGGAGCTCAGCCACAGTTATCTTGGGGTTCTTCTTTACCTCTCTCTCCAAGGCTCTTCTCCCACGATTGCTCAGTTTGGCTGGACGGCCAGGTCTAGGAAGACTTCTGGTGGTCCCAAACTTCTTCCATTTAAGGATTATGGAGGCCACTGTGCTCTTAGGAACCTTGAGTAATGCAGAAATTATTTTATAACCTTGGCCAGATCTGTGCCTTGTCACAATTCTGTCTCTGAGTTCCTTGGACAGTTCCTTTGAGCTCATGATTCTCATTTGGTCTGACATGCACTGTGAGCAGTGAGGTCTTATATAGACAGGTGTGTGCGTTTCCAAATCAAGTCCTATCAGTTTAATTAAACACAGCTGGACTCCAATGATGGACTAGAACCATCTCAAGGAGGATCACAAGGAAATGGACAGCATGTGACTTAAATATGAGTGTCTGAGAAAAGGGTCTGAATACTTATGACCATGTGATATTTGAGTTTTACTTTTTTAATAAATTTGCAAAAATTTCTACATTTCTCTTTTTTTAGTCAAGATGAGGTGCACAGTGTAATTTAATGAGAAAAAAAATGAACTTTTTAGAATTTACCAAATGGATGCAATGAAACAAAGAGTAAAAAATTTAAAGGGGTCTGAATACTTTCCGTACCCACTGTATATAGATAACACCATTTAGTGTAGGCAATGGTCACAGTGATCTCTGCACAGGTCACATATCATGCCTAGAAAACTTGTCTACTTCTTAAAATTGTTATCTGTGACTCTTATGTTTTTTTATCCCTGCGGGGCTAAGCATTATCAGCAGGTCGTTGATAACTACCTGCTTGTTCTGCTTTGTGGTGATCTTTTCCAGCTCAGGGTGGTCATGGACCCCTCCTGCCAGCGATTCTCCTGCTTTCTATGACATCACGTCAACATAGCAGCTCCTTTTCTTCCGCTCCACTCTGTCGACGGAGCATCACTGCCGACATCATTCTGATTGACAGCTGAATTCTTGCTGCTTATATTCAGGGAGCTGGCTCTCAATCAGAATGACATCGGCAGTGACACCTATTCAACAGAGCAGAGCAGGAGGAAGAGCTGCACTATCGATGTGAGGTCAAAGTAAGCAGCAGAATCGTTGACTGACCAGGAAGAGATTGTCGCAGGGCAGAATAAGCAGGTATGTAGTAAGTACTCGCTGGTAAGTTCTTAATCCCATATGAAAAAAAAAGATTTTATCCAAGTTGTTTCAATCTATGTGGTAGCTGTGAAGCATATTTCTAAATGATAGTAACATAAGCTCATGCAAAATCTCTGCAATCATAATCACGTACACAAATAGAATAAAAAAAAAAATCTAGAATAAGAAAAAAGAGATTATAAAATGGGATGTTTCAGTATCAGGTTTTAATTGTTACAAAATAATATAGGTGATACATTCCCTTTGAATCCAGAGTTGTAACTTTTACCTCAAATGGAGATCTGTATGAATGGCCAAGGTACACAGAGACCCATTTTATTGGTAATGTGAAGTGAAGTGCTGCTACTTTTGAAGAATTTGGCAGGTGGCCATAGCCACGCCCTATCCTTGCTCCTCCCTAGCTCCGCAAAAATGCGTATGGGTATGAAAACAACAAAATTTGCAACGTTTTTGGGCAACTTCGTATTGTGCAAAAATATTGGGACTTTTCTAACTGTTTTAAGTTAGTTTTCTGGGGTAAAAAAACTTTGATGACTAGGGGCCTATGTGTCTCCTTTATGTGTTAATTGCTGTTCACAGCCTGCTGTTAAGTATAATCCGCCTCTGGCAACAGAGATGCTGACATGGATGGATTTCGAGAACTGGGAGAGAGTCTTTTTCTCCCTGCTCCTGCACTTCTGTGAGAGCTAGGCTTTCATTTCAAGGGAGGCAAACCATTGGTCAATAACAGAAAAAATGCATGTTGGGAAGTGAGGGAAATGAAGGTACTCCAACTATAGTTCTGGCAGAAGGCTGATGAAGAGGAACTGACCACTCAAACAAAAAAGTGGGCAGCAAATAACAGAGAATGACAATCAGGACAGTTCCTGGAAATATTAAACTGATATGTGCACCAAAATTTTCAGCTTGTGGGGAAGAAGGGTGACAAGACCATGCATTTCTACAGGTTTGTGGTAAAGGACTGGTACACTTTAAATCACACATGTCAAACTCTGGCCCGCACGCCAAATCTGGCCCTTAGTTTGATTATATTTAGCCTGCGATGCTGGGGACTCTGTGGGGCCCATTATACTGCATGGAGGCCTATGTGGGACCCATTATTCTGCAACGAGGACTATGTGGGTCCATTATACTGTATGGAGTACTATGTGGGACCCATTATACTGCATGGAGTACTCTGTGGGGCCCATTATACTGCATGGAGTACTATGTGGGGCCCATTATACTGCATGAAGGACTATGTGGGGCCCATTATACTGTATGGAAGACTATGTGGGGCCCCTTATACTGCATGGCGGACTATGTGGGACCCATTATACTGTATAGAAGACTATGTGGGGCCCCTTATACTGCATGGAGGACTATGTGGGGCCCATTATACTGCATAGAGGACTATGTGCAGCCCATTATACTGCATGGAGGATTATGTGGGGCCCATTATACTGCGTGGAGGATTATGTGGGGCCCATTATACTGTGTGGAGGGCTGTTTGGGGATTACAGTTGGAGCACTATACTGTGATGGGTCACCGTACTTTGCTGGGGGGCACAGTAGGGTCATCATGCCATGCGTGTGGAGGGTACTGTGGAGGAATTCACTGACGGGGTATCATACTGTGTTTGGGGGGCACTTTTGTTGGCATCATACTTTATTATCTGTATTATTTATTAATTCAATTTTTTTTATCCTTTGTTAATACATATTTAAATTGAGTCATATGTTTTTTACTGCTCTTTCATAACATTATATTATTCCAGTTTGGCCCATTTGTGATTATGTGCTAATTTCATTCTAAGACAACCCATTTAAGTTTGTTTCCATATGAAAAGTTTCATCACTATATTTGATGATAAGGAAAAACGTTCTCAATTGCAGACATTTCTTTAATAAATATCAAGCCAGTGGCCAGGGACTTTGTCCAAGTTTTTAATTTTTGCCCTCTGTATATTTGAATTTGACATCCCTGCTTTAAATATTCATATTTTTTTCAGAAGACTCTAAATATTACATTGTAGTATCTGAAATGATATTTCAATGACTGAGGATATTTCTTGGTTGATAGTATTGTTAGGCAATAGGCACTTTTAGAAAAACAGTCAAGACTTTCTTGGAAGAAACCTAAGAGACATTAATGACTATATAATCAGATAACCAATGGCTATGCACAACATAAAAGATCCAAAGTTTTATCTGAACAACTTTTATGAATTATGCTGACAAACATTTCCAGGACAGACAGTGATATAGAATTCAGATTTAAATTATAAACTGAAAAGCGGGTACAAATATGCACATTATGATAATAAGTTAGCTAGTGGCCCCATAAACATTGACACTCATTTCATGCAGCATTAAAAAGAAAATAAAAAAGGAACAAAAGGAAAAATAAAACCCAGAGAACAAAAACACCCATGCATGATGTAGGGCAACGGAGCTTCCTGAATTGTCAATCCCATGTAAAGTATCCATTCATTCTGTGCAAGAGACAATGTAAACTCTAGAATGAGGGAAACTGTTCTTGTTTGGCTCATAATGTGATGGTTACAGCTTTGATTTATGTTGTTCAGAAGTTATGGAAAAATATACACAATACAAAAATCCACCATTACTGTGGTTGTCCATGATGCAGTCAGTAATCCAGACAATATTTGGAGCTCCATATTTTAAGTCTGAAGTTCATAAATATATTTAAAAAATATTGAGGACCTGAATGTACATCAGATATCCCTTTCAAATATGGAGTGCCCTGCTGTGCAGGGTGAAGCGTGATTGTATGTAACGCCTACAGCATTAAGCTGTTATTCTGTCTATCCTCACCCCAATCACATGTTTTCTTTGACCTGTGCTGAGAGTTAAGAGCTACAATAGACCTTGGAACATTTGGTATGTTTCCTATTGCTCTTTTAGCTGGAGAATTTATGTGATCATTTGGGTCCCAAAATCTTCTGGTCTGGACATAGACATCTCCTCGTGGTCCATTTCTGAAGGTCATAAATATATAAATATATATTTATCAAACCAATTCCTAAAAACAGAGATGGTAGGAGTCTCTTAATGAAGCTCTGCAGATTTGAAACGTCTTGACCAATGTGCAAATTATTCTCCTACTAATGGGTTGCGATCATCATGAGGGCCCTTGATCTTCTTTGGGAAAATTGAGATTGATGTGGAAGGTTTGTAGAATATGCTCCATATTTCTCCTGCGGATCCTCGATGGCAACTGTCAAAACTGGTAGGTGATGCCAACCTCTGAGACCTTAAGAAAAGAGAATAATTATTAAACTTCATGTGCGAGAAAAGAATTATGCATAATTTTCTCCAAGTACTGATTATAATGATCATTTTGCACAGAGGCGTAACTTGTGGGCCCTAAAGCAAAATCTCCAATGAGTCCCCCAACGAACACAGGTCTTTAATAGTAATCGTCTTTTTAAATGGGGCAAAGGGGTCTTTGTTGCTCCCCCTACTTTCCAGGGTCTAGGTGCGATTGCAACCCCTTCACCTATTATAGTTACGCTCCTGATTTTGGATGTATGGCATCCTATATACTTTTCTGGCATGAATAAACAATATATCTCCAAATGTAATTGGCAAAACACTAATTTATTTATCTCATGCCAAGTGTTCGTATAGGCCATCAAGAAATGATCAGTTGGTACAACCCGCAGCATCCGCATTTAGGAAAAAGGGGGCCACATTTCCTTATTTGTTTATGTAGACACAGCAACATATGAAGGTGGCTGTGCCTGATATTGCAGATCAGCCCTGTGCTCTTGAATGGGGTGAACTGAAGGACCGGGAACAATCACAGCGAGCACCGCAACGCCTTTGTTCTGCTTATAGTTGGGAATCATGAGAGTCAGGCCTCTGCAATTATACATTGCTATTCTACACTAATGAAGATCCCTTAAAATACTAATAAATCTAAAAATAAAACATTAACTTTCAGTTAGTTGTAGAAAACGGCACAAACATACTAAAATTTCAAACCATATGTATGAATTTCAGATACTGAGAGCCTGAAACTTGGTGACTTCACTGTGACCCTACAACATAATTTCCATGTCAAAATATGTGCATAAATCATGTATATATTATGCTAAAACCTCATTGTAATTCATAGTATGATTTCATTGTGATTTTAACCATATTTAGCCAAATGCAAATCACAATCAAAGATTCATTAGCTAATGCAGCCCAACAATTTACACGGATATGTATCCCATGGGTATTAGATTGTAAAATATACTGTATTAATATTAATTGTGTGCACCTCTGAAGGGTTACAGCCAATCTGCCTTTGTTTTGTCATGTTGTGTTCTGTTTTTGTGCATGTTTTAGATATTTTCTTCCTGAAGGCAATGATTAATACAGATTTTCATTAAGAGTATCTGTGAAGCTGTATAGACTTGTGTGGAACATTTGATGAGCCTCATGTTCTGGTCATTCAGGAAAACAGTCAAAGCACAGCATTTGGACGCACCTTAATAAATCTGTGTCACACTAGATATCTAAATAGATTACTCTGGCAATTTAGATACCAGTCAAAGCTCAAAGTAAAGCACTTTCCATGTGTTAATTACTGGAAATACCAAGGCTATATGAGATCACTCATTGCCCATGTAGCATATTGTGTAACACATTGAAAACTACTGAATGAAGGAGAGAGGTATTGAAGTACTGTATGTCCACACAGGTTTTTTTTTAAGTGGATTCTGCTCCAAAATCCACATAAAAACTGCTTCAAATACTCTTTTAACAAGCTTCTGTAATGCAGCGGCTTGCTGCATTGCTAAAATGTCTAGGGGGTGTGTTCTGGTTGACCATTTACCTCCCCCTCAGGTGACTGATCACATGACTGTGACATCATCACAGGTCCTGTGTGCACAGAAGGATATATAAATCCTGGTGGTTTTGAAACAGGGAGAGAGAGGCCTGGTGAAGCCTGGAAGGCAGAAGCTGGATCCCTGTGTTTGAGATACCAGTAGACTTGGAAGGCAAGAGGCCTGGTCCCTGTGTGGGACTCCACTAGCTTGGAAGGCAGAGGCTGGGTCCCTGTGTTTGAGATACAAGTAGCCTTGGAAGGCACGTGGCTGGGAGACTACGTCTGGGAAGCTTTAAAGCTACAGTTGTGGCAGAACCGAGCTGATAGAAGCAGCTGAGACCCAGCAAAGGTAAATCGGCGCTATAAGTGAACATTGTTGCTGTACCTTGCTGAAGTCTGTATTTGAAGCCAAGCGGGCATAGCTGCCACTGAAGAGGCTCTAGGATACATGTGTAACATTCCTGCGAGCCACTGAGATGGACTATGTTGTGTGCGGTTTATGATGTGTAATAAACTGCTGGACTACATATTACTGGAAAACGTTGCATGTGTGCTTTAATTGACCCGGTGAAGCGAGTACCCCAGCGTGATGAATAGCGCTACCTTACATGTGGTGGAGAATGCGGGCAACTGCAGCCTGGTTGCTAGGGGTAACAGCACAGGACGACGATTGTGAATGCAAGCATCTTGCTGTGGCTCGGCGGGGTTACGAAGATTAAAGCATCTGGCTGTAACTTGGCGGGGTTATGAAAATTGTCGTCACACTCAAACCTGGTTCGCTGTGGCTTGGTGGGGCCACAAAAATTTTCCGGGGAGAGCGGTGTGAAGTGTCTAGTGTGAACAGTGTACCGCGATGGCTATGAATGGAGCAGTATCCCCAGACGGAATGGACAAGTGGTTAGATGACCGGCTGCAAATGCTCTTCTGCAAAATAGAGTTTTATGAAGAGGTGTAGGAGCAGATGAAAATGGCTGTGAAGGGAGCAGAAAATGAGACTGAAGCTATTAAGCGATTAAAGTGCCTGTTGCAGCAGCAGCAGGACATGGCACAGGAATGGAGGAGTATAGAAAACCAAAATTGGTTACTGGTTGCGGGTTGGTACCGCATAAAAATGACAATTTGACCGTTGATAACAGGGTAGCTCCAGTAGAAGGGGTTGACGTCAAAGTGGGAGGTGACTTGTTGGTCCACAACACCATGGGGAGTGACACAGACCCCATAGCTAAAGGTGACACTACGAAAGAAAAAGAGTTCAGTCAGGAGGAGCTAGACGAGGTGAGAAAGTCCCCCTCTTGTCCTCGACGGCGCAAGGGCCACAAAAAAGTTGCTCCTGTACACTTTGCTGAAAGGGCAAATAAAGAAAATGCAATGTTGTGTGCCTTTATTCCGAGTGTGGATCCTCCTTTAGAAGCAGACGATAAGGAGGAAGAGTTGGATGCAGTTCTGCAGATTAGTTACAAGCAGGATGATCTACTGAGACAGAAGGATCAGGAACCGACAGCCATGAAGGAGGAGGTGGCCAATCCTGAACAAGAGCTGGAGCCTGTCAGGCAGCAGTATCAGAGTGACGTGCAACAACTAAGGAAAAACCTGGAGAACGTGTCCTCAGACCAGCTGAGCCTGGAGTCTGAACGGCAGAAAATAAACCAGGTTGTGAGGAACTTACAGCGAGAACTGGAGGAAAGCAGCAAGGAAGTCAACATTTGGAAGGAAAAGTTCCAGAAAAATAAAGAGGAGGTTTTTCAGTTGGAGCTTGACAAAGCAAAGCAGAGTTTGAAGATAAGCTGTACGAGATGAAAGATCGGTTCTCCCTGGTACAGTTAGAGCTGATGCAGGTGAAGCAAAAGCTGGATGAGGGTCTACACCAGAGGGATAGGGAGCTGTCTGCCTTAAAAGAGGCACTGCAGGATGAAGTTTCTGGACGTGATCAAAACCTAGAACGACTGCACGAACAGTTCAACCGGGACCTGTGTGACTCCAAGAAAGAGTATGGTGAACTCATGAAGGAGCTGCAGCAATTCCAGGACCAAGTAAAGCCTCTAATGCAGGAGAAGGAGCGGCTGGTGGACTCTCTGTACCAGCGAGACCGGGAGCTATCCGCCCTGAAAGAGGCAATAAATGATGAAGTGTCTGGTCATGACCGTGAGGCAGAAAAGAGGCATGAAAAGTTAAATAGGGAACTGCAACGAATCAAGAGAGACTATGAGGATCTCCTCAAGGTTAAGGAAAAACTAGAGGATGATAAAACTGATGCAGAGCACATGCGCCAAGTGATTGAGACTACTCTACAGGACACCCGTGATGAGAATGATGATCTCCGCAGAAAGATCCCAGGACTGGAAGCTCAGGTGAAGGAGTTGCAGACGTTCTGTGGTGATCTCCAGAAGGCAGAGACGTGCCTTAAGGATAGAATCTGCAGGATGGAGGAGTCTATCGGAGAAGGGAGGTATGAAGCAAATGCCTCCGCGAATAATGAGAGCTTGGATGATTCGGTGGATGTAAGACCCGAGATCAAGGAGCTCAAGGAGACGCTACAAGCCCATTTGAAGCAAGAGAAGCTTGAGAGACTGGCTGTCGAGAGCCGAGTGGGCGCATTGGAGACAGAGAGTTCTGAGAAAATTCTGCTGATAAAGGAGCAATTGAAGCCAGAAGAGCTTCAGAGATGGGTTGCAGAGAGGCGAGTAGCTGAGCTAGAGGAAGAAGTTTTCGAGCTCAAAGGTCACCTGGCAAAGTACCAATCAGTGAACGAGGCCTCCTTGGAGAAGGAAAAGGGCAAACAAGTTGCGCTTAATCCTTTATACCGTGAGAAGGTGGAACTGAGGAGAGCTGAGAGAGTGTTAAAAGAAGATAAGTATGAAATGGAAGTGGTCAAGGGGAAGCATACAGGGGAAGCTGAAAGTCAGTTGTCCCTGAAACCTAAGCCAGATGATCATTTGAAGACCACTGGTGAGACAGAAACGTCTCGGTACAAGTGTCTCATAGATGCACCCAAAGATTTGAGAGAAGAATGCACCAGAGAGTCAGTGCATGAAGAGTTTAAAAAGGCAGTGGGAGCCTGTAAGGTGTACTCGACCTCAGAAGCTAGACAGCTGGTGGTCCTGTCCACAACCGAAGTCACAGTGAAGAGAGTGGCTATCCTAAGTGACATGCACTGGCGATGTGTTTGCACGAAGCAGTTTGTCCGGTTGAAAATGGAATAACCCATTAGACAACTGGAGCTTATGAGGAAAGCTCAAAGTCTGCGGGAAGAAGTCATCCGGGTGCCTCATGCTTTGGTAAGAAAGCTCATTGGGAGAAATGGCAGGACCATGCAAATGATGGTAAAGAAGTCTGGTGTGATGAAAGTAAGCAGTCCACGTGATCGTCAGGACTGGATACCAGATGAAGACGGCATGGTGTCATTCTCCGCTGTCGGAACGGAAGAAAATCTTGCATATATATACGCATGCTGATGGAGTACCGAGTGACCTACCTGCGAGAGGTAGAACAGTTGAATCTCGCCAGACTGCGAATGGAAAGACAGCATTGTCTGAGCAGCAGAAGAAGGCAGCCGTCTATAAGTTGTGGGACCAGACAGAAAAAGGGCACTTCAAATAATAGGACGGCTACAGTAGAAGTTAGAGACCTTCCAAGATTTCCTGAGGATAGTGGGCGTGGGTTCAGAGGTAGTGAGACCTCCAGTAACTCAGGTCTGAGAGGCCTATACAAATGACCCAATAGAGTACCGGACAGCACGAAGTCAGACCTGACCTTAAATACAAGGACAAGTGAGTCACACTGCTGTGTTGACCGCTGGGAGCGGGGAAGGTCTGACAAAGTTACGACTGACCGCTGGGAGCGGGGGAGGTCTGACAAGGTTACAACTCGGAAATGTGACTTGACGAAGTTTGTGACAATGACAGATGGTAGGTCCCTAAGGGATGGGCTAATGTTGATGACTAATGTTCCAGGGGCTGAGCAGCGCAAATGTCAAGTACATAGTCTCTGTGTGAACTGTGGGTTATAATGATTGTGTGTATTATGTGTTCAACCCCACAAGTTTGAACAGAGGGGGGGGTATGTAATGCAGCGGCTTGCTGTATTGCTAAAATGTCTAGCGGGTGTGCTCTGGCTGACCATTTACCTCCCCCTCAGGTGATTGATCACATGACTGTGACATCAGCACAGGTCCGGTGTGCACACAGAAGGATATATAAATCCTGGTGGTTTTGAAACAGGGAGAGAGAGGCCTGGTGAAGCCTGGAAGGCAGAAGCTGGATTCCTGTGTTTGAGATACCAGTAGACTTGGAAGGCAAGAGGCCTGGTCCCTGTGTGGGACTCCACTAGCCTGGAAGGCAGAGGCTGGATCCCTGTGTTTGAGATACCAGTAGCCTTGGAAGGCACGTGGCCGGGAGACTACGTCTGGGAAGCCTTAAAGCCACAGTTGTGGCAGAACTGAGCTGATAGAAGCAGCTGAGACCCAGTAAAGGTAAATTGGCGCTATAAGTGAACATTGTTGCTGTACCTTGCTGAAGTCTGTATTTGAAGCCAAGCGGGCATAGCTGCCACTGAAGAGGCTCTAGGATACATGTGTAACATTCCTGCGAGCCACTGAGATGGACTATGTTATGTGCGGTTTATGATGTGTAATAAACTGCTGGACTACATATTACTGGAAAACGTTGCATGTGTGCTTTAATTGACCCGGTGAAGCGAGTACCCCAGCGTGATGATTGGCGCTACCTTACACTTCCTATTGACTTTTTTTGTCATTCTTTTGCCAGAAGCAAGACGGCGCACGGCGACATGGAAGGGAAGGGGAACACTGCCACTAGGGAAAGATTAAAGGGGGGCACCCCTGACATTTACCCTGCGCAACTCTAAGCTCCCAAGCGTCCTTAGATGGGTTCTTACATCCCGTGCAGCAATCACGGTTCATTCCCTGTCTTACCCTGAGAACGACCCTAACTAGTGCATAGGGCAGCAGAAATGCTAGTCCTGCTCTAACATAAAGACCCAAAGAGAAACAGACAGCAATAAAAGAAAGAGTAATTACTCAACGCGCTCCCAGAATACAGAAATGGAAAAGGTGAAGGATTAGGTGAGGCAATCCAAATAGGAGATAAGGAAAGGAAAAAACACTGAACCAAACTTCCAAACAGATATCTCCAGAGACGACTCCTAGACAATCTCTTCACAAAGCTCACACCTCCAGCTCCAAACCAGGTTATAGCAAGCTATCACTGGCAACTACTCAAGCTAAGAGGTGAGCATTTATAGCAGAGGGAGTGGCAAACTCAGAACAGCAGAGATAACTCAGGACAAAGAGCTCTAGGAGGCAAACAGAACTGTTTAACCCTTGCAACAACAGCAAGGGAAATTTACACTGCTTATCCCTTGCAACACTAGAACAAGGGAAATCTGCACAGCTAACTGGAAGGCAAAGCAGATCCATTCAGTGCAGGTGCACATATAATCTTTTGACCCCTCTCTGTCGTGGTATCCCTGTGACATTTTAATAGGAAAATGCCTATAGAGCACATGGCGTTGGATTTTTCCATGTGGAAAGATACACAAAATATCAATTCTTGTTTTTTTGCTGGTATACAAAAAAAAAAAGCTCAAAATTTGACTACTTGATAAACTGGAGCAGAAAAAAGGCTCCATACACAAAACAGTGTCACAAACTATGCCAAAAAGCTTAGTTTTTTTTAAAATATTTTTTGGGAAGCATAGATTTTTCAGTCAGAAAATTCCAAATAGAACGCCCACGTGAACACACCTTTAGGCATAAATGTTTGGTGGGTGAATATACTAAGTCTACAGCTTATCTAATATTGTACATTTCCAAGTTTTGTATTAAATTTCATTCTGGAGTGTCTAACATCTACTAGAGTAAATCAAATTCCTCACACCTATGCACTATATACACTAATCCAATGCTTCATTCGTTTAGAATTCTATTGTCCCCACCAAACAGAAAATGTTATTCTGCTGTGCTGTTTTAACCAGTATGTGCACACATTGAGAATTTGCAGCAGATTTTTCTGCACCGAAAAAACAATGGTGGCAGGAAAAACACTGCCTAAAATAAGCACATCTTTGACATGTTTTTACTTGCATTCTTTTCCTATTTATTTGCCTGGGTGAAAACGCTGCAATAATTGACATGCTGCAGATTTAAAAAAATGCCTTTTTAGAAAGGAAGAGGCTAGAACTCTAGTGACAACTATTGGAAGCAGCAATCCTAAAAGTCAATACCAACCCTTTAACGAGCCTTGCCTTATGACTTAAGGTACCGTCACACTTAGCGACGCTACAGCGATCCCAACAACGATACGACCTGGCAGGGATCGTTGCTGCGTCACTGTGTGGTTGCTGATGAGATGTCAAACAGTCAGATCTTCCTAACGACGCAGCAACGATACGGCGAACCGTAGCGACCTATATAACGATGCAAAGCAAATGCACGCCTATGTGTCTCAGTTCTGACTCGCCAACGAGGTCGTTGGTAAGGTGTCAAACACACCGATGCATGCTACCCAGCGGGACCTCAACAATCAAAAAATGGTCCAGGCCATTTCGATAGGACCAGCGATCTCACAGCAGGGGCCTGGTCGCTGCTACGTGTCAAGCGTAGCAAGATCGCTGCTGAGGTCGCTGTTGCGTCACAAAACTTGTGACTCAGCAGTGATCTCGCTAGCGATCTCGCTTAGTGTGACGGGGGCTTTAGGATAAAAGTCAAATCAGAATTTCTGTTTGCAGACACGTGTTTCAGGTGTTGCCCCTCATCAATGCAAAGCATGACATCTGATTTGGCAGTATCAGAGGCTTCTGACTGGGATCTAAGGGATAGCATTTCTCCTTGTGGAGAGTGACATGTTTGGCATTGCATGGCTTAAAAGCATCCTTACATTGGCATGCCAGTCATGTCACTCTCCACTAGGAGAAATGTTACCCCTTAGAACCCAGTCAGAAGCCTCTCATACAGCCAAATCAGATCTCATACTTTGCACTGACGAGGGACAACACCACAAAACACAGTGTCAGCAAATTGAGATTCTGGTTTGGCTTTTATCCTGAGTCATATGGCAAGGTTCGTTAAAGGGTTGGTATTGACTTTTAGGATCGCTACTTCTAATAGGTGGCACTAGAGTTCTAGTCCTCTTCCTCTCTGAAGACACAATTGGAATATTTTATTTCCCAGCGCAGAATTGCATGGCTTATACAGTGGGGAAAAAAGTATTTAGTCAGCCACCAATTGTGCAAGTTCTCCAACTTAAAAAGATGAGAGAGGAGTGTAATTGACATCATAGGTAGACCTCAACTATGAGAGACAAAATGAGAAAACAAATCCTGAAAATCACGTCTGATTTGGAAAGAATTTTTTTTCAAATTTTGGTGGAAAATAAGTATTTGGTCAATTACAAACAAGCAAGATTTCTGGCTCTCACAGACCTGTAACTTCACACAAGATCTCACCCCGTGGGGTCAAAATGATCTCGAGAACGGTGAGCAAAAATCCAAGAGCCACATGGGGGGACCTAGAGAATGACCTGCAGAGAGCTGGGACCAACGTTACACAGGCTACCACCAGTGACACACTACGCCGCCAGGGACTCAGATCCTGCAGTGCCAGACGTGTCCCCCTGCTTAAGCCATTACATGTCCGGGCCTGTCTGAAGTTTGCTAGAGAGCATTTGGATGATCCAAAAGAGTATTGGGAGAATGTCATATGGTCAGATGAAACCAAAGTAGAACTGTTTGGTAGAAACACAACTCGGCGTGTTTGGAGGAGAAAGAATGCTGAGTTGCATCCAAAGAACACCATACTTACTGTGAAGCATGGGGGTGGCAACATCATGCTTTGGGGCTGTTTCTCTCCCAAGGGATCTGAACGACTGATCCATGTACATGAAAGAATGAATGGGGCCATGTTTCGTGAGATTTTGAGTGCAAACCTCCATCCATCAGCAAGGGCATTGAAGATGTAACGTGGCTGGGTCTTTCAGCATGACAATGATCCCAAGCACACCGCCAAGGCAATGAAGGAGTGGCTTCGTAAGAAGCATTTGAAGGTCCTGGAGTGGCCTAGCCAGTCTCCAGATCTAAACCCTATAGAAAACCTTTGGAGGGAGTTGAAAGTCCGTGTTGCTCAGCAACAGCCCCAAAACATCACTGCTCTAGAGGAGATCTGCATGGAGGAATGGGCCAACATACCAGCAACAGTGTGTGTCAACCTTGTGAAGCCTTACAGAAAACGTTTGACCTCTGTCATTGCCAACAAATGATATATAACAAAGTATTGAGATGAACTTTTGTAATTGACCAAATATTTATTTTCCACCAAAATTTGAAAAAAAATTCTTTCCAAATCAGACAATGTGATTTTCAGGATTTGTTTTCTCATAGTTGAGGTCTGCCTATGATGTCAATTACAGGCCTCTCTCATCTTTTTAAGTGGGAGAACTTGCACAATTGGTGGCTGACTAAATACTTTTTTTCCCCACTGTAAGCCTTCACACGCTGGCATGCCAGGCATGTTACTCTTCGCAAGAAAAAAATTTACCGCTTAGATCGCAGATTTAAAAAACGTTTTGATGGTTGAAATCCACAAGGTAAAAAATAAGCAGCTTGTGCATGAAATTTTAGAACGCTCAGTCACTTTGCTGGTACTGTAAAGTTCAGTCTTTTTTACCATTGAAAAATACATGGACAAAATGCAACAAAAACACAGTCTGTGCACAGGCCCTAAAAATGTCAACCAGACAGATCCCAGTGAAAGTCAATAGGATGTTGTATTTATCATTTCCATTTAATTAAAGGGTTATTCACAAAATATCAGGGTATCTCCTATGTCCTGGTGATCGCTAAGTGTCTGACCGCTGGGACCTCAAGCGATCTAAAGAATGGGGCTCTGGAACCCCGGGAATGAATTGAGTGGAGGTGCTCATGCTTTGCATCTGCTCAATTTATTATCAATGGGATTGCGTAAATAGCTGATTATAGCGCTTTTTTGTTTTCACCTGTCTTAGACAATGCATGAAGCAGAGATTGAGCATGCAAACCTTTGGTCCATTAAGGACAGACCTGTACTCAAGGTCACTGGGGGTCCCTATGGTCAGACCCCAAGTTATCCCCTATCTTACAGATAGGATATAACTTACTAACTTGTGACTAAACCGTTAAAGATCTTTGAAGAGCTGACTAAATTCCCTTGTTAATCCAGTGAATAGTGAAATAATTTTGAAGTGAATTTTATGAATATTGGGCTTTTTAACATTCATAAATAGCAATTACCTTTTGATATTAGTCAGAAGATTATTACAATGAACCTCCAATAGGGTAGAGCTTGTGCTCTGTTCACAAGTATAAATTTGTCATATTTTCAGATAAGTAGGTACCAGCATATATTATAGCAAAATATGTTTTTTAGTTTAAAGGCATCCTGCAATGAAATGTACAGTCATGGCCAAAAGTATTGAGAATGAGACAAATAGTAATTTTTCCAAAGTTTACTGCTTCATTTTTTGTAATGGCAATTTGCATATACTCCTGAATGTCAAAGAGTGATCAGCTTAACAGCAATTACTGTACTTGCAAAGTCAATATTTGCCCAGAAAATGCACTTTAACCCCCAAAACACATTTCAACATCATTGCAGTCCTGCCTTAAAAGGAGCAGCTAACATCGTTTTAGTGATTGATCCATTAACACAGGTGTGGGTGTTGATGAGGACAGGGCTGGCGATCAATCAGTCATGATTAAGTAAGAATGACATCACTGGACACTTTAAAAGGAGGCTGGTTCTTGGTATCATTGTTTCTCTTCAGTTAACCATGGTTATCTCTAAAGAAACACGTGCAGCCATCATTGCACTGCACAAAAATTGCCTAACAGGGAAGAGTATCGCAGCTACAAAGATTGCACCTCAGTCAACAATCTATCGCATCATCAAGAACTTCAAGGAGAGAGCTTCCATTGTTGTCAAAAAGGCTCCAGGGCGCCCAAGAAAGACCAGCAAGCGCCAGGACCGTATCTTAAAACTGTTTCAGCTGCGGGATCGGACTACCAGCAGTGCCGAGCTTGCTCAGGAATGGCAGCAGGCTGGTGTGAGTGCTTCTGCACGCACTGTGAGGCGGAGACTCTTTGAGCAAGGGCTGGTTTCAAGGAGGGCAGCAAAGAAGCCACTTCTCTCCAGAAAAAACATCAGGGACCGACTGATATTCTGCAAAAGGTACAGGGAGTGGACTGCTGAGGACTGGGGCAAAGTCATTTTCTCTGATGAATCCCCTTTTCGATTGTTTGGGACATCTGGAAAACAGCTTATTCGGAGAAGAAGAGGTGAGCGCTACCACCAGTCTTGTCTCAAGCCAACTGTAAAGCATCCTGAAACCATTCATGTGTGGGGTTGCTTCTCAGCCAAGGGAATCGGCTCACTCACAGTCTTGCCTAAAAACACAGCCATGAATAAAGAATGGTACCAGAATGTCCTCCAAGAGCAACTTCTCCCAACCGTCCAAGAGCAGTTTGGCGCCCAACAATGCCTTTTCCAGCATGATGGAGCACCTTGCCATAAAGCAAAGGTGATAACTAAATGGCTCATGGAACAAAACATAGAGATTTTGGGTCCATGGCCTGGAAACTCCCCAGATCTTAATCCCATTGAGAACTTGTGGTCAATCATCAAGAGACGGGTGGACAAACAAAAACCAACAAATTCTGGCAAAATGCAAGCATTGATTATGCAAGAATGGACTGCTATCAGTCAGGATTTGGTCCAAAAGTTGATTGAGAGCATGCCAGGGAGAATTACAGAGGTCTTGAAGAAGAAGGGGCAACACTGCAAATATTGACTTGCTGCATTAACTAATTCTAACTGTCAATATAACCTATTGGTACTCATAATATGATTGCAATAATATTTATGTATGTGATATAAACATCAGACAAACACTAATAAAAACCAGAGGCCAGCAGATCATGTGAAAATATAATTTTGGTGTCATTCTCAAAACTTTTGGCCATGACTGTATACAGCGCAGATCTGGGGTGCAGTCTTTCTAGGCTCAAACACCAGCAAATGTGGTCACCAAAGAGGCATGATTTGTCTAGGAAGTACAGATTATAAGACTAGATGAAGGAAAAGAAAGAGCGAATATATATCACAAGGAAGTAATGCTATTGAGCACTATGCCTGCACAAAGAGATAAGGAAGATTTGTATTAAAGTTTCCTGGCCAACACAATACCTATCTTGTCCTTGAGACTATAACGAAATGCCATTTCTGCCTAATTTATCTTTGAGCCATGCCTTTTTATAATGGCCAAATCAAAACAAACTGACTGCTACAATATGAGGTTGTAAATCCCAGGCAAAATGAGATTTATGCTAGTCTTATAATTCAATTAATTTGGTTGCCAGATAGAATTTTAGTGGATGCCAACATTATTTAAGGCACAATGCCTCTTGGAAGGAGTGACCTCTTAAAGAATTACATGGGTTCTGTTATGAACAAGAAGTAATGTGATCACAATATTTTTACAGCATGATGATAGTTTTAGCCAAAATAGTTCATATTATTTTCTTTTTGGTCTATGGCATTAAGAATCCTTCCCATAGACTCTTTGAATGAAGAATTTGAGAAAGACAAATAAAAATGTTTCATAATACTTTGATTTCATATTGAACCCGTCACTGTTTGCACAGTAAAATATGAATTCAAATGCAAAGAAAATGTTTTCCTTGTTTTCATGTGAAGCTACGAAGTATTCAGCACATGTTAAAGTTACAAGAGATTGTAACTTCAATTTTGACAAACCCTAGGGTATGTTCACAAATGTTATTTGCCGTGGATTTTTTTCAGGCTGAAAAATCTACATAAAAAACAGCTAATAAAAATAACTTATTTTTGGCACAGATTTTGTGTGCGCTAATTTTTTTCTGTTTTTAATCATTCAGTGGCTAAACTTGGACATTTTCATAAAGGCAGAAACATTTCATTGACATACCACTTTTTTCAACACTGACAAAAAAAAACAATGCGGAAGAAAACAACACCATGTGCACTATAGGCAAGTTTTCCCATTGCAATTAATAGGAAGCCTTTATGAAACTGTATTTAAAGTGGTTTTTCATGTGGATTTTAGAACAGAATCCTCTTTAAAATTCACATAAAAAGTTCTGTGTGAACATATGCGTAAGTTTCCCATTAGGGATGAGCGGACCCGTGGTTCTGGTACCCGACTCCAACTTTATTCCAAAGTTCGTTTCGGCTACCAGAACTGTACCCGGACTTGAACCCCATTGAAAACAATGGAGACCCGAACTTTTGAGCTGGAAAATTCCCTCTCTCTCTCTCCTTCCTGACTTCCCTCGTGACTCTGAACATTGACATGGACTTCAGGGAAAAGTCAGTGTTCGGCGTTTAGCACTGGACACTAACTGTCCGGTACGAACTCCGAACTTTAAAGTTCAGGTTCGCTCATCTCTATTGGCCATATATCTTAGATAGCTATTAGAGTTTTGCTGACAGTCCCATTTATATGATCTCAGGAGTGTTTATGTATTCTCAAAAGTAATAGCAATTTTCCTACCTTAAGAACATCTTTTGACATCTGCCATTTGGGGACAGTCAGGTCCCCCATACACATTTAATGGTTGCCCGGTCCCATCCTAATTTGCCGATCTGCCAGTTCCATAGACATAGCAGAGGTGGCTACTCTATAAATCAATGTCCAGGGATAAATGGGGTACTAACCAACCAGACTACTCTACACTGATGAGGGACATAGTGCGACACCATACTGAGCTGATCTCTTTAAGGAGAACCTTAAACCACCTTGGTATTTATCACTGGTTATTCTGCAGAGCCTGTTAAAGGGATGGACATTGATTTGTGATATTTATGAAAGAGCTACTTTGCATATTTTTCCTATGGATCATTGTCTGTACTCAGCCAGCATCTGTCTGTAAGAAAGCGATCGGAGCTGAGCTATGGGTGATAGTTTTAACATCTTAAATGCCACTGTAAATCTCTGACATTGGCATTTATGGGGCATGGTCCAAGGAGGTGTGTCGTTTCAAACTCCCATCATCCCCCCTGTGACGCAGCTGCGGGGAGCCAATGGGTTGCCATGGCAACCAAGGGACTTTTGAAGACTTCTGGGCTTCATATGAGACTGTGATTTTCTGTATATGCAGCAATATGGTTGTATTTCAGTGTACTAAATATACATATTATATACAACTAAGGGTATAATATATTGTACCTAAAAGGTGCTAAAAAAATAAAATAAAAATTTAAATCACCCCCTTTTCTTCCATTAAAAGATGAAGGTATAAAAAAAACAACATATTTGGTATCAAAACATCCGTAAAAGTCCAATATACCAAAATATAATATTATTTAACCGATAGAGTAAATGTCATAGCGCAAAAGAAAATTAAAACTACAGAATTGCAGTTTAGTCATCGTATCTCTGAAAAACAAATGGTATAAAAAGTGAACAAAACACAGCATGTATCCCAAAATGGTATTAATAAATACACCAGCTTTCAGCACAAAAAACAAGCTCTCATACAGCTTAATCAATGGAAAAATGAAAAATTTACGGGTCTCAGAAATGGCGAAGCAAACAAAAAAATTTTAGAGTGTTTTTTTCTCACTAAAGTAATGAAGAAACTGGACAAGTTTGGTGTTTCCGTAATTGTACTGACCTGGAGAATCTCAATATTTTTACCATCCAATGAAAGCCATTAAAGAAAAACTAAAAACAATGTTGGAATTCTGGGTTTTTGGTTTTTGCAATCTCACTACACTTGAAATTTTTTCCCGGTTTTCAGCACAATATATGGTAATATAAATGATGTCATTCAAAGTTACAACTTGTCCTGCAAAAAACAAGCCCTCATACTGCTATGTGGATGGAAAAATAAAAAAAAAAGTGTGGATCTTGGAAAAAATGCAGGAAAAAAAATGAAAAGCAAAAATGAAAATTGACTGCGGGGGGTAAGGGGTTAAAGAGAATCAGTACTTTCTCACAGTTCCATAGACATGAATGAGGCAGCAGAATCACAGAGAGGAGGAATGGGGGCTCAGGACACCTATTCTCATGATCGTGGTAGTCCTAGGGCTGAGTCCCCCTGCATTCAGACATGTATCTGATCTGATTGGTGGGTAAACCCCTTTACCAGGTAGAAATATATATAAACATGCTTAAACACTGCAGCATATCATATGGTAATGTGCCTTATGTAAGGAAACATTTTTCTACTCACTCATTTTTAATGTTGAAAAAAGAAAAGTAATTTTATTCTCTATAGAATCATAGAATCATAGAATCATAGAATGGTAGAGTTGGAAGGGACCTCCTGGGTCATCTGGTCCAACCCCCTGCTCAAAGCAGGATTCACTAAATCATCTCAGACAGATGTCTGTCCAGCCTCTGTTTGAAGACATCCATTGAAGGGGAACTCACCACCTCTCGTGGCAGCCTGTTCCACTCATTAATCACCCTAACTGTCAAAAAGTTTTTTCTAATATCTAATCTGTGTCTCCTCCCATTTAGTTTCATCCCATTGCTTCTAGTCTTTCCTTGTGCAAATGAGAATAAAGATGATCCTTCTACAATGTGACAGCCCTTGACATATTTGTATACAGCTATTAAGTCTCCTCTCAGTCTTCTTTTTTGCAAGCTAAACATTCCCAAATCCTGCAACCGTTCCTCATAGGACATGGTTTGCAGACCAGTCACCATTCTGGTCGCTCTTCTCTGAACTTGCTCCAGTTTGTCGATGTCTTTTTTAAAATGTGGTGCCCAAAACTATACACAGTATTCCAGATGAGGTCTGACCAAAGAGGAGTAAAGACCGATAATGACTTCACGTGATCTAGACTGTATGCTTCTGTTAATACATCCCAGAATTGTATTTGCCTTTTTTGCTGCTGCATCACACTGTTGACTCATGTTCAGTCTATGATCTATTAGTATACCTAAGTCTTTTTCACATGTACTGTTGCTTAGCTCTATTCCTCCCATTCTGTATATGCTTTTTTCATTTTTATTGCCCAGATGTAGTACTTTGCATTTTTCCCTGTTAAAAACCATTCTGTTGGTTGCTGCCCACTGCCCTAGTTTATTTAGGTCTTTTTGAATCCTCTCTCTCTCTTCTCTAGTATTAGCTATCCCTCCTAGCTTTGTGTCATCAGCAAATTTAATCAGTTTACCCTCAATTCCTTCATCTAAATCATTGATAAAGATGTTGAACAATACAGGTCCCAGGTCACAGTTTCACTGTGACAAGAAATATATAAGGAAACAAACGACTTACTTTATATTTAGATGAAGAAGTGCTTTAACCAAAATGGCAATGATGGTTAAAATGAGCAGAGCTGTCAGTGCGTAGATGGTCCAACCTACAGGTGAAGAGAGAAGACATGATGCATGGGCCAAATGGTTATAATTCTTCTACTTTGAGACTAAAGTGTCCCATTGAGGAGCAAAGTTTCTCAGTGAAGTACTAATAAGAAAGTGATGTGGACTTACAGATATGGAGGAAATATGCAGCTTATAATATGGCTGTTTACGTACTGACTCCCAAGGAGACGAGTATTGCTAATAAATCTTGTACTGATCGGATCCAGTGTAATGTGAACGAATAAAGAGTGAATGTTTTGCAGCTGATATTGTGTAACATAACACTTGCAGATCCACATATAATAAGAAGAATCAGATGGTTGGAAAAGTCTTACCTGGCACTTGCCCAGTTGGCCGGCTGGGGCTAGTTGTTATGACATACAGGATCTTTGAAGACCGTGCTGCGTTGATGCTGAGGTTGGCTGTTTGAGTTATCTGCTCTGTCTGTGTCTGGTTGGATGATTGTGGCTTTTCCATACTTCTCTCCTTAAACGCTGTTCAATGAAAAATAAAAGGTCACCAGGAAGGTAACTTACAATACATATACATATAGATACAGTATGTAATACTTACTAATTCCCACAGACTCATTTCACAGCAACATACTTTTACCTAAGCATAATTTACTAATGGCGGTAGGAAAAAAACTGGGCAAAATCCAAAGCAGAAAATACTGTTGTGGAATTCGTTGCAGAAAAATGTGAATTTGCTGCACATTTTACCCTTTTCATTGCAAAGGGTCTTAGATGGGACACTGGTTCTCATGGAAGAGACCCAACTCAGTATGGAGACTTCTTTTCAAGGAAATGCTCCATTGGAAATAAAATATGCAAAGGAGCTCATACCAGCCAAACTAGAAAAGATCTCTAATTTTCCTGATATGATAATATGAGCTACTTTGCACATTGCAAAAGGTGAAACATCTGTAAGGGTGTGACAGAGACTGTTGTGTTCCTGCCCCTGAAGACAACAAATGTGTAATGTGAATACTGTCATGCGTTTTTACTGTTTTTTATGGTGACACGTGAAATGTAAAATGTATAGAGTGTAATGTAACTAATGTATAGTGTGATAAGTATTGATGCTGCTGTGTGGATACTGCAAAGGTAACGCCTAAGATAACTCTGGTACACTCAGCTCAGGTATAGAGAAAGTATAGGATATAGTTTAGTGCTTAGCATAGAGATAGTTACTGTAGGTACAGTAGGATAAGATACAGTTAATATTTTGGGTATAGCCCAGATTGGGAGGGGCTGGAGCAAGTAGAAAAGGGAACCACTTCCTGGTTTAGGCAGATAGTAAGTGTTAGTGAAAGTGGTAATGAAAGTGCTTGTTGGAGGCAAGGTGAAGTTCAATGTGCAATGGGCTGCAAGCATGGTGGTGGCAAATCGTTCTGACGATATGAAGTCATGCAAAACTCCCAGCGGACATTCCTGCAACATCCGGAGTCCAAATCTCGAGTTGGGGGCTATGGAGAGCACAGAGAACCCTTCTGTACAGTGGAAGATGGATGTGGAACTGTGTGAGGGGAATGTAGCAGATCTCGGGAATACTGCGGTGCCGAATGGGGAATCCCTAGGGCTAACAGGACCTGTTAAAGTAGGGATAATCCGAGTTGAGCATAAGAAAATGATTGAAATGTACTGTGTTGATGGAACAAGAACTGGAGGGTGAGGTGCCCAATACTGCATGTTAAAGGCTGATGTACTTGAACTGTCCAATAAAGTTGAACTTGTTAAAACGAACCGGGTGTCCCCTGATGTGTGTGGTCCTGGAACTGAGGACGTGGAGACAGTGAAGGACTCTGGCCTGCAAGTGTGTACAATGCAATGTACACAGCACGACACTAATGGACTAGAACACGATTTGTTTGTAAAGTGCCAGGGCGTTAGGAGCAGCAGCTCGTCCACGGCTACCATCCTGGGCACCTTACACATCTGCAGCATAAATTGCTATGCTGTGGACTTGAAATCTGTAGCATCAGCCAAATTACAATTTGGATTTTCCTCAAAGCATGTGAGTGAGATTTGATGAGGTCTCATTTACAATGCTGCGATACGCACCTGAAAATACAATTGATTCTGTACCTCCAATACAGATATTGCCCAATGCCCCATTGGCACTCTTGGTTTGTTTTTTCACAGACCCAGGGCTTTGTCCACAAAGAAAAAATCACCATCACACATTATGGGCTTGCTGTTGATTCATATGACATCTAGTCAATTTTTGCTATAGGCCTATTTGATAGCAAATATCTTTCAAAAGAGTTGTTTAAGTTTTATGTATAGATCAATTAACTTTAGTATTTTATTATTATATTTTGATATTCTTTGATGTTTTTACCCATTGTTTAGATGGGTAATAGATGGTGTAGATTTTTGTCATGGAGATCTTCCGAGTACAAGGGCTCATTAGGACAAGTGTATAATTGGTCCATGGGCTGTCTGTCTGCACACGGACCCATTGTAGCCAGTGTACATAGATTGATGATCTGCATGAAAATAAAATAAAAATCACACCACGCACGATTAAAACGTAAAACGGACCAGAATAATGCATACGATGTAAAGACAGCTCCGGCACCCATCTGCAATATGGATGAGCACATTGAGATGCAATGTGCGGAAGAGACTGGCCCATTTTTCAATTCGTCCGTCTGATCCCGGCCTAAATGAAATATTTTTCAGTGGATTAAGATATTTTTATTTATTTCATGCACAAATGAGAAAATGACGATACCAACTGTCTGCTTCCCTTTGTTAACTGTTGAGCAAATTCTAATTCATATGTATTGATGGTGATATCACAATGTACTTTTTGTGATTTTCTAACATCTTATCAACAAGCCTATCATTGTGGGCCAGGGAGTCTTTCAGACCAAAATAAGGGTCCATACTAAGCTTAGTCCCGTGTAAGGGACATAGCCCTAATAAAAAATGTACCATTATTGTTTTAATAAATTGCAGTGTTTGCCCATGGTGGCTCAGTGGTTAGCACTGCTGATTTGCTGCACTGGAGTCCAGGGTTCAAATTCGACCAAGGACAACATCTAAAAGGAGTTTGTATTTTCTCCCCATGATTGCGTGAATTTCCTCCGGGTACTCCAAAGTCATACTGTTGGGGAATATAGATTGTGAACTCCACTGGGGACAGTGATGACAATATCTGTGAAGTGCTTTGGAATATGATTTTGCCATATAAGTAAGCATAATAAAAAAATAATTAATTATTAAAATGTGCTAATGTTTTGATCAAATGGATCTTGGCACTTTTTCAGCTACTTGTTATACATGAACACTCTACAGGAGCCAGTGCTGTCAATCAAGGAAGAGAGGACAGAAACAGATGGAAAGTAAGTAAGAGGATAGGTGCCCTGAGTCACTTGGCCATGCCAACCATGCACCAGACACCTCATTAGTATATTTGAATATAGAAGGATTTTAGGCAAACGCAGCAATGGATTAAAATACAGAAGGTACAATTTTTATCACAAGTACTGTGATTAGTTTGAACAGTCGCTTTTTGGTAACAAACTTCATGTAAAATCAAACATTCATTTCTCCTGGACCTGGTTAATATAAATTCCCTGCTAGTTACAAGCACTTCTGTGGAGATGGACTATGGAGTGATAAAAATATAAAAATAATTAGCTTTACTCCACCTTCCTTAAGCGACTGCATAGAATATGACAATTTTCATGAAGGTGCTTTGTACTTCAGTCTCGATGAAAGTTACACTGGAGTAAGATGCTCCATATTCATTAATAGTCTTGCCCCTCTTAATGAATTTGGAGCATCTTTCAGCTGCCATTCGCCACAACAAGAAATGTTACGCCAGTCGAAGAAATTTATGCCACTTCTGTGGCACATATATTATGATGAATTTGTTGTTCGCACTGGGTAACACCCCCTCCCCACCACTTTTTAAAAAGATGCCATTGCTGGTCAGAGGTGGCAGAAAAACAGCAAACGTTGTGACATTTTTGCAATATTTATCATAGTGTTATCGTAGAACTTTGTTGAAAACTTTTTGATTAATTTGGGCTGAAATGTGTAGTTATTTCTACTACTTAGGATTGGCACTAAGTTCTTGATGTTAGGTCTCCTTGTTAAGAGCTACTGTTTGGGTACAATATATAACTGAAATTGTATATTCACTATACACTAGAAATAGGATAGGACCATTCCGACTGGGTACACCTTGTCGCAGTGGGATGGCTTTTATGCTTTTTTTTAATCAAAATAGTGTTAACTAAGTAGTTATTTACATGTACTATTACTATTTACTTATAACAGTACATTTAGTTTTTTTTACTTGGGTTTTATTCTCTAGAAATAGAGCATCGGATAAAACTCCAACTCTACAACTGAGCTGCACTGGAGCCTCTTCAGCCTGAGAATCAGATTACAGGAAAGGTACAGACTGAAGCCATCACAATCACTTCCACTTTGATGTGACAAACTTGAATAAAACAATTTTATTAAACACTCAGACAAAACTGTTTGCACATTCCACGAGTATCTGTGTATATATGTCTGTTCTTGTGAATAGTACAAGAGCAGTGGGCTAGTTAACCCATTATTGTTGGTACGGTGGTTGTATATTCCACGGTTCTGCCTCTTTCACTAGTGATGACAAAGTGACGGACAAGATAACGCAAAAGGTTTACAAGATTTCACCATCAGTATATTTTGTTAAAGAGTTGATCTGATGTGCGGTACCCCTGGAGGCTTCACTGAGCAGCTCCATGGTTAGACCCACTACATCTTTTATGTCTCAAGTAAAAGAAGAAGAAATTACTGTTCATATTTTGGTGTCAAAAACATATATAATTCCAATCTATTCCTAGCAAGGTTTAGTATCTGCCTATAATGCATGTTAAAAATGTATATAGAGGATCAGAGAAGTCTGCATCTCTGTTACACTGGCAGCGGCAGCTATTTGGAGCTTCCATAACATACTGAAGCAAGAATAGTGCATGTGTAGCACCCTGAGGATTCGGCTGCTACAGAGGTATTGCACCTCAACCCAGAGGTGTGATATTCCACTCCCGGGTAAGGATGGAGTGTGGAACTGAGCTCAGTTAGCTGCATGCACTACACACATCCCATTTCCGAGGAACAGACCAACGGTACTCCCACTTGGAAATGTGCAGGTACGACAGAGTCTGTTCCTGGCTGGAGTGGGAGGGGGGTGGAAAATCCCAGTAGTGTAGGGGCAGATAGGGGGAGCAGTCTGGGTAGTGCTAGGAGCTCATTGGGTGCTGGTCACCTGAGCTCACACATAGAGGGAGTATAAAAGGTGGGAACCATCTAAGATCAGGGTCAGTCAGTCAGCCACAGTCAGTCAGTCAGTCAGCCACAGTCAGTCTGTGAGAAGTAAGTCTTTGCAGAGCAGTGGAAGAAAGCAGAGGAGCAGAGCAGCCCCAGGCCCAGAGTGAGAGAGGAGAGAACGAAAGACCCAGAGGGGGAGAAAGAAGGAACTCTGAGAACTCAAATACAATCACAGGGTGAAGAGTTGGCAACAGGGTACCGGATCCCAAACTGGTGGGGGCTACAGCATACCTCAGCCAGAGACCGGAGGCCGTGGGCAGCATCTGCCACGGCCACCCACCATATCCACCCGGAAGGCAGACCACGCATAGGGTCAGGGAACCCAGAGGCAAGGGTTCGCCAACAAGAGGCCCGAGGGAGCCGGACATAGGTGGATCCCTGGTGGGGAAGGCCAGAGACGAGGACAGGACAGAAAGGGAGCTCAGAACCACGCTCCAGAACTACTTGGGGGTTGGCCGAGTCCAGGACCTGGTGGACGCAGCACGGCTCGGGTGGTCACTCAAGGCCGGAGTGACCGGAACATCTGCAGTAAGTAAAGAACCCTGAACTGCACAACCCGACTCTGACTCTCATTACCATCATCCCTGCACTTCCACAACCACCATCCTCTGCACCTGACCCCCTGAGGCTATACCCCTCCCGTTGGGGGTTATACCACCTAAGCTGCACGAACACCATCAGCCTCAGCGGACCCTGCTGCAGCGGCGGCCGTAGTGACCGCAATTCAACGGGTGGCGTAGTCGACATAAAGAACTTTAGTAACATCAGTAAGGACTGCCACACACTGAGCTTGACACCCTGGGCACGGACCGGGTCACAGCCACTCGGAGACTACAACCCCCATCTGATCCGGCTCCGGGTATTTCCCTAACAGCACTGGCCCAGGGGGTGCGTCAACTTTGGCGTAGTCGGCAGGATAACGTGCCCGCAACAACCGGGTACTGCGTGCCTGAAGAAAAGTTCATCGTTACCTTAAAAAGAAGTCTCCTGCCGGTTCCGGAGGGTCCCCGCCATCGGGCCCCATCACAGGTCATTTCCCGCCGGTTGTCCGCCATTTGCAGCTTTTTCCCGCCATCCATGGAGTTTCCGGCCACTGGGAGACGATTCCCGCCATTTCCGAAGATTTCCCGCCTTGGAAGAGCGGACGCCATTATGGGCGTGCCAGAGGGTGGCAAGAGGCCACCTCCCATCGTGGGCCAGGTCGAAGAATGGCGCCAAAAGCGGAAACCGCCCCCACCAACAGAGACTGTGATGCTGGAAGTGTCCATCAGCGTGAGAGAACTGCCCCTGGAACTGACAATCACGAAGTTGCCCCGGGACCACCCTCGATGTGGGCGGAGACAGAACAAGAGAACAAAGATGGGTGTCGCCTGGAGCAGTCTGGAGAGAGCGCACCCGGAGACAAGACGTCTGGAAGAGAGTCCAGAGAAAGCACACCCGGAGATGGAGGGAGAGCCAGGCAGCACCGACCCAGTGGTCAGGAGCCTGATGCGGGCCGCCACTCCAGGCAGCACCGACCCAGTGGTCAGGAGCCTGTTGCCGGTCGCCACTCCAGAAGGCCTGCTGGAGACAACGGGAGGAGAGCAGAGCAGCACCGACCCGTTGGTCAGGAGCCTGCTAGAAGCAACGACCCCACTAGGCTTAGTGGAGGTCCTGGCACAGCTCCCCCGAGATCGGGAGTGTGCACAGACTGCGCTGGAGGGCCTCGCACGGAGGATGGCCCGGGTGCAGCGAGAGACGTTAGCGGAGTGGAGCCGAGAGATGGCCCAGCAGACAAGAACCCGTCAGCGGAGCACGCCACCCGAGACGAGGAGACAGACCGCCTCTGAGGATGGCGCAGGAGGACTGAAGGCCGGAGACGGCGCCGAGAAGGGAGCCGAACGAAAGGAGGCAGGTAAAGGGGACGTCACTACCCCGAGCCGGGAAACCGCGTACCTGCCCCAGCTCCCCGTCGCAGAGCCCGAAGTATCCCCTGCCGTGCCCGTCGCTGCAACGTCACCGCCGCAGACTAGGCCTCAAACGGGAGCCGCGACCCCTGTGATGTCACACGCCTCGACCCCGAGCGTGACCAAGCAGGAAGTACCATCGGCCTGGTCGCAAGGCCTAGTACCCCCGGGCGACGCAATACCAACAGCGCCCCCTACCTCCGCGGAGCCCCCGGCCTGGTCGCAGGGCCAAGTAACACAGGGCGCCGCCGTTCTTACGGTGCCCTTCACTTTTCAGGTGCCCCAGGCCTGGCCGCAAGGCCTGGGCAACCCGGGCGCCACCACCGCCGCGCCCATAAAACCAAGAGTGCCGCATCTGGGAGAAGATCTGTTCGCCCAACACACATGGCCGGACGGGCAGCCCTTTGTCTGGCCCAGGGAGTACTACGAACAAGAGCTCCAAAAGAGGGCAAGGCCCATGTGTGAGCCCCTGATCCCGGCTCCGAAGCCCGTAAAAAGGACCTCGCCCCCGCTGGAGGAGGCACAGTTTGAGTGGGACCCCACCGGAGAAGATCTCATGGGGTTCACTCAGGAGACCCGGGCAGCTGCAGCGGAGCGTGCAGAGTGCTGCCGGCAACAGCTCGAGGTCTTCGAGAGGGAGCGGAGAGAGAGGCGGGTTCGGGAACAACAAGCCCAAATAAAGAGCGCGGAGCAGAAGAGCCGGGCCAGGAGGAGTCCCCGTGCAGCTCATGGTCCCCCTTCCACCGGGACTGTGATCAAGTTTAATATGCAGCACGGGTGGGGCTTCATCCGAGATCACCGCACCCCAGGCGACGTCTTCGTGACAAGAAGAGACGTTGAGTCCCACCTACCGGAGGGACACAGAGGTCGTGACCTTTATATAGGGGACGAGGTCACCTTCACCCGGCACAAGTGTGCCAAAGGACCCTACGCCCTCCATGTGCATCGCCTGACGGAGGAGGAGCTGCGGTGTGAGGAGGAGCAAGAGGACCCGGACGGGTCTGAAGCTAAAGTTAATCACAAAGAAAGAGCAGGAGGACGTCGTCGTTGAGGACGGCAGAGTAGAAGCTGTATATAGTTGCCCGTCGGGGCACAGTGAACTGTTGCTGCTAATATAGTCCCCGTTGGGACCAGAGAATTGAACTGTTACCCGTATTTCCCTTAATCCCACTGACCGAGGACTCAGAGCGGTCATATCTTTCCTAATACCTGGCCGAGGACTGAGAGCGGCCATATTCCCTTGTATATAGTTGCGCTTCCTAAAGCGCCCCCTACCGGTTTTATAAGAAACTGTTTTATTCCAAGAGAGACTGTCGCACTTTACCCGGTCACAAGTTGCACCGTGACCGGAGGAACCAGAAACAAGAATGTTTCTAATGAAAAGTTTTTATGAAAAGTTTTATATGATGTTTTATTAGGTTGTTTATGCAAAAATTGTATGTTTTGGTGTTTTTTATATCTTACAGCCCGAGGACGTGCTGTGATTTACCAGGGGGGAATGTAGCACCCTGAGGATTCGGCTGCTACAGGGGTATTGCACCTAAACTCAGAGGTGTGATATTCCACTCCCGGGTAAGGATGGAGTGTGGAACTGAGCTCAGTTAGCTGCATGCACTACACACATCCCATTTCCGAGGAACAGACCAACGGTACTCCCACTTGGAAATGTGCAGGTACGACAGAGTCTGTTCCTGGCTGGAGTGGGAGGGGGGTGGAAAATCCCAGTAGTGTAGGGGCAGATAGGGGGAGCAGTCTGGGTAGTGCTAGGAGCTCATTGGGTGCTGGTCACCTGAGCTCACACATAGAGGGAGTATAAAAGGTGGGAACCATCTAAGATCAGGGTCAGTCAGTCAGCCACAGTCAGTCAGTCAGTCAGTCAGCCACAGTCAGTCTGTGAGAAGTAAGTCTTTGCAGAGCAGTGGAAGAAAGCAGAGGAGCAGAGCAGCCCCAGGCCCAGAGTGAGAGAGGAGAGAACGAAAGACCCAGAGGGGGAGAAAGAAGGAACTCTGAGAACCCAAATACAATCACAGGGTGAAGAGTTGGCAACAGGGTACCGGATCCCAAACTGGTGGGGGCTACAGCATACCTCAGCCAGAGACCGGAGGCCGTGGGCAGCATCTGCCACGGCCACCCACCATATCCACCCGGAAGGCAGACCACGCATAGGGTCAGGGAACCCAGAGGCAAGGGTTCGCCAACAAGAGGCCCGAGGGAGCCGGACATAGGTGGATCCCTGGTGGGGAAGGCCAGAGACGAGGACAGGACAGAAAGGGAGCTCAGAACCACGCTCCAGAACTACTTGGGGGTTGGCCGAGTCCAGGACCTGGTGGACGCAGCACGGCTCGGGTGGTCACTCAAGGCCGGAGTGACCGGAACATCTGCAGTAAGTAAAGAACCCTGAACTGCACAACCCGACTCTGACTCTCATTACCATCATCCCTGCACTTCCACAACCACCATCCTCTGCACCTGACCCCCTGAGGCTATACCCCTCCCGTTGGGGGTTATACCACCTAAGCTGCACGAACACCATCAGCCTCAGCGGACCCTGCTGCAGCGGCGGCCGTAGTGACCGCAATTCAACGGGTGGCGTAGTCGACATAAAGAACTTTAGTAACATCAGTAAGGACTGCCACACACTGAGCTTGACACCCTGGGCACGGACCGGGTCACAGCCACTCGGAGACTACAACCCCCATCTGATCCGGCTCCGGGTATTCCCCTAAAGAATATGGCCCAGGGGGCGCGTCACATGTGTAAAGGGTCAATGAGGTTGATCAACCATATATGGGCTACTCATGCAGAAGACCCCAAAGTTTTACGGTTTGGAGGTCTGGAAAGGGTTCAGTTGCCCGTCCAAGGAGGTGATCTCCATAAAATTGTCCTGCAAAGAGAAGCCCGTTGGATTATGCGAACAGGTGCACAGGGCATTTTAGGTTTTAACTAAATGGTGGCCCGATTATAACGCATCGGGTATTCTAGAATATGTATGCGGCCGACCGGGCACGACTAATCAGCAAAGCAGTGTTTAAATGGGTTTTGCACTACTTTAAATTAACCCCCCAATGTATCCCCCCGGGGCCCCTAATGAATTTTGTAATTACGTCATGTTGTCAATACTGCTTGTGACAACATCGCTGACCACGCACAGCCAGCACGTAATTCCCCCGGCTACAGCCGGCTCTTGCTTCCGTTTACATCACGACTATTTGCGGCTGCAGCCAGGGGTCTCCTGTTCCGCATACCACAGTGAATGAAACGTGACAGAAGTACTGTACGTCACACTGTGACTGACAGAACGTGTTCACTGAACGTGACAGAAGTACATCACACTCTGACTGACCGTGTTTAGTAAACGTGACTGAACTATGTCGCACTGTGACTGACAGAACGTATGCATTAAACGTGACAGAAGTACATCACACACTGTGACTGACAAAACATGTTCAGTACGTCATGGGCAGTTGGTGAGTCACATGACCACATGGCCGGAGTCAGCCCTGCTATCTCCCGACTTGTTTTGAAATCCCCCGTCGCTGATTGGCCGCGGCCGGACCAATCAGCGACGCGGGATTTCCTGGACGGACAGACAGACGGGATAAGCCGATTATATAGTAGATGATAAACTGGTTATGTCAAATTTTTTTATGAGTAAATTTCTGATAATTCCTTTTTTTACTTTGCACTAGGTGTGGTGATTGTTTTCTTGTGTTTGGTGTATTTTTTATTTTTTATTTTTGCAGTCCAGGTGTGAAATCGTTAAATTAGCAGCTTGTGGTGGGTGGGACTTTTCTGTTTTTTTATATCCTCCACTGGCTTGTCTTTTCACACACCTTGGGACCCGTTGAAGCGCAAGAAGGCACGAAACGGCCATCGTCCGGAGGTTTCCTTCCATTCTCCCCAGGACCATTTTTAATGGATCAATAAATTGTTGGCTTTTAATAAGAAGATCGGTGAGTGCTACCTTTTTTCCTTTTTGCATGTGTAAAGGCCCCCGAGTACATTGGATAAAAATCAGCTGAACCCCCTGATTTCAGCATGACCAAATACACCCCCAACATGGAAGAGATGGAATGGAGATTTAACAGCCATTTCTCTTGTGCGGTCCGGAGAAGAGTATGGCAGCAGCTATCTCATGTAGAACACAGGATTGCTCGGCGGAGCTGAGCTTTCCTGTTTATGGAGGAAGTCAGAAGAGATTGCTGAACTATCATTCTGCCGGCTGCTATCTAATGTGTAAAGAACCTTGACTAAAAAGTATCAATATTCACTGTAATGTTCTCTTTTCATATTTAAAGTGAACCTGACAGCTGATACATGCTGCCCATCCACGGGCAGCATGTGTCAGGCACTGACAGTAGGATCTCGGGTATGTTTTACTCTGAAATACTAAGACGTTTCAGAGAAAATCATACTTTAAGGCCATCGGGGACCGAGCAGCGCTGGAGACTAGTTGCACAGGTGGATCGTGTAGGCAGAGACCTGTTACACCAGGGCAGTGGGCAGGGAGAAGCCGCCGGGGACTCACCTGTCCGACTAGTCTCCAGCGGCTTTTAAAGGCCACGTGCACACATTGAGTATTTGGTGAGTGTTTTACCTCAGTATTTGTAAGCCAAAATCAGCAGTGGAAAAATCAGAGGAAAAGTATAATAGAAACACATCACCACTTCTGTATTTATCACCCACTCCTGGTTTTGGCTTACATATACTGAGGTAAAAAACTCACCAAATACTGAACGTGTGAACGTGGCCTGAAACACAGCAGCATTTCAGAGTTATACATACCTGGCTGAGATCGTACAGCCAATGTCTAATACTATACATGCCTCCTGTGGATTGGGCAGCATGTATCAGCTGTCAAGTTCCCTTTAATATTAGGAAAAAATGTTTACTGTATCAACTAATAAATAATTGTAACTATTAATTGTATTAAACTCACTTTTCATGAATCTTGAAATAATGAAAAAATTCTAAATTCAGTTTGGTTACCATTAATGATTAAATCTTCTTAAAACCTATAGTTGGTAATGCGTCAGACAAACTTTTCTGTATCTTCTATATTTTACATGGATTTACAGTAAAGATTATTGGTTTTTAAACCACTGCGTGTTGGACTTCAAACTATCATTGGAGCTTATATATTTGGCGAGGGTCTACTGCCAGGAATACCCCGTTATACTTGAAACATAGGTTTAAAAGGAGGTCAACTCTGCCTGTTTTGAAAACTGCCATCAAAGCAATGTGAAAAGCTTCCTATAGACTTAAACATGTCAGAATACATTTTCTTCTGATGGTAGAGCAACTCCCTGGTAACCAACCTGTGTTAAGGACACCAGGTGGGACTTAAAAGGCAGATATTTCTGCTTGGCTGGTTACCTGGAATGCTGACACTCTATTCAATATGGGATCATTCTGCAGTCTTCTTACAATAACACCCTTAGATACCAGACAATAATGTTCTCTACAGCTGCCTATTCCTTCATTTTTATAGGTAGGGAGGGGCTCATTGAAGGATAATTGACCTTACAATGGGAAAACTCACTCAAAGAGAAAAGAAACTTTACACCTTGGATGCTATTGAAAACGTCCAGCAACAGAAGATCTTGCAAGTCACATTCTTCTAGTAGTAAAAGACCGGACTTGTTTTACTCCTTTGCAGTTTGAGCAGCTGTTAAAACATACATGACAAACTGCCTAGTACTTTAAAATAATGGCTACAGATGTACATATAAAATCTATGTGTTCCACAGCCATCTGCTCCGATCCGGCATGGCATAATTTATGCTTTAAAATTAGATCTGTAAAGCAATATGCCTGTTTGCATCACATATTACACATTCAATTCTTCGGTCTTATTTAATGAGAATGAGCATTTTGAATTAGTCTAAACGTAGAGGACACCTGTCATCTAACCTACTTTACAAGTTGTGTTTTGTCCTGGGCATATATATGATTGTACAGATTTAAATTCTTAATTTAGAAAGATTCATCATATTTTTACCATCAGAATATCTACATTTTTTAATCCTATATTGACTGAAACAGCTATTAGTAGCTATGACTAATATAAAATGAATTTATACAATATACTTAACAAAACTTTCAGTCTGTCTGTAAGACAACTGTCTGCAGCAGTAGCACACCATCACAAATTTCTGCATTAAGTGACCAAGAATGCCAAGCCTCACCTTTCTAAGCCCCTTCCTTCCTTGTTGTCTTGATTTCTACAAGACTGTTTCATGAACATTTAGAAAATGTTGCTCACTTTTATTAATATTAGATATATTGGCAAAGGAATTGTTCACCCCATTTTTTATTTGACAAAAGACCCAGAGTATCCATAAAATAATAAAAATCCCATACTGACCTACTGATATCTCGTTGCTCCACTGTACCACTGCCTGAATTCCCCACCAGTCTTCTCTATTCCTCTTCTTGCGTGGTCGGCATATGATCACTGAAGCCAATCAGTGACATGCAGTACTCATGTACCAACCATGCTGGGACAGGAAGAGAGGCAGAGAGAATTATAGCAGGGGACGTGGGCCATGATACAAAGCAGTTGTGGGAATCAGTAGATTAGTATGAGATTTTCTAGCAAAGTTTAGTCCTTTGTAAAAGTCACATAAATCCATCATACTGCCTAAAGAGATAGATAGATAAGTCCTAATGTTATATTCCTGTTAGACTTTAATGAGCAGATGACTGTATCGGACTTTGGGCTACGATGTCAATAAAACATATAATAATAACAGGGCTGAAACATGCCCAGCCAAACCGCAAAATCTTAAAAGGAACCGGTCACATGAAAAAACTCTGCGCCGGGTAAGCTCAGAATGCTATTGTGATGCCCTGCAGCTGCAGGCTATCACAGAACTCCTTGGTGTTGCACAGATGGGATTCTCCCCAGTGGCCTCAATGCATGCAGACACCTCCACCCAAGTCCACTAGATGAAGCCCTGTCAGGTATATATATACTGGGGGGTGGAGTTCAGGAAGTCAGTCAGTGGGAAGCAGTAGTGTGACACGATGCTGCAGCACCAGACAAGCTGAAGTCTGTGTGGCTGAAAGCCAGGCTAGGCCCAAGCTGCGGGCTAGTCTGGCCAGTGAGAGCCTAGAGTGGGCTAGAAGGCAAGGAGAAGAGATACAGAAAGGAGGTCTTACACCCGCTCACTGGGGAGCAAGACCAGAAGTGCACACCACCTACAAGTACCCCGGACCGTACCTGACTACCACCTGCAGTAAAGGTACTGAAACTAGCCCCGGTGTGTGTGTCTGTTCTTCCTCTGTATTAACCTGCAGATTAACACCATATCTGCAGGTTAATAGCATTTGGTCACATGACAGGTTCCCTTTATAGTCTAGTATATGCATAAAATTTTTCATGTGACAGGTTCCCATTAAAGAACATGGAAAGAGACTACAGCGACCACAAAGGGACTCGAACCCTCAATCTTCTGATCCGAAGTCAGACGCCTTATCCATTAGGCCACGCAGTCAACAAAGAACATGGAAAGAGACTACAGCGACCACGAAGGGACTCGAACCCTCAATCTTCTGATCCGAAGTCAGACACCTTATCCATTAGGCCACGCAGTCGACAGCGTCTGATAAGGCGTCTGACTTCGGATCAGAAGATTGAGGGTTCGAGTCCCTTCGTGGTCGCTGTAGTCTCTTTCCATGTCGACTGAGGTTCCCATTAAAGTCTAGTATATGCATAAAAATTATCGTGTAAGAACCATTACTCTTACCTTGGTATACAAGTGCAAATCCTTGGGCCTGATTGATGCGATCAGAGAAGAAATACAAGATGACAAAATCTAATGAGATGTTGAAACTCTGTGATGGGTGGTTCCTGCCATCAAATCGTACCAAAACCTGCTTTGTATAGCCGTCCAAAAGCTCCACCATATCTCGTGAGTCTTTGATGTCAAAGAAGGTAAAGTTAAAACTAATTAAAGTGGCTCCAGGAACTTGTATTGTCCAATAACAGGCTTTTCCCGATCCGTATGAGTCTGGAAAATCCGGGGAGTAGATAACAGCAGCCTCCTTGGTGTAATTTCCACCACATGCCCCAATAAGTGCTGCAAAGAGAACAAAGTGGTGAATTTTACATTATTTTTCAAGTTGCGTGCCATATTTGTGCAAAAATGTGTCACTTTTTACTGAATCAAAGAGGCAGCTATGCAGTTGATATTGGGATGATGGTAGATGGATGTAGATTTGACTAGCCCTATTCCCCTTTTCTACGTGGTTATAGGACTCCCTTTGTCCATAATTGCAGCTATGCAATGAAAAAAAAATGAAATTAAATACATTTCAACTTCTTTGTTCTAAGAACTTAAGGCATAGACCATCACTAACAGGGGGCCCACTTTGCTCTTTAATATGGAGCCCCTCTGTTTTATGTACATTAATGATGATAGCGATATGGACAAGTCACAAGACTCAGGTATATTTTTATACAATCTACCAAGAAGTGTTTGACAAGGTGTCCTTTAAATCCATGAGAATAAGTGCAGAATGCTTACAATACATCAAATGCCTGGACTCACTTTGCCCTTTTTTGCTTAGCAAATATTTATACAAATGTTTCATAAAAAAATACTTGATGTTGAAATGTGCAGAAGAACCTTGATTTAACAATTGCATAACTCAAATATTTGAATTTTTGTTTTTAATACTGAGGCACATATTTAAAACACTACGTCCAATGTGCCAAAGATTATGGGCGCAAACACAAAAATCTGTGTCCAGACAAACGTTTTAAAAATGCCAGGAATGCAAAACTTGAAGAAGCTAAAGAGCTTCAAATATATTTTTCTTGCAGATTAAAATTGTTATCTTTCTTCCTGTCTGAAAACTATAATGAAATGGAACTGTGCAAAATTAAAATTTAAATAATTACTAACAAAAAGGATGCAAGACTACACTATATTCAGTTTAATCACATTGTGGTATTTTACAGTTTACAATACATTTTTCTTACAAGGATTACTGAAAAAAAGCTGATCACAGGCTGCTGGGACTCCCATCATTCAACAATAATCTACGGGAGAGCATGGCAGCAAGTATTTTGTTACTCTTGCAGTGCCATCATTGGTAAAATGAAGCATTAGATAGCACAAATTGAAATCAATGCTTGTCTGAACCCGGTGACTGGCTGCAGCTGTCATGTGCACTGTAGCCATGATGTCACCGCTGCAGTCTATCAACAAAAATCGTTATAGTGGCACAGAGGCTTCGCTGGACCTGGTATGTAAGTAACATCTGAGTTTATTATTATAACCTAGTGTAAGTCAATGGTGATAAAAACTTGCAACAGAAGATGAAGATGATATATTTTTTCCTAGAGTGAATCTTTCCATTTAGACATTCACTACTGACCTCACCATGTTCTTCTAGTATGTTGCTAACATTTAACATTGGGACAAATGTCTTTGCCCTACTTATTGTGAAGCTGAAAGAATCTGCTACACTAGGAATGCCAAGTCAGGAAAAAATTATATTTGGCAAAATTACCAAAATCACTGAGTGAGAAAAATGATTGAAATCCAGTGTACGCCACCCCACCCACCTCTACTAAACGCCAGACAACAATCTTCTGTTCTGGTTTCATGCCCTGGCCTTGAAGGCTGTGAACCAAAGACTAAATTCAGAGCCACATACTTGAGTTCCCGCAAATCGAAGGCGTGTGTGACCACAGCTGTGTCCTTCTCTTGAAATGTTCTTTCTCAATCTGACCCCTAAGTACACAATGGTCTGCCCACTCTCTCTAACAAGACTGCACCACATTGTTCTCACAGGCAGGCCTTTCAGAAGCTGGAAGCAAGAAGCAGTAAATGTTTACTAGAAATGACGGTATATCTGCACCACAGCGTGATGTGGCTTCTGGACACTAAGAAGCTCCGGAGGATTTATGACTAACCCAGTTTGGATTGCGGCTTCATTTTATTGTCCGGGTGAAAAGTTGTACATAATATTTATAGAGGGGGAATAACTTTAGGCTCACGCTTCTCTATAGATAATACTTGTATGTGTACTGCCTGTATGTTAACATCTAGGCTTTTATTATGTGTATAGGTACAACCTGTTCTCCATATCCTTTCTCCAGTTGCCACTTGGCCCATAACATATTGTTCACAGCTATTATATCTTTTTGGAGACAGTGGTATGAAATGACGACAGCTCGGAAATGCTTCAGACCTGCTGCCGGCAGCTGTTGGTCTGGATGCCAGGCTGGTGAGATATCTATTGTTAGATCTGCTCCCAGAGGTTGTAGCCTTTTTTTAATTTTGCTTGCAGGATCCACATTGTGATGCTGATCCTATGATCTCCTTTTGATGCATTAGAATTTATACCATATATAAAGTATAACCCTAGTAATGTTAATCCCAAAGACAGACGAAGAAACAAAGTCACTCAGTGGCTACGGGACAATTGCTTTTATGATTCCCTGGATTGTTTCAATTCCTTCTTCAGGATTTTCCTATCACATAGCTTTTTATGCTATTGTTACATGATTAAAGATAAACTAGAAGCTAGTGTGGTGCATCCCTACAGCCATGTGTAATTCTGTAGCCAATTTCTTAACAGCACTGTCTCCTCGTCTCCTTTTTGTAAAGTGACAATATCAGACTATCATTGGTTACATATATGGATCAGTTACAGTTTTCCCCAGTTTCCACAAAAGAGCAGTTTTGTAAACCACAGTGTATGAACAGGGACCTAAGGGGATTTTCTCATTTTAGCTTTGATTCGGACAATTCCTTTTTGTGAGGGTTGAGTCACACAACCGTTTTCTACACATGTGATAAAAATGGTTTGATTATTCTGATCAGACTTTGGCCAGAATTTGATCAGTGTCATCAGACGTGGAGAGAAAAAAAATTATCCACCTTCTTCATTCCATCAGTCCGCGAAAATTGGACCTCACTCAGATGTGGTCCGTGTGTGGTGTAATTTTTTTCACGCTAGAAAACTTTACCAGGTCCCAAACATACTGAGAACAGTGGATAAGACGGCTAATAGAAGATGGCCTAGAATCAGCAGCGTAGCAACCGTGAGGGGGTAGAGAGTGCCCCGATACATTTAAGCCCTGCAGTAGAGCAGGGAGACATGATGTCCCTGCACTACTGCTCTCCATTCCATAGTGCAGGTTGCTTTAAGACTGCGAATTACAGAATTACAGAGTTATGCACTGGCCGTCCTGTGCGTGCGCTGATGCAATGACATCAGCGCATTGGTCAGCTTGCGCTTTGCCGGTGGACTCATCAGGATCCTGGATTAGGTGAGAACATGATGTTTTTTATTTTAATTAAAACTTGTGTGGCTGTGGAAGTATCATAAAGAATGGGGGACCCTCAAACAGTGTGGGGGCTACTGTGGTGGGACATCATACAGTGTGGGGGGCCACCATACATTGTAGGGACTACTGTGGGGGCTTCACACAGTATGGGGCTCTCAAAGTGAGGGAGCCATCATACAACATGGGAGCTAATGTGTGGGCCATCATATGGTGTAGGGACTACTGTGAGGGCCATTATACAGTGTGGGAGCCAATCTAAGGGCAATTATACAGTTTGGGGGCTACTGTGGGAGCCATTATACAGTGTGTGAACTAATAAGGGGGTCATTATACAGTTAGAAGGGCCCTAATGCAGTGTGAGGGCCCTCAAAAAGTGTGGGGATTACTGTGGGTGGCCCTCAAGGCCAATATACAGTGTGGTAATCAATATCCAGTCTGGGGGCTACTATGTGAGCCATTATACAGTGCAGGGGCTACTGTGGGGGCAATCATACAGTGTGTGGGCTATTATACACTGTGGGGGTCATTACACAGTGTGGGTGCTAAAATGGGGGCCATTATATAGTATGGGGGCTATCATACATTGTAAGGACTACTCTGGCGGGCAATATACTGTGTTTTCAGGGAGAAGTGGGAACATAATACTATGTATAGGAATCTGTGGGCCGATCATACAGTGTATAAGGGAGCTGTGGGCCCACCATTCTGTATAGAGGAGATGTGAGGGCATTATACTGTGTATAGGGGAGGTGTGGGCTCATCACACTGTGTATAAGGGAGGTGTGGGCCCATCATTGTGTGTATAGGGGAGCTGTACATGTGAGAACTCAGGATATAATTAAATGTTAAGTGGGCACTTAAGAAGTATTATTGCTATAGGAGCACTTAGGGTATTGTGACTGTTAAAGGTGAGCATCGGGCATAATTAATTTCTAGAGGCAAAATATGGACACTGTTTTCTAGGGCACTTGCACAAGGCATTAATAATTTATAGGGGGCAATTTTACCATCTAGAGACCACAAAAGAGGCATTTTACTTTGTGAGTGGCACAGTGGGCATTACTATCTGGGGCACTAAGAGGTGCACTGTTATTGTGCCAAACAGGTGGTCCAGTAATAGGAACCCACATATGGAAGCAGCGGCTGAACATTGGGTTGAGTAGTTTGTGTAGGTTGGCAATAGATGGGGACTGTGCTGGAAATATGAGAAGTTAAATGTGACTTTGTTGTAAACTCTGTAGATGAATCGTGGCTGGAAGAGTTGTCATGTCGATCTGGGTAGCTGGAAAAGATGGGAAAAGTGAATGACTCCATCACAAAAAATGTCAGCTGTAAGTCACCATCTATAACTGTACTGTGATGTCTTATATGTTCTACCACTATAAGGTCACCATATGGTGGTAATATCTGGTTGGTTTTCGTATAGTAATTTATTTTCAGTAACAGCCCGGTCATCTGTTGAAGTTCCCCTATAACCCCAATTAAGCTGTGCCACTGTAGTTGTAATTAGGGTTACCTGACTAGGAGCCCACTCAGATGTTTAACCCACCACACCCTCCGAGCTGAACCCCTAGCTACACTTCTGTCTAGAATGTTGGGGTAACCACACCAATGAATCTATTGAGATAGGATCTATATTTCAGTTTTGTAGCAGAACCCAGAGTGGAGCTACTGTATATTGGTTGAGAAGAGAAGGGCCAGTTGGGCATTTGCAGCTGCTTGATAATATTTCAGTAGAACTTGCTCTCTAAGTCCACCCTTGAGTCTATGTGTATTAAGTATACCTTACTATTATGTGTTGAGAGAAGCCCCTAATAAAAGAAACAACTTTTGTCTGTAGGTTGCGAAGGATATAGGACTGGACAGACACTGGAAGAACCCTAAGTAGTTATAACAGTTTTGGTAACCATGTCATTTTGATTGCATTGATATGACCAAACCAGAATATCACCAGGGACCCTCCAGGTGTTCATCAAGGCCATGAGAGAACAGATAGTTGGGGGTAAACGGCAGAATACAGGTTGGCATATGACTGTGTAATTCCTAAGTAACTCAGATGGAAAGTGGCCCATTTACAGAAAAAGTTATCTTTCAAGTGGGGCAATTGAGAGCCATTAATTTGTCTGGATTAATTATAAGACTTGAGATGGAGGAAAAATGTGACAGAAGCTGTTGTAGGTTGGGCAAGGACGTATGGGGTTGGGATGAAGTGAAGGAAATATGGTCTGCAAAGATTTAGTTTGTGATATACTAATGCTACATCAATCTGGCTTAGGGTCTGTACTAAGGAGCATGGGAAGGGGATCAACTGCAAGAACAAATAAGATGGACAAGAGGGGGCATCTTTGCCTTGAACCTCTGCTTATAGGGAACGATGAGTAGAACCCCAACTAATGAATCGTAGTAGAGGAAGCAGTGTACTAGGCAGATAGACATTTTTAGAAATGGGGGCCAAAACACCATTTTTGGAATGTTAATTGCATATATTCCCAAGCAGTGGAATCAAAAGCCTTACTGATATCTAGCAATAAAAACATTTCTCATAGAGCTTTTTCAGACATAATATGGGAACGTTGTATGGCTGTATGGATGCTATCCACTAACTGATGGCCCAACATGCATTTTGCTTGGTTTCTATGGATAAGCGAAGCTAGAAAACATAGTCTTTACCTTCATGAGTAAATGCCATTTACCCTTCTGTTATAGACTGCTGGGTATTTCAACTAAGGTCATGCATTTTTTAAATTGCAAAAATATTAGATTATCTGGGAATGCCGAATCTTAACAGGCACTGCAACTAAAGCTGAAGGATAGGTCACCTGTATAGCACAAAGCCTTCCATCCACTTTTTTCACTCTGAAACCTCAACATGAAGGTGTTTCTTTACATCAAGAAATAGTGTTCAGTACATTGGTATTCTCTGACATCTGCTGTTGTATTTGTGAAGCCAAAAATGATATTCATGTAACCTGTCTCGTCCCTATCTAAACCTAGCAGCGTGCTTGTAACATTTGCAAGGCAAATTATTAAGGTTGTCTCTTATTTTTATGGCAATTGCAAATTATTGTGATAGCCATTTCTGTTTTTTACCTTCCAGATAAATGTTTGCATACAAACACCCAGTTTGGATGTGTATAAGCCCATCTGCATTTGTCAGCTCATCAATGTCTTCTAAAGAATAGGGCAAATGTATAGAAACTGATTCAAATTTGGATTTATAAACGGCATTCATGTGCAGCATGTATTGATCTTTATAATAATCTTTAGTTCTAAAGCGACAACATATTTCGCAGAACATTATGATTATCATATATTTATTAAGCTGCTGCCAACCTGTTTTATTGATTTTCATTATCTATATTAGTTTTCTAGTTTGAATCAATGTCAGCACAGAATGACTGTTGCAACCAAGCACAGGCGCTTGGTGCACCGTTGGCGTGGCCAAACATTTAAATGCACCTACCTACCTACTTGTTTTCCATTTATCCCTACCCTTCTTTGGCTCTATAAAGTCAGAGCTATCACTCAAAGAAAAAAGGGAGGATAGATATAAAAAAGAAGGTGGGAAGGTGCGCTGAATTTTTTTGGCACTCAAGGGACACTGAGTGCCTGTACTTAGTTTGAACAGACTCCCCTTTAAGCACATACGATTTTCTGAATTGTAAAATATGGAAAATGGCTTATACCTCTCAAGCTCTTATGACTCTAAGAATGTAGGATCCAGTTCAGACATTGCCCTCTCCGTCCTCTCCCATAATGATCTACACTTCACTCACACTTGCAGCATTAGACACATATGAGGTTAAGTGCAGGGCAAGAGACCTGTGACTGGTCCATACATGGATTGTGAAACATGGACATACCAGAAGTTTACATACACTTTATAAAAAGACACATATGCATGTTTTTTCTCAATATCTGACATGAAATCAGAATAAACCTTTCCTGTTTTAGGTCAATTAGGAATACCATAATTTTTAATATTTGCCTAATGCCAGAATAATAAGAGAGAGAGAGAATGTTTTAAGGCATTTATATTATTTACTGCAAAGTCAAAAGTTTACATACACTAAGATTACTATGGCTTTAAACAATTCTGGACTGACCATATGATGATGTCATGTGTTTGGAAGCTTCTGATAGGTTTTTTGGCAACATCGGAGTTAATTAGAGACACAACTGTGGATGTATTTTAATGCATACCTGAAACACACTGCTTCTTTGTGTAGCATCATGGGAAAGTCTAAATCAGCCAAGATATCAGGAAGAGAATTGTGGACTTGCACAAGTCTGGCTCCTCCTTGGATACAATTTAAAGATAACTGAAGGTACCTCGTTCATCTGTACAAACAATTATATGCAAGTACAAACAAGAGGGGAATGTCCAGCCATCATACTGCTCAGGAAGGAGACGGTTTCTGTGTCCCAGAGATCAACGTGCTTTAGTCCGACATGTGCATATCAACCCAAGGACAAAAGCAAAAGACCTTGTAAAGATGATGGCGGAAGCTGGTAAGATTGTGTCAATATCCACAGTGAAACAAGTACTGTATCAACATGGGCTTAAAGGCCACTCTGCCAGGATGAAGCCATTACTCCAAAAGAAACATAAAAAAGCCAGATTAATGTTTGCAAATGCACACAGGAACAAAGACCTTAATTTTTGGAGACATGTCCTCTGGTCTGATGAAACTAAAATTTAACTTTTTGGGCATAATGACCATCGTTCCGTTTGGAAGAAAAAGGGAGAAGCTTGGAAGCCTAAGAACACCATCCCAACTGTGAACCACGAGGGTGGCAGAATCATGTTGTCGAGTTGTTTTGCTGCAGGAGGGACTGGTTCACTTCACAAAATAGATGGCATCATGAGAAAAGAAGATTATGTGGCAATACAGAAGCAACATCTCAAGACATCAGCCGGAAAGTTAAAGCTTGGGTGGAAATGGGTCTTCCAAATGGACAATGACCAGAAGCATACTGCCAAAATGGTAAAAAAGTGGCTTAAGGATAACAAAGTCAATGTTTTGGAGTGGCCATCACAAAGCTCTGATCTCAATCCTATTGAAAATTTATGAGCAAAGCTAAAAAAAAGGCAGGTGCGAGCATAGCGACCTACAAACCTGGATCAGTTACACCAGTTTTGTCAGGAGGAATGGGCCCAAATTCCGATCAACTATTGTGAGAAGCTTGTGGAAGGATATCCCAAACGTTTGACCCAGGTCATTCAGTTTAAGGGCAATAGTCCCAAATACTAATGAAATGTATGTAAACTTTTGACTTTGAAGTAAGTAATAAAAATGCCTTAAAACATTCTCTCTTTCATTATTCTGGCATTTGGTAAATATTAAAAATTATGGTAATCCTAATTGACCTAAAACGGGAAAGGTTTATTCTGATTTCATGGCAGATATTGAGAAAAACATGCATATGTGTCTTTTTATATAGTGTATGTAAACTTCTGGTTTCAACTGTATGCAGCCTTTTCTGATATATTCAGATTTTTTTCTTTCCTTACACTTAATTCTTTAAAATTCTTATTTTCTTCACCTAAAATATCTCACACACTCCTTATTTCACAATTAAAACACCAATACAGGCCACAATCATTTTTGTCTTATATTCTGTCGCTCATTGCACTAGCTACCAGTCATACATGTCCGCTCTCATCTCCATTTACCAGTCTACTCGTTATCTTTCCTAATCCAGTTGCCTACATAAGAGTTTATTGTATATTTATTTATATTTTGGAAGGTATGCAAAAACACCTCCAAAATATTCTAATACTCTCTGGACGCTTACAGTCAAACAGGTTGATACGCCCATCCCCTCCGCATGGCTGTGAATGGTCCCCAAAACAGACACTGCTGCAATCTGTGCTTGGCGTCTCTCCATGTTTTCTGTAATCTGCATTATTGCCGCAGAAGCAAGCAAACCCAGACTCCAGTCCTGCATACTGGGAAAGAGAAAAGAAGAATATTAGTAGAATATCAATAAATTCATTTTCAATTATTGCTTACTTAGGAATATACTGGTGATAATTTTATTGTGTATTGGCAGGATATATCATAACATTATTATTGGTGGGAAGGTCCCATTGGGTTTTCTCCAGCACAGAGGTGTGCCCTGCTACTCACTGTGCAGCAAACTGTAGCCACAGTGGGTGGCCAGGACATTGTTGAATGGGGAAACTGTGAAGTACAGCACTTAATTAGTGTTGTGGTCTTTTTAGGTTTCTGGAGCCTCTTACATGTTTGGACCACCTTCTGAGCATGGAAAACCCTTTACATTTGAATAAGATATTTATTTTAACCACATTCTGGACATGGAATACCCCTTTAAATTTCAATAAGATAAGCAGTAATATATTGTCCAATTTACTGCAAATCGATGCACATATAGATTCCCTATAATTATGAATTACATAAGTGGCCCTCCCACCATAAGCCATTAATAAAACGGCCATCTTCAAATGTGTCAAAGACATTTTTGGGATGGTCCAGGTGTGGTCTATACGTCTGTACCACCTATAGCTACACCCCATAAAAGAGCTGCTGTTTGGGTTTTTATTTTAATCAAGTTAAACTCTTTAATGAAAATGTTGGCCATAACAATTGAAGATTTATTGGAATGGCATTCTACAAAAATGCGATTTACGTTAAAAAGATTGAAAATGCAAAAAAAAAATTGCTGCGCTTTTAAAATTAGCGACTTATATATCACAATTGAAATATCTAATTCTGGTAAAATGTTCGCTACAGCCTAATGCTGTGAAATACGGCCTTCTCCAGCATTGTGACTGTAAATGTCACGTCAAGGAGGCTGCTATTGACATAGTGATTTACACCAGAAAAATAAAAAAAAATGTCTGTCATCTTTACACCTGTCTTTATTTTAGCTTTAGGTACAAAAACAACCTGTCTGTGACAGTACAACTCTTAGGGCATGTCCGCAAGTAGTTTTATTTCATATGGATTTTCTCCCATTTATTGCAATAGGATATACACAGTAATTTATGGATTTTATAGTTGCTTAAAAAAGAGACATGTCACTTATTGAATTTGTTTCTGGTCAGATTCCATCTGGTGGCAACATGCATTTTAGCCTGAGTCAATCAGGCTGAGCCAGATACAGACACATGGCAATTCCAGGCAGCCCCAGATTTTGGCTTCATATACAGTTGTGCTCAAAAGTTTACATACCCCGGCAGAATTTTTCCTTTCTTCGCCTTGTTTCAGAGAATATGAATGATAACAAAAAATCGTTTTCTCCACTCATGGTTATTGGTTGGGTGAAGCCATTTATTGTCAAACTGCTGTGTTTTCTCTTTTTAAATCTTAGTGACAACCAAAAACATCCAAATGACCCTGATCAAAAGTTCACATACCCCAGTTCTTAATACTGTGTATTGCCCCCTCTAACATAAATGACAGTTTGAAGTCTTTTGTGGTAGTTGTGGATGAGGTTCTTTATTTTCTCAGATGGTAAAGCTGCCCATTCTTCTTGGCCTCCAGTTCCTGTAAATTCCTGGGCTGTCTAGCATGAACAGAGCACTTGAGATCTCCCCAGAATGGCTCAATGACATTGAGGTCAGGAGACTGAGATGGCCACTCCAGAACCTTCACTTTGTTCTGCTGTAGCCAATGACAGGTCAACTTGTCCTTGTGTTTTGGATCGTTGTCATGTTGGAATGTCCAAGTTCGTCCCATGCGCAGCTTCCGGGCTGATGAGTGCAAATTTGCCTCCAGTATTTGCTGATAACGTGCTGCATTTATCTTTCCTTCAACTTTTACCAAGTTTCCTGTGCCTTTGTAGCTCACACAACCCCAAAACATCAGCGATCCACCTCCGTGCTTTACTGTAGGAATGGTGTTCCTTTCATCATAGGCCTTGTTGACCTCTCTCCAAATGTAACGTTTATGGTTGTGGCCAAAAAGTTCAATTTTGGTCTCATCACTCCAAATTACCTTTGTTCCAGAAGTTTTGAGTCTTTTCTCTGTGCTGTTTGGCATATTGTAGGCGAGATACTTTTTGGCATTTGCGCAGTAGTGGCTTTCTTCTGGCGACTCAACCATGCAGCCCATTTTTCTTCAAGTGCGTCCTTATTGTGCATCTTGAAACAGCCACATTGCTAGTTTTCAGAGAGTCCTGAATTTCAGCTAATGTTATTTGTGGGTTTTTCTTTGCATCCCAAACAATTTTTCTGGCAGTTGTGGCCGAAAACTTTGTTGGGCTACCTGACCGTGGTTTGGTTTTTACAGAACCCCTGATTTTCCATTTGTTAATCACAGTTTGAACGCTGCTGACTGGCATTATCAATTCCTTGGATATCTTTTTGTATCCCTTTCCTATGTTATACAGTTCAACTACCTTTTCCCATAGATCCATTGACAATTCTTTTGCTTTCCCCATGACTCACAATCCAGAAACGTCAGTGGTTGGATGAAAGATACACACTGATTACAAGCAAACAGGTCACAGGTGAGGATGTTACCTTTAGTAGCCATTCAAACCCATTTGTGTCAAATTCTGTGCATTTTATCAGGCCTAAATCAACAGGGTATGTGAACTTTTGATTAGGGTCATTTGAATGTTTTTGGTTGTCTTTAAGATTTAAAAAAAGAAAACACAGTAGTGTGACAATAAATGGCTTCACCCAACCAATAACCGTGAGTGGAGAAAAAGTTTTTTTGTTATCATTCATATTATCTGAAACAAGGCCAAGAAAGGAAAAATTCTGTCTGGGTATGTAAACTTTTGAGCACAACTGTATGTTTGTATCACACTCCATATTATATATTCTCAATAAAAATACATGTTGCATCTTAAAGAGAACCTGTCTCTTCCAAAAATGCTAAGAAAGCATTTAAATCCTGTGTGGCTGGCTTAATGGAGCAGAATCTTCCCCTTGATGAAGCAATGGTGAAACGCTGTTCAGGCGCATACACGTGAGGAGTAGTGGATCAGATAAATATGTTTTTTATAAGGATTTTTGACTTTTCAATGCTCCTGTTTGACAATCTATATGGTTTATATAATGATATAAGATTATTATATATGTCTGTGGTTTTCATTTTACCCTGTGAATCTGTTAGGTATTATGTTGTCTGATTGGTTAACTATTTATGTACTCGGTACTTCTAAGTTGTGGCTTTATATATCAATTCATTACTGATACTATAATCAGAGTTAATATTACTTGATAAATAATCTATGTATTATAATATATTACCTATTCATGCACTTAACGCTCATAGTTTGTGGTTCTTTCCTCATGTATTACCACACCATAAGTAGTGTAATCTATCTATTTGAATATATGAACTTTCACACTTTTTTTCCCCAGATATTTGGGTAAGGTGATCCTTTAATGTTATCATGGAGTATATTTATATAATATTTGTGTCTTATTTATTTTTCTTATATTCACCATAAATGATTTTTTCTGCAAGATGTCACTGTTATTTATTGCTAAATCTTGGAGCCTGAGATAAATGAATTTTCTAGATCCATTTTATTAGATCTTTACTGCCATTTTATTAGATCTTTACTGATAAGCACTTACTCCCTCATTGGTATTTACAACAGTATGAACTTTTCCACCTTTTTAATTGGTTTTAATGTGTTTTTGTAATTAATATAAGAAATAAAAATGTAAATTTTGGATAATGGTAGTCATTCCTGCTGGTTTATATATTACTTTTAGTTATTACATGTCTAGTATTCATCTGTCATATGTGGCTCTGTGGCTTTGGCCATTTTTATAAGTTCTGATTTATATACTATTTACATGCAAATTACCAATATATCACTATATAGTAGGGTATATGGATGGGACAGGTTCCCTTTAAGACACTCATAAATCTTAGCTGTTGGCTGGATAGTTATTTCTCCTGACTCTTCCTGGTTCTCCTATTTCCTCCCACACTCCAAAGACATTATTGATAGGGAAATTAGATTGTGAGCCTCAATGGGGACAGTGATGATTGTGTCTTTAAAGCGTTGTGGAATTAATGATGCTATAAGTGAGTAAAATAAATAAATGTGGCTTTCAATGGGAGAGGGGAAAAAGTGAGTGCCAGAAAAAAAGAGTGTTTCCTGCAGAAAGAGAAGGTCTGGGTGTTTGAATCCAAACAGTCTGGCCCTTCTCTCCCCCGACATCATTTCTTGTGTGTCAGAAACCCACCATAAACATTAAAGGGGCAGATGATTCAGCCAATATTGTCGGGTTTGGCTGACTTTAAACCAAGAGTGGGCAATTCATTTTTCTGAGGGGTCACATGAGAGACCATAACTGTTGTGGAAGGCCGAACCAGTAGGCTGAAATTAATTCTGCTCAATATTAATATTGAGCAGAATTAAGTATGCTGACATCCTCCTATATATTGTATGCCCCCACATAGCCTCCTATATAAAGTATGAGCCCCCACATAGCCTCTTCTATACAGTATGAGCCCCACATGGTCTCCTATATACAATGTGAGCCCCCACATAGTCTTCTATATACAGTATGATTCCCACATAGCCTCTTATATACAGTATGAGACCAACATAGCCTCCCATATACATACAAATATCCCATACACATGAAAAAAAAACACAACAACACATACTTACCTCGCTCCCATTCCCCTGCCTCTCTGATCTCTCCATTGCACTGACTCTCCTCACTGCATAGTTGACGAGATGAAATGACGTCATCGATTCTGCTGTGCGTGTCACATGTTGATTGGTGGAAGATGAAGCCGGTGGCCCCATCCTCCACCAAAGTATTCCTGGCTGTCTGCATCCCAAGGATGCGGAGAGTGGTGACAGCGAGCGGCAGCGGATGGATGTCAGGCGAGGGTATGGTGCGGCCCATGGGTCACTGTTTCAGCCCTTCAGCTGTCTCATCCGCACTTTGCTCTGCTTTAAACTATTGTGTTTGCGAATCTTTATTTCTAAATGTTAAATGTTGGTTTGCAGAATGTCAGTCAATGCCCTAACCCAACCACCACCCACCCACATCTAAAATACTAAACATAGCTGTCTATAGCCAAACCTTGTAGCGTTGTCTCCGGCACATAGTAATGCAGGTTTGAATTGTCTGCTTGTTGGATGTCTCAGTGATGCCGGTCAGAGGAGGTGGGTTCCCATGGTCTTTGAAGCATCCTAGGTTCCCAGGCACTACAAATTAATTAAAAATAAGTTTAGTTTCTCAATAGAAAGCATTTAGCATTCAAAAGAGATCAGTCATCAGACACATTCTTTTGTTATCTGGCGTTTAAAAGATGCCATAATACATAGAAATTAGTGGGTGCAACTACTGGCCCTCCAATTCTCAGATCAGGAAGACTGATATACTGGCTTTCTACTTATTGTCACACTGTTTTCTACGATAATCAGAATTGCAAAGAGTCTGATGTTTTTTATTCACCCTGCTCTGCAGATTTGGAACTTTTTGGGCCTGGTCTTTCAGTGTTTCAATACAGTTTTTGTAGCCACCAGATCCGCTGAATAGAAAAAGACACTTTGCTTGTTTAGTGGCTCTAGTGGTCAGTGAAACTATAATGAAATAATACATTTTTAATACCTTCAACCTACTTGGGCCCAAATATTTTGGAAATTATGGATACATAATTAACTCACAAAATTTACAGTTTACTAGTCACCTCACTGGTTTCTATATGTTACATTTGCAATTCCTTGTACATTTATTGCCCCCATAGACAATTTTAATAACCACCATCACAACAATCACAACACCACAATTTTAAAAATATTACATTTTTCAATAGATTCAAAACACTTTTCCTTATGTATCATTGTAGTTTCAAGCGGCTCTACAACGTCCATCACAATTTGACTGAACTACCGTAATTGTTCAACTACTCTGCATATAGACAAATAGTACAAACATTATTGAATGTATTTACTCCATCTCTTGACCTACCATAATAGAAATGGTTGATACTGATATTCATAAATGGATTATAAAACGTTCATACGAACTGTATACCCATTAGTTACTAACTTTAAAGAAGTTTGTTAGGCCTCTGATACAATCCGCAATTAGGCTGATAATTCTGCACAGCATATCTTTACTCTGCTAACCTTATCTTCTGACATTGCAATTGATATTTTCATGTAGCGGGTTCTTGCGACACTTGTAGCACAAAGGGACCAATTAATTGTAATAAAACATCACTATTGGCCCAAAGGTTACAGAGTGCATAATTCTGCCTTGAGACTAAGTGATATAAATGTCTAGAATAAACTAGACAGCAGTAAACTCAAAGAAGGGGCAGCAACAAGTAACAGTAAAAAAAAAATGAAGTATTAAAAATATCACATTTCAAAGAGTCCAAAATTACATGGAATAAATTCAACTGAACTGATGTAAGACATTTGTCAATGGATATACCATATATATATATATATATATATATATATATATATATATATATATATTATATATATTTATATATATATATATATATAGTCAACTGTATCAACTGTACATTGGAAATGTATTCTGTAGAAAGGGGACCACAGTTTATGCTGTGGGGTCTATCATTCTTCCTTTTGGGTACTTTGGTAGATGAGGAAAAGCATTGTCTAGTTTAAAATTCATCAATTTTTAGTAAGACCCATTGACCATATGTGTGCCTCCCACCTCTCCCCTTATAGGTAATGGGCAGCACAATGGCTCAGTGGTTAGCACTGTATCTTTGCAGCACTGAGGTCGTGGATACAAATCCCAACAAGGACAACATCTGCAAGAAGTTTGTAGGTTTTCCTCCTGTTTGTGCGGGTTTCCTTCAAGTTCTGCGGTTTCCTCCCACATTCAATTTTTTTTTCTAATTTTGGTGGAAAATAAGTATTTGGTCAATTACAAAAGTTCATCTCAATACTTTGTTATATATCCTTTGTTGGCAATGATAGAGGTCAAATGTTTTCTGTAAGTCTTCACAAGGTTGGCACACACTGTTGCTTGTATGTTGGCCCATTCTTCCATGCAGATCTCCTTTAATGCAGTGATGTTTTGGGGCTGTTGCTGGACAACACGAACTTTCAACTCCCTCCAAAGGTTTTCTATAGGGTTTAGATCTGAAGACTGGCTAGGCCACTCCAGGACCTTGAAATGCTTCTTACGAAGCCACTCCTTCGTTGCCCTGGCGGTGTGCTTGGGATCATTGTCATGCTGAAAGACTCAGCCACGTTTCATCTTCAATGCCCTTGCTGATGGAATGAGGTTTGTACTCAAAATCTCACAATACATGGCCCCATTCATTCTTTCATGTACACAGATCAGTCGTCCAGGTCCCTTGGCAGAGAAACAGCCCCAAAGCATGATGTTGCCACCCCCACGCTTCACAATAGGTATGGTGTTCTTTGGATGCAACTCAGCATTCTTTCTCCTCTAAACATGCCGAGTTGTGTTTCTACCAAACAGTTCTACTTTGGTTTCATCTGACCATATGACATTCTCCCAATAATCTTCTGGATCATCCAAATGCTCTCTAGCAAACTTCAGACGGGCCCGGACATGTAATGGCTTAAGCAGGGGGACACGTCTGGCACTGCAGGATCTGAGTCCCTGGCGGCGTAGTGTGTTACTGATGGTAGCCTGTGTAACGTTGGTCCCAGCTCTCTGCAGGTCATTCACTAGGTCCCCCCGTGTGGTTCTGGGATTTTTGCTCACCGTTCTTGATATCATTTTGACCCCACAGGTGAGATCTTGTGTGGAGCCCCAGATCAAGGAAGATTATCAATGGTTTTGTATGTCTTCCATTTTCTAATTATTGCTCCCACAGTTGATTTCTTCACACCAAGCTGCTTGCCTATTGCAGATTCAGTCTTCCCAGCCTGGTGCAGGGCTACAATTTTGTTTCTAGTGTCCTTCGACAGCTCTTTGGTCTTCACCATAGTGGAGTTTGGAGTGTGACTGTTTGAGGTTGCGGACAGGTGTCTTTTATACTGATAACAAGTTCAAACAGGTGCCAGTACTACAGGTAATGAGTGGAGGACAGGGGAGCCTCTTAAAGAAGAAGTTACAGGTCTGTGCGAGCCAAAAATCTTGCTTGTTTGTAATTGACCAAATACTTATTTTCCACCAAAATTAGAAAAAAAAAATTCTTTCCAAATCAGACAATGTGATTTTCAGGATTTGTTTTCTCATTTTGTATCTCATAGTTGAGGTCTACCTATGATGTCAATTACAGGCCTCTCCCATCTTTTTAAGTGCTAGAACGTGCACAATTGGTGGCTGACTAAATACTTTTTTCCCCGCTGTAAGTGAGGAAAATAAATAAAATATAGGAGGAAAGAAAGATTGGACAATTTCAAATTTTGTTCTCGGGAGAGAAAGCCACGGTCTGACAGCGGCATTGCTGCTTATCTCCATTGAGTGTTCATGATATGGGGGAGAGTTGAGAGAGAGAACTGTCAGCCACATGTGCATTTGGCTGACAGCTATGTCATAGCATTTGTACTTCAAGATGTTTGATTCCCAATTCACAGTTTTTGTACAGTTCTTTCTGCACCTATTTGACCCAAAACAGAAGTGGGGACTAATCGATCGACGATATAAGAAAAGTCTTATTAGTCCTCACTTTTTTTTTGCAACCAAATGCTTCCATTGAAAAAAACTGAATACATTTACAAAGAAAGAACTTGACCCAAAGCAGTTTTCAAGACTTAAATATTGACGGCAGGCTTTTGCTTTGGATGCCCCACCAATGAAAGTCTGTAGTGATGGAGTTGTGCTGCAGACCCGGGCACATCGAGTGTATAAAAGGGACTGAGCTATAGACCAGACAGACGCACCTGTATGAACAAAGTGCAATAAAGGGTCACAGCATTCCCTGGAGAGCCTTAATTGTGCCCATCTGAATCTTGTAATATATTAATTATTAATACCTGCATTAGTATAAGTAGGAAGTCATAGTTCTGTTTTATATTCAGGAGGTGTCCAGTTTCTTCTACTGGCATGAGCTGAACATCATTTCATGCGGCTATAGAAACCAAATGGATTGTGTTCTTGGGCAGACAATTGTGCGTGACTATGGCATGGTTGCCTCACTGGTGTGCATTGTGGTATCCTAAAGATATTTTACAATATAAAATCCTCAGAGCGGCTGTCCAGATGGACACAGCTGCATTTCCAATCTGTGATGGCTGATTTCAGCTTCTCTTGCTTAGATTAGTTGTTTGATGGATACCACTCTCCTTTCCTATCCATGGCTATTAGCTGCCCACGGCACAAATATCTTGACATGGAAGAGTTAGACACTTGTTATAATGTAGTTGATTTAGTTATTATATCTGACTTTGACGTCCTTTATTTGAGGAAACAAATCTTTAGCATTTGCTGTGAGTGCGAAATGCGTTATGTCACCACAGCTCAGAAATGCTATCTTCAGCCTAGACTAGTGCGTTCTTCTACATTGCTGGTCCACACCTTTTCTGCTAGAGGCTTTTAGATAATTCTGCTACATACCAGAGATTATTATATAAACAAGTTAATGTGCTATGACGCAGATGCTTTACAATGTGTTCATGAGATCATTTTACAGTTCTTGGTTTATTAAGAGATTTTGACATACATCAATAGAATGCAAGGCAGTAAGATAAACACTGACGAGCAGACATCGCTGGCTCTACATATAAACTGGATTGAATTTTTACACAGATACATAACTTTACATAGGAGGCCCAAAAGGATTATCACGCAAAAGGAGGAATCATGTAACAAAAGTGCATTTCTGTGTGATGGTTGAGCTGAGATTAGTCTGAACCTGTCAGCACTCATGATCACTGAACCAAATCCTCCTCGAGCATGATATGAAAACTTTCACAAATCTGCTGTGATCCTCACATAACTTTAGGAATCCTTCTACTCTTCTCAGATGTTGGTTACAACGCTGACCTCCGTCTAATCAGAGAAAAAGTCAAAGCTAAGCTGTTTGCTCTAATGAAGTGGATGAAGCCTGGCAAGATCTTCTGACACAATGCAGCAAACTTTTGTCTTAAGTGACCTAAAATAATCTTTTGGTCAAAGTTTTTAGACAGTTGCATATAAGATTGAAAAGAAGACAAGTTATAGCATTCATGCTTTAATGGGACTGGTCCACAGTCACAACGTAGCATCTCCAACAGGATAAGTGAAAAGAATTTAATTTAAAAAGTGGTCTGATTAATGAGTAAAGGTGATACATTTTGATGGTCCAACCCTTTTAAATGAATTATTCAGCCATCCCCAATAATGCATAAAAGTTAATAAACTATTTTGGCAAGGGTGAATGACCATTTAAAGAGTATAGGAGTATCCCTAAAATCCCCTGATGGCAGGACAAAAGAGTTTGAAGCATAAATTAAAGGGGTGTTCTGAAATACAAATACATTTTCATCCTAAATCCCTATCTATTTAATGTCACAATCTAAACTATTTTCTAATATACTTTAATTAAAAATTCCCTATCCTTCCCTAACTACATTAACATTTTTTTTGTCTACTTTCTTCTTGATGATTTGTCCTTTGAGAATCCCAGTGCATGCTGGGATAAACAAACCAAGCATCATCAGGGGCAGAGGCTGCAACCACAGCCTTCTCCCTTAAACAAAGCATCATCAGTGATCTTCGTTTCAAGGGCTGAGCTAGTCCCTGCTCTGTCACTGTGTGATGTGCACAAAGACAGTGCTCTCTCTTGCCGGCAGAGATCAGTAATAATGAGCCGGCAACAGAGCGCACTGTCAGTGTGCGTTGTAACACAAATACCCGGCTTGTATGTAAGGTCACTTGCGTGGGCAGTGCTGGTCTCTGCCCCCTGATGATGCTTCGTTTGAGTATCTCAGCATGCACTGGGATTCTCAAACAAAGCGTAATCAAAAATGACGTAAAAAAAAAGAGCAGATAGCGTAATTAGAGAAGGATAGGGAATGCTTAATTAAAGTATATTACAAGATAGCTTAAATTATGACATTAAATAGATAGGGATTTAGGAGGAAAATTAATTAATTTGTAGCTTGGACCACCTCTTAAATTGTCCATTTTTACTGGACATAAGACGCCACCAGTAGTCAACGAGAATGCATGTGCATTGGGAGAAATAGTTGTCAGTGGACAACTACCGTATTTTTCGGACCATAAGACACACCGGCCATAGATTTTTTGCTTATGTAACACCCCTTTTGGGCTACCACGGTACGCTGGGTGTTATGGGGGGTCTCACCTCTCTAGGGCGCAGTGCCTCCACCCGAATCTTGATTGGAGCTCTCACTGGGACTGCAGAAGGACTAGTATCTTCTGCCAGGGGCTGATTCGGGAAGCCCCTGCCACAGCTCAGTACACACTCATCCGAGACAGGAGTAAAACGGTTTAACAGGTTTATTGCTATGCAGCAGAAATGAGGTGGATTTTGAGAATTAACATACAATACAGGTAACGGTGCTCTATAAAGATCATATACACATCACAACCTAATTCTTCCCCGACCCTGCAAAAATAACATAGCAGGGTTTCCCTTTTCTCGTATTAACTCAGTCCAAACGTTGTGGCCCAGTTGCCGCGGATGTTGGCGCGCAAATTCATAACCGTTGGTTCACTTAGATGAACATTAACGTAAAAGTCGGGGGAGTAGTGTACTCACTGTAACTGGCGCTGGTAGAACCACAAGTCTCAAAAGGGCACTCACTGTGCGTCTCAACCGGTCGTATGTTTCCCTGGACAACAGCTGGGGGCAGCAGGATTCAGGCCTTTATACGGTGGGAGTGCCGGCAGAACACTCCGAATCCTTGATGTCACTTGCTTCAAGGGGTGACAGGGCTGCGCTCTCTCCAGCGGCGCGGGTATATCAGAGGAGACGGCAGCGCTCCGCAGCGTAGAGAGATACAAGTCCACAGCGCTCCGTCTTTCACAGCAACAAGCTGCCACACTTCCTTTCCTCTCTAGTTTTACTTTCACTTTCTCTCCAGCTCCCTCCTATCCTTCCAGGCTGTGTCATCTGACTGAAACAAGGGTCCATGGGAATTGTAGTCCACTGCAGCTCAGGGAAAAAACGATTAATGTCTGTAGGTCCCTGTTTAACAGCAGCTGCAAAGCTCTTCTGAGTGTCTGTAAGTCCCAGTATACCAGTAGCTGCTCTGACAGTTCCATGTGCAGGTGTTACATTCTCCCCCTGGTGAGTCATTGAAAGTGTCCCATCACGACATGAGGACTCACCACCTGAAACATGAATGGGGGTTAAGGCATCCTGACTAACACCAAATTTACATGCACACAAACCACCTCCTGAACACATGGGAGATACCGGGAAATAAGGCCAAACAGAATTTGAATTAGGGTGTATCAACCTGGGGACCTCAGTGGTATGTCCCATTCTATCATAGGTCAACATCATGGGTGGCCTAGTGTCCCGCTTGGGACGAGTGTGTACTGAGGAGCCCCCCTCCTCAGCCCCTGACTCTTGTCTCTCAGGAACGGGCTCCTCCAGGGGGATCTCTTCATTCAATAAATGTCCCTCTTCTGAACTTTCCCCCAATTGTGGGCAGGGTGCACTCGCCTCCTGACAAATGTCCTTTTTCTTTGTTTCTACTTCAGGGGTCTGGTTTTCAGGGTCTACGCCCATGGGGCATGGGTCCTCGGTCCCCCTGTAGCTCCATTGACCGTCAGTTCCCCATTTATCCCCAGACTCGCTGTCACTTCCTCCTGAGGCAACTCCAGTCTGGGGTGGTTTTTTACACCTTCGACTTCTCCTATTGCACGGAAGAGTTGTATGACCTCCTTGAGTTGGCAATGGGGATAAAGGGATGTTTTTCCCACAGGCAACAGATGGTGTCGATGATAGGTTTTAACAGCTCCGCCCCCTTTCTCTGGCCTCACTCTGTAGGCCGGGACACCGGGCAACTTCTCCATCACCACGTAAGGGTCAGGACACCACCGATCAGCAAGCTTGTGCTTCCCAGGAAAGCCCAGAAGTTGGATAAGGACTCTATCTCCAGGCAGTAAAACTTGTTCTCGAACCCTACAGTCGTAGCGAGTCTTATTACACTTCCCTGACCGACCAGAGGCCTGCTCTGCCAATCTGTAAGCTTCTGTCAAATCTTCTTTCAACTGGGACACATATTTTAAGTAGGTCTTCCCATTAGAACGGTCAATGGATGTCCCAAAACTAATATCCACTGGTACTCGGGCTTTTCTTCCAAGCATGAAGAAATAAGGAGAGTATCCAGTTGACTCATTTGTGGTGCAATTGTAGGCATGAACCAACTGGCTCACATGCCTGCTCCAGTGTCCCTTCTTCCTGGGATCTAAAGTGCCTAACATGTTCAGAAGGGTACGATTGAATCTCTCAGGTTGAGGATTCCCTTGGGGGTGATATGGTGTGGTTCTGGATTTCTTGATCCCACAGAGAGCACATAGCTCCTGGATTAGTCTACTTTCGAAATCTCTTCCTTGATCGGTATGGATGCGTGCAGGCAGCCCGTAATGTACGAAGAACTTCTCCCATAATGTTTTTGCCACAGTAATTGCCCTTTGATCTTTAGTGGGGTAGGCCTGGGCATATCGGGTGAAATGGTCAGTGACCACTAACACATTACTGACATTGCTTTCATCAGGCTCGATGGAGAGGAAATCAATGCACACTAGTTCAAGTGGGCCATCACTGGTAATGTTCACAAGGGGGGCCGTTCTCAACGGCAAGGTTTTTCTCAACACACACTGGGAGCAGGATTTGCAGTATTCTTCAATATCCGCTTCCATGCGAGGCCAGTAAAATCGGTCAGCCACAAGACTCGTGGTCTTTTCGATGCCAAGATGTCCATGGTCATCATGCAGGGACTTCATGATCATCTTCCGAAATCGGGTGGGTAACACCAGCTGTCTGCGAACTCCTCCCTTCTGGCCCTTTGCCTCCCGGTATAGTAGTCCATTTCTTACTACTAGCGACTCTAGCTGCCGAGTCAGCAGGACAGACTCCTCTGTTCTTAATGCATTCTTTTCGGGCCTCCAGCCCCTCTTCACCCACCATCGAACTACCCCCACTGACTGATCCTCCTGCTGCGCCGTTCTGACTTGATTACGAGTCAGTTGAGGGAGAGAGACTGGGGTTACATTTGTCACTCGGCAGTACGACAACGGGAGAGCTTCACTGGATGCTCCTAAGAATTTAGCACAGCACTGCATAGGGAGGGCATCAGTTTGATGTCTATGGCACAGAGTATTCACCTCAGGGGCAGGGACCTCTATCCATCCTCCTTCTTCTTCCTCATTTAAGGGTTCACTAGGCAGGCGAGAGAGTGTGTCTGCATCAATGTTACTGATCCCTGGTCGATATTTTAAGCTGAAATCATACAGAGAGAGTGTGGCAAGCCACCGGTACCCCGTGGCATCCAGTTTTGCTGTGGTTCTCACGTAGGTTAATGGATTGTTGTCGGTATGAACCACAAAGTGCACCCCATAGAGGTAGTCATGCAGCGTGTCCACTACAGGCCATTTCAGAGCCAGAAACTCCAGTTTGTGAGCTGGGTAGTTGCGTTCACTGGGAGTCAATCCTCGACTAATGTAGTAAACGGTACGTAGACAGCCATCATGGTCCTGATAGAGAATCTCTCCTAGTCCATCGAGAGAAGCATCTATATGTAACACATATGGTTTACTGGGGTCTGCATAAGCCAACACTGGAGTTTGGGTCAAACATGACTTCAGTTTCTCGAATGCCTCGTCGCAAAAAGGTGTCCATCTTTTCCCAAAAAGTTCATTAACTCAGAAGTAGTCTCTTTCCTGACCTTGAGGGGTGGGCTGTCCCGCCGGAAGGGGGATACCCCTGGGTAAGGGCAGTTAACGGCTTCGCAATCCGAGAGTACTGGGGTACAAATCTTCGGTAGTATCCACAAAATCCTAAAAAGGACCTAAGCTCCCTCAGCTTGGTGGGTTTAGGCCAGTTTACCACAGCCTCCACTTTGGCGGGGTCGGTGGAAATTCCTTCTCTGCTGACTATGTGCCCCACATATTTCACAGTCATCTGGCAAATCCGGCACTTATCAAGGGACAACTTCAACCCAGCCTCCTTCAACCGATCCAGCACCTTGAACAACCGCTGGTTGTGTTCTTCCAGAGTCTTCCCAAAAACAATAAGATCATCTAGATAAACCAAGACCTCACGTAAGTGCATGTCCCCCACTACTTTGTCCATACATCTCTTAAAAGTGGCCGGAGCACCTGCCAGTCCTTGAGGCAGTCTCTGAAACTCGAAGAACTCAATGGGGCAGATAAAAGCGGTCTTCTCTTGATCTTCCTTTGACATGGGTATCTGATAGTAGCTACTCCGGAGATCTAACACAGAAAACCATTGGCTCCCTTGCTGGCAATCTAGAGCTTCATCGATTCGGGGCACAGTGTACTACTCAGGAACCGTACGTTTGTTCAAGGTACGATAATCCACACACATCCGAATGGCTCCATTTTTCTTCCGAGCTATCACGATGGGGGAAGCATAGGGGCTACTAGACTCTATGATGACTCCTGTGTCTAACATACCGCGTAGATGCTGCCTAACATCTTCGATATCCGCCGGGGCCAATCTTCGGGATCTCTCTCGGAAAGGCCTTTGATCTTTCAACCGAATGCGATGCTCTACTCCTTGGGCGAGGCCCATGTCCCATTCGTCTAAAGAGAAAGCCGCCCCCCGCATCATCATGCCGTCGATGACTAGCCTCCTCTCTTCTCCTTTCAGCTCACTTCCTTCAAAACAAGGGTCAAAGCTTTCAGGCTGCAGTTCCCTCTTCTCCTCCTCCGTCTTCACATAGGCTTCCAGACAGACTGGGTGGATGGATAGGGTCTGCGAGTAATTTTCTCCCCCAACTTCACGACACCACTGAGCTAACGTACGGAAGATGTTGGCATTTGTTCCCACTATGACAGGTGTTGGTCTCTCATCTGCCTCTGCCTCCGGGCAGATTAGCGCTATGATGGGTATCTCTTTATCCACTCCAACAACAGTCTTTGGGAATCGTAGTGTCACGGACACGTATCCTCGGTTGGGATAGCTGTGCTCACTCAGTACCCACACCACGAGTCCAGACAGCGGTTTCAGAGGCACATTGGATAAATATCTCTTATACCATCCTTCGAAGATGATGGACACTTGAGATCCGCTATCCAGCAATACTGAACAAGGTTGACCATTGATATATGCGGGGACATGTGGGGCTGGTCCCACTAACCCTTCAGGCAGTGTTTTCGATGAGGCACTATTGGATGGGGAGGTAGAGTAGGTCTTAGTTGCTGATGGGGGCTCAATATGGGGTTCTACTGGCCCCCCTTTCCCGTTTCCCGACTGCCTATGAGGGTGATGGGGAAAGTGTGAAGAGTTCTTTGAGCTCCACCTCTTTGGACACTGACGGGCTATATGGCCTGGACTCCCACAGACAAAGCACCCTTCTGGTTTCCTACTCTCCACTCTACACAGGTCATCATTCTCTCTTCCTGAAGCCAGGGTTTGCTTCTCGGCTACCTATGCAGCACTTTGTAGCCGCTGTATTGTCTTGGCCTGAGCACTTAACAATTGTGTAATCTGCTCCCCCTCTTTCTCGATGACTTTCAACAGTTCCATCTCTCGGCAGTCGGCTGCTGGCTTCAGGGCAACAGTAGTCACCCGAGGGGATGTCTTCTCTCTTGCGGCCAAAATAACCTCCTCCTTGCGAACTTCCTTAAGCAACTCATGAAAAGAACCAGGAATCTTCTCTTTATCACAAGACCTCATCCGCTGGGCAATTGGATCATGCGTGAGAGCTCCTCTGAGCACTTGGTCCAGACGACACTGATCAACTTCTTTAGGGCTGACTCCACCTTTAGATACTATTCTATGAACCAGCTTATCTAGTCGGTATAGATAGTTGGACATCTTCTCATCTGGCAGTTGGTAGGTGGTACAGAGTTTATAGAGTAGATCAGTAGCATCTTCAGAGGATCCAAAAGCATCTTCTAAAGCACTCATATAATCTTGATAAGTTGCTAGTGGCTTGCTCCGCCAAGCAGCCTGCACCACTTCCATAGCAGTACCCTTCAAACTTTATACTATTCTCTGCTTCTTTACGGCATCAGTGCACTGCCACTCTTCTAAGCACAGTAAAGTGACATCCCTCCAAGTATCATATCCTTCTTCTCCAGCAGGGTTGGGGAGGGCACTCGAGAAAGTTCTTAGACGACGGTAGTTCCCTTCTGGCTGCATCTTTGCAAACTGACTGACTAACTTTTCCATAGCTGTCATAAGCACATCAGCAGGGGCCGCTGTCTCTTCAGGACTGGCTCTAAGTGGAGTAAATGGCGGACATATACTAGTCTTCCAAGGCTGAGTGGTTGATTCCTGTTGCCGGGTCTCAACTTCGGACTCAGTAGGCCACGTGATCTTCCATTGTCGACCATACTCTGGGGACACGGCTATCATGGATGGGAAGTATTCTTTCCTCAAGATCTGCCCGGTTGAGATGAGGGCTAGGGGGCAAGTTCAGTGAGTCGGTTAACTATTTTCAGTATCTCTTCATCAGATGCATCACAGAGCTCACCACTCACTGCAAAGCTTTGTTTAGCTGTAACATCCATCTCTTCACACCACAAATACACTTCTTGCTCTGTTAAAGTCTCCATAGTAAATACTCCTGTGTTAGTTCTGAATCTCAGCAGTGCCTCCACTGTAACACCCCTTTTGGGCTACCACGGTACGCTGGGTCTCACCTTTCTAGGGCGCAGTGCCTCCACCCGAATCTTGATTGGAGCTCTCACTGGGACTGCAGAAGGACTGGTATCTTCTGCCAGGGGCTGATTCGGGAAGCCCCTGCCACAGCTCAGTACACACTCATCCGAGACAGGAGTAAAACGGTTTAACAGGTTTATTGCTATGCAGCAGAAATGAGGTGGATTTTGAGAATTAACATACAATACAGGTAACGGTGCTCTATAAAGATCATATACACATCACAACCTAATTCTTCCCCGACCCTGCAACTATAACGTAGCAGGGTTTCCCTTTTCTCGTATTAACTTAGTCCAAACGTTGGGGCCCAGTTGCCGCGGATGTTGGCGCGCAAATTCATAACCGTTGGTGCACTTAGATGAACATTAACGTAAAAGTCGGGGGAGTAGTGTACTCACTGTAACTGGCGCTGGTAGAACCACAAGTCTCAAAAGGACACTCACTGTGCGTCTCAACCGGTCGTATGTTTCCCTGGACACCAGCTGGGGGCGGCAGGATTCAGGCCTTTATACGGTGGGAGTGCCGGCAGAACACTCCGAATCCTTGATGTCACTTGCTTCAAGGGGTGACAGGGCTGCGCTCTCTCCAGCGGCGCGGGTATATCAGAGGGGACGGCAGCGCTCCGCAGCGTAGAGAGATACAAGTCCACAGCGCTCCGTCTTTCACAACAACAAGCTGCCACACTTCCTTTCCTCTCTAGTTTTACTTTCACTTTCTCTCCAGCTCCCTCCTATCCTTCCAGGCTGTGTCATCTGACTGAAACAAGGGTCCATGGGAATTGTAGTCCACTGCAGCTCAGGGAAAAAACGATTAATGTCTGTAGGTCCCTGTTTAACAGCAGCTGCAAAGCTCTTCTTAGTGTCTGTAAGTCCCAGTATACCAGTAGCTGCTCTGACAGTTCCATGTGCAGGTGTTACACTTAAATAAAAATTTAAGCAAAAAATATGGTCATGATGCACTGTTAAGGGGGAGGCGGCCTGCTGCTAACACTGTTACAGGGGTAATGACCCCCAATTCTTTTAATATCCCCCATCCTGGTATATATGGCCCCCTCATCTTGTTATACATGGCCCTCATCCCCATCCTGATATGCATGGCACCACTCATCCCCATCCTGGTATGCATGGCACCCTAATCTCCCATCTTGGAATGCATGGAACCCCACTCCCCCATCCTGGTATGCATGGCACCCAATGATCCCCATCCTGGTATGCAAGGCACCCCTCATCCTGGTATACATGGCACCCCTCATCCTGGTATGCATAGCACCCCTCATCCTGGTATGCATGGCACCCCTCATCCTAGTATGCATGGCACTCCTCATCCCTCTTCCTGGTATGTATGGCACCCTTCATCTCTCATCCTGGAATGTATGGCATTCCTCATCCCTCTTCCTTGTATGTATGGCACCCCCCATCCCTCATCCTGGTATGTATGTCCCCCCATCCCTCTTCCTGGTATGCATGGCACCACTCATCGCTCTTCCTGGTGTGCATAGCACCCCTCATCCAAGTATTCATAACATCCCTCATCCTGGTATACATGGCCCCCCTCATCCCTCCTCCTGGTATGTATGGCACCCTTCATCCCTCATCCTGGTATGTATGTCCCCCCATCCCTCTTCCTGGAATGCATGGCACCACTCATCCCTCTTCCTGGTATGCTTGGCACCCCTCCATCCTGGTATGCTTGGCACCCCCTAATCCCCATCACGCTGCACACAAAAAATAAGCAATTATACTCACCTCCTCTCTGCTCCAGCGCTGCGTCCCACTATGCTGCCGACACTGATCTCACTGTGTGAGCCGCGGATTATGGCATCACTGCCATGGGCCTTCACACTGTGAGATGCTGTGCCGGAATAATCACTGCTCCTCACGACGGGACTGTGTGCGTGGGGAGCAGTGACCATTCACTCTCCTTAATAACACGCACACTCTACCCACAGAACGGCTCCTGCTGCGGCCGGCGGTCACGTATGCACGCTATTAAAGAGCATGAATGTTTACTAAAACCCATGGGAGTGGGTTGTAGTGAATATTCATGGTTTTTAATAGTGGGCACACGTGACCGTTGAGCACAGCAGGAGCCGCGCTGCTGGTACAGTGTGCGGGCTATTAAGGAAAATGAATATTCACTGCTCTCCACGCCCATGGGTGTGGGGAGCAGTGAATATTCATTTTCTTTAGTAGTGGGCACAGTGTAGGCTGCAGAAGGTGGCTGCTGTCTCCTGTGCCCTGCTCATCCCCCGATGCCGTTCCCCCCACATCCCCCACCACCCATAACCATAGTATACATATATATTCGGACTGACCCCCCACTTTTCTACAAAATTTTGGAGGAAAAAAGTGCGTCTTATAGTCCGAAAAATACGGTATCTGACGGATTAGACATTCTACGACTAAGGGCTTCGGCCAGAAATGCGTCAGAATGTTTACTGCTTTTTTATTGTATGGATATCCATTTTTTTAAAGACATGAAATAAAGATTGCTAAATTTTATCAGCCGCTAGGATTTAATTTTTTTATCCAGTTCCTTTTTGCTTTATTCCGGTGGTCAACGTATTGGAATCAGGATGCAAACATTTGGAGCAACTAAACTACAATACACACAATGAAGCTTTCTTCCCCTTTTTTCTTACTTGGTATCTGACGGATTAGACTAGCTTTTGGACTCCCAGGTGATGCTGAGGAAGGCAAATACTCTTGAATAACAGACAAACTAATTGATTTGTAGTTTTTTTAAGGCAGTATATTGGCATACATATGGATGCTAGTAGGCAATACTTCCTTTTTTATCTTTATTTTAAACTAGAATTTAGAACATTAAACTTACAAATATTAATATACATGGGTGTCGATTAAGACATACCTAAAGTACATAAGGAGACAATTATTAAGACCGATTAATTTAATCAAAGGCACACTGGTGTATGATTTGCTTGAATTATACAGAGGCACACACCTCTGATTAAATTCAGCATATCGTATACTATGTGTGCACCAGAAATATAAATCTACACTAGCCTTGGGCTGTCACAGATTTGCACTATAGTTTATGTCATTTTCTGGTGTAAACTATACTAAAGACATGACGTGGGTCAGAGATAAAGTAAAAAGTCACAAAATATATTGTACAAATGGTGTGCGACATAATTTGTGAGGTTTTTTATGCTAGTTTCTGGCGGAATGGCATTCATAAATGTCACTCGCAATGTCCAACAGGCTGTGCAAGGTAAATTTCAGGTACAATGGTTGTTTGTATGAAAAGGAAATCCCTTGTGATTGCACCAACAGGGATCATATTCACTGTGAGAAGTCCAAATCTGTGTTTTCTCTGCTGTTGTCAGATAGTGTCCTGTCATTAATTGGGTCCGATGTTTTAAAAATGTTTCCCGTTAATGTGCTTTTTTTTAAACTTTTTGCTAGTTTTACTTTTCTTACGCTAAAATTTAAAAAAGACTATATTGGATGGGGAAGAAGAAAATAGAAAAATTTGTTGAATATTAAAAGAGTTAGTGTTAGTTGGAATTAAGGATGATCTGATATTTGTGTCAATGTTACTTGCCATTTACCTTGAGAAAGGCACCACTCCGGTGCCGAAATGCGTTGGGACAATAAATAATTATTTTGGAAAACAAAAGGATTCTCATTTACCACAGCATAGCCTTCAACATGATATCTGTCTTCCTCTACTATTAATCATCTGGAAGAAGTTTTTCTCCTCCAGCCACGAGGCCGCAGCAGCAGATCCATGAGTCTACAGGTGTTGTGCCTTCACACAACACTGTCAAGTGAGTGCATAGTCCTGCCTTTCACTAACTTACCAGGCCATACTGCTCTATCTGTGTGCGCTTTTGTCCCCCAAACAGTTTTTCAATGTAATAAGGTCATGGTGGTATTCATTGCTCTCCAAAAATTCAGATCAACCAAGTGCTGATTGGCCAGAAAAGTGTCAACATTGGTGACTGTCCTTGAGATGATATTTCTTATAGCTGCTTACACTTATGAATGCCAGGCTCAACTCATCTCCTGGCAGGAGGGATAAAACCACTTAGTGGAAGTCTTTCTAGCTGAGAGGTCCTGCAGGGATAAAGCTTTATGCATACACTCGTTCTAGCCTCCATTCAGAACAGTTAAGACATTATATCACCGTTACGCATCTACAACTAACAGTAAATGACATGTCACAGCAACGATTGGCTCAGCCTGCTTATTGTAAAATGTAATTATGGGTTTATATAAACAAATGCAGAATATCATACTTGAATTACACCATGGAATTAAATGAAATCTGTTCTCCACTTATCATTCATCCATAAATATCTCTAGAGCTGGTTACAAAGGTGCTTTCAGGACACTAAAAATGGCATCCTCCGCTCTCTATTTATTTAGTGTTGTGCAACATATTATAGATGCATGTGTGGCACCCCAGGGGTCTGGTTTCCACAGTAATGCAATGTTATGTCTGAGAGCAGGTGGGAGGTCTCTTGGTCAGGAATCCTATGCATGCCACACCTCCTGCCCAGTCCTGGGAGGGGAAGGACTTCCCCTATATAAACCTGGGGCTGAGGCAGGGTTAGAGAGTAGAGAGGGAGAGTTCAGCCAGGAGGGCTGACAGGGAGCTGTGGCTCCGGCTGGGCCCAGCTCCTGGGCCATGCCAGAAGTAGAGACAGAGAAGAGAAGCAGCTATGGGAAGAAACAACAGGAGCTCTGTGGGAGCAGTGTTACAAGGAGTCAGGGGCTGGCAGCTGCAGAGCTCGCCCTGACTGAGAAGATTTCTTACCGGACCCAGAGTCCGAGGCTGTGGGGACTAACTCCTACCCAGCAGCAGAATCCGTCAGGCAGGGGATTTCAGGTCCTCTGGCCAAGAAACCCGAAGGCACGGTCACACGCATGGGACCAGCACCGCCGTCGTGAAGCGGAAGCTACTAGAAGGCCCCGAGTCACCGGCCATACGGGTGAGCACCACACGGTACACTCAGGGACATGGGCTACTTATACCCGCCTCTAGCAAGGTAGCCAGAAGAGTATCGTTAGTTTGGGAGGCCTACAACTCCGCCTGGCCAGGGGAGATCCCATCTGCTCAAGGATTGACCAGGCCCCAATCGCTAGCCAGTACTCCGGGAGGGTCTATCGTTGTCACCAGTAAAGACCCTGAACTACACCGTACCGTCTCAGAGTGGTTCCTGCTACCCCCATCATCCACGTCGGCTGCCCTGAGGCCATACCCCTCCCGTTGGGGGTTATACCATCCACGCTGTACCATCCTTCCACCGGCCTCAGCGGTCTGTCCTGCAGCGGCAGCTCCATAGCTGCATTCAACGGGTGGCGTAGTTGTCCATCATCTACCGCTGATACAGCGCCACTTAGTCTGACTCCCTGGGCACGGACCGGATCACCGCCACGAGACTACAACCCTCAAGAGATCATGCTCCGGGTAAGCTCCCGCGTGCGCAACGCAGCGCGACACAGGCCCAGGGGCGCGTCACATGCCATCCCGCTCTAAATAAACAGTCAAGATAGAACAATATTATATGTCGCTTTCATAGATAAGTTTGCTGATACAAGAATGTTATTGCATATTAGGCAAACCTCAAATGAAAACACGTTTACTCTCCAAACTGACAATCGCAATTTTATTCTACTGTAATTGCAGAGTGCATATTCCATTAAAAACACTGGTTGTGTACTTGTTTATTCAAGGACATATTCTCATCCCTGCAATGTACTGAACAGACCACTTCCTAGTTAAAATATGTAATTGTAAGGGGATGGAATTTAGTTAAGGGGATTTCTTACTGAAATCAGTTAAACACTGTTCCCAAAGGGCCGGCTAGCTTTCCTGCAGTCCATAATTACTAATCTACCAATTTAGTAATTAGAGATCAAATCTTTTGAAATTCAAATAAAAAAGGTTTGCAAACTTTAAAAAAAATCGATTTGGGGCAAAAAAAAAAAATTGTTGCAAATCGCAGATACTCAAATTCCCTTAAAACATGTGAATAACACTCTGAGGTTTTCTACTACTGTAACAAACACAGCCTTATTGATGCCAAAGTGACCTGACCATAGAAGCGGATGGTAACCTGGTAGTAACCAACAGTCCATTTAATAACACAGTGCATTGACAGACTTTTCATATGCCTTTTAAAGTTAGCAAAATGCATCTCTCTTAGCCATATGTGATCAAACAGACCATTCTTTGCAGAATACTGACTCAAACTGACGGTGTCATTGTCAGAGGTAACATCTTGCTGTGACTGAGATGAGTGATAACGACCTCCACTTCCTTTCAACTAATTTGATTGTTGTGACTTGTTTGGTAACACTATTGCCTGGATGGCTGGAGCCAGTGGTGGTGGCAAGGTTTATGTTGCAGCAGGCAACTCCCACAGGCTTATCCTAGATATATATATATTTTTTATTTTACATTACCTTACTTCTTCTTTTACCATACATTTTGTACAACACTATAATTTTGACAATCCTTTTAACCCTAATTAATCAATTATTGCCAGGACATAACAAGAAACGCTAGTTAGATAGGTACATATACAGAAAGCAAAATGTGGCAGGATGCCACAGTATAGGTATCAAATTGGACTAGTAAAACAGATGTACAAAAAAACAGACATGCAGAGTTAAAGGTCTATATTTTTTTCTATTAATTTAAAAAAAATTCAATCACCTTCCCAAAAATGACAAAATAAGAAATACTGAGTAGGTACATGGCCAAAAGGCAGTACCTGTAAGAGGGGCCTGTATTAGTGTGGTGTGTACGGATGTAAAATTTGACTTGAAACAGATATGCAAAAAAAAAAAATTGTTTATGACACAAACACTTGAGTTAAATAGTTCCGGTTGAACATTTGGATTTTAGGGAATTTTCTGTTGTATTTTTGAAAAACAATTATTCCCCCTTTACAAAAATGATTGCACAAGAAATGTAGAAATGCAGTACAAGTGCTTGTGACAAGCAAGCACACTGTTTAATACTGATTTAAGAATTCAGCAGTTTTTTTTCTGTAAAAACTACTGTGCTGTTTTGCTTCTGCTTTTTTAGTGCACTAGGAATGAAGAAAAATGTGAAAGTGTAATACAAATGCTGTGAGAAATATACCAACTACACTACAGCATCGTTCAATCAGACTGGGTCTAGCAAATCTGTTGCTAGCACCACTCGTGCCCCTGCACTCCTTTTGATGCTGCAGATGCAAAAATACCTCTGCTTGCAACATCATAGAGGGCACAGTTTGGGCCAGTGGCGCAACCTTGCTGGAAGTCCAAACTGTCAATCAACAGTGCATTGCCCCCCAACAAGTCAGAACCTGGGAGACAGTTGCAGCTTCAGCTCACAATCAGCATTCCTTCATTCATTTTCAGACCTCCTGATAATTACTTGCAACCTTCTCCAATTTCAGACTTTTCTGATGAAGACGTAACCCTCCAAGTAAAACATACTTCATTAGCCTTCATTAGGTCTCATGTATTAGCACACTTTCAATTGTGTTCTGATTTCACTTACAGCCTGATAGGGACTTCATGGTGACACAAATGTGGAGGAACATGGGATCCACCTTCCCCCTGCAGAGTTTGCCATGGGTTCTCTACTTTATACACTGATACGCAGCTTGTGTTAGCAAACTCTCTTGCAAATTGTCCTGTGTTCTTTCCTTTATATCTATACTCTGACACAGTACAGCCAGTGTGATCTGCACTACTGGAAGACCTAGATGCTTTCCTCCCTTTCCACACCTAAATCTGTCCCAAACAACATCCTGCTCTGCTCTTTTGGTAGATCTTAGGCAATGTGCACATGCTGAGTATTTGGTCAGTATTTTATATCAGCATTTGCAAGCCAAAACCCGAAGTGGGAAAAAATACAGAAGTGGTGACGTGTTTCTCTTAGGGTATATGCACACGGTCTGGATTTGCTGCGGGTTTGACGCTAAGGACTTATGCAGCGTCAAACCCACAGCGGCAAGATGTTACAGCATAGTGGATGGGATTTCTAGAAATCCCATGCCCACTATGCATATCTGTGCACCTGCGGATCACCCATGGAAACTGACATGCGGCGCGTCTTTCCAGACTGCAGTATGCCAATTTCTCCGGAGGGTCCGCATGCAGGCTTTCCATATAGACCTAACCTCTATGAGGAAAGTCTGCATGTGAAAAAAAAAATGGCGCTTCTCATTTGCATAAAATGAGCGGAAGCCGCCAGCAGCTCTTTCACAGCGTCAATCCCGCAGGCCCGGACGCATCGTGGGCATATACCCTTACATTTTAACTCTGATTTTCCACTCCTGGTTTTGGATTACAAATACTGCGGTAAAAAATTCACCAAATACTTAGCGTGTACATAAGGCCTTAGACAGAAAGAAAGGAAAGGAAACACTGGTTTTACAGCATTTTTTTTTTACTGAAGACTAAGTTTTGCATTTAGGAAACAAATGAACAATTTAAAAGAAATTAGTACAACAGCATCTCTAGCCTTTTACGAGATAATTATCAGGTAGTGCAAATCACCAATATGCTATTTCATTTGCATTATGAGATTGCCATTGAAAGGAATTATCCTTGGTATTGACTTCAGCTCTTGAAGTTAAACAGTGCAATGTCTTCAATGCAGCCTGTAAAATTTGTTACTACAGTGGGTATGGAAAGTATTCAGACCCCCTTAAATTTTGCACTCTGTTTCAGTGCAGCCATTTGGTAAATTCTAAAAAGTTCATTTTTTTTCTCATTAAAGTACATTCTGCACTCCATCTTGACTGAAAAAACAGAAATGTAGAAATTTTTGCAAATTTATTAAAAAAGAAAAACTGAAATATCACATGATCATAAGTATTCAGACCCTTTGCTCAGACACTCATATTTAAGTCACATGCTGTCCATTTCCTTGTGATCCTCCTTGAGATGGTTCTACTCCTTCATTGGAGTCCAGCTGTGTTTAATTAAACTGATAGGACTTGATTTGGACACCTGTCTATATAAGACCTCACAGCTCACAGTGCATGTCAGACCAAATGAGAATCATGAGCTCAAAGGAACTGCCCAAGGAGCTCAGAGACAGAATTGTGGCAAGGCACAGATCTGGCCAAGGTTATAAAAGAATTTCGGCATTACTCAAGGTTCCTAAGAGCACAGTGGCCTCCATAATCCTTAAATGGAAGACGTTTGGGACCACCAGAAGTCTTCCTAGACCTGGCCGTCCAGCCAAACTGAGCAATTGTGGGAGAAGAGCCTTGGTGAGAGAGGTAAAGAAGAACCCCAAGATCACTGTGGCTGAGCTCCAGAGATGCAGTAGGGAGATGGGAGAAAGTTCCACAAAGTCAATTATCACTGCAGCCCTCCATCAGTCGAGCCTTTATGGCAGAGTGGCTTGACGGAAGCCTCTCCTCAGTGCAAGACATATGAAAACCCGCATAGAGTTTGCTCAAAACCACATGAAGACTCCAAGACTATGAGAAATAAGATTCTCTGGTCTGATGAGATCAAGATAGAACTTTTTGGTGATAATTCTAAGCGGTATGTGTGGAGAAAACCAGGCACTGCTCATCACCTGCCCAATACAATCCCAACAGTGAAACATGGTGGTGACAGCATCATGCTATGGTGGTATTTTTCAGCTGCAGGGACAGGACGACTGGTTGCAATTGAAGGAAACATGAATGTGGCCAAGTACAGAGATATTCTGGATGAAAACCTCTTCCAGAGTGCTCTGGACCTCAGACTTGGCCAAAGGTTCACCTTCCAACAAGACAATGACCCTAAGCACACAGCTAAAATAACAAAGGAGTGGCTTCAGAACAACCCTGTGGCCATTCTTGACTGGCCCAGCCAGAGCCCTGACCTAAACCCAATTGAGCATCTCTGGAGAGACCTGAAAATGGCGGTCCACCAGCTTTCACCATCCAACCTGACGGAACTGGAGAGGATCTGCAAGGAAGATTGGCAGAGGATCCCCAAAACATGGCTGTAGTAGCTCAAAAGGGTGCTTCTACTCAATACTGAGCAAAGGGTCTGAATACTTATGATCATGTGATATTTCAGTTTTTCTTTTTTAAGAAATTTGCAAAAATTTCTACATTTCTGTTTTTTTTCAGTCAAGATGGGGTGCAGAGTGTACTTTAATGAGAAAAAAAATGAACTTTTTAGAATTTACCAAATGGCTGCAATGAAACAAAGAGTGAAAAATTTAAAGGGGTCTGAATACTTTCTGTACCCACTGTATGTATCGGCCGGGGTCAGACACCTGGCACCCCCGCCGATAAGCTGTTATCGGCCAGAAATACTTACTTGTGGAGCTGGCTGTCTACTTGTAGTGGCTGGTTCTTGTTACTGCACATCCGCCTCCTATTCAGTTCAATAGCAAATGGAAGTCTAGTATCCTGCGGCGGCCACTACAAGTAGACAGAGCAGCTCTGCAAGTAAGTACTTCCGGCCACCGCCACCAGCACCAATAGTGGCTGGTCGGCGGGGGTGCCGGACCCCGGCCGATCAGACATTGATGACCTATCCTGAGGATACGCCATTAATGTAAAAGTAGTGGACAGCCTCTTTAATGTTCTATAGGTAAAGGCTATAGTTGCTCCAAGGTCCTGAAACAGATCATTAAAAAACAGGCTTTGACTAAATGCAGATAGTATAAAACATTGCTAGATTTCTGTCAGAAACTTTGCAAGAAAAAAATCATTTATGATTGTTATTGAAGCAAAGTGTGACATCCTCTGAATATTTAACACATCATGTGTTTTTGCAGATTTTGATCTCTGGTTGTTCATCTTGTTGGGTTGGAGCTCGATTCTGAGGTCAAAGAAAGGACTGACTTCATTCTAGTCACTTCCAGGCCAGTAAGTATTAAACAGGCGGCAACATGAGTTTCACATTAAGAATGGGAGGGAATTCTTCACCGGCTCTCATACCCATTCTGTCCCTGGAGATATAGCTTCAGGGAAAAAAATTAAAGCAGCTGCTACTCGTCAAGGAATTGTTATATGTATTGGACTTTTGGATTATTCTAGTAAATGTGAAAATATCCCCATATAACCTACAGGCTATTCCGCTCTACTTACCAACTTTCTATATACTAAGGGTATAATAGGAGTTGTGAAATCACTAAAGAGAATATTGCATTAACCCCTTAACGGCCGCCGTAACGCATTTTTACAGCTGTCATTAAGGGTACATATTCCACAGCGCCGTTAAAATACGTTGCTGTGGAATAAGGGAATAGCGCCACCTGGCGGCGGCGATTCCTGCGGGTGTCAGCTATGTGTGACAGCTGACACCGTGGAGTATCGGCCCCGGCCAGTCTTGATGCCGATGGGGGCCAATTAACTCATAAATACCTCCTCTGTCAATCGTGACAGTGGTATTTAAGTGCTTACCAGGGGTCGCAAGACCCCCTTAGTAGGCATCGGTTACCATGGTACCCTGAGATCATGTGAATGTGGCGCCCCTGAGGGTTCGACCGCCACAGGGATGCTGCACTTCTCTAATGGAGTGTAGTGATCCTCTGATGTAAGGACAGTGTGATGGTCAGGACCCCACCTCCACATCCAACACCACACTTCTCCCACCAGAGGGGGCTAGAATGCACTAGGTGCTGCCCCTCCTGATAATCGGGAGACTGGGAACCAAGAGATAGGGGAACCAATTAGTGTGTGAGGGTGGAGGACTCACATTTTAGTGACACTTTAAATTTCATATTTAATAAAAAAAACATTTTGGTTTTCGTTCTCTTAGAGTGTAGCTCCACCGCAAATGGATCCCAGGGAGGATGCAGACGGAGCGGTATACGCCACCTGTCCTCGCCGACCTGATCTATTCAGAGGGATTCCGGCTGCAAGAGGGGTACCGGCCCCCGACACCCGACCTTGCCACTCCACGTCCTGGTCAGGAAAGCCCGGTAGGCCCTGAGGATCCCACCGGGTATCGGAAGGAGCGGAGCTGCCACCCGTACCCTTTTTCCGAGTGAAGTTCAGCGGGAGACCTGGCCTATCTACACACACACAGACAGAAAAGGACCCGGTCTGAAGTCTAGGAACACTCTGGTGTAGGGTCCTGATTGAATACTGGACTTACTCGGAGGTTGTCGGACCCCCCGGTCTCTGGTGACCGCAGAACTCCGCGAGGAGCAGGGAGACGCCATCCTAATGCCATCTCCATCGTGAGTAAAAACCCTGGAAGTTAACCCCTATGGCCTCTGGACTCTTTATTCTGCATTACACCGCGCTACGCAGCACCAGACCTCCTAGACTACTACCCCTGTCATCCTGTCCCTCTGCCCTGAGGCCCTGCTCCGCCTGTGGGGAGTAGTAACAACGACGGCTGCCATAACACCATGCCTCGGCGGACTGCAGCAGCGCTGGTGGCCTTCACCAGGTGCAACAGGTGGCGTAGTCGAGAACAGACACTCAACCCGGATAAGCCCATACCATCCTTTTTAGTGCGACGGCCCTGGGCACGGAGCGGGTCCGGGCCACGGCTGCACCCCATCGACAACAACAGGACCCGGCTCCGAGTCCCCATCTCCCAGGGTAGGGCTTTCGAGCGTCTCACATGAAGATCCCAGGGTACGGTGGCCTGTGAGATCCAGCAATAAGATAAGTGAGATCCAGACATGACTCACTGACAGGTCTCATACATTGCAGTACAGGGGTACTGCAGTGTATGAGATCAGCAATAAAAGTGACAATCACATATGTCCCACAGTGGGACTTAGTGAAAAAGTAAAAAAAAGTTAAATAAAATATGTAAAAAAGTAAAAAAAAAACAGAAAAAGTGCACACAAATCACTAAAATCTTTTTCGCTGCTCAAAACTCAGCGCTTGTGATAAAACAAAAATAAACAAAAAAAGTACACATAATTGGTATCTCCATGTCCAGAACGACCTGCTCTATAAAACTTAATTGCAAAAAGAACTTCGGCACTCCATACATGAAAATATAAGAAATATTGTATCTGGACTAATGTCACTTTGAAAAATGAAGGTTTTTTGCGCATAATTTGGCCAATTTATGTGTGCCCATCAACCACGACAAGGTCACCTTCGTATGATGGGAAACTACGCTACACTACCACTGGATATGCCACTCTTGGGCTGTAAGCCTGTATGGACAATATGTCTCTGCTTGGGCTTTTAACCTACAATGTATGGGCTGGTAGAGCTAGTTAAAACCACCTGTGACTGAATGGGAGGGACACATGGTCAGAAAAAAGGCTGTCAAACTTCTAATAGTGTGAACACGTACCTGCTGCAATGCTCCAGGAGCGGGATCCCAAAAATGATTAATAGAAAAAAGAGAGGGGTCGCTCACTGGTCTATTCGGGTGCTCTGAAGAAAAAAGTAATCTCAATTGCAAAAAGAACTTCGGCACTCCATACATGAAAATATAAGAAATATTGTATCTGGACTAATGTCACTTTGAAAAATGAAGGTTTTTTGCGCATAATTTGGCCAATTTATGTGTGCCCATCAACCACGACAAGGTCACCTTCGTATGATGGGAAACTACGCTACACTACCACTGGATATGCCACTCTTGGGCTGTAAGCCTGTATGGACAATATGTCTCTGCTTGGGCTTTTAACCTACAATGTATGGGCTGGTAGAGCTAGTTAAAACCAGCCCATACAAAGTGACATTAGTCCAGATACAATATTTCTTATATTTTCATGTATGGAGTGCCGAAGTTCTTTTTGCAATTGAGATTACTTTTTTCTTCAGAGCACCCGAATAGACCAGTGAGCGACCCCTCTCTTTTTTCTATTAATCATTTTTGGGATCCCGCTCCTGGAGCATTGCAGCAGGTACGTGTTCACACTATTAGAAGTTTGACAGCCTTTTTTCTGACCATGTGTCCCTCCCATTCAGTCACAGGTGGTTTTAACTAGCTCTACCAGCCCATACATTGTAGGTTAAAAGCCCAAGCAGAGACATATTGTCCATACAGGCTTACAGCCCAAGAGTGGCATATCCAGTGGTAGTGTAGCATAGTTTCCCATCATATGAAGGTGACCTTGTCATGGTTGATGGGCACACATAAATTGGCCAAATTATGCGCAAAAAACCTTCATTTTTCAAAGTGACATTAGTCCAGATACAATATTTCTTATATTTTCATGTATGGAGTGCCGAAGTTCTTTTTGCAATTGAGATTACTTTTTTCTTCAGAGCACCCGAATAGACCAGTGAGCGACCCCTCTCTTTTTTCTATTAATCATTTTTGGGATCCCGCTCCTGGAGCATTGCAGCAGGTACGTGTTCACACTATTAGAAGTTTGACAGCCTTTTTTCTGACCATGTGTCCCTCCCATTCAGTCACAGGTGGTTTTAACTAGCTCTACCAGCCCATACATTGTAGGTTAAAAGCCCAAGCAGAGACATATTGTCCATACAGGCTTACAGCCCAAGAGTGGCATATCCAGTGGTAGTGTAGCGTAGTTTCCCATCATACGAAGGTGACCTTGTCGTGGTTGATGGGCACACATAAATTGGCCAAATTATGCGCAAAAAACCTTCATTTTTCAAAGTGACATTAGTCCAGATACAATATTTCTTATATTTTCATGTATGGAGTGCCGAAGTTCTTTTTGCAATTGAGATTACTTTTTTCTTCAGAGCACCCGAATAGACCAGTGAGCGACCCCTCTCTTTTTTCTATTAATCATTTTTGGGATCCCGCTCCTGGAGCATTGCAGCAGGTACGTGTTCACACTATTAGAAGTTTGACAGCCTTTTTTCTGACCATATGTCCCTCCCATTCAGTCACAGGTGGTTTTAACTAGCTCTACCAGCCCATACATTGTAGGTTAAAAGCCCAAGCAGAGACATATTGTCCATACAGGCTTACAGCCCAAGAGTGGCATATCCAGTGGTAGTGTAGCGTAGTTTCCCATCATACGAAGGTGACCTTGTCATGGTTGATGGGCACACATAAATTGGCCAAATTATGCGCAAAAAACCTTCATTTTTCAAAGTGACATTAGTCCAGATACAATATTTCTTATATTTTCATGTATGGAGTGCCGAAGTTCTTTTTGCAATTGAGATTACTTTTTTCTTCAGAGCACCCGAATAGACCAGTGAGCGACCCCTCTCTTTTTTCTACTGCTCTATAAAACTGTCACGTTATTTAGCCCGTTTGGCGAACGTTGTAAAAAAAAAAAAAAAAACACGCTAAAAATGAAGCTTTTTCATCATACTGATTCACAAAACAGTGAATAAAAAGCGATCAAAAAGTCGTATGTAAAAAAAAAATTATGCAAATAAAAAAACCATACCGTCCCACCCTAATATGGCTCATTCGGCAAAAAAATAAAAAAAATTACAGCTCTCAGAATGTGACGATGCAAAATCAAATTATTTTTGTGAAATAGTAAAATACTGTTTTTAGTGTGTAAAAATAGCAAAGCATAAAAAAATATAAATCTGGTATCGCTGTAATCGTACCGACCCGACGGACAAATCGGTCTTCTCACTTTTACCTCACGGCGAACAGAGCAAAAAGTAAAACAATGACTGAATTGTTGTTTTTTGTTCATTCTGTGTCTGAAAAATCTGAATAAAAATTGAACAAAAATTACTATGTGCCTGAAAAATGGTACCAAAAAAATTTGCAACTCGTCCCGCAAAAAATAAGCCAGCATCCAGCTCTATTCGCCAAAAAATAAAAAAGTTACAGCTCTCAGAATATGGCAACGAAAATAACTACATTTTATTAAAAAAAAGCATTTTTACTGTGTGATAGCAACAAAACCTAGAAGAACTATTCTGGTACTGCTGTCTATTTCTTCATTCTGCCTCCAAAAAAATCGGAATAAGGCTTGGCTCACGTTTATCCTGCGCTCTCCGTTGAGCACTTATGTTGGAGTTTCCATGTAAATTCACCAAAACCGCAATTCAGACAAAAAACCCAGATGGAGCCACTCACTTATGAGGCTGGTGGAGTCCCTCTGGACTGGTCTGGCGGTGTCCCATCATTTTAGCCTTTTTTTTAGAAAATAAGTGTGGACAACCACAGATCTGTGCTCCCCTAAAAAGATGGAGACCACCGGAGCAGACATCAAACGGGCTCCAAAGTGTCTCCATCTGCCTCTTTGTGGTGGGTGGTTCCGTTGGGGGTTTTGCTTTGTCTGAATCGCATTTTTGTGGGATTTACACGGAAACCCCATCGTAAGTGCTCAGCATAGACTGGCGATCCAGTCTTATTCTTGAAGCTATCAAAAATTATGTACCCCAAAATGTAATCAATTAAACTCCTAATTTATCCCACACAAAACCAGCCCCCTCTCAGGTCCGTTATCTGACATTGGGACTATAGGGGATTTCCACGTTACTGGTAGAACAAAGACTGTGGAAAAGCAACATGGCTCCCGTCTAGTGTTGAGCGAGTATGTTCTGTTCCGAGTATGCTCGGGCCGAGCTCCGAGTATTTACAGCTGCTCGGTGATATGTTTAAATCGCTCCCGTGTGCATGATTTGTAACTGTTTGACAGCTTTATTACATGAGAGGAATGTGTAAGAAATAGACATTCCTCACATGTATTAAAACTGTCAAACAGTCGCAAATCATGCACATGGAAGCGATTCAAACATATCACGAGCAGCTGTAAATACTCGGAGCTCGGCCAGAGCATACTCGGCGAAAGGGTTAACAGAACATACTCGCTCAACACTACTCCCGTCCCCTCAAATAAAATAAAGTGAATTCTGCGCTCATAAATCCAAATGCCCCCTCCATCTGAGCCCTACTGTGCCTAAACTGCAGTAAGCGGCCACATGTTTGGCATTATTGTAGTGGGGAGAGCACTTAATTTACAGGGTGTGTAACCAGGAGAAATGTATGGGGGCACAATGTATAGGCACTAAACTGGTATATTTGGAATTCTCCAGAATAAAGCCTGACGCGGATGTTACATAGCAGTCACTGCAGCAGTAGATGAATTCTTTGAGATGTGTAATTTATACAATGGGGTCACTTTTGGGGTTTTTCTGTTGTTCTGGCACCTTAGGGCCTCCGCAAATATCGCCCACAAACTATTCTACCAAAATCTATGCTCCAAAAGCCAAATAGTGCTCCTTCCTTCTCAGCCCTGACATGTGGCCTAACAGTAATTTCTGATGACATATGGGGCATCATCGCATTTGGGAGAAATAGCATAACAATTATGGGGTCAGTTTTCTTCTATTATCCATTGCAAAAATTAAAAATTTGGGGCTAAAACTACATTTTCAAGAAAAAAATGAAAATTTTCAGTATAACAACCTAATGTTATCAAATTCTGTGTTGTACCTGTGGGTTCAAAAATGCTCACTATACCCTGGATAAAATACTTGAAGGGTGTACTTTCCAAAATGAGGTAACTTGTCGGGGTTTTCTACTGTTTAGGCACATCAGGGGCTCTCCAAATGTGACATGACACTCGCAGACCATTCAATCAAAGTCTGCGTTTCAAACGTCACTCCTTCCTTTCCAAGCCCTGCCGGGCGGCCAAACGATACTTTTCCCTTACATATAGGGTACTCAGGAGCAATTGCACAACAAATTTTGGGGTCCATTTTCTCCTGTTACCCTTGTGAAAATCAAAAAATTGGGGCTAAAAGTAAATTTTTTTTTTTAAAAATTTGATTTCTTAATTTCATGGCTGTATGTTATAAACTTCTGAGAAGCACCTGGCAGTTCAAGGTGCTCACCAGACATCTAGATAAGTTCCCTGAGAGGTCTAGTTTCCAAAATGGGTTCACTTGTGGGGGGTTTCCACTGTTTAGGCACATCAGAGGCTCCTCAAACACGACATGGCGTCAGCTAATTATTCAAGCAAATTTTACATTCAAAAAGTCAAATGGTGCTCCTTCCCTCCTGAACCCTGCCGTGCGCCCAAACATTGATTTTCCCCCACATATGGGATATTGGCGTGCTCAGGAGAAATTGCACAACACATTTTGTGCTCCATTTTCTTTCGTTACCCTTGTGAAAATAAATGTTGTCACTTTTGGATATTTTCTGTCATATAGATTCCTCAGAGTCACTTCAAATGTGATGTGGTCCCTAAAAAAATGGTTTTGTAAATTTTGTTGGAAAAGTGAGAAATCGCTGGTCAACTTTCAGCCCTTATAACTTCCGAACAAAAAAAATGTTGGTTCCAGAATTGTTCTGATGTAAAGTAGACATGTGGGAAATGTTATTTATTAACTATTTTGTGTGACATAGCTCTCTGATTTAAGAGCATGAAAATTCAAAGTTTTAAAATTGCTAAATTTTCGCAAAATTTCAGTTTTTTTCACAAGTAAACACAAGTGATATCGAAGAAATTTTACCACTATCATGAAGTACAATATGTCACGAAAAAACAATCTCAGGATCAGTGGGATCTGTTGAAGCATTCCAGAGTTATTACCTCATAAAGTGACAGTGGTCAGAATTGTAATTTGGCCCGGTCATTAAGTACATAATTGGCCCCGTCCTTAAGGGGTTAATACAAGTGTTAGGCTCAAAATAGTATATTTGGACAAAACCTTGTAGCTAAAAAAAAAAAAATCTAGAAGAATCCCTTTGCTAAATGTGAGAATAAAAAAGTCAGTCTGTTGAACAAATCACAGGTTCATTTTGCATTTTCTTTTCCTATAGACATGGTACGTGACTATAGGGATGCTAAATGGGAAAGCTAAAGGTGTATATATGGAACATGTTGTCTTGCATGTCCATTACAGATTTTGCACTAGGCCCAAAGCCTTAGGCTACTTCTCTATAAATATGGCACTAACATGCTGTATAAAATGAGGAAAACAAGACTTTTTCTTGGGGGTGGGTGGGGTGAGTCTCCATTTTCTTGTGAGATGGCGTTTTGTTTTACTTACATTGCACTTGTCTGGAAAGGTAGAAGCCCCTCTTGACAGACATAAAGGGAAGTGTCCTAGATAACCAAAACCTGTGTATGGTCAGGAGTAATTTTCACATGACATTAGTATAGCATCGGCGTCTCTGCCCCCTGCTAGGCAGAGACGCCGTCCCTCTCACCTTCCTGTTCCGGGCGCGGCGTCCTCCAGCGCTCCTTCCCTCGCTGCTGCTGGCGCGCGCTCCTTCCCGGGCACTGTGCTTAGGGCGCGCGCGCACTCCCCCTCTCAAAGGGACCGCGCGCGCCGTTCTAATGAGTCCCCGGCCAATAGCCGGAGGACCTCCCATATATAAGGCACCTCCTCCAAAATGGAGGTGCCCGAGCAAAGTTGTTGCAAAGCATACTCAGCTCTGCTTCAGCCCTCAGGTCCCGTTGCCAGCCTGACTCCCAGTCCAGTCTGCCTGCTTGTCTGCTCTTCAGCCCGACAGTCGGTCTCAAGCATCCACCAGTCTGTCTATGGGCAAGTCCACCTACGGACCAGGAAGCACCTGCCAGTTACCTGCCTGCTACCTGCCGTACTTGCTAGCCCGCTCACCTGGGAGCGCTCACCTGCTACCCGCCTGCTAGCCTACCTGGAGGCTCTGCTGTCACTTGCCGTGACCACCTGCCTGCCAGCCAAGAGACTCTTACCGGCTCTGCCGTCACTTTCCGTGACCACCTGCCTGCCTGCCAAGAGACTCTTACCCGTTCTGCCGTCACTTTCCGTGACCACCTGCCTGCCTGCCAAGAGACTCTTACCTGCTCTGCTGTCACTTGCCGTGACCACCTGCCTGCCTGCCAAGAGACTCTTACCTGCTCTGCCGTCATTTGCCGTGACCACCCGCCTGCCTGCCAAGAGACTCTTACCCGCTCTGCCGTCACTTTCCGTGACCACCTGCCTGCCTGCCAAGAGACTCTTACCCGTTCTGCCGTCACTTGCCGTGACCACCTGCCTGCCTGCCAAGAGACTCTTACCCTTTCTGCCGTCACTTGCCGTGACCACCAGCCTGCTCACCCAGAGACTGCTACCCTTCTGTTGTGTCCACCCGCTACACCAGTCAGTCCCCGCTATCTGACCCGTGGGAGCCACCTGCTCAATTACAAGGTCGTCCCCAGACTAACACCTGCCCCTCGGGGTCCCTCCTTGTTCCAGGGCACAGAGGTTCCACCACCCTGACCCGTAACAATTAGCGATTATTAGTTGCCCCCAACCCCAAGTAGTCATTTCCTCAATATCTCTTTTGTGATTTGTCAGGATCTGGATGGTCTACATGACACTACATTACAAAGTCAAATGATGCACCGTTGTTGTTCCTCAATTGTAATCTCAGCTATATACTTTAATAGGCTTCCTATTTGTAGCAAATCCTTAATATACAGTATTTCTATAGGTACAATCATTCCATTTGAGATACCTTCCTGTAACATTGGTGCTAGTTGGCAAATCTTGTACATGTACAGAAATTCTTACCAATATGACTATTACTCATGAATATAGCATGCATTTTCCTGTAGCTTGAATGTATATTCCAGTATCCTGATAGAAATAGAGACCATTCTTTTCTAACACAAGCTTTTTCCAATATCAATTTACTCTGTCCAGTGGCCCGATCCTCTCCTGCAGCTTTCAGGGTTTGTAATTAGAGAGTCAAGCTGTCTGGTTGCACATCATAATTCTACAGTCACTGCTTCCTCCCTTTTCATTTTCTCACTTCCGCTCACTGCTAATGAGGATTACCTCATTTTGGAGGAAAATTTAAAGGAAGTTTTGTCTCCAGGGACACAGTTTATGCTATTAAGACTGACTTTAAATTACTTTATGAATCATCCCCCACTGACAAAATGCCTAATTTAATTATATCAGTAAAAAGCATACATCTTAATATTGTACCTTGATACTATAACCTATAACTGATTATATGGTGTCATTTCTAATGAAGCTTGAAAAGCATCTTGCAGAAATACTTAGTTTACAACATTTCACCGTTAAAGCGCACCTGTCAGCAGGATTGTGCTCAGTAAACTACATACACTGTCAGGTGGGCGACATTACACTGAGTAAAATGATACCTTGGTTGGTGAAATTCGTCCTGTGGTTCTTGTGTAATCTTTACTTTCAGTTTGGAGATAATGATATGCTCGTGCTCCTGGGCGGTCTGTGGGGGCGCTGTATCTGGTGCTCTGCTTACATATTCATCTGTATGCTCTTATGACAGCTCACTGATCCTTCACTGACCTGCCTCCTATTTTACATAATGCATCTAGTAGTGCAGGGCTAGGTAAAATATGAGGCAGGTCAGTGAAGGCACAGTGAGCTGTCATAAGAGCATACAGATGAATGACAACTGAGGGCTTCTAAGCTTCTATCTCTCACTTCCTCCTTCGGCCTTGCTCAATGGTCTTCCGCGCCCACTCACAAAGAGGGCCACACATTGGACCTCATCTTCACCTGCCTCTGTTCCCTATCTAACCTCTCCCTCCTTCTGACCACAACCTACTTACAATCTCTTCCCTCTCCTCTCCAGGTCCACAATCCCCACTCCACAAACTTGTACACTCTCACATAATCTCAAACACCTTGACCTAGACTCACTCGCTGAATCCCTTCTCCCTCTTACAGACACAAGTTCCTTACATGATGCAGATGTTGCTGCCGCTTTATACAGTTGTGCTCAAAAGTTTACATACCCCGGCACAATTTCTTTCTTGGCCTTGTTTCAGAAAATATGAATGATAACAAAAAAACTTTTTCTCCAATCATGGTTATTGGTTGGGTGAAGCCATTTATTGGCAAACTACTGTGTTTTCTCTTTTTAAATCTTAATGGCAAACAAAAACATGCAAATGATCCTGATCAAAATTTCACATACCCTGGTGATTTTGGCCTGATAACATGCACAGAATTTGACACAAATGGGTTTGAATGGCTACTAAAGGTAACATTCTCACCTGTGACCGGTTTGCTTGAAATCAGTGTGTGTGCATAAAAGCTGAGTGAGTTTCTGGGATCCATACAGACTCTTGCATCTTTTATCCAGCCACTGACGTTTCTGGATTGTGAATCATGGGGAAAGCAAAAGAATGGTCAACGGATCTATGAGAAAAGGTAGTTGAACTGTATAACACAGGAAACGGATAAAAAAAAATATCCAAGGAAACTGTGATTAACAAATGGAAAATCAGGGGCTTCGTAAAATCCAAACCATGGTCAGGTAGACCAACAAAAATTTTGGCCACAACTGTCAGGAAAATTGTTCGGCATGCAAAGAAAAACCCTCAAATAACATCAGCTTAAATTCAGGACTCTCTGAAAACTAGCGGTGTGGCTGTTTCAAGATGCACAATAAGGAGGCACTTGAAGAAAAATGAGCTGCATGGTCGAGTCGCCAGAAGAAAGCCATTACTGCGCAAATGCCACAAAGTATCTCACCTACAATACGCCATACAGCACAGAGACAAGCCTCAAAACTTCTGGAACAAGGTAATTTGGAGTGATGAGGCCAAAATTTAACTTTTTGGCCACAACCATAAACGTTACATTTGGAGAGAGGTCAACGAGGCCTATGATGAAAGGAACACCATTCCTACAGTAAAGCACGGAGGTGGATCGCTGATGTTTTGGGGATGTGTGAGCTACAAAGGCACAGGAAACTTGGTAAAAATTGAAGGAAAGATAAATGCAGAACATTATCAGCAAATACTGGAGGCAAATTTGCACTCATCAGCCCGGAAGCTGGACATGGGACGTACTTGGACATTCCAACATGACAACGATCCAAAACACAAGGCCAAGTTGACCTGTCATTGGCTACAGCAGAACAAAGTGAAGGTTCTGGAGTGGCCATCTCAGTCTCCTGACCTCAATATCATTGAGCCACTCTGGGGAGATCTCAAGCGTGCAGTTCATGCAAGACAGCCCAGGAATTTACAGGAACTAGAGGCTTTTTGCCAAGAAGAATGGGCAGCTTTACCATCTGAGAAATTGAAGAACCTCATCCACAACTACTACAAAAGACTTCAAGCTGTCATTGATGCTAGAGGGGGCAATACACGGTATTAAGAACTGGGGTATGTGAACTTTTGATCAGGGTCATTTGGATGTTTTTGGTTGTCATTAAGATTTAAAAAGAGAAAACACAGTAGTTTGACAATAAATGGCTTCACCCAACCAATAACCATGAGTGGAGAAAAAGTTTTTTGTTATTCATATTTTCTGAAACAAGGCCAAGAAAGGAAAAATTCTCCTGGGGTATGTAAACTTTTGAGCACAACTGTATAACACCACAACAGCTGCAGCTCTTGATTCGGTGGCCCCTCTCACACATACCAAAGCTTGCACAGTTAACAGGCAACCCTGGCACACCAACCTGATTAAAAAACTGAGACAGGCCTCCAGGGTTGCTGAACGGAGAAGGAAAAGGTCCCACTCCAACAAGCACTTCATCACATTCAAACAGGCCCTCACTACTTTCAAGTCCACACTCACTGCAGCAAAACAAACAAACATACTGTTCAGCTCTCATATCCTACCTGTCTCACAACCCTAAACAGCTATTCAACACTTTCAATTCTCTCCTCCATCCCCCAGTGCCTCCTTCCTCTCCTCTCATCTCAGCTGAAGACTTTGCCTCATTCTTCAAGCAGAAGATTGACACCATCAAGCAAAGCTTTTGCCTAATGTCCCCACAGTCCCTCCTCATATCTACTCAATCCTCCGCTTCCAAAACCAGCTTCTCCACCATTACAGAAGATCTACTTTCCTCTTTACTCTCCAAATCACACCTCACCACCTGTGAACTTGACCCAATCCCATCTCACCTCATCCCTAACCTTACCACAGTCTTCATACCAACCCTAACCCACCTCTTCAACCTGTCACTAACAACTGGTGTCTTCCCTTCATGCTTCAAACATGCCTCGATCACACCCATCCTCAAAAAACCCTCCCATCTCAGCCAGGTTACAAGCTAGTTGCAATCGAATGCACCTTAGGTTGCCATCTACAATGTCAAATCAGACGCAACTTGCAGCCATGACTATAATTCCAGAAGGGCTGGTTTTTTTTTGCGACAGTTACGGTATGTCATTAATATGTACATGTCACCTTACCAAATGTTTTACAGGGAATCTGTCAGCAAGTTTTTGCTATGTATTCTGAAGACAGCATGAGGTAGAGGTTAAAAAACAGATTTCAGCGATGTCTCTTATATCAAGGTTTTGCTCCTTACAATGGTTGTTTTAGCACCAGTAGTTTATCATTGCTGTGACCAGGTGGTCGTGTGAACCCTGGTCCAACATGTCCCCTCCTGTGATAGGCAGCTCACTGTTTATGAACATTGTGCACAAAGAACCTGGTGTGGGTGGGGTTCGTTTTCTCAGATCAGCTTCATTGCTAAATCCAAAAGCTCTAATTGTGTCAGAACGACTGCACCCAGTAATCTAAGTGATACATCATTGGATTCAGCTTCTCTTTGCCTACATCAGGCTGCTGTCAGATGAGGTAGCAAAAACCTGCTGAGAGATTCCCTTTAAATTTCCCATAGGCTGAAAAAAGGCACAGAATAAAATGCAAACATTGTCATTATCATTTAATAATGATTTTAGTATTATTATTTAAAAAAAAAAAAACCCTAAAGGTGCAGCCATAAATTAGCCATGTGATTGACACAAATGCAACATACATGTGATCAAAGCTTTGCTAAGGGGATGAATTGTTCAGGACACCTGCTGCATGTTCAGTAAGCGATCAGTCCTGTGTAGAATATAAAATCTGCACTGTAGGCTCATAATGAATACAAAGTAGGCCGAGACGCACAAAATGCTGCAGGCTACAATTTGGCAGATGTACACTGTTTTAGTATAAAGAGGTAATCATACCTAGCCAGCCATAAATATCATAGCATTCAGTAGAAAGCAAATGTTAACTGTTATTAAACCATAGGCATAAATCCTTCTGTTCCTGTAGAAATTTGTTCTAAATGACATCTCCCCTTCATTTCTGAGACTGGGAGTGTTTGGTTATCCCTTAACCCACCCTATCACCATCATAGAGCAAATAAGTTGACAAAGGTCATAGATTTGGCTTAAAAAAACTCACACAGCTTCTGCAGTGAGAGGCAAACAGCAGAAAGTCCAGGCTTCAAATCCATCAATTTGAAAAGCCAAGTTGAAATAATTTTAAAGTAAGTGTAAAAAGTAATGTTTTGTTATTATGCTCATGTGCCGTTGGTGTTGCTAACCTCAAGTAAGTTGGTCTCATAGGAAGTTCAGTTGGCAGTGAAACATTGTTTTTGTTCTGGACAGTCATATTTATTCAACTGAACATGTATTTTCTGACATGGTTCCAGAAACGTCAATAATATATGCTAAAAAAGCCATTCCTAACATCCTCACTATCAATGCCAGAAAATGCAGTTTCCATGGACAATGTACAACTGTCTTAAAGATGAGTATGAGGGTGTATATAGAAATCATGGGGCCCCATAGCAGATGTTCTAACCGGGCCCCCCCTAAAATAAACACAAAACTTAATATTTGGTGGGGTTACAGAAGAGCATATCTCACAACTTTGCAGCCCTTACAAAGTCATTTTCCTCCTATTGAAGACTCTAGTTGCCCTTTCATTGCCCCCATGAAGTATTATGTCAACAATATTGTACCCCCGAAACACAGTGTGATAACCCCACAGTGAACTTTTCCATAGTACACTCCACACACACGATATCATGACCCTACTTGTACCCCCTCTCCCTCAACCATCCCCCAGGAAAATATGGTGACTCCTACACAGTATGATGCCCAAACTGTAATTGACACACAACCCTCCATAAAGTATAATGTGCCTCCATGCAGTATAATGGCCCCCACACCACTTCACTCAGTATGATGGCCCCAACGCAACCATCCACTTTGTATAATGGCCTCTACTAGCCCTCTAAACAGTATAATGACCCACCACCCAGCCCTCCAAACAGCATACTATGGGCCCAGGTAGTCCTCCATACAGTACTATAGGCCCCATATACTCCTCTCCATACAGAACTATGGCCCCCATATAGTCCTCCATACAGTATAATGGGCCTCATAGTCCTCCATACAGTACTATGGGCCCCATATAGCCCTCCATACATTACTATGGGCCCCATATAGCCCTCCATACATTACTATGGGCCCCATATAGTCCTCCATACAGTACTATGGGCCCCATATAGTCCTCCATACAGTACTGTGGGCCCCATATAGTCTTCCATACAGTATAATGGGCCCCACATTAAAAAATAAATAAGCAAATACTCACCTCTCCCTGTTCCCCCACTGCTTCGGTCTCTGCAGTGCATCTTCTGATCCTCTGCGCTGCTCAGCACAGATGGCGCACTGTAGTGATGTCATCGTGCCCTCTTCGCTGAGATGCCATAGAGCTCATATGCAGAGGGGGAATGATGGGAGAGGGAGTGCCAGCTGACAGCTCCCTCTCCCATCATTGCTTTCAACTGTATCAGCATCGCCAATTCAGTTGAAAGTAAGATGCTGGGCGCTGGCACTGGGTCCTCCCGACTCATGGGCCAGTAGTGGCTGCATGGTCTGCCGCCATTGGCGGTACACCACTGCCGGTTACCAGGTTTAACATCTGAAAATAGTCTCTTCAGAAAGAAAGATGTAATGTGTCTGGGAGGTGGAACCTCTGAGCAACGATACAAAGGGGCAGTCCTTGTAAGGAAGCAGGTGGCTCCCAGGGTAGGTGGGCAGGTAGTCACGGCAAGTGACGGGGACAGTCTCTGGGTAGAAGGGCAGGAGGTCACGGCAAGTGACGGGGACAGTCTCTGGGTAGAAGGGCAGGAGGTCACGGCAAGTGACGGGGACAGTCTCTGACAGGCGGGTGGTCACGGCAAGTGACGGCTAAGCCTCCAGATAGGCTAGCAGGCGGGTAGCAGGTGGACGCTCCCAGGTGAGCGGGCAAGAGTCTCTGGACAGGCAGGTGGTCACAGCAAGTGATGGCTAAGCCTCCAGGTAGACTAGCAAGCAGGTAGCAGGTGGACGCTCCCAGGTGAGCGGGCAAGAGTCTCTGGACAGGCAGGTGGTCACAGCAGGTGACGGCAGGGCCTCCAGGTAGGCTAGCAGGCAGGTAGCAGGCGGACACTCCCAGGTGAGCGGGTAAGAGTCTCTGGACAGGCAGGTGGTCACAGCACGTGACGGCAGAGCCTCCAGGTAGGCTAGCAAGCAGGTAGCAGGCGGACGCTCCCAGGAGAGTGGGTAAGAGTCTCTGGACAGGCAGGTGGTCACAGCAAGTGACGGCAGAGCCTCCAGGTAGGCTAGCAGGCAGGTAGCAGATGAGTGCTCCCAGGTGAGCGGGTAAGAGTCTCTGGACAGGCAGGTGGTCACAGCACGTGACGGCAGAGCCTCCAGGTAGGCTAGCAGGCAGGTAGCAGATGAGCGCTCCCAGGTGAGCGGGCAATCAGATCCATAGACAGACTGGCAGGGCTGGTAGGCAGACTGTCGGACCGCAGGAATGCAAGTAGATAGTCAAGTAACAGGCAGGTATCAAGCAGGATTCTGGCAGGTAACTGGTAGGTAACTGGCAGGTATCTGGTAACGGGACCTGAGGGCTGAAGCAGAGTGATAGGCTATGCAACAACATTGCTCGGGCACCTCCATTTTGGAGGAGGTGCCTTATATATGGTGAGGTCCTCAGGCCATTGGCCGGGGACTCCTTAGGACGGCGCGCACGGCCCCTTTAAGAGAGGGGGAGCGCGCACGCGCCCTAAGCACAGTGGCCGGGAAGCAGCGCGCGCTACCAGCAGAGCGGGAGGAAGACGCCGGGCACGGAGAGGAGAGGTGAGGGGAACAGCGTCCCTGCCTAGCAGGAGGCAGAGACGCCGACGCTACAAAAGACAGGAATTTTAGTGACACCTGTTGGAAGTAGCAATCCTAAAAGTCAATATTGAGCCTTTCAATGGCCTTGCCATATGACTCTGGATAAAAAGCCAAACTAGACAGGCTGTTAGAACCCTCCTGTTAGTTTTTTCTATCTTGTGTTTTGCGGTCACATGACCATCTGCCTATATATTCCAGCTCCGCCCTTCTGGCCTTGCTGGACTTCAGTGTTGTTTGACTGTCTCTCTAGCCAGGTGCTTTGGTGCCTATCTCTGTCTAGTTCGCTTGGTCCTCTGGGACCTCTAGTATGTTTTGTCTTTTTGTCTTTTGTGCTCTGCATCTACTTCTGTTTAGGAGGAGTCCCATTTTTGTCCCAGTCCTTAGTTCTTTTAAGGACCCCTCCCTTAACTCTATAGGTCTTCGTTCAGACTAGTCGAGGACTAAGGCGGGTCTGTTCACAAGGAACAGGCAGCCCGCTACATCGTAGGGATTCAGCTTAGTCTTACTGTAGGGACAGCTTTCCCCTATCTTTCCTTAGTTTATGTTGCAGATCATAACAGTAAGTCCAGCCCCCAAAAAAAAATAAAAGGAAAGAAATTCGGGGATCAGTATGGTTTCTGTCCAGGAGTTGGCTCAACGCCTGCAGGGATTGTCACCGGAGGTGGCCGAGCTTCAGCAACACGTGAGTAGCTGTCCTGGAGCGCATTTTGTGGAACCGAAGGTAGGACTGCCTGATGTTTTTTATGGTAAACAGCAAGATTTTTTTTCCTTTAAAAATGCTTGTTTGTTATATTTTCGTTTGAGACCAAGATCCTCTGGGAATGAATCACAGCGCATTGGTTTTATTATGTCACTTTTGCGCAAAGAACCACAGGGTTGGGCCTTTTCTCTCCAGCCTAATGATCCGTGTTTAAGTTCTGTTGAAGTATTTTTTTCTGCTATGGGGCTATTATATGACGATCCTGATCGAATCTCATCTGCTGAATCAGAACTTAGACGTTTGAATCAGGGGTCTGATGATGTTGAAAATTATTGTACACACTTTAGAAGGTGGGCTTCAGAAGTTAAGTGGAATGATTCGGTGCTGAGATGTTTATTTCTTGCTGGTCTGAGTGAAAGGGTTAAAGATTTGCTAATTGCATTCCCTGCACCTGAGACTCTGCAGGAAGCTATGCAGTTAGCTGTTCGCATAGACAGGAGACTGAGGTGCAGGCTCAATGAGGTAAAGACTCCTGTAATGTCAGGGCCTAGTCCCCAGAAAATCTGCTCTGATGGTGGGGTACTGATGGAGGTTGGGGGGATCTCACTCCGCTCTCAGGAAAAAGACCGGAGGTTCGCTGAGGGATTGTGTCTTTATTGTGGTAAAGTTGACCATTTGATTAAGTGTTGTGAGCGTCATTTAAGTAAAGAAAAAAAAAAGGTCAGTTACGCCCGTATAGCTTGTTTACGCTCTGCACGAGTATTCCTTTCTGGGAGTACTACTCTGCAGGGAGATTTGATTGAATTTCAGGTATTTGTGGATTGTGGCTCAACACTTAATGTGATTGATAAAGGGTTTTTGGAAAACCTTAAATTGAAATCTAAACCTTTGTCATCACCTATTTCTGTGGTTGCAATTGATAACACTCCTTTGAAACGTATTACTCACAAGACTGCTGCATTTCCTCTCACTATCAATGGAGTTTACCAAGAAATTTTGGACTTGGTTGTTTTGGATAATTTACCCTCTCCAGTTGTTCTAGGATTGCCTTGGTTAAAACTGCACAATCCTTTATTGGACTGGTCTACTAATGTGATTAAGTCTTGGAGTCCGAAGTGCTATGATAAATGTTGTAATGGTCGCATTGCGACTGTGGAAAAAGTGGAATTACCTGTACCTATTCAAGATTTTTGGAGGGTTTTTTCGGAGGAGGAGTGGCAAGTTTTACCTCCTCATAGGGATTATGATTGCGCCATTGAGTTTGTTCCAGGTGCTACTCTTCCCAAAAGTCGCTTGTTTAATCTGACTATCCCTGAAAGAAAGGCCTTGGAGGAGTACATACAGACTAGCCTGGCTGCTGGTCACATTAGACCTTCAAAGTCGCCTGTGGCAGTTGGATTCTTCTTTGTTAAAAAATAGGACGGCGGTTTACGTCCATGTCTGGATTTTCGTGAAATTAATAAGATTACCGTACGCAATTCCTACCCATTGCCGTTAATTCCTGACTTGTTTAACCAGTTAGTGGGAGCCAAGTGGTTCTCCAAAATTGATCTCCGGGGGGGCATACAATTTGTTACGTGTGAAGGAGGGTGATGAATGGAAAACTGCTTTTAACACTCTGGTAGGTCATTTTGAGAATCTGGTGATGCCTTTTGGTCTTACCAATGCACCTGCATTTTTTCAGAACCTTATTAATGACGTCCTGAGACCTCTGATTGGTAAGAATGTGGTTGTGTATTTGGATGACATTTTGATTTATTCACCAGATCTGGAGTCCCATTGGCAGAGTGTACGTGAAGTTTTGCAGTTATTGAGTGATAATTCACTCTTTGCTAAGCTGGAGAAATGTGAGTTCGCTGTGCAGAAAATTAGTTTTTTGGGCTACGTTGTCTCCAGCGAGGGCTTTGAAATGGACCCTGTGAAGGTTCAGGCTGTGCAGGAATGGCCTAGGCCTATTGGTTTGAAATCTATACAGAGATTTTTGGGTTTTGCCAATTATTACAGGAAATTCATTAAGAATTTTTCTGTAATTGTTAAACCTCTAAAAGATCTCACCAGGAAAGGTGCGAATACGGCCCAGTGGACTACTGAGGCCATTGAAGCGTTTGAGTATCTCAAAGAGAGGTTCAGTTCTGCCCCTATCCTTATGCAGCCTGATGAGACCAAGCCTTTTTTGGTCGAGGTCGATGCTTCATCGGTGGGGGTCGGAGCAGTTTTGTCTCAGGAAAACAAGGGTGGAGTACATCCTTGTGCCTTCTTTTCGAAAAAATTTTCGGAAACCGAACTGAATTATGATGTTGGAAATCGGGAGTTGCTGGCTATTAAACTCGTGTTTGAACATTGGCGTCATTTTTTGGAAGGCGCTAGATTTCCTATTCAGGTTTTCACAGATCATAAGAATTTGATCTATCTGGATGCTGCCAAGCGCTTGAATACCCATCAAGCTAGGTGGGCACTTTTTTTCTCTCGGTTTCATTTTTCTGTTACCTATATCCCTGGTACTAAGAATGTTAAAGTCGATGCTTTATCTCGCAGCTTCTCTCCTACGGTCAGTGCCGAGGAGGAGGAGAGCATTTTACAGAAAGGAGTTGTGGTGGCGGCTTTGGACTCCGTTTTGGAGGATGGGATTCTGAAAGCTCAAGATGATGCTCCATCTAACACTCCCCATGGGAGGTTGTTCATGCCTAGAGCCTTTAGGAGAGATTTGTTTGTGGAGTGTCATGAGTCTCTGTTGGCAGGTCGTCCAGGAATTTCAGAGACTAAGAGACTGATCAGTCACAGTTTTTGGTGGCCTGAATGGCAGAAGGAAGTCATCAAGTGGGAGCGTTAGTGTACTGCGTGCGCTAGGTCAAAGGCTTCACATACTCCTGCTGTGTGGTCGCTTTGCCCTCTGGAGGTTCCTAGTGCACCTTGGACGCATCTCACTATGGATTTTATTACTGATCTTCCTGTGTCTGAGGGTTTTACTGTCATCTGGGTGGTCGTGGACCATTTTAGTAAGATGTGTCACTTGGTTCCATTCATTAAGTTGCCCTGCACCAAGACACTCGCTAAGGCGTTTGTTAAGGAGATTGTCAAGCTCCATGGCGTTCCCACGGATCTTGTTTCTGATAGAGGACCTCAGTTTGTGGCTCGCTTTTGGCGTGCTTTTTGTGACAGGTTGGGAGTCCATTTGTCATTTTCGTCTGGTTATCATCCTGAGTCTAATGGACAGACTGAAAGAAAGAACCAGGATGTTGAACAGTTTTTGCGTTGTTTTGTGGTGGACAATCAAGAGGTGTGGTCTGAATTTCTGCCTCTCGCAGAATTTGCTCTTAACAATCATACATCCTCCTCAGCTGGGTGTTCTCTTTTTTTTGTTGTACTGGGAGACATCCGTCTTTTGGTTCGTTCTCCAAATTAGGGTCGGCGGTGCCGGAGGAGGAGAATTTTTCCGGTGATTTGGAGAGAGTTTGGACTAATGTACGTTGCAACCTTCAAAAGGCTAACAAGAAGTCCAAGAAGTATTTTGACAGGAAAAGTAAAGAGGTTTTGTTTACTGTGGGGGACATGGTTTGGTTGTCCTCGAAGAACCTGCGGTTGAGCATTCCCTCTAAAAAACTGGGTCTTAAGTTTGTGGGTCCATTTAAAGTGCTTCAGGTTGTTAACCTGTCTGCTGTTAGGTTGCATGTCCCTACTTCCTGGAAGATTAATCCTGTGTTTCATGTTTCCTTGTTGAAAAAAGCTGACGTATCTGATAGGGACGCCACTGTCACAGTTCCTCCTGTGGTGGAAGAAGGCGAATATGAAATTTCGCGTATCTTGAATTCTAGATGGCATAGAGGGAAATTACAGTATCTTGTCTCCTGGAAGGGTTTTGGTCCCAAAGACAACTCCTGGGTAAGGACGGATGATGTCTCTGCTCCTAGGCTTGTTAAAGCTTTCCACAGGAGGTTTCCGGATAGGCCTGGGCCTGGAGGATCCGGAGGATCCTCATAAAAGAGGGGGTACTGTTAGAACCCTCCTGTTAGTTTTTTCTATCTTGTGTTTTGCGGTCACATGACCATCTGCCTATATATTCCAGCTCCGCCCTTCTGGCCTTGCTGGACTTCAGTGTTGTTTGACTGTCTCTCTAGCCAGGTGCTTCGTGCCTATCTCTGTCTAGTTCGCTTGGTCCTCTGGGACCTCTAGTACGTTTTGCCTTTTAGTCTTTTGTGCTCTGCATCTACTTCTGTTTAGGAGGTGTCCCATTTTTGTCCCAGTCCTTAGTTCTTTTAGGGACCCCTCCCTTAACTCTATAGGTCTTCGTTCAGACTAGCCGAGGACTAAGGTGAGTCTGTTCACAAGGAACAGGCAGCCCGCTACATCGTAGGGATTCAGCTTAGTCTACAGTAAGACAGCTTTCCCCTATCTTTCCTTAGTTTATGTTGCAGATCATAACACAGGCACTCCATTAGCATACACATGTTTCTGGGTGTTTATCCCTCATCAGTGCAAAGAGGGAGAAGTGATTGGCTTGGTGAGAGGCCTCTGACAGAGGGCCTAAGGTGTAAAGGTAATCAATATTGACTTTTAGGATTACTACCCCAATAGGAGGCACTGAAGTTCTAGTCCTGTTCCTCTTTACAGAAGCTATTTGCATATTTCATTTACGAGGGGAAGTACTTCTGACATCTGTAATTTCTCAATCACTAAAATCACTACAATAAAGTTTAATGGCATCTAGAGGGACAGAAGACCCAAAGGAGTCGGACTCTGGATCACAACTCTGTTAGAATCCAGAATGACTCTCTCTGGCTAAGAGTTGCAGAGCTATAGGTTTTTCTTCACCTGCGCAAAAGATTCATCCTGTCCAAGGTAAAGTGGCATTTTGGCTCCCACTTGAAACCAGCACCGGGACAGAAGGCCTCATTTACCTATTTCCACCAGCTATGCTCCTACACTAATTCACCATACAGTGTAAATTTTAGAATGTATTTTATATAGCCTGGTTCCAATTAACCATAATAGTGATACCAGTATTCATTCATCTACCCTATCTCCCGGTGGCGTTCTTGCATAGTGCTCCATCCCCCACTATGCAAGATCGCAAACTTGATCACCAGTCCAGTCTGCTAGCCTGGCTTCTTTCCATGCTGTCTGCTTGCCTCTGTTCTGGCTGCTTAAGGGCAGCGCCCGATCTCTTCCTGCTTCTTGTAGCTGCTGTGGGCACACCCCTAATACGTCCTCAGCCTATTGCTGTCCGTCACTGGATATTTAAACCAGCTTCACCTGGAAACTGGTGCCTGAGCAACGTGTTCATTCAGTGTACCCTTTCACTCTGTATGTGCCAGGTCCTATTCTGTGTTTTCTTGCCTGCCTGTCTGCCTTCCTGGAGGCTGTATTTCCAGGCCTGTCTGAACACGCTCCTAGCCTGTTCATCCTGCCCTCTGGGGGCCGCATACCCAGACTCGCTCCTGTCTGAACTGTCTCCTAACCTGCTTCCTGTTTCTCTCTATGTCCGTACCTTCCCTTTCTCCTGCATTGTCTGAACCAGCACTTGGCTTTACCTTGGCTCGTTCCTGTATTTGTTGCAGTAACAGTTCCTGTCAGAGCTGTCTCCTAACCTGCTTCCTGTTTCTCTCTATAACCGTACCTTCCCTTTCTCCTGCATTGTCTGAACCAGCACTTGGCTTTACCTTGGCTCGTTCCTGTATTTGTTGCAGTAACAGTTCCTGTCTGAACTGTCTCCTAACCTGTCTCTTGTTTTTCTCTATGTCCGTACCTTCCCTTTTTCTGCAGAGTCTGAACCTGCTCCTAACTCCTACTCGTTGTCGCTGTACTTCCGTTTGTGAGTTTAGAGTCCACTCACACACAAGATACTTGCAATGAAGTAGAATCTGGTTCCGCCTTTCCCTTCCAGTCTGTTCCGTGTGAACAGAGCCCTGTCCCCTCTGCTCTGCCTTGCTCGCCGCTCCGGCGGTTTCTGGCCGCTCTGCCTTGTTCGCCGCTCCGGCTTTTTCTGCCCGCTCTGCCTTGTTCGCCGCTCCGGCGGATTCTGCCCGCTCTGCCTTGGTCACCGCTCTGGCGGTTCTTGCCTGCTCTGCCTTGCTCACCGCTCCGGCGGTTCTTGCCTGCTCTGCCTTGCTTACCGCTCCGGCGGTTCTTGCCTACTCTGCCTTGCTCACCGCTCCAGTGGTTTCTCTCTGCCCTGCCTTGCTCACCGCTCCTGGCGGTCTCGCTCTGCTCTGCCTTTGCTCACCGCTCCAGGCAGTCTCGCTCTGCTCACCGCTCCAGGAGGTCTTGCTCTGCTCTGCCTTTGCTCACCGCTCCAGGCGGTCTCGCTCTGCCCTGTCTTTGCTCACCGCTCCAGGCGGCCTCGCCCTGCTCTGCTCTTGTTCACCACTCCGGCGGCCTCGCTCTGCTCTGCTCGTCTACCGCATCTGCGGTTCTGTTCCTGAGTCCCAGTCTGTACTGGACCTTATCCAGTCTGTGCTCCAACCTGCTAGTGCCTCCCTGTCGGCACTCCAGCCATGCTTGCCAATACCCCCTGCCTGCATACCAGTCGTGCTTACCAGTGCCCGCCTGTCTGCATACCAGCCGTGCCTGCCTATACCCACCAGTCAGTGTGCCAGCCTAACCTGCCTGTTCCTGTATTCCCTGGTGTGGGTGAACAGCCGTGTCCGGGGTTTGACCTGGAGTCGCACCTGGTCCCTCTGCTCAGTTCCTCCCTGGTGCACAGGCATCGTATGCAGTCGTGCGACATTGGTCGGATCGGGTAGATACTTAGTTACGCCCCTCCAGGCACTCTCCGGTTCATGGTCCAGTGGAATCACTAAACACGCACACGCCAGTCAGTCCGGGCGTGTGCATAACAAAATGTTTTGTTGGATATAAGTCTCTGTAAGATTTATTTGTCAGATGTATTGTAATTACTGTAATGATGGGTTGTAATGATTTAATCTGGCACACACTACCCTCTCTCTCATTCATTTATATCTGCAGCTTCTGTTCTTGCTCTACCTAGCCTGTCATGAAAAATTAATTCATTTTGCATGGCACACCCTAACCAGATATAGTGTGGCATAAAGATGTGAGAACTATTTTGTTCTTTGTACAACATAAAAACCTTAATAAAAATCTTGGAATAAAAAATAATAATACTAGAAATGGTTTTAGTTTAATGCTAAGAGGATAAAGGTTAATCCAAAATATATATGTTGTGTGATGCTTTTATGGATTGATTTTTGGTGTGTTCACACTGATGTTTTTTTGTTTTGAGTTTTCGAAGCAGAAACTATCCAAAAAACATGAGGCGTTCAGAAGCTACACAGTTTGATTGGAAACTTAGAGATTCTGCTCTGAAAAACTCAGTAAAATACTCAGTGTGAACATACCCAAAGAGGCAAACCGAAAAGAATCCTGCAGTATTAATGATATGAAATTCTGAGGAGCACTCAGTAAAGACTTTTGGAGAAATATATAGGTATTTTGAACTTTGAACAAAACTTATAGGAGAGGTATGGCTCTGTCAATTTTGCTACTTTAATTATTTGAAAAACTAAAACTGTACGTAGCTCGTACGTAGGTATAAATAGTTTGTTGGGCAAATTTATTTATTTTTTGCAACTTATGAGTTAAGAAATGCAAAACACAACACTGGGGGAGTATAAAAGGAGTCAATTGCATAGACTGTAAAATACCCAAGTGTAAAAGACTCAAATGTAGATTATAAAGACTCAAATCACAAAGGGTCTGTAAACACGTGGATGACCTGGGGCAATAAACAACTGACAATCAGCTGCTTGTTTGGCGATCATCCATCACTTAAAGGGGTTTTCCCATGCGCAAAGTTCATTTTGAAGTTGATTTTAATCAACAGATCTTGGAATAATAATAATTTTCACAATTGAATGTATTTAAATAAAATGTTCCTGTGCTGAGATAATCTTATAAATGTGCCCCTGCTGTGTACTGTGTAATGGCTGTGTCTGACCGTACAGGAACATGGTCTGATCCTACCACATCTCCTGGGCAGGGGGGGGGAGCAAAAGAGAGTGTACAGACATTACAGCAGGGGATCACAGCTGATTCTTTTTTCTTTTTGTGAGGTAAAGAATTTCCCTGCCTGTATTTAAAAAATATTTTACCTCAAAGAAAGAATAATTTGTGATCCTGTGCTGTAATGTCTAAACATACCCCCCCACCTCTGTCCAGGAGCTGTGGTATGATCCGACCATGTTCCTGTATGGTGAGATATAACCATTACACAGTACATAGAAGGGGCACATTTATCTCAGCACATCCAATTGTGGAAATTATTATTATTCCAAGATCTATTGATTAAAATCAACTTTGCTTGCGGGACAACTCCTTTAATCCCTTTATGACCTTGGATGTATGAGTACGTCCAAGGTCGTATCCCTGCACTCCACGTGGGCTCTGATGCTGAGCCCGCATGTTTTCATGCACCTAACAGCTGCGGGTGGAATCGCGATACGCCCGAGGCTGTTAACATGTTAAACGTCAAACTCTGACAGCGGCATTTAACATGCATGCGCTGGAAGCACATCACTAAGCCGGCCCATTGGCGCCCCTGTCACAAGACCCATACGGTTGTCATTGCTGGGATGCTATGAGCGCCACCCAGTGGTCAGCGCTCATAGAAAGTGAGCATTTTTGCTGCACACAGCAGGGCTGAAGCCCTGCTGTGTGTAGTACAGGCGATCAGATGATCTCAGCTTCTAGTCTCACATGGAGACTATTGAAGCCAGTGAAAAGTAAAAAACAAATGTTTTTAAAAATATTAAAAAAATAAAAAAACATATAAAAGTTCAAATCACCCCCCTTTCACCCTATTCAAGATAAAACAATAAAAAAAAAACAAATTTACACATATTTGGTATCACTGCGTACAGAATCTTTCAATATGTAAAAAGAATCAATCCGATTGGGAAATGGCGTAATGAAAAAAAAAATCAAAACAGCAGAATTACGTTTTTTTGGTCGCCGCAACATAAAATGCAATAACAGGCGATCAAAACATTATATCTACCCCAAAATGGCATCAATAAAAACGTCAGCTGGCCTCAGATCCTGAAAAATGGAGATGCTACGGGTCTCGGAAAGTGACGACTTATTTTTTTTCCAAACTTATATAAAAAAGAACATATACGTGTTTGGATGTTTGGAATCTACAAACTCATAATGACCTGGACAATCCTAATGGCAAGTCAGTTTTAGCATTTAGTGAACATGGTAAAAAAAAAATTTTTTGAATTTTTTCCCCGTTTTCCAGTACACGATATGGTAAAACCAATGGTGTTGTTTAAAACTAAAACTCGTTCCACAAAAAACAAGCTCTCACATGGCCATATTGAAAAATAAAAAAGTTATGGCTCTGGGAATACAGGAAGCAAAAAACTTAAACGCAAAAATGGAAAAACCCAAGGTGGTAAAGGGGTTAAATATCCAGGTTACAGAGGCTGACCAAGCTTCAGATGTGCATTGAATGATCTGTAATAGATTCTTCAGTGTGCATAGGCTGCCATTGCTGCTGCCTGGCAATAAAGGTCCTTTCTACACAGGATGATGTGCTGCTGATAACGATGATTTTTGTGCAGCACAAAGATCATTTCACCCAACGATCAAGCATTTTTCTTGTTCATCAGCCTGTTTAAATTGCAAGATTATCGAGAAACAAGCATTCCTAGGAGTACTCAATCACATTAAACCTGCAGTGTAAAGGGGGCTTAAAGTTTTCAAAGAAATTTTAAGGGTATGTGCACACGATGCAGAAATGCTCAGGATTTTTTCCTGAGCGTTTCTGCATCTCTCTGGCAGGAAAAAACGCATGCGGATTGTACATGCGGTTTCCTGCCAGGGACATGCGGAAATGAAGCGGTCTTCACTTTCATTTCCGCATGCGGGTTGACAAGCGCTTCCCAGGCGATTTTAGCATCACTTGGAAAGTGCTTGTCAACTTTACACTATATAAATCCATGCAGCCGGCATGGATTTATATAGTGTGTGAATGTCAAAAAATAAAAAATCAATCTATACGTTACCCTCTGATGGTCCCCGGTGTCCTGCTTCATCGGTCCCGGCTGCCGGCAGTGAAGACTGTAGGACCTTCCGACGTCAGCGTCACGTGACCCGTCACATGACTCTGACGTCAGCGAAGGTCCTTCATTCAACGGCGAAGTGCGCGGGAAGCCAGCAGGACGCAGCGCGGGCCGTCAGAAGGTGAGAATATGTATTTTTTATTTTATTCTTTTTTTTTTTTAATGGTACCTGGGTCTTGATGAGAGTCCTCTCATCCACACCCGGGTACCATCCGCACATTAGACCGCATGAAAAGCGCATCAACATATACAGTGATGCGGATTCCATGCGGTCTAATGCAAGTCAATGGCGGCAAAAGAGCAGCGTTTCCGCAAAATTAATTGACATGCTGCGGATTTTTGACCGCAGCGTTTACACTGCGGAAAAATCCGCATCATGGGCACAGTACATGCGGATTTCAATTGGGGAACATTGCTGCCCTTCTACCATGCGTTTTTCATGCTTTTCCGCGGCGTTTACGCAACTGCAAAAAAGCCGTGGAAACGCACGAAAAACGCATCGTGTGAACTCAGCCTAATAGCATACTACAACTGCTCTGACATAATCTTTTTACTAAAAACTTTCTGTTGACTTTTCAAAACTGCAAAAAAAAAAAAAAAGAAAAAAAAGTCCACAATGATGTAATAATGCTGAATAGTATATTATTAATGTTGTAACCGAGATAGGTGTTTAGGACAACACTTGTGCTGCATATAAAATAAATAACCAAGCAGAATTCCCAAATCTCATACAAAAATAGGATTAAGACGAAGATCCCTCCAGTCTTACTTCTACAGGTTGGAATGTCACAATACTTCCAGTACACGCCATCCTCATGTTCTGCTATGTAACACCAGGGACTGACGTCACCATCTGGGTTTCTGGCAAAAATAGAAAGCAGAATGAGCAAAATCAGCATGGTTGAAGGAAGACAGTAAGCATAAAATGCACAACTCTAAACTGGAGAATAATGTATGTATATATATATATATATATATATATATATATATATATATATATATATATATATATATATATACATACACAGTACAGACCAAAAGTTTGGACACACCTTCTCACTTAAAGATTTTTCTGTATTTTCATGACTATGAAAATTGTACATTCACACTGAAGGCATCAAAACTATGAGTTAACACATGTGGAATTTTATACTTAACAAATAAGTGTGAAACAACTGAAAATATGTCTTATATTCTAGGTTCTTCAAAGTAGCCACCTTTTGCTTTCATGACTGCTTTGCACACTCTTGGCATTCTCTTGATGAGCTTCAAGAAAAATCTTTAAGTGAGAAGGTGTGTTCAAACTTTTGGTCTGTACTGTATATATACACACACACAGAGAGAGAAAGTTAGAGATATATTTATAAAGAGAGATATATGTAGTAAATATATGTTTATATTAGTATTTTACTATAAAAATTCACATTTAATATATATCTATGATTTTGGTGGATTCTTAGGTAATGTATGTACAAGTGTGTATTTTGAGTTTAATTGGATCTGTCACCTGAATATGCTGCGCTTTGTTTAAAGGTTAGCATAGTACTTTATTATTGGGCTAAATGGCACAAAAATATTGCCTAATAAAGCCTAAATAAGAATACAGCAGACTAATGTTTATGTAAACATGTCTCGATAAGGGAAACATTTCCCCTGCCCCCTCTTCATTGAGGTTGAATGCAGAAGGAGTCCTCCCTCAATGAAAAGCATGGGCTACACGAGTTTGCTGTATCTTTTGTTGATTTTTTTAAGTCTGATTTTAAGTTTAGTTCAGTAGAACTGTTGGTGTTGCATTGACGGATGGATGCTAATTCATAACCCCTTTTGAGCATTTGTAAATAATCTAAACCTGGATTCATAGATACACTTTTTCATGCAATTTTCTCACAAGTGTCTTTAAACTAAACAACCCATCTAGATAACAAGCAGAATAAATTTGCCCCTTTGAGGAAGCAATGGCAAAACGCACGTCAGGCGCATATGTGAGGGGGAACGATCCATATGTAGCTCAGGTAATTATTATATCTGCTATCTTCATTGCCTGTGAGTCCTCTGTGTCTCAACATGATCCATATGAAGTGAATTTATTGCTAAGCTACTATTGTGGCACATATATCCTTGAATCTCTTGTATGGGGCTCTAGAAATGTAGGCAAATAGCACTTGTATTTCTATGTATGTTTCCTCATGGATTATATAATTTTTAATAATTTGCACGTATGCATCTATTCTTTATTTAAATAACATATGTAGCATTTAGGAGGCTCTTAACTATAATAATATCCCCAGCATAATTATCACTAGTGGAACTCTTGACATATGAACTTTATTACCAATTATTAACAATAATTATGTAAACCCCCCCCCTTTGATTTTTGTTAACACGACGATTCTCCTTAATTTTTATTGGTTTTAATCATATTAGTAATAATATAATAAAGATTGATTATATGTATTACATTTTGTTTGTGGTAGTCATTTTTATAGGTTTATATAAGCATAATAATGTATAAAACCTTCATTTATTCTTGTTCTTCCTTTTAAATCTGCTTCTAGCTAAAAAAAAATTTACAAAAAGGATAAATAAAATAAAAAGAAACCCTGTGGATCAAAAACTACCAAAAGCAGCATGTGTGAATCTAACCTTAGACTCGTGTGTACAGGACATACACGACTGTTAGTTTTTGTAAGAAATAAACCTATTGGACGCATTGAGATTAATAAAGTAATTTTCTTCATAATTTCCATGTGACTGATACATTGTATAGTTGCAGTAAATACTACAATTACTGCCTGAAAGAAGCATGGATTAACTTATTGTCATGGCTTGGTTTGGGGATTTGATCCAGTGACCTGTTGCTTCGTGGTTGGTTCTTCTGCCTGTTGAGCTATGGATCTTTGCTTTCCCTGTCCAAATGCTGATTCTTCCTTTGCCCTTATTAGTTTTCTCCTTTCCAGATGTTTCCCATTTTGTTTTGCTCTATCATATTCTGGGTGGGCTTTATATGGTATCCCTTCTCCGCACTTCCTTGCTGGCTATATTTTCTGGTGGATGTATACTTAAGAGTTCCAGCTCTTTATCAGGGGTTTACCTTGCTGGGTTGCTGGGTAAACTCCAATTGTATTCTTGCTGCAAGTTGGTTTGCTTTCCCTCCCAACACCTTTTCTTTTTACCACTGTCAGGTTCTTGGGAGGTCTTTCTTGTTCCTTTTATTTTTGGTACTCCTTAACCTTCACCCCTCCATCTTATTTGAATGTGTATTAGTTTCTCAATTCGGGGTCTTGAATCTCTCCTTACACTTTCCTTTCTCCTTGTTTCATAGTGTGTTGCAATCTCCTCTCTGGTTCCTTAGGAGGTACGAGAAACCCCTCGACGGCTTTTTAGGGAGCCAGGTCCGAGGTGGTGTTTATTAGTTGTGCGACTAGGGGCTTTCTATTCTTTACAGGGACCAGTTGGGTGTAGGTTTGGCATTTCCCTGGTGTTGGTGTGAACATGTTCATAACATTCTAGCCAGTCAATTAGTGTTTTCTGAGGCGTCAGAATGGATCCAGTAAACGCCTTGGCCGCACAACTGCAGTCTTTATCCCTGGGGGCTTGTGGATATCAAGTGACATCAACAGCTCGCAGGTTCTGCTGTTACGAAGGACTTAGGCCTACAGAGCATCATGGTTGAGCCCCAGGTAAAGTTGTCAGATTGCTTTGACAGGGACAGAAGTAAGTTTTGTTTTTTCTGCCTCGTGTAAATTATACTTTCGCATACGTCCTGTATCTGCTGGGTCTGAGAGTCATCCATTAGGTATTGTTTTGTCTTTACTCTGTGGAGATCCACAAGCTTGGGCAGTCTCTTTGTCTGAGGATTCCCCAGTGTTTTCCACTGTAGAGACATTTTTCTATGTCTAAGTTGCTGTGGCTGAATCCAAGATCCATAAGTTGGTTCAGTGAGGCTGTAAAGCTGAGGACTACTGCTCAGAATTTAAACGCTGGGCAGTGGAGACCTCCTGTAGCAACCCTGCTCTTTGAAGTCAGTTCTGCCAGGGACTTTCAAATCAGATTAAGGATATGCTGGTCTTCAGTTCCTGGCCACAGTCCCTGGAGAAGGCTATGACACTTGCTGTTCGTTTAGATAGACACCTGAGAGATAGAGACACATTTAAAAGTGTTTCAGTGGCATCTTCCTCCCATTCAGTTGAAACTTGTGAACCTATGCAAATTAATGCCTGCAGAGACCCCAGAGGGGGCACAGAACTAGAGCATCAGCTCATTTTGTTTCTACAGTGTTCGTTCAGGTCACGTTGTGGTTAAATGTTTCAAATATATAAATACATTTCTAAAAGAAAGAAAAAAACAGACTTTAAAATGTGAAGATCCAGATTCCAAGAGTCTGAGATTATCCTGGATGTCTGAACAAGAGACAAGTCCTGTTTTATATTTACATCTACATTTGTGGATCCAGGTTCTGCCTTGAATCTAATTGATCATGATTTCACTGTAATTTCGTGGTTATAATGTCTCTACTCTCGGCCTTGCCATTCAGGTTTCGGCAATTGATAACTCTCCTCTTTCACAAAGTCACGTTACTATGATGGTCTAGAGTGTATGTATGAAAGTTGGAGTGTTACATACTGAATCCATTTTATTCATGGTTTTTCCTTCTCTACCTGCAAAGTTAGTGTTAGTCCCACCATGGTTAATTACGCACAATCCTGTAATCCACTGGGAGACTCAAGAGATCAGGTTATGGGGTGATGCTTGCTTTTCTGGATGTCTGCTGAGGTCTTTGGCTTCCATGAAGACTCACCTTCCTGAATTCCTTTAGAACTTCAGTGATGTTTTTTTCTGAAACTGAGTGTGATGTTCTTCCACCACATAGGTCATATGATTGTGCTATTCACTTCATTCCAGGAAATAAGATGCCTAAAACTTGTTTCTTTAACTTTTGACTTCCAGAGAGGGAGGCTTTGAAAGAATGTATTCAAAAGAGTCTTGCTAAGGGTCATATACGACCATCCACCTCTCCAGTGGGGTTATTTTTTGTTAAGAAATAAGATGGAAGGTTGCGCTCGTGCTTGGATTTTAGAGAGATTAATAAAATGATGGTTCCACTTATACCTGACTTTTTTACCCAATTATCTGGAGCTAAATAGTTTTCCAAACTTGACTTAAGAGGGGCATATAGCCTTATAAGTGTACGTCAGGGTGATAAATGGAAGACCTGAAGGTCATTTTGAAAATTTGGTGAAGTCGCTCGGATTAACCAATGCTCTGGCAATCTTTCAAAATTTCATAAATGAGACAGCTTCTCCAGATTCTACGTGACAATTTTTTTGGTAAACTAGAGAAATGCCAATTTGAAGTGCAGCAGATCCAGTTCTTAGGACATTGGGTTTCGGCATCAGGGTTTCAAAGGAACTTCGTCAAGGTGCAAGCGGTCCTTGATTGAGTCCAGCCAAGTAACTTGAAAGCGTTGCAGAAATTTCTTGTCAAATTTTTATTGGAAGTTCACTAAGAACTTTTCGGTCATAGCCAAACCTTTAACTGATATGACAAAGAAGGAAACAGATTTTTCTTCTTTGTCAGACGAGGCGGTAAATGATTTTTCTGCTCTCAACACAGCTTTCTTTAAGGCTCCTGTTCATGTGCAGCTAAGGCCTTTCTATTCTCTACAGAAACCAGTTGGGTGTAGGTGCGGCGTTTCCCTGGTGTGAGTATGAACACGTTCATAACACTTAAAAGTATATTGTCGGTTATTGCTCATTATAGCCAGAAATCTGCCTTTGTAAACCTTCCCTTAGACTTGAGTACACATAATATGAATAGATGCAAAGCAAGTCCAAAAAAAAAAATTACTTTATCAATTCATCATTAAAAAGACATATCACATGATAAAATATATAAGGAGTCAAGACATAACACCAGGTCATGAAAGAAACTACTAGGTCTATCACAGCAAACCATGAGTCAAAATCACCATAAGTCCAGACAATATGAGTAAAGGTAGACTAAAAACGAAAACAAAACAATAAATATAAATAAAATGTCTGTATTTAGAGGAACAAAAGTGGGTAATATGGCGTTAAGCAGATTCTCAAAAATGAGTGCCAAGTACGTGTGCCACCCACCCTCCAGTAATGCACTGTCTATAGCATAGATAACATATGCATTACAGAGTATGCAACACAATAAGTAGAAAAACAGTATCAACACAGAGAGCCTGTGACCCTTCAGGTGTGGAGGGTCCCTGGCTCCATTCTTGATCACCCGTTTTTGAGGATCTACTCAATACCATATTACCCAATATCTTTGCCCTAAATTATATATTTATTTCATTCTTAGTTTAACTTTAGTCATATTGTGTTTGGTGTTTGATGCTCTTTCTGAGGTTTTGACTTATGGTATGTGGTTTGTCTGGACCTTTCACCAATTGTTTATGTTGAACTGGACACACGATTTAATAATGGCTGCGAAAGAGAATGTTTTTTTTTATTTTATTTTTTACATTTAGCAGAGATTTTAGCAATCAACTATTTTCCACCTAATGATTGAACTTTATCTAATAACATCTACATGGATTTATCTAGTTTTCACTGGGGCGTGTACTTCACTGAAAACTGACAAATCATAAGCAGGCAGCACCATAGAATTGCAGAAGAACCTGTGATGGTGTCATCATGGTCACATGACCGGAGTCCACAGGTCCTGCCAGCTGGAGAGTGCAGCCTAAATAAGCAATAAAATATATTACACAGAACAGAAATGTGGAGCTATTACCTACAGCTAATATTTCCATACTTCTGTGCGGTGTAATGTATCTTCAGTGCTTATTTAGGCTGCACACTCCGCGTCTATCAGTACTTGTGGGCTCTGGTCCTGTGACCCTGATGATATCATCACAGGTCATTCTGCACTTCTATGTTGCTGCCTGCTTATGATTGGTTAGCATCTTACAGGGAGAAGCAACTCACACCCCCAGTGAAAACAATCTAATAACACCCACTTGGACTTAACTAAAGGTAACTCATTAGGTGCCAAATATTGATTAGTAATTTCTCCACAATAGAGAGGTGAAATAAAAAAAAATAAAACTTTTTATTGTACTCTGCAAGCCACTATTATGTACATAGTGTGTCCTGTTCAACATGAAAAATGTGGTGACAGATCCTCTTTAATTCGTCATTAGAGAAATCATTAAAAGGACATATCAAAAGATAAAATATATAAAGTAATTATCTTTTTGGATTTGCTTTGCATCTATTCATAATACAGATTTTCAGTTTATAGGCATTGACTTATGGATTGCGGTTAGAGGTGTTATATATTGCTTTAGACCTAAACAGTTGACTGTATTGGTCTTTTATACTGTTTTTCAGATAATAAAGATTTTCTTTGAGGAGGCTTCTTCAGACACTTGAAACCTTTCATAATACAAAGATGAAACCTTTCATAATACACAGACTGCGTTACACAGAGCATCTCATCTCATGAAAAAAAACAAAAACATATTTTGTGTATATATTAGAAGAAAAGCTCTGGACTGGAGCCAAGCCACTGTGTAGTCAGTATTTAACAGTAATAACATGGTCAGAAAATTGATATTTTCCATAACTTAAAGCTTAATGCAAGATACATACTGCTAGCACTTGTTTAAAAGAACATTCATTAATCAGGAATATAATAGAAACGGCAGGTAATGGCCCATACAAAATTTTGCTCTTTATAGCTCAAGCCTTTTGTAAGGTACTTGAATTATGCTGCCTACACAGACTTGAAAAGGGTTTTCACAGTACTGCACATTGTTAATATTTGTGTCTTAATCAACCTGTTACAAAATGCAGAATGAACATTGATTGATATGTATCTACAATATGGCTGATGGTCAAACATCTATAATATATTGTCATACATCTGTGGCTGATGGTCCTGCATTTATAAATGATAGGCATGCATCTATGGTTGATCGATATGTATTAAAGACTGAATGATATATATCTGTGGATGATTGATATGCATCTATTGTTGATGCTCATCATCGGTATACTTACTATTTCTTAAATATAGACCCACAAGAGTACACACATCATTTAATAGAAATGTAAGACCCTGAATTTATTTCAATTTAATGCTTATTTAGAAGACTTTGTCATGTATCCAGCCATCTTATAAATAGGTGTCGGCCAGTTTCCTGAAAATATGGCTAAAGACATCCAACTTGTTTAATGTCATTTTTAGGAGTCTTTTGACGATCGTCATCCTTTGTGCTGGTTAATTTATGGACGAAATTTTATGTGCAACCCTTCTTAAATTAAAACACAAAGGTGAAGAGTGCCAAGTTTAGAAGGGTTATCCAACTTCTAAAAAAATGTGAAAACATCTGCAAATATGATAAAAGTCAATGACCACAGTAGTTACATGCATACTACTACTACCATGGTGCAACACCTAGTACAATGCCTGTATGGCAAATGACAACTGAAGTCACGTGCTGGAAGCTGGTAAACAAAGACTAGGACCACCATCAGTGGTTTAGTAACATATCCGTATTCTGGATACAGATGTTCTATAAAATTAGACTTAAAGGGGTTGTCCCATGATAATGTACATTTTAAATAATAGATCTTGGCATAAAAATAAATTACATAATTGGATGTGTTAAAAAAAATGTTCCTGTGCAGAGATAATCTTATAAATGTGCCCCTGCTGTGTACTGTGTAATGGCTGTGTCAGACCATGAAGGGACATGGTCTGATCATATCACATGTCCTGGGCAGGGGAGGAAGCAAAAGAAAATATACAGACATTACAGCAGGGGATCACAGCTGATTCTCTCTGTGAGGTAAAACGTGGTTTTAAGCAGACAGGAAAATGTTTTACCTCACGAAAAAGCAGCATCCGCAATCCCATACTGTCCTGTCTGTATACTTTTTTGCTTCCTCCCCTGCCCAGGAGCTGTGGTATGATCAGACTATGTCCCTGTACAGTCAGACACAGCCATTACACAGTACACAGCAGGAGCACATTTATAAGATTATCTCAGCACAGTAACATTTTTTTTTAACACATCCAATTGTGAAACTTATTTTTATTCCAAGATCTATTAATAAAAATGTACATTTTTCATGGGTCAACCCCTTTAAGGTTTAAAGATGAACTGAATGGCAATTTTAACACAAATGTAAATTTTTAATAAAAACTGTAAATGAGAAGGGGGTGCAAAATCAGTTGAATAAAACGATGAAGCTAAAAAAGTGTCAACTATGTAAAATGGCTGATTATTTCTAATCTGTTTCTTGTTTTCGACATTAAAATATCAGCTGCATTGAAGTTGTATAGAATATCTGCAAAAGTAAAAAATACTGTATAAAGACGTATTGTTTTAGGCATAATGTGAATCTATTGGATATGTCCAGTGTATAGCAATAGGTTTTAACAGAAGGGATGTCAGGAGGTTTCCCATGTTGATAATTCCAAACAGCTGCCTGCCATGAAGCTAAAGAAGGATATTTTTAATAGGATGCCATAACTCATTTATACAGCAATCTATGCATGAGTGTCTGGGCTAATCACAGACAGATGGGCATGGGATTACTATCATCATCACTCACATTAATAAAACCAACTGCATGGATGCAAATGGTTAATGGTACCCAAGGTCAGATGGTGAATGGCGTTTTCAAATGAACAAGATCAAATAAAAGTTTTATGTCCTTATCTCAATATGTGTGTGAATACAAACCATTCATGACGGGCAGCATCATAATCAAAGTAGTTATATTGTGTAATATTAATCTGGAACCTCCAGAGTTTCTGTGTCTAATATGCTCCAGATTTTATATTTGCAGCCGAGATGATAAATGTTTTTGGTACTGTATGTGACCCCACATTTTATGCTGCAGTTAATAGATAATTGCATCACCTTCTCAGGACTTCAATAATTTTAGAGTAGGTTTCTGTTCCTCATAATTGGTGAGTTATTCGGTAACCGTGGCTTCTTGTTACACTGTATTAGAGGAATTCTACCAGTAGATTCATGCCACCCTTCTCAGCTTGATGGACAGGTCTTCTCCTCCCTGTCTGTGTACAAGGAGAGACCTGTCGATCAAGCTGACCTGGGTGAGGAGTAGCTGGAGGGGAGCTGCTCAGAATGACTTCTTTATCCCCACTATGTTTTCCTTGAAATGCCACAGCAGTTTTGTGTAATTGGAGAGCTTGTCAGCATTTCATGCTGCATGGAGTGAGTTTCTTAAAAGGTTCCCTTTAAACAAAGTGACATTTCTTGGATAGGAGCATCTCAGTTCAATAAACTAATACCGCAAAGAACCTTGCTTTCTCTGTGAATCACCAACTTTGGCACATAGTGGTCAATGTACAGTCATAATAATGTGGAAATACTAAAAGGGGAATTCTCAAGTTGTCTCTTGAGCAGCTGAAAACTCAGAAGTCTCCCTACTTCCTTTTTGAGGGACAGTTTTGGTGAGTAGCAGAACTGTAGTATTAGTAGAACTATACAGCTCAGCACAAGCTCTGTTATAGTGTCTTCAGCTATCAGTGGTTTGTTCTGGAGTCTACACTGTTATCACTATATTTACATATAAAGAACACAGGGCATTTGAGCAAGCACAGGGCTTAGGACAGTGAGAGCTCTGACTGTTGGTCCTCGGGATTCTACAGGATTGATAATACCATCTTGATCAGGAGCTGAGAGGGAGGAGAACAGCTTACTGCTGCTTAGATATCAATGGGCTGAGAGATCTGGCTAGTATATTAAGAGTTAGGGCACATGCTCATATGTGTGAAAAAAAAGTTTCGATATCTGGACCAAAAAAATGGATGAGTGTCTTGTGAGTGCCATGCGATTGCTATGCGATTTTCTCACCTAGCATCTGTATGACATCCGTGTGACATCCGTATGCAATCCGTATGTAATGTGATTTTAACATGGGGTTTTACATAGGGGAATTGTCTAGGGCTTTCACACAGTTTTCTTTGGCAATAAACTTCACTACACATATAAATGCATGTATGTACACAACACACACACACAGTACAGACCAAAAGTTTGGACACACCTTCTCATTTAAAGATTTTTCTGTATTTTCATGACTTTGAAAAATTGTACATTCACACTGAAGGCATCAAAACAATGAATTAACACATGTGGAATTATATACTTAACAAAAAAGTGTGAAACAACTGAAAAGATGTCTTATATTCTAGGTTCTTCAAAGTAGCCACCTTTTGCTTTGATGACTGCTTTGCACACTCTTGGCATTCTCTTGATGAGCTTCAAGAGGTAGTTACCGAAAATGATCTTCCAACAATCTTGAAGGAGTTCCCAGAGATGCTTAGCACTTGATGGCAGTTTTGCCTTCACTCTGCGGTCCAGCTCACCCCAAACCATCTCGATTGGGTTCAGGTCTGGTGACTGTGGAGGCCAGGTCATCTGGCGTAACACCCCATCACTCTCGTTCTTGGTCAAATAGCTCTTACACAGCCTGGAGGTGTGTTTGGGGTTATTGTCCTGTTGAAAAATAAATGATGGTCCAACTAAACGCAAACCGGATGGAATAGCATGCCGCTGCAAGATGCTGTGGTAGCCATGCTGGTTCAGTATGCCTTCAATTTTGAATAAATCCCCAACAGTGTTACCAGCAAAGCACCCCCACATCCTCACACCTCCTCCTCCATGCTTCACAGTGGGAACCAGGCATGTAGAGTCCATCCGTTGACCTTTTCTGCGTCGCACAAAGACACGGCGGTTGGAACCAAAGATCTCAAATTTGGACTCATCAGACCAAAGCACAGATTTCCACTGGTCTAATGTCCTTTCCTTGTGTTCTTTAGGCCAAACAAGTCTCTTCTGCTTGTTGCCTGTCCTTAGCAGTGGTTTCCTAGCAGCTATTTTACCATGAAGGCCTGCTGCACAAAGTCTCCTCTTAACAGTTGTTGAAGAGATGTGTCTGCTGCTAGAACTCTGTGTGGCATTGACCTGGTCTCTAATCTGAGCTGCTGTCAACCTGCGATTTCTGAGGCTGGTGACTCGGATAAACATCCTCAGAAGCAGAGGTGACTCTTGGTCTTCCTTTCCTGGGGCGGTCCTCATGTGAGCCAGTTTCTTTGTAGCGCTTGATGGTTTTTGTGTTATGATCTGCAACAAGAACTAAGGAAAAATAGGGGAAAGCTGTCCCTACAGTAAGACTAAGCTGAATCCCTACGATGTAGCGGGCTGCCTGTTCCTAGTGAACAGACCCACCTTCGTCCTCGGCTAGTCTGAACGAAGACCTATAGAATTAAGGGAGGGGTCCCTAAAAGAACTAAGGACTGGGACAAAAATGGGACACCTCCTAAACAGAAGTTGTTGTAGAACACAAAAGACAAACTGACAAAAGGTACTAGAGGTCCCAGAGGACCAATCGAACTGACAGAGATAGGCACCTGGCTAGAGAGACAGTCAAACAACACTGTAGACCAGCAAAGCCAGAAGGGCGGAGCTGGAATCTATAGGCAGATGGTTACGTGCCCGCAAACACAAGATAGAAAAAACTAACAGGAGGGTTCTAACAGTACCACCTCTTTTATGAGGATCCTCCGGATACTCCAGGCCCAGGCCTATCCGGAAACCTCCTGTGGAAAGCTTTAACAAGCCTAGGAGCAGAGACATCATCCGTCCTAACCCAAGGAGTTGTCTTCAGGACCGAAACCCTTCCAGGAGACAAGATACTGTAATTTCCCTCTATGCCATCTAGAATTCAAAATCTGAGAAATTTATTCGCCGTCTTCCACCACAGGAGGAACTGTTACAGTGGCGTCCCTATTAGATACGTCAGCCTTTTTCAACAAGGAAACATGAAACACAGGATTAATCTTCCAGGAAGTAGGGACATCCAACCTAACAGCAGACGGGTTAAAAACCTGAAGCACTTTAAATGGACCCACAAACTTAGGACCCAGTTTTTTAGAGGGAATCCTCAAACGCAGGTTCTTCGAGGAAAACCAAACCATGTCACCCACAGTAAACAAAACCTCCTTATGTTTCCTGTCAAAATACTTCTTGGACTTCTTGTTAGCCTCTTGCAGGTTACAACGTACATTAGTCCAAACTCTCTCCAAACCACCAGAAAAATTCTCCTCCTCCGGCACCGCCGACCCCAATTTGGACAACGAACCAAAAGACGAATGTCTCCCAGTACAACAAAAAAAAGGAGAACACCCAGCAGAGGAGGATGTATGATTGTTAAGAGCAAATTCTGCGAGAGGAAGAAACTCAGACCACACCTCTTGATTGTCTGCCACAAAGCAACACAAAAACTGTTCAACATCCTGGTTTTCTTTCTTTCAGTCTGTCCATTAGACTCAGGATGATAACCAGACGAAAATGACAAATGGACTCCCAACCTGTCACAAAAAGCACGCCAAAAGCGAGCTACAAACTGAGGTCCTCTATCAGAAACAATATCTGTGGGAATGCCATGGAGTTTGACAATCTCCTTAACAAACGCCTTAACGAGTGTCTTGGCGCAGGGCAACTTAATGAATGGAACCAAGTGACACATCTTACTAAAACGGTCCACGACCACCCAGATGACAGTAAAACCCTCGGACACAGGAAGATCAGTAATAAAATCCATTGTGAGATGCGTCCAAGGCGCACTAGGAACTTCCAGAGGGCAAAGCAACCCCGCAGCAGGAGTATGTAAAGCCTTTGACCTAGCACACACAGTACACTGACGCACCCACTTGATGACTTCCTTCTGCCATCCAGGCCACCAAAAACTGCGACTGATAAGTCTCTTAATTTCCAAAATTCCTGGATGACCTGCCAACCGAGACTCAAGACACTCCACAAACAAATCTCTCCTAAAGGCTCTAGGCACGAACAACCTCCCATGGGGAGTGCTAGATGAAGCATCATCTTGAGTTTTCAGAATCCCATTCTCCAAAACGGAGTCCAAAGACACCACCACAACTCCTTTCTGTAAAATGCTCTCCTCCTCCTCGGCACCGACCGTAGGAGAGAAACTGCGAGATAAAGCATCGGCTTTAACATTCTTAGTACCAGAGATATAGGTAACAGAAAAATGAAACCGAGAAAAAAAAAGTGCCCACCTAGCTTGACGGGCATTCAAGCGCTTGGCAGCATCCAGATAGATCAAATTCTTATGATCTGTGAAAACCTGAATAGGAAATCTAGCGCCTTCCAAAAAATGACGCCAATGTTCAAACGCAAATTTAATAGCCAGCAACTCCCGATTTCCAACATCATAATTCAGTTCGGTTTCTGAAAATTTCCTTGAAAAGAAGGCACAAGGATGTACTCCATCCTTGTTCTCCTGAGACAAAACTACTCCGACCCCCACTGATGAAGCATCGACCTCGACCAAAAAAAGCTTGGTCTCATCAGGCTGCATAAGGGTAGGGGCAGAACTGAACCTATCCTTGACATACTCAAACGCTTCAATGGCCTCAGTAGTCCACTGGGACGTATTCGCTCCTTTCTTGGTGAGATCGGTTAGAGGTTTAACAATTACAGAAAAATTCTTAATGAATTTCCTGTAATAATTGGCAAAACCCCAAAATCTCTGTATAGATTTCAAACCAATAGGCCTAGGCCATTCCTGCACAGCCTGAACCTTCACAGGGTCCATCTCAAAGCCCTCGCTGGAGACAATGTAGCCCAAAAAACTAATTTTCTGCACAGTGAACTCACATTTCTCCAGCTTTGCAAAGAGTGAATTATCACTCAATAACTGCAAAACTTCACGTACACTCTGCCAACGAATAAATCAAAATGTCATGCAAATACACAACGACATTCTTAGCAATCAAAGGTCTCAGGACGTCGTTAATAAGGTTCTGAAAAAATGCAGGTGCATTGGTAAGACCAAAAGGCATCACCAGATTCTCAAAATGACCTACCGGAGTGTTAAAAGCAGTTTTCCATTCATCACCCTCCTTCACTCGTAACAAATTGTATGCCCCCCGGAGATCAATTTTGGAGAACCACTTGGCTCCCACTAACCGGTTAAACAAGTCAGGAATTAACAGCAATGGGTAGGAATTGCGTACGGTAATCTTATTAATTTCACGAAAATCCAGACATGGAAGTAAACCGCCGTCCTTTTTTTTTAACAAAGAAGAATCCAACTGCCACCGGCGACTTAGAAGGTCTAATGTGACCAGCAGCCTGGCTAGTCTCTATGTACTCCTCCAAAGCCTTTCATTCAGGGATAGTCAGATTAAACAAGCGACTTTTGGGAAGAGTAGCACCCGGAACAAACTCAATGGTGCAATCATAATCCCTATGAGGAGGTAAAACTAGCGACTCCTCCTCCAAAAAAACCTTCCAAAAATCTTGAATAGGTACAGGTAATTCCCCTTTTACCACAGCTGCAATGCGACCATTACAACATTTATCATAGCACTTGGGACTCCAAGACTTAATCACATTAGTAGACCAGTCCAATAAAGGATTGTGCAGTTTTAACCAAGGCAATCCTAGAACAACTGGAGAGGGCAAAAAAAAGTCCAAAATTTCTTGGTGAACTCCATTGATAGTGAGGGAAAATGCAGCAGTCTTGTGAGTAATACATTTCAAAGGAGTGTTATCAATTGCAACCACAGAAATAGGTGATGACAAAGGTTTGGATTTCAATTTAAGGTTTTCCAAAAACCCTTTATCAATCACATTAAGTGTTGAACCACAATCTACAAATACCTGAAATTCAATCAAATCTCCCTGCAGAGTGGTACTCCCAGAAAGAAATACTCCTGCAGAGGGTAAACAAGCTATACGGGCGTAACTGACCTTTTTTTTTCTTTACTTAAACGACGCTCACAATACTTAATCAAATGGTCAGCTTTAACACAATAAAGACACAAACCTTCGGCGAATCTCCGGTCTCTTTCCTGAGAGCGGAGTGACATTTCCCCCACCTCCATTGGTTCTCTGCTATCAGAACAGATTTTTTGGGAACTAGGTCCTGACGTTACAGGAGTTTTTACATCATTAACCCTGGACCTTAGTCTCCTGTCCACACGAACAGCTAACTGCATAGCCTCCTGCAGTGTCTCAGGTGCAGGGAATGCAATTAGCAAATCCTTAACCCTTTCACTCAGACCAGCAAGAAATAAACATCTCAGTGCAGAATCATTCCATTTAACTTCTGAGGCCCATCTCCTGAAGTGTGTGCAATAATCTGACCCCTGATTCAAACGTCTAAGTTCTGATTCAGCAGATGAGATTCGATCAGGATCGTCATATAATAGCCCCATAACAGAAAAAAATTCCTCAACAGACCCCAAACACGGATCATTAGGTTGGAGAGAAAAGGCCCACCCCTATGGTTCCTTGCGCAAAAGTTACATAATAAAACCAATGCGCTGTGATTCATTCCCAGAGGATCTTGGTCTCAAACGAAATTATAACAAACAAGCATTTTTAAAGGAAAAAAAATCTTGCTGTTTACCACAAAAAACATCAGGCAATCCTACCTTGGGTTCGACAAAATGCGCTCCAGAACAGCTACTCACGTGTTGCTGGAGCTCGGCTACCTCCAGAGACAATCCCTGCAAGCGTTGAGCCAACTCCTGGACTTAAACCATACTGATCCCCAAATTTCTTTCCTTTAAGTTTTTTTTGGGGCTGGACTTACTGTTATGATCTGCAACAAGAACTAAGGAAAGATGGGGGAAAGCTGTCCCTACAGTAAGACTAAGCTGAATCTCTACGATGTAGCGGGCTGCCTGTTCCTAGTGAACAGACCCGCCTTCGTCCTCGGCTAGTCTGAACGAAGACCTATAGAATTAAGGGAGGGGTCCCTAAAAGAACTAAGGACTGGGACAAAAATGGGACACCTCCTAAACAGAAGTTGTTGTAGAACACAAAAGACAAACTGACAAAAGGTACTAGAGGTCCCAGAGGACCAAGCGAACTGACAGAGATGGGCACAAAAGCACCTGGCTAGAGAGACAGTCAAACAACACTGAAGTCCAGCAAAGCCAGAAGGGCGGAGCTGGAATATATAGGCAGATGGTCACGTGACCGCAAACACAAGACAGAAAAGACTAACAGGACGGTTCTAAAATTTTGCAACTGCACTTGGGGACACTTTCAAAGTTTGCCCAATTTTTCGGATTGACTGACCTTCATTTCTTAAAGTAATTATGACCACTCATATTTTCTTTACTTAGCAGCCTTTTTCTTGCCATAATACAAATTCTATACAATATAAATGGAATCGCTGCACTGCTGGATTTTGGTGCTCGAGTAGGGGCCGAACCCATGTAATATATCAGAATAACCTTGGCACTCGGGTTTAAATATAAGAAGTGTAATTTTTAATGCAGTCCATTCATTTACAAACAAAAAACGTTTCGGTCAAGCAGACCTTCATCAGTAAACAGACTGTCTGTAATCAAGGTGAGGCAAAATGTGCAGAATATATTTTATTTATCTCGCTCTCTCTTTATAAGTAAAAAGCAAAGGCAGCACTCCAACAAGAAGGTTTCTTTTGAAAAAAATCTCTCTCTCTCTTTCTCTCTCTCTCTCTATACACATTGATAGATACATACACAAAATTATATATATATATATATATATATATATATATATATATATATTATTTATTTATTCTGTGCATGTAATTTATTGTTAAATTAAAGAATTTTTAAAAAATTGGCGTGGGTCCCCCGTAATTTTATAGTCTAGCAGAGGTTAAGCTGACAGCTCGGGCAGATGTTTGAAGCCTGGGAAGGGGGTAATACCCACGGAGCTTCCCAGGCTACTAATATCTGCCCCCCAGCTGAATACTTCACTTTATCTGGCTATTAAAATGGGGCACCCCCCCCCAAAAAAAATGTGGGGTCCCCCTATTTTAACAGCTAGCAAAGGCTATGCAGACAGCTGGGGACTGATATTAATAGCCTAGGAAGGGGCCATGAATTTTATTGGATTGCACTCGTCCGTTTTTCTCCCATACAGGTATGAGCCCTTAACTGCTCTCCTGGAATATAACAACTACGCACACTCAGCCAGGCAATAGAGGTTGGGCTCCATGGAAACAAGCTGTACAGTATAAAAGATAAACGCTCTCACTGCGGATAATGAAAGTAGATAAAGCAAGTCAATTGCAAACTTGCTAATTTTCATGCTGTCTAAATAACTAAAGCAATTTAATAACCTAAGAATATCCATTTTATTATACAATTCCACTGCCAGGGAACCTGATACTTCCATTTTTATCTAAAGTAACCTAATTGTTTTCAAGGTATTCCATAATCTGTATTCTGGCTTAGATTTGAAGGCTGCTTTCCATACCCTGATGCCAAGTATCTCTGAGCAGTGTGATATAATTTTGCCATTTTTACTGTGAAAGTACCAGCTCTAAAGTACCACTGGCCAAGTATAAAAAATATCTGGTGTTTGTATGCATATGTGTCTAGTGGGCCATGATATTGAGTGATTGACAACTGTCAGTCAATGAATAGCACCACCCACTGGACTCATATGCATACAAACATGAGGGATTTCAATGAATAAAATTCAAGTTATTCTGCATTTTTTCCAACAAACCTATATATCATTTGGCTCAGCTTCTTCTTCTTTATACCATGCTGTCCACAGTTTGGACTGTATGTACAACGTGACAACCTCCCTTTAAGATCTAATGTGAACTCTTTATTAAAAAACCCTTCTCAGTTTAACAAGAAAAATTTCTGTATCGACTGATTTCTGTTCAACCTGGCTTTTCTTCTAATGTGTATATGTAAAAAAAAGTAGAGTATACTATATAATAATAATAGTATATATTATTATACACCACATACATTTTTGACCACTAGCCATGAGTAAGAAAAAATATTTAGAATGACGCTAATTAAAGCATTTAGGTTGCTTGACGGATCTTACAGAGAAGCCATCATGAAAATAGAAATCTTGCAGTTTTCACACCTGCCACTGGGGCATTTTTAAACTCTTCTATTGTTTCAGGAAATAGCAAATGTACATTAGCACCAATGGTCAGACTTCGACCCTATATTTTGTGTCTAATGAGCCTGTGCAGAGGTCATTGTGAAGGGAGGTGTAGCTGTGACATCACCTATTGTGAGTGGTGTATCCTGTGTTATCAGCTCTGTAGAGGTGTTGTTACCTGTCATTATAATCCTGTCTCATATGGAGACTTGCTGAAACCTGTTCCTGAAAGAACAGAAAGTATGAGTCTAAACAAGCCGCAGTAGCCAGTGTGAAACTGCAAGTTTTAATTTAAGATCATGATTTGAAAAAAAAATTGCAAAAATTTTAAAATAAATATAATACAAAGATTTGATTTAAAATAACAGCTCATTTTTTGATGACCGCTTCTCTTTAACATACTAATGATAATTCTTCTCCATAGTTTTGTAAAGTGGCTTATAAAACTTTTCATTTGGCATTCTTTACAATAGACTATAAAAATTTTAGGAGTAACAAAAAAAACTATATTCAATTTTTCAGTTTAGCTGGGTGATATCCCCTGAAGTTTCTGCAGTTCTGTAACCCTTTTTTTTGTTGCAAAAATGCAGCTTGGCTCAGTTGTGAGATGAGAAATTATGTTGGGAGATTTAAAGGGTAATAATAATGTCCTGATTCCATATTTTGTAAAAAAAAAGCAAGAAATACAATAAAGAAGGGATTCTTGAGAATCAGCACAAGTCAGATACAAGATACACCAAGAAAGCAGGTATCTACTAGTGATGAGCGAGCACTAAAATGCTCGGGTACTCGTTGCTCGGGTTGAGCAAATTGGAATACTCGGGTGCTCGACCCGAGCAACGAGCCCAATGTAAGTCTATGGGAAACTCGAGCATTTTTCCCCGGCGGTCTGCAGAGGGCCTAAAAAATTGCTCAAATCGATGGGAACAGTGCTCAAATGATATGGGAACAGCATGGGGAAGAACCCTGGAAGCATTTCTCACTCCCAGGTCACTGCTGTCAACAATGTTGTCAGAGGTATTATGCTACTTTTACGGACTCACAATAAAACATACCAAAACGAAACCAAAAAGGATTTTCCTGGGAAATATGTTAAGGAACATCCTTTCCAGGGTAATGACTTGTATATAAAGCAAAATAAACATACAAAAATGCTCCCCCACACCTTGGGCTATGTTCACACGTAGCGTTTTTGATGCGTTTTTTCACTTTTGCATTGCTTTCAATGGTGAAAAATACATTCACTGGTAAATGTCATTTTAACATTTTACTGCCTTACCTTGCCATGTGGTATGTGAGACATGATGAGACATTCTGTTTCATTTATGAAGGAGGGACTTTGAAAGTCACAAAGACTATTTTTATAGGGCCATCAGGCAGCCCTTACTATTCTTAAAGGGCCAGCAGTCAGCTATGCTTTGTTATTTCCATTATTAAAGAGTGTGTTTCCTATACGGTTATTGGGTATGCAGTGACTGCAAGGGCTGCCAAAAATTTGGACAGACCCCAATACCCCTTTAAAGAGACATAGAGGAGGGCCTCAGTAAAATAAATGTTCCCGTTATAAAGGATTGGGTCTCCTATAGTGGTAATGCCCATGCAGTGACTGCAAGGGCTGCCAAAATTTGGGATAAACCCCAGTAACAATTTAAAGACACAGAGGTGCGCCTCAGTAACGACATGTTCCCATTAGAAAAGATTGAGTCTGCTATACAGTTATAGGGTATGCAGTGAGTCCAACGGCTGCCAAAATTTAGGAAAAACCACAATACCAATTTAAAGACACATATAGCTGGGCCACAGTATCGACATGTTCCCATTAGAAAGGAGCGGGTCAGCTATGCAGTTATAGGGTATGCAGTGAGACCAATGGCTGCCAAAATTTAGGAAATACCAGAATAAAAATTTAAAGACACATAGAGCTGGGCCACAGTAACGACATGTTCCCATTGGAAAGGAGTGGGTCTCCCATACTGTTCTTGGTGGGTCTAGAAGTCTCACCAACCAGTAATGACTATCACCCAAAATTTGGACAGGAAAAGCAACGTAACAAACTCAGCCATGTGTGCCAGACTGATAACAGGCAAGACTTTCATGTCCTCACCAAGAGGACGGCTGACCATGCTCTCCTCCTCATCCTCCTCCCTGTCCTCTGGCCATCCACGCTGAACAGGCGGTATGACAGTTCTGCAGGTACTATCGTCTATAGTGCAGGAAACTAGCTCCTGTTCTTCCTTCTCCTCTTCCTCATTGTCACCCAATCCATGTTGGGATGAGAGGAGGCTGGGCTGTGTGGAATCACACTGTATGGTTCCTTGCTCCATTTCATCATGCTCCGCCTGCGATGCATCCTCTTTAATTGTGAGCAGAGAGCGTTTCACAAGACAGAAGCGGGATGGTGATGCTAATTATGGCGTCATCGCCGCTCACCATCTTGGTGGAGTCATCAAAGTTTTGGAGGATGGTACAGATGTCTGACATCCATGTCCACTCCTGAGGTCTTATGTGTGGAGTCTGACCTGAATACTGACAGCCTTGTTGATGCTGATAGTCAACAACTGCCCTCTTCTGCTCACAAATCCTTCCCAACATCTGTAATGCAGAGTTCCAACGCGTGGGGACATCGCACACCAGTCGGTGAGCTGGAAGCTGCAAATGCTGCTGAAGCACGGCAAGGGCAGTGGAAGCTGTAGCTGACTTTCTAAAATGGGCACACACGCGGCGTACTTTGACAAGCAGATCCAGCAGATCCGTGTAGGTTTTGAGAAACTGCTGAAACACAAGGTTAAGCACATGGGCCAGGCATGGTACATGTGTGAGCTCACCTCGCCTCAGAGCCGCCACCAGGTTCCAGCCATAGTCACACATGACCATGCCTGGCTGTAGGTTCAGCGGTGTTAACCACAGATCTGCCTGCTCTTTCAGAGCTGTCCACAACTCTTCAGCAGTGTGCGGTTTGTCACCTAAGCATATTAGCTTCAGCACAGCCTGTTGCTGCATGGCCGAGGCAGTGATGCAGTGCTTCCAGATTCTCACTGATGTGGTCATTTCGGAGATGGAGGCTAAAGAGGAGGCGGAGGTGCAGGAGCTGTAGAATGTGGGAGCAACCTGATTGACCCAGGACCCGCAATCCTCGGCATCAGGAGGACGTGTTCCGTCCCAAGGTCCGACTGGGTCCCATCTTCCACTATATTAACCCAGTGTGCCATCAGCGAGATGTAACGTCCCTGCCTACAAGCACTTGTCCATGTGTCCGTGGTTAGGAAAACTGCGTTGTTGAGGGCACGGCTAATGTTGTAGGGCACGTGCTCGTGTAATGCGGGGATGGCACACAGGGAGAAAGACTGGCGGCTGGGGACCAAGTACCGAAGGACGCCCGCCGCCATCAGGTTATGGAAAGCTATCATCTACCTGAGCCTAAAAGGCAACATTTTGAGCGCAAGCATTCGTGAAATGTGTGAATTTAGTAGTGTGGCCTGTGGGGCGTTGGCTGCGTATTTGCGCTTGCGTTCCAAGGACTGGGGTAGGGATAACTGTATGCTGCACTGGGATAAGGACGTGGACGTGCTTGCTGATGGTGCTAGTTGAGAGTATACAACGACACATGCAGGGCGGGAGGCATCTTGGTATGAGCCATGGACAGAGGATTGGCGTGCAAGCACAACAGTGGAAGAAGCAGTGGTGTCACCCACAGACACTGTTTCTGGACCCTGGGGTTCGGCCCACTTAGTCAGGTGCTTTGCTGCCATGTGCCTGATCATGCTGATGGTGGTCAGGCTGCTAGTTTTGCTACCCCTGCTGATGCTGGCCTGGCAGGTGATGCAAATGGCCTTTTTGGGGTTATCCGCAGAGTCTTTAAAAAACAAAGACCTAACAGTTGTACTGGCAACTTCCGTCATGCTGGCGTTACGGGAAACGCTTTCCCGCCTTGTCTGCGGCCACCACACTGCTTCTTCCTGCTTGTTGTGGGGCTACGCCTCCATTCCCCTGTGTGCTGCTGTCCTCACTCTGCATGTCCCTCTGCCAGGTTGGGTCAGTAGAGATGAGCGTTGTTCGACTCGAACTGTTCGCCAATCTCAAATTCGAGCTGGTTTGGGCGGTGTTCGAGCCGTTCGGCGAACACGAACGATTTGAGAAAAATTCGGCTGTTCGAGGTTATGTTCAATAACTGTTCGTGCACCAAAATCATAACTAGATTTTTTCTCAGTAATGATGAAAATTAATGTTAATACGCAGTTTGAGTGTACAGCGGGGTGGGGGGAGGGGCAGGGGATGGATCTCTGCAGGAATAATGAAGATCTCCATTTTTTTTTCTCTTTCCCGCATTTACAGTGGGGAGGTGCAATTTGTCAGCCTATCAGCAGCGCACACACGGAGCGAAGTGCTTTTTCTCACACAAGCAAGGGCATGTGTCATTGGCAGTGTATGTCAAATGTCCTTGCCCTATAAGACCAAGCCATTTTCCCCGTCGCCACCATTTTCTCACTGCTGCAGCTGCGTGTTAGACGGCACCGCTGTTGCTGTGTGTGCTATACCTTGTTAATTTCAAGCAAATTTTTGCACAAATCTACAGATAGCTTGGGAGTAGGGAATAGTTGTGATTGCAGTCCTTTTAAGGACTAGGTTACAGCATTTCCTACGACTTTTATCAGGCAGGTCTGTGCTCTTAAATAGATAGATTGTGGGAGTAAAGACTAATTGTAATTGCAGTCCTTTTCAGGACTAGGTTACATCAGTTCCTATCAGTTTTTGCCAGGCAGGTCTGTGCCAGTGCTGTGCAAGTTTTTTTCACAGCATTTGGCTAAATCTAGCAAAGCTAATCCTTTTTGGCCTATTGCAGAGTGTGTTAGTCAGAGGAGTAGCCTATCTGTGTTGCAAGATATACCACCTGTGTATAGAATACCAATTTTTTTACTGCACCTAGTGAAGTAAAATCTTTTGGGCATAGCATCATTCTATTAGTCCATCTATACTGACCTCCATCAGGTTGCAAATTGAATATAATTTTTTTCTGCATCTAGCTCTGAAAAAATATTTGGGCTTCTAGCAGTGTGTGGGACTTGTTCTATTAGTCCATCTATACTGACCTCCATCAGGTTGCAAACTGAATATAATTTTTTTCTGCATCTAGCTCTGAAAAATTATTTGGCCTTCTAGCAGTGTGTGGGACTTGTTCTATTAGTCCATCTATACTGACCTCCATCACGCTGCAAATTCAAAATAATTTTTTGTCTGCATCTAGCTCTGAAAAAATATTTGGCCTTCTAGCAGTGTGTGGGACTTTCTCTATTAGTCCATCTATACTGACCTCCATCAGGTTGCAAATTAAAAATAATTTTTTGTCTGCATCTAGCTCTGAAAAAATATTTGGCCTTCTAGCAGTGTGTGGGACTTTCTCTATTAGTCCATCTATACTGACCTCCATCAGGTTGCAAATTCAAAATAATTTTTTGTCTGCATCTAGCTCTGAAAAAATATTTGGCCTTCTAGCAGTGTGTGGGACTTTCTCTATTAGTCCATCTATACTGACCTCCATCAGGTTGCAAATTAAAAATAATTGTTATCTGCATCTAGCTCTGAAAAAATATTTGGCCTTCTAGCAGTGTGTGGGACTTTCTCTATTAGTCCATCTATACTGACCTCCATCAGGTTGCAAATTCAAAATAATTTTTTGTCTGCATCTAGCTCTGAAAAAATATTTGGCCTTCTAGCAGTGTGTGGGACTTTCTCTATTAGTCCATCTATACTGACCTCCATCAGGCTGCAAATTAAAAATAATTTTTATCTGCATCTACCTCTGAAAAAATATTTGGGCTTCTAGCTGTGTGTAGGACTTGTTCTATTAGTCCATCTATACTGACCTCCATCAGGTTGCAAACTGAATACAATTTTTTTCTGCATCTACCTCTGAAAAAATATTTTGCTTCTAGCTGTGTGTGGGACTTGTTCTATTAGTCCATCTATACTGACCTCCATCAGGTTGCAAATTGAATATAATTTTTTTCTGCATCTAACCCAGCCAATAGTTTTGGCCTAATACCACAGTTTGGCCACTCAGCTCTGCTAGGTTCCCATCCATTGTTTTTTTGTGCAAACAACTCCAGAGTTGTGAATTAGTTAACCACCAAAATGAGTGGAAAAAGGCCTGCTGCTGGTGGAAAGGGGAATAGGCGTGTTGGGAAGGGGAAAAAAGGTTGTGTCCGTGGGGTAGGTGTTAAAGCAACAGTAACATCTGCAGAAGAAAGACCATCTTCCAGCCAAACTAAAATGTCTACTTCTTTTAGCGGACAATGTGATAAGATCCCTTTCTTACGGCCACGCCAATCGCTACAAATTCCAGATGAGGCACAAAAACAGCAGGTGCTTCAACGGATATCAAGTGCTCCTTTAAGTGGGCTCTCCTCCACATCAACTTCAACATCACAAATACTCCAGTCCTCAAAGGTGTCACCCCAATCGCACTTGCTTCCTCACAGCTCCCAAATCTCCAGCTGCCCGTCTGAGTATGAGGTAGAACAGATGGTTGAGTCTGCAGAGCTGTTTATGACGCGCCCCCTGGGCCAGTGTTGTTTAGGGGATACCCGGAGCCGGATCAAATGGGGGTTGTAGTCTCCGAGTGGCTGTGACCCGGTCCGTGCCCAGGGTGTCAAGCTCAGTGTGTGGCAGTCCTTATGATGTTACTAGATGTTCTTTTGTGTCGACTACGCCACCCGTTGATTTGCGGTCAATACGGCCGCCGCTGCAGCAGGGTCCGCTGAGGCTGGTGATGTATGTGCAGCTCGGGTAGTATAACCCCCAACGGGAGGGGTATAGCCTCAGGGGGTCAGTTGCAGAGGATGGGGGTTGTGGTGGTGCAGCGGGGATGGAAATGAGACTCAGAGTCGGGCTGTGCAGTTCAGGGTTTGTTTACTTACTGCAGTTGTTCTGTTCACTCCGGCCTTAAGTGACCACCCGAGCCGTGCTGCGTCCACCAGGTCCTGGACTCAGCCAACCCCCAGGCAGTTCTGGAGCGTGGTCCTGAGCTCCCTTTCTGTCCTGTCCTCTTCTCTGGCCTTCCCCACCAGGGATCCACCTATGTCCGGCTCCCTCGGGCCTCTTGGTGGTGAACCCTTGTCTCTGGGTTCCCTGACCCTATTCCTGGTCTGCCTTCCGGGTGGATTTAGTGGGTGATCGTGGCAGATCGGTCCTGCCCATGACCTCCGGTTCCTGGCTAAGGTGTGCTGTAGCCTCTGCCAGCTTGGGATCCGGTACCCTGTTGCCAACTCTTCACCCTCTGGTCTAATTTGGGCTCTTGGAGTTCCTTCTTTCTCCCCCTCTGGGTCTTTCTTTCTCCTCTCTCTCTCTGGGCCTTGGAGCTGCTCTTCTCCTCTGCTCTGCTTCTCTGACTCAACTCTGCCAGACTGACCTCACTCTGCAAAAGACCCTGTCCTAAGATGGTGCCCACCTTATATACTCCCTCTATGTGTGAGCTCAGGTGACCAGCACCCAATGAGCTCCTAGCACTACCCAGACTGCTCCCCCTATCTGCCCCTACACTACTGGGATGTTCCACCCCCCTCCCACTCCAGCCAGGAACAGACACTGTCGTACCTGCACATTTCTCTAGTGGGAGTACCATCGGTCTGTTCCTCGGAAATGGGATGTGTGTAGTGCATGCAGCCTACTGAGCTCAGTTCCACACTCCATCCTTACCCGGGAGTGGAATATCACACCTCTGGCTTGAGGTGCAATACCCCTGTAGCAGCCGAATCCTCAGGGTGCTACATTCCCCCCTGGTAAATCACAGCACGTCCTCGGGCTGTAAGATATAAACATCCATAACATACAATTTTTTTTTTTCATAAACATAAACATATAAAACATATAAAACATCATCAGCAGCAATAAACTTTTCATATAAACATTCTTGTTTCTGGTTCCTCTGGTCACGGTGCAACTTGTGACCGGGTAAAGTGCGACAGTCTCTCTTGGAATAAAACAGTTCCCTATAAAACCGGTAGGGGGCGCTTTAGGAAGCGCAACTATATACAAGGGAATATGGCCGCTCTCAGTCCTCGGTCAGTAGGAATAGGAACTAGGGACACACGGGCATCAGTTCAATTGGCTGGTCCCAACGGGGACTATATTTTAACTAGAACAGTTCTTATACCCTGACGGGTAACTATGTACAGTCTCTCTCTACCGTACTTCAACGACGGCGTCCTCCTGCTCTTTCTTTGCGGACAGTTTCAGTTTCAGACCCGTCCGGGTCCTCTTGCTCCTCCTCACACCGCAGCTCCTCCTCCGTCAGGCGATGCACATGGAGGGCGCAGGGTCCTTTGGCACACTTGTGCCGGGTGAAGGTGACCTCGTCCCCTAAATACAGGTCACGACCTCTGTGTCCCTCCGGTAGGTGGGACTCAACGTCTCTCCTGGTCACGAAGACGTCGCCTGGGGTGCGGTGATCCCTGATGAAACCCCACCCATGCTGCAGATTGAACTTTATCACAGTCCCGATGGTACGGGGACCATGCGCTGCACGGGGGTTTCTCCTGGTCCGGCTCTTCTGCTCCGCGCTCCTTATTTGGGCTTGTTGTTCCCGGACCCGCCTCTCTCTCCGCTCCCTCTCAAAGACCTCGAGCTGCTGGCGGCAGCACTCTGCACGCTCCGCAGCGGCTGCCCGAGTCTCCTGAGTGAACCCCATGAGGTCTTCTCCGGTGGGATCCCACTCAAACTGGGTCTCTTCTAGCGGGGGCGAGATCCTCTTCATGGGCTTTGGAGCCGGGATCAGGGGTTCGCACATGGCCCTTGCTTTTTGCAGCTCCAGCTGGATGTATTCCTGGGGCCATACGAAGGGCTGCCCATCCGGGCACGTATGCTGGGCGAACAGGTCCTCACCCAGGTGCGGTACTTTAGGTGTTATGGGCGCCGTGGTGGTAGCGGCGCCCGGGTTAACCAGGCCTTGCGACCAGGCCTGGGGCACCTTGAAAGTAAAGGGCACCGTAAGAACGGCGGCGCCCTGTGTTACTTGGCCCTGCGACCAGGCCGGGGGCTCCGTGGAGGTAGGGGGCGCTGTTGGTATTGCGGCGCCCGGGGGTACTAGGCCTTGCGACCAGGCCGATGGTACTTCCTGCTTGGCCACGCTCGGGGTCGAGGCGTGTGACGTCACAGGGGTCGCGGCTTCCGTTTGAGGCCTAGTCTGCGGCGGTGACGTTGCAGCGACGGGCACGGCAGGGGGTACTTCGGGCTCTGCGACGGGGAGCTGGGGCAGGCACGCGGTTTCCCGGCTCGGGGTAGTGACGTCCCCTTTACCTGCCTCCATTCGTTCGGCTCCCTTCTCGGCGCCGTCTCCGGCCTTCAGTCCTCCTGCGCCATCCTCAGAGGCGGTCTGTCTCCTCGTCTCGGGTGGCGTGCTCCGCTGACGAGTCTCAGTCTGCTGGGCCATCTCTCGGCTCCACTCCGCCAACGTCTCTCGCTGCACCCGGGCCATCCTCCGTGCGAGGCCCTCCAGCGCGGTCTGTGCACACTCCCGGTCTCGGGGGAGCTGTGTTAGGATCTCCAGCAGGCCTTCTGGAGTGGCGACCTGCAACAGGCTCCTGACCACTGGGTCGGTGCTGCCTGGAGTGGCGGCCCGCATCAGGCTCCTGACCGCTGGGTCGGTGCTGCCTGGCTCTCCCTCCATCTCCGGGTAGGCTCTCTCTGGACTCTCTTCCAGACGTCTTGTCTCCGGGTGCGCTCTCTCCAGACTGCTCCAGGCGACACCCATCTTTGTTCTCTTGTTCTGTCTCCGCCCACATCGAAGGTGGTCCCGGGGCAACTTTGTGATTGTCAGTTCCAGGGGCAGTTCTCTTACGCTGATGGACACTTCCAGCATCACAGTCTCTGTTGGTGGGCGCGGTTTCCGCTTTTGGCGCCATTCTTCGACCTGGCCCACGATGGGAGGTGGCCTCTTGCCACCCTCTGGCACGCCCATAATGGCGTCCGCTCTTCCAAGGCGGGAAATCTTTGGAAATGGCGGGAATCGTCTCCCAGTGGCGGGAAACTCCATGGATGGCGGGAAAAAGCTGCAAATGGCGGACAACCGGCGGGAAACGACCTGTGATGGGGTCCGATGGCGGGGACCCACCGGAACCGGCAGGAGACTTCTTTTTGAGGTAACGGTGAACTTCTCTTCAGGCACGCAGTACCCGGTTGTTGCGGGCACGTTATCCTGCCGACTACGCCAAAGTTGACGCGCCCCCTGGGCCAGTGTTGTTTAGGGGATACCCGGAGCCGGATCAAATGGGGGTTGTAGTCTCCGAGTGGCTGTGACCCGGTCCGTGCCCAGGGTGTCAAGCTCAGTGTGTGGCAGTCCTTATGATGTTACTAGATGTTCTTTTGTGTCGACTACGCCACCCGTTGATTTGCGGTCAATACGGCCGCCGCTGCAGCAGGGTCCGCTGAGGCTGGTGATGTATGTGCAGCTCGGGTAGTATAACCCCCAACGGGAGGGGTATAGCCTCAGGGGGTCAGTTGCAGAGGATGGGGGTTGTGGTGGTGCAGCGGGGATGGAAATGAGACTCAGAGTCGGGCTGTGCAGTTCAGGGTTTGTTTACTTACTGCAGTTGTTCTGGTCACTCCGGCCTTAAGTGACCACCCGAGCCGTGCTGCGTCCACCAGGTCCTGGACTCAGCCAACCCCCAGGCAGTTCTGGAGCGTGGTCCCGAGCTCCCTTTCTGTCCTGTCCTCTTCTCTGGCCTTCCCCACCAGGGATCCACCTATGTCCGGCTCCCTCGGGCCTCTTGGTGGTGAACCCTTGTCTCTGGGTTCCCTGACCCTATTCCTGGTCTGCCTTCCGGGTGGATTTAGTGGGTGATCGTGGCAGATCGGTCCTGCCCACGACCTCCGGTTCCTGGCTAAGGTGTGCTGTAGCCTCTGCCAGCTTGGGATCCGGTACCCTGTTGCCAACTCTTCACCCTCTGGTCTAATTTGGGCTCTTGGAGTTCCTTCTTTCTCCCCCTCTGGGTCTTTCTTTCTCCTCTCTCTCTCTGGGCCTTGGAGCTGCTCTTCTCCTCTGCTCTGCTTCTCTGACTCAACTCTGCCAGACTGACCTCACTCTGCAAAAGACCCTGTCCTAAGATGGTGCCCACCTTATATACTCCCTCTATGTGTGAGCTCAGGTGACCAGCACCCAATGAGCTCCTAGCACTACCCAGACTGCTCCCCCTATCTGCCCCTACACTACTGGGATGTTCCACCCCCCTCCCACTCCAGCCAGGAACAGACACTGTCGTACCTGCACATTTCTCTAGTGGGAGTACCATCGGTCTGTTCCTCGGAAATGGGATGTGTGTAGTGCATGCAGCCTACTGAGCTCAGTTCCACACTCCATCCTTACCCGGGAGTGGAATATCACACCTCTGGCTTGAGGTGCAATACCCCTGTAGCAGCCGAATCCTCAGGGTGCTACATTTACTCATACTATAGCCTGGGAATCAGAGGTCGACTCCAGCGCTTCTGTGAATCCAGACGAGGAAATGATCTGCACTGATGCCCAGAATCTTTATGAGTCGGATCCAGGACCAGACGCAGAAGGTTCTGACCATAATGTAGACCCTCATTCCCAAACTGTAACTCCTGTTGGTGGAGACAATGAGGAAGACGATGATGAGACTCAAATACCTGATTGGAGCGACAACTTTAGTTTTTTGTCAGGGCAGGAACAGGTTGGCTCTGAGGACGACGGGTGTGATAACGCACAGGGTGATGATGATGAGGTTGGAGATCCCACTTACTGTCAACCCACAGTCAGCCAAGAGATGAGGTCAGCAGAGGAGGTGGAGGAAGATGCTAGTGACGACGAGGTCAGGTTGCGCCTTCCTGGACAGAGACGTAGTACTGGAAGCACGTCAACAATTGCATCCTCAAACACAACTCTGCCTCTCACCACAAGTCGTGGTGGCTCTTCAGGTCGCATGGGTGCTAAGCCTTGCATAGCCTGGGCATTTTTTAAGATCGATAAAGATGACCCAACTCGTGTTATCTGTAACATTTGTCAGCAAAAGCTAAGTAGAGGCCAAAAATTACATAGTTTGAGTACTTCATGCATGAACCGGCACATGGACATGAAGCATAAGTTGCAGTGGGAAGCTCAGTGTGCTACAATGCGGCCTAGCCGGCCGGGCCAACCACCGTCTGCCATATCTTGTGCATCCGCGGCCTCTTCATCCTCTGTGACTGGGGGGACAGCAGTCACACCTGTTTTGGGGCGCAGACCTGCCACCTCTTTACCCGCAACAGCCAGCGTGATTGGCAGGTCATCATTTTCTTTGGAGGTGGTAACACCAGCTGGTGTTGAGCGCTGTCCGACATCGATAGCACCACCTTTGGATCAAGGCAACCTAACATGTCCGCCTGCATCTTCCTCACAGACCGGCAGTTTGCCGGGGACACCCTTATCAACCCCGTCTAAGCACAATAGCCAGCCCTCGGTCCCTCAGATGTGGACAAGTAAAAGACCATTTCCTCCTAGCCATGAGAAAGCTAAGAGGTTGAATTTCACCATCTGCAAGCTCTTGGCTACAGAAATGCTGCCTTTCCGCCTGGTGGACACAGAGGATTTTCGAGACCTTATGTCCGTCGCAGTGCCCCAGTACCAGATGCCCAGTCGGCACTACTTCTCAAAAAAGGTGTGCCTGCGCTCCACCAGCATGTCGCACACAACATCACCGCTTCTTTGAGAAACTCTGTGTGTGACAGGGTGCATTTCACCACAGACACTTGGACGAGTAGGCATGGACAGGGGCGTTACATGTCGCTGACTGGGCACTGGGTAACTATGGTGACAGCAGGACAAGGGGCTGCTGTCCAAGTCTTGCCGTCCCCACGAGTTGTGCGTCAATCCTCTTTATGTCAAAGTTCCTCCACTGCTTCTGCCTCCTCAACCTCCTCTCGGTCTTCCACCTGCACCCAAAGCCTGTCTGGTCATGCCACAAGCTTTCTAACTGCGCAGAAGGGATCCTGCACACCTCCTTACTATGCTGGCAGTAGGGCTCAACGTCATCAGGCGGTTTTTACTTTGAAATGTCTGGGAAATTTGAGTCACACAGCTGAGGAGTTGTGGTCAGCTCTGGAGAACCAATTTCATGAATGGTTGTCTCCACTGGACCTGAAACCAGGGAAGGCCGTGTGCGACAATGCTGCAAACCTGGGTGCGGCCCTTCGCCGGGGCAATGTCACACACGTGCCTTGTATGGCTCACGTGTTGAACCTGGTTGTCCAGCAATTTTTAGCCCACTATCCCAGACTAGATGGCCTTCTGCAGAGGGCACGGTCGCTGTGTGCTCACTTCCGCCCTTCGCATCCCGCAGCTCAGCGACTTACATCTCTACAGAAGTCGTTGGGCCTGCCACTTCACCGGCTAAAATGCGATGTGCCTACCCGGTGGAATTCAACTCTGCACATGTTGCAGCGACTGTGGCAGCACCGACAAGCCCTGGTGCAATACGTTCTGACGTATAGCCTGGGCCAACGAGATCCAGAGGTGGGGCAAATCACGCTGGAGGAGTGGTCTCAGATCAGGGACCTATGCACCCTTCTGCACAGTTTTGAAATGGCGACGAAGATGTTTAGTGCTGACGATGCCATTATCAGCATGACTATTCCGGTGATTTACATGCTGGAGCACATGTTAAACAGAATTCGGAGTCAGGTGGTGGCACAAGAGGAGGTGGAGGAAGTAGAGGAGGAGGAGTTGTATGCGGAAGGGCTAACATCTGCAAGGTCCAGACGGTCGGCAGCACCAAGGCGGCAGGCATGTGAGGGTGGGGGAGATGGTTTTACCAGGGCGCATGGTAGCAGCCAAACTAGTGAGGAAGGTGCAGGAGCCCAGGAAGAAGTGGAGGACGAACTGATGGAAGACTCATCAGATGAGGGAGACCTTGATCACATTTCTGTTGTGCGAGGTTGGGGGGAGAGGACAGAGGAAGGAAGCATGATTGTTACCTCGCCACCAACACAACAGGGACTTGGTGCTCCTGGATGCGCAACACACATGAGTGCCTTCTTGGTGCACTACCTGCAACATGACCCTCGAATTGTGAGAATTAGAAATAATCCTGACTACTGGGTTGCCACACTGTTAGATCCCCGGTACAAAAGTAAATTTGCAGAAATTATTCCTGCCATAGAAAGGGATGCACGCATGCAGGAGTATCAGCAGAGACTGTTGCAGAATCTTACATGTGCTTTTCCACAAAACACCAGTGGTGCATGTAGTGAATCTCACAGTTCCAACTTGCCAACCGTGGGACCGTCAAGTGTTCAGCACTCAAACCGTAACAGAACCACAGTATCTGCTGGTAACATCAATTTTGCGGAATCATTTCACCACTTTTTTAGCCCATCCTTTGCAAGGCCACAGGAGACAAGAAGTCTGACACATAGTCAACGCCTATGGTACAGGAGTATCTCCAAGTAAACATTGAAGCCATGACTGTGTCACTGGACCCTTGCTCTTTTTGGGCTTCCAATCTGGATAAATGGCCGGAGCTAGCCACTTACGCCTTGGAGATCTTGTCATGCCCCACAGCCAGCTTTCTGTCTGAACGTGTTTTCAGCGCTGCTGGTGGTGTGCTGACAGATAAGCGCACGCGGCTCTCCACTGATAATGTAGACAGACTCACATTCATAAAGATGAACAAATCATGGATCCGAAACGACTTTTCTACCCCTGTGTCATCCTGGGGAGAGTAAAAGCTTGATGATTGGTTAAAATCACCCTACCAACCGTTTTAAGCTTTCAAATTACTAATCATGTTTATCTGTATCTTGGCTGGAAAATAATTTGGGCTTTGTAGCAGTGTGCAGCACTGATTCTATTAGGCCATCTATAATAAGCTCCACCAGATTTAAAATTACTAATCATGTTTATCTGTATCTTGACTGGAAAATAATTTGGGCTTTGTAGCAGTGTGCAGCACTGATCCTATTAGGCCATCTATACTAAGCTCCACCAGATTTAAAATTAATAATAATTTTTAGCTGCATCTAGCCCGGAAAATAATTTTGGGGCTCCGAGATGCGCAAGACACATAAGTGCCTTCTTGCTGCACTACCTGCAACATGACCCTCATATTGTCAGAATTCGAAGTAATCATGACTACTGGGTTGCCACACTCTTAGATCCCCCAAACTTTTCGATCAACCTTTTCATTTTAATAAAGACCAAAAAAATGGTCATTTTTGAAATTATAAGCATTAGCAGGTTATTAGAAACTGAAATCAAACAGTTTTCAACTCAAAACTTTATTCTAGGTGATGTTACATTTTCACATAGGACCCATTGTTCGAAAGGAGCTTCTGAACTCTCTCGTCCATTGAATTTGTCAGGTTTTGGATGGTTTCTGCTTCAATTGTTTTGCATGAGGACAGAATACCCTCCCAGAGCTGTTGCTTAGATGTGAACTGCCTCCCGCCATCATAGACACTCCTTTTGATGATGCTCCAGAGGTTCTGAATGGGGTAGAGGTCAGGGGAGCATGGGGGTCACACCATAAGTTTGTCCCCTTTTATGCCCATATCAGCCAGAGATGCAGATGTTTTATGTGCAGCATGAGATGGTGCATTATCATGCAAAAAAATGATCTTGCTGTGAAATACACCGTTCTTCTTCTTGAACCATGACAGGAAGTGCTGTTTGAGAAAATCCACATACATTATGGAGTTCATCTTTAGCGCCTTCAGGGATCCTAAAGGGGCCGACAATCTCTCTCCCCATGATTCCAGCCCAAAACATTACTCCACCTCCTCCTTGTTGGCGCTGTAGCCGTGTTTGCGTGGGGTGTCCATCAACCAGCCATCCTCCACTCCATCCATCTGGACCATCGAGTGCTGCACGGCACTCATCCGTGAACAAAACAGTTTTGAAATCAGTCTTCATGTAATGTTTGGCCCACTGGAGCCGTTTCTGCTTGTGTGGAGTGGATAGAGGAGGTCGACAGGATGGCGTATGCACAGCTGCAAACCTCTGAAGGACCCTGCATCTTGTTGTTCGGGGGACGTTGGAGGCACCAGCAGCTTCAAAAACTTGTCTGCTGCTATGACAAGGCTTTTTTGCCGCTGCTCTTTTAACCTGACGTAATTGCCTGTAGGAAAGAGTCCTCAATTTGCCCTTATCAGCACGCACACGTGTGTACTGTGAATCAGCTACATACTTCTTGATTGCCAAGACACTTCATCCTGATCATCGCACAATGTTGATTGTAGTCATGCCTTGACCTAAACACTCCACAATTTGTTGCTTCTCAGCAGCCGACACATCCTTTTTCTTTCCCATTTTGGCAGAAAATGTAGGCTGCTTAATAATGTGAGACAGCCTTCTTAAGTAGTCTTGCCTTTCATTGGACACACCTGCCAAACTAATTAGCACAGGTGTCTGCAATTGCTTACAGTGATATAAAGAGCCCTGACACACATCACCATCAATGAGTTTAACTGACAAACAAACAAATTCTTCCCTTATCACTCCTAAACACTTTTTGCATAATAATTTGGAACACAGTGTACATGTGCTTTTCCACAAAACACCAGTGGTTCACGTAGTGAATCTTACAGTTCTAACTTGCCAACCGTGGTCTGTATGGAGTTGTTCAATAAAGGGCCCAAAATTAAGATAACATAGATGGGAGAGGTCTCTATGAATAGGAATTCCTAAGTATTTGATACCCTGTGAGGGCCAGGCAAAGGGAAAGTTGGACTGGATGGAATCCTATATGGATTTGGGGAGGGAGACATCGAGGGCCTCAGACTTCGCTGCATTGATTTTAAAATTTGACCATGTAACAAAGTGATCTATTTCAGCCATAACAGCATGGATGGATATATGTGATTGAGTGATATATACTAGGACATCATCAGCAAATAGAGAGCACTTGTACTCGGTGCCTCCCACCTCAATCCACCTAATATTGGGGTTATGGCGAATTGATGAGAGCAGGTGCTCCGTCACTAGGATGTATAAGAGAGGGGACAGAGGACATCCCTGCCTTGTCCCATTGGTGATTGTGAAAGGTGATGAAAATGTTCTGATGCACCCCCTGGGCCTTGGGACACCCGGAGCCGGACCCTTTTTGGTGGATGCTGGTGGTTGTAGTCTTCGTGGCGGCGACCCGGTTCCGTGGCTCAGGGTGGTCAAACCAGTGGCGGAACTATTTATGTGGTTTTGATGTTTAAATGTCCGACTACGCCACCCGTGGATTGCGGTCAGAGTGAACCGCCGCTGCAGGGCAGACCGCTGAGGCTGGTGTTGTGGGTGCAGCAGAGCGTAGCATAACTCCCCACGGGAGGAGTATAGCCTCAGGGCAGTGTATGCGGAGGATGGGGGTGATGGTGCAGGGCAGCAGCAGTAACGACACGGAGTCAGTGATGCAGTCCAGGGCCTTTACTCACAGTTCTTATTATCCAGACCACGTCTGCAGGTAACGGCTGCCCACGTCGTACTGTGCTCACCAGGTGAGGGGCTCAGACAACTCCCAGATAACTTTGGAGCGCTTCACAGGACCCCCTTTGTGTGTCCTTTGTCTGGCCTTTCTTACCAACCCTTCTGTCCGGCTGCCTCGGGCCTCCTCTTGGTAAACTTGGCGCCAGTTTCCCTGACCCTATGTGGTGCCTTCCTAGCGGGTGTAGCGAGGGGCTGCGCCACATAAAATGTCACAGCCTCCGGTTTCTAGCTGAGGGTCGTTTCCTGCCTCCACTAGTTTCGGGGACCGGTCTCCCCCTTTGGCCTGACCCCTCTACGCAGGTGGATTCGGGTGTGCGGTGGCGACTCGCCCGTCCGCACCCCTGGCATCCCTTCATTCCTCGTTCCTGGAGCCTTCTCCGCTCCTCTTCCTTCCTTCTCCCTCTTCCAGGCCTGGGCCTCTGTTACTAGGCCCACCTCCGGAGCAGAGCTCATGCAGAGCCCCTGCTCCCTGCCACTTCTGCTCAGACTTCTCTGCACTGAACTAAGATGGTGCCCACCTTTTATACTCCCTTCTCAATGCACCCAGGAACTGCTTCCTCCCTGCTCCTGCACTACAGGGTTCCCCTTCCTCAGTGTTCCCTCCCCCCACTCCAGCCAGGGACAGGGACTGTCGTGCCCATCTCAGAGGCATATTGGTCGCCCTGCCCCACGGCAATGTGGTGTAATGCATGCAGGTGTCGGGTCCTGATCCACACTCCATCCTTACCTGAGAGTGAGATATCACACCTCTGGGTGAGGTGCAATACCTCTGTAGCAACCGAGCCCTCAGGGTGCTACAGTTCCATTCATCTTCAGCCTAGGTGACGTATTGTGATACAGGGCCGTGATTTTGGCTATAAAAGGGTCCCCTAGACCCCTACCCCAAGCTTTTTAAGAGAATCATATATGGCGTGCCAGGAGACTCTATGGAATGCTTTCTCAGCATCCAACGAGAGTATCTAATTACAAATTTTTAACTGCATCTAGCCCAGGAAATACTTTGTGCCTAGTAGCAGTGTCTGCTAGTCAGCGGATTATCCCGGCTGTTATGCAAGCTACACCACCTGTAGTTTCGACACTTAATTTTTTCAAAGGAAATGCTTCGGGACCACGGGATACTCAGTGAAGAGCATCAGGAGGCACCCCAAGGCATAGGGGCTGGGAATGGCAGTAGGATGCCTTGCGGTGGACAGCCGAGCTCGATCCTTATAAAAGCTTTTTAACTGCAGCAGCTTTAGTGGACGCTACTGGAGCTGGAATTACGCGGCTGCTGGCATGAGACTTGCCCTCCAATAGATCCTTGTAAATGGATTTAAAGTGTATTCATTCAAATTAGAGAGACAATTTAAATTAAGAAGCTTAGCGCTGCCTCCACCACAGGGGGGCTCGCTCGACCCACCAGCGGACAGGCACCAGTATTGGGAGAGGGGGGCTGGCCGTCAGGGTTCACCGCGGCTCTGGCACAAACCCGGCGACACGGAGGTGGCACGGGCAGGAGCGGACTGAACGTGTCGGCTTCTCACTTTTTGGATTTTAGAAGGGCATGACATGCCTATATCTGTGTCTCCCCCTCCTTTTACTCCTCCACCTCTTTTCCTTTCGCATGACTATATGTACTTGTCACTTTTCCATGTGTTAGTTGTGTCTTCTGAGCAGTTTGTCAGCTTTTGGACACCTTTGAAGGTGTTTTCTATGTGTTTCTATGTGTTTTTGTTTGCCTGCCATTGGTTTTAACGGTGTTCGAAGGTGTTCGACGAACAGTTCGACGAACAGTTCGGCGAACACACGGGTGTTCGACGAACCGAACCGAACTCGAACACTACGGGGGTGGCTCAACACTATGGGTCAGTTAATATATCATCCACCACCTCGTCTTCCACTTCCGCACCCTGGTCCTCCTCCTGACTTTCTGGCAATTGTGTCTCATCATCATCATCCACCTCTTGCGACAGTAATTGCACTTTCTCACCATTGCCTTCATGTGACTGTGGCTGTTCAAATATTTGGGCATCCCTACACGCATTCTCCTCTTGACTCGCTCGAGGCTGGCCGGGCGAGAAGCCTGAATTTACAAATGGAAAAGTGAACAGCTCTTCTGAGTGTCCAAGTGTGGGATCAGTTGTCTTCGGGCACTTGGCATGGTGGGAGGAAGGAGGATCAGGGTGAGGAATATGCGGTCCAGACTCACGGTTACTGAGAACTGACCGTGTGGAAGACAGGGTGGTGGTGGTGGTGGCAAAGTGACTGGAAGCATTATCTGCTATCCAACTAACAACCTTTTGACACTGCTCTGTGTTCAATAGTGATGTGCGGTCCCCTAGTAATTGGGACAGGAAGGTCGAGCGACAAGATATGGGTGTTTTTTGTGGCACAATTTCAGCTTGCCCATGGCCACGTCCTCGGCCTCTGCATGCACCATCACCATCACGTCCACTTCCCCATCCCTTGCCATGCACCTTGCCCATTTTAAATGGAGGACAATATTTTCCAAGTTCACTAGAAATGGCTGATTTTGGAATGCAGTTATATGTGATACATCTGACAGAGAACCACGGTTTTAAATAACAGGCCTGTAGTTTATTAATACTATTCTTCACAGAGACCCAGTGTGAATAGCTTGACCGACACACTGCAATGAAATGAAAATGGAAGCCAGAAATGGCTGATTTTGGAACGCAGTTATATGTGATACTTCTGACAAAGAACCACGGTTTTAAATAGCAGGCCTCTAGTTTACTAATACTATTCTTCACAGAGACCTCGTGTGAATAGCTTCATCGACACACTGCAACAAAATGGAAATGGAGGCCAATATCTTCTACGTTCAGTTCAATTTTCTGGATTTTTATCACTGTAATATGGAAAAGATCTGGCTGTATTCTGCAGTGCTGACAAGCAAATGGAGAAGAAAAATGGTGTACTCTGGATTGCTTTCTAAGCAAATAACCAGGATTAAGATTAAAAAAAATAGCACTTGCCCCTGATACCTGGGGCTATGTCTACAAATATTTGTCACAGCAGGATCAGTCAGAAGTTGAACATGCAATGGATCCTCTTGTGCTGTATCATGCACTGCAGTCTGTCACATACCCTGCCTGTCTTGGTTTTTAAGCAAATAACCAGCATTAAGATTAAAAAAAATTGCCCTTGCCCCTGATACCTGGGGCTATGTCTACAAATATTTGTCACAGCAGGATCAGTCAGAAATTGAACATACAATGGACCCTCTTGTGCTGTATCATGTGTGGCGCCCCTGAGGGTTCAGTCGCCACAGAGGTACTGCATCTCACCCAGAGGTGTGGTATCTCACCCTCAGGTAAGGAAGGAGTACAGCTCAGGACCGCAACACCTGCATTCACTATACCACATTTCCGGGGGACAGGGCGAGATTGCTCCTACGGGAGAGCACAGTCCCTGATCCCTGGCTGGAGTTGGGGGAACCACCTAGAGAGGGGGAACCATGTAGTGGATGGGGTGGAGGACGTAGATCTTGGGAGCACATGACAAGGAGATATAAAATAGAGACACCATCTTAGTTCAGTCCAGTCAGAGGAGGAGAAGTGACAGGAGCAGAGGCTCTGTATGAGCTCTGCTCCAGAGGCGGGCCTAGTCAGGAGGCCTGAGCCTGAGAGGAAGGAGAAGCAAGGAGGAGAGGGAGCAGGAAAGGCTGCAGGAACAAGAAGCGAAGGGACCCTAGGGGTACGGACCGTGCAGAAAGCCACCCATACGCCCGCTGCTACCAGGAGGTAGAGAGGTCAGGCCAGATAAGGGGAACCGGTCCCTTAACTAGTGGAGAACTGCAAGGCTCAACTAGAAACCGGAGGCTGCAGCAATTTATGTACCGTTAGCCAAAAGTCCACACCAGTCTCACTAAGAAGGTAGCCACATAGGACCCAGGGGACAGAACAGACGTCGCCCGCCAAGGCCCGAGGGTACCGGATTGGAGTCACTAGGTGTGAGGTGCAGGGAGAAGGCCAGAGAAAGGACACACAGAAGGGGGTCCTGCTAAGTACTCCGGAGCTACCTGGGGGTGGACTGAGCCCCTCACTGAGTAAACACAGGACGACGTGGGAAGTCGTGATCTGCAGTGATGACTTGGAATGAAACAACTGTGAGTAAAGTACCTGAGACTGCATCCCATTGACTCCGTGCTTATTACCGACTCCCTGCACAATAACCACCCTCATCCACACACACTGCCCTGAAGCTATACTCTTCCTGTGCGGAGTTATACCACCCTTGCTGCTAAACTATCTGCTTCAGAGGACTGTTCCGCAGAGGCGACCCCTATTAGCCGCACTCCACAGGTGGCGTAGTCGGACATTATAAAAACCTATACATATCATTCCCCTTGGATTGACCGCCCTGGGTCAGGGACCGGGTCACCGCCACAGCGACTACAACCCCCAGCGTCTACCGGCCCGGCTCTGGGTACCCCACGACCCAGGGGGCGCGTCACATGCACTGCAGTCTGTCACATACCCTGCCTGCATGCTTAACTCCTGCTATCACCTTCGCCACTGAAAATATGCAGCTGGATTAGTCCTCAGAAGGACTGTTGGTTCAGATATAGATATATATATATATATATGTGTATATATATACGCAAACACACACAGTATATATATATACAGTTATATGAAAAAGTTTGGGCACCCCTATTAATCTTAAGCTTAATGTTTTATAAAAATTGGTGTTTTTGCAACAGCTATTTCAGTTTGATATATGTAATAACTGTTGGACACAGTAATGTTTCTGCCTTGAAATGAGGTTTATTGTACTAACAGAAAATGTGCAATCTGCATTCAAACAAAATTTGACAGGTGCATAAGTATGGGCACCACACCAGAAAAGTGACATTAATATTTAGTAGATCCTCCTTTTGCAAAAATAACAGCCTCTAGTCGCTTCCTGTAGCTTTTAATGAGTTCCTGGATCCTGGATGAAGGTATTTTTGACCATTCCTCTTTACAAAACAATTCCAGTTCAGTTAAGTTTGATGGTCGCCGAGCATGGACAGCCCTCTTCAAATGATCCCACAGATGTTAAATGATATTCAGGTCTGGGGACTGGGATGGCCATTCCAGAACATTGTAATTGTTCCTCTGCATGAATGCCTGAGTAGATTTGGAGCGGTGTTTTGGATCATTGTCTTGCTGAAAGATCCATCCCCTGCATAACTTCAACTTTGTCACTGATTCTTGAACATTATTGTCAAGAATCTGCTGATACTGATATATATATATGTTGTGGAATACCTATACTAACTATAAACAAGCAAATATCTCCCTAACTCAGCAGCAGCTCTCCCTACTCTTCCTGTTTCCGGGTTAGACTGTGACGAGCATAGTGGCACCAGGTCTTATATAGACCTGATGACGCTGTGCGGCCAGCCAATCACTGTAATGCCCACAACTAACATTGTTACAGCATTACCTTGTGCGTGGCAAGCAATCCCTGCATGCAGAGAGGGGACCCGAGTTCCCGCCCGAGCAACCCGGAAATACTCGCCGAGCACAGTGATGCTCGGGCGAGTACCTAGTAGTGGCGAGCACGTTCGCTCATCACTAGTATCTACATCACAGAAACTTCATCAACAAAACTATCACTCTGTGTTAGCTTTAATATTTGTGTACAGAGAAGCCATGCAGTAAGGAAGTCAATAATAATAATATAATATATGTAATATAATATGGCATAATTTAGACATCAGTGAGTTTTTTTGTATGCAAGAAAAATGGTTCGAGTATTCTTCAATGTTTTGAATCAAATTTTCATCAATGTTAGGTCAGGGTTTCAGTTTTTATCAAAAGAGTTTCATCAATAAAACAAATAAATTGCAAAGCTTTTCCTACCCATTGCAATATTAATTAGAGAGTTATCATTTATGATTTTCACAGACCCATATACTTGTATGGGTAAGTTCAATTCATGAATCAGGAAAACCATGAATAGAAAACGTATGTGAAAAAGAAATGTCTCAAAGAGGCCCCAGGTTATATTCATAATCATATCATGATTGGGCCAAACCAGACCTGGATAAAGTGCAGCCCGTGGGCCATAAGTGGCTCTTTGGCACTTCATGTGTAGACTGCAGACCAAGACAAGCAAAGGGCTGAAAACAGTGATATCACGAACCATGTGGTCACCCTCCACATGGCATCTTAATTTCCTCGGGATACCTCTCTCACCATTGAGCCTATGAATTTGAGAGCCCAACAGGTGCAATGACGTCACTACATCGCGACTGCTGTATGGAGCCTCAGTACACAGCACTAACCAAAGCAACACACCTCGGGAACATAGATACGCATTATTTGTTGGAAACAGTGGGAGACATCATACTTTGTGAGGAGACATCATACTCTGTGTGGTGTGTGGAGTCTTTGTGTGGACATCCTACTGTGAGAGGGGCTTTGTGGGGACACCATACTATTTGGGGAGCTCTTTGGGGATATCCTACTGTGTGGGGGGACTGTGGGAGTAACATATTGTGTTGGGAGCTGTTGATCAAGTTGCAAAGGTTGTATAACATGAGCAGTATGATTTAATGTTTTTTATAAACTTTATTAAAAGCAGTAAATTATATTGTTATGATTATCTGCTACAGGTAAGAACACATGTTGCAATGAGATAATCAGGTACCATGCAGGAAAATATCCAGCAACCGCAATGGAAAGGACTATGAAAACATATTTATTACTAAGTATTAAAATATCAAAAGGGAAAAAATAAAAATAAACACACTAGGCCTACGTGTTTTGAGCACTAAGACTCATGATTAACATGTAGGCCTACTGTTTTTGTTTTTATTTTGGCCTTTTGATATTTCAATAGTTACTAATAATGTTTTCACATTCCTTTCCATTGCGGTTGCTGGATGTCTACATGCCTTCTACCTAATTATTTTCACCCGGGAGCTGGCCCGTGGTCTCTGTCCGTCACCGCACTCTTATTAGATTGAATTATATCTGGACAGGGTGACTTGAAGTGATATTTTTTTTTACCTATGTTACAATAAGCCCAATCATAATATGTATTATCAGTAGCAGCGAGCCAGCAGACTTTATTCTGCTCAATATTAAATGCTAAAAATTTATATAAAATAATAATAATAATGAGCAAAATTAACTTCGGCCCTCCATGACAGTCACATTCTCTCATGTGGCCCCTTGGGAAAATCAACTATCAATTGTCCTTCTGCACAATGAGGAGTTAGATAGTCATGCCTAATTGGTAAAAAAAAACAACAGTGCAACATCTGTCTAGGGGTTGTGTGTTGTATTGCAGCTGAAATCTATTAATTTGAAAGGAGTTTAGTTGCAATGGCATAAAACAACCCAGAACTATACTCAGTGACTCAATTGGTTGCCAGCCATTAAAGGGAGTCAATTAGCATTAGGCATTACCAGTATGAGTCATGTAATAACTGACAGTCTGTGCTTCTGGTCTCACATGGGTAACACACCCTGTCATTTAAAATAGGCTCTGGAGACAGATTCTCATGGAGATCTATGTCTGGCCAATAGATCTTAACAGTCCATTTACATATTAAGAAAAACGATTTCTCTGGAATAAGACATTGGATCGTAGATATCAAGGTATCATTTTATTCAAACTTTCTATCACCTGCATACTCAAATAGACGGCTTAGGAGGGTTCATCCTACTGACAGATGCCCTTGAAACAAACCAATCTACAGTATAGTAGAATAAAATAGGCATTTGTCCTAAGATCAAATCAAAATTTTGAAACATGTCAACCTTAAAAGGACCTTGTCACCTCCATAAGCAATATGTACCTACAGATCTAGTGGTAATCTGCAGATAAATAGCATTTAAATCATGTCTGCCAGGATTATAACAGTGACTACAGGGAGAAAATAAAGTTCTATTCTCCCTGTAGCTTTTCTTCCAGTTATTGGGGTGATGTAGGGGGTTGTAACACTCACTACACTACACATTGATTGATAGCCGGCTGTGCAATGTGTGTGTGTGCAGTTTGTGTGTGTAGAGCAGGCTGCAGTGGCGTACCGCCAATGGCGGCAGACCACGCGACTGCTATGGGGCCCGCGAGCTGGGGGGGCCCCATAGCAGTCCAGGGGTGGACATACCGCCACCGGTGCAGCTGCGCCTGGTCCCCACCATGCAGCTGCACCAAGGGGCCCGCAAGGTGCAGCTGCTCCCTGCACGCGGCGGTCAGGGAGCGATCCCTGCAGCTCCGCTGCTGTTAGGAGGAGAATAGCAGCGGAGCTGCAGGGTTCGTCCTCTGCTTCCTCCCTGACCCAGGCGCGCGCAGCTTGATGATGTCATCTTGCAGCGCGCGCCTGGGTCAGGAAGAAAGCTGCCGGCAACCAGGAGGATGCTGCTGCAGGGGAGCGAGCTGAGGTAAGTTGTTGTTTTTTTTTTTACTGAAATGCAGGGGAGAGGAGGTGGGGGGAGAGCAATGGTGGGATGGTGGGGCTTGGGAGAGGAATGATGGGGCTGGGAAGAGCAATAATGGGGCTGATGGGACTGGGGAGAGAAATATTTGGTCTGGGGAGAGGACTGATGGGGCTGGGGAGAGGAATAATGGGGTTGATGGGGCTGGGGAGAGCAATAATGGGGTTGATGGGGCTGGGGAGAGCAATAATGGGGTTGATCGGGCTGGGGAGAGGAATAATGGGGCTGATGGAGCTGGGGAGAGGAGTGATGGGGCTTGGGATAGGAATAATGGGACTAATGGGGCTGGGAAGAGCAATAATGGGGCTGGGGAGAGGAATGATGGGGTTGATGGGGCTGGGGAGAGGAATAATGGGATGATGGGGCTAGGGAGAGCAATGATGGGGCTGGGAAGAGCAATAATGGGGCTGATGGGACTGGGGAGAGAAATATTTGGGCTGGGGAGAGCAATAATGGGGTTGATGGGGCTGGGGAGAGCAATAATGGGGTTGATGGGGCTGGGGAGAGGAATAATGGGGCTGATGGGGCTGGGGAGAGGAGTGATGGGGCTTGGGATAGGAATAATGGGACTAATGGGGCTGGGAAGAGCAATAATGGGGCTGGGGAGAGGAATGATGGGGTTGATGGGGCTGGGGAGAGGAATAATGGGATGGTGGGACTAGGGAGAGCAATAATGGGGCTGGGAAGAGCAATAATGGGGCTGATGGGACTGGGGAGAGAAATATTGGGGCTGGGGAGAGGACTGATGGGGCTGGGGAGAGGAATAATGGGGTTTATTGGGCTGGGGAGAGCAATAATGGGGTTGATGGGGCTGGGGAGAGGAATAATGGGGTTGATGGGGCTGGGGAGAGCAATAATGGGGCTGATGGGGCTGGGGAGAGGAGTGATGGGCTTGGGATAGGAATAATGGGACTAATAAGGCTGGGAAGAGCAATATTGGGGCTGGGGAGAGGAATGATGGGGTTGATGGGGCTGGGGAGAGGAATAATGGGATGGTGGGGCTAGGGAGAGCAATGATGGGGCTGGGGAGAGCAATGATGGGGCTGAGGAGAGGAATGATGGGGCTGGGAAGAGCAATAATGGGGCTGATGGGACTGGGGAGAGAAATATTTGGGCTGGGGAGAGGAATAATGGGGTTGATGGGGCTGGGGAGAGCAATAATGGGGTTGATGGGGCTGGGGAGAGGAATAATGGGGTTGATGGGGCTGGGGAGAGGAATAATGGGGTTGATGGGGCTGGGGAGAGGAATAATGGGGCTGATGGGGCTGGGGAGAGGAGTGATGGGGCTTGGGATAGGAATAATGGGACTAATGGGGCTGGGAAGAGCAATAATGGGGCTGGGGAGAGGAATGATGGGGTTGATGGGGCTGGGGAGAGGAATAATGGGATGGTGGGACTAGGGAGAGCAATGATGGGGCTGGGAAGAGCAATAATGGGGCTGATGGGACTGGGGAGAGAAATATTGGGGCTGAGGAGAGGGCTGATGGGGCTGGGGAGAGGAATAATGGGGTTTATGGGGCTGGGGAGAGCAATAATGGGGTTGATGGGGCTGGGGAGAGGAATAATGGGGTTGATGGGGCTGGGGAGAGCAATAATGGGGCTGATGGGGCTGGGGAGAGGAGTGATGGGCTTGGGATAGGAATAATGGGACTAATAAGGCTGGGAAGAGCAATAATGGGGCTGGGGAGAGGAATGATGGGGTTGATGGGGCTGGGGAGAGGAATAATGGGATGGTGGGGCTAGGGAGAGCAATGATGGGGCTGGGGAGAGGAATGATGGGGCTGGGGAGAGCAATGATGGGGATGGTGGGGCTGGGGTGAGCAATAATGGGGCTGATGGGGCTGGGGAGAGGAATCATGGGATGATGGGGCTGGGGAGAGCAATAATGGGGCTGATGGGGCTGGGGAGAGGAATGATGGGGCTGGAAAGAGCAATAATGGGGCTGATGGGGCTGGGAAGAGCAATAATGGGGCTGATGGGGCTGGGGAGAGGAATGATGGGGCTGGGAAGAGCAATAATGGGGCTGATAGGGCTGGGGAGAGCAATGATGGGGATGGTGGGGAAGGGGAGAGCAATGACATGTTGCTGGGAGAGAGCAATGATGGGAGTGCTGGGAGCGAGCAATGATGGGGGTGCTGGGACAAAGCAATGGTGGGGGGCTGGGAGAGAGCAATGATGGAGGTGCTGGGACAGAGTAATGATGGGGGTGCTGAGAGGAAATGATGGGGGTGCTGGGAGAGCACAATGATGGGGGTGCTGGGAGAGAGCAATGATGGGAGGGCTGGGTGAGAGCATTGATGGAGGTGCTGGGACAGAGCAATGATGGGGGTGCTGGGACAGAGCAATGATGGGGGTGCTGGGACAGAGCAATGATGGGGGCTGGGAGAGAGCAATGATGGGGGTGGTGGGACAGAGCAATGATGCGGGTGCTGAGAGAGAGCAATGATGGGGGTGCTGAGAGAGAGCAACGATGAGGGTGCTGGGACAGAGCAATGACAGGGGGTGCTGGGACAGAGCAATGACGGGGGTGCTGGGAGAGAGTAATGATGGGGGTGCTGAGAGAGAGCAATGATGGGGGTGGTGGGAGAGAGCAATGACGGGGGTGCTGGGAGAGAGCAATGATGGGGTGCTGGGAGAGAGCAATTATGGGGGTTTCACTTAGCTTGTACTGTGAAGCCTTGTATGTTTTCCGTGTGCACATAGCCTTACAGTTAATTGGGGAGAGTCACAGAGACTGAATAATTTATATTATTGGCTGGTGCAGATTATAGTTAATGGGGGGCACAGTGCTGCTTATCACTTTATATTTTGATTACTAAGTGGCTAATAGTATATTAATGGGGGGGTTACATATCTGTATTCGATGACGCAGTGTGGGGGAGACACATGTATGCATACAATGCATGACCTTGTTATTTTCTAGGCTGTAGGTCATCGTGACAAGACGAGTCGTGGCTGGGAGATGTCGACATGAAGGTCTGACCAGATGGAGAAGAAGCAGCAGAAACCGACTCTGATCAGATGAGACGTCAGCGGTAAGTGGCTGGATGTAAATATTATTCTATATCTGCACTGTGTGACTTGAAGTGATAATGTTATCTGTAAAATCCCTTAGGTCACATTCTCACATTTGTGTGAAATGTCCGTGTGCTGCCAGATCTTTTTACCGGATGGTCCACGGACTCGTACAGTTTTATAGATCAATTCACACATCCATGAAAATCACGTATCTGAGAATGAGATCTAAGAGGGTCAGAGAATGTTCTGTTCTGATCCGATTTTGAGGATTAGAATAGGACATGCTCAATGCGTCAGTAAAACAGGGCAGCACACTGACACTGCACACAGATGCAGGAATGTAGCTTTATTACAGTGGCATGTAAAAGTTTGGGCACCCCTGGTCAAAATCACTGTTATTGTGAACAGTTAAGCAAGTTGAAAATTAAATGATCTCTAAAAGGCATATTGTTAAAGATGACATATTTCAGTTGTATTTTAGGCAAATAAATATATATAGTCTTTTTTTTTTCATTTTAAAAAATTACAATAAGGGAAATGGGCCTATGCAAAAGTTTGGGCACCCTTGGAGATTTGTGTGCTTTGATAATTTTGACCAAGGTTTCAGACCTTAAATAGCATGTTAGGGTTATGACTTGTTCACTATCATCGTTAGGAAATGCCAGGTGATGAAAATTTCCCAGCTTTGTAAAAACCAAGCCTCCTCTAACTTTATGCCAAAAAAACAGCAGCCATGGTTCTTCTAAGCAGCTGCCTAACACTCTGAAAATGAAAATGGTGGAGGACCATAAAGCAGGAGAAGGCTATAAGAAGATAGCAAAGTGTTTTCAAGTTGCTCTTTCCTCAGTTTGAAATGTAATTAAGAAATGTCAGTTAACAGGAACAGTGAAGGTCAAGATAAGGTCCGAAAGACCAAGCAAAATTTCAGTGAGAGCTGTTCGTACTATTGCTAGAGAGGCAAATCAGAACCCCAGCTTGACCTCAAAAGACCTACAGAAAGATTTAGCAGACTCTAGCTTTGTGGTTCATTGTTCTACTGTTCAGAGACACCTGCACAAATATGACCTTCATGGAAGAGTCATCAGAAGAAAACCTCTCCTGCAGCCTCACCATAAAATTCAGCATCAGAAGTATGCAAAAGAACATCTAAACAAGCCTGATACATTTTGGAAACAAGTTCTGTCGACCGAAAAGGTTAAAATAGAAGTCTTTGGCCACAATGATTAAAGGTATGTGTGGAGAAAAAAGGCCACCAAATTTCAGGAAAATAACATCTCGCCAACTATTAAGCATGAGGGTAGATCAGTCATGCTTTGGGGTTGTGTTGCAGCCGATGGTACAGGGGACATTTCACGGGTAGAGGGAACAATGGATTCAATGAAATTTCAGCAAATTCTTGATGCAAACATAACACCATCTGTAAAAAAGCTGAAGTTGAAAAGAGGATAGCTTCTACAAATGGTTAATGATCCTAAACAAACATCAAAATCCACAATAGGCTACCTCAAAAGGTGCAATCTGAAGGTTTTACAATGGCCCTCACAGTCCCCTCTTCTGAACATCAATGAAAATCTGTGGCTAGACCTCAAAATAGCAGTGCATGCAATACGACCAAGGAATCTCACAGAACTGGAAGGATTTTCCAAGGAAGAATGGATGAAAATCCCTCAAACAAGAATTGAAAGACTCTTGTCTGGCTACAAAAAGCTTTTACAAGCTGTGATTCTTTCAAAAGGGGGTGCTACTAGGTACTAACCATGCAGGATGCCCAAACTTTTGCATTGGTCCATTTTCCTTTTTCGGCATTTTTAAAATGTAAAAGATTAAAAAATATATATTTTTTGCCTAAAATACAAAGGAAATCTGTTATCTTTAACTTCAGGCCTTTTAGAGATCATTTCATCTTCAACTTGCTTAACTGTTCACAATAACACTAACTTTGACCTGGGGTGCCCAAACTTTTACATGCCACTGTATGTATAGCACAGTCCCTTAGTATATAGTGTACTCACTTATTATGTATAGCGCCATCCTTAGTTATATAGTTTCCTCTATTATTATGTATAGCGCCGTCCCTTATTATGTACCATTCTCTCTAGCGGCTCACAGTTGGGGGATCATACTGTGTTGGGGTCAGCATACTTTACCCTGGGAGTTGAGGTGGGGTACAGTAGGGTCATTATACTGTGCATGTGGAGGAATTCACCATGGGGGTTTCATACTGTGTTTGGGGGGCCCTTTTATTGGCATCACACTTTATGGGGCAATGAAAGAGAGATCTAGGACGTCAACAGGAGGAAAATTACTATGTAAAGGATGGCAAGTTGTGAGATCTGATCTTTGGTGACCCCGACAATTATTTACATTTTTTTTTGGGGGGAAGGGGGGGCCCAATTAGAGCTTCTGCTATGGGGCCCCATGATTCCTATGTACGCCCCTGGCAGGCTGTCAATCAATGTGCCGAGGAGGGTTCAGAGCTGTGTGCACAGTATAGTGAGTGGTGATTGTAGCTGCTCCTTGCACTGCCCCAATGACTGGAAGCGAGCTGCTGCAGAAAGAATATAATTTCATTTTCTCTCTGTAGCTGCTGCTCTAGTAAGAGAGGCATGATTTAAATGCTATTTACCTTTAAGTTACTGCTGTATCTGCAGGCAAATAGAGTTTCTGAAGGTGACAGGTTTTCCCTAAAGGGAATCTGTCAGCAGGATTTCACCCCCCCCAAACTATTTATATACACATGTAGTTATTTCAAGACAAGTTCAGCAATACCTTTACATGGCCAGTCCGTTCCTCTGTTACTGAGAAATCAACACTTACTTATCAAGATCCACTGGTGGAAGCTCCCTTTGCAATTGCTGACCAATGATGTCCCAGATGTGCCCGATGGGAGAAGCTGCAGACCATGGTAGCACATTTAGGCCATGCATGCTGCTCGAGCAACATGCGGCTTGGCATTGTCTTGTTGAAAAATGGCTTCTGGGACACTTTAGAGAAATGGCCATACCACTGGTTCCATGAGAAAATCAATGTAATCAATGTAATACCTAGCTGTTATTGTAGCTATATCTGGCTTTCATTGTGTCTAAGACAAAAACAAGATTCATTGCTGATGAGGGTAGACCTCTATTCCAGTCTGCATTGTGATCTTGCTCAGTCCCATTATAGCTTTTAAGAGTGTGGTGGTGTGAGGTCAGTGGCACACCAGTAGCTGGACGCAGGGGCGTTGCTAATATCAAAGATCAAACTTCTTGGCCAGAACCCCGGATCTCCTTCGGGGAGAAAAAAAAAAATCTCTGAATGTCTGCGGCCGCTGGACACCTTCCTCCGGCTGCAGACATTCAGCGCAGAGACGGCTGGGGCACAGGCACAGAGGTGAGTGATATCAGTTACTGACACCGCTCACCCCGCTCTCTGTCCTGCACTCCAGTCGTCGCTCCCTCCCTGCACTCACAGCCTGGACAGAAGCAGAAGAGCACTTGTGGCACCCCAGGGGTCTGGTTTCCACAGTAATGTAATGTTATGTCTGAGAGCAGGTGGGAGGTCCTTTGGTCAGGGATCCTGTGCATGCCACACCTCCTGCCCAGTCTTGGGAGGGGAAGAACTTCCCCTATATAAACCAGGGGCTGAGGCAGGGTTAGGAGTAGAGAAGAAGCAGAGACAAGAAACAGTCATAGGAAGAAACAGCAGAAGCTCAGTGGGAGCAATACTACTACAAGTCAGGGGCTGGCAGCTGCAGAGCTCGCCCTGACTGAGAAGCTTTCTTACCGGACCCGGCGTCCGAGGCTGTGGGGACTAACTCTTACCCAGCAGCAGAAGCCGACCGGCAGGGGATTTCAGGTCCTCAGGCCCAGAAACCCGAAGGCACGGTCACACGCGTGGGACCAGCACCGCCATCGTGGAGTGGAAGCCATTAGAAGGCCCCGAGTCACCGGCCATACGGGTGAGCACCACACGGTACACTCAGGGACGTGGGCTACTTATATCCGCTTCTAGCAAGGTAGCCAGAAGAGTACAGTCAGTTTGGGAGGCCTACAACTCCGCCTGGCCAGGGGAGATCCCATCTGCTCAAGGACTGACCAGGCCCCGTTCGCTAGCAAGTACTCCGGGAGGGTCTATCGTTGTTACCAGTAAAGACCCTGAATTACACCGCACCGTCTCTGAGTGGTTCCTGCTACCCCCATCTTCCACGTCGGCTGCCCTGAGGCCATACCCCTCCCGTTGGGGGTTATACTATCACGCTGCACAATTCTACATCGGCCTCAGCGGTCTGCCCTGCAGCGGCAGCTCCATAGCTGCAAATCAACGGGTGGCGTAGTCGACACTCAAATAACACCTATCAAGACTGCCACACCCTGAGTTTGACTCCCTGGGCACGGACCGGGTCCCCGCCACTCGGAAACTACAACCCTCATCTGATCCGGTTCCGGGTAAGCCCCCGAGCGCGAGACGCTGCGCGACACAGCAGGCCCAGGGGCGCGTCAACTTTGGCGTAGTCAGCAGGATATCGTGCCCGCAACCACCGGGTACTGCGTGCCTGAAAAAGAGACTTTCAAACTCACCTGTGGTGAAGATTCCCGCCATCCGGCGCCATTTTCAGCCTTCTTCCCGCCATCTGTGAAGATTCCCGCCATCCGGCGCCATCTTCAGCCTTCTTCCCGCCATCCGTGGAGTTTTCCCGCCGTTGGACGCCATCTTGAGGACGCCGCGCGGGAAGAAGAGGGGCGTGGACTCCAAAAAGCCCGCGAGAACTGAAGCCCCGCCTCACGTCCGGACATTGCGTAAGGTCCTGGAAGGAGCCCAGCAGACGCCGACGTCACCGGAGCGCGACGGAAGGTCCTCAACCCTGACGATCCACTGCGGAGCCGCGGCCTACGGAAGAGGATCATCGCAAGGTAGGCCACGGTCCACTAGGGGGGAGAAGGATGTCGGATACGGAGGAGAGCTTCACGGCTTCAAACCCCGCCAGCGCCACCGCTGTCGCGGTCATGCCTTTCACCATGCCCTATATCCCGGGGGCAGCCTGGCTACCCCAGTACTCAGGGGAGTCACATACCCTGCAGGACTTTAGAGAAAGGCTGGATAGCCTCTTCCAGGTGTACCCCCTCACAGAAGAGCAAAAAGTGAGCATCCTGGTGGCCCAATTAACCGGAGCAGCCCGAAGGGAGGTAAAGTCCTGGCCACCTGGGGGGAGGACTGTCGCAGGGATACTAACCCGGCTGAGGGACACCTTTGATACCCGCACCTCAGCCGAGATCAAGCTTAGATTCTACGGGTGCAAACAGCGGGCCCATGAGAGTATAAGGGACTATGCCCTGAACTTACAAGAGGCCCTGAGAGCCGTTAAGCAGACCGACACTGACGGCGTGGGAGACGAGGACAGGCTGTTGACTGAACAATTTATAGAGGGTTTATATTGCAATGCCCACCGAACCCAGTTGCGGGCAATGGCCCTACAGGACCCTCATCTGGGATTTGCACAGTTCAAGGACAGAGCCATCCGGGTGCTCCGAGAACCGGCACCGGATGGCGTTGTGACCCACAGGCGCCCAGCTATCACTTACCACCAGGAGGCGGCGCCCTTGTCGGCAGGGCCTGTAGGGGCTGATGCGCAGGCTTTGAACAATGACCCGGCTCCAGACCTGCACCATCAGGTCCAAGAGCAAGCTAAAAGCGTTGCTGCGTTAACCCGAACTGTGCAGTCTTTACAGGCTTCCACTCCAGGGAAGATCCAGCTGGCATCCGGACCGGAGAACATCCCGTGGCGTCGACCAAGGAGGACCCCACCGGCCAGAGGAAGACCCAGTGACCGGTACAACGAGGACGTACGACCCATCTGCCGCCGCTGCAATCAACCCGGACATATGGCAAGGTACTGTCCTTTAAACTGGCACAACCTGGGGGTAGAGGGCCAACCCCCAGGAAAAAGATCACCAGGCCCATCGAACTGGCGCGACAAATATGTCGGAGGACGTCCAGTCTTGCCTGTGGTACTGGATGGCATCCCTATGAGTGCCCTACTAGACACCGGGTCACAGGTCACCACCATCCCGTACGTGCTCTTCAAGCAGTACTGGAATGACTTGGATATAACCCGCTACCCTGACGACGACTTGAGTATCATCGCCAGCAATGGTCAGCCCGTGCCACAGATCGGATTTAAAGAGGCGACCATTAAAATTGGTAGAGTCGAACTAGCAGCACAGGGACTGATTATTGTAGACATTGACAAACACGAGAGTCACCCAAAGATAACTCTAGGAACTAATGTAATTGAAAATTGTCTTGCAGAGGTGATTTTCCTTTTACAACAGGTTGCCAAGAACGCCAGCTCCGGTGAGCAGCGGGTGCTCCAGAAAGAGATCCGGGCACTGATGCGACGGCAACAGGTGGAACTCTCCGGCGGTGAGATTGGTAGCGTAAGAATGTGTGACCCTTTTCCTATTGCCATGCCCCCAAAAAGTGAAATGATGATTTGGTGCCGGGCAGCTATTGGTCCGAGAGGTAGGGATTACCAGGCAATGGTAGAACCAGTTTACTCAGACAGTAGGCCCACCATTTTGACAGCACGGGGGGTGGTTAATGTACGCCATGGGAGGGTGCCCGTTCGCCTAATAAATATCGGGAAGAGGGAAGTATACCTACCCCGGTATGCCACGCTAGCCAAATTATATACCATCAACCAAAACTCTATACAGTCTGTGGAACCCTTGCCTCCATCTCACCCGGAGGAAGGTAACAGCTCTAAGAAAGTAATGGAGGATTGGTGTCAGCAACTACACTTGGGAACTGACTCCACTCCCTCCCACCAGAAACAGGGAGTCTACCGGGTGGTTCAAGAGTATGAGAGAGTGTTTAGTAAACACCCGTTAGACTTCGGGCGAGTTAAGGGGGTAGAACACCGCATTCCCACGGGAGATCATCCTCCCATAAAAGAGAGGTATCGACCCGTACCCCCTGCACATTACCAACACGCCAAGGGGATGCTTAGAGACATGAAGGAGGCTGGGGTAATCCGGGATAGCTGTAGCCCCTGGGCAGCCCCACTAGTTTTAGTCAAAAAGAAAGACAACACTATGAGGATGTGTGTAGATTACCGGAAAATCAATCGTATCACACACAAGGATGCGTACCCTTTACCAAGGATAGAGGAGTCTTTGGCTGCTTTAAGATCTGCTAACTTCTTCTCTACCTTGGATCTCACTAGCGGGTACTGGCAGGTTCCTGTAGCAGAGGCGGACCGGGAGAAGACCGCATTCACCACCCCGATGGGACTTAGCGAGTTTACCTGTATGCCGTTTGGACTTTGTAACGCACCCGGAACCTTCCAACGATTAATGGAGTGCTGTCTGGGACACAAAAACTTCGAGACGGTCCTGTTGTACCTGGACGATGTCATCGTATATTCCAAGACTTATGAGGACCACCTGAAACATCTGGCGGAAGTGTTCGAAGCCCTGGCAAGTTACGGCCTGAAGGTGAAACCCTCTAAGTGTCACCTCCTGAAGCCAAAGGTGCAGTACCTGGGACACGTGGTGAGCGCTGACGGAGTGGCTCCCGACCCTGATAAGATCACCACAATTAAGGAATGGCCAAGCCCCTCCAGCGTAAAAGAAGTGCGGCAGTTCCTCGGGTTGGTAGGCTACTACCGAAGGTTTATTCCCGGTTTCACCAAAAAGGCAGCACCTATGCAGGACCTCCTGATAGGCCAGTCCCGGAAGGCCAAGAACCAGAAGCCGCCCTTCAAATGGGAGGAGCTGGAAGAAGAGTCCTTCCGCCAGCTGAAGATGGCCCTCACGGGGGACGAAATCCTGGCGTACCCGGATTATAGCCAGCCCTTTATCCTCTACACCGACGCCAGTAACATCGGGCTAGGAGCCGTACTGTCCCAGATCCAGCAGGGGAAGGAACGAGTAATCGCCTACGCCAGCCGAAAACTGTGACCCACCGAGAGAAACCCGGAGAATTACAGCTCCTTTAAGCTAGAGTTCCTGGCAGTGGTGTGGGCAGTCACCGAACGCTTTAAGCACTACCTCGCTTCTTCCCGGTTCATCGTGTACACGCATAACAACCCGTTGACACACCTGGACACAGCAAGACTCAGTGCCCTAGAGCAGAGATGGATGGCTCGTCTGTCCAACTACGAGTTCACAATCAAATACCGGGCAGGACGCTCCAATACCAACGCGGACGCCCTGTCCAGGATGCCAAATCTACCGGACGTAGGAGAAGATCCAGAGGAACTGGAAGAAGTCGAACTCCCTGCGTTCCACCGTCATGGGACTATCCAGTGTTCCCACCGGGTAGGGAGTAAGCAAGCCGCTACGTTTAACCCCTTGCCTCACTACAACTGGGCGGAAACGCAAGACAGCGACCCTGCCGTCCGGCTGGTAAAGGAGATGCTGACTCGGCCAGAGGCTCGCCTTGACCCAGACGCTCCGGAGGAAGCCAAGCAACTGTGGGCAGAAAAGAGTAGACTGTTCCTTTACAAGGGGAAGTTGTGCCGCAGAATGGTTAACTCCCGGACGCATGAACTAATCTGGCAAGTAGTGGTGCCACGAAGAGACGCAGCCATGGTGATGGAGGCATACCACGACGGGGCTGGACACTTCGGATGGAAGAAGCTGGAGTTCCTGCTGCGCGAGCGGTTCCACTGGGTAGGCATGAGGGGAACCATTGAGAGGTGGTGCAGAGACTGTGGCCCGTGCAACCTAAGAAGGAAGGACCGTGCCAGCCAGAAGACTCCCCTGCAGTCCATCGTCACCCGGCAGCCGTTGGAACTGGTAGCCTTGGATCATGTAAAACTGACCCCAAGCAGAAGTGGCTACGTCTACGCACTAACCATCGTGGATCACTACTCCCGGTTCTTGGTTGTCGTCCCCGTCAAGGACTTAACAGCTCGAACAGCAGCTAGAGCCTTCCAGCAGCATTTCTGCCGTCCACACGGGTACTCGGACCAAGTGTTGACAGACCAGGGACCTGCCTTTGAAGCGGAGGTCTTCCAAGAATTCTGCACTCTGTATGGCTGCCGGAAGATAAGGACGACACCCTATCATCCGCAAACTAATGGACTTTGTGAGAAAATGAACCAGGTGGTAATGGATCTCCTGAAAACGTTGCCCCTGGAAGAACGCGGTCTGTGGCCTGAGAAGCTGCCCGATCTGGTGGACCTATACAACCACATCCCGGTAGGTTCCACCAACTGTACCCCGGCTTACCTAATGAGGGCGAGACCTGGTAAGTTACCTGTTGACCTGGAAATGGGAGTCCTGACACCCGAGGACACTTCATCAGAAGCAGACTGGGACACAGAGAGGCAGCAGCAGTACCGGAAAGTACAGGAGAGCGTGGAGCGAAGTCTCTGTCAGGCTAGGGAAAGACAAGAGAAAACTTACAACCAGTATGCTCCCGCTGTTACCCTGGTACCCGGAGAGCAGGTCTTGAAGAGAAAAAGACGGCTCCACAAGTTGGACGACCAGTGGGAGAAGGACCCGTACACCGTACTACCCTCAAGCCACGACAACCCAAAGGTCTGTACCATCAGTAAAGACGGAGGGGAAACCACAACCATTGTATCCCGGGATCACCTGAAGAAGTGTCCCGAACAGCTACGGAACCCTGAAGAGGAACAAGAAGACCCTCGACCCGTAGAGGAAAGGGAAGACATGGTTAGTACTGTGCTCGGAGACTTCCCTCGGTCTTGGACTCAAGTCAATGGCGCAGTTGTGGTACCCGTACTCACCTTCCTCCAACCCGCATCCCAAGCACCTACGGAGCGACAGGTAGAGCTGGAAGAGCAGCCGGTCCAGGAGGCAGAAGACTCCACACAAGCAGAACAGGAGGAATAACCCTCTGCTTATAGTGAGCCTGCCGTACCCCTAGTGAGCCAAAGAGCCGGTAGACAGCTGCCCAGTTTACCCTTGACAGCTCCTACACCCTGTAGTTCAGGGCTAGACAGTCAGCTCCGTAGGTCCACTAGGGCCACTAGAGGCCAGTTACCCGCACGTTGGAGGATTTGAAATGTATAAGTTGTTTTATTTGTGGTTACCTGTTTTTCTTATTGCTTGTGTATAATTATGTGTTTCTAGTTGTTTATAGGAGTCTTTGGTGGATTTACTGGGAATCCTGTGTACATAGTTGGAGCGTAACCCAGGACGGACTAAAGACTGTTAAGGACTCGGGGCAGAACAGACCCCTACCTGGTTACGTCTCCCTGTTTTGGTGAAATGGACACCTTGCTTTCTTCAAAGACTGCACCCGGTTACGGATATCCGTGACCACCTTTATGTGTTTCTTCTTATTGTACTATTATTGTTGTTATATCTTGTTATGTTTTTCTAAAATATGTTTAGTCCCGGAGTACTAAATTTCACTAGGGGGGAATGTGGCACCCCAGGGGTCTGGTTTCCACAGTAATGTAATGTTATGTCTGAGAGGAGGTGGGAGGTCCTTTGGTCAGGGATCCTGTGCATGCCACACCTCCTGCCCAGTCTTGGGAGGGGAAGAACTTCCCCTATATAAACCCGGGGCTGAGGCAGGGTTAGGAGTAGAGAAGAAGCAGAGACAAGAAACAGTCATAGGAAGAAACAGCAGAAGCTCAGTGGGAGCAATACTACTACAAGTCAGGGGCTGGCAGCTGCAGAGCTCGCCCTGACTGAGAAGCTTTCTTACCGGACCCGGCGTCCGAGGCTGTGGGGACTAACTCTTACCCAGCAGCAGAAGCCGACCGGCAGGGGATTTAAGGTCCTCAGGCCCAGAAACCCGAAGGCACGGTCACACGCGTGGGACCAGCACCGCCATCGTGGAGCGGAAGCCATTAGAAGGCCCCGAGTCACCGGCCATACGGGTGAGCACCACACGGTACACTCAGGGACGTGGGCTACTTATATCCGCTTCTAGCAAGGTAGCCAGAAGAGTACAGTCAGTTTGGGAGGCCTACAACTCCGCCTGGCCAGGGGAGATCCCATCTGCTCAAGGACTGACCAGGCCCCGTTCGCTAGCAAGTACTCCGGGAGGGTCTATCGTTGTTACCAGTAAAGACCCTGAATTACACCGCACCGTCTCTGAGTGGTTCCTGCTACCCCCATCTTCCACATCGGCTGCCCTGAGGCCATACCCCTCCCATTGGGGGTTATACTATCACGCTGCACAATTCTACATCGACCTCAGCGGTCTGCCCTGCAGCGGCAGCTCCATAGCTGCAAATCAACGGGTGGCGTAGTCGACACTCAAATAACACCTATCAAGACTGCCACACCCTGAGTTTGACTCCCTGGGCACGGACCGGGTCCCCGCCACTCGGAAACTACAACCCTCATCTGATCCGGTTCCGGGTAAGCCCCCGAGCGCGAGACGCTGCGCGACACAGCAGGCCCAGGGGCGCGTCACACTCACCTGCTCCGCTGGGATCTCCTGCAATACGCCGGCCTGTGAACGCAGGGGATGCTGGATGGAGTGACGTCATCGTGCTGTCCAGCATCCACTGCTTCACTTCACAGAAGAGGAGACGACGGACGGGTGCCTGGATCATGTGAGTATGAGCTTTTTTTTTTAATGGGGGGGTGGATAAGCTGAGGGTCTGTGCTGATGGGGGGGATACGCTGAGGGCCTGTGCTGATGGGGGGGCATACGCTGAGGGCCTGTGCTGATGGGGGGGGTACGCTGATGGGGATGTGCTGATGGGGGGGATATGCTGAAGGCCTGTGCTGATGGGGGGGATACACTGAGGGCCTGTGCTGATGGGGGGGGGGATACCCTGAGGGCCTGTACTGATGGGGGGATACGCTGATGTGGCTGTGCTGATGGGGGAATATGCTGATGGGGCTGTGTTGATAGGGGGGATTCACTGATGGGACTGTGCTGAAGGGGGGGAATACGCTGATGGGGCTGTGCTGATGGGGGGATACACTGATGGGGCTGTGCTGATGGGGGGATACATTGATGGGACTGTGCTGATGGGGGGAATACGCTGATGGGGCTGTGCTGATGGAGGGTTAATAAACTGAGGGGCTGTGCAGATTGGGGAAATAAAATGAGGGGCTGTGCAGAGTGTAGGGATAAACTGAGGGGCTGTGCAGGGGGACATGAAATGAGGGGCTCTGTGTTTGGGCCATGAAATGAGGGGCTGTGCAGGTAGACAGTAAAGTATATGAGGAGCTGTGGTGGACATCATACTATATATGGGGTCTGTGTTGGTGACAATACCATATATTGGTGGCTTGTTGTGGATATAATACCGTATGGGCGGCTGTGGTGACCATTACACTGTGTAGGGGGACAGATTGAGGCGTGATTACAGTTTGAAGAGGGCAGTGTGGTGGGTAATATAAGGGCATAGTGTGGAGAGGGTGCACAGAATGGATATGGAGAGGAGACAACGGGAAATGGAGGAATAATATGGAGAGGGGTTAGCATGACGGGGGGACAGTGTGGACATATAGAAAGTGTAATGGAAAATTAGAGACGGGACAACCATGTTATAGGCTGTGGTTCATAAGAGTGGGTGGTTATAGCTGATAATAGTGGACAGTGTGGTGGTCATATACCATAGGAGGCTTTTTTAGGTCATAATATGAACAGATATTATTATGCAGAGGGCATTTTAATAACACTCCTATTTTTAAAGGGTAACATATGGGGATGTGCTGCAAAAGACCGGAGAAGAGGGAGGTCTGCAGAGACATAATACAGGCTGTAGGGAGGTGTGGGGGCCATAATACAGCATATAGGGAGTTGTGGGGCAATCATACTATATATAAAGAGCTGTGAGGGCCATCATACAGCATAGAGGGAGTTGTGGGGGTCATTATACATATTTGGAGCTGTGGAGACCATCATACTATATATAAGGAGCTGTTGGTATATTATTCAGTGCATAAGGAGCTCTGGGGGCCATAATATAGTATATATATGGCTGTAGAGGCTATCATACTATACTACTTTCTATGGGACAGTATTATTTTTAGAGGCACTCTGTCTTTGTAGCATTAATTGATGGATGGGTAATCATAGTAATGACATAATTTTTGAAGTATTGGGGTCACTGTTCCAGGCTTGAAGAGCTGGCAGGATGAGGCATTTGTGCAGGTTGGGAATAGATGGAGACAGTGCCTGAAATATGAGAAGTCAGAAGTATTCTCTGCAGACGAGTCCTGGCTGGAGAAGTCGTTATAACGGTCTGGGCCAGAAGAAAAGTAAATTACTCCATCAGAAAGAACATCATCTTTAAGTCCCTATACTGCATATATCTGTAGTGTAATCTCTAATATGGTTGGCAGGACTGCTATATACCACTATATTGTCAACGTATGGTGGTAATATCAGTCTCTAAGCGTTTTTGTTTATTTAGTAACAGTTTAATGCATTTTAGTCATTATGTAGAGGTAAGTGTATGGCGGTATTATTGGTGTTTGTATAGTGTGTTTTGTTATGCAGGGGTAATGGTAATATATACTATGTAGTCACTGTGTAGTGGTAATAGTAAAGGACGTTGTGTAGCAGTATTATTTTGGCCTTGTATAGTAGTAATTTTGATAACTTTGGTCTTTGTATAGTGTGTTTTAGGGTTAACAGCAGTGGTATACTGTAATAATATATGTATAGATGCTGTTTTAAGTGGCTGGCCCCGGATCTTTTAGGACCCTAGCAACGCCCCTGGCTGGACGTCTGGCTTGTATCCGAATGTCATATAAATGCCTTCTGATGGTTTGTGTAGACACTGTTTGATGCTTTAGGCTTGTGTCCAATTTATTTTGCAGTACAGAATGGATCAACCAGTGGTATGGCCATTTGTCCAGATCTTGACAATTTGCATGCCCACTAGGGACCTCACTGATAGCATGCCAAGGTGTGTAAGTGCATGTATTTCTGTTTGTTGAGCTCATACTTGATACTGAATAAATCGAGACATATTTAAAACATTTTTTCATTTCTTCGTTATTTGCATATCATTCATATGTCTATTGATCCTCTGATTTCCATTACTCCATGACTTTTCCTTCTTGGTGTTGCAATTTCAATGTTGAGGATTGTAAATCTGAGAAAATGTATTTAGTTAGCCTTTCCCTTTATGACGTTTTCAAGGACATGTTAGGTTTTATGTAAACTGACCTTTAACTTAACTGGGCGTGCACACAGAGAGGGATATGGATTCAATAAAAAGCATACGCTACAAAGCGTATGAAAAAAGGAAACCAGAGCTTACTCAAGTCAGAGAGAACAACTATAAATGTCTCTCCCATTTGACAATACACCAGCATAGTAAAAAGTATGGGTGGACTTAAGACTATAACATATCATTGGGGACAGAGGATCGGACCTTCAATCATACATATCATTGTAAGTATTGTGACAAAGTCACTGGCAGTGTGTAGAAAGGGAGATATGTTTCACTGAGGCTGCTAGCCTCAGTGATGTGAAACATGGAAGTTTCTCCTGCACAATTAGGTGCAGAGAGGGTTAACGGCCCAGGTTTACAAGAGCATGTTTTTAGTGGATGGCGAAGGGCAGGGCGGGACGCCATCCACCATATCTCCACTCCAGGCAGTGGTCTGGGCTTTAAATAGCCAGCCTTTACACTCAGGTGTTGTTCAGTGTCTGGAGAAAACCTGCTCCAGAGAGGAGCTTGCACATGTTGTGCTGATCCATGTGCGCCTAACCCGGAGTGTCCAGATCCCGGCCGAAATACGGACTGTGCTGCACTTTTGTATTTTGTTTTGCCATTATGCTGAATGGGCCATGTTTACCTTATGGACTCCTGGGTGATTTTTGACATTTACTAAATCAACCCGGTATCTAAGGGGTAACATTTCTCCTTGTGGAGAACGACATGTTAAGCATGTCACGGTAAGGAGACTTTTAAAGCCGCAATGCTCCTCTGGGAAATATGCAAATTGTCTCTTCAGAGACATCTTTAAAAGTCTCCTCACCGTGCCATGCTTAAAATGTCGCTCTCCGCAAGGAGAAATGTTACCCCTTAGATACCGGTCTGACGCCTTTCACCCATCCAAACCAGAACTCACACTTTGCACTGACGAGGGGCAGTACTCCGAAACACAGTGTCTGCAAATTGAGTTTCTGGTTCTGGCTTATATCCTAAGTCATGTGATAAGGCTTTTAGGTGGCACTAGATTTCTGGTCCTCTTCCTCTCTGAAGAGGCAATAAATCAACCCGAAATGTAAAGAGACAGTGTATCTTGTCTACCTCCGCATACTGCCGAGCAAGCCGCTTTACCACTGTATGGATTGATTTGTCCATCACTGTGAGAATTAATATTATAAGAACTTTACAAAACATTACAGAATTTCATCTACATTCAGTAATATCTGTATAATAATCAACTATGTTAAAAAATAAGAATTCTCTGCAACAGAGAAAACAGACATGCGCAGAATTTTCCTTGGTAAATCAGATCTGCAGTGCTGTGCTGGGTTTCACCTGTTTATATTATCCATTCCAGCTAGATATTTTGGAATTATTAACAGTTAGTTAGCGCTAGTAAACATGTTTTCCTATCTGCTGTAACAATGGGAAATATAAAACCAGAATTATGTTCTAGAGATCTGCAATGATCACTAAATGGTGAAATATTACAAAAATAAGCTACTTTTTTAATTTGAGGTCTCTATTTTTGTACAGAGTAATCAATGATTAGAAGGACGACGGGCCTAACCATAGCCTGATGAATTTATTATAATTTACAGAAGAGCATGGAATAAATTATAGCAAAAATCTACACCAGGTCATAACTGACAGATTTCAATTTGTGGCACAGGGTTAGCCCAAAATATGCCAAATTTAATAAAGGCTATCTGTCAGAAAGATTTTGCTATGTAATCAAAGAGCAGTATGATGTAGTTGCAGATGCCCTGATTCCAGTGATATATCACTTACTAGGCTGCCTGTTGCAGTTTCAATATAGTGTTTTTATCAGCAGGAGATTAGTAGAGGACTAGTTGTCTTGTGCCATGTAGTCCTCCTGCTCTGTGTAACCCTGCCCCCATCATTGATTAGCAGCTTTTTGCCAATTTGACAGTGTACACAGAAAGCTGTCAATCAGTGGTGTGGGCATGGTTACACAGGGCTCAGCATTCAGAGAACTGCTAGAACTGCAGCAGATAAAACAATGATTTTATTAAAACTGCACTAAACAGATTAGTAAATGATGCATCACTAGAATCAGGGTCTCTGCCCCTACATTATGCTGCACTCATATTACATAACAAAAACCTGCTGACATATTCCCTTGCTCCTTTGGGCTGCTGCTTACAACTTCCATCTGAAACTCCAGTCTTAGTAATTCCCGCCATATGTACAGATGTGTTTATAATTATACAAATTATACAAACCTACTTCTCATCTCTCATATCCTCCCTGTCTCACAACCCTAAACAGCTATTCAAAACTTTCAATTCTCTCCTCCGTCCCCCAGCGCCTCCTCCCTCTCCTCTCATCTCAGCCGAAGACTTTGCCTCATTCTTCAAGCAGAAGATTGACACCATCAGACAATGCTTTTGCCTAAAGTCCCAACAGACTCTCCTCATATCTACTTAACCCTCCTCCTCCAAAACCAGCTTCTCCACCAGATCAACTTTCTTCTTTACTCTCCAAATCAAACCTCACCACCTGTGAACTTGACCCAATCCCGTCCCACCTCATTCCTAACCTTACCACAATCCACATCCCAACCCTAACCGACCTTTTGAACCTGTCACTAACAACTGGTGTCTTCCCCTCATGCTTCAAGCATGCCTCGATTACACCCATCCTCAAAAAGCCATCCCTTGACCCATCCTCTCTGACTAGCTATCGCCCGATATCACTTCTCCCCTATGCCTCAAAACTACTGGAACAACATGTCTATTCTGAACTGTCCTCCCACCTCTCCTCCTGCTCTCTGTTTGACCGCTTACAATCTGGCTTCCGACTGCATCACTCCACTGAAACTGCCTTGACTAAAGTCACCAACGACCTACTAACTGCCAAATCCAAGCGACACTACTCTGTTCTCTTCTTCCTAGACCTGTAATCTGCCTTTGACATAGTGAACCATTCCCTCATACAATAGACTCTCTCATCTCTTGGCATCACAGACCTGGCCCTATCTTGGATCTCCTCATACCTAATAGACCGGACATTCAACGTCTCCCACTCACACACCACCTCTTCATCTCACCCCCTATCTGTCGGTGTCCCCCAAGGTTCAGTTCTGGGACCCCAGCTCTTCTCCATCTACACCTTCGGCCTGGGACAGCTCATAGAGTCCCACGGCTTTCAGTATCATCTCTATGCTGACGACACACAGATCTACCTCTCTGGACTTGATATCACCTCCTTACTAACCAGAATCCCACAATGTCTGTCCGCTATTTCATCGTTCTTCACTGATAGATTTCGAAAACTTAACATGGATAAAACAGAATTTATCATCTTTCCTCCATCTCACTCAACCCCCCCAACTGACCTATCCATCACAGTCAATGGCTACCCACTCTCCCCAGTCCCACAAACTCACTACCTCGGGGTAACCCTGGACTCTCATCTCTCCTTCAAACCACATATCCAAGCCCTTTCCACTTTCTGCCGACTCCAACTCAAAAATATCTCCCGGATCCGCACATTCCTCAACCACAAATCTGCAAAAACATTAGCGCACGCCCTCATCATCTCTCGCCTCGACTACTGCAACCTCCTGTTCTGTGGCCTCCCCTCTAACACTCTCGCACCCCTCCAATCTATCCTAAACTTTGCTGCCAGACTAATCCACCTGACCCCCCGCGATTCCCCGGCCTCTCCTCTCTGTCAATCCTTTCACTGGCTCCCCATTGCCCAGAGACTCCAGTTCAAAACCCTAACCTTGGCATACAAAGCCATCCACAACCTGTCTCCTCCATACATCTGTGACCTAGTCTCCCGGTGCTTACCTGCACGCAACCTCCGATCTTCACAAGATCTCCTTCTCTGCTCCCCTCTTATCTCCTCTTCCCACAATCGAATACAAGATTTTTGCCGTGCATCCCCCCTTCTCTGGAACTCTCTACCCCAACACGTCAGACTCTTGCCTACCGTGGAGACCTTCAAAAGGAACCTTAAGGCCCACCTCTTCCGACAAGCCTACAACCTGCAGTAACCCTTGCTCCACCATACCATTGCATGACCCGCTCTACCCTCACCTACTGTATCCACACACCCCCTTCTATATTGTGAGCCCTCACGGGCAGGGTCCTCTCTTCTCCTGTACCAGTCGCTGACTTGTATTGTTCATGATTACTGTAATTGTTTTTGCTATGTATACCCCTTTCAAATGTAAAGCGCCATGGAATAGATGGCTCTATAATAATAAATAATAATAACAATAATTATACATAAGCTATATTGTCCATAGCTGCTCTTCATTTCAACAGGCCCCCAAACTGAATTGTTACAACTAATCCCAAATAGCTATAATTGTGAAAAAAACAGCAATTTTTTTCTACTGAATTTTAAGTTAAGGATTTCACTCACACATGCATTCAACAAATATTGTCATTTTTTTCAATTATACCCTAAACTGTTTAAAATAAATTAACCCTCATCTACTTCCACACCATTGTATCATACAGTGCTGGCCAAAAGTATTGGCACCCCTGCAATTCTGTCAGATAATACTCAGTTCCTTCCTGAAAATGATTGCAATCACAAATTCTTTGGTATTATTCTCTTCAATTAATTTGCTTGCAAGGAAAAAACACAAAAGAGAATGAAGCAAAATTCAAATCATTGATCATTTCACACAAAACTCCAAAAAAGGGCTGGACAAAAGTATTGGCACCCTCAGCCTAATACTTGGTTGCACAACCTTTAGCCAAAATAACTGCGAACAACCGCTTCCGGTAACCATCAATGAGTTTCTGACAATGCTCTGCTGGAATTGTAGACCATTCTTCTTTGGCAAACTGCTCCAGGTCCCTGATATTTGAAGGGTGTCTTCGCCAAACTGCTATTTTGAGATCTCTCCACAGGTGTTCTATGGGATTTAGGTCTGGACTCATTGCTGGCCACCTTAGAAGTCTCCAGTGCTTTCTCTAAAACCATTTTATAGTGCTTTTGGAAGTGTGTTTTGGGTCATTGTCCTGCTGGAAGACCCATGACCTCTGAGGGAGACCCAGCTTTCTCACACTGGGCCCTACATTATGCTGCAAAATTTGTTGGTAGTCTTCAGACTTCATAATGCCATGCACACGGTCAAGCAGTCCAGTGCCAGAGGCAGCAAAGCAACCCCAAAACATCAGGGAACCTCCGCCATGTTTGACTGTAGGGACCGTGTTCTTTTCTTTGAATGCCTCTTTTGTTTTCCTGTACACTCTATGTACATGCTTTTTCCCAAAAATCTCTACTTTTGTCTCATCTGACCAGAGAACATTCTTCCAAAACGTTTTAGGCTTTCTCAGGTAAGTTTTGGCAAACTCCAGCCTGGCTTTTTTATGTCTCGGGGTAAGAAGTGGGGTCTTCCTGGGTATCCTACCATACAGTCCCTTTTCATTCAGACGTCGATGGATAGTAAGGGTTGACACAGTTGTACCCTCGGACTGCAGGGCAGCTTGAACTTGTTTGGATGTTAGTCGAGGTTCTTTATCCACCATCCACACAATCTTGCGTTGAAATCTCTCGTCAATTTTTCTTTTCCGTCCACATCTAGGGAGGTTAGCCACAGTGCCATGGGCTTTAAACTTCTTGATGACACTGCGCACGGAAGACACAGGAACATTCAGGTCTTTGGAGATGGACTTGTAGCCTTGAGATTGCTCATGCTTCCTCACAATTTGGTTTCTCAAGTCCTCAGACAGTTCTTTGGTCTTCTTTCTTTTCTCCATGCTCAATGTGGTACACACAAGGAGACAGGAGGTTGAGTCAACTTTAATCCATGTTAACTGGCTGCAAGTGTGATTTAGTTATTGCCAACACCTGTTAGGTGCCACAGGTAAGTTACAGGTGCTGTTAATTACACGAATTAGAGAAGCATCACATGATTTTTCAAAGGGTGCAAATACTTTTGTCCACCCCCATTTTTAGGTTTGGTGTGGAATTATATCCAATTTGGCATTAGGACAATTCTTTTTGTGTTTTTTTCATTGAAGACAAATTAAATGAAGAGAGTAATACCAAAGAATTTGTGATTGCAATGATTTTCAGGAAGAAAATGAGTATTATCTGACAGAATTGCAGGGGTGCCAATACTTTTGGCCAGCACTGTATATAACAACAGTTTAGCAGCAAATACTTACAAATGAAGTCTTTAAGACTAATACGTATATGAGCGAGCACACCTGCACTATAACATCTGATTCTTATAGTGACTTAAAGCACATTCATTCCTCAAAAAAACACTTTAGACAGCCCATATGATTGAGTGGTGCCCATAATATCCAGATTACAAGGTTGCAGGTTGCAGTGTTTAGACAGATAGTCTGGTCCACATACCAGGCAGCAGACGGCCAAACACAGCAGTACAACATACTATTGAAATAACTTTATTTCTTTGTCTATACAACTTCACGCTGGCTTCCCCTGCTGTACTCTGTGTTAGATGCCAAAACATGGTCTAAAAATATCACTTTTCCCTCTGCACAGTTGGCAGCTCTACATTTACCAATCACAGATGCCAACTCTTCGGGGCACATACACAACGATTACAGTGTATAGCTCTGGAAATGTCTAGGAAGAGAACTATGCCCAGTAATAAAACGGTAGCAGTGTTAGTCTCTTTTATGATGCGTTTAACTGGCTAGCTTCCTCAGTGGAGCCCACTGCTGATTCATTTCGCAGGTGCTTCTCATGTGGTTCATGGAAATCAATCAGGCCTGTTTGCCTACTAGAAGAACTAGACAGACATACTCATCACTTCTGTTGGGTTCATCGAAGAAGAGATTTAGAAAAATGAAATAATACATTTCTTTTTTTATATACATCTAAAGTAATTCTACAACATGAAAATTCTCTACCAATATTGGTTCATTGGCATTCATACCTGCAGTAATTGTGATCTCCCAATCCTCCCTCACCGTTGGGGTATTTTAAAGTATTGTATGGATGTTGAAACGTCTCGTTCCAGAAGAGGCAAGGCTTTCCACAATCCAGAGAGGTTTGGTTTTGGGTTCCTCTATAATCAGCCCCGTTGACAGTGTAGCATTCTGGAAAATAAACATAAAAAAAAGAATTTAATTTTCCCAAATAAATGTTATACAGTCACTTGTACATGTAAAATGCCAAGCTAAACTAAAACATATCCCAGAATCATTGCACTCATTCTTGCTTTTTTTAGTGCAGATTCATACTATTAGTCTGCACTATTATATCCATCTGGCAGGAAATACCCTAACGTGCCATATTTATTATTATGTATTTATTATGCTTGCATACGTAGCATCATCATATTCCTCAGCACTTTACAGATGTTATCATCATTGTCCCTAATTCGACTTACAATCTAGATTCCCTATCAGTATGTCTTTGGAGTGTGGGAGGAAACCAGAGAACCCGGAGGAAACCCACACAAACACGGGGAGAACATACAAACTCCTTGCAGATGTTGTCCTTGGTGGGATTTGAACCCAGGACCCCAGCGCTGCAAAGCAACAGTGATAACCACTGAGCCACTATGTTGCCCATTCTCCCATAACCACATGGTTATGGAAGAATTTTCTTAAAAGTTTAGAAAACCTTTTGATGTAATAGGTTGCCTCAATAAATTTATATTTAATAAATTAAACTTACACAACTTTTTACAGACACTATCATCACTGTCCCCATTGGGGCTCACAATCTAAATGCCCTATCAGTTTGTCTTTGGAGCGTGTAAGGAAACCGGAGTATCCAGAGAAAACAAACGCAAACACAGGGAGAATATACAGACTCCTTGAAGATGTTGTCTTGGTGGAATTTAACTCCAGCACTTCAATGTCACCGTGTTGCCATATCCCCTCTCTATTTTTTTTAGGGCGTGCATGAACTTCAGGGACCACCTGCTCAAAAATGAGCCATAAAATTTATAAGCAGCAACTCTTGCTTTAGCAAACCTGGAGGGTTTTTGTCTTACATAGAAATCATTACAATGGCGACATGTAATACTAATAGTATCCCACTGAGGCGGCAACTGCTTAAGCAGCCAATGTAAATTCTCTGTTTCCATAAAGAGACAACCACTTTACTTGATTAGTATTTTAATAATTTATCTGCCACTTATTTCACTAATGCACTAATGCAGAAAATAGAAGTGTTATCAATTAACAAAATGCAAAGTGAATGAACAAAAGAGAAATCTAATTTAAATCAATATTTGGCGTCACCACGCTTTGCACCAATTAATACAGGTACACTTGCATACAGTTTTTGAAGGAAGTCAGCAGGGAGGTTGTTCCAAACATCTTGGAGAACTAGCCACAGATCTTCTTTGGATGTAGGCTTGCACAAATCTTTTTGTCTTTTCCTGAATTCCCAAGACAGACTCAGTTTTGAGATCAGTGCTCTCTGGGTCCATGTCATTACTTCCAGAACGCCTCATTTTTCTTCACAATGAAAATAGTTATTAATGACATTGGCTGTATGTTTGGGATTGTTGTTCTGCTGCAGAATAGTTTAGAGCCAATCAGACGTATCCCTGATTGTATTGCATGATTGACAAGCATCTGCTTGTATTTATCAATATTAAGGCCACCATTAATCTTTTGCTGAAATACAGCCCCAAACTTGCAAGAAACCTCCAGCATGCTTCACTCTTGCCTGCAGACACTGATTATTGTACTGCTCTCTAGACCTTTGATGAACAAACTACCTTTGATGAGAACTTGCTGCCACTGTTCTGTACCCCATTTCTTATGTTTTCGTACATAGTTGAGTTGCTTGACCTTGTTTCTATGAGGAAGGTTTGGCTTTTTGGCAGCAATTCTTCAATGAAGATCACCTTTGTCCAAACATCTCTAAACAGTAGATATGTCTAGCTGGCTCCCACTGGTTGCTGCTAGTTCTAAACTAATAGTGCTGGACATCTTCCAATTTCAAAGGGAAATAAGTATGATCTGTCTTTAAGCTGCTGCCCTAAGTTTATTTGGCTGACCACTGGTTCTCAACATAGACCATTTCTTGGTGTTTCTTCAAAAGAACTTTAACAACACATCCTGAAATCCCAGTCTGCTTTGCAATCTTTGCCTGAAAGAGACCTTGCTGATGCAGTCTAACTACATTGATTCTTGTTGCTGTGCTCAGCTTTGCCATTGTGTAAAACCTGTGACATGAAACTGTCTTCCACAACCTCACCTTTGTAGCCGAGTTAGCTTGTTCCTCACCATGGTTTAAGTCCCCTGCACAGCAGTTTCTATTTCAGTTACTGGCTGTGTTTCAACTTAAATAAGAAAATGTTGATCAATATCACCTGTTAGGTGTATGAGTAATCAATTTTACCAGATTATAATTCTACAAAATCTTTGACTTTGTACAAGTGTACCTAGAACATTTCATTTTATTTTGAAGGCAAAAGGGCGGTCACACCAAATATTGATTTGATTTAGATTTTTTCTTTTTTGCATTTTCTTAATAGATATAAATAAACCATCACCTCTTACTTTGCAGCATATTTTCAACACCTGCCTAAAACTTTACCGTGTATGTGTATAGATTTTGGCTATGCGCCCACGATGCAGAAATGCTCCGGATTTTTCCTGAGCGTTTCTGCTTCTCCCTGGCAGAAAAAAACGCATGCGGATTGTACATGCGTTTTTCCTGCCAGTGACATGCGCAAGTGAAGCGTTCTTCACATGCATTTCCGCATGCTGGTTGACAAGGGCTTTCCAAGCGATTTTAGCATCACTTGGAAAGTGCTTGTCAACTTGGTCACACTATATAAATCCATGCAAATGGCATGGATTTATATAGTGTGACCCGAGAGAATGTCAAAAAATAAAAAAATAAATATATACTTACCTTCCGATGGCCCCCGCAGTCTTGCTTCGCTCCGTTCTCCTTTGTCGGCAGCTCGCGGTACATTACACTGAAGGACCTGCAGTCACATGACTATGACGTCAGCGCAGATCCTTCAGTCCATCGCGATCTTCCGGCAAGGGAGGACGAGCGCAGCGGGGGCCGTCAGAAGGTAAATATAATATTTATTTGTTATTTTATTCTTTTTTTCACAGGTTCTATGGTACCCAGGGTCCGGAGGAGAGTCTCCACTCCTCCACACCCGGGTACCATCCGCACATTGAAACGCATGGAATGCGCATCTACATATACAGTGATGCATAATCCATGCGTTTCAATGCAAGTCAATGGCGGCAAAAACGCAGCACTTCCGCAAAATAATTGGTAGTACTGCGTTTTTTTCTGCAATGATAATCCGCAGCGGAAATTGTGCACAATGTGCACAGCACATGCAGATTATCATTGGGGAACATGGCAGACCTTCTACCATGCGTTTTTTAAGCGCTTCTGCAGCGTTTTTGCCTCTGCGGAAACGCTTAAAAAGCGCATCGTGGGCACACAGCCTTATATATGTATTGATACTCGAACCAGAATTTTTAAACTGTGTAGAAAACAGATTATGTACTTGTTACATTTATTTCTGTTTCTACAGAGACATTCTCACAAACATTGAGGGAAAGAACTTGGTATCTGTGTAATCAACTGATTTTAGGCAAGACAGAATATTACATGCAATCAAGAACTATAAGCTTATGTAGATGCCTTGGAATTCGCATCCATTAGTGATTTTAAATATACAATGGGAACTAAAGAATCTGAAATGTCAGTGATGACAGCTCAGTTAGACTTTGAGGTTTGGTAATGTTTACAGCAAAAAAGTTTACTCAACATGTCTACAGCTAATTAGGACATTCCTAAACCATGGGCCTATTGCTATTGTTTCCTTTGTTTTAGGCATCATGTTGTATTACTTGTTAAACCACTGTGGTGGCATGTGGAGCACCTTTGCCTCCATTTTTTGGAACTGCAGGGACTCCTGTGCCACTTTAAAATACTGTAAATCCAAGCTAATCTCTACATTTGGGTTTCCTTCTAAATCACACACTGATTTTGTAGCGATAAGTCTCCCCCCTCTAGGAGCCAGAATTGAGAGTCATGCTTTTTGCAAGCAGCTCATGTTGTTGTGAGTGCAAACATCCTTGTATGACATGGATGGTCATTCATCTGAATAGTCGCCGCCATATTATACCATATTTTACCTGTAAAAGTCATTGCAAGGAAAATCCCTGATTAACTGCTGCTCCCCTGGCAAAAAATAGCTGATAGCCAGAGGTGCTAGGACCTGGACCCTGGAAGATCAGCGAACAATCAGCTGCTGTATTTTAAAATATGTTGTCACTGATAATAGAGATGAGCGGATCTTTTTAAATCCAAATTCGCCAACTTTGGAGAGAGAGTTAAAGTACCCTGCATACCATAAGAGCTTACACTCTACAAGAAAGAGAAGACTCGGCTGACCATAAGAGCTTACACTCTACAGGAAAGAGAGGACCCCAATGACCATAAGAGCTTACACTTTACGGGAAAGAGAAGACTCGGCTGAGCATAAGAGCTTACACTCTACAGGAAAGAGAGGACCCCAAAGACCATAAGAGCTTACACTCTACAGGAGAGAGGACCACACTGACCATAAGAGCCTACACTCTTCAGGAAAGAGAGGACCCTGTTTACCATAAGAACTTACTCTCTACAGGAAAGAGAGGACCCCGCTGACCATAAGAACTTACACTCTACAGGAAAGAGGATCCTGCTGACAATAAGAGCTAACGTTCTACAGGTGAATGAGAGAGGACTCTGCTGACCATAAGAGCTTACACACTATGGAAGAGACTTACCCAGTGACTCTGGGGATGTAATAAACTCTGCTTTACCAACTGTAAGCCACTGGGAACTATTGACCTATGATGGCCCAGGTACTGACCACCACTGTACAAGGTATGATAATCCATAAGATGTCATAGCTGCAGGGCATTATGGGGAGGCCGGTGTGGCCATGCAAAAAAGACATTTGCCCGCTCTCTGATGCTTCAGCAGTGTGGAAAATGGTGCCAGGCAAGTTTTTTTTGCAAACTGTGAATCAAACCTCTAAGTTTTCAAATTTGCCAGAAACGGCAAATTTCAGGAAATTCGACTTGAACTCCATCCTTCGAAGATCGATCTGCTCATCTTAAACAGATAAGTATATAGAGCTTTCAGAACAAAAGTACATGCTGTTTGCAGATCAGCTACTGAACAGAAAGAGCGCATACACTATTCTTGCACCAAGGCCTATTACTGTCTGTGCCCAACATTACGCTAAAAGTAAAACTATGATGATTATGTGATTATGAAGCTTCAGACCTAGAGGAATCTGATCACCAGGGTTCCCACTATTAACTATGCCCTAATAAAATGACACAAGTAAAATGACACAAGAAAGAATAACAGAACCTCAATAAATGGCTTCGTTGATAAACAATCTTGGGAACAATACTTCCATTGAGCCACAATTTATTATAAATAGGAGATCTGTTTCCAAAGAAGGGGGGAACCTAAAGGGCCCAATCCAAAGCTACATCAAGGCTCTTCTTGCCACAGGAATCAGCTATTACCAGCGGTAGGTGATGGCGTGATGTCAGGAGAACATCATAGGGTTCAACCTTAATCAGATGATATTACATTATATTAAACAAATGTTACATTATTATTATTATGCCCAAATAAAACAAGAAGGACTCTATTGTGGGGACTGTGCAGGAACAATATGTTAAATCTATTCCAATATTTAACCATTTAGAGATTTGTCTGCTATTGTTTGTAGGATTTCTGTGCAGATTGGGTGTGCTCATTTGCTTCAATTTGTAATGGCAAAAAATAGAGAAAGTTTTGTAATTGTCATATTAATAGGCTTTTCTCATTGAAAATGCAGAAAATGAATGTTCAGTTCTCTACCTAGTATGCCAGACAGAAGTGACAACATGGCACTAACAGGGCACAAATTAGAACAAGGTGTTCTCCTTTTAAGAAAGAAAAAAGCCACGCTTGTAAAAAACATACATTCAGGACTCATGACTAAATGAATCTGCCCGAGTTAAACCTGATCCTGTAATTAAGTTTCTTTTTAATGTTTTCCTTCTGATCTCTTGTTCTCCCGCCCAGAAAGTCTTAGGATAATGGATTCCATGTCCTCTTCTCACACATCTGCACTCCATCTATTCAGCAGGTTGTGAGACTTTTACCTGTGAGGTCCAGACGTATAGTTTTTATAACAAGCTATTCCATGTGTGGATGTTTCTTTGGGAGGAGATTCAGCCCTTTTGTTCCTGCAATGGATGAGCAGCGCAATGAGTGCAAGCCCAAAAGAGATTCACTCCGGAAGTCATTAACAGCTCGTTTGCGGCATTTTTGGGAACTGAAAATTGCTGCCCAGAAGGCTGCTGCCACTGGGCAAGTGAATAAAAGGAACAAGTGATGTGGTTACTGAAGATTCAGTGCATTAATATAATTTAATTTATCCAGCAGGTTTGTAAGTTTGGATAACTTTATTCATGTTCTCCACTATAAATGAATTCACTTTTACAAATTATACAAAAAATAAAATGAAACTCAAAAATTACTTTGTGAGAATGACTCACGAGTTTTGTAGCACACACCCACTGAATTTGTGGAAATTCAGGAGCTAAGGCCCTTGGAGCCTGGCACGGTACCTTGCTGGAGTAACATAGATGGACTTGTTTCTGGCAATAGCTCAACAGAAGCTTTTTGGTCAATCTGGAGTAAAGTTAAAATAGGAACTGTACTTTCTATAAAGTTTGCATACAATGAGCCACTTCTTTCTCTCTCCTGAATTCACCATCCACTCTAAAAAACAGCTCAGCTTCGTATTGTCTTGGGCTGCCAGTAGAGTGAAGTGTCAGGTTATAATCTATACTCTTATAGTCTATGGAGAGGAGAAGGGGATGAGAAAACAGACAGAAGAAGACACAGAATATTACGCTGATCTTTCTAGCAAGTCATTTACATCGTCTCAGTGCTAGATTCACATCTACACTGCTTAGTTATGCTGTAAATTTCCTCCATGCTGCTGCAGCTTCTGTGTGCTAAGGAATAAAGGGCAGCAATCACTATATCTGTTGTGTTTTGTATGGGGACATCATAGCAGCTAGTTTCCGCCCACCAGCTGCAAATTAAGAGATAGAGATTGCAAAGGAGAAAGCTGGTGAAAATTCAAGATTCAAGTAGTACAATAGACTGAAATAGTGTTGTACCTCATTTGCACACACACATGTAACATCTTTACCGATTTGTGTTTCTGCTTTGGCTGCTGGGCAGCGGTCTGCCTTTATTGCAGGCAACACGTGACAGTCCTGCTTTTTCCTGGGACTTTTGGTTTCACTTAATGAGGGAGCTGTGAGGTTAATTTTGGTCTGGGTTCACCCCTTTCTGAGAGCCCTGGATGGGGATGTTAGCTATTTATACCCCTTGAAGCTCTGACTTCCACAGCCAGTCAATAATTCTGCTTATCTGGTGGATAGGTCTGTTCTGTGCTCCTGTTGTGTCGTCCTGATTTATCCCATTCTCTGATCTCGACTTGTATTCTGACTACCCGCTTGCATTCTGATTTTATCTGTGATGTGACCTCTCTATCGACCCCGAGTGACCACCCTTCTTGCCACTAGCTTGCTCCATCGGGTAGCCACTGACTCTGTGGCCACATCCCAGGGGCCCCTGTGTAAGTTCAGATCCCTGTACAGGGGTTAATGGATGAAGGTCAGAACAACTCCTGGGTTCTGGTACACAAAGTGGCTTGCACTAAGCCTGTTAGTGGCAGGTCTATTAACAGCTGTCAGGCTTCCACAAACAATGCTCATCTCCGCTCTCTTCAGGACAGGGCTGAAGAGCACCAATTCAGGCGTTGGACTCCTCACTGATCTGCAAGTTATCCACTATGCTATGGATACAGAACAACTGCATTTTTATTAATAACCTTTTATGACAGTACCACATACCATCATTCATGCCTGGTTCTATTATGATTATTGTATGCTACATAGGACAATTCACTAAAGTTCACTAAGGCTACAATCAGAGTTATATAAGATCTGCTAACAATATTAAATCTACCGGGACAGTAAGACAGCCATAGAAATTCCTTTTTAGGAGAAAAAATAGATTGCTGAACTGTACAAGTGAATGAGTCCAGAGCCATGCACATAACTTCTTGAATTTGCTGCATGTACAGGTCACAATGATAGTTGTATAGGATGATTTTTTTTTACCATACATAGTAAATACCTAGAAGCATCAACAAACTGGCACAACCATTTAGACAATAAAGTCCAGGTAAGAGGAAATACTGCTTCATTTGATCTTGACCTCTTGAGTTTAGGACCTCAAAGTTAACTCGACTGGTGTAGAACCTTACTGTAAGTAAAATAGTTCATCTATGAACCAAAACCTAGCTCTCATACTCCACCCCTCCTTTAATCATCTTCATTTACTGCTTCCTATATATTTTCCACTGATCCTTGGGAATGTCTTGCCTGTCAAGCTGTCATTCAATGCTCTAATGGTTCCCTGAAACTATATGTCTTTAGAGGTTCATGCTACATGTCCAAATAATTTTCACCTATATTTTCTCTACAAATATGCTCATTTATTGAATTGCTGAAAGCTTGCAGTAAATCAGCCCTGGTTATGTATAAAACGCAATTCTAAGCTGGCACATACACAAAAAAAAGTAAAAAACTTTGTATTTATTATGCTACTTTTCACTATTTCACTAAGAGATCACATACAATACAACCAAAAAGCACGAGTACCTACCTAGGCTATTTGGAAATCGAGACTTGCATAACATCAAAGGGATTTACAAAGATCAGAACTTTGGAGGATAGGCCATCAATATCACATCGTTGAGAGTCTGAGACTCTCATCACCCCCATTGATCAGCTGTTTACAGTAGCATGTAAAAGTTTGGGCACCCATGGTCAAAATTACTGTTATTGTGAACAGTTAAGCAAGTTGAAGATGAAATGATCTCTAAACGGCCTAAAGTTAAAGATGACACATTTCTTTTGTATTTTAGGCAAACAAATATATATATATATATATATATATATATATATATTTTGACATTTTTTACATTTTAAAAATTACAAGAAGGAAAATGGGCCGATGCAAAAGTTTGGGCACCCTTGGAGATTGGTGTGCTCAGATAATTTTGACCAAGGTTTCAGGCTTTAAAGAAGTTGTCCACTACTTGGACAACCCCTGTTCATACCCCTTGCTTGGTGCACATAAAATAATAAAGCTTATACTCACCTCCCGTGCTGGCGCCCAAACTTTTACATGCCACTGTAAATGGACCTTACGACTCGTGCGAGTGCTGGTACCTCCCCTGCATTTCAGTGTATACCTGCACTCATGTCATTGCAACATTGTTCTAAGTACTTCAAATTAGTTATTTTATGCATGTACAGACTTATAACTAGTGTTGAGCCACCCCCGTAGTGTTCGGGTTCGGTTCGGTTCGTCGAACACCGGGATGTTCGAGGAACTGTTCGTCGAACTCCTTAGAACACCGTCGAACACCGTTAAAACCAATGGCAGGCAAACAAAAACACATAGAAACACATAGAAAACACCTTCAAAGGTGTCCAAAAGCTGACAAACTGCTCAGAAGACGCTCTCTTTAAAAAAGCCGGCCGGCAATTCAGCAGCGGCATACACCGGTACCCGACAATTTAGACAAGAAGGAATCACACATAGATTAGATAGATAGAAACATGTCAGTCACACATATAAGAAGCACAGTGACAGTGTTGCTTACTGTACTTGTCATTTAGTGTAAAGGATTTATTTAAAAAAATAATAGTGTTTTCGTGCACCGTCTCTTTAAAAAAGCCGGCCGGCAATTCAGCAGCGGTACCCGACAATTTATAACAGAAAGAATAGAGCTTCACACATAGATAGATATAAACATGTCAGTCACATATATAATAAGTACAGTGATAGTGTTGGTTACTGTACTTGTCATTTAGTGTAAAGGATTTATTTAAAAAAATAATAGTGTTTTCATGCACCATCTCTTTAAAAAAGCCGGCCGGCAATTCAGTACCCGACAATTTAGAATAGAAAGAATAAAGAATCACACATAGATTAGATAGAAAGAAACATGTCAGTCACATATATATGAAGTACAGTGACAGTGTTGCTTACTGTACTTGTCATTTAGTGTAAAGGATTTATTAAAAAAAATAATAGTGTTTTCATGCACCGTCTCTTTAAAAAAGCCGGCCGGCAATTCAGCATCTGTACCCGACAATTTAGAACAGAAAGATAGAGCATCACACATAGATTAGATAGATAGAAACATGTCAGTCACATATATAAGAAGTACAATGACAGTGTTGATTACTGTACTTGTCATTTAGTGTTAAAATAAAGGATTTATTAAAAAAAAAATTGGCGTGGGGTTCCCCGTAATTTTAGGCTCTAGCGGAGGTTAAGCAGACGGCTGGGGCAGATGCTTGAAGCCTGGGAAGGCGGTAATACCCACGGAGCTTCCCAGGCTACTAATATGAGCCCCCAGCTGAATACCTAGCCTTTACTAGCTATTAAAATGGGGGACCCCCCCAAAAAAATGACGTGGGGTCCCCCCTATTTTAATAGCTAGCAAAGGCTAGGCAGACAGCTGGGGGCTGATATTAATAGCCCAGGAAGGGTGCCATGAATATTGGCCCCCTCCCAGGCTAGAAACACCAGCCGTCAGCCGCCCCAGAAATGGCGCATCCATAGGATGCGCCAATTCTGGCACTTAGCCTCGCTCTTCCCACTGCCCTGTAGCGGTGGCAGTGGGGTAATAGGGCTGGGGTTGATGTCAGCTTATAATGCCAGCTGACATCAAGCCCAGGTTAGTAATGGAGAGGCGTCTATAAGACACCCCCATTACTAACCCCATAGTCAAAGTTAAAAAAAAAACACAAACACCCAGAATAAAGTCCTTTAATTGAAACACACAATTCTTTATTGTTCTAAATTAAACTATACTTACCATCACGCCTATTCCAGCTGAAGCCAACGATCTCCTGCAATAAAAGAAAAATAATAAAGCAACCTCATCCTTACCTTTCCATGGTTCCCAGGACAGCTTCAGCTCTGCTACATCGAGATGACAGGCTGGACCGCAGCAGAACTCTGCCATCCAGCCTGTCATCCCGCAGACACTGAGAAGCGCAGGCATGCTTGCGCTCCTCAGTGTCTCGCTGTGACGGCATAAAGATGAGCCGACAATGAACTCGGCTCACCTCATGCACGTCACTGACAGCGTGGGAGAATTCTCCTGCACTCAGCGCTTCAGCGTGAGAATTTTCCCACGCTGTCAGTGACGTGCATGAGGTGAGGTCATGTCCAATGAACTCAGCTCACCTCATGTACGTCACTGACAGCGTGGGAGAATTCTCACGCTGAAGCGCTGAGTGCAGTAGAATTTTCCCACGCTGTCAGTGACGTGCATGAGGCTGATATTTAAATTTGGCGCACAAATCGGTGATTGGTCGCGGGCAGCGTCCGCGACCCATCAGCACGGTAGTGTTTAACTTTGGCGGCAAGATCAGTGATTGGTCGCGCGCCAAGACCGCGACCAATCACCGATTTGGGCGCCACATTTAAATATCGGCCGCGACCAATCAGCACAGCGTTGTTTAAATGTGGATCCAAGATCGGTGATTGGTCGCGGCCGATATTTAAATTTGGCGCACAAATCTGTGATTGGTCGCGGGCAGCGTCCGCGACCAATCAGCACAGTAGTGTTTAACTTTGGCGGCAAGATCAGTGATTGGTCGCGGTCAAGACGGCGACCAATCACCGATTTGTGCGGCACATTTAAATAGCGGCCGCGACCAATTGGATGTCAGCGCCGCTCCCCGGTCCTCCCTTCACACCCTAGCCGCATGGATGTCAGCGGCGCTGCCTGTGCGGATACTTCCGCTGCGAGAACCCGGGAGATGAGCGGGCGCTCGCAGCAGAAGTATCCCGACCCGCAGCGCCGCTCCCCGGTCCTCCCTTCACACCCTAGCCGCTGATGTCCCCACAGTATCCGCATGGTGTTACAAAGATCCGGACATTTGTGTTAAAAATCGCTGATTGGTCGCTGGCGCTGCCCGCGACCAATCACCGATTTGGGCGCCAAATTTAAATATCCTCCGCGACCAATCACCCATCTTGGCTCCACATTTAAACACCGCTGTACTGATTGGTCGCGGACGCTATTTAAATGTGGCGCCAAAAATCGGTGATTGGTCGCGCCCAGCGTCGGCGACCAATCAGCACAGCGGTGTTTAAATGTGGAGCCAAGATTGGTGATTGGTTGCGGCCGATATTTAAATTTGGCGCCCAAATCGGTGATTGGTCGCGGGCAGCGCCAGCGACCAATCAGCGATTTTTAACACAAATGTCCGGATCTTTGTAACACCATGCGGATACTGTGGGGACATCAGCGGCTAGGGTGTCAAGGAAGGACCGGGGAGCGGCGCTGCGGGTCGGGATACTTCTGCTGCGAGCAGTCGCTCATCTCCCGGCTTCTCGCAACGGAAGTATCCGACCAGGCAGCGGCGCTCCCCGGTCCTCACCAATACGATTAGCTGATTGGTCGCGCTCTCCGCACGCGACCAATCAGTGATCTTGGCGCTAAAGTTAAACACCGCTCTGCTGATTGGTCGCGGACGCTGCCCGCGACCAATTACCGATTTGGGCGCCACATTTAAATAGTGGCCGCGACCAATCAGCGAGATTGGCGCCAAATTTAAACAACGCTCTGCTGATTGGTCGCGGATGCCGGCCGCGACTAATCAGCATTATTGGCGCCAAATTTAAACACCGCTCTGCTGATTGGTCACAGTTGCCTTCCGCGACCAATCAGCGATTTTGACGCCAAATTTAAACACCGCTCTGCTGATTGGTCGCGGCCGGCGATTGCGACCAATCAGCATTATTGGCGCCAAATTTAAACCCCACTCTGCTGATTGGTCGCGACCGCCGGCCGCGACTAATCAACATTGTTGCCGCCAAATTTAAACACCGCTCTGCTGAATGGTCGAGGTCGTGACCAATCACCATTATTGGCGCCAAATTTCAACACCGCTTTGCTGATTGGTCGCGGTTGCTGGCTGCGACCAGTCAGCGATTTTGGCGCCAAATTTAAACACCGCTCTGCTGATTGCGCCGGGTCGGCCTCATACATATTCTAGAATACCCGATGCGTTAGAATCGGGCCACCATCTAGTTTCATGAAATAATTTAAAAAAAAATTGACGTGGGGCTTCGCACTATATTTGTGTCCAGCCAGGTACAGCAGGCAGGAACGGGCTGCCCCCAACCACCAGCTGCCTATTTGTACCTGGCCGGACATAACAATATAGGGAAGCCCTTTTTTCCTTAATTATTTCATGAATTTCATGAAATAATTAAAAAAAAAAATACGTGGGGCTTCGCCCTATTTTTGTGTCCAGCCAGGTACAACTAGGCAGCTGGGGGCTGGAATCTGCAGCGCAGGGAGACCCAAGCTTTCTGGGCCCCACCCGCTGCAAATTGCAGTCCGCAGCCACCCCGGAAAATGGCGCGTTCATAGAAGCGCCATCTTCTGGCGCTGTACCCAACTCATCCAGGGCCCTGGTGCGGTGGCTCACTGTGTAATAAAGGGGTTAGGGCCAGCTTGGCATTATCAGCTGGCCCTAAGCCCGAAATTCATGGGGTCACGCCAATATTAGACATGACCACCATGAATTTCTAGTAAAGTATTTAAAAAAAACACAACACCCAGAATAAAGTCCTTTAATTGAAATAAACACACAATTCTTTATTGTTCTAAATTAAACCATACTTACAGTCACGCCCATTCCAGCTGAAGCCAACGATCTCCTGCAATGAAAGTAAAATAATAAAGCAACATCATCCTTACCTTTCCATGGTTCCCACGACAGCTTCAGCTCTGCTACATCGAGATGACAGGCTGGACCGCAGCAGAACGCTGCCATCCAGCCTGTCATCCCGCAGACACTGAGAAGCGCAGGCTTGCTTGCGCTCCTCAGTGTCTGGCTGTGACGGCATCCAGATGAGCCGACAATGAACTCGGTATTTGTAAGCCAAAACCAGGAGTGGATGGTTTTGGCTTAGAAATACAGATGTAAAAAACTGACCAAATACTGTGTGCACGTGGCCTTAGTGTCATAAAAGTATGAGGGACAAAAACATATCAAACAAAGTAAAATGAGAGCCACTCATCTGGTCCCATCTAGTCTCCTTTTGATAGCTTATTGCTTAATAAGCGAACCGTTCTTTGTAAGTAGTGACCAACTGAAGAAGGGTTAACTGGGAAGCTGTGCGCCCATAATGAACGATAGAGAGACAGTGAGCAGTTGGAGACAATGCGTCATACACCGTAAAACAGTAGATATTTAGGGTGGTTTTGAGAGAAGGCCAACTGTCTTGAAAGCAAAATACCCCTTTTCAGAAAGGTCCCTCCACTCAGCCACATGATAAGGTAAAACATTTAATTACAGGGGTCTGCTTTCTGAAACCTATAATCAGTGGAGAGTTCGTTTCCGGCTGAATTTTCATCTACAAATATTTTCTTTTGTGGGACAGTTTCAATAGGGTACCGTACATAATCTGTGATTACAAACCGAGAAAGACAATTTTCCACCTCGATAACTGCGTCACTGCTGTCCCTGGGACACCCAGCCTGAGAGGTAAAAATATTTCTGAGTCATTTTCATCCTGTTATTTTTATAAAAGCCATATGGCTCCGTGTAAGCTTCTATTTGTACTGACGTTCTTTTTTTCAGCCTTTGTCGTCCATGTAATAAAAATCACTGAAGAATAAAATGTTATTCAAAGTCTCATCACTTAATGTCATGATGGGACTATTGGCTGAGTTTTATTGGTTCATATTTCACTTTATACTGAAACTCTGAGATAAAGGCTTGAAATGCACTTCTCATAGAATAGAACGGGCCTTTGTGTCCAGGGTCAGTGTGACATCAAGTTACAGTAAGAACGCGAGAAAGTGTGAGACCGTCGCAATGATTCACAGCACATATTCGTGTAGTATGCTAAAATGTACTAAGGTATATTTCTCATATTTTTGAATTCTCATACCTCATTATAATAAATCGAAGAATAGTAATACATGTGCTATCAAAATTTGCAAGTTTATTACATCAAAAATTACAAAATTACACAGTCAATAGACAAAGCCCTTTTATAAAATAGCCCCTAAAAGACCCATTAAAAAGACTTGGGCAGTGTGGTTCTAGGTGAAAATATTATTTGCCATCATGATTCTGTCATCAGAGTTTAGTGGTGAACATGATACAAAATTATAATTCATACATTCCAGAGATAGAAATATATAGATAGCATATATTATAAATTTCGTACATATACAGTTTTATAATAACAACCATTTGTAACAGTAAATATAGTTGCAATACATAATTCTGAGATGGATATTAAGAGCTAAAATATGTATCTCGCATAATTTAAATTCTATATCATGATCATTGTCTCAATGGGTCCAGAGATCATCAGTTATAAAGTACAAGAGGCCACCCAGAGATAGGTCAGATTAGTACAAGACAAGAAAAATTGCTGTGACCCCACAGCTTTATAAATCAATGGTGAACATGCAGACCATGTGCCATCTTGTAAGGAACCACACTGCCTCGTACCCCAACGCGCGTTTCGCGTTCTGCTTCGTCGGGGGGCGTAGCAGAAGCAGAGACGCTGATATTTCAGCTTCTCCTGCGCGATTGTGCAGTGATCAGTCAGTTAGATTGACTGACTGATCACAGCGATCTGGGTGCGGGGACCACCGGCATGGGTCCCTGCACCACTTCCCCTGCCGCTCAGCTGTCTGTGACAGCTGTCGGCAATGAACTGTCACTGGGTGTTTACACGCACTAACAGTTCAAAGTCATGACGGGAATAACCCGTCATGGTGCGCGAATTAGCATCCTGCCATGACGGGTTATCCCCGTCATTGAGCATTAAGGGGTTAATACTGATCCTTTTGTTCTAGGAGAGTAGTAACTACCAGAGGTGTCTGGCAGATATAGCTGTTGGCCAAACGAGCCATCTAAGGTGTATGGGCACTTTTAAACTGTTGAAAATGTACAAATTACACTAATATGTTGGGGCATGTAAGTTAAAGATAGACAGTAAGGCCACGATTCATCAAAGTGTTTATGCCAGAATACTGTGTGGAGTAACATTTCTGGCACATGGAGTCACCCGCCACTAACAAGATGTGCCGAATTAATTAAGTGGTGTGTGCCTCTTCATGAATTCGCCAGATCTTGTTCCTACACGCCCCTCATTAAGACTGACATACAAAACGACAATTTTAATGAATCGGGGTCTTATGTTTATCTAGATATACTTTGATGCATCATGTTATGTTCTAAATAATAACTTTGTATTTTGAGGGGAACGGCTTGGCTGTACAGTACCAGAAGGTTAGCGTTTCTGCAGATCTTGTCTTCCAATGGACTGCATGCTTTTATTGGATTTGATAAAATAACCAGATGTGTTTATGCTAAATTGCCGAAGCTTAAAGAATAAAAAGACTCACATTCCACTTTAATTTACAACAGTCTTTTCATGTGAAACATGGATTTTGCATTTACATTTTTATGAACTCGTGTGTGGGCTGTGAATGCATTTTCATTTATGCTAAACAATGATATTACTTCAAATATTTAAGTCTTTGGTAATAGGACCATATCTGATTCTATCAGTTTTCTGTATATCATATGTAAATACAAACAGATGACACCTATTACTAATAATTGTCATTGTCTATGGGGAACCTTTTTAAAGCATTCCTGCCATTTCAGGCGACTTATCATAATAAGTTGTCATTTGTGTACACAAGGAGTAATACTATTTCTGGCAGTTATGTGTATATGGCTTTTTCACATCTTGGCAATGAAAATTCTATCTTATTTATTATGTGTTTCTTATATAGCGCCACCATATTTTGCAGCACTTTACAGACATTATCATCACTGTCCCATTGGGGCTCACAATCTTGTTCTTTCTGAAATTCATCAATAACCCCCTTGTGTCAATTAACAATGAAATTTATATTTGCTATGCAAGAAGTTAGTTTCAATGTCATTGAAAATACAGTTATGAATCCATATAAATCACAAACCTATGGCTAGATAACAACATAATGTAAGCCCTTTCTGATGCACATACTAGGGCTATATGGAAATAATAAATCCACGTGAGGGATAATGTCCAGTGGGTACAAGACAAAATACAAAGCTCTAAAAGAAGTAATTATACTAGTTTTCTGAAAGTTAAGGGACGAGGCTTCACAGAGCACTGGAGAATTAAGACACAAGGATTTAAATAAAGAGAAAGCTCTAGAGTTAATAAAATGACAGATCACTCCATGAGAAAAATTGATGGATTGCTGACATGAATTACATGATGACAGAGATGACGCAAGGAGAAGGAACAAAATTCCTTGTAATTTCTAAGCCAGGAGCAAGGCTTTTAGCAATAGTGAGAATTATAATCCTATTCTTAATGTTTTAATCCCTAGGTTATGTAGGAATGAAGAAGCAGAACCATTGTCTGAATTAGGAAAGAACTTTTCAATTTTGGGAATCCAGGGGACAAGCTCATTAGAGAATTGGAAGGCCCTACTTTGAGGACGCCTGAATCCTATCACTTCTTTGGGAGAATTATAAGTACTTGTTTAAGATAGTCTGGCATCTATTGAACCAGTGGAAGCACGTTGTGCGCGAAACGGCCGTCGTCCTTTAATGTGTACCACAGACCCCCCTGCTATGGATTTTTAACGGATGAAATAAAGGAGGATTTTTTAGACCGGTGAGCGCTCTCTTGTTTTTCTCCATATTGTTAATTCTTTAAGATAAGTCTCTTGCATAGTGCCACGTTCACACATCAAGTATTTGGTCACATCAGTATTTTTAAGCCAAAATCAGGAGAGGATGAAAATTGCAGAAGTGGTGACGTGTTTCTATTATACTTTTCCTCTGATTGTTCCACTCCTGATTTTTGGTTACAAATACTGATGTGAAATACTGACCAATCACTGAACATGTGAATGTGGCCTTGAATGGATGTCTGTAGTTTTCAACACCAGCCAGCTATGTGTTTCATGGAGGATGTTGGGGCATGAGCCACATCTGAGAGATGGCATTTTACTACTGGAAGTTATCACCACTTTGTATCACTCAGTGGACTATTACATGAGCGTGTACTATATGGTAAGGAAAAAATGGAATGTGTGCAATAAGTACTTTCATACTTGGCTTCTACTTAAGCATGGGTTCTTGGATGTTTTAGAGATGACATATCTATACCACTAGTCTTTAATGTGGGCTGTATGTTTTTTTTAATTCCGAGCTACAAAGAAATTCTCATCTGTCATTTTCTAGTTCTGCATTCCAGTGGATAAATAAATAAGGAATATGACAAGCATAGTACCAGCATTTTATATACTGAGCAAAAATGATCATGCCTTAAACTGATCATTGTTATATAAAATGTAGTTTATTAATGATCAACAGCAAGAAACATTAAACTGGGGTTACAAATCATTGTAAATCACTCACCATCTAAAAAAAAGTGGAATGTGATCTTGCGATTAAAGTAAAATGTCTGACATTTGACAGCATAGGAAATAATTGCAGTATTGCAATGCTTACAATTTCAGCTCAATTTTTCCTTCGTATACCTAAATTCTTTATTGCTGCATATCACCATAGTTCTATATCCATTATCTTAGAAAAAAATAACGAAAAAGAAAAATGAACCCAACAAAGATGTCGAGACTGTGGCTTTAAATCTGCTGCCATATGACAGCATTTGGTTTAGACTGGAGGCCAGCAACTCTTGGATATCATCTGGGGAACATTTTGCTCAGTGCAGTTTACTACACGCTTCATAATATCTTATTAAAAAATGCTGTGCCATCTGTGAATGATTTTGTAACCAAAAATAGCACCTAAATTTAGTCAGTCGTCTTCCTCGGCCACTTCCCAGAAACTGTGGGAGCTACAATGGCCGTTCACCTCCCACACCAGAAAACTCACCTGGTAATAGGAACAATATTAACGATAACAATAATATACATGTTTTCTCTTCTTTTAATTCCTTGAATGTAAATCTACATTATGTTAGAGATTGCATGCTGATTGCTGTTATGTGATTCTATATCGTCATTTCCATGATTTTCGATTAAAGATTTTTGGCAGGTTTTATTTTGAGGAGACATTGCAATGTACTTTTATAACTAACAAAGTCTATAAAGGAATGCTTCACTTTGAGTTTTGTTACTATTAGAAGTTTAGTAGAAATGGTTTTAGAAGCAAAACTTCAAATAAAGTGTCTTAAACCAAGAAATATCAAGCAATGTCAATTAAGAAGATGTGACAAATACCGTTGGCTGCCACAGCAATCTGATCAAATGTCAGTGACAAGCTGGCTTCAGAACTGTCTTGTGCAGGATATTTCACCTGCTTAAGAGGTCAACTGAAGCATTTATTGAAACAGTAGAAGGTGTAAACCCTATGAGAAGGTCATGTGTGGTCAGAGAGTTGGGAGCTAAGCTTTTACCCAAATGTACTACCTTACCCCAAATTTAAAGAGGATGTCCAGTCAAGCAGATGTTGACCTATCCTTAGTGATCTAGAGGTTGGCCAGCCAATGAGACAAGATCGGTTTTAGTTCAACAACCAGCACCACCAATGATCAGCCATTAGAAGCCCTGCTAGCGGCCGGATGTAAACACATTGAATGAAGATGCAATATGTAGCTGCTGCTGCCAGGTACTACAGTATAGCTCTTAGCTTCTTAGATATGTAGCAGCCACTATTGAATGGAGCTGTGTAATGCAGCTCTCTTCAAGGGAATTTGTCATGAGGTTTTTGCAATGTAATCTGAGAGCAGCATGATGTAGTGGCAGAAACCTTGATTCCAAGGATGTATCACTTACTAGGCTGCTTGGTGCAGTTTTGATTAAATCACAGTTTTTTCTGCTGCAGGTCTAGCATTTCTCTAAATGCCGAGCTCTGTATAACCCTGTGATGGTGGCGGGGTTACATAGAGTAGGAGAACTACATGACATGAGAGAACTAATCCTCTAGTGATAATCTTCTGCAACCCCCATTCGAGTGCTGGATTCTTTCTATCTATTGTAGGGATTATTCATCGATATCTTCAGATAGGCCAATCCAGTTAATGTTAAGCTTCAGTTTTTGAATATTATAATTACTGTAGCTTTTCACAGAGAAGTATTAACGCACAATATCCTCTGTATTTGTCTCTGTTTCCAGTCCCAAGGACATATACGAATAGAACTAAGTGAGGAAAAAACTGGGCAATTTTCAGGGCCATGCTACTCAATGAAGTAACGTAGCCCACCCAACATTGGGTGCACCAGACTTTTGGCCCGCTGCCCCATGTTCCTGGGGAAGCTTCACTTTTAACTGTAGCAACATCTTCATAGGTGAAGCCATAATATTCTCTAGATCACAGCAGAATCCCGCACAGAATGTCAGCGCTCTGGTACAAGTGGTGACATTATTGGTTCTTTTTCCCTGAGCCAAAAGGCTGCCGACACAGGTGTGAGGAGGTCTTGCCCGCTATACTCATAACTGGATAAGGGAAGTAGGATAGAAGGGGGCTCTACTGGCCATTTTGAGACTTTATTGATTGTTTAAAATGTAAGTACCAAATCTATTCAAAATGAATCACAATATGATGAAGTGCTCAATCCCTTCAAAATCATTAACTTAAGTAAGCAATTGTTACACTTCACTATGTGTCCAAATATAATCACCAGGAACAACCTCTTCCTTCTGATCCACGAGTGGAGTTCACAGTTCACAGCGACCAATTCCAGTATTAACGGGATTTTCCCATAATCTTATTTTTTTTTGCAAACTCCCTGTAGTCTAACAACCTCTCTAAAATAATCCAGCCATGCTTTCAGTCATTGGCTAATTTCTTACATCCTTTTCTTGCTCCAGCTCCTCCATAATTGTGTCTCTGTGCTCAGTATGAAGGGGGCTGTCCTCCATTCCTCCGCTTGTCCAGTCTCCCTGCTCCCCTCCATGCACAGCGATCATTAACTACTCCTCCAAACTGCTCTCTGATTTGCTAAAGAACACAGAGGAGGAGACATGGTGCCGTGGATAGTTCTAATATTACATCAATAAATATAACCTTGTCTGCCCCTTTCATCCAGTATAAAGGCCACTAATCCTCTGTTTTTCAAATAACTTCCCCCTGTTTGTCCTCTCCTGGGTCCAAAACCTGTCTCATTGTCAATTGCAACCAATCGAAGCAAAGCAGTCATTTTACCAGAGTCGTTTAAAAAAAATGAAATCTGAGAGCTGATTGGTTGCTCTGGGCAAATGAAAACAGCTTCTCTATTATACAGTATAGCTAAAGGCCCAGTGCTTTAAGTTGCCATACTGTGGTTAGAACTCTTGTCGCGGGTGGGTGGGGGGTGGTATCTATTCTCTGTATGTAATTTACAAAATAAAACTATACTTGTTTTAAATGGAATCTGTCATGTGAAAAAAATGCTATTAACCTGTAGATATGGGCTACCGGCAGCTGAGCGCACAGTGCAGTGGCCACACAGCTTGAGAACACTATTAATCTGCAGATTAAACCCATATCTGCATATTAATAGCATTCTTTCCCTTTAAATGGAACCTGTCGTATATTTCATGCTATCCAAATTGCCGCCAGAAAAAAAATCAGAGACCAATTCCTGCATTTCAAACAGAGAAAAGTTGTGAGCATAACCGGGGACAAGGTGACTAGTCCAAGAGGCATGTCCCCACCTGCTTCTCCCCTCCCGCTCAGCCAGACTGGCAAGTCTCTCTCCATACACACAGGTTATGGTGTAATAACTTTCCATGTTGAAATCTCCAAATTTCATTATTGCAGCCATATAAGGAAAAAAACATCAATTGACATTCATAAGGAGCATTGCTCTCAGCCTGGAACATACCTTAGCTGTCTACTAAGGATGGAATGAACCAATGACGAATGGAAAGACAAAGCGGAGTATGAATGGGCCATATAGCCCAAAGCACAAAACAAGGAATCCAACTCCGTAGAAAATAATCCAATGGCCTTATAGGAAGGCCGCAGCTGTACTCCTCCACAACAGGGTTGTTTTCAAGCAAATACTTGGAGCTTTGCTGACAATAACTGTGAAATTTAAGTAACATGGTTCAATTACAAGCAGACCCTCTGGGCAAAAACGTATATAATAAATGATAAAAAGAAACAGTTGTATTCAAAACACTCTCAAGTTGCTTCAAGTTCCTGGCAGGCTTTTCGTTCACCAGACCTGCTAATAAGCAGTAAAATTAACCTACAATATGGCGTGCACATGACATAAATTGACTAATACATTTTTTTAAGATGGAGAACTGTTCACATCAACATGTCAATTTAACTGGTATTTCAGTATGAATGTATTATTATTGTTATTATTATTATTATTATACTATTCTTATCAGTAAAGTTGGTGCTGTACAATTAAAGGCAGGATATTATAGGGTCAGGACCTCTGTGCTATTACCCCATATTCAAAAAAGTATTGTGTCAGCACAGAATACAGCAACTCCGTTATCAGTTATCCATTGACTGTGACTGTTACACAGATTATAAGCATTCAAGTCAGTCCCTTTCACCAAAGGGTTTAAAGGGGTATTCCCATCTCCAAGATCCTATTCCAATATGTAGTAGATGTAATAATAATAATAATAATAATATTAGAAAATAAGTCCAATTAGAAATGTAGTATAGTTCTTCTGATTCGCTATGTCTCTTTCCTCACATGCAGGCATTGCAGGACCTTACATTTCCATGGTTACGACCTCTGATATAGTGAAAGTTAGCTAGTTGCTAGTGGTTGTCGTAACCATGGATACCTAAGGTCATGCAACGCCTGCACATGAGGAAAGAGACATAGCGAATTATAAGAACTACACTAATTGGAGGTATTTGCTAATATTATTATTATTACACCTACTACATATTGGGATAGGATCTTGGAAATAGGAATACCCCTTCAACAATCAAATTTTCTTTTTCTTAAGAGGAGCATAGGATATATCTGTAGAAAGCCCACACAAGGAAGAGCGAACAGAAAGAACATACAATTTACATGCATAGATTTTCCAGGAGAGAATCAGCCTAGGACTCGAGTATTACAAGATAGCAGTGCTAACAATTGATCTCACATGCAACTCTTAAGTACAAATAGGGGCCAAATGTAAAGAATAAAGCTGATCAACACTTATCAGGAAATCCACATAAAAACAATAGTTTGTTCAAAAAGTTAAAAAGAATCCACCATTTGCATATTAAAAAAATATGTTCTCCTGGTGAGTATTGCGCGGTTTAAAGGGAATTTGTCACCACATTTAATCTATCTAAATTATTATTATGGGCATACAGGTTACAAAGTTCTACCTGTATACCTCATATCAGATGTCTTGTTGTTGATAAATCATCTTTTATCACTTTTATATAAATGACCTCTTCCAGGCTCTGGGGAGGATGGTGCCTGGAAGATAACTCTGCCTCCAGAGATTATCATACATGAAGTGAGAGTTATCAGTGTAGTGTGTAATGGCCGCTCTCTGCTGTCCTGATCTCACTGCAGAGCTGTGTGTGACTATACCTGACACATCTGCAGGTTCCTCTCAGCTTCAGCTTCCATCTCACAGGCAGACAGGGTTGCAATAGTGTTACAATACAGCAGAGCTCAGAGAGAAGCAAGAAGACAAGGTTCATTTCTCAAGTTCTGTGTTAGCTACTTGTCTCACACTGGTAACTCCCCCTTTTATTTTAAATAATCTCTGGAGGCAGAGTCATCTTTCAGACAGCGTCCTCCCCATATCCCATAGCCTGGAAGAGGTCATTTACATATGAGAAAAATGTGGATGTCTCTGGGATAAGACATCAGATCGCAAATATCAATGTATCATTTTATTCAGCTTCCTATGACCTACATGCCCATATAGACAGCTTAGGAGGGTTGATTCTACTGACACATTCCCTTTAAGCCATACTCCTGGGTTCTTAGTGATAATCTCATGGTTGCGAGCAGGGCCCTCACTCCTCTTGGTATCTATGTAATTATGTGTTACTCTGTAACGTCTTTATTACCGCTACAAGTACCCTCCTAAATGTAAAGTGCTGTAGAATATGTTGCTGCCATAGAAAAAAATATTATTAAAAATTATTAATTAGACTAAAAATATGGGTCAAACCTTCATTTTATAAGTATATAATATACAGTATATATATATGTATGTATAGCATTAATGCAGTTTAAATTTCCTATAGTGATTGTTTGCATATATCTTGCTATATACAGAGTGCTGCTGCATTCTTGGCATATACAGAGTGCTGCTGTATGCTTTTAACTGTTTAGTATGCCGTCATAGCAGCTTGCAACTGTTCACACTTGCTTTATTCTGCTAGGAGGTACTGGTAATTTTTTTTTTAAATATCTTCCGAATGTTTTTTTTGGCCAAAAGCTAATTTTACTTATTCCAGTCATCTTAAACTTGGACAACTGTGCATGTTTACCTGAGGAGAGTTGAATGACCTGATACCAGACTCCTCTTGCAGAGGCTTATATCTAGCAGGGATAAATTATGACATATTTAAGATCCTTTTTTTACCCTCCAATAGCAGATGTCGGGGAACTGTCTAAAAGTACCCATCATCACCATTGCACATCATGTTTGTCATTTCAGTCAATATTGGTGGGATCAGTCAACTTTAAGAGTTAGGGTATGTTTACACATCATGTTTTTGCCAATTTTTTTCAGTGCATTTTTGCCATAAAAGGGTAAGGTTTCTCCTTGTGGAGAGTGACAAGCCAAGCCAGGCATGTCAGAGTGAGGAGCTTTATATGTCATGCATGCTCTTCTGGGAAATTACATATGCAAATTGACTCTTCAGAGAGGAAGAGGACTTGAACTCTAGTGCCACCCATTAGAAGTAGCAATTCTAAAAGTCAATATTGACCCTTTAATGAGCCTTGCAATATGACTTAGGATAAAAGTCAAACCTGGAGTAAACACTTGGATTATTCTGAAATATTTTAGGGTGTGTTCACACAGAGTTTTTCTTTTTTTGCTGACTCTTCAGAATAGTTAGGGTATGTGACCACGATGCAGAAATGAAGCAGAAAATTTCTGCATCATTTCTGCATCTCCCTGGCAGAAAAAAAAAATTGTACATGCGTTTTTCCTGCGGAATACATGCGGATTCACATGCGTTTCCGCATGCGGATTGACAAGCGCTTTCCAGGCGATTTTAGCAGCTCCTGGAAAGTGCTTGACAACTAGGTCACACTATATAAATCCATGCAACCGGCATGGATTTATATAGTGTGACCGGAATGTTTAAAAATAAAAAAATAAAGCTATACTTACCCTCCGATGGCCCGGCGTGTGCTGCCGCGTTCGTTCCTGGCTTGTTCCTGGCTGCCGGGATATCGCGAGACACTGCGCTGAAGGGCCTGCGGTCACATGACTGACGTCACCGAAGGTCCTTCAGTCTTGCACGCAAGCAGAGGGAAGGAGACCGGGGGCCATCGGAAGGTGAATATATCTTATTTTTTATTTTATTCTTGTTTTTACAGCTTTTTAATGGTACCTGGGTGTGGAGGAGAGTCTCATCTTCTCCACACTCGGGTACCATCTGCACATTAGAACGCGCCAATAACGCAAGTACAAATGCAGCCTTGCGGTATTGGCGTGTTCTAATGCAAGTCAATGGCGGCGAAAACGCCGCGTTTCCGCAAAATTAATGGACATGCTGCGGATTTTTAAGCGCAGCATAAACGCTGCGGAAAAATCCGCAGCATGGGCACAGCACATGCGGATTATCATTGGGGAACATTGCTGCCCTTCTACCATGCGTTTTTAATGCGTTTCCGCAGCTGCAAAAATGCTGCGGAAACGCATTAAAAACGCATCATGTGCACACAGCCTAACTCTGTAAAAATGACAAGTTTTGATTGGAGAGTTGGAGAGTTTCTGCTCTGAAAACTCAGCAGAAAAACTCACACCCTTTCAGAGTGCTGCCTCATTTGTCATACTTCTGGCATAATATTTTCATCTGCATCTTATCCAAAAAGTAGTTCAAATACCGAAAATATATTCATATAAATCTCTTTAGTAGCAACAGAGCAGAGATGGAAGAAAGAAGCTTACAGCCATCATCCATGTTTTGTTTGATAAAATGTTGCTGTTATGTGTAGAAGCTAGTCATTTGCATGTGTTTTGATTTTCAGGATGTTATCCCGTTCCAAATCTTTATCTACAATATGTTATCTCTCAAATGTGTGTAAATTTCCGTAGCCAACATAGTGTTATGACATACTTGATATCTACAGCAGGACCATGCAATTGGCAAGGTTCTACTTCTGTACAGGGCAGCGTGCCTGGGCACCAGTGTGGGCTTTCTTTTCTCCTGGTAATAACAATATATTCTTTCCTCCAAGTACTTTCTTGTTAATAGCTTTTCATACATCATTTATTGTAATATTCAGACTAGGGATTGATCTTCCTACAAGACATAATAGACTGTGCTTATTATGATTTTTTTCTTTTTAATTAAGGGAGTCAACTGCAATGTGAAATAAATACATTAGCACCATGACCTTATTTTGCCTTGATTACTGCATAAAACAGCATAGCTTTGGGAGTGGTTTCATGGAAATTCATGGCATGGATAGTTATACTACACTTTGCATTATGTACAGTATGTTAATGCCTTAAATTATAGGACATCATCCTAAGGTCAGCAGAAAAAAAATCAAAGAAATGTGAGACTTAGATGGGTTAAAAAAGATAAAAGCGGGAGTAAAACCACCTTAATTATGGCACTGCTTTTTCTCCACCCATTATTTATGGAGGAAGGCGGTGTGCGGAATACTGTTTAAGTGAACAGGACTTCTTTCCAAACCACTGCAGATGGGAATGGTTACACAGACACTGTAGCCAGATGCACAGTCTCTAATTTAGACCAAAGCATATAATTATCAAGCAGAAAGTCTGTAATGAAAGATCGAAATGCAGAGAGGAAGGAACATCCATAACCCATCACTGTCAATAGAACCAGGAGCTCACCCTACTCTACAAAGCAAACGCCTGGTATCTGTGGAGGCTATAATGTGCCCCTAAGTGCTCTAATAGCCCTACTGTATCTGTGACTAGAGCACTACCATGGGCCAAATGGATCTAATAACAGTGATTTGTGTAATAGGTAAATGCAGATAATTACTTAAAGCAGCAGACAGCAAGCTTTTTTTTTTTAATTAACAGTTGGCAGACTTTTAATAACCAGAAATTAAATAACTACTGTGGAAGGATTCATAATTACAGCACTGCTTCAGGTACAAGAGCAATTTATCAAAAATTGTCTCTATGCAAATCAAGTAACAATAATTTCAAGACATTTCAATTACTTGTACAAACAAACACTTTCCCTTCAAGTTAAGTCTGAAAAAAGTAGTTTATCATATTCTTTCCTATGAAGAAGATCGGGAAACCTTGTGCCAGGGCATATTATGTAATGTATTTTATGTGAACTATTCTCCAGTAAAGAAGTATTTAAAGGGAACCTGTCGCCAGTTTTTTCATGTATGAATCAATACTGCCATCTTTTTCAGTGCCTGTGTTCCACTCCCCTGTATATCCCCAATATCCCCACCTTTTGAAGTGCTTCAGTGAGGTATGCAAACTCTGACGGTCAGGTCCAATGGGTGGCATTGCAATAGCGCCTGTCTCTTCTCTCCCCTGCTAAACTGCCCTCCCACTGTGATTAATGACATAGTGGAACAAAATCTCACGCCTGTGCAAGGACATTGTCAGCTCGCACAAGCGCATTTTGCTCTGCTCTACTGCGGGCAGAGCCTAAAACCTAACTGCGCATGCGCTGGCACTTGTCTTTCTGGCTCCTGTTTACTGGAATCATTTTGCCCATATTGTTTTGCTCCCTCCTGCCAGAAATTGTAGAAGAGGAGTTTAATTCCTGCTGCAGGTAACAAAACAATATAGGCAAAATGGTGCCGGTAAGCCAGAGCTGGAAAGATGTGTGCCGGTGCATGGGCACTTAGGTTTTAGGCTCTGCCCACAGGAGGGGAGAATAAAGTACTCCTGTGTGAGCCGTCAATGTCCCTTCGCACTCGTGAAATTTCATTTGACTATAGAGATGATGCAAGGAGCGTCATCCACATCAATTACAATGGGAGGAGGGCATTTAGCAGGGGAGAGAAGGGACAGGTGCCACTGCAATAAGGCCCATCAGACTGGACCATCCAAATTTGAATACCTCACTGGAGAACTTCAAAAGGTGTTTTTGGGGATATAAAGGGGAGTATACATAGTATACAACTTTCTGGAATGCAGCACAGACACTGAGGAAGGTGGTGGAATTGGTTCATAGATGTAAAAACTGGTGACAGGTTCCCAAATAGATAGAAGTATTGGGGCTCCTACACATTAAACCTTAAGGAGTATTTATGATACCCCATTCTAAAACCATAGACATTAAAATGGAATTGGTCCCCCCTTTGCAGCTAAAACATCTTCCACTCTTCTGGAAAGGCTTTCTACAAGATTTTAGGAACTTTTGACCATTCATCCACAAAAGCACTTAGTAGATAAGACACTGATGTTGGACGTGGGATTATGAGAGATAACAAGCCTAGCTCTGTCAAACTTCATTCTAGTTTATTCCAAAGGTGCTCGATTGGGTTGAGGTCAAGTTCTTCCACACAAAACTCACCCAATCATGCATTTATGGATCTTGCTTTAGTCGGTGGGGCATAGTCATTCTTGAAAAGAATAAGGCCTTCCCAAATTGTTCCCATAAAATTGCAGGCTACAATTGTCTAAAAAAAACTCTCAGTATGCTTAAGCATTCCGATTTTCTTTCACTGAAACTAAGAGGTCTGAGGTAATCCCTGAAAATGTACAGTTGGCACAATCCGGTCAGGCAGGTAATGTTCACATAGCATTTGCCAAACCCAACCTCTTCAACTAGGCTGCCAGATAGAGGAGCATGTTTAAAGATTTGGACATGCTGCCCACGTTTCCCCCCCTTGAAGAAACAAGTTTGTTGTAGAATGTTTGTGATGTATAACATGAACTGTGATGCGCGTTAAAGGTATAACATTATAATGTGTGTAGTTTGATAGTAGGGACAGTTAGAGTTAATGTCTGGGACTAGCCCAGAGTGGGAGTGGCTGAGTTGCAGGGAAAGTGACAATTTCCTGTCAGATAGATAGGGCCTGGAGTGCATAGCAAGTGGACCTAAAGGTCCAATGTGAGTAGTGCCACATTCTGGGCTATCCCTAAGTGAGAGGAGACTGAAGTAAAGGGATAGCGAGAGCCGGAGCAGAAATTACTAAGACAGAGTGATCTTCTGGAAACGGGTCCTGTGAGAGGATGCCTAGCCAAAAAGGCCTAGAGGTTACAGCTATGCAAGGTAATTTGCCTGGACAGTTCTGAGTACGAGAGATGAATAGATTGCCCAGGCAGGAGTTCCAGAGCATGAGTGAGCAGGAAGCTAAGTTCAACCACACTGGTACGCTAAGGACAAAGAAGACGTGGAGCTGCGGGGCGAGTCAAGGAATCTTGCTAAATAGGACTGTAAGATTAAAGCTGGGTTGTGGTGAAATAGTAAAAACAGTGGAAACAGAGGACTAGTAGAAAGAGTAAATGAAGGAAACTGTATGGAAAATGCTCCGATTTGTAAAGGGAAAGTTCATAAGACTGTGTGCGTGCGATCCTCTGTATATATTCCCTATCAAGTTTCCATTCAGTAAAAGGTTTACTTTTGAATGTTGGTCTCCCTCATTGAACTATGAAACATCTGTTCCTGGCAAACCAACAACATTGGTTACATGCGGCCTACACGGGCGTAGCGCCCTCACAGCACAAGTCCACACACCCAGCCAGGACATCCACTTTCAAGTAACGTACCAGTGTACCATAGACCAGTTCCTCGCCCATGACAACCACCCCGCTCCACGTTACATAACACTTTTCCACTGCTCCAGCGGCGATGTGGTTTACCCAACTCCATCAGACATTTGGCATTGTGATTGGTGATATAAGGCTTGCATGCAGCTACCTGACCATAAAAACTCATGTTACAAAATTCCCAGCTCACAGTCTATGTGCTGGTGTTAACGCCAGAGGGAGTTTGGAAGGAAAAAAATCCTAATTAATAAGAGATATGTCCCATTACTTTCAGTCCATTTAGTGTATATAAGAACGAAAGCTAAATTTGAGGTTCAACTGGCCATATACTGTATTTATGGTGTCTCTTACAGTTTGGTTAGGGTCTTGATAACAGAACCACAATCAGAAGCTGTTAAAAAGTGCCTGTCTACTCCACTAACATGCCTGTTTTACTAACAGCAGTAATTGCCGTGCCCACTGCTCTTAAATGCCGCTGTCAATCACTCGTGGAGCATGTTAGGGACTTTGGATAGGGCTCAGAAGCAGAGCCAGCATCACTGTAGGCAGACGCCAGCTATATTATATAGCTGACATCTGCCTGTAACACCGTGATTGCTGCGTACACTGATCACTGCTGTTAACCTCATAAATGTCGCTGTCAATCACTATCAGCTGCGCTTAAGCCCTGAGATCTAACCCAGATGTTAGTTCAGGTGCCCATCGGCCCACATGTAACGCATTTGCAGGGAAGCAATGGATCGCTATGATAGCCATTGGCTGACAATCCCCCTGTGACCGTCATATGCTAAATAGCCTATATAATGTAGTATTGCTGTATATAGCATAAGTGATTAAATGATTGCAGGTTCAAGTCACATAAGGGGACTAATAAATGAAATAAAATTAAAATAAAAACGTTTTTTAAAAATATAAAAAATAAATAAAATGTAAAAATTTGAATCACCTCCTTTTCCCAAGTTAACAATAAACAAGTGTAAAAAAAATACAATATATATATATATATATATATATATATATATATATATATATATACATATATACACATATACACATTTGCATCCAGAAAAGTTCAGTCTATCAGAATATAAAATTAATGAACCTGATCGGTAAACACTGTGAAGATGAAAAAAGTCAAAAAACGTTTTTTCAGTCACTACAATAACGCAAAGCAACCAAAACACAGCATGTACCCCAAAATAATATAAATAAAAATGTCAGCTCACCACACAAAAGACAAGCCCTCATACTGCTCCATTGTTGGCAATATAAAAAGATATGGGTCTTGGAAAATGGTTATACAAATGGTTTTTACAAATTTCTGAATATTTCTAGGTTAATAAAATAGTAAAAAAATCTATATAAGTTTGGTATCTCTGTAATAGAACTGACCTGGATAATTATGTTTCCAGTTCTTTTATATTGTAAAATGAACATCAGAAAAATAAAACTTACAAAACAATGGCAGAACTGCAATTTTTTTAACCATTTCCCTGCACTTTTTTTTGCCATTTTCCCTTACTTTTATAGTATTGCGAATGGTGTCATTCAAAACTACAACCAGTCCATCAAAAATAAAGTTCACATATGTTTATGTCTGTGATTAAACAAAAAAGTTATGGCTGTTTGAAAAAGGAAGTGATAAAATGAAAACAAAGCAACAAAAATTGGTTGCGTCTTTAGAGGGAACATAACAGCTGATAACTGCTGCCTGTGGATCAATGAATGAACACAGCCATGTGCTGTATGTTTGACCCTGAATTGCTGCTGTGTTTCAGAGAAAAACATAATTTAAAGGCTGCCAGAGGCCAAGCAGCACAGGAGACTAGTCGGACAGGTGGGTTCCCAGGGGCTTCTCCCCGCCTACTGCTCTGGAGTGGCAGGTCTCACCCTATAAACGCAGGCAGAGAGAGACTTGTCACTCAATGGGAGTGAGGGGAGAAGCCGCTGGGAACCCACCCGTCTGACTAGTCTCCTGTGCGGTCTGGCCTCTAGCGGCTTCTAAATTATGCTTTTCTCTGAAACACAGCAGCAATTCAGGGTCAAACATACCTAGCTGTGTTCATACAGCCAGTGCCTGATACATGCTTCCCGAGGATCGGGCAGTATGTACCAGCAGTCAGGTTCACTTTAAAGGGTTATAGGAACATTCCTGGCAAACTGATACATTGTGTTATGGATGCAACTACCCTCTTTGGGTTATTTCAATCTTTACATTACACACCACTTATCAGACCTCAGGCATAAGACAACATAATGATGCAGCCTGGAGTATTTCTCTAAGTTTACAAGAAACGTGTTATTTTAAAAAATGCTATTAACCTGCAGATATGGAATTAATCTGTAGGTTAATAGCGCTCTGAATTTGTGCGGCCGCTACACTGAGAGCCCCGCTGCCGGGAGGAAATAAACTTTATTCCTCCTGGCAGTCTCAGGGTGTCAACCATAGAGGTGCGGCTTCAGTCACTGCTCAATGCATAGTGAGCGGTGGCTGTAAGTGCACCCCGAAACATTGACTAACACCCAGCTCTAATGCTGAGCTGACTGTCAGTCAGTGCCGGGGTGTGGTTACAGTCGCCACTCACCATGCACTGAGTGGTGACTGAAGCTGCGCCGGGTGCTCCTCTATGGCTGACACCGCGAGGCTGCCATGAGGAATAAAGTTAATTTCCTCCCAGCAGCGGGGCGCTCAGTGCAGGTTGACAGCATTTTTTGCATGACAGGTTCCCTTTAAGAAAAGCTTATAGTTGTAATCACATACATGAAGGTAGATATTTTTGGAAGCTCACAGAACTGGAGATATAGACAGCAGTGTTCATGAAGCTAAAAACTTTCCAGTCAGTAATCCCATTGACTACTACATACTACAGTGAATATCTCCCCAGTCTACTGGCTACTAACAGATAACCAGCTGTCAATCAGCTCCAAAGCTCATAACGATAACATTTATTTTACTCTTAATGTCTCTTTAAGAAAAGAACAAAGGTAAGAAGAAAAGTGATGGACAGCTGAAAATCACTAAAATAGTTAAATACATAGAATATATTAAACAAGTAATATGTTTTCTCAGTGACTTGATAGTGTGTGGCTGTCTGAATAGTTAGCAGATGCCTAGTACTGAATAAGTAGGTTGATAGATATACGGTTTCAACATACTATGAAGTAACTGAAACCTAACTATAATTACAAAGCGTGACAATCCTTCAGACGGAAGCAGCTATGGTCGCTGGTATGACTGCCAATACTGAGTGGTTACTATTATAGTGTGAATGTACACTGAAGTGTATCGAGTGTTCAGGCCATATGCAATGTTACCATGCTCCCTCATTCCTGTACAAGTGTCACTTCCTTTGTTGATTCATTTATTGGAATGTCCATTAATCTGGCTGCACTGTGCACGCTGTGCTGTACTGATCTAAATGGAAGACCTCCGTTAAATAATGCTTTGAAATTATTATTAGTCTTAGGAGGTGGCAAGTGGAAATAACTCTCCGTGGTCTATTCGGCTACAGGACATTAAAAGGAAAAGTATCATCACATAATGATCTATTTTTAATTAAGTTTTTGTTCAAATTGTTTATTTTTTTTTTTAATTTTATATTTCATATTGCATTCTGTACAAAAAACTAAAGTAGAAATTTTAGCAATTTTCATACTAGTCTACTTGTCACTGAGGCTCACTCATACTTATTGTATTTTCAGAAAGAGTTTATAACAGTTTCCTTATCATGAGAGGCAGGAATGCAATGCCAGGTAACATCTCTATACACAGCTGACAGTACAGGGTCCACCAATCACAATAAGTAATTTCACAACTCCCTCTGATCCAGCTCCATTCACAATGACCTTTATACACGCTCATTAGATGCTTCAATAAAAATGAGGTATTGGAGTAAGTCTAATGTAGCACCAGTAGCCAGTGACAATTGTAAGATTTCTAATTTTTATTTTTAATACAGATTGTGAAAAGGTAAGAAAATAAATCAGTGCCAATTTTTAAAAAAAAAAATACAAAAAACCCCACAAAAACTTGAGTTTCTGATGACACATTTCTTCTAAAGGGTCACAACTAGCTTCTTCGGTTTCTTCATTTATAGAGGTGCTCCCTACTTTTTGTGTAGAGAAATGCAACACAGTCCAAGGAGCCATATACCTGCCTACCCAAAACACAGCAGAAGAGGCAAACAAATCTTAATCCCTTTATGTAACTCATTAAGAACTATGTGACTTTTTTTGTTTTTGCGCTTCCGTTTGTTCTAACCCTGTGTCCAAGAGCCATAACATTTTTTCCCATCAACATAGCAGTATGAGGGCTTGTTTTTTTGTGGGATGAGTTGTAATTTTGAATAACACCATTCATTTTACCATATACATTGATATTAGGCAAGTGAGTATTTTGAACATACCATCATTTTTATGCAGATTTTCCAGCTCAAGTTCAAGTGACCACGAACCCATTATCCTCCAGTGTTGTCATATTCCAGAACTGAAACCTCCCTGGAGAGCCCAGAAATACAAGATGTTCAGTGGTCAGAGACATGAAGATGGACTCAAAATCTGCTCCCAAACCTACTGCCAGTTTTTTAGAAGACACTTTCTTCAAGCAGTGATACAGAAAAAAGTCTGCATCTTTCAAGAAAACCATGATTTTTATGCAATACAGTGCTCAATTGCATACATCAAAGTCTCAACTGCCAGTAAAGGCCTTAGGCTATGTGCACATGAAGCATTTTTGATGAGTTTTCACGGCGGTTTTCCCGCGTGGCCATTGTTCGGACTTTTCCGCCGCAACTTCGCGCCCATTGACTTGCATTGAACCGCAGCAAACCCGCAGGTATAATATCTATACCTGCGGATTTTCCGCATTTCAATTAAAGCCAATGGTCGCGAATTTGCGCCAGAAACGCGGTGCGGGTGGTACCCAGGTCGGGAGAAGAGGACTACTGCTCCTCTCATCCGACCGCCGCTTCCGCTGATAACAGCGAGAGCGGCGCTGCTGAGGGGAGCAGTAGTTCTCCTCAACCGAACCGGCGTGCCCGCTGTTAAAAAAAGAAAAAAAAAGTAATAATTTAAAAAAAAAACCTTATACTCACCTGTCTGGTGCCCCCCGGTGTCCTACTGGTCCCCGGCGGCGATTCGATGCTCCTTGCTCCTGGCGGCCAGCGGTACACTGCGGGAGCGTTCTCGCTCCCAGCCGTGTACTGAGCTGCCAGGACCGGCGATGACGTCAGCGATCAGCTGATCGGTCATGTGACCTCACCATGGGAACATTCTAAAGAATGCTCCCATGGTGGTAAGTTCACTGGGGCTGATCAGCTAATCTTCAGCTGATCAACCCCAATAACCTAATTCCAGCAGCATGTACACTGACAGGAGTGATTTTACACCTCTGTCATTGTACATTGCTGGCTTCTACAGCAGTGACAACAGTGATTGCCTTGGGACCCAGATCGCCGTGGGACACTCATTGGCAGTGATCATGGACTACGTTGTTGACGGCGGACAGGTGAGGGATATGGTTGTTTGTTATTTTACGTTTTTTTCAGAAGATCGATGGCTTTCCGTACAGAGGGTAATAAAAAAAATTGTAGAACCGTGTGGTTTTTATTTCATTAAAATATTTTATTCTGGCCGTGTCTTTTATTGACAAAGCGGCGATCATTTTACTGTGCGGTTAGTAATGGGAGCATCTTATAGATGCCCTCCATTACTAATCTGGGCTTCACGTCCATCACCAATACAGTGCGAATGTGAACCCCAAACCCATTACCCCACTCACCACCGCTACAGGGCATTGGGAAGAGCGGAGGCTAAGTGCCAGATTTGGCACATCTTATTGATGCGCCATTTCTGGGACTGCTGAGAGGTGATATTAATAGCTGCAGAGGGGGGCAGGATCCATGGCCCCTTCCCTGGCTATTAATATCAGCCCGCTGCTGTCTTTTTAGCCTTTGCTGGTTAGGTTTTATAGGGGGACCCCACGTCAATTTTTTTCTGGGATCCTCCTGTAATCTAGCCAGTAAAGGCTAAACAAACAGCTGTGGGCTGATATTAATAGCCAGGGAACATTGTTGGCTAATGGCCACTTACGCGGCTACTAATATCAGACCCCAGCAGTTGGCTCTCCCTCTGATGGTTATAAAAATGACATGGGAGCCCACACCATTTTTTAAAAAATTTTAGGCTCTGTGCCCACGATCCGGACGTAGCAGCGCTTTGGACGCATGTTTTTTGCTGCGTCCAAAACATTGCATTCTATTGAACACAGGTAAATCCACATGTGTTCACTAGACCATGCGGATTTACCGCATTCAATACTTTCTAGTGGTCAAATTTCTGTTGCGGACACTAGCGACTCTGCAAGAGAATTTGACATGCTGCGGTCCTGAAAGACGCGCCGCATGTCAGTGTCCATGGGTGATCCGCAGCCTCAGATGCATGCATCGTGGACATGGGAATTCTAGAGATCCCATCCACTATGCTGTAACATCTGGACGCTGCAGGTTGACACTGTATAAACACACAGCATCAAACCTGCAGCGGCTCCTGACCGTGGCCACATACCTAAACTCACCCACAGCATGTCAATTTCTGTAGCGGACACACTAGTCTAGCACTGCAGATTTTGACCGATTGAAGTGCCATTATATGCGGTGGATTCACATGTACCGACAACAAAAGTGCGGCATTAGAACACCGTGTTTTGGACGCAACAAAAATATGCTGCATCCAAAGCGCTGCTGAGTGCTGATCGCGGGGGACATAGCGGCTAATTAAACAGCTGTGAGCTGTTAATAATTGCCAGGGACCATGTTTGAAAATGGCACCTTACTAGGCTAAAAATACCAGCTCACAGCTGCCGTATAAATTACGTGAATAGAAATGCTAATCAAGATTGGGTGAATGGGATCAGCTGACACCCAGCTCTTTTGTTTGGTTATGAAAAGGTGTCAATCAGACCTTTTCATGAACAAACCTAATTAAAGTAAAGTAAAGAGTTAAGTAAACACACGGACACAGAGTAAACACTTTATTTGAAATACAACAGACACATTCTTTAATCATTTAAATTATATACTCACCCCAGTTCTGACGGTAATCCAAGGGTTTAAGCAATGTCCCACCAAATAACCTTATTTAGCTCCAAAAAGCATTCATTGATGTACAAAAACGCTTCAAAAAACGCATCAAAAACGTGGTGTTTTTCCTGCCAAGGAGATGTAGAAACGCTCAGGAAATTTCTGCTTCAAATCCTGATAGTACGCACATAGCTTTAAAGATGAAAGAATAATGACATGGCCCCTCCCTCACCTAAACCCTATTGAGATCTTGTGGGCCCTTCTTAAATGGGAGATTTACGGTGAAGGAAAACAAAACCTAACTGCTACTTTCTTAAATATTCAGGTTTCAGGGATATTAGCCTTTTGGACTGACTGACTGCACTTTAGTTGTTCATTAATAAAATTAATCATCAAAAATACAAATTGCCTAATAATTGAGCACACCGTATAATGTGCTGAAATTCAAGGAAAAAAATAGTGTAATTCTGCCATATATTTTGTTTCTTTTTGCTATGATTATGGCTATACCAAACATAGTTTTCTTTTTTTTATTTAGTGGTTAAAAAAAAATGGTGGATGGATGGGATTTATAGAAATCTCATGCCCACTGTGCTTTTTTTACGCACCGCAAACTGACATACGGGGCGTGTTTGAAGTCCGCAGCATGTTAATTTCTCTTGCAGGTACTCAAGTTTTTTGTACAGATTTTCCCAATAAAATTACCTAGTAATTTGGTAAAATTACCAAATTAGATATGTCATAACACTATTACATGAAAATATTTTTTTAAGTATCATTTTAACATTGGTGACACATGTGTCCATTTTTTTAGGTTATCCTAAACTTGACTGAGGCATGAAGATGTGAAAGTTACTCTTTCATCTGTGAGTCTCATCATTATGGCTGAAAGGCTATCCAGCATCAACAAGGAACCACTGAAAATGATTGCATTTGCCAAATCCAAGTGAAAGTTGATCACATAGATGTGAGACTCATAATTGGCTTATATAAAAATATGATACAAGTTAAGATAATAATGAATATCTTCCTGTAGGTATACGTTCCACATCGTATTTTGTTTTTGGTGATGCATTTGCCTTGTCTTTACAAGAACATAATTTGGGGTGGGGTTGTCCTGGATTTAGTGAGGACAAAATTATTTTTCAATTACACTTGATTAAACCTATTATTTATGTGTTAGTGGTTGCGGTATTCATGTGTCAAGACTTGCCTTACCGCTGTTTTTTTCTGAACGAAGAAAAATTAAATGGTTGGCAAACCATGTAATGCTGCAGTCCCTGTAAAGCCTAAAAATGAACATGCATTTTATTTTCCCAATTTATATCATTTAGCATTTATGAGATAACATATACTGTACACATAATGTATAAGGTATGATTTTCAACTGAGCAATGCTAACACAAAGAGAAAAGCACGGACATACAGTACCATATGTGCCTCATTTTCCCCTGATGTCCTGAATACAAGATGGCACATTGACATATTAAAAAATCTAATTATAATAATAATAATAATATTTCTTCCTACTGGTTATTACATTACATTCAAGGGATTGTGGTAAGGATTTCATGGCTTACTATCAGGGCCGGCTCTAGGTTTTCGTGGGCCCCGGTCGAAAGAGTCTCAGTGGGCCCCTTTAATACATACCATGATTCATGATGCACAGATACCGCAGAGAAATATACAGTTGAAACCAGAAGTTTTCATACACTATATAAAAAGACACATATGCATGTTTTTCTCAATATCGGAGTTGAAATCAGAATAAATCTTTCCCTTTTTAGGTCAATTAGGATTACCATAATTTTTAATATTTGCCAAATGCCAGAATAATGAGAGAGAGAGAATGTTTTAAGGCATTTTTATTACTTACTGCAAAGTCAAAAGTTTACATACACTAAGATTACTATGCCTTTAAACAATTCTGGAATGCCTATATGATGATGTCATGTGTTTGGAATTTTCTGATTTTTTTCTGTTCTGTTTTTTTTTACATCTGAGTTAATTAGAAACACACCTGTGGATGTATTTTAATGCACACCTGAAACACACTGCTTCTTTGTGTAGCATGATGGGAAAGTCTAAAGAAATCAGCCACGATATCAAGAAGAGAATTGTGGACTTGACGAAACTAAAATTTAACTTTTTGGGCATTATGACCATCGTTACGTTTGGAGGAAAAATGGAGAAGCTTGGAAGCCTAAGAACACCATCCCAACTGTGAAACACGGGGGTGGCAGCATCATATTGTAGGATTGTTTTGCTGCAGGAGGGACTGGTGCACTTTACAAAATAGACAGCATCATGAGAAAAGAAGATTATGTGGCACTACTAGAGCAAAATCTCAAGACATCCGCCAGGAAGTTAAAGCTTGGGCGAAAATGGGTCCAAATGGACAATGACCCAAAGCATACTGCCAAAATGGTAACAAAGTGGCTTAAAGATAACAAAGTCAATGTTTTGGAGTGGCCATCACAAAGCCCTGATCTCAATCCTATTGAAAATTTATGGGCAAAGCTGAAAAGGCAGGTGCGAGCAAGGCAACCTACAAACCGGGATCAGTTACACCAGTTTGTCAGGAGGAATGGGGCCAAATTCCGACCAACTAGTGTGAAAAGCTTGTGGAAGGATATCCCGAACGTTTGACCCAAGTCGTTCAGTTTAAGGACAATGGTACCAAATAATAATGAAATGTATGTAAACTTTTGACTTTGCAGTAAGTAATAAAAATGCCTTAAAACATTCTCTCTCTCATTATTCTGGCATTTGGCAAATATTAAAAATTATGGTAATCCTAATTGACCTAAAACGGGAAAGGTTTATTCTGATTTCAAGTCAGATATTGAGAAAAACATGCACATGTGTCTTTTTATATAGTGAATGTAAACTTCTGGTTTCAACTGTAGGTATAGTACAATGCCAAAGATTTCACTTACTTCTTACATTACATGAGTGATATCTATTGTAAATTCTACAAAAGTTTTCATTTTAGACTGGACAGTATAGTTCTCCATACATTATTATGGGCACTACATAGTCCTTCATACAGTATTATGTGCACTACATAGTCCTCCATACAGTATTATGGGCACCACATAGTCCTCCATACAGTATTATGGGCACCACATAGTCCTCCATTCAACAATCAAAAAACTAAATCGCACAACAAATAAGAGTGCCCATGTGTCTGCATAAACAGTAGCAACCTATAATATGACACGCAAGCTGGTAATATAAAAAATCTAATTTTTATTATTATTAATATATTAAAAACGATGAAGGATACATAAATATAATGAGGGAAAGGGAGCAACAAAGAAAAGGTCACCGGGGTAGACAGCTATAGTACATGTCAGAATATCCACCAAAAATTAAATCACATACTGCAAAAGTGTAGAAGAACTATACCACAATTAATCGTATGAGTATAACATAAGGTGCAAAGAGCTAGTAAATAAACTCATAATATAAAACGATTAATAAATAGCAAAGTATATAAATATGATAAGACAAGAATGTGGAGTGGGTAAAGGATAATAGAGCTGTACTGACCCGTGAGACCTGAATTCAGGTAAACTTCAGGAATTGTCATGTCGAGGCTGTTGCACTGATTAAAATGATACCTGAGGTGAAGAAATCCATCTTGTGGTTCTTGTGTACTCAGTGTTTGCAGTTTTGAGTTAATGAGATTCTCGTGCTTCGAGGCAAAACTGTGGGCAGGTCTGCCTACAGTCCCGCCCTGGAGCGCGAGCATCTTGTTAACTTGTTAAATGCCGCTGTCAATCTCTGACATTCAACACACGCCGGCATGCATGTGTGTCATTTTCTCTGACCATTGGTGTGTCCGTGACATGATTGCGGGTCACTGATGGGTTGTGATGACAGCTGGGGGGTCAGCTGATGACCCCTTTGCCTGTTATTATGGAGCTCCTTTGAAACCCTGCCTGTGGCCAGACTTCAAAGGAGACTGTGATTTCTGCTATATGCAGCGACGCTGTGACATCGCTGTATATAGCACAAACGATTGGATGATCGCATCTTCAAGTCCCCTAAGGGGGCTAACAATAACAGTAAAAAGTAAAAAAAGTTTTAAAATATATGAAAAAAATAAATAAATGTTCAAATCATCCCCCTTTTCCCATATTGAAAAAATAAAGATGTAAGAAAAATGCACATTTGTGGTATTGCCGCATTCAGAAAAGTCCAATCTATCAAAATATAAAAACAATTAACTTGATCGGTAAACATCGTAAACGGAAAAATTCAAGAACGCCAAAATTAAATTTTTTGGGTCACAGCAATTCCACAGAAAAGACTAACATGCAATCAAAAAGTCACATCTATCCCAATATAGTCTTGCCCCACTAAAAATAAGCTATAGTTATAATCAGAGGAGACCCCTGATGATCTTGAGAATGAAGGGGACACAGAATTGGTGTAGTGGCCGGCCACCAATCGAGGCAAATAACAAAATGGCACCATCACATTTTATTCCCTATTTGCGGCCAGAGACAAAATCAAACAAAATCAATTCATATATTATATTATATATTGTATATCCTGTACATGCTTTCCTTTAGGATCTTAGCTGTAATCTCAGGAATCATGACTGAAGATGTCATCTATCAGTATACAGACTGTATACATTATTACTTTACATGCACATTACTTTCGTAAAGAATCAGTCATTACATTGTAAATTACTAATTTGTGATTTTACCTACAGGCTACTATCTTTTGATTTCTAACCGGGGTTTTTTATGTTCTGTATGTTTTACATACGCTGGAATCAGTACAATACATGACAATCATGTACATATATTTTTTTATTTGTATTTTTGAGATAAAAGTGTTCTGGATTCAATATAAAAGGTCTTGTAAAAAGTATTACATTAACCTACATCATACTATCGCTCCAGCTGGTGTCAAATGACCCAAACTGTGTAGAACTGAACAGGTGAGTTTGCATACATATTTCCACTTGTGTCAACTTCCCATCAAAACAAAGCCACCAATTATCTCCATTTCCGTTTATTTTATCTCTCCTGAAATGCAGAGTGGTTGAAATTAATTATAGATCTGGGCACGGAACAAAGGAATGTGTGCATTTCCAGGGTAGCACAGCTGAAACAAGAACATCCATTGTCTTTTGTGTGGGAGTGTCCATAGTCGTGAAGTTTAATTTATAGTCATGCATGCATTCTATATCCTACATGGATACCAGCCACAAAAATAAATCTTACATAATTCACTTGGCACAAGCACAGGGTGTGTAGCAGATGTTCATGCCAGTCATGGCACGACTAGGTGATATTATTTGATACCTTATAAAAGTTTATGAGTACACATATTACAATTATATTAGTAGAGACAAAAACATAAATGACATGACAAATGTAAGATGGAGGTAGAGTGGAAATCTCTGTCCTCAAGAGCACATGACCTATCCTGTAAAATGGCCAAGCACAGGCAAGAAAGGTATAAAGATAAAGTATCTCATACTATCCTCATTGAAAAAATGACCAAGCATGGGATTGACAAGTTTAGGGTTAGGTGGATTCATAACTGGCTCAGTAATCGTACTCAAAGAGTGGTAATAAATAGTTGCACATCCAATTAGAAGAGTGTTTCAAGTGGGGTACGACATGGCTCTTTCTTGGCCCCAGTGTTGTTCAATATTTTTATAAATGATCTAGAAAAGGGAACTGAAGGAAAACTAATCAAATTTGCAGATGATGCAAAGCTGGGAGGGATAGCTAACACTAGAGAAGATAGAGAAAGGATTCAGAAAGATCTAGATAAGCTTGAACAATGGGCAGCAACTAATAGAATGGTATTTAACAGAGAGAAATGCAAGATTCTACATCTGGGCAAGAAAAACGAAAATTACATCTACAGAATGGGAGGAATAGAACTAAGCAAAGCACGTGTGAAAAAGACTTGGATATATTAACTGATCACAGACTACATATGAGTCAACAGCGTGATGCAGCAGCAAAAAAGGAAAAAAACTGTTCTGGCATGTATTAAGAGAAGCATAGCGTGTAGATCACGTGAAGTAATTATCCCCCTCTCCTCTTTGGTCAGACCTCAACTGGAATACTGTGTCCAGTTCTGGGTGTCACATTTTTAAAAAGACATCTAAAAACTAGAGCAAGTTCAGAGAAGAGCAACCAGGATGGTGAGTGGACTGCAAACTATGTCCTATGAGGAATGGTTAACGGATCTGGGAATGTTTAGCTTGCAAAAAAGAAGAATGAGAGGAGACTTAATAGCGGTCTACAAATATCTGAAGGGATGTCACAGTGTTGGGGGACCATCCTTATTCTCATTTGCAAAAGGATGTCCACACGAGAAGCAATGAAATGAAACTGAAAGGGAGAAGATACAGATTACATAGTAGAAAAAAACTTTGACAGTGAGGGTGATCAATGAGTGGAACAGGCTACTACGAGAGGTGGTGAGTAGTGTTGAGTGAATTTGTTTGGCATTTCAAATTAGTGTTCGGGTTCAGGGTTTCGGCTTTTTCACGCAAAAAAAATCGTCTCCGCCCATGAACATCCCTGATTTTCCACGCAGATGTTATCTGCATGACAACGTGGCAAATCAGGGATGTTCGTGGATGGAGCCGATTTCTTTGCACGAACAAGCCAGAAACCCGAACACGAATTTAAAATGCCGAACAAATTTGCTCAACACTAGTGGTGAGTTCTCCTTCAATGGAAGTCTTCAAACAGAGGCTGAACAGACATGTGTCTGAGATGGTTTAGTGAATCCTGCATTGAACAGGGGGTTGGACACGATGACCCCGGAGGTCCCTCCCAACTCTAACATTCTATGATTCTAAGGGTATGTGCAGACATCTTTTAGACTGTCAAATTTTTCAAGTTGAAGACGCTTCAGGAAATGCCAGTGTTTTTTTTTACTGAAGCGTCTTTTGAATTATCTTTTTGGTTGTTTTTGCAATGTTTTTACGTGAAAAATACTGGCCATTGGAGTTAGAGGCTTAACTGGCAAAAATCAGCAGATTACTAGGGTGGCTTCAGTTCAAGAAAATGATGTCCACTTAGGACAACCACTTTAACATTTACATTCATGTCATATTAAATAAAAAAAAAATAGACATCCAAACAAGCACAAATACAATCTCCATTGACATATGAATGCCTCCATGGACATAACTGGTGTGTCCAACCAAAGTCATCACTTGTTTATCTCCCCATATCCAAAGTTGAGCAAAATTATAGTGACATTTGGCATTTACATGCCAGTCTTGGCCGGCTATGCCAGTATAAGTGTAGCATAAGCTTGACAGGGCGTGACTATGCCCCCTGACAAAATGTACTCCATTGTACTTCAGTGAGCCACTTCAATAAAGAAACACTCCCATCAAAATTTTTATCCTTTTAATATATTGCAATCATCATATTATATAGCACTGTGTAATTACAATTACTCATTTTGCCCTTTTTCCCAGCTAATTCTTCTCTTTTCCATTAGGTCTATGACATCACATGATTAAAATCGGACTAGCTGAATCCTTCTAAACTCTATGTAGAAACAGGAAGTCTCTTTTCCCTGTATGAGTCAAGAGTCACTGCAAAAGTCCCTGGCAGAGAGGATGAGAGCAGCTGGGCCAGGAGTTGAAGAAGGGAATGAATTCTGCAGGGAAAAAAAGACTACCTGTTTCTACATAGAGCAGAGAAAAGAGAAGTATTAACTACGTAGAATGGCAAAATGAGCAATAGTAAGTACATAGTGCTATATAATATGATGATTGCAATATATTAAGAGAATAAAAACTTTGATGGGAGTGCTTCTTTAAGACTGGCATGCAAAGCACCAGTTTTAATGAATTGGGCGTATAGCATTGGAGCCAAAATTTAAGACAGCTTTCCACTAAGCTTCATCATTACAGCCAAAATTGGATCCTATGATTTGGCCTTTGGTGAACGCTTAACATATTATATAGTATAGAATAATTAGCAAAGTGAGCAGCCATGTCTCAGTTAGTTAACTTTATTCTCCAGCTTCAGGTGACCTACAACAGAATGATCAATTTCTTCTTCAATACTTTTACAGCTAAGGACAAGATGAAGGAAGGAGATGTTTTGCTCGGAGCTCATACATCAAGGTCTTTTTGTATTATTTTTTAGAAGCACTACTTATGAGATTGGCAAAAGTTCAAATGAAAGTAAGACTGCTCTATACATATCCTTTATCCCGACAGATAGGTTTAAAAACAGGTCAAGTACGTAGAAGTGTCTCTACATAAGGAACCAGAGCCACTTCTACAATAAGTATAAAGGTAAGAGATGGAAAGATGAATGATGGTTGCCTATTGATAATGTTAAGTTTCTCTTTGGTATTATATCTGTATTATATTTCTACTCACAGGTAACAGTGACATGCATAGTACTTTGTCTTCTGTCCCTTTCAGAAATGTATATATATTAATCATTCAGACATCCATCACTATCACAGTTACACTAGAAGGTTACATCTAAGTATTTTGCCATGATTGGTCAAATATCAATGCAGAAACATTCCACATTAAATTATACAAATGCAGCAATATTTAAAAAAAAAATTTCTAGGCATTTTTTTTTATAGGATTTCATTCTTTTCTCTCTTTTTTCTTCTTTCCAATATATTAATTATCAAAAAAATCACACCTGAGGAAGGCTGGATGCATTCGTAACGCATAGTGTTTTTTTAATAAACATTTTTTAAATAATACTTTTGTTATATCTGCACTTATTGGATCCATTTACCTTTTTATATCAATGGGAGTGGCCTTTATCTGGTTTGTTTCACTTCTTTCAGCTGGAACTCCCCATGCAGGATATTTTCACAGTAAATCAGGTTGGCTTCAGCCACTGGAATCCACCAGTACAAGTGGAGTTATGCCTATAGCACAACTTTTCCAGGTGAGAATAATTGCTAGTATTGGTCTTATAGTTTTAACTTACTACGCTAAGAAAGCGCTCTTCTCTCTCTTTTTTCCATCAAGGAAAGTTCACTATTGGTTTAGAATCCTGACCTTGGGATTAATGGGGCTCTCAGCAAGGCTTTGGCTGTGTAGAAAAAATTGGATCAATCTAGCTAGAGATAGTGACACAGAAGTACGGTTCAAACATGGCTGCTCCTGTTCTTTACTAGTTATGTACAAAATAAATGTAAAGATTTTAATTCCAAGTATAAATCACAAATGAACCCCTGTTCAGCTGAGCCCTAACTAGACATAAGTTTCTCTGAGTATACAGATGGCTTAATATCAACTATAGTGAAGAAATTAGGGAGCAAATAGCACAAATAAGGTGATATATTTGATAAAAGATGAAAAAAGAGGGCGTCTTTGCTCATCTTGTTTTGTTGCAATTGCAACAATGAAAACGCCTGAACAGCTGCTGCAAACCACGGGTTAATGAACCATAAGGATAGTGGAAGGAGATAGGCAGCTTTCCTACACTGCTGTTGACATCCAACAAAGGGTAATGAAGAATCAATGAGATAAACCAATTGTTTATTCTGTGGTATGGATCTACACGTTTCGAGGTACTCCAACCTCGTCTTCAGGAAAGAAGATCCATACCACGGAATAAACAGTTTTTATCTCATTTATCCTCCGCTATCCTTGGTTGGATGTCAACGGCAGTGCAGGAAAGCAACCTATTTCCTTCCACTACCTTACTACCAACCATCTCATACCAATATCAGAAACTGGAGACTAGTAGTCTGCAATAAGGGTATGTGCATTCAATGTCTTTTTAGGCAGGTCCACTCAGAAACCCGCCGACAAAGTGCCCAGAAAATTCTCAAAAGAATGAGCGCATGAACGCATTTCTATGTAATAACGACTTGCTGTTGATATGTGCAATCTTTGGAGTGTCTTTTAACTGCTTCAGGTTTCCAAAGACGCAAAGCAGATCATTCTTCAAGCATTTTCTGCTCTGAAGACACTTTCCCAGCATTTTTGCTTGAAAAACCACTAGTGGTTTCTTCACTTTTGAATGAAGTTTAAAAAAAGTGTGGAAACTGATATTTTTAAAACATGCCGAAAAATGTAGGAAAAAAGCTAAAAACTGCTAGTGGTTAAAAACTTCAAAAAGGAGCGCTCAGGAATCAACCAAAAAGAGCAGGCATTTTGTGAAGTTTTTTTCTATTAAAATACCTAGCGGCTTTACCCGCCTGAAAAAAATGTTGTGTGCATATTCCCTAACAGGGTCTCTAGAACCTTTTGCCTTTTCAGACAATTTTCCTCCAATTAATATGCACATCTTTGTAATCCCATTAATTAATGAGCCCAAAATGTAGACTGAATTATTGCTACAAATAAAACCAGGCCAGGAAGGAATGACAGGTCTCTGCCTATTATTCCCTAAAAATCCACAAAACAGTAATTACCAAAGCCCTTAGCTAGGGATATCCGAGTCCGACATTTCTATACTTGTTATAACTCACCCAGTGTTTCCTGGATGAGATATATACTTCTCGGAGTCCAGTATGCATACGAGAGGAATTTTGCAAAGTGTCTCGTGCTGTTTGATAAATTTGGACTGACTAGGCTAGACTCGAACTTTACACCATCTATTTGGGTATGGGCACATAACGTCTTTTTCAGTCAACCAAAACCATCTGTTTTTTAAGAGGACGACACTTCTGGAAACTCTCCTTTTTATGGTGATTTGTAAACCTGAAGTATTGGCAGTTGTTAGCAGTTTTTAGATGTCCGCCTGCATTATTTTTTAGCTTTTCCAGTGTCTTTTGTATTAGCATTTTCTAGATGGTTATCTTATGGCTCGCTCACACGAGCATATAAGGCGGCCAAGTGCTATCTGATGTTTTACTATAGGGCAATGCAGTTCAGCGATTTTTTTCTCATGCCCACTCGGAATGAGAAAACAATCGCAGCGTGCCGCGAGTGCATCCAGTAATCAGATCACACGAACCCATTCAAGTCTGTGGGTGCGTTTAAAACAGCAGACTGCACTAATCGAAGTGTAGTCCGACATCCATGGACAGAGACAATGGAGAAAATAAGTTACCCGTCTTTTCCGCACGTGCGATGCGATTGTCTAATTCGAGAGAATCGGATCACACTCAGATAAAACTCTGAAAGATTGAAAGAGTTTGAGAAAAGTGTCATTAGCATAATCGGCCCAATTCTCTCATGTGATAGAATAGACGGATGTGTGACCCCGGCCTTACACTATTCAACAATGAAGAAACTGTTAATGTTTTTTGAAGCAAAAACAGTGACAAACGCCTGGACAAAAGATGCCCGAGCGTCTCCTGAGGTTTCCTATTGACTTGTATTGGAAAGTACAGGCGGGTTTCAGAATGGACCCGCTCCAAACCCACCTAAAAAAAAAACATTATGAGAACTTACCCTTAGTTGGATTACTTTGTCTCAAAGATGTATGCCAAGTTTTGGTGCATTGCATGCCTGTCTTCTGATAGAATGCTCTCCCATGTTAAGTGTGTCCGAAAACATCTTAAGGACATAATAGATGTGATGCAAGGCATGTAAAAGTTTTTTTTGCCACCATTTAAACCACAATCCTGATGGATTTAGCTTAAATCAGCCCCTGTGTGTTTAAAAAGTAACACAAACAGCCTGGTAACCAACATTTTTGTGTGAGACAATCATTTCTAGTCTTCGAATATCCAGTAGACCCCGGAGACAAAATCTTCAGATAGAATGAGTATTAATGTCCTCAAGATGCATCAAGTCTGTTTGAGATCACAACTCTTATTTCTTGTGTAACTATATTCTCTGGTGGGCTATATGCAATAAGTCGAATGACAAGGTTCACGTATAATGCCTCTTACTAGCTGGCATAAAAATAACAGAAATGACGAACATTAAATAGCACAAAAAAAGACTTCTGAGGAAGAACAGCGGCAATGAACTATTTTTAGGCACGTATTTTTAGAAACACCAGTTTCCCAGAAAATAATGAGGCCAGGAAATACTCATTAAAATGTGATATCTGAATAAACTTAGAGCCTGGCATATAATTGGCCTATGTAAAGATTCTGATCTAACCATCATCTTATGAAAGTTGGACCGAATTACAGAGACGGCAAAATAATCTGAGATCAAGTCATCCTTACACCGTCTGGAAGTTTCACAGGAACAAACGACTAAATATAATTAACCAATAAAGGGTTCAGTCCAAATTGGAATATATAAAAATACACCACAACCTATTTACACTGCGGTGGTCTACTACATGTGTAGCTCTATGGTGCCTCCACATGGCTTCATATCAAAAAGATATTCTCTCCTCAAACCAATGTTTTCAGAAGGGAAAACGTCCATAATACAGCATCCGGTGAGGCTGGCCATTTAGAAAAAAAAAGCCTTTGTGTAAATTTAGTGTCACATTAAAGGGAACCTGTCACCGGGTTTTCCCCATATAAAGTGTGGCCCGCATCTTTAAGCCCTCTTTTACAGAATACTAGTATGCTGTATGTACATCCCCAATTCCCAATGTAAGGCTCAAAAGAGAGCTTTAATTGTACTTGCATACGGTGTGGTCCAGGGCCATGGGCGTTTCTGGTCTTGATCCTGCACCTCCTTTTTTCTCATGATCGTCATCCTCCTTCCCTGCTTCGTGCAGATGATGCATCTTATGCCATCGACACAGTATGCCCCATCATGCTCCTGCACAGGTGCACTTCTTTCTGCTCTGCCGATGGCAGAGCAAAGCACTGTATTGTTCATGTGCTGGCTTTACCTACAGGTCATTGTCGCTCTTTGGCCTTTCCCGAAGCATCCGCACCACAGTACTTTGCTCTGTGCTCGGCAGGGCAGAGAGAAGTGTGCATGCGCAAGAGCACAATAAAGGACATTGTGTGGATGACATAGGATGGATCTGTCACGCAAGATGTGGGAAAGACTTAGTGCAACATAAAGGGAAGAGGGAAAGGGAGCCCAGACTCTAGGGAAAGGGGGAAAGTGGAGATCTCCTAGGCTGATCTAGTGTCACCCTGTCTCCCCTAACGTCCCTGTATTGGCTATTCACCAATCGCCGCACGCGTGCCTCGCCCTGTCTTTCCCTGACATATGGCTAAGGCTAAAGAAGGGAGGAGATGAGCACTAGTCGATTTCCACTAAACACTATAGACAACAAGGGTGGACAAACAGGGGGAAATAGCTTAGCTTTAGATGAATCCAGACAAATGCGCACACGTCCTCAAGCTCCAGAGAGGACAAAGTACTGCTCCTGCTAAAGCCTTCACCTGTAGTAATGAATATCGCCTGCACCTCCCTCTGAAACACAGCAGGTACTTATACATCCAGGGAGGGTGTTAATTAGCCAGAGGGAGGTAGCCACTGGGTCCTAGAGCCAGCCTCTAAGAAGATGTCTGTAATGCCAAACGTAGAGATCTCCTGCAACCAACTGCAGGGCGACTGTCTGTCACCTCTGACACACCCGTGACAGCATCATCCACACAAAGCACAGAAGGACAACAGCATCGCAAGAAGAGAGGAGGTGCCAGATCAGGATTAGAGACGCCCATTGGACCAGACCGCGCTTTATGGGGGTATAATAAAAGCTCTATTTTATGCCTTGCTTAGGCAATTGGGGACATACAAACAGGATACTAGTATGAAATAAAAGAGGGCTTAAAGATGCTGGCTGTACTTTATATGAGGAAAACCTGGTGCCAGGTTCCCTTTAAGTCTCTATACAACCATGTTCATGAGACCTTAACCATGTACTATATTGATACATGTCTGCAGGCCATGTTCATAGCTCTTAATTATTTGACTACCATCACTGTTGCATCTATAGTATGTCAGCTCAGTGGTTATGCTTTATGTTGCAGCCTATGTTATGTAAGTTTTACTCCAAAAATAAAGAGTTAATATCTCCTTAACCCCTTAATGCTATATGATGTACATACTATATCCAAGGGGGTAAGGTTTCTCCTTGTGGAGAGTGACAAGCCAGGTCGGGCATGCCTGTATGAGGAGACTTCAATGCCTTGCATGCTCCTGGGAAATTAAATACGCATATTGTCTCTTCAGTGCGGAAGAGGACTAGAACTATAGTGCCACCTATTGGAAGTAGCAATCCTAACTTGTAGGATTGCTTTTTCCAATAGGTGGCACTAGATTTCAAGTACTCTTCCTCTCTGAAGAGACAATTTATATACTATGTCAGGGGTGGGGAATTAATTTTACAGAGGGGCCACACGAGAGACCATGACAGTTGTGGAGGGCCGAGCCAATAGGCTGAAATTAATTCTGTTCAATATTAATATCAACATATCAATTATCATTATTATATTAATATTAATTGTATGACTTAATATTGAGCAGAATTAAGTATTCTGACATTCCTTATCCACCCATCTTTCCCAAACAAGGTTTTAATTACGAGCTATAGAAATAGTGGAGTTCATAGATTCATTTATCTAAGTGTGCTGATGCATAGTGTATGTACAGTACAGACCAAAAGTTTGGGCACACCTTCTCATTTAAAGAATTTTCTGTATTTTCATGACTATGAAAATTGTACATTTACACTGAAGGCATCAAAACTATGAATTAACACATGTGGAATTATATACTTAACAAAAAAGTGTGAAACAACTGAAAATATGTTTTATATTCTAGGTTCTTCAAAGTAGCCACCTTTTGCTTTGATGACTGCTTTGCACACTCTTGGCATTCTCTTGATGAGCTTCAAGAGGTAGTCACCGGAAATGGTCTTCCAACAATCTTGAAGGAGTTCCCATAGATGCTTAGCACTTGTTGGCCGTTTTGCCTTCACTCTGCGGTCCAGCTCACCCCAAGCCATCTCGATTGTGTTCAGGTCTGGTGACTGTGGAGGCCAGGTCATCTGGCGTAGCACCCCATCACTCTCGTTCTTGGTCAAATAGCCCTTACACAGCCTGGAGGTGTGTTTGAGGTCATTGTCCTGTTGAAAAATAAATGATGGTCCAACTAAACGCAAACCGGATGGAATAGCATGCCGCTGCAAAATCCTGTGGTTGCCATGCTGGTTCAATATGCCTTCAATTTTGAATAAATCCCCAACAGTGTCACCAGCAAAGCACCCCACACCATCACACCTCCTCCTCCATGCTTCACGGTGGGAACCAGGCATGTAGAGTCCATCCGTTCACCTTTTCTGGGTCGCACAAAGACACGGTGGTTGGAACCAAAGATCTCAAATTTGGACTCATCAGACCAAATCACAGATTTCCACTGGTCTAATGTCCATTCCTTGTGTTCTTTAGCCCAAACAAGTCTCTCCTGCTTGTTGCCTGTCCTTAGCAGTGGTTTCCTAGCAGCTATTTTACCATGAAGGCCTGCTGCACAAAGTCTCCTCTTAACAGTTGTTGTAGAGATGTGTCTGCTGCTAGAACTCTGTGTGGCATTAACCTGGTCTCTAATCTGACCTGCGATTTCTGAGGCTGGTGACCTGGATAAACTTATCCTCAGAAGCAGAGGTAACTCTTGGTCTTCCTTTCCTGGGGTGATCCTCATGTGAGCCAGTTTCTTTGTAGCGATTGATGGTTTTTGCAACTGCACTTGGGGACACTTTCAAAGTTTTCCCAATTTTTTGGAGTGACTGACCTTCATTTCTTAAAGTAATGATGGCCACTTGTTTTTCTTTACTTAGCTGCTTTTTTCTTGCCATAATACAAATTCTAACAGTCTATTCAGTAGGACTATCAGCTGTGTATCCACCAGACTTCTGCACAACACAACTGATGGTCCCAACCCCATTTATAAGGCAAGAAATCCCACTTATTAAACCTGACAGGGCACACCTGTGAAGTGAAAACCATTACCGGTAACTACCTCTTGAAGCTCATCAAGAGAATGCCAAGAGTGTGCAAAGCAGTCATCAAAGCAAAAGGTGGCTACTTTGAAGAACCTAGAATATAAGACATATTTTCAGTTGTTTCACACTTTTTTGTTAAGTATATAATTCCACATGTGTTAATTCATAGTTTTGATGCCTTCAGTGTGAATGTACAATTTTCATAGTCATGAAAATGCAGAAATATCATTAAATGAGAAGGTGTGTCCAAACTTTTGGTCTGTACTGTATGTTCGTATATTGGCCACAGTGTACTTGTGCACTTGTACATTAATGTAATTCTAAAAGTATACATGCCCTTTTTTGTAGCACATATTGTATCTGTCATAAGCCTATGTCACTTTGGGCTTTATGACAGATATGTAAAAATAATAATTTTTATTTCTATAAAGCCACATATTCAACAACACTTTGCAATGTACGTCATGTTATTTGGACAGTAAGCTTCAATCAGCTGCAGAAGCTCTACTGATATACATAGACTTCTGGCTATAAATGCTAGGATCAGTTTAATCCCTGATATGCCACTATCAATACTGACAATGGTACATGAGGAGTATGACAGAGGGAGAGCTCTCCCTCTGTCAGTCCACAGGCACCTCAGCAGCATAAGCACAATCACAAGGTGCCAATTGTTTACTATGGTAATTGGAGGTCTGACAAAAAAAAGTTTGAAGTGTAAAAAAACGTAAAAACACCCTCCCCAAAATCCCAATTTACCCTGTAAAAAAATCCTGTAATCTAGAAAAAATTAACATCCTTTAAAAATATTTGATATTGTAAAATTCAGAATGACGGTATCAATATTTATCCCGTATGGTAAAAGCCAAAATAAAAAAAAGTCCAATGTCAGAAGTACTGTTTTTGTTTAACCAGACACACAAAAAACAAATTAAAATAAAATAATGTAATAAAAAGTTATCAAAAAGTTGTACGTATCCAAAATTGGTGCCAATAAAACCTACAGCTGGTTATGCAAAAAACAAGCCCTCATAAAGCTCTGCAAATGTAAAAAAAAATATGTGGCCAAAACCTTTCAAGAATTGCTGGTTTTTGCTCGACCAACTTCACAAAAAATTAAAGTGAATCTGGCAGCAGGGTTTTGCTAGGTAATTTCACAGCATCATGAGGTAGGGACAGAGACACTAATTCCAGCAATGCATTGCTTAATTTTTTGTATTGAAACTGCAAAACACACCCGAGTGAGTGACACATCACAGTAATCAGGCTCTCTGCTCCTATGTTATGGTGCTCTCAGATTATTATTAGATTATACAGCGGCCTTTGGCTCAATCTCGAGCCATGGCGACTTGATGGATGAACGCTCTGTAGGAAAATCGATCTTGTGCAAACCTAGATAGGTCTTCTCTGCAGCTATCATAGAATCATAGAATCATAGAATGGTAGAGTTGGAAGGGACCTCCTGGGTCATCTGGTCCAACCCCCTGCTCAAAGCAGGATTCACTAGATCATCTCAGACAGATGTCTGTCCTGCCTCTGTTTGAAGACGTCCATTGAAGGGGAACTCACCACCTCTCGTGGCAGCCTGTTCCACTCATTAATCACCCTAACTGTCAAAAAGTTTTTTCTAATATCTAATCTGTGTCTCCTCCCATTTAGTTTCATCCCATTGCTTCTAGTCTTTCCTTGTGCAAATGAGAATAAAGATGATCCTTCTACAATGTGACAGCCCTTGACATATTTGTAGACAGCTATTAAGTCTCCTCTCAGTCTTCTTTTTTGCAAGCTAAACATTCCCAAATCCTGCAACCGTTCCTCATAGGACATGGTTTGCAGACCAGTCACCATTCTGGTCGCTCTTCTCTGAACTTGCTCCAGTTTGTCTATGTCTTTTTTAAAATGTGGTGCCCAAAACTGTACACAGTATTCCAGATGAGGTCTGACCAAAGAGGAGTAAAGACCGATAATGACTTCACGTGATCTAGACTGTATGCTTCTGTTAATACATCCCAGAATTGTATTTGCCTTTTTTGCTGCTGCATCACACTGTTGACTCATGTTCAGTCTATGATCTATTAGTATACCTAAGTCTTTTTCACATGTACTGTTGCTTAGCTCTATTCCTCCCATTCTGTATATGCTTTTTTCATTTTTATTGCCCAGATGTAGTACTTTGCATTTTTCCCTGTTAAAAACCATTCTGTTGGTTGCTGCCCACTGCTCCAGTTTATTTAGGTCTTTTTGAATCCTCTCTCTCTCTTCTCTAGTATTAGCTATCCCTCCTAGCTTTGTGTCATCAGCAAATTTAATCAGTTTACCCTCAATTCCTTCATCTAAATCATTGATAAAGATGTTGAACAATACAGGTCCCAGGACGGAGCCCTGTGGTACCCCACTTGAGACATTCATCCAGCTGGATGTGAAGCCATTTACAACCACCCTTTGAGTCCGATCACTAAGCCAGTTATGAATCCACCTAACAGTTGCCTGGTCCATTGCATACTTGGTCATTTTTTCAATAAGGATGATGTGAGATACTTTGTCAAATGCTTTGCTGAAGTCAAGATATACTATATCTACAGCATTTCCCTGATCCACCCAGTCAGTGATTCTGTCATAGAAGGAAATTAAGTTAGTCTGACATGACTTGTTAGTTACAAACCCATGCTGACTCTGGTTAATCACTTCATTCTTATCCATGTACTTACATACATGTTGTTTAATAATTTGTTCAAAGATCTTTCCTGGTATAGAAGTCAGACTCACCGGCCTATAGTTCCCTGGGTCCACCTTCTTCCCCTTTTTGAAGATAGGAACAACATTTGCTCTTCTCCAGTCTTCTGGGACTTCTCCTGTTCTCCAAGAATTTTCAAAGATTATGGAGAGTGGTTCTAAAATTTCTTCTACGATCTCCTTCAGTACTCTGGGGTGTAATTCATCTGGACCTGGAGACTTGAACTCATTTATGTTAGCTAAATATTCCCTCACAATCTTTCTGTTTACTGATAACTTGGATTCCTCTATTCCTTTAAAAGGACAGTGAAGATCAGTTGATGTTACATTTTCTTTCTGAGAGAAAACAGATGCAAAATAGGAATTAAAAAGTTCGGCCTTCTCAACATCCTCTCTTACCATTTCTCCATTTTCATCCTGTAAAAATCCTATAGCATCTTTGACTTTTCTTTTACTTTTGACATACCCCCAAAATCCTTTTTTATTGCTTTTGACATCTCTTGCAAGCCTTAATTCATTGTCAGCTTTAGCTAACCTGATACGTGCCCTGCAGGATCTGCAGACTGCATTATAATCTTCTTTAGATATGCCTCCCTCTTTCCATTTAATAAACATTTCTTTCTTTCTTTTTAGCATGTGTTTAAGTTCTGTGTTCATCCATCCTGGTTTCCTTAAATGCTTCCCATTCTTCCTACTTTTCGGGATTGTTAACGATTGTGCTTTGAGAATCTCATTTTTAAAAATCTTGATGGCTTGATACTATCGGGTTGCTGGTCTTCCTCTTCGCCTTGTTCCTTCTATTCTTCTGACCATGATGTCCTTCTCCAGTGATTGCTCTCTTCGTATGGTGCTCAAAGTAGGCAAGTCATATCTTGGTGATCCTTGCTTCGAGTGACATATCTGGCTTGATTTGTTCCAAAATTGATTTGTTTGTTCTTCTTTCCATCCATGGTATTGATTGTATCCTTCTCCAGCACCACATTTTGAATGTGTTGATTCTATGTACGAGCCATGTCTTTTTGACTTCATTGTTGATTTGCCCATAGCCATTCTCCTATTTCTGATGTTGTCGCTGCATCCTTAAATATCATCGATCCGAGTGGGTTGAAGCCCTTTACAACTTTCAGTTCATAACCGTCCATCTCAAATGTGTCCTGGTCGTACCTGGCAGTAAATCAATATTTTTGCTTTCTTTGTGTTGAGCAGCGGTCACATATTTGAGCTTTCCATCTTAACACTCCGTAATAAGTCCTTCATTCCATCTATGCTTGTTGCTATCAATGTTGTATTGTCTGTGTATTTAAGATTGTTGATGATTTGTCCAGCAATTTTGATTCCTTCTTTTTTGGCAAGTCCAGCCTTCCTGAAAATAGCTTCTGCCTCTACTTTGTCCTTGGGTTGATATGCACATGTCAGACCAAAGCACGTTCATCTCTGGGACATAGAACCCATCTCCTTCCTGAGCGGTATGATGGCTGGACATTCCCATCTTGTTTGTATTTGCATATAATTGTTTGTACAGATGAACGAGGCACCTTCAGGCATCTTGAAATTGTACCCAAGGATGAGCCAGACTTGTGCAAGTCCACAATTCTCTTCCTTATATCTTGGCTGATTTATTTAGACTTTCCCATGATGCTACTCAAAGAAGCAGTGTGTTTCAGGTGTGCATTAAAATATATCCACAGGTGTGCCTCTAATTAACTCAGATGTTGCTAAAAAAAACTATCAGAAGCTGCCAAACACATGACATCATTATATGGGCAGTCAAGAATTGTTTAAAGGCATAGTAATCTTAGTGTATGTAAACTTTTGACTTTGGGGTAAGTAATAAAAATGGCTTAAAACATTCTCTCTCTTTCATTATTCTGTCATTTGGCAAATATTAAAAATTATGCTAATCCTAATTGACCTAAAATGGGAAATGTTTATTCTGATTTCATGTCAGATGTTGAGAAAAACATGCATATGTGTCTTTTTATATAGTGTATGCAAACGTCTAGTTTCAACTGTATATAGTCATGGCTGAAAGTGTTGGCACCATTGAAATTGTTCCAAAAAATGAAATATTTCTCCCAGAAAATTATTGCAATTACACATGTTTTATTATGCACTTGTTTATTTCCTTAGTGTGTATTCCCAAAAATGGTCCGGACAAAATTGTTGACACATTTCCAAAATTGTGGGTTAACAACTTTGTTTCAAGCATATGATGCTCACCTTTGGCAGAAAGAGGAGAAGAGAAAACTCACCTGTGGCAGAAAGTGGAGAAGAGAACTGTCTGAGTGCTTGAGAACTAAAATTGTTAAACAATATCAACAATCTCAAGGTCACAAGCCCATCTTCAGAGATCCTGATGTGTTCCTTTCAACACGGTAAGCAACATAATTATGAAGTTTACAACCCATGGCACTGTGGCTAATCTACGTGGACTGCAAAGAAAAATTAATGAAAGGTTGCAACGTAGAATAGTCCAGAAGGTGGATAAGCAGCCCCAATCAAGTTCCAAAGAAATTCAAGTTGTCCTTCAGTCTCAGGATGCATCAGTGTTGACATTAGAATGAAATGAAATGCTATGACAGAAGATCCAGGAGGACCACGCTGCTGACACAGAGATATAAAAAAGCTAGACTGTAGTTTGCCAAATGTACTCAAGTAAGCCAAAATCCTTCTGGGAAAGCATCTTGTGGACAGATGAGACCAAGATAGAGCTTTTCGCTAATGCACATTATTTTACTGTTTATCGAAAACTGAAAGAGACCTACAAAGAAAAGAACACAGTACCTACAGTCAAATATGGTGGAGGTTCAATGCTGTTTTGGAGTTGTTTTGCTGCCTCTGGAACTGGGCATCTTGACTGTGTGCAAGGCATCATGAAATCTGAAGATTACCAAAGGATTTTGGTTCGCAATATAGTGCCTAGTTGTCAGAAAGCTGCGTTTGCATCCTAGGTCATGGGTCTTTCAGCAGGACAATGACTTTAAATATACTTCAAGAAGCATCCAGAAATGGATGAAAACAAAGTGCTGGAGAGTTCTGAAGTGGCCAGAAATGAGTATGGATCTAAATCCCATTGAACACTTGTGGAGAGATCTTAAAATTGCCTTCAAATATGAGAGTCCTGGAGCAGTTTGCAAACGAAGAGTGGTTAAAAATTCTAGTTGAGAGGTGTAAGAAACTTGTTTATGGTTTTGGGGGTTTTGTGTGAAGTTATGTCCAACTTGCTTTTTTTTTCTCTGTTTTGTTTTTGTTGTTCCAATACACACAGAGGAAATAATCATGTATATAACAAAACATGTGTAATTGCAATAATTATCTGGGAGAAATATACATATATAAAAGCCTTATAAGTGTGGTTTTGCCATAATTTTACTGACCTTGGAAATCATATTGGCAGGTCATTTTTTCCGCACAATGACCGTCATATAAAAGCAAAATAAAAAAACTGTGGCAAAGTTGGTACATTGTATTGTAAAGTTAATGTTGCTATTGAAAACTACAATTTGTCACACAGAAAACCAGCCCTCATATGGCTATGCCAATGGAAAAATAAAAATATTATAGCTCTTTAAAGAAGATAAGGAAAAAAAAAGAAAAAATTGAAACTCACCAGGTTTTGACTGGGTTAATAAGCTGAGCACTGCCATAGAGACTCAGTGCAAAGAGATCCCCCATTTTATGAATCCTAAAAAGTAAGGTTCACTTCAATGAACATTTCATCTTGTAAAAATAGCCAAACAAGTGTTCTTCAATGGTCTAAAAAAATGAGTTATGAATCTTTTATAAGGTTTAGATACACCTAATTGCTGAAAATCTATTTAAAACAATTACTGTTGGTACATTGACTAGTTTAACTTCAGGATTCCATTGAAGAGCTTGGGCAATTTTTTTCAATATTAACCCCTTTACAACCCAAGGTGGTTTGCACGTTAATGACCAGGCCAATTTTTACAATTCTGACCACTGTCACTTTATGAGGTAATTACTCTTGAATGCTTCAACTGATCCCCCTGATTCTGAGACTGTTTTTTTGTGACATATTGTACTTCATGATAGTGGTAAAATTTCTTCGATATCACTTGCGTTTATTTGTGAAAAAAATGGAAATTTGGCAAAAATTTGGAAAATTTTGCAATTTTCAAACTTTGAATTTTTATGCCCTTAAATCAGAGAGATATGTCACACAAATTAGTTAATAAATAACATTTCCCACGTGTCTACTTCACATCAGCACAATTTTGGAACCAATATTTTTTTTTATTGGGGAGCTATGAGGGTTAAAAGTTGACCAGCGATCTCTCATTTTTCCAACAAAATTTACAAAACCATTTTTTTAGGGACCACATCATATTTGAAGTCACTTTGAGGGGTCTTTATGACAGAAAATACCAAAAAGTGACACCATTCTAAAAACTGCACCCCTCAAGGTGCTCAAAACCACTTTCAAGAACTTTATTAACCCTTCAGGGGCTTCACAGGAATTTTTGGAGTGTGGAAGAAAAAAATTAACATTTAACTTTTTTCACAAAAATGTTACTTTAGACCCAATTTTTTTTATTTTCGCAGGAGTAACAGGAAAAAATGGACCCCAAAATTCATTGTGCAATTTCCCCTGGGCACGCAGATACCCCATATGTGGGGAAAAACCACTGTTTGGACGCACGGCAGGGTTCGGAAGGGAAGGAGCACCATTTGACTTTTTGAATGTAAAATTTGCTTGAATAATTAGCGGACGCCATGTTGCATTTGGGGAGCCCCTGATGTGCCTAAACAGAGGGAACCCCCAACAAGTGACACCATTTTGGAAACTAGACCCCTCAGGGAACTTATCCCCCCCAAAAAAAACATGCGGGGATCACTCGTGCAAGGCAGGCAATCCCCGCAAGGTTTTTTTGGCCGCGAAGCATATGGAGCGGAGACTCGAGCATGTCACTCGAGCACCCACGATACTCAGTGCATACCCGAGCACCCGATGCAAACTCAAATAACGAGCACTTGCGCTCAACACTAGTTGCCATATCGTCATCTTTTTTTTTTTTTTTTTTTTTTTTTTTTTTACTTTTGAAAAAAAAAAAAAACAACCCTAACCCTAGCCCAACCCCAACCCCAACACCAACCCCAACCCCAGCCCTAGCGTTTATTTTTTACACCGTTCCTAGTAAAGTATAAGTGATTAGACGACATTATTCTTCGGGTCGGTGCGACTACAGAGATACCAGAATCATATCATGTTTTTATGATTGACAGCTGTCACACACTAAAAGATGCTTTTTTTTGTAAAATCTAGTTTTTGCATTGCCATATTTTGAGAGCTATAATTTTTCCATATTTTGGCCGACAGTCATGTGATGGCTTGTTTTTTGCGGGATGAGTTGACGTTTTTATTGGTGCCATTTTCAGGCACGTGACATTTTTTGATCGCTTTCTATTCCAATTTTTGGGAGGCAGAATAAACAAAAACCAACAATTCAGGAATTGTGTTTTTTTACATTTTTTTATTCTGCTCCGCGTGTGGTAAAATTGATAAGGCAGCTTTATTCTTCGGGTCAGTACGTTTACAGCGGTACCACATTTATACAGTTTTTCTATGTTTTGGCGCTTTTACACAATAAAAGCTATTTTATACAAAAAATATTTTTTGCAATCCTTTATTCTGAGAGCTATAACTTTTTGATTTTTCGGATGATGGAGCTGTATGGCTGCTTGTTTTTTGTGGGACAAGATGACGTTTTCAGCAGTACCATTTTTATTTATATTCGTCTTTTTGATCGCGTGTTATTCCATTTTTTGTTTGGCAGTATGATGATAAAGCATTGTTTTTTCTTCGTTTTTTATTTTTATTTTTTACCGTGTTCACTGAAGGGGTTAACTAGTGGGACAATTTGATAGGTCAGGTTATTCCGGACACGGCAATACCAAATATGTGTACTTTTATTGTTTGTTTGTTTTTTTCATAATAATATTTATTGATGGGTACATTATATTTTTATTTTTGGTGGATTATTTTTTTATTTTTTTTTAAATATTTTTACAATTTTTTTTTATTTTTTTTTTCACTTTGACAGTTTTTTTTATTTTTATACTTTGTCCCACTATGGGACTTTCACTTTTTTTATTCTGATCACCTGCATAGCACAGGAATGAAGCACCATCCCTGTGCCATGCAGGCTGTCAGCGCTGCACAGTGAGAAGATAGTTTGGTCATGCACTGCACATGACCAAAAAATCTTCCTGCTGTCTGGTGACCCGGATGTTGTCATGACGACATAGGGTCGTCATGGCAACATCCGGGTAGCCACGGCAGACAGCGCTGGAGGCCGGAAGAGGTGGTGAGTATTGCGATTGCCTCCCCTTAGCCACTGCAATGCTGTGATTGACTTTGATCGCAGCATTGCAGGGGTTAATGTGCCGGGAGCGGTGCGGGACTGCTCCCTGCACATAGTACCGGATGTCAGCTGTGACAATCAGCTGACACCCGGCGGCGATCACGCCCGCACAGCCTGTGTGCGCGCGTGATCGCCATGACGTATTAATACGGGTCAGGCTCTTAAAGCTCAGGGCACAGACGCGTATTAATACGTCATGGGCTTTAAAGGGGTTAAAAGGGAACTGTCAGTAAGATCATCCCCCTAAACCACATATATGGGCAAGCAGGTCTTTGAAAGATAAATCTATCGACACCTTTATATCTTCTATCTGTTGTTGCATTCCTGAGAAAGCAGTGTTTTAAATTAAATGCAAATTATGCATTAAGTGCTCTGGGCGTGACAAGGCACTTCCTCAGTCTCTGCTTCCAAGGTGGTTTCCCTGCCCAGCCCAGTATTAAGACTCTTTAGATTGATTGATAGGCAAGGAAATCAGATGGTCAGCTATCACTTGACCTCATACAGTGAGCTTTAAATCAATTCAAGATAAAGAGGTTGATGCTGTGGAAGGGAAACACCCTCGGGAGTCAGAGGCTCAGGAAGTGCTGGATCACACCAAGAGCATTTAACAGCTTATTTTCATATGAATTAAAACACTGATTTCTCAGGAATGCAGCGACAGATAAAAGTTGTCAATGGATTTAGCTTTCAAAGACCTGCATACCCATATATGCAGCTTGGGGCTTTTGGGTGAAGAGTAGTGTTGAGCGATACCTTCCGATATCAGGAAATATCGGATCGGATTGGATCGGGCCGATACCCAAAAAGTATTGGATATCGCCGATTCCGATACCGGAAACCAATGCAAGTCAATGGGACACAAATATCGGAATGAAAATAAACCCTTTCTTTCCTTGTAGGTTAATTCTACATGAAGGAAAACAACTAACAATAATGTAGAATGTATTGGGGGAGGTGGTTGCCCAAATCGATGGGAACAGTGCTCACAGTGAAACATGAAAAGCCGGCAATTCAGCAGCGGCATACACCGGTACCCGACAATTTAGAACAGAAAGAATAGAGCTTCACACATAGATTAGATAGATAGAAACTTGTCAGTCACATATATAATAAGTACAGTGACAGTGTTGGTTACTGTACTTGTCATTTAGTGTTAAAATAAAGGATTTATTAAAAAAAAAATTGGCGTGGGGTTCCCCGTAATTTTAGTCTCTAGCGGAGGTTAAGCAGACGGCTGGGGCAGATGTTTGAAGCCTGGGAAGGGGGTAATACCCACGGAGCTTCCCAGGCTACTAATATCAGCCCCCAGCTGAATACCTAGCCTTTACTAGCTATTAAAATGGGGGACCCCCCCCAAAAAATGACGTGGGATCCCCCCTATTTTAATAGCTAGCAAAGGCTAGGCACACAGCTGGGGGCTGATATTAATAGCCCAGGAAGGGTGCCATGAATATTGGCCCCCTCCCAGGCTAGAAACACCAGCCGTCAGCCGTCCCAGAAATGGCGCATCCCCCACGTCAATTTTTTTTTAATTATTTCATGAAATTCATGAAATAATTTAATTAAAAAAAAAAGGGCTTCCCTATATTGTTGTGTCCGGCCAGGTACAAATAGGCAGCTGATGGTTGGGGGCACCCCGTTCCTGCCTGCTGTACCGGGCTGGACACAAATATAGGGCGAAGCCCCACATCAATTTTTTTGTAATTATTTCATGAATATCCTGAAATAATGTAAAAAAAATTGACGTGGGGTACAGGTACAACAGGCAGGAATGGGCTGCCCCCAACCACCAGCTGCCTATTTGTACCTGGCTGGACACAATAATATAGGGAAGCCCTTTTTTTCTTAATTATTTCATGAATTTCATAAAATAATTAAAAAACAAAAATACGTGGGGCTTCGCCTTATTTTTGTGTCAAGCCAGGTACAACTAGGCAGCTGGGGGCTGGAATCCGCAGCGCAGGGAGGCCCAAGCTTTCTGGGCCCCCGCCGCTGCAAATTGCAGTCCGCAGCCACCCCAGAAAATGGCGCGTTCATAGAAGCGCCATCTTCTGGCGCTGTACCCAACTCATCCAGGGCCCTGGTGCGGTGGCTCACTGGGTAATAAAGGGGTTAGGGCCAGCTTGGTATTATCAGCTGGCCCTAAGCCCGAAATTCATGGGGTCATGCCAATATTAGACATGACCGCCATGAATTTCTAGTAAAGTATTTAAAAAAAACACAACACCCAGAATAAAGGCCTTTAATTGAAATAAACACACAATTCTTTATTGTTCTAAATTAAACCATACTTACCATCACGCCCATTACAGCTGAAGCCAACGATCTCCTGCAATAAAAGAAAAATAATAAACCAACATCATCCTTACCTTTCGATGGTTCCCAGGACAGCTCCAGCTCTGCTACATTGAGATGACAGGCTGGATCGCAGCAGAAAGCTGCCATCCAGCTTGTCATGCCGCAGGAAGACACTGAGAAGCGCAGGCATGCTTGCGCTCCTCAGTTTCAGGCTGTGACGGCATCCAGATGAGCCGAGTCTCTCACGCTCACCGCATGCACAGGAGAATTCTCCCACGCTGTCAGTGACGTGCATGAGGTGAGCTGAGTTCATTGTCAGCTCATCTGGATGCCGTCACAGCCTGACACTGAGGAGCGCAAGCATGCCTACGCTTCTCAGTGTCTGCCTGCGGCATGACAGGCTAGATGGCAGCTTTCTGCTGCGATCCAGCCTGTCATGTGAATGTAGCAGAGCTGAAGCCGTCCTGGGAACCATGGAAAGGTAAGGATGATGTTGCTTTATTATTTTACTTTTATTGCAGGAGATCGTTGGCTTCAGCTGGAATGGGCGTGACGGTAGATATGGTTTAATTTAGAACAATAAAGAATTGTGTGTTTATTTCAATTAAAGGACTTTATTCTGGGTGTTAGTGTTTTTTTTAACTTTCACTATGGGGTTAGTAATGGGGGTGTCTTATAGACGCCTCTCCATTACTAACCTGGGCTTGATGTCAGCTGGCATTATAAGCGGACCTCAACCCCAGCCCTATTACCACACTGCCACCGCTACAGGGCAGTGGGAAGAGCGAGGCTAAGTGCCAGAATTGGCACATCCTATGGATGCGCCATTTCTGGGGCGGCTGACTGCTGGTATTTCTAGCCTGGGAGGGGGCCAATATTCATGGCACCCTTCCTGGGTTATTAATATCAGCCCCCAGCTGTCTGCCTAGCCTTTGCTAGCTATTAAAATAGGGGGACCCCAAGTCATTTTTTTGGGGGTCCCCCATTTTAATAGCTAGTAAAGGCTAGGTATTCAGCTGGGGGCTGATATTAGTAGCCTGGGAAGCTCCGTGGGTATTACTCCCTTCCCAGGCTTCAAACATCTGCCCCAACCGTCTGCTTAACCTCCGCTATAGAGACTAAAATTACGGGGAACCCCACGCCAATTTTTTTTTTAATAAATCCTTTATTTTAACACTAAATGACAAGTACAGTAAGCAACACTGTCACTGTACTTCTTATATATGTGACTGACATGTTTCTATCAATCTAATCTATGTGTGAAGCTCTATTCTTTCTGTTCTAAATTGTCGGGTACTGGTAGATGCCGCTGATGAATTGCCGGCTTTTCATGTTTCACTGTGAGCACTGTTCCCATCGATTTGGGCAACTACTGTAATGCCACAACCACCATGGCTGTGGCATTAACGTCTTAAAAAAATATTAATTCCTGCTATTCCATTTAATTGTAATGTAAGGGAGATAATGTAATGTCAGCGCTTGAGCAGGAGAATTCTCCCACGCTGGGATGGCATTCTGATGACAGGCTGGATCGCTGCTGAGCGCTGCCATCCAGCTTGTCATCCTTCAGAGACACTGCAGAGCGCAGGCATTATGTGAACTTCCGATTCCGGTATTCGATATTGTAAAAGTATTGGAACTCAGTATCAGAACTCCGATACAGCGACTATCGGTCGATACCCGATATTTCAGTATCGGAATGCTCAACACTAGTGAAGAGGCTTGATTTTGCTGACAGATTCCCCTCTAAGGTTAGAAGCATTTAAAATTTTTGTATTATAACTGTTATGGTTAAAGGGGTTGTCCAGCTTGGGGTACAAGTCTGCCGTCACATGAGTTATGAATCCTCACATTGAATGCTGGGCACCGGGAGCAGTGGGCGTGACCACAATTATGCAATTTGCATACATGTGGTCACGTGCCGAATAGATGGGCGCAGCCTCACTTAATGTAAATGTATCATGCAAGGTCGGACACGTCTAGTTGGAATGTGGCCGGAAGTATACAAATCTCATACTTGCGGTTTCATGACCGCCAGCTCCCGAGGCAGCAGAGAATTCTCACAGCGTGCACTATGTGCGTTGTAAGGATTCACAAGTCTGCAGTCACATAGATTGACTGCAGACATGTAGCATTTGGCCGGACAACCGCTTTAATTTATTTTATTCCCATGACATCAAGCAAGGAAAATGTCAAAGGGGAAATTATAAAAAAAGAACCGCTTTGGTGATTTGCATAGCATTTACAAATAATTTGGATAGAGGAAGAATATAAGGTCACAGAAAACATTGAAGGGTCAGATAAATATTTTGGTGGATGGATAGGATTTCCATTAAATCAATTGTCTCTATTCATACAACTATTTATACAAATATTGATCTTACTGGCGGCCAAATTATACGTGTGTAAACCTATTCGTAAAATGTAATTATGCTTTTAGCCATGTAGATCGCAATAGATTTGTTTGTGAAGGTCAGATTTAGAGCTATAATCTCCAACATTATACTATTAAGGATCTCTGGTGCAAGGTAGCAATGCAGGAATTATTCACCATTTTCCGAGTTTACAATAAATGGCATAATATATATTGTTAATTGTCTTACATAGCATAACATACCATGCGTAAGTAACAAAAATATTATTAGCTTAGGTCATCTGAGGTCATAGGCTATATAGCTGAGTTGAGTAGCTGTAGGATGCTATCATCCTTTCAAGCAACTTCACTACAGGTGAAACATAATTCTTTATAAATGGAAGAAAAGGTGTTTTGTGCTTTACAGCCTTTTGATCTAATCTAAGCTACCCATTTTGCATGCCCCTTTGACCTATAGCCTGAAGGAAGTCTATAACAGGATCAATCATTATGGTCAGCTAGTTACAGACATGACAAGCCAGATACATCTTTAGTGTGCCCAGAAGGGAAGTATTTTAACAATACTTCGCTGTACTGTGTTGAATTGAAACTCGCCCCTCCAACTCATCCATACCCCATCTGACTAGACAAACTGGTTTATCTCTACTGTTCACAATTCACTAAGTATTGAAACCTGATTAGGGTAAAATGGATTCAGAGATTGAACACAAAAATGTAATGAAAACTGAAAACTAAGTTCTTGAAAGATTTATTTCTATTCCGCCATCAGGCTCTTTTCATGACATTTTGTAACACTAGTTCTAAGAAACAGTAATTAGACATGTAAGGGCATAGGTACAAGGGCTGTTGCAGAAAATTCTTATGGAAATTCAGATGTATAAATGGTATACACACGTGCACCTTAGTTATAAAGCTGCTGGTCTGGAAATTACCTACAAAGACTATTGACCTGGAGCTTTTTAATTTTTAGAATTGCTTAGTTTATAAAGCCAGTCTCCTCTCGAAGTCGCACCTCAACACCTCTGTGCTTGACCATATCCTATCCCTCCTCATCCCCAACCTTACTACTGTGCTTATCACAGCCCTAACCAATGCCTTCTACTAATCATTAGACTCCTCTGCGTCCAACTATCACCCTATGTCACTACTGCCATTCACCTCAAACAAACTAAAACAGCTTGTACATCTTGAACTGTTCTCCTACCTCTCATCCAACACACTTTGACCAACTACAATCTGACTTCCATCTGTATCACTCTACTAAAACCGCGCAATTCAAGGACACAGGAAACCCACCAATGCTTACAAACGAATAAATAAATTCTGCATTTCATATTCAATAGAGATCCAACAACAAAATCTCTAGCTCATGCGATGAAATGGTAATATGAAGAAAAAAAGATTTTGCTAACCAAAATTCCAATCTTTATTTCGTCTTTATTAAAGAGTGCATGATACAGAGAGGCTGGGAATAATCATGTTTATGAATTTTGACTATCATACGTATACTGGTCTTAATCATTTCATGTTTTTGATACCAACAGCTTTTTTTCTTCACACTACTAAAACAGCCCTAATCAGTTACAATCATCTTATTATCTGCTAAAGCCAATAAATAATACTTGGAAGTTCTCCACGTTGACCTGTCTTATGTCTTTAACACTGTCTCTCATGCATTAGAATTTTCCTGGATATCCTCATACCTCAAGAATGCACAGTTAGCGTCTCCCATTACTTCCTCATCCAATACTCTCTTTTTTGGTGTCCCTAAAGCTTTATTCCGGCACCCCTATTCTTCCCAATCTATAAATTTGGCCTGGGACAACTCAAACTTACATGGTTTCCAGTACCACCTACATGATGATGACACTCAAATCTACCTCTCTAGCTCAAATGTCACCTCTCTTTATCAGATATGTCTATCGGGTATAGCCTTCTCCTTCTTATCACGTGTTCTAAAGCTCAATGTGGACAAAACAGGACTCATCATCTACATCATCTTTCCTCCATATGACTCCACACTTTCCCCATTTCATAAATTTGTTGACTGGGTTTAACTTTTGACTTACTCTGTCCTTCAAAACCACATATCCAAACCCTTAACACTTCCTGCAGTCTCCAAGTCAAAAAAACATCTCCTGAATCAGCACTTTCCTGAGTCAACAAAAATATTAGTAAATGTTAGTAAATGTGCTCATCATCTCCCGCCTTGACAACTGCAACATCTGCCTCTGTGGTCTTCAATCTAACACTCTTGTACACTCTTTAATATATCCTTAAATCTGTTGCCAGAATATTCCACTTCTCCCCTCTGCTAATCCCTTCACTAGCTTCCAATTACCCAAATTGGTATTCAGCTTAGAGTACAAACAACGGCATACAAAATTGGAAGATGTTCAGCAGTGCCATCAGCTCAGAACTGGCAGCAACCAGTACAACCCAGCTATACCCAGCTACCCAGCTATAATTTGTTGAAGTCAAGCCAGAAGTGGTCTTAAGGATGGAATTTCAGCAAAAAAACCCATACCTTTGACATGGAAGCAAGACAAAGTGACTCAACTAGGTATAAAACATATAAACTGGGGATGCAGAAAAATGGCAGCAGGTGCTCTGTACAGAGAAGCTCAGTGGGTACTTCTCCAAGATGTTTGGAATAACTTCCCTGATGAGTTCCTTTAAAAACTGTGTGCAAGTGTATCTAGAGGAATTGATGGTCTTGTGAAGGTAATGGGTGGTCACACCAAATATTGATTTTATTTAGATTTTTCTTTTGTTCAATGATTTTCAATTTTGTTAATTGATACAAATGAACTTTTAACACTTCTATTTTTAAAACATTCTCTGCAGCATTTTTTTTCACACCAACCAAAATATTCTGCACAGCAAAAGCTTGCATCACACTAGTCCATGTGTTATGTCTGGTATTGCATCTTAGATCCACTGAAGTGAATGAGGCTGATATGCAGTACCATACACAGCATGCGGACTGGTGGACTGCTGTGACAGTGATTTTGAAAGAATGTTGCCAAGTTTAATAGTTTTGGATAACTACTTAAAATTCATTCAAATGCAGATTAAGACAATGTGCTATACTGCTATACCTCACCAGCATAACAGTAGAACTGAACGCAGAAAACAACATATAAAAGCCTTTACATTTACAAGGTAGACAACAAGAATGTTCTTACCTCTTCTTGACATATTTCATAATGTCACAATTTGTGCAGTTCCCCCCAAAAAATGTGAAGCAGGCTCGCCAGCATTGTAAGAATGTGTAGCATACGTACATCACATGGCTGCACATGTTGAAACAAAATGAAAACATTTGGCTGCAGAAATCTTTGTAGTCTGACTCACATTTTCTCGATGGTGAGGATAATGATTTCTTTATGCTGCCCAAGTGTTCTGCTGTCAAATGTCAAAGAGTGACAGAATATGGATGGAGTGGTCAGACACAATGAGTGTACATGAGAACGTGTCCCAGACATCCACATTACATCACATTACTGCAAAATAGCTACAACAAACGTCACTGTATGATTCACAGGCTAAAAAAAAAAAAAAAGCAGGGTCACAATGACTGTAGATTTGTCATAAATTCATTCAGTCGGTCAGTGAAGAAGCAGATCAATCACTACTATGATTTATCGGGAAATGCTTTTTTGAACAGTGTAGATATGGGGAATCTGAGATCTATGGTTAAGGTACACAGCCATATTTCTATTATAATAATGGAGGTATATGGGCTCCAACTCTACCTCTATTGGTCAGACAGAAACATATGATGGTGATTTTTTTGCTGGATCTCATGTTAATTAAGTAATGTAACCAGGGCCAGACTGGCCATCTGTCAGTCTTGGCAAATGCCCGATAGGCCAGTCCGGCCAGGAGCCACACCGGGGAGTAACATTTTTAACATTTTTTATATGCTCTGCCGCTTAATTAAGGCAGGACGCAGGCTACTTCTGTCCTACGGCCTGTAAGAGGCCAGCCACCATTCAGGGGATGTCAGGTGACATGTTGACATCATTTCATTACACCGCCTTGCCTGAACGAGGCCGAAGACTGCAGGGAGAAAGAGCGCGTCACTGCTCAGCATGGGATTGGGGTTACTTGAGCATTAGTAGATTTTACATTTTTGTGAGACTTTGTGGGGGCAGAATTATAAAAAATAGGGAGGCCCATCAGGATGCTATTATATTACAATTAATTAAAGTTCGGGGTTTGTACTGGATAGTTAGTCTCCGGCACTTAACACCGGACACTGGCTTCTCCCAGAAGTCCATTGCAATGTTCAGAGTTCCGGGATAAGTTTGGGAGGCGAGAGAGAGATTTTCCAGCTGAAAAGTTTTGGTCTCCATTGTTTTCAATGAGGTTTGGGTTCTGGTTCAAGTTCGATTACAGTTCTGGTACCCGGACCGAACCTTGGAATAAAGTTTGGGTCGGGTACCAGAACTCGAACTTCCATGGGTCCACTCATCCCTAATTATACTATAAGGAGGCACAAGGGGGTCACTATTATTATAACAAGGAGACCAACTGGGGCACTATTATTAAGATTAATTTTATAATAATTAGAATGCCTGGGAAGAAGGGGCACTATTATCATTATATGGAGGCCCAGGAGAGCACTATTATCATTTTAAGGAGTCTCATTGGACACTATTATTATTATAAGGAATCAAATGAAAGTACTACTATTATAAAGAAGCCCATTGGTGGGCACTGTCATTAATATAGAGAGTGTATTATAAGGAAGCCCAGTGGGGCCATTATTGTATTATAAGGAGACAGAGGAAGCATTACTACTATAAGGAGGCACAGGGTAGCTGTATAACTGTAAGGAGGCACAGGGGAGGCATTATTGCTGCTTAGTGGTACACAGGGGGCGCTGAACTGGAGGACGCAAAAGGAAGGTATTTTTAGGTGGGTGCGAAGAAACGTCATTATGTGGTGGCATCATATGGTCATGGTGTCGGAGTATTGTTTACCTTTGTATAGCGGTATTACTGGTAATATTGGTTTTGCAGTACATTTCTATATTTCATCCAATGTCAGTCAGGGTCATATTTGTGATACTCCCCATTTTGTGAAGTGGGTATGGTGGAGGCGCATAGGCCTGTGTGCATTCATATGCCAGGGCAGATTTCCATTCCCAGCCCGGCCCTGAATGTAACAACATGCTATATTAGGTGCTCTATTACTTTGTAATTCGGTGCCATGCAAAGGCACCACAAGGACTACTCCGGGCACATAATGACTGCTCAGCTCCTTTGGCTTAACAAAAAATCATGCACACATAACATTTTTTGCTGAGGAAAATTTGGAAAAGTCACGATTTTTTATTTTTAGACGGTTAATGTATTTACACACAGTTATGCAATGGTATGTGAGAAATTATATATGTGTTTACATAGTTACATAGGTTGAGAAAAGACCTAGGTCCATCAAGTTCAACCGTCTACCACCAATTGTACATTTTGTCACTAAATTATCTATAACCCACAATGTTATATGTATCGAGGAAATCATCCAGCACCTTTTCTAAAAGCTGTTATATTTTGTTAGTTTCAGAAACCAGCACATTATAGTTCATTTTATAGTTTATAGTTAATAGTGTTGCACAGAAGAACCCACGCAACATTACCCAGTGTGAATGAGACCTAATGATAAGTGATTAATTGTATTCCATATTTTTCACCACAGGATACTTTTTAATTGGACTAATAAAACACATCCATGTGTCTTAGACCTTTAAGTTCCTGAACCAAGAATTCACAGGTGTTTAATCCTACTGGGAAATGTCTGGTACTGAAGAGGTTAATCGGTATTATCCTGTTCCAAAAAACAGCACACGTCTATTATCCTTTTAGGGTTAATATCTGTTTTTATTTGTGACATACGTTCCTCCCTCCTGTCTAACCTGAACAGCAGGGGGATCTCCTCCACATGTGCAGAGGAAATCTGACAGGAGCTTCTACGACCCTGAATGACATTATGTTACAGACGGAAAGCGTGCAGATAGTGGAAGGACAACAAAGAAAGGATCAATCGTCAGTACATATGGAAATCCCATAATTCTAACATAACGCGGACTAAATCTTACACTAAATCATGGAAACATTAATTATTTCAGGGGAGTGAAGATACAGATTCGCAGCTAGGCTTTCCTTCCTTTGGGGTAGATATTCCATTTCTTGCACCTGCCTACTTTGGCCATTAAACAACCACCGATTGACTATATACAAGCCAATCACCAGTCGTTTAGTAGACTGTATTGACAGGCCGATCTAAAATTTTTGCTAATTTTTCTTCACAAAGAAGATCATCGTTATCAGCAAGACATCTCCTACTGATACAGGACTTTGTGCTGCCAATAAAAAGGATTTTAATGCCAGCATGAAGGATCCAATCACCTGACAAATGAGTGTTTTGCTGGTTCGTCAGGCGATTGCCGACATGTTTACACAAGTCGATAAATGGCAAAGAAGAGTTCTAACGAAAAACACTCATTCCTGATTTTCAGCCCGTCTACATGGGCCTTCATCTCTGTATCTAGAGAGCCCTGGTCATGACGGGGCTTGTTCGCAGCCCCCAACACCCAGCACCTGGAGCTTCTAATCCTCCAGTGCCAACCACTACCTAAGTTAATGTTGTCTCTTGAACAAAGCTTTTATTATTAGTTATACCTCGTCTTCTTGATCTGAGCATGGTATGAAACTGTCAGAGATACAAGAAGCGAGTGCTTCAGGCCTGCTCACACCTTGCTAACCACAAAAAAATGTCGCTGCTTGTTGTTAGGTGTCCCAGAATAAAACAACATAATTTATTAATGATTATGTCACAATTTCAGGTTTCCGGGCATATTTAAAGAGTAGAACATGTTAATACATGTGCTCCAAGGCGCTTATAAAAAATTCACTTGATACGCTGTATGGAGCTTTCATCTGTTAAATTGTATTGTAAACCGCCTGTCACACGCAGTAAACTGGGTCATTATTCTCACTTTGCATTGGTGTACAGGAGCTAACAATGCAGGCGTTCATATTTCACTATGCAGATACTGAGCCAAACGCGTCAAGCGCAAACCAAGTATATTCATCAGACACAGAACCTATAGTCTGCAAATGTTATACATTGTCACCCATGGCAATCCTCAGATGACCGCCTGTAACAAACTGCAGAACATACAACCGGCTACTTTAACAATATGAAGATACATTTTTCCAAACAACCTTTAGTCTAAAAATCTAATAAAAGCAGTAAATGAATAATTCCTCTATAGTACCTGTGTGAAGAGAGCACATCAGTAATACCAGGGAGGGCAACCTGTGGCTCTACAGCTGCTGTGGAGCAGACACATTGCCCGGTAGCCAGCAGTGACTGACAGGACTTGTAGTTCTACAGCAGCTGCCAAACCCCATCATTTCATTGCATCCATGTAATTGAATTAAGTTCCAAAAATTGTTTTCAATTCTAATAAAAATAGAGATCAGGCATTTGTTATCTTATCTTTAAAATTTAGAATTAACCCTAGCCTAAAATTCACGTCCTGGCCAGTCATAATCAAGGTGCGGGGAGTTTAGTGAAATTGTATGAATTCTCTTCTGTATTGAAGGTAAATCAGCCGAATACACTGAATCGAAGAGCTAGCTAATCAATTCACCCATAGAAGAAAATATTTTTAATACGATTTTCCAAGATCGGGATGAACCCGATTCACCACAAATCATCAACCCAACCGATCAATTCTGATGCCTGAACGTTGCTGATTAGAGGGATCTGCGGTAATAAAGTCATTGATTTTACAGACGGTAGTTTCAGGAGACTACGGTCCAACGTAAGCAACACCTGAGCCCCTATATTCACCTGTAAGAGGGGTATAAAAGAAGCAGTCCTACAATTCCCCCCAATAGAAGAATTCTTTCTAAGGTATACAATGACCTAAACTACCACTATTCCCAAAACCGGTCAATATTCAGTCTGCAATCCCAAAGCATATTGCTGCCTCCCTCCTTTCTCCCCCAAATCCTGCTGCACCAATGACAGAAGTGGAGGCTGCTGGTCAGCTTTATCCCCTCCACCCTCCTGCACTCACCAGAATGAAAGAGATCAGAGCAGAACACCAGCACTGAAGGCAATAGCAGGATGATCCTGAATGAAAGTGTCCACAAATCCATTCCCTTTGCTGAGTGGAGCAGAATATGTGCGGAGAGTGACAGGCAGCCCAGGATTCCCCTACACGTACAGCAGGTTGCTCATTTGCTCAGATCCTGAGAGGGAATGGCTCAGCTTCGGGGATGCCTTTTATTTTCGGTTGTTGTTACGGATTGGAGAGGGAAAGCGAGAGATATTGTAGGATAAGGCAAAGGGGAACCCTACAGACGCTTCACAGCAACTGCAGTCAGATCCAAACCGAAGTAGTGATTCCAGGGACTGACTTCGGGATCCTATTACCATGATCATGTGACAGGATACATACTGGGGAGAGACAAATGCTTTTCTTTTTTTTTTCTTTTTAACCAGTTCATTGTGAGTGACAATACAACTTTTATAGCAACCTAGGAAGCCTTCAGTCCCTCCTACGTCTCTTTCAGGTGTAACTTCAAAGGGAGGGAATAAATCAGTAGGTTGTGAAAGGTGAAGCGGACAGCAGAGCGTACCCAAGGCTTGTAAACAGCACTGCGGAGGACAGGGCTCACCTCCTCTCCGAGCAGCACTTCTACATCACTGCTGCAACATTTAGGGTTTTTTTTATTTTGTTCATGACAAATATCGCTTTAATTTGCTAACATTTTACTTTTACAAATTGGCTTGTTTATTAGTAAAAATCATATAAAAAGTTTTTAAAAAAACTTTTCTTTACGATCTTAACTTTTTTTTAACACTTTACTCTCCCTAAAATATCACCTTCAGGATGGGGTCAGACAAGTGTATTTTTCATCTTGAAAACTGATGATTTTCATCTGTACTCCAACCGCGTATCTGTTTTTTTAACATTCATACAACATCCGTATTGACACATGAAGATTTTAAAATGTTCATGATCAAATAGAGTTTCTGAGATAAATAATGGCAATGTATCCATAAAAATCAGGTCCTATACAGATTATACGCAGGCTCGGACTGGCCCACAGGGGAACAGGTGAATCCCCCGGTGGGCCCCCACCCCCCTAAATGAGCAGTAGTTGTCACATGATTCACTACTTACAGACCAAGCAAGTACCTCATCATTCATTGATTCATTCATTCAACAATCAACTGTTTATTATTATATCGAAGCATACTAATAATCTTTTAATTTATATAGCGCCAACATATTCCACAGCGCTTTAAAATTCAGACAATATCGGCACTGTCCCCAAGGTTTAGGCTATGTGCCCACGCTGCGGAAATGAAGCAGAAATTTTCTGCTTCCTTTCTGCATGTCCTCTCCCGGATAAACGCATGCGGAATTCCGCACGCGTTTATCGTGCATTTATCACGCGATTTCCACATGCGGAATTGCCTTGCATTTTTTAGTGCACTGCAAAGGCAAGTCCGCTTGCGGAAACGCAAAATTAATGAACATGCTGCGGATTTTTCCCCGCAGCAAAAACGCTGCGGAAAAATCCGCAGCATGGGCATTGAGCTTGCGTAATCACATTGGGGACCATGGGGGGCGGATAACATAGCGTTTCACAAGCGTTTACGCTGCGGAAATTCCGCAGCATATCCGCTTGAAAAACGCTACGTGGGCACATACCCTTATTCTAATTTCATGTCAAATATTGAGAAAGTCATGCATATGTGTCTTTTTATATAGTGTATGTAAACTTCTGGTTTCAACTGTATCCGTTATGCATACTCCTGGTCAGAGCCCATCCAGTGGGCGCAGCCTCGCTCCATACACTTGTATGGAGCGAGGCCACACCCTCTAGTCGGCCACACCCTCTAGTCGGCCACACCCAATGGACAGCCACTTCCCAAGTCGGGCGCGGCCTCGCTCAACACAAATGTATGGAGCAAGGCCGCACCAACAGGAGTATGTATAACACACACAGGAAATCCATAGTAAATCATTACGATTATGAGTAATACCTGATTGCTGCTCATAATGTTGATATCAACACATGAGCAGTAATTACTCTGAACTGTACAATCATGACTATTAGGCTATGTTCACACACCTTGGGTTTTGCAGCGTATTTTGCTGCAGATTTTTATGCACATTTTCAGCTGCGTTTTGCAGTACCAGCAAAATCTATGAGAAACCAGAATTCTCTGTTCACACATGTTGTTTTTTTTGTTCGCTGCATATTTTGTGACTTGGTTGTGTTTTTGGAAAATAGAGCATGTCACTCCTTTCAGAGTTTTTGCAGCAGAAAACGCACCTGCGTTTTTGCTGCGTATTTGCAGCGTTTTTTCACCCATATGAAGTTATGGGTGGTCAAAAAAATGCAGCAAAAATGCAGCAAAAAATGCACCAAAACGCAGCTGTTTTCTTTCCAGAGTAAAGTTATCAGCAGAAAAAAACACGTGTGTGAACATAGCCTTAGGGTACGCTCACACAGCCATAGATTCTCTCATGCGAGAGAATCGGGCCGATTGTGCTAATGTCATCTTATTGTGATCCGATTCTCTCGCATGAGAAAATCACAGCACAGCTGTGGAGAAGACGGAGAACTTAATTTATCCATCTTCTCCATTGTCTCTGTGAGCGTACATCACTCTGCACGTGGATGACATCTGAGTGCAGTCCGATGTTTCACACACACTCATAGACTTGTATGGGTGCACATGGTCCAATTTGCGGAGCCACTCACAGCATGCTGCAATTGTTTTCACAAGCTTAATTTGCATGAGAAAAAAATCGCTGATATGCATTGCCCCACAGTATAGCACTCGGCTGAGTTATACGCTAGTGTGATCAAGCCCTTGGAAACACAAGAATCTGAAAGGATGTGAAAAAAAATCTAAGAAAAAAGTTAGTCACTATCAGCAAGTAGAGGTAATTGAAACTGCTGAAAACATTAAGCACAAATTTACATGAAAGTTGTATAATTGTAGGTCACAAAATTGTACAGAAAACTTGCAGCCTTGACTTGTGAAATATATTAAAGTAACATACCAATAATGTTTTCTTGGACATATAATTGTAACTCACCGGTAATAGTCCAGCTGTGTAATTCGCATGATCTCAGCTCAGTTGCAATCATACAGTTTGAAGATTTCACTTTGAGCAGTTTTGTGTTGTGATCTCCAATCTGACCACAAGTCCAGTACATGCTCTTATGTGCAGACAGGAAGTAGTCAGTATTTGCCATCCTATGAGCAATAAGTTGACATCACCTTGAGGGATCACTCTCTTAGACCCTCCCCCGCTCCACACTCCTTGATCTTCAGTTTTTTTCCTGATGAAGCTAAAGATATTTTTGCTTTATGTAAGAGGTAACATTGATTAGCTGTCAAATTGTAAGGCTATGTGCCCACGATGCTGAAATGCTTCGGATTTTTCCTGAGCGTTTCTGCATCTCCCTGGCAGAAAAAATGCATGCGGATTTTACATGCGGATTGTACATGCGGAAGTGAAGCGTTTTGATCATGCGATTTCGCATGCGGGTTGTCAAGCGCTTTCCAAGCAATCACTTGGAAAGTGCTTGACAACTTGGTCACACTATATAAATCCATGCAACCGGCATGTATTTTATATAGTGTGACCAAGTTAGTTAAAAAAAAAGAATAAAAATGGTAAAAAATAAAAAAACAACATATACTCACCTTACGATGAGCCCAGTCTCCTTATTCGATGCGTCCGGTCTTCCCGGTGTCTCGCGGTTGTGTAAAAGGATCTTTCATGATGTCATTTAGTCATGTGACAGGTCACGCGACCGCTGACGTTAGTGGTCGCGTTACCCGCCACATGACTAAATGACGTCATGGCAGGTCCTTTTAGACTATTGCGAGCTGCCGGGGAGCCAGGACGCATCATACAGGAGACTGGGTACATCGGAAGGAGAATATAATGTATATTTTTTATTTTAATTCTTTTTTTTTACAGGTACTATGGTACTCGGGTCTGGAGGAGAGTCTCCTCTTCTCCAGACCCGGGTACCATCCGCGCATTGAATCGCTTAATATCCGCATGTGCACATGTAGTCATGCGGATATTAAGCAATTCAATGCAAGTAAATGGCCGCGATTACGCAAAATAATTGGTAGTGCTGCGGATTTTTCCGCAATGATAATCCGCAGCGGAAATTTCCGCAGCATGTGCACAACACATGCGGATTATCATTGGGGAACATTGCAGACCTTCTAACAAGCATTTTTTAAGCGTTTCTGCAGTGGAATTGCTACTGCGGAAATGCTTAAAAAACGCATAGTGGGCACACAGCCTAAAGCTCCCTGATAATGTATACTATTTGTGTATGTGAAATCTCCAGTGTTTTTCTGAGACTTTGAATTGTTAAGCTGCATCACATATGAATACACTTAGACTTTTATTTTATGCCAATGATGTCACTGACCTATCACGGCTATCATTAGGACGGACTCCACTCACTGCAAAGCCAGAGGCATCATGTTAAATATATTCGGCATTAGAAAGCCTATATCAGAAGGAAAGAAGGATTCAACATGTCATACTTGCCAACGGTAAAAATTTTGCTGTCTACGATAATAGATTTCCTAAAGAAAAAAACGTGGCGCTATCTAAGCGTAGTGAGAGTTGGTCAATTAAAAGGCTGAGTATCTATAGGAAATTGCTCACCTGATGCGGTTCTGCAAGCAGAGGAACATCTCCCGCTTGTAGTATGGATGAATTTGCAAAAGACTGCGGCCAACCTGGTGAGGTGGGATTGAATCCTGAGACAGGAGTATCCCACAACGAGAATGCAAAAGGAAGAACCAGGTGATGGCACTGTCTTTGCCACCAAGTGAGATCAAGGTGCAGGAACTTCAGGTTGCTTGTAAGTAAAAAAAAATAAATTTATTATTCACACTAATATAAAACAATAAAACCTATATACACAACGTGTTTCAGCTGTTTGCAGCCTTCTTCAGGCGTAACAGCCGAAACGCGTTGTGTATATAGGTTTTATTGTTTTATATTAGTGTGGATAATAAAATTATTATTTTTTTTTTACTTACGAGCAACCTGAAGTTCCTGCACCTTGATCTCACTTGGGGGCAAAGACAGCGCCATCACCTGGTTCTTCCTTTTGGCTATAACTGTCTAATGAACCTGACCAAACAGTTCTGTGCCTTTAAAGATGCAAAGAGCCTGTTCTCAGAGAGAGAGAGGACTTGAACTCTAGTACCACCTATTGAATGTAGCATTCCTAAAAATCAACATCGACTCAGCCCTTAGAAGTCAATTTTGAAAGGGAGCCCAGACACTAGGAAAGGGGGGAGTGGAAACCTCCTAGTCTGGACTAGTGTCACCCTGTCTCAACTACCGTCCCTTTATGGGCTCTTCACCAATCGCCGCACGCATGCCTCACCCTGACTTTCCCTGGCATATAGCTAAGGCTAGGGAAGGAAGGAGATGAGCACTAGTCGATCTCTACTAAACTCTATAGACAACAAGGGTAGACAAGCAGGGGGGAATTGCTTAGCTTTAGACGACTCCAAAAAAATTCGCACATGGCCTCAAGCTGCAGAGAGGAATGAAGTACTGCTCTTGCTAAAGCCTCGCAAGTAGTAATGAATATCGCCGACACCTCCCTCTCAAACACATCAGGTATTTATACACCCAGGCCAGGGAGCTAATTAGCCAGAGGGAGGTAGCCGCTGGGTCCCAGAGACAGCCAGCCTTTAAGAAGATGTCTGTAATGCCAAATGTAGAGATCTCCTACAACCAACTGCAGGGCGACTGTCTGTCACCTCTGACACACCCGTGACAGTTTCATTGTCTATACTACCCCATACTGCACATCCCGCACATGTAGTAATGGGTGATCTCAGTATTGCGGGTTTGTCCCATTCCGTTAGATTTTCTTTTTCTTCCTACAGACTTCCTTCTGCACTGCTCAAGCATTTTGTAGTAGGTATATAGACATTTTCTGTATGACAGCTGTGACCTTAACATCCAACTGCTGTCATTTAACATTTGTGTGGCATATATGTGAGCACTATGAAAGGAAAGCAATGCTTAAAAAAAGATTTGTCACAACATTTCACAATACAAAAAGCATTAGTGAATAGATCTATTACACTTGGTGCTGCGAGTATATTGTCTTTAAAAATCCATGTTGGAATTGTTTTACAACCCTGATAGAAAATGATCATTAGTCCAGCTAAAGAGTGAGCGACAACTTGAGTCCAAGTGTATGTAATTACTGCCCACCCAGTTTAACTGACAGCTGCAGCAGGTACTGAGCAGTGTGAGATGTCAGCATAAGCATGGAGGAGGGACACTGAGGAACTGCAAGTCAGGCTATATTGGTGCAGTTTAAACTCTCACAAAGGTTTATACAGAAATTCCGATGTTGCTTTTAAAATTAAGTACTCCAGCCACATTAGATCTAAGAGATCTATTTATGCATGTAATAATGTATACAGTTCACATTGTGAAATCTGATGACAGATCCATTTTAAGGGAATATTTTTGCCCCAGACTACGGACAGCATGTATATAGAGGTGGTTAACATTTGTGCTTTTGTGTTTTAGAATGGTAAAGCTGATTTTAGGTTGACAGTCCAGCCATGAAAAGGGACCCTTTAAGTTGACTAAAACAAAAATTCAATTGATATACAGTGGTGTGAAAAAGTGTTTGCCCCCTTCCTGATTTCTTATTCTTTTGCATGTTTGTCACACTTAAATGTTTCAGATCACAAAACAAATTTAAATATTAGACAAAGATAACACTAGTAAAAACAAAATGCAGTTTTTAAATGAAGGTCTTTTCTATTTAGGGAAAAAGAAATCCAAACCTACAGGGCCATTCTATTTTTTCTGCCTTGAATAGTAGAGACAAGCTTCAGGAGTTCTTACCCAGAAGTGCAGGGGAAAGCAGAAGCCCGTGGGGTACTTCAGTGCCAAACTGGATTCTGTTATCTCAGCAGGTGCTGCATTTATTACGTCAGTAGCAACAACAGCTAAGCTGAATGAGAAGATGGCTGATATTGCTCTTGGTAACCATTTGTTTCTTATGGTTCCACATGCTGTATAAGCAGTATTCCACAGACTGACCAAGAGACCTCTCTCACAAAATATGAGATATCTCTCCTGGTACCATCTAATATCACTGTTACTGTAAAAGTCAGAAGGCCGGTAAAACCTAGGATTTACCGGTCAATCTGGACATTTACCGAGGCCTTCGGTAAAAGCTCAAAATGAAAAGTAAAATTGGACTTTTAACGGTGAAGTCTTGGTAAATCTTAACATTTCTCAACAGCGTTGGTAAAAGTCAGATGTATTCCATATAAACGAACGATTTTGGACTTTTACCTGGGCGAATTGGTAAATCTTTACATTTACCAGCATGTGTTGGTAAAAGTAACTTTGAGTCACAGAATTCTGACTCTTACCAGCAGATGATGGTGGTAAAAGTTAACTAAACGCAATTTCCGACTCTGATGAAGGCCTTAATCGTTAGATATATTTTTATTCAAAATGCAAATGCAAATGAACAAATACAAATAGGAAAATGCAAATAGAAAACATTTATGTAGGAAAATACTTCTCAAAAATGACAAATTACCGCAAATACAAGAATAACGCAACTTCAAAACTATGTAATTCTGAATTCAAATAGGAAAATGCAAATAGAAAACATTTATGTAGGAAAATACTTCTCAAAAATGACAAATTACCGCAAATACAAGAATAACGCAACTTCAAAACTATGTAATTCTGAATGCAAATAGGAAAATGCAAATAGAAAACATTTATGTAGGAAAATACTTCTCAAAAATGACAAATTACCGCAAATACAAGAATAACGCAACTTCAAAACTATGTAATTCTGAATGCAAATAGGAAAATGCAAATAGAAAACATTTATGTAGGAAAATACTTCTCAAAAATGACAAATTACCGCAAATACAAGAATAACGCAACTTCAAAACGATGCAATTCTGAATTCAAATAGGAAACATTTATGTAGGAAAATACTTCTCAAAAATGTCAAATTAACGCAAACACAAGAATAACGCAACTTCAAAACTATGTAATTCTGTAATTGTGACTAGGGATAAGCGGATAGATCCGTCCAGACCCGTTATCCGAGCGGATAACAGGCTGTACGGATACGGATAATCCCGATATCTGTCGGATATATCCGTGCCTTCCGATAATGCATGTTTCATGCATCATCGGAAGGCATGAATGTTGCGAGTGTGCAGGGCAGACAGGTATAAAGCTAAATTGCTACTTACCGGAGGTTTCCCAGGTCTCGTCGTCCGCGCTCTCCTTCCGGGTCACATGACTGCATACGTCACCACGCAAGTGACGCATGCGTAAGTGATGTGACACAACTCGTGTCACATGACTTATGCACCTGTCACTTTTGTGGTGACGTATGCAGTCATGTGACCCGGAAGAAGGAGGATGCCCACCTGGGAAGCCTCTGGTAGCCTCCGGTAAGTAGTGATCTTTAAGTGGCGGAGAAGGGGGGTCCGGCCAGAGGGAGGGATGACCCTAGTGGGCGGGGAGTTCCTACTGCAGTGACGCAGCGAGGAACTCCTCGCTCAGGTATGCCCCGGCCGAATCCCCACCATCACTGGTGACGGCAGGGATGCCCAGCGGCGTGCAGGGAGTCTCCCCCGCATCACTGGTGACTAGAGATGAGCGTTGTTCGACTCGAACTGTTCGCCAATCTCAAATTCGAGCTGTTTTGGGCGGTGTTCGAGCCGTTCGGCGAACACGAACGATTTGAGAAAAATTTGGCTGTTCGAGGTTATGTTCGATAACTGTTCGTGCACGAAAATCATAACTGGATTTTTTCTCAGTAATGATGAAAATTAATGTTAATACGCAGTTTGAGTGTACAGCGGGGCGGGGGGAGGGGCAGGGGATGGATCTCTGCAGGAATAATGAAGATCTCCATTTTTTTTTCTCTTTCCCGCATTTACAGTGGGGAGGTGCAATCTGTCAGCCTATCAGCAGCGCACACACGGAGCGAAGTGCTTTTTTTCACACAAGCACGGGCATGTGTCATTGGCAGTGTATGTCACATGTCCTTGCCCTATAAGACCAAGCCATTTTCCCCGTCGCCACCATTTTCTCACTGCTGCAGCTGCGTGTTAGACGGCACCGCTGTTGCTGTGTGCGCTATACCTTGTTAATTTCAAGCCAATTTTCGCACAAATCTACAGATAGCTTGGGAGTAGGGAATAGTTGTGATTGCAGTCCTTTTAAGGACTAGGTTACAGCATTTCCTACGACTTTTATCAGGCAGGTCTGTGCTCTTAAATAGATAGGTTGTGGGAGTAAAGACTAATTGTAATTGCAGTCCTTTTCAGGACTAGGTTACATCAGTTCCTATCAGTTTTTGCCAGGCAGGTCTGTGCCAGTGCTGTGCAAGTTTTTTTTCACAGCATTTGGCTGAATCTAGCAAAGCTAATCCTTTTTGGCCTATTGCAGAGTGTGTTAGTCAGTGGAGTAGCCTATCTGTGTTGCAAGATATACCACCTGTGTATAGAATACCAATTTTTTTACTACACCTAGTGAAGTAAAATCTTTTGGGCATAGCATCATTCTATTAGTCCATCTATACTGACCTCCATCAGGTTGCAAATTGAATATAATTTTTTTCTGCATCTAGCTCTGAAAAAATATTTGGCCTTCTAGCAGTGTGTGGGACTTGTTCTATTAGTCCATCTATACTGACCTCCATCACGTTGCAAATTCAAAATAATTTTTTGTCTGCATCTAGCTCTGAAAAAATATTTGGCCTTCTAGCAGTGTGTGGGACTTTCTCTATTAGTCCATCTATACTGACCTCCATCAGGTTGCAAATTAAAAATAATTTTTTGTCTGCATCTAGCTCTGAAAAAATATTTGGCCTTCTAGCAGTGTGTGGGACTTTCTCTATTAGTCCATCTATACTGACCTCCATCAGGTTGCAAACTGAATATATATTTTTTCTGCATCTACCTCTGAAAAAATATTTGGGCTTCTAGCTGTGTGTGGGACTTGTTCTATTAGTCCATCTATACTGACCTCCATCAGGTTGCAAACTGAATATAATTTTTTTCTGCATCTACCTCTGAAAAAATATTTGGGCTTCTAGCTGTGTGTGGGACTTGTTCTATTAGTCCATCTATACTGACCTCCATCAGGTTGCAAACTGAATATAATTTTTTTCTGCATCTACCTCTGAAAAAATATTTGGGCTTCTAGCTGTGTGTGGGACTTGTTCTATTAGTCCATCTATACTGACCTCCATCAGGTTGCAAACTGAATATAATTTTTTTCTGCATCTAGCTCTGAAAAAATATTTGGCCTTCTAGCAGTGTGTGGGACTTGTTCTATTAGGCCATCTATACAGACCTCCATCAGGTTGCAAATTAAAAATAATTTTTATTTGCATCTAGCTCTGAAAAAATATTTGGCCTTCTAGCAGTGTGTGGGACTTTCTCTATTAGTCCATCTATACTGACCTCCATCAGGTTGCAAATTAAAAATAATTTTTATCTGCATCTAGCTTTGAAAAAATATTTGGCCTTCTAGCAGTGTGTGGGACTTTCTCTATTAGTCCATCTATACTGACCTCCATCAGGTTGCAAATTAAAAATAATTTTTTGTCTGCATCTAGCTCTGGAAAAATATTTGGCCTTCTAGCAGTGTGTGGGACTTGGTCTATTAGTCCATCTATACTGACCTCCATCAGGTTGCAAACTGAATATATATTTTTTCTGCATCTACCTCTGAAAAAATATTTGGGCTTCTAGCAGTGTGTGGGACTTGTTCTATTAGTCCATCTACTGACCTCCATCAGGTTGCAAACTGAATATAATTTTTTTCTGCCTCTACCTCTGAAAAAATATTTGGGCTTCTAGCTGTGTGTGGGACTTGTTCTATTAGTCCATCTAGACTGACCTCCATAAGGTTGCAAACTGAATATAATTTTTTTCTGCATCTAGCTCTGAAAAAATATTTGGCCTTCTAGCAGTGTGTGGGACTTGTTCTATTAGTCCATCTATACTGACCTCCATCAGGTTGCAAATTCAAAATAATTTTTTGTCTGCATCTAGCTCTGAAAAAATATTTGGCCTTCTAGCAGTGTGTGGGACTTTCTCTATTAGTCCATCTATACTGACCTCCATCAGGTTGCAAATTGAATATAATTTTTTTCTGCATCTAGCTCTGAAAAAATATTTGGGCTTCTAGCAGTGTGGGGGACTTGTTCTATTAGTCCATCTATACTGACCTCCATCAGGTTGCAAACTGAATATAATTTTTTTCTGCATCTAGCTCTGAAAAAATATTTGGCCTTCTAGCAGTGTGTGGGACTTGTTCTATTAGTCCACCTATACTGACCTCCATCAGGTTGCAAATTCAAAATAATTTTTTGTCTGCATCTAGCTCTGAAAAAATATTTGGCCTTCTAGCAGTGTGTGGGACTTTCTCTATTAGTCCATCTATACTGACCTCCATAAGGTTGCAAACTGAATATAATTTTTTTCTGCATCTAGCTCTGAAAAAATATTTGGCCTTCTAGCAGTGTGTGGGACTTGTTCTATTAGTCCATCTATACTGACCTCCATCAGGTTGCAAATTCAAAATAATTTTTTGTCTGCATCTAGCTCTGAAAAAATATTTGGCCTTCTAGCAGTGTGTGGGACTTTCTCTATTAGTCCATCTATACTGACCTCCATCAGGTTGCAAATTGAATATAATTTTTTTCTGCATCTAGCTCTGAAAAAATATTTGGGCTTCTAGCAGTGTGGGGGACTTGTTCTATTAGTCCATCTATACTGACCTCCATCAGGTTGCAAACTGAATATAATTTTTTTCTGCATCTAGCTCTGAAAAAATATTTGGCCTTCTAGCAGTGTGTGGGACTTGTTCTATTAGTCCACCTATACTGACCTCCATCAGGTTGCAAATTCAAAATAATTTTTTGTCTGCATCTAGCTCTGAAAAAATATTTGGCCTTCTAGCAGTGTGTGGGACTTTCTCTATTAGTCCATCTATACTGACCTCCATCAGGTTGCAAATTGAATATAATTTTTTTCTGCATCTAGCTCTGAAAAAATATTTGGGCTTCTAGCAGTGTGTGGGACTTGTTCTATTAGTCCATCTATACTGACCTCCATCAGGTTGCAAACTGAATATAATTTTTTTCTGCATCTAGCTCTGAAAAAATATTTGGGCTTCTAGCAGTGTGTGGGACTTGTTCTATTAGTCCATCTATACTGACCTCCATCAGGTTGCAAACTGAATATAATTTTTTTCTGCATCTAGCTCTGAAAAAATATTTGGCCTTCTAGCAGTGTGTGGGACTTGTTCTATTAGTCCATCTATACTGACCTCTATCACGTTGCAAATTCAAAATAATTTTTTATCTGCATCTAGCTCTGAAAATATATTTGGCCTTCTAGCAGTGTGTGGGAGTTTCTCTATTAGTCCATCTATACTGACCTCCATCGGGTTGCAAATTAAAAATAATTTTTATCTGCATCTACCTCTGAAAAAATATTTGGGCTTCTAGCTGTGTGTGGGACTTGTTCTATTAGTCCATCTATACTGACCTCCATCAGGTTGCAAACTGAATATAATTTTTATCTGCATCTAGCTCTGAAAAAATATTTGGCCTTCTAGCAGTGTGTGGGACTTTCTCTATTAGTCCATCTATACTGACCTCCATCAGGTTGCAAATAAAAATTAATTTTTATCTGCATCTAGCTCTGAAAAAATATTTGGCCTTCTAGCAGTGTGTGGGACTTTCTCTATTAGTCCATCTATACTGACCTCCATCAGGTTGCAAATTAAAAATAATTTTTATCTGCATCTAGCTCTGAAAAAATATTTGGCCTTCTAGCAGTGTGTGGGACTTTCTCTATTAGTCCATCTATACTGACCTCCATCAGGTTGCAAATTAAAAATAATTTTTATCTGCATCTAGCTCTGAAAAAATATTTGGCCTTCTATCAGTATGTGGGACTTTCTCTATTAGTCCATCTATACTGACCTCCATCAGGTTGCAAATTAAAAATAATTTTTTGTCTGCATCTAGCTCTGAAAAAATATTTGGCCTTCTAGCAGTGTGTGGGACTTTCTCTATTAGTCCATCTATACTGACCTCCATCAGGTTGCAAACTGAATATATTTTTTTCTGCATCTACCTCTGAAAAAATATTTGGGCTTCTAGCTGTGTGTGGGACTTGTTCCAGTATAGACTGACCTCCATCAGGTTGCAAATTGAATATAATTTTTTTCTGCATCTAACCCAGCCAATAGTTTTGGCCTAATACCACAGTTTGGCCACTCAGCTCTGCTCGGTTCCCATCCATTGTTTTTTTGTGCAAACAACTCCAGAGTTGTGAATTAGTTAACCACCAAAATGAGTAGAAAAAGGCCTGCTGCTGGTGGAAAGGGGAATAGGCGTGTTGGGAAGGGGAAAAAGGTTGTGTCCGTGGGGTAGGTGTTAAAGCAACAGTAACATCTGCAGAAGAAAGACCATCTTCCAGCCAAACTAAAATGTCTACTTCTTTTAGCGGACAATGTGATAAGATCCCTTTTTAACGGCCACGCCAATCGCTACAAATTCCAGATGAGGCACAAAAACAGCAGGTGCTTCAACGGATATCAAGTGTTCCTTTAAGTGGGCTCTCCTCCACATCAACTTCAACATCACAAATACTCCAGTCCTCAAAGGTGTCACCCCAATCTCACTTGCTTCCTCACAGCTCCCAAATCTCCAGCTGCCCGTCTGAGTATGAGGTAGTACAGATGGTTGAGTCTGCAGAGCTGTTTACTCATACTATAGCCTGGGAATCAGAGGTCGACTCCAGCGCTTCTGTGAATCCAGACGAGGAAATGATCTGCACTGATGCCCAGAATCTTTATGAGTCGGATCCAGGACCAGACGCAGAAGGTTCTGACTATAATGTAGACCCTCATTCCCAAACTGTAACTCCTGTTGGTGGAGACAATGAGGAAGACGATGATGAGACTCAAATACCTGATTGGAGCGACAACTTTAGTTTTTTGTCAGGGCAGGAACAGGTTGGCTCTGAGGACGACGGGTGTGATAACGCACAGGGTGATGATGATGAGGTTGGAGATCCCACTTACTGTCAACCCACAGTCAGCCAAGAGATGAGGTCAGCAGAGGAGGTGGAGGAGGATGCTAGTGACGACGAGGTCAGGTTGCGCCTTCCTGGACAGAGACGTAGTACTGGAAGCACGTCAACAACTGCATCCTCAAACACAACTCTGCCTCTCACCACAAGTCGTGGTGGCTCTTCAGGTCGCATGGGTGCTAAGCCTTGCATAGCCTGGGCATTTTTTCAGATCGATAAAGATGACCCAACTCGTGTTATCTGTAACATTTGTCAGCAAAAGCTAAGTAGAGGCCAAAAAATACATAGTTTGAGTACTTCATGCATGAACCGGCACATGGACATGAAGCATAAGTTGCAGTGGGAAGCTCACTGTGCTACAATGCGGCCTAGCCGGCCGGGCCAACCACCGTCTGCCATATCTTGTGCATCCGCGGCCTCTTCATCCTCTGTGACTGGGGGGACAGCAGTCACACCTGTTTTGGGGCGCAGACCTGCCACCTCTTTACCCGCAACAGCCAGCGTGATTGGCAGGTCATCATTTTCTTTGGAGGTGGTAACACCAGCTGGTGTTGAGCGCTGTGAGACATCGATAGCACCACCTTTGGATCAAGGCAACCTAACATGTCCGCCTGCATCTTCCTCACAGACCGGCAGTTTGCCGGGGACACCCTTATCAACCCCGTCTAAGCACAATAGCCAGCCCTCGGTCCCTCAGATGTGGACAAGTAAAAGACCATTTCCTCCTAGCCATGAGAAAGCTAAGAGGTTGAATTTCACCATCTGCAAGCTCTTGGCTACAGAAATGCTGCCTTTCCGCCTGGTGGACACAGAGGATTTTCGAGACCTTATGTCCGTCGCAGTGCCCCAGTACCAGATGCCCAGTCGGCACTACTTCTCAAAGAAAGGTGTGCCTGCGCTCCACCAGCATGTCGCACACAACATCACCGCTTCTTTGAGAAACTCTGTGTGTGACAGGGTGCATTTCACCACAGACACTTGGACGAGTAGGCATGGACAGGGGCGTTACATGTCGCTGACTGGGCACTGGGTAACTATGGTGACAGCAGGACAAGGGGCTGCTGTCCAAGTCTTGCCGTCCCCACGAGTTGTGCGTCAATCCTCTTTATCTCAAAGTTCCTCCACTGCTTCTGCCTCCTCAACCTCCTCTCGGACCTCCACACCCAAAGCCTGTCTGGTCATGCCACAAGCTTTCTAACTGCGCAGAAGGGATCCTGCACACCTCCTTACTATGCTGGCAGTAGGGCTCAACGTCATCAGGCGGTTTTTACTTTGAAATGTCTGGGAAATGTGAGTCACACAGCTGAGGAGTTGTGGTCAGCTCTGGAGAACCAATTTCATGAATGGTTGTCTCCACTGGACCTGAAACCAGGGAAGGCCGTGTGCGACAATGCTGCAAACCTGGGTGCGGCCCTTCGCCGGGGCAATGTCACACACGTGCCTTGTATGGCTCACGTGTTGAACCTGGTTGTCCAGCAATTTTTAGCCCACTATCCCGGACTAGATGGCCTTCTGCAGAGGGCACGGTCGCTGTGTGCTCACTTCCGCCGTTCGCATCCCGCAGCTCAGCGACTTACATCTCTACAGAAGTCGTTGGGCCTGCCACTTCACCGGCTAAAATGCGATGTGCCTACCCGGTGGAATTCAACTCTGCACATGTTGCAGCGACTGTGGCAGCACCGACAAGCCCTGGTGCAATACGTTCTGACGTATAGCCTGGGCCAACGAGATCCAGAGGTGGGGCAAATCACGCTGGAGGAGTGGTCTCAGATCAGGGACCTATGCACCCTTCTGCACAGTTTTGAAATGGCGACGAAGATGTTTAGTGCTGACGATGCCATTATCAGCATGACTATTCCGGTGATTAACATGCTGGAACACATGTTAAACAGAATTCGGAGTCAGGTGGTCGCACAAGAGAAGGTGGAGGAAGTAGAGGAGGAGGAGTTGTATGCGGAAGGGCTAACATCTGCAAGATCCAGATGGTCGGCAGCACCAAGGCGGCAGGCATGTGAGGGTGGGGGAGATGGTTTTACAAGGGCGCATGGTAGCAGCCAAACTAGTGAGGAAGGTGCAGGAGCCCAGGAAGAAGTGGAGGACAAACTGATGGAAGACTCATCAGATGAGGGAGACCTTGATCACATTTCTGTTGTGCGAGGTTGGGGGGAGAGGACAGAGGAAGGAAACATGATTGTTACCTCGCCACCAACACAACAGGGACTTGGTGCTCCTGGATGCACAACACACATGAGTGCCTTCTTGCTGCACTACCTGCAACATGACCCTCGAATTGTGAGAATTAGAAATAATCCTGACTACTGGGTTGCCACACTGTTAGATCCCCGGTACAAAAGTAAATTTGCAGAAATTATTCCTGCCATAGAAAGGGATGCACGCATGCAGGAGTATCAGCAGAGACTGTTGCAGAATCTTACATGTGCTTTTCCACAAAACACCAGTGGTGCACGTAGTGAATCTCACAGTTCCAACTTGCCAACCGTGGGACCGTCGAGTGTTTAGCACTCAAACCGTAACAGAACCACAGTATCTGCTGGTAACATCAATTTTGCGGAATCATTTCACCACTTTTTTAGCCCATCCTTTGCAAGGCCACAGGAGACAAGAAGTCTGACACATAGTCAACGCCTAGAGACGATGGTACAGGAGTATCTCCAAGTAAACATTGAAGCCATGACTGTGTCACTGGACCCTTGCTCTTTTTGGGCTTCCAATCTGGATAAATGGCCGGAGCTAGCCACTTACGCCTTGGAGATCTTGTCATGCCCCGCAGCCAGCGTTCTGTCTGAACGTGTGTTCAGCGCTGCTGGTGGTGTGCTGACAGATAAGCACACGCGGCTCTCCACTGATAATGTAGACAGACTCACGTTCATAAAGGTGAACAAATCTTGGATCCGAAATGACTTTTCTACCCCTGTGTCATCCTGGAGAGAGTAAAAGCTTGATGATTGGTTAAAATCACCTCACCAACCGTTTTAAGCTTTCAAATTACTAATCATGTTTATCTGTATCTTGGCTGGAAAATAATTTGGGCTTTGTAGCAGTGTGCAGCACTGATTCTATTAGGCCATCTATAATAAGCTCCACCAGATTTAAAATTACTAATCATGTTTATCTGTATCTTGGCTGGAAAATAATTTGGGCTTTGTAGCAGTGTGCAGTACTGATTCTATTAGGCCATCTATACTAAGCTCCACCAGATTTAAAATTACTAATCATGTTTATATATACCTTGGCTGGAAAATAATTTGGGCTTTGTAGCAGTGTGCAGCACTGATTCTATTAGGCCATCTATACTAAGCTCCACCAGATTTAAAATTAATAATAATTTTTAGCTGCATCTAGCCCGGAAAATAATTTTGGGGCTCCGAGATGCGCAAGACACATAAGTGCCTTCTTGCTGCACTACCTGCAACATGACCCTCATATTGTCAGAATTCGAAGTAATCCTGACTACTGGGTTGCCACACTCTTAGATCCCCCAAACTTTTCGATCAACCTTTTCATTTTAATAAAGACCAAAAAAATGGTCATTTTTGAAATTATAAGCATTAGCAGGTTATTAGAAACTGAAATCAAACAGTTTTCAACTCAAAACTTTATTCTAGGTGATGTTACATTTTCACATAGGACCCCTTGTTCGAAAGGAGCTTCTGAACTCTCTCGTCCATTGAATTTGTCAGGTTTTGGATGGTTTCTGCTTCAATTGTTTTGCATGAGGACAGAATACCCTCCCAGAGCTGTTGCTTAGATGTGAACTGCCTCCCGCCATCATAGACACTCCTTTTGATGATGCTCCAGAGGTTCTGAATGGGGTAGAGGTCAGGGGAGCATGGGGGTCACACCATAAGTTTGTCCCCTTTTATGCCCATGTCAGCCAGAGATGCAGATGTTTTATGTGCAGCATGAGATGGTGCATTATCATGCATAAAAATGATCTTGCTGTGGAATACACGGTTCTTCTTCTTGAACCATGGCAGGAAGTGCTGTTTGAGAAACTCCACATACATTATGGAGTTCATCTTTACCCCTTCAGGGATCCTAAAGGGGCCGACAATCTCTCTCCCCATGATTCCAGCCCAAAACATTACTCCACCTCCTCCTTGTTGGCGCTGTAGCCGTGTTTGCGTGGGGTGTCCATCAACCAGCCATCCTCCACTCCATCCATCTGGACCATCGAGCATTGCACCGCACTCATCCGTGAACAAAACAGCTTTGAAATCAGTCTTCATGTAATGTTTGGCCCACTGGAGCCGTTTCTGCTTGTGTGAAGTGGATAGAGGAGGTCGACAGGATGGCGTATGCACAGCTGCAAACCTCTGAAGGACCCTGCATCTTGTTGTTCGAGGGACGTTGGAGGCACCAGCAGCTTCAAAAACTTGTCTGCTGCTATGACAAGGCTTTTTTGCCGCTGCTCTTTTAACCTGACGTAATTGCCTGTAGGAAAGAGTCCTCAAGTTGCCCTTATCAGCACGCACACGTGTGTACTGTGAATCAGCTACATACTTCTTGATTGCCAAGACACTTCATCCTGATCATCGCACAATGTTGATTGTAGTCATGCCTTGACCTAAACACTCCACAATTTTTTGCTTCTCAGCAGCCGACACATCCTTTTTCTTTCCCATTTTGGCAGAAAATGTAGGCTGCTTAAAAATGTGGGACAGCCTTCTTAAGTAGTCTTGCCTTTCATTGGACACACCTGCCAAACTAATTAGCACAGGTGTCTGCAATTGCTTACAGTGATATAAAGAGCCCTGACACACATCACCATCAATGAGTTTAACTGACAAACAAACAAATTCTTCCCTTATCACTCCTAAACACTTATTGCATAATAATTTGGAACACAGTGTACATGTGCTTTTCCACAAAACACCAGTGGTTCACGTAGTGAATCTTACAGTTCTAACTTGCCAACCGTGGTCTGTATGGAGTTGTTCAATAAAGGGCCCAAAATTAAGATAACATAGATGGGAGAGGTCTCTATGAATAGGAATTCCTAAGTATTTGATACCCTGTGAGGGCCAGGCAAAGGGAAAGTTGGACTGGATGGAATCCTGTATGGATTTGGGGAGGGAGACATCGAGGGCCTCAGACTTCGCTGCATTGATTTTAAAATTTGACCATGTAACAAAGTGATCTATTTCAGCCATAACAGCATGGATGGATATTTGTGATTGAGTGATATATACTAGGACATCATCAGCAAATAGAGAGCACTTGTACTCGGTGCCTCCCACCTCAATCCACCTAATATTGGGGTTATGGCGAATTGATGAAAGCAGGTGCTCCGTCACTAGGATGTATAAGAGAGGGGACAGAGGACATCCCTGCCTTGTCCCATTGGTGATTGTGAAAGGTGATGAAAATGTTCTGATGCACCCCCTGGGCCTTGGGACACCCGGAGCCGGACCCTTTTTGGTGGATGCTGGTGGTTGTAGTCTCCGTGGCGGCGACCCGGTTCTGTGGCTCAGGGCGGTCAAACCAGTGGTGGAACTATTTATGTGGTTTTGATGTTTAAATGTCCGACTACGCCACCCGTGGATTGCGGTCAGAGTGAACCGCCGCTGCAGGGCAGACCGCTGAGGCTGGTGTTGTGGGTGCAGCAGAGCGTAGCATAACTGCCCACAGGAGGAGTATAGCCTCAGGGCAGTGTATGCGGAGGATGGGGGTGATGGTGCAGGGCAGCAGCAGTAACGACACGGAGTCAGTGATGCAGTCCAGGGCCTTTACTCACAGTTCTTATTATCCAGACCACGTCTGCAGGTAACGGCTGCCCACGTCGTACTGTGCTCACCAGGTGAGGGGCTCAGACAACTCCCAGATAACTTTGGAGCACTTTACAGGACCCCCTTTGTGTGTCCTTTGTCTGGCCTTTCTTACCAACCCTTCTGTCCGGCTGCCTCGGGCCTCCTCTTCATAAACTTGGCGCCAGTTTCCTTGACCCTATGTGGTGCCTTCCTAGCGGGTGTAGCGAGTGGCTGCGCCACATAAAATGTCACAGCCTCTGGTTTCTAGCTGAGGGTCGTTTCCTGCCTCCACTAGTTTCGGGGACCGGTCTCCCCCTTTGGCCTGACCCCTCCACGCAGGTGGATTCGGGCGTGCGGTGGCGACTCGCCCGTCCGCACCCCTGGGATCCCTTCGTTCCTCGTTCCTGGAGCCTTCTCCGCTCCTCTTCCTTCCTTCTCCCTCTTCCAGGCCTGGGCCTCTGTTACTAGGCCCGCCTCCGGAGCAGAGCTCATGCAGAGCCCCTGCTCCCTGTCACTTCTGTTCAGACTTCTCTGCACTGAACTAAGATGGTGCCCACCTTTTATACTCCCTTCTCAATGCACCCAGGAACTGCTTCCTCCCTGCTCCTGCACTACAGGGTTCCCCTTCCTCAGTGTTCCCTCCCCCCACTCCAGCCAGGGACAGGGACTGTCGTGCCCATCTCAGGGGCATATTGGTCGCCCTGCCCCACGGCAATGTGGTGTAATGCATGCAGGTGTCGGGTCCTGATCCACACTCCATCCTTACCTGAGAGTGAGATATCACACCTCTGGGTGAGGTGCAATACCTCTGTAGCAACCGAGCCCTCAGGGTGCTACAGTTCCATTTATCTTCAGCCTAGGTGACGTATTGCGATACAGAGCCGTGATTTTGGCTATAAAAGGGTCCCCTAGACCCCTACCCCAAGCTTTTTAAGAGAATCATATATGGCGTGCCAGGAGACTCTATGGAATGCTTTCTCAGCATCCAACGAGAGTATCTAATTACAAATTTTTAACTGCATCTAGCCCAGGAAATACTTTGTGCCTAGTAGCAGTGTCTGCTAGTCAGCGGATTATCCCGGCTGTTAAGCAAGCTACACCACCTGTAGTTTGGACACTTAATTTTTTCAAAGGAAATGCTTCGGGACCACGGGATACTCAGTGAAGAGCATCAGGAGGCACCCCAAGGCATAGGGGCTGGGACTGGCAGTAGGATGCCTTGCGGTGGACAGCCGAGCTCGATCCTTACAAAAGCTTTTTAATTGCAGCAGCTTTAGTGGACGCTACTGGAACTGGAATTACGCGGCTGCTGGCATGAGACTTGCCCTCCAATAGATCCTTGTAAATGGATTTAAAGTGTATTCATTCAAATTAGAGAGACAATTTAAATTAAAAAGCTTAGAGCTGCCTCCACCACAGGGGGGCTCGCTCGACCCACCAGCGGACAGGCACCAGTATTGGGAGAGGGGGGCTGGCCGTCAGGGTTCACCGCAGCTCTGGCACAAACCCGGCGACACGGAGGTGGCACGGGCAGGAGCGGACTGGCCGTGTCGGCTTCTCACTTTTTGGATTTTAGAAGGGCATGACATGCCTATATCTGTGTCTCCCCCTCCTTTTACTCCTCCACCTCTTTTCTTTTCGCATGACTATATGTACTTGTCACTTTTCCATGTGTTAGTTGTGTCTTCTGAGCAGTTTGTCAGCTTTTGGACACCTTTGAAGGTGTTTTCTATGTGTTTCTATGTGTTTTTGTTTGCCTGCCATTGGTTTTAACGGTGTTCGAAGGTGTTCGACGAACAGTTCGACGAACAGTTCGGCGAACACACGGGTGTTCGACGAACCGAACCGAACTCGAACACTACGGGGGTGGCTCAACACTACTTGTGACGCAGGAGGGATGTCCCTGCACATGGATAGTTGTCCCATAGACTTATATGGGACACAGATAGGATCCGGATCCACTCGGATCTCGGTCTTGTCCGTACGGATAGACGGATATCCAGCTATCCACTCAACTCTAATTGTGACCCGTTAAATTGCAATTAATTTTTCATCTCAATGAAAAAGACATACAACAAACACAAAAGAGGACCTATTTGTTGCAACACGGTTGGGAATTGTGAAACTTTGAATGGCACTTCATTTTTGCCAGCCTACAAACACATTTCTTGTTTAGGCACTTCTTTAAACAGTTGCATTTCTTCAATCCCTGACCTCCCACCAACGATTGTTGGGAAACCGCCGTGCGAAGGCTGATCTGATCTTTTTTCACATCCTGCAATCCTATGAAATTTTCCTGACAGATGGTGAACTGATTGCGATAATATAATGCATTTAGGATCCCAGCGGTAGTCCCCACTTGGTAGAAGTCATCTTCTTTTTTTATAATAATCGCAATGATCGACTTAGGGTCCATTTTTGAACGGTCGACGTCTGGAATTCTGATTCTGATGTTCTGTCCAATGTTAGGTTCGGGTAATTTTTGACTGGAACATTTCAACATTTTCTTGGCCTGTGTTTCAAGTCCTTCTCTTGCAGATTTTCGAACTCTTCTGACCGCACCAATTCTTCTATTGATTGTATGCGAAATCAAAACGTCAGTTTGCTGATCATCATGAAGTTCTCCATCTTTCTTAGAAGGCTTTGACTCGGCACTTTTTTCTTTTAGGTCTTCATTATTCTTGGATGGCAAAATTGGTGGAGTTTCATATGCTGTTAAGGTGTGCGGACAGTTGGATAAGTCCAAAGCTTCTCCTTCCGTTGTGAACAGCTGATGACAGTTGGATTCATCCGAAGCTTCTGCTGCTGTCGGTGCTAACGTGTGATGAAAGTTAGATTCATCTGACCGTTCGGCTTATGTTGGTGATGTCGGATCACTAGGTTCCTCTTGCAAACCAACAAACATTTTTTCAAGATCTTCTTCTGAAGAGAGATTTCTGATCCCATCACTAGAAATTTTGGAGGTAGCTAGACCCATCTGCATTGGTACTCCGAACATAGCTTCATAGGGCGAGCATTTTATTCCCTCATGGTATGCTTTATTTTTCATTGCTTGTACAAAGCGAAGGCCCTCAGACCACTTGGGTGTCTTATTTGTTTCCATCCACGTTGACAACATGTTTTCAATGTCTTGATTTGCTCTTTCCACGGAGCCTTGGGACTGGCTGTGTCTTGGTTTACCATGCACTATTTTCATATCAGGCCACATCGCGCACAAACTCTGTATGACCTTGTTACAAAATTTCCTCCCATTATCAGAATGCAGAATACGTGGGGGAACCAAAAGTGGAAAAAATGTCAAGGGGGTGGTATGCAACCTCTTCTGCTCTTTTAGTGCATAAAGCACGTAGAAGAACAAATTTAGTGACGTGGTCTTGATAGACGAATATGAACTTGAAATCATTATCACAATTGGATTGCATGTCAATGAGATCGACTTGAGCACGAGAATTCATTTCACTGTGTAGGATAGGTTTCACAACAAGGCCTTTTTTGGCAATCTTCTGTGTTTTCTGGCATGGCTGGCAGTGTCGCAGATAAATAACTATTGTCTCCGTTGTGACATTTTTGAACTTACGGTTCTCCTCCTGTAGGATCCTGGTCTGCCCTCCGTGGCCGATACTGATGTGCGCATTATGAATGACACTAAAGAGTTCTGCACACCGAACATAATGCAACACGTTGTCTTTTTCACACGAGATTGGTGCAATTAACTATTCATCACTTCCGACGGTCATGATGTCGTACCTCTTCAAACGCCTGTAGTGAATACTCTGTTTAGGTACCGCCACCTTAGCCTCCTTCACTTCTTTCAATATATTCTCGTATTTATCGTCCGTGAGATAAAAATTATTATCTCGCTTTTTCTCCACCACTTCATTCAAGAGCTCCGAAAAACGATCTTTCATTTCCTCACTCATGATCTGACAATCAGCTAGTGCCTGTGCAGCTTTGACAGGCAGTCAGCTATGCAGCTTTGAGCAGTATGTGCAGCTTGCAAAACACTCAGGCAGTCGTCCAGTATGAGGACACAAACAGGAAGTACGCCCATTTACCCACACTGCTTGGCAAGAATCCCATGTTCTTTTGTAATAGGGTTACTCAGCATTGTGTGAAAGACTGTACAACAGCACCATCTAGTGGTCTAACACTGCCATTGATGAGTTAGTGATTTTCTTCAGGCAGTGATTGGGCAGCAATCTAAGAAGAGAACCCCAGGAAACTAGGACTTGAGGCAGGAGCTATTTTAGGGAGAGTGAGAGGACTGGTGCTGTGCTGACTAGACTGAGCCCAGACAGGGCTGTTGCGCTGTTTCCTTCCAGCCTTTTCTCGGAATGCGCTGTCTTCCGATTCCCCTGATCAGAGACTACGGTGCTCGGGTGGAACAGACCGTTCATGGCACCAAGCAACTCCGGCTCAGAGCTTATCTGCATATCTTCTGGTTCTACCACATTGGCGCGGCAACGGTAAATCGTGTGAACGGTGTTAGCATCCACCTTGCAAGGGGCCCTTGGAAAGACTTTGGACTCTGCGCTCTACAGGAAGCTAAGTACAGGACAATTTATACACTACTACACCGGCAGCGTGTGTACTTCTTGTAACTTTTTGTGAGAGGGTGCTGCGGAACACTGATACCCTAAGATTCATAGGACGTTCTCTTTTGCATATTTTAGTGTGGGGTTAGTGGTTGTATGTTAGCGGGAAGTGGGCACTTTTTGTATGATCGGAACAATAATCATAGGATAGTCAGGATTGACATCTGTATATATAGAACGTACATACGTTACAGGGTAGCAGATACCTTACAGGGTAGCAGATTTTGTTCATTGTTATTACCATATTTTCCCCATTTACTCTTATTACATTTATAAAAACTTTGAACACTGTGTCCTCCATTTCCTCGCCGTATCTGCCTAATCAGACACCTTTCCCACTGTGTCCTCCATTTCCTCACCGTATCTGCCTAATCAGACACCTTTCCCGTGGTGGCTTACACTTTTTATTACACCCTTCTCAGCTACATTTACCAAGAAGCCGTGGTAAATGTGCAACTGCGCTTGGTTAAAGTCAGATGTTCCATCTTCACACCTGATATTTCTGACTTTTACCACGCTCGACGGTAAATGTTAACATTTACCAAGACTTCACAGGTAAAAGTCCAATTTTACTTTTCATTTTGAGCTTTTACTGACGGCCTCGGTAAATGTCCAGATTGACCGGTAAATCCTAGGTTTTACCGGCCTTCTGACTTTTACAGTAACAGCACCATTCTCAGCAGGGCCGGCGTCAGCACCCGGCGCACCCGGGCAAATGCCGGGGCCCTGAGCAGGCAGAGGGGCCCACTGGCGGTCGCGCACCGCGCTGGGCTATGGGCGGAGGAGAGCGGTGTCAGCGCCCGCCCTTCTCCGCCGCTTGCTCAGGGCCCCGGCAGCCGGATACTTACCTCTCCCCGTGCCTCCGCAGATCAGCTGTCTTCCTGGTGCGCGCTCCCTGTGACGTCTCAGGTCAGAGGGCGCGGTGACGTCTTTACACCGCGCCCTCCCCTGAGCCGTCACAGGGAGCGCTGAGCGGGAAGACACCGACAACGCTGCAGCAGCGGGCAGCAGGCAGCGGGCAGCAGGTAGCAGGTGAGGAGAAGGGAGGTGAGTATTTGATTTTTTTTTTTTTAATGTATGGAGGCATGGGGCAGTATAAAGAGAAGGGGGGGACATCCTGCATGGGGCATTATAAGGTGGGGAACAGCCTGCATGGAGCATTATAAGGGGGGGGCAGCCTGTATGGGGCATTATGTGGGGGGGGGGTAACAGCCTGCATGGAGCATTAAAAGGGGGGGGGGGCCTGTATGGGGCATTATGTGGGGGGGAACAGCCTGCATGGAGCATTATAAGGGGGGGGGGCATCCTGCATGGGGCATTATAAAGAGGGGGGGGCATCCTGCATGGGGCATTATAAAGAGGGGGGGGACATCCTGCATGGGGCATTATATAGAGGAGGGGGTGACATCCTGCATGGGGCATTATAAGGTGGGGAACAGCCTGCATGGGGCATTATAAGGGGGGGCAGCCTGTATGGGGCATTATGTGGGGGGGGGTAACAGCCTGCATGGAGCATTAAAAGGGGGGGGGCCTGTATGGGGCATTATGTGGGGGGGAACAGCCTGCATGGAGCATTATAAGGGGGGGGGGCATCCTGCATGGGGCATTATAAAGAGGGGGGGGCATCCTGCATGGGGCATTATATAGAGGGGGGGGTGACATCCTGCATGGGGCATTATAAGGTGGGGAACAGCCTGCATGGGGCATTATAAAGGGGGGGCAGCCTGCATAGTGCATTATGTGGGGGGGAACAGCCTGCATGGAGCATTATAAGGGGGGGCAACCTGTATGGGGCATTATGTGGGGGGTAACAGCCTGCATGGAGCATTAAAAGGGGGGAGCCTGTATGGGGCATTATGTCGGGGGTAACAGCCTGCATGGAGCATTATAAGGGGGGGACAGCCTGTATGGGGCATTATGTGGGGGGTAACAGCCTGCATGCAGCATTATATGGGGGCCAGTATCCTGTATGGAGAGTTATAAGGGGACCGGTATCCTGTATGGAGCGTTATAAGGGGACCGGTATCCTGTATGGAGCGTTATATGGGGGCCAGTATCCTGTATGGAGCTTTATAAGGGGACCAGTATCCTGTATGGAGCGTTATATGGGGGCCAGTATTCCGTATGGAGCCTTATATGGGTGCCAGTATTCCGTATGGAGCCTTATATGGAGGCCAGTATTCCGTATGGAGCCTTATATGGGGGCCAGTATTCCGTATGGAGCCTTATATGGAGGCCAGTATTCCGTATGGAGCCTTATATGGGGGCCAGTATTCCGTATGGAGCCTTATATGGGGGCCAGTATTCCGTATGGAGCCTTATATGGGGGCCAGTATTCCGTATGGAGCCTTATATGGGGGCCAGTATTCCGTATGGAGCCTTATATGGGGGCCAGTATTCCGCATGGGGCCTTATATGGGGGCCAGTATTCCGTATGGAGCCTTATATGGGGGCCAGTATTCTGTGTGTAGCGATTCACCGGTTTCTGAGCTATTGTGGAATTTACAATAGATATCACTCATGTAATGTAAGAAGTTAAATCTTTGCATTGTACTATATATATATATATATATATATATATATATATATATATATATTTCTCCGCTTTATCTCTGCATCATGAATCGTGGTATGTGTTAAAGGGGCCCACTGAGACTCTTTCGCCCGGGGCCCAGAAAAACCTGGAGCCGGCCCTGATTCTCAGGTACATTGTATTTAACCCTGCTAACTGTTGCAACTCCAAACTATTGAGGATGAACAAGAACCAGATCATGATTGTGAGCGGGTGGTGGATCTTTTCTATAGCCTTCCTAATCCTGTGTTGGATGAACCCATTCAAGATGCTGAAAAGACAGTCTAGGTTGATGGGTTCAGACAACAAAAACCAGGAGGAGTATTTGCTGCAGGTTTTGCTGTATTAGATGATACAGATGATACAACCATGCATTTGGAAACCTTTGATTCAGGTATGCATTCTGCCCGAAGTGCAGAACTGCTTGCTTTGAACAAGGCTTTTGACTTGGCAGAGGGAACATCTGTGAATGTTTCTATAGACTTACGTTATGGTTGATTGTTTCTAAAGACTTACGTTATGGTTAAGGCGTCTTACATGATTTTGGGTTCCTGTGAAAACATAGAGGATTCCTAGCCTATAGTGGGAAAGTTGTATAGCATGCAGCGCTAATAAAGTATTTGTTAGAAAAAGTAAAATTACCATGAGCTATTGCAGTGATTAAATGCCAGGCACATAAAAAATGAGGGGGTCAAGGGGTATCTCTATGGGCAATAACAGGGCAGATAAAGCAGCAAAGAAGGCTGCTTTTAAACTTCTTTGAGACACTCAAAATGATGATAAGAATTTGACAATGGACACTCTGACAACCTTGCAGAAACAGGCAGGCCGCCAAATCCACAGGAAATTGGGAGACATTGGTTGTAAAGCCAATTGTTAATTTGTGGAAACATGAGGATGGTCGATTGTGTGCACCTCCAGACTTGTATCCTGTGTTAGCAAGCCTATTTAATCTTCCATCTCATTTTTCCAAAGGGGAAATGATTGCTATTGGAAAGAAATTCTGGGTTGCACTAGGTTTTCCACAATTTGCAACTGAATGGTGTAAAAAATGTTTGATTTGTGCCAAACACAATTCAGGAAAAGTGGCTAAGGTGCAGAGTAAACATCTTGCAAAGAGTGACTACTAGTGTTGAGCGAGCACTAAAATGCTCAGGTGCTCGAAGCTCGGGCCGAGCTCACCGTGATACTCGGGTGTTCGACCCGAGCAACGAGCCCAATGTAAGTCTATGGGAGACGCGAGCATTTTTGCGGCGGCACCCCCGGCAGTCTGTAGAAAGCCTAAAAAGTGCCCAAACCGATAGTGACAGTGCTCAAAAGACATGGGGACAGCATGGGCATCGCCCCAGGAAGCATTTCTGACCCCCAGGTCACTGCTGTCAACAACGTGGTCAGAGGTATTAAGCCACTTTTACGGGCTCACAATAAAATGTTCAAAAATGAAACTGAAACGGTTTTCCTGTGAAATATGTTAAGGAATTTCCTTTCCAGGGTAAAGACTTGTGTATAAGGTAAAATAAATAACCAAAAACAAAAATACTCCTCCACACCTTGGGCTATGTTCACAAGTAGCATTTTATATGCGTTTTTGCAATTTTGTATTGCTTTCAACCGTGACAAATGCATTCACCGGGAAATGTAATTTTAACATTTTACAATCTTATCTGGCCATGTGCTGTGTGACACATGCATACAGTGCTGAAAAGACATGGGAACAGCATGGGGAAGACCCCTAGAAGCATCTCTGACACCCAGGTCACTGCCTAAAAGTGTGCCCATCAGAAGTGATCCTTTCCGCATCAGAAGATGCAGACTTGCAACTATCCCCGTGCAAGTCCTTGTCCCAGGGCAGTGTTCAATTGTACCTCCCCCATTCCTTGCAATGCAAGTGCAAGTATGCGGCCTGCCACCCACCCACCCCCAGGCTGCAATACCATACTGCTAGCTTGCTTGCACTTGAAATGGGGCCTTTTAGTTTGGAGGAGGCCGAAGCTGGCCACTACATCATGGCTTATTCGGCAGCGAGGTATCCATACTCAGTCCCCAGCCGCCCAGCGGCCGGGTGTCCACGCTCGGTCCCCAGCCGCCCTGCGGCCGGGTGTCCACACACGGTCCCCAGCCGCCTGGGGGCGGCCGGGTGTCCATGAACGGTCCCCATCCACCCCTATTGCTCCTTCAAACTTCCCCCACACTTTTCTTAGCCTGGCCTGCTTTAGGGCAGCATTGGACGAGACCAACAGAGAACCAGACTCCGGTGGGCCCTGGCTTCTCCATCAGGGGAGTTGAGAGTGCCAAGGTGAGGAGCATGATGATGATGATAGAAGTTAGCATCTGCTTTATTTTCTTTGAATGCAAGCGTAAGTATGCAACCTGCCACCCACCCACCCACCCCCAGGCTGCAATACCATACTGCTAGCTTGCACTTGAAATGGGGCCTTTTAGTTTGGAGGAGGCCGAAACTGGCCACTACCTCATGGCTGCTTCGGCAGCGAGGTATCCATACTCAGTCCCCAGCCGCCCAGCGGCCGGGTGTCCACGCTCGGTCCCCAGCCGCCAAGGGGCGGCCGGGTGTCCATACTCGGTCCCCAGCCGCCACGCGGCCGGATGTCCATAAATGGTCCCCAGCCGCCCCTCTCTCCTTCAAACTTCCCCCACACTTTTCTTAGCCTGGCCTGCTTTTGGGCAGCATTGGACGAGCCCACCAGAGAACCAGACTCCTCCGGTGGGCCCTGGCTTCTCCATCAGGGGAGTTGAGGGTGCCAAGGTGAGGAGCATGATGATGATGATAGAAGTTAGCGTCTTCTTTGTTTTATTGGAATGCAAGCGCATGTATGTAGTAGCGGCTAGGCCTGAGGTGGTCAGCATTTTGGCGCATATCCTACCTCCTCCGAGGATTGCTGGATGTTTTCCTGCTACTATCCCAGTTCTATAACTCCCTTTAAAACAAAGCTTCAGGTGATGAATGATGGATGAGGTGGTGGCAAAGGAGAAAGAGCAGGAGGAACAGGGACCATTCACATCAATATCAGTCAACCACACATGTCTTGTAGGATATGTTTCTGTACCAAAAGGAGCAGTTCGGCTACACAGTTATAGGGCATGCAGTGAGTGCAATGCCTACCAAAAATTTCGAGGCACTCCAATGCCCTTTGGAAGTGACATGGAGGTCAGAGGGCCTTAACTAAACCGTTTTTTCCATTTATAGCAACTGGGTCTCCTGTGCACTGTTGGCCTAAGCAGTGAATGGAAGGCTTTCCAAAAATTATAAGGAACTGCAATGCCCCTTGAAACAGACGTGGATTACTGCATACTCAAAACCTTCTACCCATTATTGGGGAGTGTGACTCCCTTTGTGTTCGCCTATGCATTGAAAAGCAAAAGCTGACTAAAATTAGGAGGAAATGCAATGCCCGTTAGGAAGAAAGGTGGAGGTCGCAGTGGAATAAAAAAACAATATCAATGCCCCTTGGAAAAGTGGTGGAGGTCGCAGTAGCTTAACAAGACGGTTTTAATGCCCCTTGGAAGAATGGTGGAGGTCGCAGTAGCTTAACAAGACGGTTTTAATGCCCCTGGGGAAAGTGGTGGAGGTCGCAGTAGCTTAACAAGATGGTTTTAATGCCCCTTGGAAGAGACGTGGAGGTTGAAGTAGCTTAACAAGACGATTTTATTGCCCCTTGGAAGAATGGTGGAGGTTGCAGTGGAATAAAAAGATAATATCAATGCCCCTGGGAAAAGTGGTGGAGGTCGCAGTAGCTTAGCAAGATGGTTTTAATGCCCCTTGGAAGAGATGTGCAGGTTGCAGTAGCTTAACAAGACGGTTTTAATGCCCCTTGGAAGAGACGTGGAGGTTGCAGTAGCTTAACAAGACGGTTTTAATGCCCCTTGGAAGAATGGTGAAGGTCGCAGTAGCTTAACAAGACGGTTTTAATGCCCCTTGGAGAAGTGGTGGAGGTCACAGTAGCTTAACAAGATGGTTTTAATGCCCCTTGGAAGAGACATGGAGGTCGCAGTGGAATAAAAAGACAATATCAATGCCCCTTGAAAAAGTGGTGGAGGTCGCAGTAGCTTAACAAGACGGTTTTAATGCCCCTGGGAAAAGTGGTGGAGGTCGCAGTAGCTTAACAAGATGGTTTTAATGCCCCTGGGAAAAGTGGTGGAGGTCGCAGTAGCTTAACGGTTTTAATGCCCCTTACAAGAGCCATGCAGTACAGCATATTAAAAACATTATTCCCATTATTCCCATTGCCTATGCCTTCCAAGCAAAAGCTGCCAAAAATTAGGATGGAGGAACTTGCAATGCTGGCAACACCGACCACGGTCACCGTGGAGGTATAGTGGTGGTGGAGGCTGAGGATAAGAAGAAAAGCAAAATACAGCCGAAATGAGGAAGCGTATACCCATGTGTGGGTGTGAAGCGGTGCATGAGAATACACCTCCCAAAATAACACAGTGGATTTGACTTTATGTTACTCTGCTGTCATTTGGTGGTGATGAGAAGTCTGGCCCAATCCAGCCCTTGCTCATTTTGATAAGGGTCAGCTTGTCAGCATTGTTAGTTGACAGGCAAGTGCGCTTATCAGTTATAATTCCCCCAGCGGCACTAAAAACACGCTCCGATAACACGCTAGCGGCAGGGCTGGCCAGGACCTCCAAGGCGTACAGAGCGAGTTCATTCCAAGTGTCCAGCTTGGATACCCAATAATTAAAAGGCACAGAGGAATCACAGAGGATGCTGGTACGGTAGGCAAGGTACTCCCTCACCATCTTTTGAAACTTTCCACTCCTTGTGAGAGTACCCCGCGCCTCAGGGCCTGTAAGCTGGGCGGGTCTCAGAAAACTGTCCCAGAACGTTGACAGTGTTCCCCTGCCTCTACTGGATTGGAGTTGCATCTCTCTCACCTGTACGCCTTGGTTGGGCAACGAACTGTGACCTCTGCTGCTAGCATGTTCAGATTGGAATTTTTTTAACAGTTCTGCAGCAAGAGCCTTCTGGTACTGCCCCATTTTGGTAGACCTCTCCACCTCAGGAATAAGAGAGTGAAAGTTCTCCTTGTAGCGGGGGTCTAAAAGTGTCACCAACCAGTAATGACTGTCATCCAACATTTTGACAACGCGAGGGTCATGGTTAAGGCAGCGTAACATAAAGTCAGCCATGCGTGCCAGACTGGTAACGAGCAAGACTTCCGTGTCCTCACCAAGATGATGACTGACCATGCTCTCCTCCTCCTCCTCCTCCCCCCTGTCCTCAGGCCACCCACGCTGAACCGACGGTATGACAGTTGTACAGGTACTACCGTCTACAGCGCATGATACCAGCTCCTGTTCTTCCTCCTCCTCCTCTCTCTCATTGTCCCCCAATGCACGTTGGGATGAGATGAGGCTGGGCTGTGTGTAATCGCCCGCTACGGCTTCTTGATCCATCTCATCATACTCTGGCTGCAATGCCTCCTCTTTAATTCTCTGCAGAGAGCGTTGCAAAAGACAGACAAGTGGGATGCTGACGCTAATGATGTCGTCATCGCCACTCACCATCTTGGTGGACTCCTCAAAGTTTGTCAGGATGGTACACATGTCAGACATCCAGGTCCACTCCTGAGGTCTTATGTGTGGAGTCTGACCTGAATATCAGGTGAGTTTCAGCACAGCCTGTTGCCGCTTGGCTGAGGCAGTGCTGCAGTGCTTCCAGCTTGTAACTGATATGGTGATATCTGAGATGGAGGCTGAACATGAGGAGGAGGAGGAGGATGATGCGTAGGAGCTGTACACTGTGGGGGCAACTCTGACTGACATAGGACCCGCAATCCTCGATGTGGGGAGAATGTGTTCCGTCCCAAGGTCCGACTGGGTCCCGGCTTCCACTATGTTTACCCAGTATGCCATCAGGGAGATGTACCTTCCCTGGCCACAAGCACTTGTCCACGTGTCCATTGTCAGGTGGACTCTCCCAGTAACTGCATTGTTGAGGGCACGACAGATGTTTTGGGACACGTGCTTGTGTAGTGCGGGGATGGCACACCAGGCAAAATAGTGTCGGCTGGGGACCGAGTACCGAGGGACGGCCACCGCCATAAGGTTGCGGAAGGATACCATCTCCACCAGCCTAAAAGGCAGAATTTCCAACGCAAGCAGTCGTGAAATGTGCGAATTTAGGACTGTGGCCTGTGGGGTGTTGGCTGCGAATTTGCGCTTTCGTTCAAAGCTCTGGGATATGGACAATTGAACGCTGCGGTGGGATGTGGATGTGGACGTTGATGCTGTTTCTTGAGAAACTGCCATAACAAGTGAAGACTGTGAGGAGGGGGCATCTTTGCATGCAGTATGGACAGGGGATTGCCTTGCATGCACAACAGGGGGTTCTATTACACGCACAACAGCGGAAAAAGCAGTGGTGACTAGTGTTGAGCATTCCGATACTGTAATATCGGGTATCGGCCGATATTCGCGGTATCGGAGTTCCGATACTGAGTTCCGATATTTTTACAATATCGGATACCGGAATCGGAAGTTCCCATAATGCCTGCGCTCTGCAGTGTCTCTGAAGGATGACAAGCTGGATGGCAGCGCTCAGCTGCCATCCAGCCTGTCATCAGAATGCCATCCCAGCGTGGGAGAATTCTCCTGATTGTTTAAAAGCCGGCGCTTTTTACCGCCCGCCGGCTTTTAAACAATCACTCAGCCCCATACTCGCTTCCCCGCAGCCTCCCACCCCGATCCTCCGCTCCCCTCGCCACCTCCCATCCCGATCGTAAGTTAGGACCGGGCGGGGAGCACAGCACCAAGGAGCGGGGAGCGAAGGACCCGGGCGGGGAAGCCGGCAATGAAAAGACTTCACCGCCGGCTTTCCCGTTCTGTGCCGGTTATTTCAAATGAACAGCTGAGGTATCAGGTGATGCCGATCAGCTGTTCATTTGAAGTCGCCGCGGTGCCCTCAGAGGGTTCATGTGAGTTCATGCTTGACTGCATTGCATGAACTCACATGAACTTTCCCACGGCCGCACAGGTCAGCCACACCTCGCAGACCATCAGACCCGTCATGATTGGTGTGTGCGGATGTCTGTGCTATGTGTGCGTGATGTGTGCGTGCAGGCAGACATAGGCCGATGTGACACTACTACTCCCATCGGCCTATGTCTGTCCCCCGTCCACTCGTGCCAGCAGGATCAGCTCGATGGGAGCAGTAGTTCCCATCAGCCTGATCCTGCTATTTAAATTGCCCTACTGTGTCCCCAATAAATTTTAAATACATGTCATTGGTGGCCAGTGGTTACCTAAAATAAATTAGTTTATACATTACCTGTCCCCGCCGATCGCCACCTAAAATAAAGTAAAAAATAAAAAAATACACCTATACTCACCTAGACACCTAATTCCCCGAAGTCATCGATCTCCTGTAATAAAATATAAAATAATAAACCACAACCTTATCTTTACCCCTCCGTAGTAGTCCACAAGTGTCCCACGAAGATCTACAGTTTAGAGCAGCCACATAGAATGTGACCGCTCTGAACCGCTGCCGCCGCTAGAATGATGGGGCCGTAAAGCAGCCCCGTCATTGCATAAGCGGGTTCGCCGGAGTTCAGGCAGCGCTGCTCCTGTCAGCTCCTTTACGGCCCTGCTGTACCGTGAGAAATTCCCACGGTACAGCAGTGCCGTAAAGGAGGTCTCCGGAGCTGCGCTGACTGAATGCAATCCGGTGACCTCAGTCAGGGGCTCCCGCTGCCGGGAGCGGACGTGTTCCCGGCAGTGTGAGCTTACAGCAGCTGTGCACAGCTGTCACCATCTCCAGATGTGACAGCTGTGCATGGGAGATCAGCGCAGGAACGTGGACAGGTAACTATTTTTTTTTTAGTAAGCTAAGAATTAAATAAAATGGTGTGTTTTATTTCAAATGAATCATTTTTTTCTGGATGTAGTGTGTGTTTTTTCTTTTTAACACTTTGTAGGTTAGTAATGGGGGTGTCTTATAGACGCCCATCATTACTAATGTGGCACCCAGGGGATGGGGACTACTCGGCGCCCGGGCCTTAATGCTTGGCCTTGGGGGATGTCGCGGTGGTCGGCTCCCGGGCCCATACCCTGGGGTCTCTCTTAAAAAAAAGGGGTTAAATGGAAAATGAAAGTTTGTGACGCCACCTGTGGTGTCTGGTGAGGACCACCAGTGCTGCGGCAGTCCACTGAGGCCGGTGTTACGGCAGCTATGATGGTGGAGCTAGGCCTCAGGGCAGCGGTGTTCGGTAAGGTGCACTATATGGCGGTGACCCAGCCGGGTCCAAGGAAAAAATGGGAGACACAATCACGTTTGGCTTCAGTACCTTTTTACTGGTGGAGTTGCGGTATAACCCGGAGCACTGTAGGGTGAGGGGTGCACTGCAGGTCTCTCCCCAGTGAGCAGGTATAGGGCCTCCTGTATCCTTGCCGCTTGTGTAGTTTATGGCCTGTCTGAAAGTAGGCCTAACTTAGTCCTTGTGTTGCGCCGGCTGACCTGGTGTTAGGGCCTTTTGCTGAAGAGCACGCTCCTGGTATGGCGGAGCCTCCGTGCCTCCTGGTCCTGTTACGTGTCAGCTCCTGGGCTATCCTGAGACCTGAAGTCTTCCAGGAAAGATCCGGTTGTTTTCCACAGAGGGTATACTGCTCTGCAGACTCGGAGCCGGTGTCCGGTATATTTCTGGGGTGAGCTTATGAAGCTCCTCGGTCCCCGATGCTACTGTTCCACTAGCCTTCGGCCTACTCTGGGCCCTCACTAGGCTATACACACTGGCAGTAAGCTGGCTGCCTCTTCTGCCGCTCTTTAGAGCGTCGGCAACGCTCCTAGCTGTCTCTCTCTGAGCTGCTTGCAGCAGACTCCAAACAACTCCTCTCAGCAGAAACCTGCTGAGTCACTAACCTTCTGTGTCTCAGCAGAGACTCCTGACTGGACTCACTCCTTAGACAACTGACTGAACTCTCCCTCTTCCTGCCTCCACCCTCCTTTATATATTCACTAAAGGGCTCCCTCTGGTGGTTTTGAGGTAGGGTGGAGGTGTGTGAATGCTCTGAGGGCCTCTTGTGGAGAAAACCTGAAATGCACCCCCCTTTGGTCTGTGACTCCATGCACAGCAGGGCGTCACATTCCCCCCTAGTTAAAGTCAGCACTCCCGGGCTGAAGCACATTTTGTAAACAATAGAAATAACAAGCTTCCCTTTATGGGAGGTTAGAACACTTGAACGTTGCATAACAAAACATGAATAAAAATATATATATACATTGCAAAAGCAGTAGGCAGTGAGCAACCAGAAAGTCCAAGTCTCTTCCGGAGAGGTTGCTCAAAGAGGCACTCCAGGGAGCGCAAATATTTACAAAGAAAATCTTTGGGCTGCACAAAGTCCTCAGCCTCAGAGTTCATATATAAGGAAAAAACAGGTTAGGGTTAAAGTGTCCATATCACTTGAATTGTCCATTCAAAGGGGAGAAATATAAGTTACACACATTAATACAATACGTAGTATAATACATAATACCTCAGGGGTAACTATCTACATTCTCAGAAATTGTACTATTTTATTCAATGTACCTAGCAGGGGGTTTACCTCTCATGCTGCGTAGTGATCTGCGTAATGCAGTGGTCTGTGGGGTATCAATGTCTGTATCATCAGTTACCCTGTCTGCCCTTCGTGTGGGTAAGTTGTAAAATTGCCTTAACCTCTCTATGGGACTGGCAAGTGTACCATTAGCTGGGCCTTCTTGCTCTGCTCCAGCCGGAGATCCTTCTTGAGCTGGCTCTTCAGCAGCACTTACAGGTCCAACTTGCTGTAGAGAGTTTTCTGGTTGCTGGAAGAAGTGGAGTACTGGGACGATCACCGCTCCTCCTATTTGAGGCCAATCTGCCGGGAAGTCACCTAAGTCAGTATGGATTACTGCTTCTTCAGGTTCCTCCTGGATGATGAGGGGCACTTCTTCTTGGGGTTTTAGCAGATCCGGACACAACTTTAGATGGTCCCGAGATACTGTTGCAGTGGTTCTCCCTCCATCTTTGCTGATCAAACACGTCTTCCTGTTGTCAAACCTTGAATTCAACACAGTGTATGGTTCTCTCTCCCACTGGTCATCAAGCTTGTGGTTCCTCCGCTTCCTTTTCAATACTACTTCTCCTGGTGTGAAGGGTTCTGCTGGTGCACTTCTGTTGTATTGCGTCTCTTGTTTATCCCTCACCCGAGTGAGACTGTCTTCGACACAGGCTTGTACTCTTCTGTACTGCTCCTGTCTGGCTGTGTCCCAGTCCTCAGTGGTCGCATCAGCTTCAGGTTCTACCACACCAAGCTCCAGGTCCATGGGGAACTTCCCAGGTCTTGCCCGCATTAGATATGCCGGAGTGCAATTGGTAGAGCTTACTGGTATGTGATTATACAGATCCACTAAGTCAGGTAGTAGGTCTGGCCACTGGTTTCTCTCTTCTAGTGGTATGGTCTTCAGTAGATCGATGATGATGTTCATCTTTTCACAGAGACCGTTAGTTTGGGGGTGGTACAGTGTAGTCCTGATCTTTTTACACCCGTACAGATGGCAGAACTCTTTGAACAATTCAGCCTCAAAGGCCGGGCCTTGGTCAGTCAGTACCTGCTCAGGGTATCCATGAGGTCTGCAGAAGTATGCTTGAAACGTCTTGGCTGCTGTCTCTGCTGTCAGGTCTTTGACAGGGGCGACCACCAGGAACCTGGAGTAGTGATCCACCATGGTCAGGGCGTAGGAGTATCCTGACCGACTAGGTGACAACTTGACATGGTCCAGGGCCACGATCTCCAAAGGGCGAGCCGTCTTGATGGGTTGCAGAGGTGCCTTCTGGCTGCTGTAGTCTCTTCTTCTGAGGCCACAGGGTCCACAGTCTCTGCACCACCTCTCAATGGAGCTGCGCATCCCCACCCAGTAGAATTGGCACTTCAACAGGGTCTCTAGCTTTTTCCAGTCAAAGTGCCCCGCTTGATCGTGGTAGGCCTCCAACACCATCTGTATGTCCATCTTGGGGACCACTATCTGCCACACCATCTCGTGGGTTTTGGGATTGACGTACCTCCGGCACAACTTCTCACGGTAGATAAACAGCCGGCTTCTCTCATTCCACAGCTGCTTTGCTTGGAGAGACGCATCCTTCTCCTGGGAGGAACCTTCTTGGGTTATCAGTTCCTTGATACGGCTGACAACCGGGTCGCTGTCCTGGGTCTCTTTCCAGCTGTGGTGAGGCAAGGGGTTTAACGTCTTACCGCGTTGCCTCCTGGAGGCTCGTAGCTCGTGGGTCATCCCATTCCGGTGGAAGGCAGGTAGTTCAACCTCTTCCAGGTCATCCACTTCTTCTTCTGTGTCTGACTGGTGAGGCATCCTGGACAGGGCATCGGCGTTGGCGTTCTTGCGGCCCGCCCGGTACTTTATGGTGAATTGGTAGTTTGACAGCCGAGCCATCCATCGTTGTTCCATGGCTCCCAGCTTGGCTGTTTCAAGATGAGTTAAGGGGTTATTGTCAGTGTAGGCAGTGAACTAGCTGGAGGCTAGGTAGTGCTTGAACCTTTCTGTAATGGCCCAGACCAAGGCCAGAAACTCCAACTTGAAGCTGCTATAGTTCTCTGGGTTCCTCTCGGTCGGGCAGAGCTTCCTGCTTGCATACGCGATAACTTTCTCCTGGCCATTCTGCTTCTGGCTTAGGACAGCTCCCAATCCTTCATTGCTGGCATCAGTATACAGCAGGAACGGTTGGCTGTAGTCAGGGTAGGCTAGGATCTCATCACCTGTCAGGATCTCCTTCATTTCTTGAAACGATTCAGTCTGTTCTTTACCCCAGTGGAACGGGGGATTTCTGCCCTTGGGGGACTGTCCTACCAGGAGGTCTTGCAGAGGTGCTGCTCTCTTGGTGTAATCTTTTACAAACCTCCGGTAGTATCCTATCAGTCCCAGGAACTGACGCACCTCCTTGAGGTTCTTCGGCTCCGGCCATTTCTGGATGGCAGTGACCTTCTCCGGGTCTGGTGCTACCCCTTCTGGACTGACAATGTGTCCCAGGTACTGTACCTTCTTCTTGAGCATGTGGCACTTGGAGGGCTTCAACTTCATCCCATACTGGGACAGTGACTCAAATACCTCCGCCAGGTGCTTCAAGTGGTCCTCATACGTCTTGGAGTACACAATCACGTCATCCAGGTATAATAACACAGTCTCGAATTTGCGGTGTCCCAGGCAGCACTCCATCAATCTCTGGAACGTTTCGGGGGCATTGCATAGTCCAAACGGCATACTGTTGAACTCGCAGAGTCCCATCGGGGTGGTGAAGGCCGTCTTCTCCCGATCCTCCTCAGCCACAGCTACTTGCCAGTACCCACTAGTGAGGTCAAGGGTGGAAAAGTAATTTGCAGACTTCAAGGCAGCCAGGGATTCCTCAATATGTGGTAAAGGGTATGCATCTTTATGTGTAATGCGATTTACTTGACGGTAATCTACGCACATTCTCATGCTTCCATCCTTCTTCCTGACTAGAACTAGGGGAGCTGCCCAGGGACTACAACTATCCCTTACTACCCCTGCCTTCTTCATGTCATGCAACATCTCCTTGGCTTTCTGGTAGTGTGCTGGAGGTATAGGCCTGTACCGTTCCTTGATGGGGGGATGGTTGCCTGTGGGGATGTGATGTTGTACCCCCTTAATCCTCCCAAAGTCAAGTGGGTGTTTGCTGAATACCTGCTCGTATTCCTGAACCACCCGGTGTACTCCCTGTTTCTGGTGGGCAGGAGTGGTGTCTGTCCCAACGTGGAGCTGTTGACACCAATCCCCCTCTTGTGTTGTAGGGTCATTATCCTCCACTTGGTCTGGGGAGGTTAAGGACTCCACCGTGTGAATAGAGTTATTATTTACAGTGTAGAGTTTGGCAATAGTGGCATAACGTGGTAATTTAACCTCATCTTCCCCATAGTTAAGAAGACGGACGGGCACCCTCCCATTGCGTACATCTACTACCACCCTGGCGGTTAAGAGTGTAGGTCTGTGCTCTGAGCTAAGGGGTTCTACTACCGCCTGGTAGCTCTGTCCTTTAAGACCTATTGCTGCTCTACACCAGATAAGCATTTCACTCATTGGGGGAATTACAATGGGTATCGGGTCAGTTACCCGCACGTTACCAATCTCACCGCCGGTCAGCTGCCCTGCTGCTGGTACGTCAGGGCTCGGATCTCCTTCTGGATTGCTCTCCTCTGCCCTGGTCTGGCAACGTCAGCGAGCTGTTGGAGTAAAAACACAACCTCCTCCAAACAGTTACCAACAATGTTAGTGCCTTGTACCATATTCAGTCCATTTTCCTCATTGACAGTCTTCACTACAATGAGTCCCTGGTCCTTTAACTCCACTCTCCCCACTTTTACTGCTACATTCTTAACCACGAGTAGGTCAAGAGGGAGGCCGTTAGAGGCATATACTGAAAAGTCTGGGTTTGGGGGTTGGAGACTGTCCATGGACCAGTATTTGCTATAGAGGATATCAGGTATGATTGTTACCTGGGATCCGGTGTCCAGCAGGGCAGGTATCGCAATGCCGTCAAGTATGATGGATAGGAAAGGTCTTCCTCCCACGAACCTGCGGTGCCAGTCTGAGGGGCCTGCTGAGTCTATTCCTGGGTGCTGGCCCTCGGACCCAGGGTTTGCTCGTTTAAAGGACACTGGTGCACTGTGTGACCTGCCTTCTGTCAGCGGTGGCAGACGAACTCTTGGTGAGGATGGCGCTGGTTGTTGGTCCTTCCTGGGGGTGGCGTTGTCCTCCTCCGGGGTGGCGATGTCCTCCTCCGGGGTGGCGACGTCCTCCTTCTCCTCCGGTTCATCCAGGGGACATCCTCAGGGCAGTCGGCTAGCAGGATCTTTCCTTCCGTCTCTGGCTCAGTCCGTAGTTGCAGGGCACTCATCACAGTGGCCAGGTTTTTGGTCAGCTGGCACACTTCTGAGCGCAGACAGTCCAGCTCAGTAGGGGGCGCTGCCTGCACTTTGGCTTCAGCAGCCAGCGGGGAAAAGGTGGGTGCTGCTGGTGTTGGAGTGGCCCCACCCTGGTAACGCTGGATAGACGTATCTGCTGTCTCCAGGGGTTGCAGTCCCTTGATAGCCATGTCTTTAAGGGTGTCGAAGGCAGCATCTGGATGGTCCAAGGACCACCAACGCACAGTCCTGCTCTCCGCTTGGGACCTCAGCCCCCGGACAAATTGTTCTTTTAGCATTTTACTCTCATTGGTTATGCTAATTGGACTAACCTGTTTTAGAGCTCGCAGGGCCACCTGTAAACGGCAGGCATAGTCCCGAACGCTGTCCTCCGGCTTCTGAGAGCATTGGCAGAACCTCATCCGGAGGTCTGCCTCAGTGCGGTCCTCAAAGGCAGTCTGTAACTTTTTGAAAATTGTGGACACTGATTCCTGGTCTGCGGCCGACCAAGTCTCTACTTCTCTCTCCGCAGCACCAGTCAATTGTCCCACAACTACTGCAGCTCTTTGTTTGCCGGTCATAGAATACATGTCCAGGATGCTGCATATTTTGCGCTTGAATCCGGACAGGGTGTCCGGCTTGCCGTTGTACTGGGGGAGCCACTTTGCTCCAGGCATGTACGGTAAAGTCAATGGTACAATAGGGGCTACAGGCCCTGGTAATGGGGCGGCTGCTCCGTCTTGCGCGGCGGCGGCTGCGGGCGCATCATCGGGGCTGTCAGCCTGGTCAGCGACGTCGGACTGTTGCTGCAACATCTTGGCGCCCCCCTAGTGAACCGTGGCCTACCTTCCTTCTGTAGGCCGCAGCTCCGCAGGCGGAGGTCCTCTGATAGGACCTTGCGTTGCTTACGTTCCACGTCAGAGCGTTCGCTTGGGCTTCCTGCCAGGACCTGACGCTGCGTCAGTGCGTGGGGCGTGTCCTCAACTTCGCGCGCTTTCAGCGGTTACGCCCTCTAGTTTTCCCGCGGTTACGCCCTTCTTCTCGCATGGCGACCGGAAAGATGGCGGCCAATGGCGGGAAACTCCAGAAAATGGCAGGAAAAGCTTCACCACTGTGAGTTTTTTTTACAGTTTCTTAAGGCGCACAGTACCCGGTGGCAACGGGCACAACTCCTTCTGTTGCCGCGGGCACGCAATCCTGTTCGTGACGCCAGTTAGAGAGATGTGGCACCCAGGGGATGGGGACTACTCGGCGCCCGGGCCTTAATGCCTGGCCTTGGGGTATGTCGCGGTGGTCGGCTCCCGGGCCCGAACCATGGGGTCTCTCTTAAAAAAAAAGGGGTTAAATGGAAAATGAAAGTTCGTGACGCCACCTGTGGTGTCTGGTGAGGACCACCAGCGCTGCGGCAGCCCACTGAGGCCGGTGTTACGGCAGCTATGATGGGGTAGCTCCCCACAGGTGGAGCTAGGCCTCAGGGCAACGGTGTTCGGTAAGGTGCACTATATGGCGGTGACCCAGCCGGGTCCAAGGAAAAAATGGGAGACACACTCACGTTTGGCTTCAGTACCTTTTTACTGGTGGAGGTGTGGTACAACCCGGAGCACTGTAGGGTGAGGGGTGCACTGCAGGTCTCTCCCCAGTGAGCAGGTATAGGGCCTCCTGTATCCTTGCCGCTTGTGTAGTTTATGGCCTGTCTGAAACTAGGCCTAACTTAGTCCTTGTGTTGTGCCGGCTGACCTGGTGTTAGGGCCTTTTGCTGAAGATCACGCTCCTGGTATGGCGGAGCCTCCGTGCCTCCTGGTCCTGTTACGTGTCAGCTCCTGGGCTATCCTGAGACCTGAAGTCTTCCAGGAAAGATCCGGTTGTTTTCCACAGAGGGTATACTGCTCTGCAGACTCGGAGCCGGTGTCCGGTATATTTCTGGGGTGAGCTTATGAAGCTCCTCGGTCCCCGATGCTATTGTTCCACTAGCCTTCGGCCTACTCTGGGCCCTCACTAGGCTATACACACTGGCAGTAAGCTGGCTGCCTCTTCTGCCGCTCTTTAGAGCGTCGGCAACGCTCCTAGCTGTCTCTCTCTGAGCTGCTTGCAGCAGACTCCAAACAACTCCTCTCAACAGAAACCTGCTGGGTCACTAACCTTCTGTGTCTCAGCAGAGACTCCTGACTGGACTCACTCCTTAGACAACTGACTGAACTCTCCCTCTTCCTGCCTCCACCCTCCTTTATATATTCACTAAAGGGCTCCCTCTGGTGGTTTTGAGGTAGGGTGGAGGTGTGTGAATGCTCTGAGGGCCTCTTGTGGAGAAAACCTGAAATGCACCCCCCTTTGGTCTGTGACTCCATGCACAGCAGGGCGTCACACTAACCTGGGCTTCATGTCAGCTAGCACTGACATGAACCCCAACCCCAACCCCAGCGTGGAAGAGCGAGGCTAAGTGCCAGAATTGGCGCATCCTGTGGATGCGCCATTTCTGGGGCGGCTGACGGCTGGTGTTTCTAGCCTGGGAGGGGGCCAATGTTCATGGCACCCTTCCTGGGCTATTAATATCAGCCCCCTGCTGTCTGCCTAGCCTTTGCTAGCTATTAAAATAGGGGGGACCCCCACGTCATTTTTTTTTGGGGGGGGTCTCCCATTTTAATAGCTAGTAAAGGCTAGGTATTCAGCTGGGGGCTGATATTAGTAGCCTGGGGAGCTCCGTGGGTATTACCCCCTTCCCAGGCTTCAAACATCTGCCCCAGCTGTCTGCTTAACCTCCGCTACAGACTAAAATTATGGGGGATCCCACGCCAAATTTTTTTTAATAAATCCTTTATTTTAACACTAAATGACACTTGAGGGGTTAATAAAGATGCAGTCCCTAAATTATTATTTGTTTTTTAATTAATTTTTCCCAAAAACTTTGACGTGGGCTTTGCCATATTTTTGTATGCCAGCCAGGTACAGAATCCAGGAATGGGCTGCCCCCAACTCCCAGCTGCCTATTTGTACCTGGCCGGACACAACAATATTGGGAAGCGCTTTTTTTTTTATTATTTCATGAATTTCATGAAATAAGTTTAAAAAAAAATAATACGTGGGGCTTCGCCCTATTTTTGTGTCCAGCCAGGTACAACTAAGCAGCTGGGGGCTGGAATCCACAGTGCAGGGTGGCCCAAGCTTTGTGGGCCCCCCCTGCTGCGAACTGCAGTCCGCAGCCACCCCAGAAAATGTTGCGTTCAGAGAAGCGCCATCTTCTGGCGCTGTATCCAGCTCATCCAGGGCCCTGGTGCGGTGGCTCACTGGGTAATAAAGGGGTTAGGGCCAACTTTGTATTATCCGCTGGCCCTAAGCCCGAAATTCATGGGGTCACGCCAATATTAGACATGACCGCCATGAATTTCTAGTAAATTATTTAAAAAAAACACAACAACCAGAATAAAGTCATTTAATTGAAATAAACACACAATTCTTTATTGCTCTAAATTAAACTCTACTTACCGTCACGCCCATTCCAGCTGAAGCCAATGATCTCCTGCAATAAAAGTAAAATAATAAAGCAACATCATCCTTACCTTTCCATGGTTCCCAGGACAGCTTCAGCTCTGCTACATTCACATGACAGGCTGGATCGCAGCAGAAAGCTGCCATCCAGCCTGTCATCCCGCAGACACTGAGAAGCGCAGGCATGCTTGCGCTCCTCAGTGTCTGGCTGTGACGGCATCCCGATGAGCCGACAATGAACTCAGCTCACCTCATGCACGTCACTGACAGCGTGGGAGAATTCTCCTGCGCATGCTATGAGTGTGAGAGACTTGGCTCATCTGGATGCCGTCACAGCCTGACACTGAGGAGCGCAAGCATGCCTGCGCTTCTCAGTGTCTGCGGGATGACAGGCTGGATGGCAGCTTTCTGCTGCGATCCAGCCTGTCATCTCGATGTAGCAGAGCTGGAGCTGTCCTGGGAACCATCGAAAGGTAAGGATGATGTTGGTTTATTATTTTTCTTTTATTGCAGGAGATCATTGGCTTCAGCTGGAATGGGCGTGATGGTAAGTATGGTTTAATTTAGAACAATAAAGAATTGTGTGTTTATTTCAATTAAAGGACTTTATTCTGAGTGTTGTGTTTTTTTTAAGTACTTTAATAGAAATTCATGGCTTAGGGCCAGCTGATAATACCAAGCTGGCCCTGACCCCTTTATTACCCAGTGAGCCACCGCACCAGGGCCCTGGATGAGTTGGGTACAGCGCCAGAAGATGGCACTTCTATGAACGCGCCGTTTTCCGGGGTGGCTGCGGACTGCAATTTGCAGCGAGGGGGGGGGGGCAGAAAGCATGGGCCTCCCTGCGCTGCAGATTCCAGCCCCCAGCTGCCTAGTTGAACCTGGCTGGACACAAAAATAGGGCGAAGCCCCACGTATTTTTTTTTTTAATTATTTCATGAAATTCATGAAATAATTTTAAAAAAAAGGGCTTCCCTATATTGTTGTGTCCGGCCAGGTACAAATAGGCAGCTAGTGGTTGGGGGCAGCCCGTTCCTGTCTGCTGTACCTGGCTGGACACAAATATAGTGCGAAGCCCCACGTCAATTTTTTTTAAATTATTTCAGGAAATTCATGAAATAATTAAAAAAAAATTGATGTGGGGCTTCGCCCTGTATTTGTGTCCAGCCAGGTACAGCAGGCAGGAACGGGCTGCCCCCAACCACTAGCTGCCTATTTGTACCTGGCCGGACACAACAATATAGGGAAGCCCTTTTTTTAAAATTATTTCATGAAATAATTTAAAAAAATTGACGTGGGGCTTCGCACAATATTTGTGTCCAGCCAGGTACAGCAGGCAGGAACGGGCTGCCCCCAACCACCAGCTGCCTATTTGTACCTGGCCGGACACAACAATATAGGGAAGCCCTTTTTTTCTTAATTATTTCATGAATTTCATGAAATAATTTAAAAAAAAAATACATGGGACTTCGCCCTATTTTTGTGTCCAGCCAGGTACAACTAGGCAGCTGGGGACTGGAATCTGCAGCGCAGGGTGGCCCAAGCTTTCTGGGCCCCACCCGCTGCAAATTGCAGTCCGCAGCCACCCCGGAAAATGGCGCGTTCATAGAAGCGCCATCTTCTGGCGCTGTACCCAACTCATCCAGGGCCCTGGTGCGGTGGCTCACTTGGTAATAAAGGGGTTAGGGCCAGTTTGGTATTATCAGCTGGCCCTAAGCCCGAAATTCATGGGGTCACGCCAATATTAGACATGACCGCCATGAATTTCTAGTAAAGTATTTAAAAAAAAACACAAACACCCAGAATAAAGTCCTTTAATTGAAATAAAGACACAATTCTTTATTGTTCTAAATTAAACCATACTTACCATCACGCCCATTCCAGCTGAAGCCAATGACCTCCTGCAATAAAAGAAAAATAATAAAGCAACATCATCCTTACCTTTCCATGGTTCCCAGGACAGCTTCAGCTCTGCTACATCGAGATGACAGGCTGGACTGCAGCAGAAAGCTGCCATCCAGCCTGTCATCCCGCAGACACTGAGAAGCACAGACATGCTTACGCTCCTCAGTGTCAGGCTGTGACGGCATCCAGATGAGCCAAGTCTCTCACGCTCACCGCATGCGCAGGAGAATTCTCCCACGCTGTCAGTGACGTGCATGGGGTGAGCTGAGTTCATTGTCGGCTCATCTGGATGCCGTCACAGCCAGACACTGAGGAGCGCAAGCATGCCTGGGCTTCTCAGTGTCTGCGGGATGACAGGCTGGATGGCAGCTTTCTGCTGCGGTCCAGCCTGTCATCTCGATGTAGCAGAGCTGGAGCTGTCCTGGGAACCATCGAAAGGTAAGGATGATGTTGCTTTATTATTTTATTTTTATTGCAGGAGATCGTTGGCTTCAGCTGGAATGGGCGTGATGGTAAGTATGGTTTAATTTAGAACAATAAAGAATTGTGTCTTTATTTCAATTACAGGACTTTATTCTGGGTGTTTGTGGTTTTTTTTTTAACTTTGACTATGGGGTTAGTAATGGGGGTGTCTTATAGACGCCTCTCCATTACTAACCTGGGCTTGATGTCAGCTGGCATTATAAGCTGACATCAACCCCAACCCTATTACCCCACTGCCACCGCTACAGGGAAGTGGGAAGAGCGAGGCTAAGTGCCAGAATTGGCGCATCCTATGGATGCGCCATTTCTGGGGCGGCTGACGGCTGGTGTTTCTAGCCTGGGAGGGGGCCATTATTCATGGCACCCTTCCTGGGCTATTAATATCAGCCCCCAGCTGTCTGCCTAGCCTTTGCTAGCTATTAAAATAGGGGGGACCCCACGTCATTTTGGGGGGGTCCCCCATTTTAATAGCTAGTAAAGGCTAGGTATTCAGCTGGGGGCTGATATTAGTAGCCTGGGAAGCTCCGTGGGTATTACCCCCTTCCCAGGCTTCAAACATCTGCCCCAGCCGTCTGCTTAACCTCCGCTAGAGACTAAAATTACGGGGAACCCCACGCCAATTTTTTTTTTAATAAATCCTTTATTTTAACACTAAATGACAAGTACAGTAACCAACACTATCACTGTACTTATTATATATGTGACTGACATGTTTCTATCTATCTAATCTATGTGTGATGCTCTATTATTTCTGTTGTAAATTGTCGGGTACAGCTGCTGAATTGCCGGCCGGCTTTTTTAAAGAGACGGTGCATGAAAACACTAATATTTTTTTTAATAAATCCTTTACACTAAATGACAAGTACAGTAAGCAACACTGTCACTGTACTTCATATATATGTGACTTACATGTTTCTATCTATCTAATCTATGTGTGAAGCTCTATTCTTTCTGTTCTAAATTGTCGGGTACCGGTGTATGCCGCTGCTGAATTGCCGGCTTTTCATGTTTCACTGTGAGCACTGTTCCCATCGATTTGGGCAACCACCTCCCCCAATACATTCTACATTATTGTTAGTTGTTTTCCTTCATGTAGAATTAACCTACAAGGAAAGAAAGGGTTTATTTTCATTCCGATATTTGTGTCCCATTGACTTGCATTGGTTTCCGGTATCGGAATCGGCGATATCCGATACTTTTTGGGTATCGGCCCGATCCAATCCGATCCGATATTTCCTGATATCGGAAGGTATTGCTCAACACTAGTGGTGACACACGCTGACACTGGTCGTGGACCCTGGGGTTCGCCCCACAAAGTCGGGTACTTTGCTGCCATGTGCCTGATCATGCTGGTGGTGGTCAGGCTGGTAGTTTTGTCACCCTTGCTGATGCTGGCTTGGCAGGTGGTACAAATGGCTTTTTGGGGTTATCAGCAGAGTCTTTAAAAAAATTCCAGACTCTGGAAGACCTACCGGTTGTACTGGCAACATCCCTCGTGTTGGTGTTACGGGGAACTGTTGCCCGCCTTCTGTGTGTGGCCACCACACTGCTTCTTCCTGCCTGTTGGGGTACTCTGCCTCCCCCTGTGTACTGCTGGCCTCGCTATGTGTGTCCTCCTGCCACGTTGGGTCAGTTACTAGATCATCCACCACCTCCTCCTCTTCCACTTGCGCACCACGATCCTCCTCCTCACTTCGTGGCAATTGTGTCTCGTCATCGTCCACCTCTTGTCACAAATTGCCAGCGTCGACTTCCTGTGGCCGTGGCTGTTCAAATATTTTGGCATCGTTACATGGGATCTCCTCTTCCACCACTTCAAGCGGAGCAGGCGAGGGGCACAAATATGGAAATGGACCAGTGAACAGCTCTTCAGAGTGTCCAACTGTGGGATCAGTTGCTGTCTGACGACACTCGGCATGGTGGGAGGAAGGAGCATCAGGGTGAGGAGGAGTATGCGGTCGAGACTCACGGCTACAAAAACTTGACCGTGTGGAAGACAGACCGAAGGTGTTGGTGCGCAGGTAACTGGAAGTATTATCTGCTATCCAATTAATAACCTGTTCACACTGATCAGTTCGCAATACTGGTGTTGTAGTGTGCTTCCCTAGTAATTCGGTCAAGAAGTGGGAGCGAGAAGATGAGGCTGTTGGTTGTGGCACATTTTCACCTTGGCCACGGCCCCGTCCTCTACACGCACCATCACCAGAACGTCCAGTTCCACGTCCCTTGCCACGTACCTTGCCCATTGTAAATTAAGTAAAATAGCTTACACTCGCACTATCAATGGAAAAAGGGTAATAAAAAGGAGATTAGAACTGTGGAAGAGAAAAAACACAGTTCTATTTGTCTGGCCTACACCAGAATCTTTTAAACAGATATATTTGTGACTGAACAGACAGGGAGACACTATTACTGTTTTTTTTACTTAAAACAGGCCAAAAGCTGGATAATATAGAGATTTGAACCGTGGAACTGCAAAACCACAGTTCTAATTTATTTCCGTATACCAGACTTTTTTAAATAGATATATTTGGGGCTGAACAGTTAGCGACACACTCAAACTGTTTTTTTTATGTAAAAAAGACCAAAAGTGGATAATACAGAGATTTGACCCGTGGAACTGCAAAACCACAGTTCTATTTTTCTGGCCTACGCCAGGCTCTTTTAAACAGATATATTGGTGTCTGACCAGTCAGGGAGACACTATTACTGTTTTTTTTTACAGCAAAAAATGCCAAAAGCAGGATAATACAGAGATTTGACCCGTGGAACTGCAAAACCACAGTTCTATTTTTCTGGCCTACACCAGACTCTTTTAAACAGATATATTGGTGTCTGAACAGTCACAGACACACTCAATATTTTTTTTTGGGGGGGGGGGGAATACCAAAAGGTTAATAAGACGCGTATTTGTACAGTCTGATTGCGGGAAAAAAAAATACAGGATTTAGATGAAAAAAAAAAAATTTTTCCTGGCCCTTGAGACCGGGGTGATAAGTCTAGCAATTTGACCAACAGGAGCACACAGGACTGTAATGCAGCTTTTGCTGGTATAAGCACTACGCATCCTATACAGCCTGCCTGCCTGCCTGCCTGATATCTGGGATGGATATTAGTCCTGAGAAGGACTGTTTGTTTGATTTGGCAGGCTTTAGAGACCCTACACTACCTATTTTGCACTATATATCTCCCTAACTCAGCAGCACTGACCCTACACTAGCTGATCCGGAGCGACTGTGTCCAAGATGGCGGCGCCCAGTTTTAAATACTCGAGGTGACGCTGTGCGGCCAGCCAATCACTGTAATGCCCACAAACAACATGGCTGCGGCATTACAGTGACTGGCTGGCAATCCCTGCATGTTCATTGGCTCTGTAAAGAGTGCCAAACATGCAGGGCGGAGACCCGAGCTCCCGCCCGAGTAACCCGGAAAAGCTCGGTGCTCGCCGAACATCCCGAGTAGCGTGATGCTCGGGCGAGTAACGAGCAGTGTCGAGCATGCTCGCTCAACACTAGTGACTACCTTTTTCAAAGGCTAAAAATAGACTATATTCCACTACCCAAGTGTGGTGTCTATGAATATGTCTTTGTATATGTGGATATGTTCTGCTCTTGGGTAGAAACCTGGCCTGTCGCTAAGGCAACAGGTACAGTGACAGCTAGGAAATTGATATCTTAAATTGTGTGTAGATGTAGGGGGTCAGCCCTTACTGGACATTGAATGACACTGTGGCTTTAAGAGACCATGTTCCCCTCTGATTATTGCTCTTGGACTAGTCGCCTACCCCCTGTTGTTTTGGTGTGTGCTGTTGAAGGGAGAAGAACCAGGAAATGAGAAGACCTCATAAGTGTCTAAGGTAAAAGACAGGATGTTTGCCTGTGTCCCGACAAAGAGAGATAATAAGAGGAATTGATGTTCTCTGGACTACATCAGAACCAAACAGCAGCTGTCTGTCTATTCCTGATCTGCACAATTGTGAGTGAAACACCGGTACCGTACAGTGTGAGGGTGTAGCTCAATTTTCTCTTTAGTTAGGACGCTGTAGTAGCGTGCCCCAATTACCGGAAAAGCCAGATAGTGAATTAGTCAAGAGTAGTTTGTAAACCTGATTTATACTGTTTGTATTGAACTGTCATTTCTATAGCTGGAGCATATTCTGTAACACGCTTCAGTTATTTCCGCTTATATTCATGTTATTAATATCATCGTTATAAAAACTGTTATTCTTATCTTCTGGCATATATGCTCTTTTTACTTAATAAAGCTGTTGTTTTGTTTCTGCCTACTCGTCTGCTATGCCATAGTTGAATCCTGCCTTGGGGTGTTCTTCGGACACTGCTACAAGTGGCGCTGCGAGCATGGTATGGTTACAGAGATGGAGGCGGCTGACAGCAATGTGACTAATGTGAGCACCGCAGGCAATGTTGGAACTCCTGCAAGTGCCCTCCCTATGAGCATGTTGTTTAGTGTGCTGCCAAATTCGATGGACAGAATATACCACTGACGGACTGGGTCATCAGATTGCAGACGCTGCCAAGATTTATATTGTCAGCCTAGAATTACAAGTTGAAACCGCTCTGGCTGCCCTGGAGGGTGAGGCGTGCAAAAATGTCTTCTTGCAACCGGGAGCTACACGTAACACGTTAAAAGCGATGGTGAAATTTCTGGTGGAGATATACGGTGAAACAGCTAGTTGCCTCTCCTAGCAAAATTCTTCTACCGGTTTCAGCGAGAAGGGGAGGGAGTCTCCCAATACGCCACAGCGCTACAGAAAGTACTTGCTGAGGTACAAAAGAAAGAGGGAGACGGAGTAGGCGGAATGGGATCTGTGGACCGAATGTTACGAGAACAATTTATTCTGGGACTTTACAATACTTCCCTGAGATAGATTCTGCGTGAGCGAGTAAGAGTGGATTCTACTTTAAGCTTTGGAACAAATATTAGCAGAAGCGGTGGCCCGAAGCAAAGAGGAAAGCTGTGCTTCCGAACCCAAGCCATTACAACTGTCAGGGACGGAGGGAGTGAAGAGGCTCTGTTCAGGGTAGTGCAAGACCTGCAGAGTTCCCTGAATATTATGCAAGAAAAATTGACTCAAATGGAAAAGAGGATGGGGACTGGCTCCGCCGCTGAGACAACCTACCCAGCCCTACCAGACCCTTATCGGACCTTCTCTCAGGCTCCTGAACCTGGTCCATTGAACCCTTACCTCCCCCCCCCCCCCTACAATGTCTGTGGGTGGGCCGTTTTACCAAGTTCCTCATTATCATCCGCCATCGGACGTCCGGCCTGAGCCACTCTACCCGAGACCCCACCGTCCTTCACAGCGACCAGCTGGCTGGATTTCAAGGGCGCCTCACACATGCAGACAAAGAGAAGCTCATCAGGTCGCACAGTGCTGGTGATGTGGAAGTAAAATACACTTTGCAGGAGAGTGTCAGAGCAATTTGCAGAGATACTCAGAGCCGCCGCTAAACTTCTGGCCCCTGCAGTAGTGGAGCGTACTGCAGGGGAGGTAGAAGGACAAGCCACCCAGCACAACTCTCAACATCTCATTGCAGGCTGTCCTATCCTCTGATCCGAGTTCGAAGGGATCCCAGTTGACTCTTTGGTGGATACCGGGTCACAGGTAACGACTATGCCTGAGTCGTACTTCAACCGTTACTTTCAAGCGCTGGCCAAGCTAGAGCGGGAGACGTTGATTTGGGTAACAGGAGCTAATCAGCAACCGATTTCAGTTACGGGGGTCATGTGGATGAACGTGCGGCTATGTGGACAAGTTGTGGGAAGAAAAGGCATCCTGTTGGTCACCGAACCATTCAAAGAAGATGTACCAGTGATAATGGACATAAATATTCTGCGGGAGTTAAACTAGATCATGTTCACTAAACAGTAGCCTGGCTACTGGAAACAGGACACCTTGCATAAGCCCACTCCCAGAGATGCTTAGCACTTGTTGGCCTTTTTGCCTTTACTTTGCGGTCCAGCTCACCCCAAACCATCTCGATTGGGTTCAGGTCTGGTGACAGTGGAGGCCAGGTCATCTGGCGTAGCACCCCATCACTCTCCTTCTTGGTAAAATAGCCCTTACACAGCCTGGAGGTGTGTTTGGGGTCATTATCCTGTTGAAAAATAAATGATGGTCCAACTAAACGCAAACCGGATGGAATAGCATGCCGCTGCAAGATGCTGTCGTAGCCATGCTGGTTCAGTATGCCTTCAATTTTTAATAAATCCCCAACAGTGTCACCAGCAAAGCACCCCCACACCATCACACCTCCTCCTCCATGCTTCACGGTGGGAGCCATGCATTTAGAGTCCATCCATTTACCTTTTCTGCGTCGCACAAAGACACTGTGGTTGGAACCAAAGATCTCAAATTTGGACTCATCAGACCAAACCACAGATTTCCACTGGTCTAATGTCCATTCCTTGTGTTCGTTAGCCCAAACAAGTCTCTTCTGCTTGTTGCCTGTCCTTGGTTTCCTAGCAGCTATTTTACCATGAAGGCCTGCTGCACAAAGTCTCCTCTTAACAGTTGTTGAAGAGATGTGTCTGCTGCTAGTACTCTGTGTGGCATTGACCGGGTCTCTAATCTGAGATGCTGATAACCTGCGATTTCTGAGGCTGGTGACTCGGATAAACTTATCCTCAGAAGCAGAGGTGACTCTTGGTCTTCCTTTCCTGGGGCGGTCCTCATGTGAATCAGTTTCTTTGTAGCGCTTGATGGTTTTTGCAACTGCACTTGGGGACACTTTCAAAATTTTCCCAATTTTTTGCACTGACTGACCTTTATTTCTTAAAGTAATGATGGGCACTCGTTTTTCTTTACTTAGCTGCTTTTTTCTTGCCATAATATTCTAACAGTCTATTCAGTAGGACTATCAGCTGTGTATCCACCAGACTTCTGCACAACACAACTGATGGTCCCAACTGCATTTATAAGGCAAGAAATCCCACTTATTAAACCTGATAGGGCACACTTATGAAGTGAAAACCATTTCCGGTGACTACCTCTTGAAGCTCATCAAGAGAATGCCAAGAGTGTGCAAAGCAGTCATCAAAGCAAAAAGTGGCTACTTTGAAAAACCTAGAATATAAGACATATTTTCAGTTGTTTCACACTTTTTTGTTAAGTATATAATTCCACATGTGTTAATTCATAGTTTTGATGCCTTCAGTGTGAATGTACAATTTTCATAGTCATGAAAATACATAAAAAATTTTAAATGAGAAGGTGTGTTCAAACTTTTGGTCTGTGCTGTAAGTCTATGGGAAACTCAAGTATTTTTCAGACGGCCACCCCCGGCGGTCTGCAGAGGGCCTAAAAATTGCCCAAATCAATGGGAACAGTGCTCAAATAACATGGGAACAGCATGAGGGAGACCCCTGGAGCATTTCTGACTCCCAGGTCATTGCTGTCAACAACGTTGCCAGAGTATTACGCCACTTTTACGGACTCACAATAAAGCATACAAAAACGAAACCAAAATGGATTTTCCTGGGAAATATGTTAAGGAACATCCTTTCCAGGGTAATGGCTTGTATGTAAGGCAAAATAAAGAACCAAAACCAAAAATACTCCTCCACACCTTGGGCTATGTTCACTTTTGCATTGCTTTCAACCAAGACAAATGCATTCACTGGGAAATGTCATTTTTACATTATACAACCTTATCTGGCCATGTGGTGTGTGACACATCATCAGACACATGCCTACAGTGCTGAAAAGACACTGGAACAGCATGGGGAAGACCTCTGGAAGCATTTCTGACTCCCAGGTCACTTCCTAAAAGTGTGCCCATCATAAGTGATCCTTGGCGCATGCAAAGATGCCTCCCGCCATGCACCTGTCGTTGCAGACTTGCAACAATCACCGTCCACGTCCTTGTCCCAGTGCAGCATTCAGTTGTCCCTACCCCATTCCTTGGAATGCAAGCGCAAGTATGCAGCCAGCCACCCACCCTCCCACAGGCTGCAATACTATACTGCCAAATTGTATTTGTTGTATTTCACCACAGCCATATTCTTTAGCTTGGTGAAAGGACTTATCAACCATATCTACCCAGCTGTCATTTCTCCCAGGAAGTCCTCTAAAGCTGCTTTCACTTGAAATGTGGCCTTTTAGGCTTGTGGAGGCGGAAGATTTTCATAACCTCATGCTGGCGGTGGATGGGTGTCCATACTCGGTCCCCAGCCGCCACTATTTCTCCCTCCCCAGTGCACTTACTGGGAAGGACCGCCTAACCACAAACACGTGGACAGGTGAATGTGGCCAGGGACGGTATGGAGCCACTCCTGTTTTTGCTGAGTTGTTGTTAGAACCCTCCTGTTAGTTTTTTTCTATCTTGTGTTTTGCAGTCACGTGACCATCTGCCTATATATTCCAGCTCCACCCTTCTGGCTTTGCTGGACTTCAGTGTTGTTTGACTGTCTCTCTAGTCAGGTGCTTCGGTGCCTATCTCTGTCTAGTTCGCTTGGTACTCTGGGACCTCTAGTACTTTTTGTCAGTTTGTCTTTTGTGCTCTGCAACAACTTCTGTTTAAGAGGTGTCCCATTTTTGTCCCAGTCCTTAGTTCATTTAGGGACCCCTCCCTTAATTCTATAGGTCTTCGTTCAGACTAGCCGAGGACTAAGGGGGGTCTGTTCACAAGGAACAGGCAGCCTGCTACATCGTAGGGATTCAGCTTAATCTTACTGTAGGGACAGCTTTCCCTTATCTTTCCTTAGTTTATGTTGCAGATCATAACAGTAAGTCCAGCCCAAAAAAAACTAAAAGGAAAGAAATTCGGGGATTAGTATGGTTTCCGTCCAGGATTTGGCTCAACGCCTGCAGGGATTGTCTCTGGAGGTGGCCGAGCTTCAGCAACACGTGAGTAGCTGTCCTGGAGCGCATTTTGTCGAACCCAAGGTAGCACTGCCTGATGTTTTTTATGGTAAACAGCAAGATTTTTTTTCATTTAAAAATGCTTGTTTATTATATTTTCGTTTGAGACAAAGATCCTCTGGGAATGAATCACAGCGCATTGGTTTTATTATGTCACTTTTGTGCAAAGAACCACAAGGTTGGGCCTTTTCTTTCCAGCCTAATGATCCGTGTTTAAGTTCTGTTGAAGAATTTTTTTCTGCTATGGGGCTATTATATGACAATCCTGATCGAATCTCATCTGCTGAATCAGAACTTAGACGTTTGAATCAGGGGTCTGATGATGTTGAAAATTATTGCACACACTTCAGGAGTTGGGCCTCAGAAGTTAAATGGAATGATTCTGCGCTGAGATGTTTATTTCTTGCTGGTCTGAGAGAAAGGGTTAAGGATTTGCTAATTGCATTCCTTGCACATGAGACTCTGCAGGAAGCTATGCAGTTAGCTGTTGGTGTGGACAGGAGACTGAGGTCCAGGGTGAATGATGTAAAAACTCCTGTAACGTCAGGTCCTAGTTCCCAGAAAATCTCCTCTGACAGCGGAGAACCAATGGAGGTGGGGGCAATGTCACTCCGCTCTCAGGAAAGAGACCGGAGATTCACCGAGGGTTTATGTCTTTATTGTGGTAAAGCTGATAATTTGATTAAGTATTGTGAGCATCGTTTAAGTAAAGAAAAAAAAAGGTCAGTTAAGCCCATATAGCTTGTTTACGCTCTGCAGGAGTATTTCTTTCTGGGTGTACTACTCTGCAGGGAGATTTGATTGAATTTCAGGTATTTGTGGATTGTGGTTCAACACTTAATGTGCTTGATAAAGGGTTTTTGGAAAACCTTAAATTGAAATCCAAACCTTTGTCATCACCTATTTCTTTGATTGCAATTGATAACACTCCTTTGAAATGTATTACTCACAAGACTGCTGCATTTTCCCTCACTATCAATGGAGTTCACCAAGAAATTTTGGACTTGGTTGTTTTGGATAATTTGCCCTCTCCAGTTTTTCTAGGATTGCCTTGGTTAAAACTGCACAATCCTTTATTGGACTGGTCTACTAATGTGATTACGTCTTGGAGTCCCAAGTGTTATGATAAATGTTGTAATGGTCGCATTGCGACTGTGGAAAAAGGGGAATTACCTGTACCTATTCAAGATTTTTGGAGGGTTTTTTGGAGGACGAGTCGCAAGTTTTACCTCCTCATAGGGATTATGATTGCGCCATTGAGTTTGTTCCTGGAGATACTCTTCCTAAAAGTCGCTTGTTTAATCTGACTATCCCTGAAAGAAAGGCTTTGGAGGAGTACATAGAGACTAGCCTGGCTGCTGGTCACATTAGACCTTCTAAGTCGCCTGTGGCAGTTGGATTCTTCTTTGTTAAAAAAAAGGACGGCGGTTTACGTCCATGTCTGGATTTTCGTGAAATTAATAAGATTACCGTACGCAATTCCTACCCATTAACGTTAATTCCTGACTTGTTTAACCAGTTAGTGGGAGCCAAGTGGTTCTCCAACATTTATCTCCTGGGGGCATACAATTTGTTACGTGTGAAGGAGGGTGATGAATGGAAAAAGGCTTTTAACACTCTGGTAGGTCATTTTGAGAATCTGGTGATGCCTTTTGGTCTTACCAATGCACCTGCATTTTTTCAGAACCTTATTAATGACATCCTGAGACCTCTGATTGGTAAGAATGTGGTTGTGTATTTGGATGACATTTTGATTTATTCACCAGATCTGGAGTCCCATTGCCAGAGTGTACGTGAAATTTTGCAGTTATTGAGTGATAATTCACTCTTTGCTAAGCTGGAGAAATGTGAGTTCGCTGTGCAGAAAATTAGTTTTTTGGGCTACATTGTCTCCAGCTAGGACTTTGAGATGGACCCGGTGAAGGTTCAGGCTGTGCAGGAATGGCCTAGGCCTATTGGTTTGAAATCCATACAGAGATTTTTGGGTTTTGCCAATTATTACAGGAAATTCATTAAGAATTTTTCTGCAATTGTTAAACCTCTAACCGATCTCACCAGGAAAGGTGCGAATATGGCCCAGTGGACTACTGAGGCCATTGAAGCGTTTGAGTATCTCAAAGAGAGGTTCAGTTCTGCCCCTATCCTTATGCAGCCTGATGAGACCAAGCCTTTTTTGGTCGAGGTCGATGCTTCATCGGTGGGGGTCGAAGCAGTTTTGTCTCAGGAGAACAAGGGTGGAGTATACCCTTGTGCCTTCTTTTCTAAAAAAAATTCGGAAACCGAACTGAATTATGATGTTGGAAATCGCGAGTTGCTGGCTATTAAACTCGCGTTTGAACATTGGTGTCATTTTTTGGAAGGCGATAGATTTCCTATTCAGGTTTTCACAGATCATAAGAATTTGATCTATCTGAATGCTGCCAAGCGCTTGAATGCCCGTCAAACTAGGTGGGCACTTTTTTTTCTCGGTTTCATTTTTCTGTTACCTATATCCCTGGCACTAAGAATGTTAAAGTCGATGCTTTATCTCGCAGCTTCTCTCCTATGGTCGGTGCCGAGGAGGAGGAGAGCATTTTACAGAAAGGAGTTGTGGTGGCGGCTTTGGACTCCGTTTTGGAGAATGGGATTCTGAAAGCTCAAGATGATGCTCCATCTAACACTCCCCATGGGAGGTTGTTCGTGCCTAGAGCCTTTAGGAGAGATTTGTTTGTGGAGTGTCATGAGTCTCTGTTGGCAGGTCATCCAGGAATTTCGGAGACTAAGAGACTGATCAGTCGCAGTTTTTGGTGGCCTGGATGGCAGAAGGAGGTCATCAAGTGGGTGCGTCAGTGTACTGTGTGTGCTAGGTCAAAGGCTTCACATGCTCCTGCTGCAGGGTTGCTTTGCCCTCTGGAGGTTCCTAGTGCGCCTTGGACGCATCTCACTATGGTTTTTATTACTGATCTTCCTGTGTCCGAGGGTTCTACTGTCATCTGGGTGGTCATGGACCGTTTTAGTAAGATGTGTCATTTGGTTCCATTCATTAAGTTTCCAAGAAACTCGCTAAGGCGTTTGTTAAGGAGATTGTCAAGCTCCATGGCGTTCCCACGGATATTGTTTCTGGTAGAGGACCTCAGTTTGTGACTCGCTTTTGGCATGCTTTTTCTGACAGTTTGGGAGTCCATTTGTCATTTTCGTCTGGTTATCATCCTGAGTCTAATGGACAGACTGAAAGAAAGAACCAGGATGTTGAACAGTTTTTGTGTTATTTTGTGGTGGACAATCAAGAGGTGTGGTCTGAGTTTCTGCCTCTCGCAGAATTTGCTCTTAACAATCATACATCCTTCTCTGCTGGGTGTTCTCCTTTTTTTTGTTGTACTTGGAGACATCCTTCTTTTGGTTCGTTTTCCAAATTGGGGTCGGCGGTGCCGGAGGAGGAGAATTTTTCCCGTGTTTTGGAGTGAGTTTGTACTAATGTACAGTACAGACCAAAAGTTTGGACACACCTTCTCATTTAAAGATTTTTCTGTATTTTCTTGACTATGAAAATTGTACATTCACACTGAAGGCATCAAAACTATGAATTAACACATGTGGAATTATATACTTAACAAAAAAGTGTGAAACAACTGAAAATATGTCTTATATTCTAGGTTCTTCAAAGTAGCCACCTTTTGCTTTGATGACTGCTTTGCACACTCTTGGCATTCTCTTGATGAGCTTCAAGAGGTAGTCACTGGAAATGGTCTTCCAACAATCTTGAAGGAGTTCCCAGAGATGCTTAGCACTTGTTGGCCCTTTTGCCTTCACTTTGCGGTCCAGCTCACCCCAAACCATCTCGATTGGGTTCAGGTCTGGTGACTGTGGAGGCCAGGTCATCTGGCGTAGCACCCCATCACTCTCCTTCTTGGTCAAATAGCCCTTACACAGCCTATAGGTGTGTTTGGGGTCATTGTCCTGTTGAAAAATAAATGATGGTCCAACGAAACGCAAACTGGATGGAATAGCATGCCGCTGCAAGATGCTGTGGTAGCCATGCTGGTTCAGTATGCCTTCAATTTTGAATAAATCCCCAACAGTGTCACCAGCAAAGCACCCCCACACCATCACACCTCCTCCTCCTTGCTTCACGGTGGGAACCAGACATGTAGAGTCCATCCGTTCACCTTTTCTGCGTCACACAAAGACACGGTGGTTGGAACCAAAGATCTCAAATTTGGACTCATAAAACCAAAGCACAGATTTCCACTGGTCTAATGTCCATTCCTTGTGTTGTTTAGCCCAAACAAGTCTCTTCTGCTTGTTGCCTGTCCTTAGCAGTGGTTTCCTAGCAGCTATTTTACCATGAAGGCCTGCTGCACAAAGTCTCCTCTTAACAGTTATTGAAGAGATGTGTCTGCTGCTAGAACTCTGTGTTGCATTGACCTGGTCTCTAATCTGAGCTGCTGTTAACCTGCGATTTCGGAGGCTGGTGACTTGGATAAACTTATCCTCAGGAGCAGAGGTGACTCTCGGTCTTCCTTTCCTGGGGCGGTCCTCATGTGAGCCAGTTTCTTTGTAGCGCTTGATGGTTTTTGCAACTGCACTTGGGGACACTTTCAAAGTTTGCCCAATTTTTCGGATCGACTGACCTTCATTTCTTAAAGTAATGATGGCCACTCATTTTTCTTTACTTAGCAGCTTTTTCCTTGCCATAATACAAATTCTAACAGTCTATTCAGTAGGACTATCAGCTGTGTATCCACCTGTCTTCTGCACAACACAACTGATGGTCCCAACCCCATTTATAAGGCAAGAAATCCCACTTATTAAACCTGACAGGGCACACCTGTGAAGTGAAAACCATTTCCGGTTACTACCTCTTGAAGCTCATCAAGAGAATGCCAAGAGTGTGCAAAGCAGTCATCAAAGCAAAAGGTGGCTACTTTGAAGAACCTAGAATATAAGACATATTTTCAGTTGTTTCACACTTTTTTGTTAAGTATATAATTCCACATGTGTTAGTTCATAGTTTTGATGCCTTCAGTGTGATTGTACAATTTTCATAGTCATGAAAATACAGAAAAATCTTTAAATGAGAAGGTGTGTCCAAACTTTTGGTCTATACTGTACGTTGTAACCTTCAAGAGGCTAACAAGAAGTCCAAGAAGTATTTTGACAGGAAACGTAAAGAGGTTTTGTTTACTGTGGGTGACATGGTTTGGTTGTCCTCGAAGAACCTGCGGTTGAGGATTCCCTCTAAAAAACTGGGTGCTAAGTTTGTGAGTTCATTTAAAGTGCTTCAGGTTGTTAACCAGTCTGCTGTTAGGTTGGATGTCCCTACTTCCTGGAAGATTAATCCAGTGTTTCATGTTTCCTTGTTGAAAAAGGCTGACGTAACTGATAGAGACGTCACTGTCACAGTTCCTCCTGTGGTGGAAGACGGCGAATATGAAATTTCGCGTATCTTGAATTCTAGATGCCATAGAGGGAGATTACAGTATCTTGGCTACTGGAAGGGTTTCGGTCCTGAAGAGAACTACTGGGTAAGGACGGATGATGTCTCTGCTCCTAGGCTTGTTAAAGCTTTCTGTTGCGTTCGTGCCCGGACTGACTGGCGTGAGCGTGATTAGTGATCCCACTGTACCATGAACCGAGGAGTGCCTGGAGGGGCGTAACTAAGTATCAACCCAATCCGACCAAGGTCGCATGGCGGCTTTGTTGACTCCGTGGACCAAGGAGGAACCGAGCAGAGGGACCAGGTGCGACTACAGGTCAGACCCCGGTCACAGCTGTTGACCCACACCGGGGAATGCAGGAACAGGCAGGTTAGACTGGCATACAGACAGGTGGGTATTGGCAAGTAGGGCTGGTATGCAGACAGGTGGGCACTGGCAAGCACGGCTTGTATGCAGACAGGTGGGCACTGGCAAGCACGGCTGGTATGCAGACAGGGAGATACTGGCAAGCACGGCTGGAGTGCAGACCGGGAGGTACTAGCAGGTTGGAGCGCAGGCTGGATAGGGTCCAGTACAGACTGGGAGACAGGTACAGAGCCGCAGATGCGGTAGACAAGCAGAGTAAAGCGAAACCACCGGAGCGGATGACAAGGCAGAGCAGAGAGGAACCGCCGGTGCGGTGAGCAAGCAGAGCGGAGCGAAAACCGCAGGTGCGGTGGGCAAGGCAGAGCAGAGCGGAACCGCCGGAGCGGTATACAAGGCAGAGCAGAGAGAAACCGCAGGTGCGGTGCATAAGGCAGAGCAGAGCGGAACTGCCGGAGCGGTGGGCAAGGCAGAGCAGAGACAAGCCGCCGGAGTGGTGGACAAGGCAGAGCAGAGAGAAGCCGCTGGAGCGGTGGGCAAGTCAGAGCACAGAGAAACCGCTGGTGCGGTGAGCAAGGCAGAGCAGAGAGAAGACGCCGGAGCGGTGGGCAAGGCAGAGCAGAGAGAAGCCGCCGGAGCGATGGGCAAGGCAGAGCAGAGAGAAGCCGCCAGAGCGGTGGGCAAGTCAGAGCAGAGAGAAACCGCTGGTGCGGTGAGCAAGGCAGAGCAGAGAGAAGCCGCCGGAGTGGTGGGCAAGTCAGAGCAGAGAGAAGCCGCCGGAGCGGTGGGTAAGTCAGAGCAGAGAGAAGCCGCCGGAGCGGTGGGTAAGGCAGAGCAGAGGGTAGCCGCCGGAGCGGTGGGCAAGTCAGAGCAGAGAGAAACCGCCGTAGCGGTGGGTAAGGCAGAGCATAGGGAAACCGCCGGAGTGGTGGGCAAGTCAGAGCAGAGAGAAACCACCGGAGCGGTGGCCAAGGCGGAGAGGACAGGGCTCTGTTCACATGGAACAGACTGGAAAATACAGGAAGATATGGAGGAAGGGAAAAGGGACAAGCAGAACCAGATACACACAAGGTACTTCCTATGAAGTAGCGAGTGGACACAAAACTCACAAACACAAGTACAGAGACAACGAGTTGGAGTTAGGTGCAGGTTCAGATACTGCAGGAAAAGGGAAGGTATGGACATTGAGACAAATTGGTAACAGGCTAGGATACAGTTCAGACAGGAACTGCTACTGCAAAGAGATACAAGAATGAGCCTGGGTATACAGCCCCCAGAGATGGCGGAAACGGACAAGAAGTCACAGATAACAGGTCTGGGTATGCGGCCCCCAGAGATGGCGGAAACAGACAAGAAGTCACAGATAACAGGTCTGGGTATGCGGCCCCCAGAGATGGCTTAAACAGACAAGAAGCAGAGCTGGACCTGGCAACTTCAGAGTCAAGGAGCACACTGAATGTTAGTGTTGCTCAGGCACCTCCTACTGGGTGGGGGGGGTTTAAATATCCAGTGACTCACAGCAATAGGCTGGAGACGCATTATGGGTGCGCCCACAGCAGCTATAAGAATCAGGAAGTAACCGGGCCGCCGCCCTAAGCAGTCAGTCAAGAGACATGCACACAGCATGAACTGGAGCAAGATTTGCAGGCTGGACTGACAGGTAAGATTGCGGTCTTGCATAGTGGGAGGTGGTGCACTATGCAAGCACGCCGCCAGGGATATTACACTTACCACAGGAGGTTTCCGGATAGGCCTGGGCCTGGAGGATCCGGAGGATCCTCATAAAAGAGGAAGTACTGTTAGAACCCTCCTGTTAGTTTTTTCTATCTTGTGTTTTGCGGTCACGTGACCATCTGCCTATATATTCCAGCTCTGCCCTTCTGGCTTTGCTGGACTTCAGTGTTGTTTGACTGTCTCTCTAGCCAGGTGCTTCGGTGCCTATCTCTGTCTAGTTCGCTTGGTCCTCTGGGACCTCTAGTACTTTTTGTCAGTTTGTCTTTTGTGCTCTGCAACAACTTCTGTTTAGGAGGGGTCCCATTTTTGTCCCAGTCCTTAGTTAATTTAGGGACCCCTCCCTTAATTCTATAGATCTTCATTCAGACTAGCTGAGGACTAAGGCGGGTCTGTTCACAAGGAACAGGCAGCCTGCTACATAGTAGGGATTCAGCTTAGTCTTACTGTAGGGACAGCTTTCCCCTATCTTTCCTTAGTTTATGTTGCAGATCATAACAGTTGTATTTAGCTCGGTGAAAGGACTGGCATAGAGGAAAAACCGTATCTACTCTGGGTGTCATTTCTCCCAGGAAGTCTTCTAATGCAGCTTGTTGCAGAAGCAAGAGCAGCCCGTCCAACATCAACTCACACTTGTCGGTGGTGCTTTGACACACAAGCATCTTTCTTTGCGCATTTAATTTCATGACTACAGAGTTGGGCAATGGCCTGATCTGCAATGCAGTTTGAGAAATAACATGCATAAGCATGTCCAATCCACATTAAAAAAGCAGCCATAGAGTGTCCGGGAACCTTCCCCCACACTTTTCTTAGTCAGGGCTACTTTTGGCAGGGATGGACGGACCCACCAGAAAACCAGAGACTCCTCCGGTGGGCCCTGGCTTCTCCTTCAGTTCATAGTGCTGAGGTGAGGCCATGATGATGATAGAGATCACCATCTGCTTAGTTTTCTGTTACTTGGAATGCAAGCGCAAGTATGCAGCCAGCCACACACCCACCCACCCACAGGCCGCAATACTAAACTGCCAGATTTCTGGGCAGCTGCTTGCACTTGAAATGTGGCCTTTTAGGCTCGTGGAGGCGGAAGCTGTCCACAATCTTATGGCGGCGGCAACCGGGTATCCATACTCGGTCCCCAGCCGCCACTATTTTTCCCGGTATCGTCTCCGCCTTCCACAAGCACGGGTCCCACAACATTACCCGTGCCCTTCCCAGTGCACTTACTGGGAAGGACCACCTAACCACAAACACGTGGACAGGTGAATGTGGCCAGGGATGGTACGGAGCCAGTCCACAGATTTTTTTGCTGAGTTGTATTTAGCTTGGAGAAAGGACTGGCATAGAGGGAAACCGTATCTACTCTGGGTTTCATTTCTCCCAGGAAGTCCTCTAATGGCAGGGTTGGACGGTCCCACCAGAGAATCCTCTGGTGTGTTCTGGCTTCTACCTCAGGAGAGTTCATGATAGCGCTAACTTTGCAGCTGCTATGGGGCTCTTGAGTGGGGGAGAAAGGTGAGCCCTCAAAATCAAACTCTCTGGTGGGCACAATGTTTTTCCATCTGAAACAACTTCTCAGTGGGAGTCGTATTTCACCACAGCCATATTCTTTAGCTCGGTGAAAGGACTGGCATAGAGGGAAACCGTATCTACTTCGGCTGTCATTTCTCCGCCACCAGGTTCCGCCTATTGTCACACACGACCATGCCTGGCTGTATGTTCAGTGGTGAGAGCCACAGATCAGGCTGCTGGGTTACAGCTTTCAACAACTCTGCAGCGCTGGGCAGTTTGTCACCTAAGCATTAAGCATGTTATCTTCAGCACAGTCTGTTGCTGCTTGGCCAAGGTAGCGCTGCAGTGCTGTCAGCTTGTGACTGATGTGGTCATTTTGGAGATGGAGGAGGAGGTGCAGGAGATGAACAATGTGATTACATTGAGGTTAAATTGGTGACACTGTTTTTTATACTAAAGAAATATCCTAGATCATATGGGACAAATGACGTACAAGAACATAATTATGCAAAAGATACAAAGTTTATTGTCAATATAAAGTTTAAAAATGACATACTTGGTGAGCAAAGCAGCATAAATACATTAGTGGTAAGCTATAAAAAATATCCAGGACAGAAAAAACTACATGGTACAAAGCTAGTATGAAGAGTCGCTAAAATGAAGCGAATGCAAATAGGGATATGTCAAACATATACCATGACCCAGCTGATATCATAGAGACTATCAGGGAAGCTCCAATGAGCCACTAAAGTGCACAGTGCATGACTAGAACCAAAGAAAAAAATCTCCTTTTAGCATTCAGAGGTACATGAGGAATTCATGTTACTCACATGTGTGTTTGTCAATGTGTCAGTCCAGGTATCGTCACCCCGTTCGCACGTTTCGGTAGTCTACTACCCCCAGAAGAAGGCACAGTGCCGAAACGCGTGAAGGGGTGACGATACCTGGACTGACACATTGACAAACACACATGTGAGTAACATGAATTCCTCATGTACCTCTGAATGCTAAATGGAGATTTTTTTCTTTGGTTCTAGTTTTGCACTGTGCACTTTAGTGGCTCATTGGAGCTTCCCTGATAGTCTCTATGATATCAGCTGGGTCATGGTATATGTTTGACATATCCATATTTGCATTCGTTCCATTTTAGCGACTCTTCATACTAGCTTTGTACCATGTGGTTTTTTCAGTCCTGGATATTTTTTATAGCTTACCACTAATGTATTTATGCTGCTTTGCTCACCAAGTATGTCATTTTTAAACTTTATATTGACAATAAACTTTGTATCTTTTGCATAATTATGTTCTTGTACGTCATTTGTCCTATATGATCTACTATTGGAGACGTTGAACAGATTTGGATTGTTCCATTGTAGAGAATTAACTGTGTATGTGACCTGGGTGGTCAATAATTTTGTTTTCATTAATGAAATATCCTATAGTTTTGTTTTTTTTTACGTTATTTTTTAAGACAAATGCATTCACCGGGAAATGTCATTTTAACATTTTACAACCTTATCTGGCAATGTGGTGTGTGACACATCATCAGACACATCCTGTTTTATTTATGATGGAGGGACTCTGAAAGTCATAAAGCCTATTTTCATAGGGCCTACAGACGGCGCTTACTATTCTTAGAAGGTCAGCAGTCGGCCGTCGCTATTGTTAGAGAGCCATCAGCCGGCCATGCTTTGTTGTTCCCATTATTAACAAGTGGGTCTCCTATACTGTTATTGCGTATGCAGTGACAGGAAGGGCTGCCAAAAATTTGGACGCAACCCAATACCCCTTTGAAGAGACATAGAGGAGGGTCTCAGCAAAAAAAATGTTCCATTTATAAAGGAGCGGGTGTCCTATAGTGGTAATGCCCATACTGTGACTGCAAGGGCTGCCAAAATTTGGGAAAAACGCCACTAAGAATTTAAAGACACATAGAGCAGGGCCACAGTAACAAGTACGACATGTTCCCATTCGAAAGGAGAGGGTCTGCTATACAGTTATAGGGTATGCAGTGAGTCCAACGGCTGACCAATTTTAGGAAAAACCCCACTAAGAACTTAAAGACACATAGAGTAGGGCCACAGTAACGACAAATTCCCATTAGAAAGGAGAGAGTCTGTTATACAGTTATAGGGTATGCAGTGAGTCCAACGGCTGACAAAATGTAGGAAATACCCCACTAAGAATTTAAAGACACATAGAGTAGGGCCACAGTAACAAGTACGACATGTTCCCATTAGAAAGGAGAGGGTCTGCTATACAGTTATAGGGTATGCAGTGAGTCTAACAGCTGACCAAATTTAGGAAAAACCCCACTAAGAATTTAAAGACACATAGAGCAGGGCCACAGTAACAACAAATTCCCATTAGAAAGGAGAGAGTCTGCTATACAGTTATAGGGTATGCAGTGAGTCCAACGGCTGACCAATTTTAGGAAAAACCCCACTAAGAATTTAAAGACGCATAGAGCAGGGCCACAGTAACAACAAATTCCCATTAGAAAGGAGAGAGTCTGCTATACAGTTATAGGGTATGCAGTGAGTCCAACGGCTGACCAATTTTAGGAAAAACCCCACTAAGAATTTAAAGACACATAGAGCAGGGCCACAGTACGACATGTTCCCATTAGAAAGGAGCGGGTCTCCTATGCTTGTAATGCCCATGCACTAAGTGTATGGGCTGACAAACATTTACCCCTGGCGGCTATACATGAACATACTGTATACATTTTTTTTTTTTTTACGGGCATCATAAACACTCTTTAAAAAAATTATGTGGGTATTGCATCACGGACCATGGTCATCCTGGTGATATGGTGGTGGAGGATGAGGAGAAGGAGGAGGACAAGAGCAAATAGCAAAAATCAGGAAGCGTATACCCATGTGTGGGTGTGAAGATGTGCATGGGAATACACCTTCCAAAAATAAAACTGGATTTCAGTTTATGTTACGCTGCTATCATTCGGTGGTTTTGAGAAGTCTGGCCCAATCCAGCCCTTGTTCATTTTTATAAGAGTCAGCCTGTCAGCATTTTCAGTTGACAGGCGGATGCGCTTATCAGTTTAATTCCACCAGCGGCACTAAAAACCCGCTCTGATAAAACGCTAGTGGCAGGGCAGCCCAGGACCTCCAAGGCGTAGAGAGCCAGTTCATTCCATGTATCCAGCTTGGATACTCAATAATTAAAAGGCACAGAGGTATCAAGGAAGACATTGGTACGGTCGGCAAGGTACTCTCTCAGCATCTTTCCAAACTTTGCACTCCTTATGAGAGTACCCCGCACCTCAGGGCCTGTGCGATGGGAGGGTCTGAGAAAACTGTCCCAGAACTTTGACAGTGTTCCCCTGCCTCTGCTGGATTGCATTTGTGTCTCTCTTGCCTGTACTCCTTGGTTGTCCAACGAACTGTGACCTCTGCCGCCAGCGTTTTCAGATGGGAATTTTTTTTAATAATTCCGCAGCAAGGGCCTTCTGGTACTGTCCCATTTTTGTAGACCTGTCCGCCTCAGGAATAAGAGATATAAAGTTCTCCTTGTAGCATGGGTATAGAAGTGTCACCAACCAGAAATGACTGTCACCCAAAATTTTGAGAACGCGAGGGTCATGGGAAAGGCAGCTTAACATAAACTCAGCCATGCGTGCCAGACTGCTAACAGGCAAGACTTCCGCATCCTCACCAAGAGGATGACTGACCATGCTCTCCTCCTCCTCCTCTCTGTCCTCTGGCCATCCACGCTGAACAGACAGTATGACAGTTGTGTAGGTGGTAACATCTATAGCGCATGAAACTAGCTCCTGTTCCTCCTCCTCCTCCTCTTCCTCATTGTCACTCAATCCATGTTGGGATGAGATGAGGCTGGGCTATGTGTAATCACCCTGTATGGTTCCTTGCTCCATCTCATCATGCTCCGCCTGCAATGCATCCTCTTTGATTTGTGAGCAGAGAGCATTTCAGAAGACAGAGAAGCGGGATGGTGATGCTAATTATGGCGTCATCGCTGCTCACCATCTTGGTGGAGTCCTCAAAGTTTTGGAGGATGGTGCATATGTCTGACATCCATGTCCACTTCTGAGGTCTTATGTGTGGAGTCTGAACTGAATACCGACGGCCTTGTTGATGCTGGTACTCAACAACTGCCCTCTTCTGCTCACAAATTCTTCCCAACATCTGCAGTGTAGAGTTCCAATGCGTGGGGACATAACATACCAGTCTGTGAGCCAGAAGTTGCAAACGCTGCTGAAACACGGCAAGGGCGGCGGAAGCTGTAGGTGATTTCTAAAATTAGCAGGCAGCATACTTTAACAAGCAGATCCAGCAGCTCCGGGTAGGATTTGAGGAACCGTTGAACCACGAGGTTAAGCACATGGGCCAGGCATGGTACGTGTGTGAGCTCGCCTCGCCTCAGAGCCGCCACCAGGTTCCAGCCATTGTCACACATGACCATGCCTGGCTATAGGTTCAGCAGTGTGAGCCACAGATCTGCCTGCTCTTTCAGAGCTGTCCACAACTCTTCACCATTGTGCGGGTTGTCACCTAAGCATATTAGCTTCAGCACAGCCTATTGCCGCTTGGCCGAGGCAGTGCTGCAGTGCTTCAAGCTTATGACTGATGTGGTCATTTCGGAGATGGAGGCTGAAGAGGAGGTGGAGGCTGAGGAGGATGAGGTGCAGATGCTGTAGACTGTGGGGGGAAACCCTGATTGACCTAGGGCCCGCAATACTCAGCGTCGGGAGGACGTGTTCCATCCCAAGATTCGACTGGGTCCCGGCTTCCACTATGTTAACCCAGTGTGCCGTCAGCGAGATGTACCATCCCTGCCCACAAGCACTTGTCCACATGTCCGTGGTTAGGTGGACTTTCTCTGTAACTGCGTTTGTTGAGGGCATGGCTAATATTTTGGGACATGTGCTTGTGTAATGCGGCGACGGCACACCGAGAGAAATAGTGGTGGCTGGGGACCGAGTACCAAGGGACGGCTGCTGCTATCAAGTTGCCCACGAGCCTAAAAGGCAGCATTTCCAGCGCAAGCAGTCGTGAAATGTGGGAATTTAGTAGTGTGGCCTGTGGGGCGTTGGCTGCGTATTTGCTCTTGCGTTCCAAGGACTGGTGTATGGACAACTGAACACTGCGCTGGGACAAGGACGTGCTTCCTGATGCTGCTACTTGAGAGTGTGCAACGATAGGTGCAGGGCAGGAGGCATCTATGGACAGGGGATTGGCTTGCATGCACAACAGCAGAAGAAGCAATGGTGCCACCCGCAGACACTGTTCCTGGACCCTGGGGTTCGGGCCACAAAATCGGGTGCTTTGGTGCCATGTGCCTGATCATGCTGGTGGTGGTCAGGCTGGTCGTTTTGCCACCGCTGCTGATGCTGGCCTGGCAGGTGGTGCAAATGGCCTTTTTGGGGTTATCGGCAGAGTGTTTAAAAAACAACCAGACTCAGGAAGACCTAACAGTTGTACTGGCAACTTCCTTTGTGTTGGTGTTACGGGGAACGGTTGCCTACCTTCTTTCTGCGGCCACCACACTGCTTCTTCCTGCATGTTGGGGTGCTCTGCCTCCCTCCCCCTGTGTGCTGCTGTCCTCGCTCTGCATGTCCTCCTGCCAGGTTGGGTCAGTAACTATATCATCCACCACCTCGTCTTCCACTTCCACACTCTGGTCCTCCTCCTGACTTTCTGGCAATTGTGTCTCATCATCGTCCACCTCTTATGACAGTTTCCCACCATCGCCTTCGTGTGACCGTGGCTGCTCAAATATTTGGGCATCGCTACATGCGATCTCCTCTTGCCCCGCTTCAAGTGGACGGGGCGAGAGGCCCGAATCTATAAATGGGAAAGTGAACAGCTCTTCAGAGTGTCCAAGTGTGGGATCAGTTGTCTCTGGGCACTCGGCATGGTGGGAGGAAGGAGGATCAGGGTGAGGAATATGCGGTCCAGACTCACAGCTACTGAGACTTAACCATGTGGAAGACTAGGTGGTGGTGGTGGTGGCTAAGTGACTGGAAGCATTATCTGCTATCCAACCAATAACCTTTTCACACAGTTCTATGTTCAATAGTGGTGTTCTGAGACGGCCTCTGAATGCACCATCATCACCATCACGTCCAGTCCCCGTCCCTTGCCACGTGCCTTGCCCATTTTAAATGGAGGACAATATCTTCCACGCTCACAAGAAATGACTGAATTTGGAGCGAACTTATATGTGATCCGTGTGACAGACAAGCCACAGTTTTAAATACCTAACCTGTAGGTAACTATTTTGAAAAGCAAACTAGTGTCAATTGCTTCACTGACACACTGAAACAAATTTTTAATGGAAGCCAGAAATGGCAGTATTTTCTGAAAACGTATATGTGATCCGTGTGGCGGAGAAAACACAGTTTTAAATACCTGGTCTGTAGGTAACTATTTTGAGCAGCAAACTGGAGTCAAAAACTTTGCTGACACATTGAAAAAAAAATGTAATGGAGGCCAGAAATGGCAGTATTTTCTGAAAACGTATATGTGATCCGTGTGATGGAGAAAACACAGTTTTAAATACCTGGCCTGTAGGTAACTATTTTGTACAGCAAACTGGTGTCAAAAACTTTGCTCACACACTGAAAAAAAAATTTAATGGAGGCCAGTATTGGCAGCATTTTCTGAAAACGTATATGTGATCCGTGTGACAGAGAAAACATAGTTTTAATTATCTGGCCTGTAGGTAACTATTTTGAACAGCAATCTGGTGTCAATTGCTTCACTGTCACACTGAAACAAATTTTTAATGGAGGCCAGAAATGGCAGTACTTTCTCAAAACGTATATGTGATCCGTGTGATGGAGAAAACACAGTTTTAAATACCTGGCCTGTAGGTAACTATTTTGTAAAGCAAACTGGTGTCCAATACTTTGCTGACACACTGCAAAAACTTTTTAATGGAGGCCAGAAATGGCAGTATTTTTTGAAAACGTATATGTGATCCGTGTGATGAAGAAAACACAGTTTTAATTACCTGGCCTGTAGGTAACTATTTTGAACAGCAAACTGGCGTCAAAAACTTTGCTGACACATTGAAAAAAAAATTTTTAATGGAGGCTAGAAATGGCAGTATTTTCTGAAAACATATATGTGACCTGTGTGACGGAGAAAACACAGTTTTAAATACCTGGCCTGTTGGTAACTATTTTGAACAGCAATCTGGTGTCAATTGCTTCACTGACACATTGCAACAAATTTTTAAGAAAGGTCAGAAATGGCAGTATTTTCTGAAAACGTATATGTGATCCGTGTGACGGCGAAAGCACAGTTTTGAATACCTGGCCTGTAGGTAACTATTTTGAACAGTAAATCAGTGTCAAAACTTTGCTGACACACTGAAAAAAAAAATTTAATGGAGGCCAGAAATGACAGTATTTTCTGAAAACGTACATGTGATCCGTGTGACGGAGAAAACACGGTTTTAAATACCTGGCCTGTAGATAACTATTTTGAACCGCAAATCGGTGTCAAAAATTTTGCTCACACACTGCAAAAAATTTTTTAATGGAGGCCAGAAATGGCAGTATTTTCTGAAAACGTATATCTGATCCGTGTGACGGAGAAAACACAGTTTTAAATACCTGGCCTGTAGGTAACTATTTTGGACAGCTAACTGGTGTCAAAAACTTTGCTGACACACTGATCAAATTCTTAATGGAGTCCAGAAATGGCAGTATTTTCTGAAAATGTATATGTGATCCGTGTGATGGAGAAAACACAGTTTTAAATACCTGGACTGTAGGTAACTATTTTGAACAGCAATCCGGTGTCAAAAACTTTGCTGACACACTGAAAGAAAAATTTAATGGAGGCCAGAAATGGCAGTATTTTCTGAAAACGTATATGTGATCCGTGTGACGGAGAAAACACAGTTTTAAATACCTGGCCTGTTGGTAACTATTTTGAACGGCAATCTGGTGTCAATTGCTTCACTGACACACTGCAACAAATTTTTAAGAAAGGTCAGAAATGGCAGTATTTTCTGAAAACGTATATGTGATCCGTGTGACGGAGAAAACACAGTTTTAAATACTTGGCCTGTTGATAACTATTTTGAACAGCAAACCGGTGTCAAAAACTTTGGTCACACACTGAAAAGAAAATTTAATGGAGGCCAGAAATGGCAGTATTTTCTGAAAATGTTTATATGATCCGTGTGACGGAGAAAACACAGTTTTAAATACCTGGCCTGTAGGTAACTATTTTGTACAGCAAACTGGGGTCCAATACTTTGCTGACACACTGCAAAAAAAATGTAATGGAGGCCAGAAATGGCAGTATATTTTGAAAACCTATATGTGATCCGTGTGACGGAGAAAACACGGTTTTAATTACCTGGCCTGTAGTTAACTATTTTGAACAGCAATCTGGTGTCAATTGCTACACTGACACACTGAAACAAATTTTTAATGGAGGCCAGAAATGGCAGTATTTCCTGCAAACTTATACGTGATCCGTGTGACGGAGAAAACACAGTTTTGAATACCTGGCCTGTTGGTAACTATTTTGAACAGCAATCTCGTGTCAATTGCTTCACTGACACACTGCAACACATTTTTAATAAAGGTCTGAAATGGCAGTATTTTCTGAAAATTTATATGTGATCCGTGTGACGGAGAAAACACAGTTTTGAATACCTGGCCTGTAGGTAACTATTTTGAACAGCAAATCGGTGTCAAACACTTTGCTGACACACTGAAAAAAAAATTTAATGGAGGCCAGAAATGGCAGTATTTTCTGAAAACGTATATGTGATCCGTGTGACGGAGAAAACACAGTTTTAAAAACTTGGACTGTAAGTAACTATTTTGAACAGCAATCTGGTGTCAATTGCTACACTGACACACTGAAACAAATTTTTAATGGAGGCCAGAAATGGCAGTATTTCCTGCAAACTTATATGTGATCCGTATGACGGAGAAAACACAGTTTTGAATACCTGGCCTGTTGGTAACTATTTTGAACAGCAATCTCGTGTCAATTGCTTCACTGACACACGGCAACAAATTTTTAATAAAGGTCAGAAATGGCAGTATTTTCTGAAAATTTATATGTGATCCGTGTGACGGAGAAAACACAGTTTTGAATACCTGGCCTGTAGGTAACTATTTTGAACAGCAAATCAGTGTCAAACACTTTGGTGACACAAATAAAAAAATTTTTAATGGAGGCCAGAAATGGCAATATTTTCTGAAAATGTATATGTGATCCGTGTGACGGAGAAAACACAGTTTTAAAAACTTGGACTGTAGGTAACTATTTTGAACAGCAATCTGGTGTCAATTGCTACACTGACACACTGAAACAAATTTTTAATGGAGGCCAGAAATGGCAGTATTTCCTGCAAACTTATATGTGATCCGTGTGACGGAGAAAACACAGTTTTGAATACCTGGCCTGTTGGTAACTATTTTGAACAGCAATCTCGTGTCAATTGCTTCACTGACACACTGCAACAAATTTTTAATAAAGGTCAGAAATGGCAGTATTTTCTGAAAACGTATATGCGATCCGTGTGACGGAGAAAACACAGTTTTGAATACCTGGCCTGTAGGTAACTATTTTGAACAGCAAATCGGTGTCAAACACTTTGCTGACACACTGAAAAAAAAATTTAATGGAGGCCAGAAATGGCATTATTTTCTGAAAACGTATATGTGATCCGTGTGACGGAGAAAACACAGTTTTAAAAACTTGGACTGTAAGTAACTATTTTGAACAACAAACCGGTGCCAAAGACTTTGCTGACACACTGAATTTTTTTTTTAATGGAGGCCAGAAATGGCAGTATTTCCTGAAAACTTATATGTGATCCGTGTGACGGAGAAAACCACAGTTTTGAATACCTGGCCTGTTGGTAACTATTTTGAACAGCAATCTCGTGTCAATTGCTTCACTGTCACACTGAAACAAATTTTTAATGGAGGCCAGAAATGGCTGTATTTTCTGAAAACGTATATGTGATCCGTGTGACGGAGAAAACACAGTTTTAGATACCTGGCCTGTAGGTAACTATTTTGAACAACAAACCGATGTCAAAGACTTTGCTGACACACTGAATTTTTTTTTTAATGGAGGCCAGAAATGGCAGTATTTCCTGAAAACTTATATGTGATCCGTGTGACGGAGAAAACCACAGTTTTGAATACCTGGCCTGTTGGTAACTATTTTGAACAGCAATCTCGTGTCAATTGCTTCACTGACACACTGCAACAAATTTTTAATAAAGGTCAGAAATGGTAGTATTTTCTGAAAACGTATATGTGATCCGTGTGACGGAGAAAACACAGTTTTGAATACCTGGCCTGTAGGTAACTATTTTGAACAGCAAATCGGTGTCAAACACTTTGCTGACACACTGCAAAAAATTTTTAATGGAGGCCAGAAATGGCAGTATTTTTTGAAAACGTATATGTGATCCGTGTGATGGAGAAAACACGGTTTTAAATACCTGGCCTGTTGGTAACTATTTTGAACAGCAATCTGGTGTCAATTGCTACACTGACACACTGCAACAAATTTTTATGAAAGGTCAGAAATGGCAGTATTTTCTGAAAACGTATATGTGATCCGTGTGACGGAGAAAACACAGTTTTGAATACCTGGCCTTTAGGTAACTATTTTGAACAGCAATCTGGTGTCAATTGCTACACTGACACACTGAAACAAATTTTAATGGAGGCCAGAAATGGCAGTATTTTCTGAAAACATATATGTGACCTGTGTGATGGCGAAAACACAGTTTTAAATACCTGGCCTGTAGGTAACTATTTTGAACAGCAATCTGGTGTCAATTGCTTCACTGACACACTGCTATAAGTTTTTAAGAAAGGTCAGAAATGGCAGTATTTTCTGAAAACGTATATGTGATCCGTGTGACGGCGAAAGCACAGTTTTGAATACCTGGCCTCTAGGTAACTATTTTGAACAGCAAATCGGTGTCAAAAACTTTGCTGACACACTGAAAAAAAAAATTAATGGAGGCCAGAAATGACAGTATTTTCTGAAAACGTATATGTGATCCGTGTGACGGAGAAAACACGGTTTTAAATACCTGGCCTGTAGATAACTATTTTGAACAGCAAGCCGGTGTCAAAAACTTTGCTCACACACTGCAAAAATTTTTTTAATGGAGGCCAGAAATGGCAGTATTTTCTGAAAACGTATATCTGATCCGTGTGACGGAGAAAACACAGTTTTAAATACCTGGCCTGTAGGTAACTATTTTTGACAGCTGACCGGTGTTAAAAACTTTGCTGACACACTGATCAAATTTTTAATAGAGGCCAGAAATGGCAGTATTTTCTGAAAATGTATATGTGATCCGTGTGACGGAGAAAACACAGTTTTAAATACCTGGACTGTAGGTAACTATTTTGAACAGCAATCCGGTGTCAATTGCTTCACTGACACACTGCAACAAATTTTTAAGAAAGGTCAGAAATTGCAGTATTTTCTGAAAACGTATATGTGATCCGTGTGACGGAGAAAACCCAGTTTTAAATACTTGGCCTGTAGATAACTATTTTGAACAGCAAACCGGTGTCAAAAACTTTGCTCACACACTGAAAAGAAAATTTAATGGAGGCCAGAAATGGCAGTATTTTCTGAAAATGTTTATATGATCCGTGTGACGGAGAAAACACACTTTTAAATACCTGGCCTGTAGGTAACTATTTTGTACAGCAAACTGGTGTCCAATACTTTGCTGACACACTGCAAAAAAAATGTAATGGAGGCCAGAAATGGCAGTATATTTTGAAAACCTATATGTGATCCGTGTGACGGAGAAAACACGGTTTTAATTACCTGGCCTGTAGGTAACTATTTTGAACAGCAATCTGGTGTCAATTGCTACACTGACACACTGAAACAAATTTTTAATGGAGGCCAGAAATGGCAGTATTTCCTGAAAACTTATATGTGATCCGTGTGACGGAGAAAACACAGTTTTGAATACCTGGCCTGTTGGTAACTATTTTGAACAGCAATCTCATGTCAGTTGCTTCACTGACACACTGCAACAAATTTTTAATAAAGGTCAGAAATGGCAGTATTTTCTGAAAACGTATGTGATCCGTGTGACGGAGAAAACACAGTTTTGAATACCTGGCCTGTAGGTAACTATTTTGAACAGCAAATCAGTGTCAAACACTTTGCTGACACACTGAAAAAAAAATTTAATGGAGGCCAGAAATGGCAGTATTTTCTGAAAACGTATATGTGATCCGTGTGACGGAGAAAACACAGTTTTAAAAACTGGACTGTAGGTAACTATTTTGAACAGCAATCTGGTGTCAATTGCTTCACTGTCACACTGAAACAAATTTTTAATGGAGGCCAGAAATGGCTGTATTTTCTGAAAACGTATATGTGATCCGTGTGACGGAGAAAACACAGTTTTAGATACCTGGCCTGTAGGTAACTATTTTGAACAGCAAACCGGTGTCAAACACTTTGCTGACACACTGAATTTTTTTTTAATGGAGGCCAGAAATGGCAGTATTTTCTGGAAAACGTATATTTGATCCGTGTGACGGAGGAAACACAGTTTTAAATACCTGGCCTGTAGGTAACTATTTTGTACAGCAAACCGGTGTCAAACACTTTGCTGACACACTGATCAAATATTTAATAGAGGCCAGAAATGGCAGTATTTTCTGAAAACGTATATGTGATCTGTGTGATGGAGAAAACACAGTTTTAAATTCCTGGCCTGTAGGTAACTATTTTGAACAGCAATCTGGTGTCAATTGCTTCACTGACACACTGAAACAAATTTTTAATGGAGGCCAGAAATGGCAGTATTTTCTGAAAACGTATATGTGATCCGTGTGACGGAGAAAACGCAGTTTTAAATACCTGGCCTCTAGGTAACTATTTTGAACAGCAAACCGGAGTGAAAAACTTTGCTGACAGATTGAAAATTTTTTTTAATGGAGGCCAGAAATGGCAGTATTTTCTGAAAATTTATATGTGATCCGTGTGACGGATAAAACACAGTTTTAATAAGCTGGATTTTTAGCGCTGTAATATGGAAAGGACCTGGCTGTATTCTGCTGTGCCAACAAGCAAATGACGCAGAAAAACTGTCTGCTCTGGATTCCTTTTTAAGCAAATAATGAGGATTAAGATCCAAAAAAAATTATTCCTGGCCCCTTAGACCTGGGCCTATTTCTAGAAATTTAACAGCAGCAGCAGACAGAACTGGAATGGAGCCTCTTGTGCTATATGCACTGCTGTCTGCTATATAAACTGCCTGCCTGCCTATATACACTGCGTGCCTTATATCTCTGCAGATGGATTAGTCATCATAAGGACTGTTTGTTGAGATGGATATGTGTCTCTAATATAGTTTGGTACACCTACACTAACTAGAAACAAGCAAATCTCTCCCTAGCTCAGCAACACCTCTCCCTACACTGTCTGATTCTGGAGTGACTGTTACGAGCATGGCGTCGCCAGGTCTGACATAGACCTCATGACGCTGTGCGGCCAGCCAATCACTGTAATGCCACAACCAACATGGCTACGGCATTACAGTGAGTGGCAGGCAATTCCTGCATGTTCATTGGTGCCCTAAAGAGCGTCAAACATGCAGGGAGGAGACCCGAGCTCCCGCCGAGCAAACCCGGAAATACTCGGCGAGCACCGAGCATGTCGAGCAGTGAGATGCTCGGGCGAGCACCGAGCAGTAGCGAACATGTTCGCTCATCACTAGTCAGAGATGATTTTGTCAAACTAGATAATGTTGTTACTCATGATAACCTGTCTCGACCACTTAGACAAGCTATACAGAAATTAAAAAATATGAAAGATATTGTCATCAAGAGAGTGGACAAGGGTGGCAACGTGGTAATTTGACATGTGGACATGTATGAAATGGAGGCATTTAAACAACTAAACAGAAATGATTGTTTCAAGAAATTGGACACAATTCCATTACCTAAATTTAAACAACTCTCTGATTTGCTCACTGATCGCATAGCTTCATCTGTAATCCCGCATAAAATGAGGGAGGCTTTACTACTTGAATACCCTATTGTACCCACTTTTTATTTACTTCCTAAGATTCACAAAGACCCCCTCTGCCCACCAGGAAGACCCATTGTCTCAGACATGGGGAGGCTTTGTGAACCAGCTTGCCAGTTTATTGATTTTTATTTACAAAAATGCACTGAAACTCTCCCTTTATTTGTGAAGGACACTTATGATGTTTTGAAAAGACTTGAGGGGACTATCTTGGAGGAGGACATGTGGCTTGTCACCTGTGATGTGGAGTCCATGTACACGTTGATATGCCATGACCACGGGATCAGGACCGCAAATTTTTATTTGAGTATGACCAACCTTGACCCAGACTTAATAACATTTATTCTATCTTTATTACAATTTATCTTAACGTATATTTTTTTTGTTTTCAAGGACCGCCCCTGCCTGCAGCTCCAGGGAACAGAAATGTGGGCTTCCTGTGCCCCCTCATATGTCAATTTGTTCCTGGGGCTGTGGGAGAGGGATACGGTCCTTGGCATACCTGGTCATGAACATGTTGTCTCGTGGTCACGGTATATCGACGATGTTTTTTTCATCTGGCAGGGCTCCACATCGCAGCTTGATTCATTCCTTAGCCAACTTAACATCAATGATATAAACATCAGGTTTATGTGGAAATATAGCCAAATCCAGATAGAGTTCCTTGATCTACTTATTACCAGATCACCAAATGGCACTATTAGCACAAATATCTTTAGGAAAAAAACATCTACTAATGCACTTTTGCATTTTCAATCTTCATCCACCTAACCTGAAAAAATCCATCCCTGTAGGTCAATACCTAAGGGCTAACCGCATTTGCTCAGACAATGTGAAATTTGTGACCAAACGGATGATCTATCCCGCAGATTTTTAAGCAGGGGTTACAGGTATCGTGACATTTGTAGGGGTTACAATCGAGCCAAAGGCACTGACAGTCGGGCTCTTTTATTTGGACATAGGAATCTAAGATCCACCGCAACAGATTCATCACCAAGATTTATCACTGCCTTTAATGCCAACTGGGGGGAGATACAAAAAATCTTATCCAAACACTGGTTCGTATTATTACGGACAGACAAAGATTTGCAATTTCAACTCCCAAAGCATCCATCCGTGACCTGACGTAAATCATGAACGCTGGGAGACATATTGTACAACAGTCAATATGTGCCTCCCAAGAGTAAATTTCTTTTTGACAGTCCTGGTCCTCCCTGGGGCTGTTCTCCTTGTGGAGGTTGTTCAGCTTGTACATTTTGAGAACTAAATCCTTTTCCAACTCTAAAAATGATAAAATCTTTAAAATCGACCATCACATTACCTGTGATACTGAAGCAGTAGTCTATCATGCAAAATGCCCATGTGGGTGGATTTATATTGGCATGACAACCAGAGCATTAAAAACAAGGATACAAGAACATATTAGAGATATAAAAAATGCAGCCAACTGCCTCGAACCTCAATTATTGAAAACAATTGTAAGTCCAAAAAATTTTGACCAGCAGAAGACACCTGTGTTTCTTTCCTATGTGATTTTATGTGCAGACTGCTTGGTGTTTTTTACTCTTGTACAAAGAATTCAACAATAAATCTATGGATTTTATTATAAGCCCTTCTGCTGGTCAAAATTTTTTGGACTTACTTATGCTGGCTTCTGGACCGTGCAGTAAAACAGGTGAGCTGAAACACTAACTCTTTCTGTATTGAAAACAATTCCTAAACATTTCTTAGAACACCACAACTGTAACCCAAAAGGCTTTGCAGTTTGTGGCATTGATCATGTCTACATGGGGATTAGAGATGATAATACCAAACAAAAACTGCTTCAGAAAGAAACCCGATGGATGGTCACATTGGATATGCTAGTCCCTAATGGCCTTAATGAGGCCATCAGTTTCAAGTCTTTCCTCTGACTGCTTTCTTCTTTTAATCTAGACGGTGCTATTGGTGTTTTTTAATTATTTTATATGTCACTTACTTGTGTTTTGCTTGCTTGTTCACATCCTTTAGTCCGGCGTATCTGCAATCGTTTTCCATCCTGCAGCTGTCTTAAGAAGATGCTCGGTGGTCTACTGTTTATACCCTCTCCATCCAGGAACTCTCAAACAGCACTTTTTCTTCTGCGGTGGTCCTAAAGAGTTTATCCACATCACTTATTTTGTCATATCGAAAGTTCTGTATTATACCCTGATGGTAATTTCTGTGGTCTTTAGCTCTTTTATCTTTTTTGTCTCATGTCATGGGCTTAATACTAAATTGTTAATTACCTGGTGATTTACTGTAAAACAACATTTTATGCCTCCATATCTGTCTTCACTGGATAATGTAAAGTATTAGTCCTACCATCCCTATATTTATGAAGTACTAGATGCCATTTTGTTATTTTTTAGATTTCTATATTTGAACTATTTGCCATCTTGTGCTAACATATGACCCTTATATAAAACTATACGAAAAAGTGATGTGTTATACATCTGATATACACTGCTCAAAAAAATAAAGGGAACACTCAAATAACACATCCTAGTTCTGAATGAATGAAATATTCTCATTGAATGCTTTGTTCTGTACAAAGTTGAATGTGCTGACAACAAAATCACATAAAAATCATCAATGGAAGTCAAATTTATTAACCAATGGAGGCCTGGAGGATCTCATCTCGGTACCTAATGGCAGTCAGGCTACCTCTGGCGAGCACATGGAGGGCTGTGTGGCCCTCCAAAGAAATGCCACAGAGCACCATTACTGACCCACTGCCAAACTGGTCATGCTGAAGAATGTTGCAGGCAGCAGGCAGCAGATTGCTCTCCATGGCATCTTCAGACTCTGTCACGTCTGTCACATGTGCTCAGTGTGAACCTGCTTTCATCTGTGAAGAGCACAGGGCTCCAGTGGCGACTTTGCCAATCCTGGTGTTCTGTGGCAAATGCCAAGCGTCCTGCACGGTGCTGGGCTGTGAGCACAACCCCCATCTGTGAAAGTCGGGCCCTCATATCACCCTCATGCAGTCGGTTTCTAACCGTTTGTGCAGACACATGCACATTTGTGGCCTGCTGGAGGTCATTTTGCAGGGCTCTGGCAGTGCTCCTCCTGTTCTTCCTTGCACAAAGGCAGAGGTAGCGGTCCTGCTGCTGGGTTGTTGCCCTCCTACGGCCCCCTCCACGACTCCTGGTGTACTGGCCTGTCTCCTGGTAGCGCCTCCAGCCTCTGGACACTAAGTTGACAGACACAGCAAACCTTCTTGCCACAGATCGCATTGATGTGCCATCCTGGAGGAGATCCCACAGGAGACCATCCGCACCTCATCAGGAGCGTGCCCAGGCATTGTAGGGAGGTCATACAGGCATGTGGAAGCCACACACAATACTGAGCCTCATTTTGACTTGTTTTAATTGTGGCACCCTGCTGTTCACAGGTACCACAGGACCCAGGGTGCATGGATGGACTTCTCCACAAGAGGCCCTCATTACATACAAACACCTCCACCCTTCCACCTCATACCACCAGAGGGAGCCCGTTAGGGATATATATGGAGGGTGGAGCCAGGCAGTTCAGTCAGTCAGACAGAGTCAGAGAGTCTGAAAGCGTGCTGACGCTGAGAGCAGCAAAGACGCAGCACGTCTGCTGCTGTGTTCTGAGGGCCCCGAGTGTGGCCGACGGCGAGGAGGAGAGGAGAGAGGAGTTGAGGGGGCAGAGGAGCATCATAGGCTCACCCCGAATATACAAACCGGACACCGGGTCCGCGCCTACAGGGTCCTTTATACCCAGTAGGGACCACCGGCATTCCAGGAGGACTACAAGTCCCTGGCAGACCTGAAGCTAGACCCATTACAGGACCAGGAACCATGAAGGCCCCGGCGACCATGGATAGTGGTTGCCAGCAGAAGGTCCCACTACCAAGCGACAGGTGAAGGAACAGCATGACACATAAGCTAGGCCCAGTTGCAGGCTGGCCAGGAGCATACAGAGAGGCAGACACGGACCAGGAGGCCTTATACCCGCTCACTGGGGAGAAGTCCTGAAGTGCACCCATCCTACTGAGTACCCTGAACTGTACCTGACATCTGCACCAGTAAAGGTATTGAAGCGAATCCCCTGTCTCTGTCAGTTACTCCTGCTGCGCCATCCCGCCTGCACTACAAGCCCCAGCATCACCACCCACCATCAAACTCCACACTGCCCCGGGGGCCCGCTCTGCCTGTCGGGAGCAGAAACATCCCAGCTGCCATCCCATCACCCCCCCGGAGGTCTGCAGCAGCGCTGGTAATCCTTACCAGGTACCTCAGGTGGCGTCACAAACTATTTACTTTATTTTAATTTCTATCCAAGTTCCAATCCCCTTTTTCAAGAGTGACCACAGGGTATGGGCCCAGGAGCCGACCACCGCGACATCCCCAAACCAGGCAAAGGCCCGGGTACCGAGTCGTCCTCATCCCCTGGGCGCGTCATACTCTTCCTGGCATCACGAACAGGTTTGCGTGCCCGTTGCCACCAGGTACTGTGCGCCTTAAAGAACTGTGTCTCATACCATGGTGAAGTTTTCCCGCCAATAGCCGCTGTTTCCTGCCATTGTCCACCATTTTCGAGTCTCCGCGCGGGAAGAAGAGGGGCGTAACCGCGGGAATCAGAAAGGCGTGACTGCTGGAAGCGCGCGAAGCTCAAGCCCCGCCTCGCGCTCTGACAAAGCACCAGGAAGCGTCAGGTCCTGAAAGGAGACCATCGTCTGCGGAGCTGCGGCCTACCCGATTAAAGAAACAGGAGGTAGGTTCACTAGCCGACGACCAGCGAAACGCCGGAGCACCAGTTAATGCTCCTGATGCTCAACTTGCTCCCGGCACTGCTCAGGCCGGAGCGGTCGCCCCACCAGCAGGGGTCGTGACTCCGTTAATACCCATGGCCCTGCCGTATATCCCTGGAGCAAAATGGCTTTCCCAGTATGATGGCAAACCAGACACCCTGTCTGGATTCAAGAGAAAGATATGCGGTGTATTGGACATGTATTCAATGACTGGTAAGCAGAGAGCCACTGTTGTGCTAGGACAATTGACTGGTGCCACAGAGGGGGAAGCTGAAACCTGGCCAGCCGCAGACCAGGAATCAGTATCCATTATCTTTAAGAGACTGCAAACTGTCTTTGAAAACCGCACTGAGACAGATCTCCGGATGAGGTTCTACCACTGTACCCAGAAACCTGAGGACAGTATCCGGGACTATGCCTGGCTCTTACAGGAAGCTCTGCGGGCCCTGAAACAGGTTAGTCCAGCCAGCATACAAGATGAGTATAAAATGCTGACAGAACAATTCATCCGGGGGTTGAGGTCCCAGGAGGAGAGCAGAACCATACGGTGGTGGGCCTTAGATCATCCAAATGGCACCTTTGACACCCTGAAGGACATGGCTATTAAGGGCCTTCAGCCCCTGGAAACATCAGGGACTGCTATCCAGCGTTATCAGGGTGGGGCAACCCCAGTGCCCGCAGCACCCACTGCTCCTTCATTAATGGCTGAAACAAAAATGCAAACAGTGCCCCCTAGCGAGCTGGACAGCCTGCGCTCTGAAGTGCGTCAGCTAAGTAAAACCCTGCCCGCTGTCCTGAGCACCCTGCAGCTACAGATGGAGCCCGAGCCGGAAGGAAGGATCCTACTCGCCAACAGTCCTGAGGATGTCCCCTGGATGAGGAGAAGAAGGAGGACAACACCACCCCGTGGGAGGACCAACGACCAACGTCGCCCTCCAGGAGACTTCATCTGCTACCGTTGCCACAAGGCAGGCCACACCGCGCGGAACTGTCCTTTAAACGGTCAAACACTGGGGCCGAGGGCCGACACCCAGGAGTAAATCAACCAGGCCCATCAAGCTGGTACTACCGGTTCGTAGGAGGAAGGCCTTTCCTGTCCATCGTGCTGGACGGCATAGCTACACCTGCGTTACTGGACACCGGCTCACAGGTAACCATCATACCTGATGTCCTCTACAAAAGGTTCTGGTCCATAGATGAACTCCACCCGCCAGCCCCGAACCTCTCTGTGTATGCCTCTAACGGCCTTCCTCTTAACCTAGTAGGGGTTAAGGACGTGACAGTGAAGGTGGGAAGAGTGGAACTAAAGGACCAAGGACTAATTGTCATAGAATCTAACCCTGGTGATACAGACTTGTATATGATACTTGGTACAAATATTGTTGGTAACTGTTTGGGAGAAGTGTTGTTTTTGCTCCAACAGATTGCTGACACTGCCAAACTAGGGCAGAGGAAGGTGCTCCAGAGAGAGATTCGAGCCCTCTGTAGCGCCCTACCTCTTAAAGGGGCCGCGCGCACCGTCCTAAGGAGTCCCCGGCCAATGGCCGGAGGACTTCACCATATATAAGGCACCTCCTCCAAAATGGAGGTGCCCGAGCAATGTTGTTGCACTGTTCACTACTCTGCTTCAGCCCTCAGGTCCCGTTGCCAGTTACCTGCCAGATTCCTGCCAGCTTGCTGTCTTATTCCTGCCTGATATTCTGCTACTTGCCTGCTAGCCTGAGGTCCGACGGTCTGCCTTCCAACTCCTGTCAGTTTGTCTAAGGACCAGCTTGCCCGCTCACCTGGGAGCGCACATCTACCATCAGCCGCCACAGGTCGTACCAACCCTTTACCCAGAGACTGCCCCTTTCACTTGCCGTTATCTCCTGCCCGTTCATCCAGAGACTGTCCCAGTCACCTGCTGTGACTGCCTGCCTGGTCGCCACCCGCTCCCTTACAAGGACCGCCCCCTTGTATAGTAGCTCAGAGGTTCCGCCTCCCAGACCCGTTACACCCTCCTGTACCAGCAACAGGTAAAGTTAATAAGGGGTGAGATTGGTAATGTACGGGTGACAGACCCAATACCCATTGTGATTCCCCCAATGAGTGAGATGCTGATTTGATGTAGGGCAGCAATAGGTCTCAAGGGACAGAACTACCAGGCGGTAGTGGAGCCCATTAGTTCAGAGCACAGACCTACACTCCTAACTGCCAGAGGGGTAGTTGACGTACGCAATGGGAGGGTGCCCGTACGACTCCTAAATTGTGGGGAGGAGGAAGTCAAATTGCCAAGGTATGCCACTGTTGCTATATTGTATACTGTGAATGATGATGCCATACGCACAGTGGAATCCTTGACCCCACCAGATGCAGTGGAGGACAACGACTCCGAAGCTCAGCTGGAGGATTGGTGTCAACAGTAGTGTTGAGCCACCCCCGTAGTGTTCGGGTTCGGTTCGGTTCGTCGAACACCGGGATGTTCGAGGAACTGTTCGTCGAACACCTTAGAACACCGTCGAACACCGTTAAAACCAATGGCAGGCAAACAAAAACACATAGAAACACATAGAAAACACCTTCAAAGGTGTCCAAAAGCTGAAAAACTGCTCAGAAGACACTCTCTTTAAAAAAGCTGGCCGGCAATTCAGCAGCGGCATACACCGGTACCCCACAATTTAGTCAAGAAGGAATAGAGCATCACACATAGATTAGATAGATAGAAACATGTCAGGCACATATATAAGAAGTACAGTGACAGTGTTGGTTACTGTACTTGTCATTTAGTGTTAAACGATTTATTTAAAAAAAAATAGTGTTTTCATGCACCGTCTCTTTAAAAAAGCCGGCCGGCAATTCAGCAGCGGTACCCGACAATTTATAACAGAAAGAATAGAGCATCACACATAGATTAGATAGATAGAAACATGTCAGTCACATATATAATATGTGACTTACCAGGCTTCAAACATCTGCCCCAGCTGTCTGCTTAACCTCCGCTAGAGACTAAAATTACGGGGAACCCCATGCAAATTTTTTTTTAAATAAATCCTTTATTTTAACACTAAATGACAAGTACAGTAATCAACACTGTCACTGTACTTATTATATATGTGACTGACATGTTTCTATCTATCTAATCTATGTGTGATGCTCTATTCTTCTGTTATAAATTGTCGGGAACCGCTGCTGAATTGCCGGACGGCTTTTTTAAAGAGACGGTGCATGAAAACACTATTTTTTTTTTAATAAATCCTTTAACACTAAATGACAAGTACAGTAACCAACACTGTCACTGTACTTCTTATATATGTGACTGACATGTTTCTATCTATCTAATCTATGTGTGATGCTCTATTCTTTCGGTTCTAAATTGTCGGGTACCGGTGTATACCGCTGCTGAATTGCCGGCTTTTCATGTTTCACTGTGAGCACTGTTCCCATCGATTTGGGCAACCACTGTAATGCCACAACCACCGTGGCTGTGGCATTACAGTGAGTGGCAGACAATCCCTGCATGATTGGTGCTCTAAATAGCGCCAGACATGCAGGACACGCTTTTGGTGCACGAACAGTTATCGAACATAACCTCGAACAGCCGAACTTTTTGCAAGTCGTTCGCGTTCATCGAACGACTCGAACACCACCCAAAACAGCTCGAATTTGAGATTCGCGAACAGTTCTAGTCGAACTCCGCTCATCTCTAGTCAACAGCTCCATGCTGGGACTGACGCCACTCCTGTCCATCAGAAACACGGTGTTTACAGAGTGGTTCAGGAATATGAACAAGTGTTTAGTAAACACCCGCTTGACTTTGGAAGGGTTAAAGGGGTACAACACCACATACCCACCGGTAACCATCCACCCATTAAGGAGTGTTACCGACCCATACCACCAGCACATTATCAGAAAGCCAAGGAAATGTTGCGTGACATGAAAAAGGCAGGGGTAGTAAGGGATAGCTGTAGCCCTTGGCAGCTCCCCTGGTCCTGGTCAGGAAAAAGGACGGTAGCATGAGGATGTGTGTAGATTATAGACAGATTAATCGCATAACACATAAAGATGCATACCCTTTGCCCCGTATAGAGGAATCCCTGGCTGCACTAAAATCTGCCAATTACTTCTCTACACTGGATCTCACTAGCGGGTACTGGCAAGTCTCTGTTGCTGAGGAAGACCGGGAGAAGACGGCCTTCACCACCCCGATGGGACTGTGCGAGTTCAATAGTATGCCGTTTGGATTCTGCAATGCACCCGGAACGTTCCAGAGGCTGATGGAGTGTTGCTTGGGACATCAGAACTTCGAGACAGTGCTGCTGTACCTGGATGACGTTATCGTGTACTCAAGGATTTATGAGGACCTTCTGAAGCACCTGGCGGAGGTATTTGAAGCATTATCCCGGTATGGGATGAAACTAAAGCCTTCTAAATGCCACTTGCTCAAGCAGAAGGTTCAGTACCTGGGGCAAGTAGTCAGCTCGGAGGGAGTAGCATCTGACCCGGAGAAGGTCACTGCCATCCAGAAGTGGCCTGAGCCGAGAAGCATCAAAGAAATACGGCAATTCCTGGGACTGGTCGGGTACTACAGGAGGTTCATAAAGGACTATACCAAAAAGGTAGCACCTCTACAAGACCTCCTGGTAGGACAGTCCAAAAGAGGAAAGAGTCCCCCATTCCAGTGGGGCAAAGAACAGGCTGAACCCTTTGCAGTAATGAAGGAAATCCTGACTGGTGAAGAAATCCTGGCTTATCCTGACTACAGCCAGCCTTTCCTGCTGTACACCGATGCCAGCAATGAGGGACTGGGAGCTGTGTTGTCCCAGAAGCAAAATGAAAGAGAGAAGGTAATTGCGTATGCCAGCAGGAAGCTACACCCTACCGAGAGGAACCTTGGGAACTACAGTTCCTTCATGCTGGAGTTCCTGGCCTTGGTCTGGGCTATAACTGAAAGGTTCAAGCATTACCTAGCCTCAACGAAATTCACAGCCTTTACTGACAACAATTCCTTGACACACCTGGAGACAGCCAGGTTGGGAGCCATGGAACAACATTGCGTGGCCAGACTGTCAAATTAACAGTTCACCATCAAGTACCAGGCAGGTCACAAGAACACCAATGCTGATGCCCTGTCAAGGATGCCTCACCAGTCAGACACCGAGGATGAAGTGGATGATTTAGAGGAAGTTGAATTACCTGCTTTCCACCAAAGCAGAGTGGTCCATGAGCAACACGTCACCAGAAGACATCAGGGAAGGATACTGAATCCTCTACCCCACCACAGTTGGAAGGAGACCCAGGACAGTGACCCAGTTATCAGCCTTATCAAAAGACTGATCACCCAGGAAGGTTCTCACCTGGAGAAGGATGCTCCTCCACAAGCCAAGCAACAGTGGAATGAAAGAAGCCGGCTGTTCATCTACAGAGAGAAGCTATGCAAAAGATATGTCAACCCCAAGACCCATGAAATGGTGTGGCAGATTGTTGTACCCAGGACGGATATCCAGATGGTGTTGGAAGCCTACCACGATCAAGCAGGTCACTTTGGCTGGAAGAAGCTGGAAACCCTGCTGAAGGACCTGTTCTACTGGGTTGGAATGCGGAGCTCCATAGAGAGGTGGTGCCGGAATTGTGGGCCCTGTAGCCTCAGAAGAAAAGACTATGGCAGCCAGAAAGCACCCTTGCAGTCCATCAAGACAAACCAGCCCCTGGAGATCGTCGCTCTGGATCACGTCAAGCTGTCACACAGCAGGTCAGGCTACTCCTATGCCCTGACCATGGTGGATCACTATTCCCAGTTCCTGGTGGTAGCCCCTGTCAAGGACCTGAGAGACTGCAGCAAGAACGTCCCAAGCATACTTCTGCTGGCCCCATGGATACCCGGACAAGGTGCTGACGAATCAAGGCCCTGCCTTTGAAGCCGAGCTGTTTAAAGAATTCTGTCATCTGTATGGGTACAAGAAGATCCGGACTACGCCGTATCACCCTCAGACCAATGGTTTGTGTGAGAAAATGAACAACATCATCATAGACCTGCTGAAAACCTTACCCTTGGAAGAAAGGAACCAGTGGCCAGACAAACTACCTGACCTGGTAGATCTGTACAATCACATACCTGTGAGTTATACAAATTGTACCCCAGCGTACCTCATGAGAGCAAGACCTGGGAAGTTGCCCATGGACCTGGAACTCGGAGTGGTACAACCAGAAGCAGATATGTCCACTGAAGACTGGGATACAAATCGGCAAGAGCAGTACAGGAGAGTACAGGCCTGTGTCGAAGACAGTCTGAACCGAGTAAGGGAGAGGCAGGAAGAAAAGTACAATAAACATGCACCAGCAGAACCCTTGGCACCTGGAGAGATAGTGCTAAAGCGGGAGAGAAGTCACAAGCTCGATGACCAGTGGGAAAGAGAGCCCTACACAGTGCTGAACTAGAAATTTGACAACAGTAAAACCTGCCTGATTAGCAAAGATGGAGGTAAAACGACCGCAACAGTCTCAAGAGACCATTTGAAAGTGTGCCCAGGTCTACTGAAGACAACGGAGGAAGAAGTACCTCCTATAGCACCGGAGGAACCCAAGGAAGAAGCACTTCACACAGTTCTAGGAGATTTCCCTGCGGACTGGCCTCAACTTGATGGAGCAATTATTATACCCGTAATACACTTCTTTCAGCCACAAGAAGAACCTGTGAGCGCTCTGGAAGAACCTGCTCAAGAACAGGAAGAGTCCCCAGTAGTGTTGAGCGATACCTTCCGATATCGGGAAATATCGGATCGGATTGGATCGGACCGATACCCAAAAAATATCGGATATTGCCGATTCCGATACCGGAAACCAATGCAAGTCAATGGGACACAAATATCGGAATGAAAATAAACCCTTTCTTTCCTTGTAGGTTAATTCTACATGAAGAAAACAACTAAGAATAATGTAGAATGTATTGGGGGAGGTGGAGGAGACATTAAAGGCATAGAGGTTTAGCCCAATCAAATGGAATAGCGGGAATTAATATTTTTTTTAAGACGTTCGGAGTTACGAAGATATTGATTATGTTAAGCTTTTTTATATTTTGTCAGATATTTATGTTTCACTACTTCCATGCTCTTCACCTTCTTTTTTACTTCTCCCACACTTTCTCCTTCATCATCCTCAATGGCAGCATCTTTTTCATCAACTTCTTCTTCACCTTATTCATCTTCTTCTTCTTCACCTTCTTCCTATTATTCTTTTTTTTTACATTCTTCATATTCTTCTTATTCAACTATTATTCTTCTTCATATGCTACTTCTTCATCTTCTTCATATTCTTCTTCTTCATCATATTCTTAGTTGTGACAGGCATTCCTGTAGTTGTTATCTATAAAAGTTTGAAGATTACACCTTCCGCTCTGCCTGTCACAAAAAGATTTACAACAGGATTTGTCCACGTTCAGTTTGGCCTGCAGCAGCAGGTATTTTCCAGGGGCACCACGAGGAGGAACGGACTCACCCCCATACACTGCTTAGTCTTCTTCTGCTTATAATTTAGATAATATCTTTTGCTCTGATTTTTAGTCTTATGCTTAATGTTCTTCTGCTTTTATTCTTCAGCTTCTTGTTCTTCTGCTTCTTGGTCTTCGGTCTCTTGTTCATCTGTATCTTGGTGGTTGTCTTCTTGTTCTTTGTCCTCTTGGTCATCTTCTTCAGGGTCATCTTCTTGGTCTTCTTTGGGGTGGTCTTCAGGGTCGTCATCTTCAGGGTCGTCGTCTTCTTCAGGGTGGTCTTCAGGGTCGTCGTCTTCAAGGTCGTCGTCTTCGGGGTCCTCGTCTTCTTCGGGGTGGTCTTCAGGGTCGTCATCTTCAGGGTCGTCATCTTCGGGGTCCTCGTCTTCTTCGGGGTGGTCTTCAGGGTCATCGTCTTCAGGGTCGTCGTCTTCGGGGTCCTCGTCTTCTTCGGGGTGGTCTTCAGGGTCGTCGACTTCAGGGTTGTTGTCCTCGGGGTCCTCGTCTTCTTCGGGGTGGTCTTCGGAGTCGTCGTCTTCAGGGTCGTCGTCTTCGGGGTCCTCGTCTTCTTCGGGGTGGTCTTCAGGGTCGTCGTCTTCGGGGTCCTCGTCTTCTTCGGGGTGGTCTTCAGGGTCGTCGTCTTCAGGGTCATCGTCTTCGGGGTCCTCGTCTTCTTCGGGGTGGTCTTCAGGGTCCTCGTCTTCAGGGTCATCGTCAGGAAGATCCAGAGTGATTACCAAAAAACATTACAAAAAGGTTGAACTTGGAAATGTAGCAGAAGGTACAAGAAGGCTGAGGAACTGCCGAGAACCAGCTGACGGTACTGGAACATGGATGGGTAGCAGAAGGTACAAGAGCCAATGGAACTACCGAGGACCAGCTGATGGTACTGGAACCCGGTTACTAAGCAGGAGGTACCTGTGCCAGAAAGCACTACCAAGGACCAGCAGACGTTGGTGGAACTCGGATACCGAGGAGGCACCTAAGCCAAAGGCACTGCCTGTAACCAGCTGATGTTACTGGAACCCAGGGGGACATATTCAAGATTGACTTCCAAAGAACCAGCAAATGGTACTGGAACTCAGATAGGAAGCAGAAGGTACACATGAAAAAAAAAATTTGCAAGGCCGCGAGCTGGCCGGAGTTACCGAAACCCACAGTCCTACAGGGGGTGCTTGTCCTATTGGCACTGTGGAACCAGCCTTCATTGCCAGATCCCGCAGCCCACATAGGAGTCACCTAAACTGCAGGCACCATAGAGTCGGCTAACCCGACCGCAACACGACAGGACAACGTATTGGAGGCAAAGTGACGTTGACACTACCCGGAAACAGCTGGCGTGCTGGAACCAGGCTGGGCAGGAGGGAGTACTCGTGCCAAAGACACTGCTGGGAAACAGCTGGCGGTGCTGGAACCCAGGGTAAATACTAAAAACAGAGTGGAGCCAGAGGCCTAATTGGAGCAAGCATAAAATCAGTAGTAGTGTGAATGTGGACAGAGCAGGAGAAATTGCCGGACACACAGCAGGGGATCAGCTGACGTTACTGAACCCCAATAACACTGGAGCAAGTGTTGACTGTGCAGACGGCACTTCTGAGCAGCAACTGGCGGTGTTGGAGCCCAAGGTAAATACTAAAAACAGAGTGGAGCCAGAGGCCTAATTGGAGCAAGTTTAAAATCAGTAGTAGTGTGAATGTGGACAGAGCAGGAGAAATTGCCCGACACACAGCAGGGGATCAGCTGAAGTTACTGAACCCCAATAACACTGGAGCAAGTGTTGACTGTGCAGACGGCACTGCTGAGCAGCAACTGGTGGTGTTGGAGCCCAGGGATTACAGTTCAGGTGGTAGAAACATGAACACAACAGGAGACCTGGATACTGTTGACAACCAATTATTTAATCTGGAAGAGGACTGGCAAATTCATGCGAGATCCAGGCCTTGTTCATTTTCAGAAAAGTAAGCCGGTCAACGTTATCGGAGGATAGTCGGATGCGACGGTTTGTTAGTACACCACCTGCGGCACTAAAGACGCGTTCCGATAATACACTAGCAGCAGGGCAAGCCAGCACCTCCAATGCATACTGGCTAAGCTCTGGCCATGTATCCAGCTTAGAGACCCAAAACTTGAAGGGGGAAGAGCCATCTGGGAGTAAACTGAGAGGGCAAGACATGTAGTCTGTCACCATCTGACGGAAACGTTGCCTCCTGCTGACTGGAGCCGTCTGTGATGGTGTAGACATTTGTGGTGGGGACACAAAACTTTGCCACGTTTGGGCCATACTGGTCTTGCCTTGTGCTGAGGCGCTGCTTCTGCTCCATCTTTGTGCAGAGCTTCCTCCACTGCCTCGACGCACTGAGCTGCATTGTAAAGCACTGGCAGCACTGCTCTCTGGTGGAATGGAGAGCATGATGGAATGCACCAGTGGGTCTTGGTACTCCCTCATTTTACACTCCCAGTTCAACGGTGTTATGAGGCTTTGTAAGTTGTCCCGGTAGCGAGTATCTAGGAGGGTGGACACCCAATAATCAGCCGTGTTGAGAATGTGGGCGATGCGGCGGTCGTTTCTCAGGCACTGCAGCATGAAATCAACCATGTGCTGCAGACTGCCAACTGGCCAAGAAACACTGTCCCCTGCTTGAGGCGTGATCGATCTCTGCCTGCTCTGCATCACCCCACCCTCGCTCTACATACTGACTACTAGAGCATTGTGTACCTCCCTCCTCTGGACAGATGTCTTCCTCCTCCATTGACTCCTCCTCATCCTCCTCACAAAGTGTCCCCTGCCTAGGCCTTTGTGAGGAACCACGTTGCGCAGACTGTAGAGAAGCAGATGGCATTTGTGACTCCTCATCCTCCACCTCTTCCAAAACCTCCTCCCTTAGTGCATGCAGTGTTTTTTCAAGCAGGCAGATAAGGGGGATAGTCATGCTGACTAGTGCATCATCTGCACTCGCCATCCGCGTTGAATAATCGAAGGCACGCAAAACGTGACAGATGTCCTTCATAGAGGCCCACTCACTAGTGGTGAAGTGTGAACGGCGCGCAGTGCGACTTGTTTGCGCCTGCTGCAGCTGGTACTCTATTACTGCTGCCTGCTGCTCACACAACCTCTCCAACATATGTAACGTTGAATTCCACGTGGTGGGTAGGTCACATATGATGCGATGTTCCGGAAGGCGTAATCGGCGCTGCAGAGCTGCAATGCGCGATCTTGCGATGCTGGAACGCCGAAAGTGAGCGCACTCTACGCGGACTTTGTGCAGCAGTGCATCAAGATCCGGATAGTCCCTCAAAAAACTCTGCACGACCAAGTTGAGCACATGTGCCAGACATGGGATGTGAGTGAGGTTGCCTAGGTCCAGAGCTGCCACCAGATTTCGGCCATTGTCACACACTACTATGCCTGGCTGGAGATTCGCTGGCACAAACCACACGTCGCTCTGCTGCTTTATGGCATTCCAGAGCTCCTGCGCTGTGTGGCTTCAATTACCCAAAGAGATTAATTTCAATACGGCCTGTTGACGTTTGGCCACGGCTGTGCTCATATCAGTCATAACAGGTAACCGTTCACGGGTCGATGTGGAGGTAGACCGTGACGGCTCCTGCAGCGCTGATTCAGAGGAACTGGAGTATGAGGAGGAGTCAATGTGTACAGACTGGATTCCTGCAATCCTTGGAGTTGGCAGAACACGTACAGTGCCACTCTCAAGATCTGTACCGGGCTCCACAACATTTACCCAATGGGCAGTGAGGGAAAGGTATCGTCCCTGTCCATGCTTACTGGTCCACACATCGGTGGTCAGGTGGACCTTGCTACTGATGGCGTTTTGTAGCGCATGTTTAATTTTTCCTTCCACATGCTGTTGCAGGGCAGGGACGGCTTGCCTGCTGAAATAAAAACGGCTGGGCACGTTGTATTGTGGGACTGCCAAAGCCATCAAGTTACGGAAGGTGTCAGTCTCCACCAGCCTGAATGATAGCATTTCAAGGGACAGTAGTTTTGCAATGCCAGCATTCAGAGCCTGTGCTCGGGGTGGTTTGCCGAGTATGGGTGAGTTTTCTCCCATGCCTGTGCTAATGATGGCTGTAGACTGGCCTGGGAGTGTGAGGATGACAGGGAACGTGGTGCTGTGGGTGGAATGACACTGTGTCTCTGTACAACAGTGCCAGAGGTTCTTCCATGGCGATCCTGTGAGGAAGCCGAACCAGCTGTGTGTGAGCTGGAGGAAGAGGCTACAACACGAGCTGAAGAGGTGGTAGGTGGTGCTGTAGGTTGGCCTAGGTCTTCAGTGGGTCTTTGTAACTCCACCATGTGCTTGGTCCGCACATGTTTCCACATATTTGTGGTATTGAGGTTGCTGACACTTTTCCCTCTTTTCACTTTCTGATTACACAGCTTGCATTTGACAAAGCAAATGTCATCTGCAACTGTATCAAAAAAGGACCAGGCACTGCAAGTCTTGGGAGCGCCCGTTTTGGGTTTTGGAAGATGCATGCTCCTAATGGGTGCCGAAGTGGAGGCTACAGGCAACCAAGTCTGCCCCCTCCCTCTCCCTCCTTTTTTGGCCGTTCGGGGAATCTCTTCCTCAGAGCTGCTCCCACCACCTTCCTGTACCTCATGCCATGATGGGTCAAGGACCTCATCATCTACACTACCCTCTTCAAACAACTGCTTCTCTTGGGTAGTCTCGAGAGCACAGTACGCACCAGAAAGTGGCACCTGAGTCTCATCATCAGATGCATACTAAGGTGTGCTGACCATAGACACTGGCCCACCCGCCTCTTCAGATTCAGAGAGACAAAGCGGTTGCGCATCACTGCATACTACTTCTTCTTCAAATTCTCGAATTCTGCTTGGCTGGCCCCCTCTTGCCAAGCCAAGAGATTCAGAGAACAGAAGTAGAGATGGCTCCTGTCCAGGGCTCTCTGACTGCCTGGGCAATTTGGCAGGTGGCGAAGAGACAGATAGGTGCTCTTCAGTGCTCAGGACTTGAGAGGATCTGGAACTAATTGAAGTCGATGCGTTAGGTGCCATCCATTCCGACAATGGCTTCAATTTGGTCATCCCGCAGCAGTGGGGTACGGCGAGCTCCTACAAAGCTGCGCATAAAGGACTGTTCCCTGGTAAAACTGGGGGATGCTGAGTCACTGGTGCCCGCAGCAGGCACAGAATCCCCACATCCTCTCCCTGCAGAAACTCGACGCCCACGCCCACGACCACATGCCTTACTCCCTGCCTTCTTCATCTTGGTAGACTGATAAAGATAGGCAGAAAAGTACTAAGGGCTTAGTGTGCTTATTCCTGAACAGCTGCTAACAGATATAAGAAACACTAATTTTATAAAGTGTGGACTAGACTTTAATATGAGCTAATGTGGCCTACACAACTGTAAAGTGGAGTGTTTGGTGAACTTTATTTACGTTTTTTTTTTCACAAAAAGACACTGGATGTGCCCAAAGATGTAAAACCGATAGTATCACAAACATTTTGTAGCAATTACAATGCAGGAAGGTAACCTACAATGCAATAGATGAGGCTACAAAAAATAGGCTAATACTAATCTGGCTGGGGCTGCAGGGCACAAGGCTGCAGAAAGGCTCCTCTATCTACTCCTATATACACTGTGTTCCAAATTATTATGCAAATAATATTTTCTCAGATTTTCCCAAATTACCTATATGAATTGCAGTCATTGTAATTTTCCAGTCAAATAACTATTAGAGTACAATTGAAAGGGTTTTGTACAAGCTGCCTATGATAACAGTATATTTTTAAAAAAATAAAAAACTCAAACTGCACTCAAAATGCATGTTCCAAATTATTATGCACAGCAGAGTTTTCAACCTTTTCATTTTAATAAAGAACAAAAAAATTGTCATTTTTGAAATTATAAGCATTAGCAGGTTATTACAAACTGAAATCAAACAGTTTTCAACTCAAAACTTTATTCTAGGTGATGTTACATTTGCACATAGGACCGCTTGTTCGAAAGGAGCTTCTGAACTCTCTCGTCCATTGAATTTGTCAGGTTTTGGATGGTTTCTGCTTCAATTGTTTTGCATGAGGACAGAATACCCTCCCAGAGCTGTTGCTTAGATGTGAACTGCCTCCCACCATCATAGACACTCCTTTTGATGATGCTCCAGAGGTTCTCAATGGGGTTGAGGTCAGGGGAGCATGGGTGCCATACCATAAGTTTGTCCCCTTTTATGCCCATAGCAGCCAGAGATGCAGATGTGTTATGTGCAGCATGAGACGGGGCATTATCATGCATGAAATGATCTCGATGGCCCAGATGGATGGAGTGGAGGATGGCTGGTTGATGGACACCCCATGCAAACACAGCTACGGCGCTAACAAGGAGGAGGTGGAGTAATGTTTTGGGCTGGAATCATGGGGAGAGAGATTGTCGGCCCTTTTAGGATCCCTGAAGGGGTAAAGATGAACTCCATAATGTATGTTGAGTTTCTCAAACAGCACTTTGTGCCATGGTTCAAGAAGAAGAACCGTGCATTCTGCAGCAAGATCATTTTCATGCATGATAATGCCCCGTCTCATGCTGCACATAACACATCTGCATCTCTGGCTGCTATGGGCATAAAAGGGGACAAACTTATGGTGTGGCATCCATGCTCCCCTGACCTCAACCCCATTGAGAACCTCTGGAGCATCATCAAAAGGAGTGTCTATGATGGCGGGAGGCAGTTCACATCTAAGCAACAGCTCTGGGAGGGTATTCTGTCCTCATGCAAAACAATTGAAGCAGAAACCATCCAAAACCTGACAAATTCAATGGACGAGAGAGTTCAGAAGCTCCTTTCGAACAAGCGGTCCTGTGTGCAAATGTAACATCACCTAGAATAAAATTTTGAGTTGAAAACTGATTGATTTCAGTTTGTAATAACCTGCTAATGCTTATAATTTAAAAATGACAATTTTTTTGTTCTTTATTAAAATGAAAAGGTTGAAAACTCTGCTGTGCATAATAATTTGGAACATGCATTTTGAGTGCAGTTTGAGTTTTTTATTTTTTTAAAAATATACTGTTATCATAGGCAGTTTCAATTGTACTCTAATACAGTTATATGAAAAAGTTTGGGCACCCCTATTAATCTTAAGCTTAATGTTTTCTTAAAATTGGTGTTTTTGCAACAGCTATTTCAGTTTGATATATGTAATAACTGTTGGACACAGTAATGTTTCTGCCTTGAAATGAGGTTTATTGTACTAACAGAAAATGTGTAATCTGCATTCAAACTAAATTTGACAGGTGCATAAGTATGGGCGCCCTTATCATTTTCTTGTTTTAAATACTCCTACCTACTTTATACTGACTTACTGAAGCACTTTTTTTGGTTTTGTAACCTCATTGAGCTTTGAACTTCATAGCCAGGTGTATGCAATCATGAGAAAAGCTACTTAAAGTGGCCACTTGCAAGTTGTTATCCTGTTTGAATCTCCTCTGAAGAGTGGCATCATGGGCTCCTCAAAACAACTGTCAAATGATATGAAAACAAAGATTATTCAATATGGTTGTTCAGGGGAAGGATACAAAAAGCTGTCTCAGAGATTTAACCTGTCAGTTTCCACTGTGAGGAACATAGTAAGGAAATGGAAGAACACAGGGACAGTTCTAGTTAAGGCCAGAAGTGGCAGGCCAAGAAAAACATCAGAAAGGCAGAGAAGAAGAATGGTGAGATCAGTCAAGGACAATCCTCAGACCACCTCCAGAGGGCTCTGGATACATGTGCCGCGTCAGCCCAATCAGCTTCCTCCCCTCTTCGGATCATGTGACCTGAATGGGAGGTATTTCTACAGGTCCTGGTGGTATGCACGTTAGCGCCTCTTGAAAAAGAACGCCGAAACGCGCGTCGGGGCGCGTTCTCACCCGTCGCACTGCTGGGGACTCCCCGTTGGGGTCGTGGGCTCCTCCTATATCGTCGGTTTGTGGTGAGTTCATCTATTGATGTGCTATAGGGATTATTGACCTGACTAATACCTTCGTCTCTCTGTGTTAGGATATCTACATATAGAATGTGCATAACGTTTAGGTCTTCCTGTATGCTACTCTGCATCAATTTTGTTTTTCATTGGACACTACCTGTTCTTTGTTATATGAATTAATCATGACTCACCACAACCTACATTGACTATATAGATAAATTGACTATCCTAAACTGCCCATTTCCCCACGGTACTCCCCAGCTTTGGGCACCTTGCACCTTACCCCCCCCCTGCTATTTCTACTTTTATATAAATTTTCTACATATTTGGAATGTTGTATTTAAATAAAATTGTACTCATTGTTTGCCACAGTACTCAAGTGTCCTCCTATTTTTACATGAACTTATTTGAGTAGGCATTACGGACTTGGTGCCTGACACTTAGTCTTGATACCATGGTCTGTTCAGCATGTTACATTCGGCCTTTTTTCTTCTCACCTCCAGAGAGCTGCAGCATCAACTTGCTGCAGATGGTGTCACTGTGCAACAGTCAACTATACAACGCACTTTGCACAAGGAGAAGCTGTATGGGAGAGTGATGTGAAAGAAGCCGTTTCTGCAAGCACGCCACAAACAGAGTTGGCTGAGGTATGCAAAAGCACATTTGGAGAAGCCAATTCCTTTTTGGAAGAAGGTCCTGTGGACTGATGAAACCAAGATTGAGTTGTTTGGTCATACAAAAAGGCGTTATGCATGGCGGCAAAAAAACACAGTATTCCAAGAAAAACACTTGCTACCCACAGTAAAATTTGGTGGAGGTTCCATCATGCTTTGGGGCTGTGTGGCCAATGCCGGCACTGGGAATCTTGTTAAAGTTGAGGGACGCATGGATTCCACTCAGTATCAGCAGATTCTTGACAATAATGTTCAAGAATCAGTGATAAAGTTGAAGTTACGCAGGGGATGGATCTTTCAGCAAGACAATGATCCAAAACACCGCTCCAAATCTACTCAGGCATTCATGCAGAGGAACAATTACAATGTTCTGGAATGGCCATCCCAGTCCCCAGACCTGAATATCATTGAACATCTGTGGGATCATTTGAAGAGGGTTGTCCATGCTCAGCGACCATCAAACTTAACTGAACTGGAATTGTTTTGTAAAGAGGAATGGTCAAAAATACCTTCATCCAGGATCCAGGAACTCATAAAAAGCTACAGGAAGCGAATAGAGGCTGTTATTTTTGCAAAAGGAGGTTCTACTAGAGATGAGTGTTGTTCGACTCGAACTGTTCGCCAATCTCAAATTCGAGCTGTTTTGGGCGGTGTTCGAGCCTTTCGGCGAACACGAACGATTTGAGAAAAATTCGGCTGTTCGAGGTTATGTTCGATAACTGCACCAAAATCATAACTGGATTTTTTCTCAGTAATGATGAAAATTAATGTTAATACGCAGTTTGAGTGTACAGCGGGGTGGGGGGAGGGGCAAGGGATGGATCTCTGCAGGAATAATGAAGATCTCCATTTTTTTTTCTCTTTCCCGCATTTACAGTGGGGAGGTGCAATCTGTCAGCCTATCAGCAGCGCACACACGGAGTGAAGTGCTTTTTTTCACACAAGCAAGGGCATGTGTCATTGGCAGTGTATGTCACATGTCCTTGCCCTATAAGACCAAGCCATTTTCCCCGTCGCCACCATTTTCTCACTGCTGCAGCTGCGTGTTAGACGGCACCGCTGTTGCTGTGTGCGCTATACCTTGTTAATTTCAAGCCAATTTTCGCGCAAATCTACAGATAGCTTGGGAGTAGGGAATAGTTGTGATTGCAGTCCTTTTAAGGACTAGGTTACAGCATTTCCTACGACTTTTACAAGGCAGGTCTGTGCTCTTAAATAGATAGATTGTGGGAGTAAAGACTAATTGTAATTGCAGTCCTTTTCAGGACTAGGTTACATCAGTTCCTATCAGTTTTTGCCAGGCAGGTCTGTGCCAGTGCTGTGCAAGTTTTTTTCACAGCATTTGGTTGAATCTAGCAAAGCTAATCCTTTTTGGCGTATTGCAGAGTGTGTTAGTCAGTGGAGTAGCCTATCTGTGTTGCAAGATATACCACCTGTGTATAGAATACCAATTTTTTTACTGCACCTAATGAAGTAAAATCTTTTGGGCATAGCATCATTCTATTAGTCCATCTATACTGACCTCCATCAGGTTGCAAACTGAATATAATTTTTTTCTGCATCTAGCTCTGAAAAAATATTTGGGCTTCTAGCAGTGTGTGGGTCTTGTTCTATTAGTCCATCTACACTGACCTCCATCAGGTTGCAAACTGAATATAATTTTTTTCTGCATCTAGCTCTGAAAAAATATTTGGCCTTCTAGCAGTGTGTGGGACTTGTTCTATTAGTCCATCTATACTGACCTCCATCACGCTGCAAATTCAAAATAATTATTTGTCTGCATCTAGCTCTGAAAAAATATTTGGCCTTCTAGCAGTGTGTGGGACTTTCTCTATTAGTCCATCTATACTGACCTCCATCAGGTTGCAAATTAAAAATAATTTTTTTCTGCATCTACCTCTGAAAAAATATTTGGGCTTCTAGCTGTGTGTGGGACTTGTTCTATTAGTCCATCTATACTGACCTCCATCAGGTTGCAAACTGAATATAATTTTTATCTGCATCTACCTCTGAAAAAATATTTGGCCTTCTAGCTGTGTGTGGGACTTGTTCTATTAGTCCATCTATACTGACCTCCATCAGGTTGCAAACTGAATATAATTTTTATCTGCATCTACCTCTGAAAAAATATTTGGCCTTCTAGCTGTGTGTGGGACTTGTTCAATTAGTCCATCTATACTGACCTCCATCAGGTTGCAAACTGAATATAATTTTTTTCTGCATTTAGCTCTGAAAAAATATTTGGCCTTCTAGCAGTGTGTGGGACTTTCTCTATTAGTCCATCTATACTGACCTCCATCAGGTTGCAAACTGAATATATATTTTTTCTGCATCTACCTCTGAAAAAATATTTGGGCTTCTAGCTGTGTGTAGGACTTGTTCTATTAGTCCATCTATACTGACCTCCATCAGGTTGCAAACTGAATATAATTTTTTTCTGCATCTAGCTCTGAAAAAATATTTGGGCTTCTAGCAGTGTGTGGGTCTTGTTCTATTAATCCATCTACACTGACCTCCATCAGGTTGCAAACTGAATATAATTTTTTTCTGCATCTAGCTCTGAAAAAATATTTGGCCTTCTAGCAGTGTGTGGGACTTGTTCTATTAGTCCATCTATACTGACCTCCATCACGCTGCAAATTCAAAATAATTTTTTGTCTGCATCTAGCTCTGAAAAAATATTTGGCCTTCTAGCAATGTGTGGGACTTTCTCTATTAGTCCATCTATACTGACCTCCATCAGGTTGCAAATTAAAAATAATTTTTTTCTGCATCTACCTCTGAAAAAATATTTGGGCTTCTAGCTGTGTGTGGGACTTGTTCTATTAGTCCATCTATACTGACCTCCATCAGGTTGCAAACTGAATATAATTTTTATCTGCATCTACCTCTGAAAAAATATTTGGCCTTCTAGCTGTGTGTGGGACTTGTTCTATTAGTCCATCTATACTGACCTCCATCAGGTTGCAAACTGAATATAATTTTTATCTGCATCTACCTCTGAAAAAATATTTGGCCTTCTAGCTGTGTGTGGGACTTGTTCAATTAGTCCATCTATACTGACCTCCATCAGGTTGCAAACTGAATATAATTTTTTTCTGCATCTAGCTCTGAAAAAATATTTGGCCTTCTAGCAGTGTGTGGGACTTTCTCTATTAGTCCATCTATACTGACCTCCATCAGGTTGCAAACTGAATATATATTTTTTCTGCATCTACCTCTGAAAAAATATTTGGGCTTCTAGCTGTGTGTAGGACTTGTTCTATTAGTCCATCTATACTGACCTCCATCAGGTTGCAAACTGAATACAATTTTTTTCTGCATCTACCTCTGAAAAAATATTTGGGCTTCTAGCTGTGTGTGGGACTTGTTCTATTAGTCCATCTATACTGACCTCCATCAGGTTGCAAATTGAATATAATTTTTTTCTGCATCTAACCCAGCCAATAGTTTTGGCCTAATACCACAGTTTGGCCACTCAGCTCTGCTCGGTTCCCATCCATTGTTTTTTTGTGCAAACAACTCCAGAGTTGTGAATTAGTTAACCACCAAAATGAGTGGAAAAAGGCCTGCTGCTGGTGGAAAGGGGAATAGGCGTGTTGGGAAGGGGAAAAAAGGTTGTGTCCGTGGGGTAGGTGTTAAAGCAACAGTAACATCTGCAGAAGAAAGACCATCTTCCAGCCAAACTAAAATGTCTACTTCTTTTAGCGGACAATGTGATAAGATCCCTTTCTTACGGCCACGCCAATCGCTACAAATTCCAGATGAGGCACAAAAACAGCAGGTGCTTCAACGGATATCAAGTGCTCCTTTAAGTGGGCTCTCCTCCACATCAACTTCAACATCACAAATACTCCAGTCCTCAAAGGTGTCACCCCAATCGCACTTGCTTCCTCACAGTTCCCAAATCTCCAGCTGCCCGTCTGAGTATGAGGTAGAACAGATGGTTGAGTCTGCAGAGCTGTTTACTCATACTATAGCCTGGGAATCAGAGGTCGACTCCAGTGCTTCTGTGAATCCAGACGAGGAAATGATCTGCACTGATGCCCAGAATCTTTATGAGTCGGATCCAGGACCAGACGCAGAAGGTTCTGACCATAATGTAGACCCTCATTCCCAAACTGAAACTCCTGTTGGTGGAGACAATGAGGAAGACGATGATGAGACTCAAATACCTGATTGGAGCGACAACTTTAGTTTTTTGTCAGGGCAGGAACAGATTGGCTCTGAGGACGACGGGTGTGATAACGCACAGGGTGATGATGATGATGAGGTTGGAGATCCCACTTACTGTCAACCCACAGTCAGCAGAGGAGGTGGAGGAAGATACTAGTGACGACGAAGTCAGGTTGCGCCTTCCTGGACAGAGACGTAGTACTGGAAGCACGTCAACAACTGCATCCTCAAACACAACTCTGCCTCTCACCACAAGTCGTGGTGGCTCTTCAGGTCGCATGGGTGCTAAGCCTTGCATAGCCTGGGCATTTTTTCAGATCGATAAAGATAACTCGTGTTATCTGTAACATTTGTCAGCAAAAGCTAAGTAGAGGCCAAAAAATACATAGTTTGAGTACTTCATGCATGAATCGGCACATGGACATGAAGCATAAGTTGCAGTGGGAAGATCAGTGTGCTACAATGCGGCCTAGCCGGCCGGGCCAACCACCGTCTGCCATATCTTGTGCATCCGCGGCCTCTTCATCCTCTGTGACTGGGGGGACAGCAGTCACACCTGTTTTGGGGCGCAGACCTGCCACCTCTTTACCCGCAACAGCCAGCGTGATTGGCAGGTCATCATTTTCTTTGGAGGTGGTAACACCAGCTGGTGTTGAGCGCTGTCCGACATCGATAGCACCACCTTTGGATCAAGGCAACCTAACATGTCCGCCTGCATCTTCCTCACAGACCGGCAGTTTGCCGGGGACACCCTTATCAACCCCGTCTAAGCACAATAGCCAGCCCTCGGTCCCTCAGATGTGGACAAGTAAAAGACCATTTCCTCCTAGCCATGAGAAAGCTAAGAGGTTGAATTTCACCATCTGCAAGCTCTTGGCTACAGAAATGCTGCCTTTCCGCCTGGTGGACACAGAGGATTTTCGAGACCTTATGTCCGTCGCAGTGCCCCAGTACCAGATGCCCAGTCGGCACTACTTCTCAAAGAAAGGTGTGCCTGCGCTCCACCAGCATGTCACACACAACATCACCGCTTCTTTGAGAAACTCTGTGTGTGACAGGGTGCATTTCACCACAGACACTTGGACGAGTAGGCATGGACAGGGGCGTTACATGTCGCTGACTGGGCACTGGGTAACTATGGTGACAGCAGGACAAGGGGCTGCTGTCCAAGTCTTGCCGTCCCCACGAGTTGTGCGTCAATCCTCTTTATGTCAAAGTTCCTCCACTGCTTCTGCCTCCTCAACCTCCTCTCGGTCTTCCACCTGCACCCAAAGCCTGTCTGGTCATGCCACAAGCTTTCTAACTGCGCAGAAGGGATCCTGCACACCTCCTTACTATACTGGCAGTAGGGCTAAACGTCATCAGGCGGTTTTTACTTTGAAATGTCTGGGAAATGTGAGTCACACAGCTGAGGAGTTGTGGTCAGCTCTGGAGAACCAATTTCATGAATGGTTGTCTCCACTGGACCTGAAACCAGGGAAGGCCGTGTGCGACAATGCTGCAAACCTGGGTGCGGCCCTTCGCCGGGGCAATGTCACACACGTGCCTTGTATGGCTCACGTGTTGAACCTGGTTGTCCAGCAATTTTTAGCCCACTATCCCAGACTAGATGGCCTTCTGCAGAGGGCACGGTCGCTGTGTGCTCACTTCCGCCGTTCGCATCCCGCAGCTCAGCGACTTACATCTCTACAGAAGTGGTTGGGCCTGCCACTTCACCGGCTAAAATGCGATGTGCCTACCCGGTGGAATTCAACTCTGCACATGTTGCAGCGACTGTGGCAGCACCGACAAGCCCTGGTGCAATACGTTCTGACGTATAGCCTGGGCCAACGAGATCCAGAGGTGGGGCAAATCACGCTGGAGGAGTGGTCTCAGATCAGGGACCTATGCACCCTTCTGCACAGTTTTGAAATGGCGACGAAGATGTTTAGTGCTGACGATGCCATTATCAGCGTGACTATTCCGGTGATTTACATGCTGGAGCACATGTTAAACAGAATTCGGAGTCAGGTGGTGGCACAAGAGGAGGTGGAGGAAGTAGAGGAGGAGGAGTTGTATGCGGAAGGGCTAACATCTGCAAGGTCCAGACGGTCGGCAGCACCAAGGCGGCAGGCATGTGAGGGTGGGGGAGATGGTTTTACCAGGGCGCATGGTAGCAGCCAAACTAGTGAGGAAGGTGCAGGAGCCCAGGAAGAAGTGGAGGACGAACTGATGGAAGACTCATCAGATGAGGGAGACCTTGATCACATTTCTGTTGTGCGAGGTTGGGGGGAGAGGACAGAGGAAGGAAGCATGATTGTTACCTCGCCACCAACACAACAGGGACTTGGTGCTCCTGGATGCGCAACACACATGAGTGCCTTCTTGCTGCACTACCTGCAACATGACCCTCGAATTGTGAGAATTAGAAATAATCCTGACTACTGGGTTGCCACACTGTTAGATCCCCGGTACAAAAGTAAATTTGCAGAAATTATTCCTGCCATAGAAAGGGATGCACGCATGCAGGAGTATCAGCAGAGACTGTTGCAGAATCTTACATGTGCTTTTCCACAAAACACCAGTGGTGCACGTAGTGAATCTCACAGTTCCAACTTACCAACCATGGGACCGTCAAGTGTTCAGCACTCAAACCGTAACAGAACCACAGTATCTGCTGGTAACATCAATTTTGCGGAATCATTTCACCACTTTTTTAGCCCATCCTTTGCAAGGCCACAGGAGACAAGAAGTCTGACACATAGTCAACGCCTAGAGACGATGGTACAGGAGTATCTCCAAGTAAACATTGAAGCCTTGACTGTGTCACTGGACCCTTGCTCTTTTTGGGCTTCCAATCTGGATAAATGGCCGGAGCTAGCCACTTACGCCTTGGAGATCTTGTCATGCCCCGCAGCCAGCGTTCTGTCTGAACGTGTGTTCAGCGCTGCTGGTGGTGTGCTGACAGATAAGCGCACGCGGCTCTCCACTGATAATGTAGACAGACTCACGTTCATAAAGATGAACAAATCATGGATCCGAAACGACTTTTCTACCCCTGTGTCATCCTGGGGAGAGTAAAAGCTTGATGATTGGTTAAAATCACCCTACCAACCGTTTTAAGCTTTCAAATTACTAATCATGTTTATCTGTATCTTGGCTGGAAAATAATTTGGGCTTTGTAGCAGTGTGCAGCACTGATTCTATTAGGCCATCTATAATAAGCTCCACCATAATAAGCTCCCTCCCAGAGCTGTTGCTTAGATGTGAACTGCCTCCCGCCATCATAGACACTCCTTTTGATGATGCTCCAGAGGTTCTCAATGGGGTTGAGGTCAGGGGAGCATGGGTGCCATACCATAAGTTTGTCCCCTTTTATGCCCATAGCAGCCAGAGATGCAGATGTGTTATGTGCAGCATGAGACGGGGCATTATCATGCATGAAATGATCTCGATGGCCCAGATGGATGGAGTGGAGGATGGCTGGTTGATGGACACCCCATGCAAACACAGCTACGGCGCTAACAAGGAGGAGGTGGAGTAATGTTTTGGGCTGAAATCATGGGGAGAGAGATTGTCGGCCCTTTTAGGATCCCTGAAGGGGTAAAGATGAACTCCATAATGTATGTTGAGTTTCTCAAACAGCACTTTGTGCCATGGTTCAAGAAGAAGAACCGTGCATTCTGCAGCAAGATCATTTTCATGCATGATAATGCCCCGTCTCATGCTGCACATAACACATCTGCATCTCTGGCTGCTATGGGCATAAAAGGGGACAAACTTATGGTGTGGCATCCATGCTCCCCTGACCTCAACCCCATTGAGAACCTCTGGAGCATCATCAAAAGGAGTGTCTATGATGGCGGGAGGCAGTTCACATCTAAGCAACAGCTCTGGGAGGGTATTCTGTCCTCATGCAAAACAATTGAAGCAGAAACCATCCAAAACCTGACAAATTCAATGGACGAGAGAGTTCAGAAGCTCCTTTCGAACAAGCGGTCCTATGTGCAAATGTAACATCACCTAGAATAAAGTTTTGAGTTGAAAACTGATTGATTTCAGTTTGTAATAACCTGCTAATGCTTATAATTTAAAAATTACAATTTTTTTGTTCTTTATTAAAATGAAAAGGTTGAAAACTCTGCTGTGCATAATAATTTGGAACATGCATTTTGAGTGCAGTTTGAGTTTTTTATTTTTTTAAAAATATACTGTTATCATAGGCAGTTTCAATTGTACTCTAATACAGTTATATGAAAAAGTTTGGGCACCCCTATTAATCTTAAGCTTAATGTTTTCTTAAAATTGGTGTTTTTGCAACAGCTATTTCAGTTTGATATATGTAATAACTGTTGGACACAGTAATGTTTCTGCCTTGAAATGAGGTTTATTGTACTAACAGAAAATGTGTAATCTGCATTCAAACAAAATTTGACAGGTGCATAAGTATGGGCGCCCTTATCATTTTCTTGTTTTAAATACTCCTACCTACTTTATACTGACTTACTGAAGCACTTTTTTTGGTTTTGTAACCTCATTGAGCTTTGAACTTCATAGCCAGGTGTATGCAATCATGAGAAAAGCTACTTAAAGTGGCCACTTGCAAGTTGTTCTCCTGTTTGAATCTCCTCTGAAGAGTGGCATCATGGGCTCCTCAAAACAACTGTCAAATGATATGAAAACAAAGATTATTCAATATGGTTGTTCAGGGGAAGGATACAAAAAGCTGTCTCAGAGATTTAACCTGTCAGTTTCCACTGTGAGGAACATAGTAAGGAAATGGAAGAACACAGGGACAGTTCTAGTTAAGGCCAGAAGTGGCAGGCCAAGAAAAACATCAGAAAGGCAGAGAAGAAGAATGGTGAGATCAGTCAAGGACAATCCTCAGACCACCTCCAGAGGGCTCTGGATACATGTGCCGCGTCAGCCCAATCAGCTTCCTCCCCTCTTTGGATCATGTGACCTGAATGGGAGGTATTTCTACAGGTCCTGGTGGTATGCACGTTAGCGCCTCTTGAAAAAGAACGCCGAAACGCGCGTCGGGGCGCGTTCTCACCCGTCGCACTGCTGGGGACTCCCCGTTGGGGTCGTGGGCTCCTCCTATATCGTCGGTTTGTGGTGAGTTCATCTATTGATGTGCTATAGGGATTATTGACCTGACTAATACCTCCGTCTCTCTGTGTTAGGATATCTACATATAGAATGTGCATAACGTTTAGGTCTTCCTGTATGCTACTCTGCATCAATTTTGTTTTTCATTGGACACTACCTGTTCTTTGTTATATGAATTAATCATGACTCACCACAACCTACATTGACTATATAGATAAATTGACTATCCTAAACTGCCCATTTCCCCACGGTACTCCCCAGCTTTGGGCACCTTGCACCTTACCCCCCCTGCTATTTCTACTTTTATATAAATTTTCTACATATTTGGAATGTTGTATTTAAATAAAATTGTACTCATTGTTTGCCACAGTACTCAAGTGTCCTCCTATTTTTACATGAACTTATTTGAGTAGGCATTACGGACTTGGTGCCTGACACTTAGTCTTGATACCATGGTCTGTTCAGCATGTTACATTCGGCCTTTTTTCTTCTCACCTCCAGAGAGCTGCAGCATCAACTTGCTGCAGATGGTGTCACTGTGCAACAGTCAACTATACAACGCACTTTGCACAAGGAGAAGCTGTATGGGAGAGTGATGTGAAAGAAGCCGTTTCTGCAAGCACGCCACAAACAGAGTTGGCTGAGGTATGCAAAAGCACATTTGGAGAAGCCAATTCCTTTTTGGAAGAAGGTCCTGTGGACTGATGAAACCAAGATTGAGTTGTTTGGTCATACAAAAAGGCGTTATGCATGGCGGCAAAAAAACACAGTATTCCAAGAAAAACACTTGCTACCCACAGTAAAATTTGGTGGAGGTTCCATCATGCTTTGGGGCTGTGTGGCCAATGCCGGCACTGGGAATCTTGTTAAAGTTGAGGGACGCATGGATTCCACTCAGTATCAGCAGATTCTTGACAATAATGTTCAAGAATCAGTGATAAAGTTGAAGTTACGCAGGGGATGGATCTTTCAGCAAGACAATGATCCAAAACACCGCTCCAAATCTACTCAGGCATTCATGCAGAGGAACAATTACAATGTTCTGGAATGGCCATCCCAGTCCCCAGACCTGAATATCATTGAACATCTGTGGGATCATTTGAAGAGGGTTGTCCATGCTCAGCGACCATCAAACTTAACTGAACTGGAATTGTTTTGTAAAGAGGAATGGTCAAAAATACCTTCATCCAGGATCCAGGAACTCATAAAAAGCTACAGGAAGCGAATAGAGGCTGTTATTTTTGCAAAAGGAGGTTCTACTAGAGATGAGTGTTGTTCGACTCGAACTGTTCGCCAATCTCAAATTCGAGCTGTTTTGGGCGGTGTTCGAGCCGTTCGGCGAACACGAACGATTTGAGAAAAATTCGGCTGTTCGAGGTTATGTTCGATAACTGCACCAAAATCATAACTGGATTTTTTCTCAGTAATGATTAAAATTAATGTTAATACGCAGTTTGAGTGTACAGCGGGGTGGGGGGAGGGGCAGGGGATGGATCTCTGCAGGAATAATGAAGATCTCCATTTTTTTTTCTCTTTCCCGCATTTACAGTGGGGAGGTGCAATCTGTCAGCCTATCAGCAGCGCACACACGGAGCGAAGTGCTTTTTTTCACACAAGCAAGGGCATGTGTCATTGGCAGTGTATGTCACATGTCCTTGCCCTATAAGACCAAGCCATTTTCCCCGTCGCCACCATTTTCTCACTGCTGCAGCTGCGTGTTAGACGGCACCGCTGTTGCTGTGTGCGCTATACCTTGTTAATTTCAAGCCAATTTTCGTGCAAATCTACAGATAGCTTGGGAGTAGGGAATAGTTGTGATTGCAGTCCTTTTAAGGACTAGGTTACAGCATTTCCTACGACTTTTATCAGGCAGGTCTGTGCTCTTAAATAGATAGATTGTGGGAGTAAAGACTAATTGTAATTGCAGTCCTTTTCAGGACTAGGTTACATCAGTTCCTATCAGTTTTTGCCAGGCAGGTCTGTGCCAGTGCTGTGCAAGTTTTTTTCACAGCATTTGGCTGAATCTAGCAAAGCTAATCCTTTTTGGCGTATTGCAGAGTGTGTTAGTCAGTGGAGTAGCCTATCTGTGTTGCAAGATATACCACCTGTGTATAGAATACCAATTTTTTTACTGCACCTAATGAAGTAAAATCTTTTGGGCATAGCATCATTCTATTAGTCCATCTATACTGACCTCCATCAGGTTGCAAACTGAATATAATTTTTTTCTGCATCTAGCTCTGAAAAAATATTTGGGCTTCTAGCAGTGTGTGGGACTTGTTCTATTAGTCCATCTACACTGACCTCCATCAGGTTGCAAACTGAATATAATTTTTTTCTGCATCTAGCTCTGAAAAAATATTTGGCCTTCTAGCAGTGTGTGGGACTTGTTCTATTAGTCCATCTATACTGACCTCCATCACGCTGCAAATTCAAAGTGAGCACACAGCGACCGTGCCCTCTGCAGAAGGCCATCTAGTCTGGGATAGTGGGCTAAAAATTGCTGGACAACCAGGTTCAACACGTGAGCCATACAAGGCACGTGTGTGACATTGCCCCGGCGAAGGGCCGCACCCAGGTTTGCAGCATTGTCGCACATGGCCTTCCCTGGTTTCAGGTCCAGTGGAGACAACCATTCATGAAATTGGTTCTCCAGAGCTGACCACAATTCCTCAGCTGTGTGACTCACATTTCCCAGACATTTCAATGTAAAAACCGCCTGATGACGTTGAGCCCTACTGCCAGCATAGTAAGGAGGTGTGCAGGATCCCTTCTGCGCAGTTAGAAAGCTTGTGGCATGACCAGACAGGCTTTGGGTGCAGGTGGAAGACCGAGAGGAGGTTGAGGAGGCAGAAGCAGTGGAGGAAAAATGACATAAAGAGGATTGACGCACAACTCGTGGGGACGGCAAGACTTGGACAGCAGCCCCTTGTCCTGCTGTCACCATAGTTACCCAGTGCCCAGTCAGCGACATGTAACGCCCCTGTCCATGCCTACTCGTCCAAGTGTCTGTGGTGAAATGCACCCTGTCACACACAGAGTTTCTCAAAGAAGCGGTGATGTTGTGTGCGACATGCTGGTGGAGCGCAGGCACACCTTTCTTTGAGAAGTAGTGCCGACTGGGCATCTGGTACTGGGGCACTGCGACGGACATAAGGTCTCGAAAATCCTCTGTGTCCACCAGGCGGAAAGGCAGCATTTCTGTAGCCAAGAGCTTGCAGATGGTGAAATTCAACCTCTTAGCTTTCTCATGGCTAGGAGGAAATGGTCTTTTACTTGTCCACATCTGAGGGACCGAGGGCTGGCTATTGTGCTTAGACGGGGTTGATAAGGGTGTCCCCGGCAAACTGCCGGTCTGTGAGGAAGATGCAGGCGGACATGTTAGGTTGCCTTGATCCAAAGGTGGTGCTATCGATGTCGGACAGCGCTCAACACCAGCTGGTGTTACCACCTCCAAAGAAAATGATGACCTGCCAATCACGCTGGCTGTTGCGGGTAAAGAGGTGGCAGGTCTGCGCCCCAAAACAGGTGTGACTGCTGTCCCCCCAGTCACAGAGGATGAAGAGGCCGCGGATGCACAAGATATGGCAGACGGTGGTTGGCCCGGCCGGCTAGACCGCATTGTAGCACACTGAGCTTCCCACTGCAACTTATGCTTCATGTCCATGTGCCGGTTCATGCATGAAGTACTCAAACTATGTATTTTTTGGCCTCTACTTAGCTTTTGCTGACAAATGTTACAGATAACACGAGTTGGGTCATCTTTATCGATCTGAAAAAATGCCCAGGCTATGCAAGGCTTAGCACCCATGCGACCTGAAGAGCCACCACGACTTGTGGTGAGAGGCAGAGTTGTATTTGAGGATGCAGTTGTTGACGTGCTTCCAGTACTACGTCTCTGTCCAGGAAGGCGCAACCTGACCTCGTCGTCACTAGCATCTTCCTCCACCTCCTCTGCTGACCTCATCTCTTGGCTGACTGTGGGTTGACAGTAAGTGGGATCTCCGACCTCATCATCATCACCCTGTGCGTTATCACACCCGTCATCCTCAGAGCCAACCTGTTCCTGCCCTGACAAAAAACTAAAGTTGTCGCTCCAATCAGGTATTTGAGTCTTATCATCGTCTTCCTCATTGTCTCCACCAACAGGAGTTACAGTTTGGGAATGAGGGTCTACATTATGGTCAGAACCTTCTGCGTCTGGTCCTGGATCCGACTCATAAAGATTCTGGGCATCAGTGCAGATCATTTCCTCGTCTGGATTCACAGAAGCGCTGGAGTCGACCTCTGATTCCCAGGCTATAGTATGAGTAAACAGCTCTGCAGACTCAACCATCTGTTCTACCTCATACTCAGACGGGCAGCTGGAGATTTGGGAGCTGTGAGGAAGCAAGTGCGATTTGGGTGACACCTTTGAGGACTGGAGTATTTGTGATGTTGAAGTTGATGTGGAGGAGAGCCCACTTAAAGGAGCACTTGATATCCGTTGAAGCACCTGCTGTTTTTGTGCCTCATCTGGAATTTGTAGCGATTGGCGTGGCCGTAAGAAAGGGATCTTATCACATTGTCCGCTAAAAGAAGTAGACATTTTAGTTTGGCTGGAAGATGGTCTTTCTTCTGCACCTACCCCACGGACACAACCTTTTTTCCCCTTCCCAACACGCCTATTCCCCTTTCCACCAGCAGCAGGCCTTTTTCCACTCATTTTGGTGGTTAACTAATTCACAACTCTGGAGTTGTTTGCACAAAAAAACAATGGATGGTAACCGAGCAGAGCTGAGTGGCCAAACTGTGGTATTAGGCCAAAACTATTGGCTGGGTTAGATGCAGAAAAAAATTATTTTTAATTTGCAACCTGATGGAGGTCAGTATAGATGGACTAATAGACCAAGTCCCACACACCGCTAGAAGCCCAAATATTTTTTCAGAGCTAGATGCAGAAAATTTTTTTATTCAATTTGCAACCTGATGGAGGTCAGTATAGATGGACTAATAGACCAAGTCCCACACACTGCTAGAAGCCCAAATATTTTTTCAGAGCTAGATGCAGAAAAAAATTATTTTTAATTTGCAACCTGATGGAGGTCAGTATAGATGGACTAATAGACCAAGTCCCACACACTGCTAGAAGCCCAAATATTTTTTCAGAGCTAGATGCAGAAAAAAATTATTTTTAATTTGCAACCTGATGGAGGTCAGTATAGATGGACTAATAGAACAAGTCCCACACGCTGCTAGAAGCCCAAATATTTTTTCAGAGATAAATGAAGAAAAAAATTATTTTTAATTTGCAACCTGATGGAGGTCAGTATAGATGGACTAATAGACCAAGTCCCACACACTGCTAGAAGCCCAAATATTTTTTCAGAGCTAGATGCAGAAAAAAATTATTTTTAATTTGCAACCTGATGGAGGTCAGTATAGATGGACTAATAGACCAAGTCCCACACACCGCTAGAAGCCCAAATATTTTTTCAGAGCTAGATGCAGAAAAAAATTATATTCAATTTGCAACCTGCTGGAGGTCAGTATAGAAGGACTAATAGAACAAGTCCCACACACTGCTAGAAGCCCAAATATTTTTTCAGAGCTAAATGAAGAAAAAAATTATTTTTAATTTGCAACCTGATGGAGGTCAGTATAGATGGACTAATAGACCAAGTCCCACACACTGCTAGAAGCCCAAATATTTTTTCAGAGCTAGATGCAGAAAAAAATTATATTCAGTTTGCAACCTGATGGAGGTCAGTATAGATGGACTAATAGAATGATGCTATGCCCAAAAGATTTTACTTCACTAGGTGCAGTAAAAAAATTGGTATTCTATACACAGGTGGTATATCTTGCAACACAGATAGGCTACTCCACTGACTAACACACTCTGCAATAGGCCAAAAAGGATTAGCTTTGCTAGATTCAGCCAAATGCTGTGAAAAAAACTTGCACAGCACTGGCACAGACCTGCCTGGCAAAAACTGATAGGAACTGATGTAACCTAGTCCTGAAAAGGACTCCAATTACAATTAGTCTTTACTCCCACAATCTATCTATTTAAGAGCACAGACCTGCCTGATAAAAGTCGTAGGAAATGCTGTAACCTAGTCCTTAAAAGGACTGCAATCACAACTATTCCCTACTCCCAAGCTATCTGTATATTTGTGCGAAAATTGGCTTGAAATTAACAAGGTATAGCGCACACAGCAACAGCGGTGCCGTCTAACACGCAGCTGCAGCAGTGAGAAAATGGTGGCGAAGGGGAAAATGGCTTGGTCTTATAGGGCAAGGACATGTGACATACACTGCCAATCACACATGCCCTTGCTTGTGTGAAAAAAAGCACTTCGCTCCGTGTGTGCGCTGCTGATAGGCTGACAGATTGCACCTCCCCACTGCAAATGCGGGAAAGAGAAAAAAAAATGGAGATCTTCATTGTTCCTGCAGAGATCCATCCCCTGCCCCTCCCCCCGCCCCGCTGTACACTCAAACTGCGTATTAACATTAATTTTCATCATTACTGAGAAAAAATCCAGTTATGATTTTGGTGCACGAACAGTTATCGAACATAACCTCGAACAGCCGAATTTTTCTCAAATTGTTCGTGTTCGCCGACCGGCTCGAACACCGCCCAAAACAGCTCGAATTTGAGATTGGCGAACAGTTCGAGTAGAACAACGCTCATCTCTACTGGTGGTGTGCTGACAGATAAGCGCACGCGGCTCTCCACTGATAATGTAGACAGACTCACGTTCATAAAGATGAACAAATCATGGATCCGAAATGACTTTTCTACCCCTGTGTCATCCTGGGGAGAGTAAAAGCTTGATGATTGGTTGAAATCACCCTACCAACCGTTTTAAGCTTTCAAATTACTAATCATGTTTATCTGTATCTTGGCTGGAAAATAATTTGGGCTTTGTAGCAGTGTGCAGCACTGATTCTATTAGGCCATCTATAATAAGCTCCACCAGATTTAAAATTACTAATCATGTTTATCTGTATCTTGACTGGAAAATAATTTGGGCTTTGTAGCAGTGTGCAGCACTGATCCTATTAGGCCATCTATACTAAGCTCCACCAGATTTAAAATTAATAATAATTTTTAGCTGCATCTAGCCCGGAAAATAATTTTGGGGCTCCGAGATGCGCAAGACACATAAGTGCCTTCTTGCTGCACTACCTGCAACATGACCCTCATATTGTCAGAATTCGAAGTAATCATGACTACTGGGTTGCCACACTCTTAGATCCCCCAAACTTTTCGATCAACCTTTTCATTTTAATAAAGACCAAAAAAATGGTCATTTTTGAAATTATAAGCATTAGCAGGTTATTAGAAACTGAAATCAAACAGTTTTCAACTCAAAACTTTATTCTAGGTGATGTTACATTTTCACATAGGACCCCTTGTTCGAAAGGAGCTTCTGAACTCTCTCGTCCATTGAATTTGTCAGGTTTTGGATGGTTTCTGCTTCAATTGTTTTGCATGAGGACAGAATACCCTCCCAGAGCTGTTGCTTAGATGTGAACTGCCTCCCGCCATCATAGACACTCCTTTTGATGATGCTCCAGAGGTTCTGAATGGGGTAGAGGTCAGGGGAGCATGTGGGTCACACCATAAGTTTGTCCCCTTTTATGCCCATATCAGCCAGAGATGCAGATGTGTTATGTGCAGCATGAGATGGTGCATTATCATGCAAAAAAATGATCTTGCTGTGAAATACACGGTTCTTCTTCTTGAACCATGGCAGGAAGTGCTGTTTGAGAAAATCCACATACATTATGGAGTTCATCTTTAGCACCTTCAGGGATCCTAAAGGGGCCGACAATCTCTCTCCCCATGATTCCAGCCCAAAACATTACTCCACCTCCTCCTTGTTGGCGCTGTAGCCGTGTTTGCGTGCGGTGTCCATCAACCAGCCATCCTCCACTCCATCCATCTGGACCATCGAGCGCTGCACGGCACTCATCCGTGAACAAAACAGTTTTGAAATCAGTCTTCATGTAATGTTTGGCCCACTGGAGCCGTTTCTGCTTGTGTGAAGTGGATAGAGGAGGAGAGGAGGTCGACAGGATGGCGTATGCACAGCTGCAAACCTCTGAAGGACCCTGCATCTTGTTGTTCAGGGGACGTTGGAGGCACAAGCAGCTTCAAAAACTTGTCTGCTGCTATGACAAGGCTTTTTTGCCGCTGCTCTTTCAACCTGACGTAATTGCCTGTAGGAAAGAGTTCTCAATTTGCCCTTATCAGCACGCACACGTGTGTACTGTGAATCAGCTACATACTTCTTGATTGCCAAGACACTTCATCCTGATCATCGCACAATGTTGATTGTAGTCATGCCTTGACCTAAACACTCCACAATTTGTTGCTTCTCAGCAGCCGACACATCCTTTTTCTTTCCCATTTTGGCAGAAAATGTAGGCTGCTTAATAATGTGAGACAGCCTTCTTAAGTAGTCTTGCCTTTCATTGGACACACCTGCCAAACTAATTAGCATAGGTGTCTGCAATTGCTTACAGTGATATAAAGAGCCCTGACACACATCACCATCAATGAGTTTAACTGACAAACAAACAAATTCTTCCCTTATCACTCCTAAACACTTTTTGCATAATAATTTGGAACACAGTGTACATGTGCTTTTCCACAAAACACCAGTGGTTCACGTAGTGAATCTTACAGTTCTAACTTGCCAACCGTGGTCTGTATGGAGTTGTTCAATAAAGGGCCCAAAATTAAGATAACATAGATGGGAGAGGTCTCTATGAATAGGAATTCCTAAGTATTTGATACCCTGTGAGGGCCAGGCAAAGGGAAAGTTGGACTGGATGGAATCCTATATGGATTTGGGGAGGGAGACATCGAGGGCCTCAGACTTCGCTGCATTGATTTTAAAATTTGACCATGTAACAAAGTGATCTATTTCAGCCATAACAGCATGGATGGATATATGTGATTGAGTGATATATACTAGGACATCATCAGCAAATAGAGAGCACTTGTACTCGGTGCCTCCCACCTCAATCCACCTAATATTGGGGTTATGGCGAATTGATGAGAGCAGGTGCTCCGTCACTAGGATGTATAAGAGAGGGGACAGAGGACATCCCTGCCTTGTCCCATTGGTGATTGTGAAAGGTGATGAAAATGTTCTGATGCACCCCCTGGGCCTTGGGACACCCGGAGCCGGACCCTTTTTGGTGGATGCTGGTGGTTGTAGTCTTCGTGGCGGCGACCCGGTTCCGTGGCTCAGGGTGGTCAAACCAGTGGCGGAACTATTTATGTGGTTTTGATGTTTAAATGTCCGACTACGCCACCCGTGGATTGCGGTCAGAGTGAACCGCCGCTGCAGGGCAGACCGCTGAGGCTGGTGTTGTGGGTGCAGCAGAGCGTAGCATAACTCCCCACGGGAGGAGTATAGCCTCAGGGCAGTGTATGCGGAGGATGGGGGTGATGGTGCAGGGCAGCAGCAGTAACGACACGGAGTCAGTGATGCAGTCCAGGGCCTTTACTCACAGTTCTTATTATCCAGACCACGTCTGCAGGTAACGGCTGCCCACGTCATACTGTGCTCACCAGGTGAGGGGCTCAGACAACTCCCAGATAACTTTAGAGCGCTTCACAGGACCCCCTTTGTGTGTCCTTTGTCTGGCCTTTCTTACCAACCCTTCTGTCCGGCTGCCTCGGGCCTCCTCTTGGTAAACTTGGCGCCAGTTTCCCTGACCCTATGTGGTGCCTTCCTAGCGGGTGTAGCGAGGGGCTGCGCCACATAAAATGTCACAGCCTCCGGTTTCTAGCTGAGGGTCGTTTCCTGCCTCCACTAGTTTCGGGGACCGGTCTCCCCCTTTGGCCTGACCCCTCCACGCAGGTGGATTCGGGCGTGCGGTGGCGACTCGCCCGTCCGCACCCCTGGGATCCCTTCATTCCTCGTTCCTGGAGCCTTCTCCGCTCCTCTTCCTTCCTTCTCCCTCTTCCAGGCCTGGGCCTCTGTTACTAGGCCCGCCTCCGGAGCAGAGCTCATGCAGAGCCCCTGCTCCCTGCCACTTCTGCTCAGACTTCTCTGCACTGAACTAAGATGGTGCCCACCTTTTATACTCCCTTCTCAATGCACCCAGGAACTGCTTCCTCCCTGCTCCTGCACTACAGGGTTCCCCTTCCTCAGTGTTCCCTCCCCCCACTCCAGCCAGGGACAGGGACTGTCGTGCCCATCTCAGAGGCATATTGGTCGCCCTGCCCCACGGCAATGTGGTATAATGCATGCAGGTGTTGGGTCCTGATCCACACTCCATCCTTACCTGAGAGTGAGATATCACACCTCTGGGTGAGGTGCAATACCTCTGTAGCAACCGAGCCCTCAGGGTGCTACAGTTCCATTTATCTTCAGCCTAGGTGACGTATTGTGATACAGGGCCGTGATTTTGGCTATAAAAGGGTCCCCTAGACCCCTACCCCAAGCTTTTTAAGAGAATCATATATGGCGTGCCAGGAGACTCTATGGAATGCTTTCTCAGCATCCAACGAGAGTATCTAATTACAAATTTTTAACTGTATCTAGCCCAGGAAATACTTTGTGCCTAGTAGCAGTGTCTGTCTGCTAGTCAGCGGATTATCCCGGCTGTTAAGCAAGCTACACCACCTGTAGTTTGGACACTTAATTTTTTCAAAGGAAATGCTTCAGGACCACGGGATACTCAGTGAAGAGCATCAGGAGGCACCCCAAGGCATAGGGGCTGGGACTGGCAGTAGGATGCCTTGCGGTGGACAGCCGAGCTCGATCCTTATAAAAGCTTTTTAACTGCAGCAGCTTTAGTGGACGCTACTGGAGCTGGAATTACGCGGCTGCTGGCATGAGACTTGCCCTCCAATAGATCCTTGTAAATGGATTTAAAGTGTATTCATTCAAATTAGAGAGACAATTTAAATTAAAAAGCTTAGAGCTGCCTCCACCACAGGGGGGCTCGCTCGACCCACCAGCGGACAGGCACCAGTATTGGGAGAGGGGGGCTGGCCGTCAGGGTTCACCGCGGCTCTGGCACAAACCCGGCGACACGGAGGTGGCACGGGCAGGAGCGGACTGAACGTGTCGGCTTCTCACTTTTTGGATTTTAGAAGGGCATGACATGCCTATATCTGTGTCTCCCCCTCCTTTTACTCCTCCACCTCTTTTATTTTCGCATGACTATATGTACTTGTCACTTTTCCATGTGTTAGTTGTGTCTTCTGAGCAGTTTGTCAGCTTTTGGACACCTTTGAAGGTGTTTTCTATGTGTTTCTATGTGTTTTTGTTTGCCTGCCATTGGTTTTAACGGTGTTCGAAGGTGTTCGACGAACAGTTCGACGAACAGTTCGGCGAACACACGGGTATTCGACGAACCGAACCGAACTCGAACACTACGGGGGTGGCTCAACACTAGGTTCTACTAAATATTAATGTCACTTTTCTGGTGAGGTGCCCATACTTATGCACCTGTAAAATTTTGTTTGAATGCAGATTGCACATTTTCTGTTAGTACAATAAACCTCATTTCAAGGCAGAAACATTACTGTGTCCAACAGTTATTACATATATCAAACTGAAATAGCTGTTGCAAAAACACCAATTTTTATAAAACATTAAGCTTAAGATTAATAGGGGTGTCCAAACTTTTTTATATAACTGTAGTTATTTGACTGGAAAATTACAATGACTGCAATTCATATAGGTAATTTGGGAAAATCTGAGAAAATATTATTTGCATAATAATTTGGAACACAGTGTATTGTGTTTGAAAGCAATCTAGCTGGATACGGATGGAACCACGCTAATAGGAGAAATCAGGAAAAATGAGCAGCACTAATGCAAAAAAGGACAATGTATGAGGCAGTGATGCACGCTGAGCGGACTACAACTGGACGTGGCTGCAGAACACACTACAGCATGAGCTGCACTCACACACAGAGACCTCGCAGACAGCCGTGAACAGTGCAGAGAACTGTGCACTAGCGCTGCAAGGCAAAAGAAAGCTTCCCGCACAGCGGTTTATAAAGTAGCTTGGGTAAAGCGCAATAAAGCAAATCGCTATCTCAAACTGTCCCTCAGAAGAGCAGCGTCCTGTCCCTAACTGAATTCACAGCAGAGTGAACCCAAAATGGCGGCGGCGGCTTTTATAGTGCATCATGACATCATTTCAGCAGCCAATCACAGCCATGCCATTAGTTAACATGCCTAACATGCCTAACAGGATGTGCCCACACTTCTTAGGATCCTCATTGGCTGAATAAAATCTAACTGGCTCATTGCATTATGGGGACTTCCGATTCCGGTATTCGATATTCTAAAAGTATCGGAGCTCAGTATCGGAACTCCGATACAGCGAATATCGGTCGATACCTGATATTTCAGTATCGGAATGCTCAACACTAGTCCCCAGTAAGAGGAGGATCACCCGTTGAGACAGAGCCTGAAGGCCCAGTGGACAGTGTACTTGCCAGTCCCATAGAGAGATTAAGGCAGTTCTATAATCTACCAGCACGTACACCTGCTAGATTAACAGAAGGTGCATGCACAGACACTAGTGACACCCCACTGCCACGAAGGTCCACACGCAGCACACAAGGACAAATCCCTGCCAGGTTTAGGGAATAAGCACGAAGTTCCTACATTATAATTAGTTACCCAGTTGGGTATTGCCTATTGTTTGCTATGTAAACTGTCAATAATATGTGTGCATTTAGTTACCCGTCAGGGTACAAAGACTTGTAAGCTGAGGACTGTGAACAGCCAAAAACTGTCCATGTATATATTTTGCACTTATCAAAGTGCCCCTTATTTGACCACAGAACAAAAACCCGTTTGGAGTGGCCGAAGACGTGGTCCAGCACCTGGATCACCTATACCCTGTAGCCACGCCCAGGGCCTACGTTGAGGGTTTTAAGGCGGGTCCCTCATGTTACTCTTGTTACATCATCGGTGAAATGGACACCTGGTTATGGGACATACTGTAACTCTATTATTATTGTTGTTGTAATAATTATTGCTATTGTTGTTAACCTGTTACAAAATGCTTCAGTCCGGGAGTACTGAATTGTACGAGGGGGGAATGTGGCACCCTGCTGTTCACAGGTGCCACAGGACCCAGGGTGCAAGGATGGACATCTCCACAAGAGGCCCTCATTACATACAAACACCTCCACCCTTCCACCTCATACCACCAGAGGGAGCCCGTTAGGGATATATATATGGAGGGTGGAGCCAGGCAGTTCAGTCAGTCAGACAGAGTCAGAGAGTCTGAGAGCGTGCTGACGCTGAGAGCAGCGAAGACGCAGCACGTGTGCTGCTGTATTCTAAGGGCCCCGAGTGTGGCCGACAGCGAGGAGGAGAGGAGAGAGGAGTTGAGGGGGCAGAGGAGCATCATAGGCTCACCCCGAATATACAAACCGGACACCGGGTCCGCGCCTACAGGGTCCTTTATACCCAGTAGGGACCACCGGCATTCCAGGAGGACTACAAGTCCCTGGCAGACCTGAAGCTAGACCCATTACAGGACCAGGAACCACAAAGGCCCCGGTGACCAGGGATAGTGGTTGCCAGCAGAAGGTCCCACTACCAAGCGACAGGTGAAGGAACAGCACGACACATAAGCTAGGCCCAGTTGCAGGCTGGCCAGGAGCATACAGAGAGGCAGACACGGACCAGGAGGCCTTATACCCGCTCACTGGGGAGAAGTCCTGAAGTGCACCCATCCTACTGAGTACCCTGGACCGTACCTGACATCCGCACCAGTAAAGGTATTGAAGCAAATCCCCTGTCTCTGTCAGTTACTCCTGCTGCGTCATCCCGCCTGCACTACAAGCCACCCACCATCAAACTCCACACTGCCCCGGGGGCCCGCTCCACTTGTGGGGAGCAGAAGCATCCCAGCTGCCATCCCATCACCCCCCGGAGGTCTGCAGCAGCGCTGGTAATCCTTACCAGGTACCACAGGTGGCGTCACAAACTATTTACTTTATTTTAATTTCTATCCAAGTTCCAATCCCCTTTTTCAAGAGTGACCCCAGGGTCCGGGCCCGGGAGCCGACCACCGCGACATCCACAAACCAGGCAAAGGCCCGGGTACCGAGTCATCCCCATCCCCTGGGCGCGTCATAAGGACATTACATCAAAGTTGGATCAGCCTGTAGTGTGTTTTTTCACTTTAATTTTGGGGGTGGCTCCAAATCCAGGCCTCCACTGGTTAATAAATTTGATTTCCATTGATGATTTCTGTGTGATTTTGTTGCCAGCACATTCAACTTTGTACAGAACAAAGTATTCAATGAGAATATTTCATTCATTCAGATCTAGGATGTGTTATTTGAGTGTTCCCTTTATTTTTTTGAGCAGTGTATACAAGATGGATAAATGGTCTTCATAAAGGTTCTGTAGCGTCGGCGTCCCTGCCTCCTGCTAGGCAGGGACGCCGTTCCCCTCACCTCTCCGCTCCGTGCCCGGCAGCTTCCTCCCGCTCTGCTGGCAGCGCGCGCTGCTTCCCGGCCTCTGTGCTTAGGGCGCACGTGCGCGCGCTCCCCCTCTCTTAAAGGGGCCGCGTGCGCCGTCCTAAGGAGTCCCCGGCCAATGGCCGGAGGACCTCACCATATATAAGGCACCTCCTCCAAAATGGAGGTGCCCGAGCAATGTTGTTGCAAAGCCTTTCAACTCTGCTTCAGCCCTCAGGTCCCGTTACCCGATACCTGCCAGTTACCTGCCAGATCTCTGCTTGATACCTACCTGATTCCTGTCTATCTGCTTGCATTCCTGCGGTCCGACAGTCTGCCTTCCAACACCTGTCAATCTGTCTATGGATCTGCCCGCCCGCTCACCTGGAAGCGCTCACCTGCTACCTGCCTGCTAGCCTACCTGGAGGCCCTGCCGTCACTTGCCATGACCACCTGCCTGTCCAGAGACTCCTGCCCGCTCACCTGGGAGCGCTCATCTGCTACCTGCCTGCTAGCCTACCTGGAGGCTCTGCTGTCACTTGCCGTGACCACCTGCCTGTCCAGAGACTCTTGCCCGCTCACCTGGGAGCGCTCACCTGCTACCTGCCTGCTAGCCTACCTGGAGGCTCTGCCGTCATTTGCCGTGACTACCTGCCTGTCCAGAGACTCCTGCCCGCTCACCTGGGAGCGCTCATCTGCTACCTGCCTGCTAGCCTACCTGGAGGCTCTGCCGTCACTTGCCGTAACCACCTGCCTGTCCAGAAACTCTTGCCCGCTCACCTGGGAGCGCTCACCTGCTACCTGCCTGCTAGCCTATCTAGAGACTCTTTCCCTGCTGTCACTTGCCGTGACCACCTGCCTGTCTAGAGACTCTTATCCTGCTGTCACTTGCCGTGACCACCTGCCTGTCTAAAGACTCTTACCCTGCTGTCACTTGCCGTGACCATCCGCCTGTCAAGAGACTGTCCGCGTCACTTGCCGTGACCTCCTGCCCTTCTACCCAGAGACTGTCCCTGTCACTTGCCGTGACTACCTGCCCGCCTTCCCTGGGAGCCACCCGCTTCCTTACAAGGACTGCCCCTTTGTATAGTTGCTCTGAGGTTCCAGACCCGTTACAGTTTGCTCGGGCCATGGAACCCGGTGGCACCCAAGCTCCCTCGCTCTCGGACCTATGTCATGAACTTTCCCGTCAGAGGTCCCAACAGGAGTCCATCCTGAGCCACCTGCATAGTGTTAACTCTCGCCTGGACACACTGACTACCTCTTCGGGACCTGCTTCCAGTCGCACGACTCCTACTCCGGCAGCGTCGCTGCCCATCAATTCCATGGCATCTCTTCCCGGTCCCCGCCTCACCGCCCCGCCTCGTTTTGGCGGAGATCCCGGTCAGGCACGGGGCTTCATTAACCTGTGCACTCTGCACTTCGAACTATTGGCACACCAGTTTTCCACGACCGAGCCAAAGTAGCCTTCATCATGTCCCATCTCACGGGGGAGGCGCTGGCTTGGCTAAATCCTCTATGGGAGAGAGGAGACCCTCTGGTGTCCAACCTGCCAGCCTTTCTCACGGTTTTCCGGAAGGTCTTCGACGAACCTGGACGGAGGACCTCATCCGCCTCATCTCTGCTACGCCTCCGCCAAGGAAGTCTCACCGTGGGCCAATATGCCATACGGTTCCGTACCCTTGCTTCGGAGCTTGCCTGGGATAACGACACCCTGGTGTCTGTCTTCTGGGAGGGTCTGTCCGGCCGTATTAAAGATGAACTCGCCGGTCGAGACATTCCTACCACTCTCGACGACTTAATTACACTTGCCACCCGGATTGACATCCGGTTCCAGGAGCGCACCAAAGAGACCACCCGTGAGTGGAGGTTTCCACGCCTTGCCCCTACCTTCCAGAGACCCGTCACTTCCTCCGTTACTCCCCCGGCGCACTCACCCGAGCCTATGCAGGTCGACCAGACCAAGATGGTCAAGACCCGTCAAGAATTATGCCGTGCCGAGGGGAGCTGCTTCTATTGTGGCAGTAAGGAGCACCGGATCCGTTCCTGCCCGAAGAGGTCGGGAAACGCCTGTGTCTAGGATCGCTCAGAGAGGTCGCCCTAGACAGAAGTAAACCCTCTCCATCTCTAATGCTGTCGGTCTCTATCATCTGCGGGGAGAACCGTTATTTTGAACTGGCTCAGCTTGACTCTGGAGCTGCTGGAAATCTCATTTCTCAGTCCCTGGTAGAGAAATACTGCATTCCCACCAAACCTCTGGCTGTACCCTTATCTGTCGCCGCCGTGGATGGGGGCCTCTTACCACATCCCATCCAACTCATCACCGAATCCATAACTCTGCAGGTGGGAATGCTGCACTCTGAGAGCATCTTCTTCCATGTTCTGCCTGGACTCTCTCACGCCCTCTTGTTAGGCCTACCTTGGCTCCAGAGACATGCACCCGTGCTTGATTGGCAGACCGGAGAAGTTCTTCGCTGGGGACAGGACTGCCATAAGACTTGTTTAGTTCCCGTTCATCCTGCTCGTCCTTCTCCTACCCCAGCCAATCTACCCAGCCTACCGGTTCCCTATTGGTCTTTTGCGGACGTCTTTAATAAAAGAGAAGCAGAGACATTACCCCCTCATAGACCATACGACTGCCCTATCGACCTGATGCCCGGCGCTAATCCTCCCCGTGGGCGTATTTACCCTTTGTCCACTGCTGAGACCCGGTCCATGTCTGAATATATTGAGGAGAATTTGGCCCGGGGATTTATCCGGAAATCTACCTCCCCGGCGGGAGCAGGCTTCTTCTTCGTCAAAAAGAAGGACGGCTCACTCCGTCCCTGTATAGGCTATAGAGGCCTTAACCAGATCACAGTGAAAAATAAATACCCCCTTCCGCTCATTCCTGAATTATTTGACCGTCTGAGGGGGGCTAGAATCTTCACCAAGCTGGACCTCCGTGGGGCGTATAATCTGTTCCGTATCCGTCAGGGGGATGAATGGAAGACGGCATTCAACACCCGGGACGGCCACTATGAATATCTTGTAATGCTCTTCGGTCTCTGTAACGCTCCCGCCGTCTTTCAAGAGTTGGTCAATGACATCTTCCGTGACCTTCTCTACTCCTGCGTGGTGGTGTACCTGGACGACATCTTGGTCTTCTCTCCGGATCTTCTCACTCACCGGAGGGACGTTCGTCAGGTCCTGCTCAGGCTCAGGCAGAACCACCTCTACGCTAAATATGAGAAGTGCCTCTTTGAGCAGACCTCGCTTCCGTTTCTGGGCTACATAATCTCTCAGACCGGCCTACGGATGGATCCTGAGAAACTGTCTGCCATCCAGAAGTGGCCCCGACCAGAGGGGTTGAAGGCTATTCAGCGGTTCCTGGGCTTCGCCAACTACTACCGCCTCTTCCCGGACTGCTCCTATCTCGGCGCTCACCCGTAAGGGCGCTAATCCCAGAGAATGGCCGCCCTATGCAGAGGAGGCCTTCCTTTCCTTAAAACAAGCTTTTTCCTCCGCCCCTGTGCTGCATCGTCCAGACGACAACAAACAATTCTTCCTAGAAGTCGACGCTTCCTCTTCCGGAGCCGGAGCGGTACTTACCCAAAAGTCGTCTTCCGGAAGAATGGTAACCTGCGGCTTCTTCTCCAAACTCTTCTCCTCTTCTGAGCGCAATTATTCTATAGGAGACCGAGAATTGTTGGCCATTAAGCTGGCACTGGAGGAGTGGCGTTACCTGCTCGAGTGGGCTCTTCACCGGTAATAATTTACACGGACCACAAGAACTTGGCTTACCTCCAGAGTGCCCAGAGACTTAACACTCGCCAAGCCCGGTGGTCCTTGTTCTTCGCCCGCTTTAATTTCATTCTTCATTTTCGCCCGGCTGACAAAAACATCAAAGCTGATGCCTTGTCCCGATCCTTTTTGATCTCTGATCTTGAGGAGGAGCCTAAACACATCATCGACCCCGCCAAAGTAATGCAGGTGGCCCCCGTGAATCTAAATCGTCTTCCACCCGGTAAGCCGTTCGTAACTGTACCTGATCGTGAGAAGGTTCTACACTGGGGACACTCGTCCAAGCTAGCTGGCCACGCTGGTCAGAAAAAGACCCTCCAGCTTATTACCCAGCACTACTGGTGGCCTACCCTGCACAAGGACGTAATAGACTTCGTTTCAGCCTGTGTGTCCTGCGCCCGCAACAAGGTTCCGAGACATCTGCCAGATGGCCGTCTCCTTCCTCTTCCTGTACCTGCTGTCCCTTGGCAGCATATAGCTATGGACTTTATAACGGACCTCCCTGTCTCTGCCGGTTGTACGGTCATATGGGTGGTCACTGACCGCTTTTCCAAAATGGCTCACTTTATTCCCCTGCCGGGTCTCCCGTCTGCATCAGAGTTAGCTAAAGACTTTATCCATCATGTCTTCCGTCTTCATGGTCTTCCTCTCCACATCGTATCCGACCGAGGGGTTCAGTTCACCTCTCGCTTTTGGCGAGCCATGTGTAAACTGCTGGGGGTCACCTTGGACTTTTCTTCTGCTTATCACCCACAGTCCAATGGCCAAGTAGAACGGATCAACCAAATTTTAGCCAGTTTCCTCCGGCACTTTGTTAATGCTCACCATTCCGACTGGGTGGATCTTTTACCGTGGGCCGAATTTTCCTACAATAATCACGAGAGCGAATCTTCCTCAAAATCCCCGTTTTTTGTAGTCTTCGGTCAGCATCCTCGGATCCCGTTTCCCGCCTCCACCTCGGTGGACAATCCGGCTGCGGAATCTCGTTAACAAATTTTCCTCTATTTGGGAAAGTACCAGATCCGCACTTCTTCAGTCATCCGAGCGGATGAAAAAACAGGCTGACAAAAGACGTCTGGATCCACCACAATTCCGTCCTGGAGATAAGGTCTGGCTCTCGTCCAAATATGTCCGGCTCAAGATTCCTTCCTACAAGTTAGGGCCTCGGTTCATCGGCCCACTGGAAGTTATCAAACAAATCAACCCGGTGGCCTATAAATTGAAACTCCCGGGCAATTTGCGGATTCCTAACTCCTTCCATGTATCTCTACTCAAACCCGTGCTACTTAACTCTTTTTCCAAGTCTACAGGTACGCCTCCTGCTCCGGTTTCCGCTGAAAACGAGTTTGAGGTAGAGAACATTCTGGCCACCAAAAGGGTAAGAGGAAGGACCTTTTTTCTAGTGGATTGGAAGGGGTTTGGTCCCGAGGAGAGAACATGGGAGCCCCGGGAGAACATCCATGCCCCTCTCATCCTTGATAAATTTCTCTCTGGCCTAAAAAAGGGGGGCCTAAAGGGGGGGTACTGTACCGTCGGCGTCCCTGCCTCCTGCTAGGCAGGGACGCCGTTCCCCTCACCTCTCCGCTCCGTACCCGGCAGCTTCCTCCCGCTCTGCTGGCAGCGCGCGCTGCTTCCCGGCCTCTGTGCTTAGGGCGCGCGCGCTTGCGCTCCCCATCTCTTAAAGGGGCCGCGCGCGCCGTCCTAAGGAGTCCCCGGCCAATGGCCGGAGGACCTCACCATATATAAGGCACCTCCTCCAAAATGGAGGTGCCCGAGCAATGTTGTTGCAAAGCCTTTCAACTCTGCTTCAGCCCTCAGGTCCCGTTACCAGATACCTGCCAGTTACCTGCCAGATCTCTGCTTGATACCTACCTGATTCCTGTCTATCTGCTTGCTTTCCTGCGGTCCTTCCAACACCTGTCAGTCTGTCTATGGATCTGCCCGCCCGCTCACCTGGGAGCGCTCATCTGCTACCTGCCTGCTAGCCTACCTGGAGGCCCTGCCGTCACTTGCCGTGACCACCGCCTGTCCAGAGACTCCTGCCCGCTCACCTGGGAGCGCTCATCTGCTACCAGCCTGCTAGCCTACCTGGAGGCTCTTTCCCTGCTGTCACTTGCCGTGACCACCTGCCTGTCTAGAGACTCTTATCCTGCTGTCACTTGCCGTGACCACCTGCCTGTCTAGAGACTCTTACCCTGCTGTCACTTGCCGTGACGATCCGCCTGTCAAGAGACTGTCCCCGTCACTTGCCGTGACCTCCTGCCCTTCTACCCAGAGACTGTCCCTGTCACTTGCCGTGACTACCTACCTGCCTTCCCTGGGAGCCACCCGCTTCCTTACAAGGACTGCCTCTTTGTATAGTTGCTCTGAGGTTCCACCTCCCAGACCCGTTACAGGTTCTTTCCTTATCTTTGGAAAGTAACATTGACCTGGTTAAAATTATATTGTCTATATCGTTTATTATTTTCACTCTTAGCAATGTTTGTTCCTTGGCATGGAGACATTAATTCCTGACATATATTTATTTGATCTCTATGATATTTGTATACCTATGAAGAATTAGATGACCCCTTTATATTTTTATATCTTTGTATTTGAAATGTTTGCCATTTTATGTTAATTTAAGTATTCACAAGGAAATTTATATAGAAAATTGGTCAAATTATAAATGTCCCGTTTTTTAGTGCTGATCTGTGGCCAAAACTATACGATTAATGTCGTTTACCATTTTACCTTTCTAAATCTATTCCCTGGTAATTAATTCGCAATACAGGGACATCTACTCTTGAGATTGTCGGACATGTACTCACCTGCTAGCCTAATTTGATCTCACCAACAGTGCAGATGCACCTCGTACAAGCGCTGCTTGTCCTCTGTGGCGTCGCGGGCTGGGCACATTACCAGGGTGATGAGGGAGATAACGCATGTCCTCCCTCCTATCGTCCCTTGCACGCACTGGCCGGCCCCGCCCTGGAGAGGAGCAACATGACGAGCAGCGTGCTGATTCATTTAATTATTCATTTAATTAGCACCTGTCTTCCGTAACTCACCACCCCTCCGGATGAAGCCGGAAGGTGGTGAAACGCTCGTCGAGGCCATCGCACGGTTCCCTAAGCGTTCACTCTTTTGACAGCATGTCGCAAGGTAAACTTTTATTTGGTACTCTGCTCTGAGACTTAGATTAGAACACATTAAGAACAGAGCAGCTTTATCTTTTGATCGTCTTCATGTTTACCTTAGTCTCTCAGCATGGGCCAGTACTGTAATAATCATCATCTCCTGTAAACTTTTTTGTTCCATTTTATATATCCACTATATGCTATAATAACAATGGACCTGCATGCTGTCTTTTTATACAATCGGTATGTATTGCTAGGGAACTTGTGTCTCCGCCTTTTTAATATGGTGCTTTTAGTAGTCCCTCTCACCTCTTTTTTCATGACTCTTGCTGTAGCTGCTTCCTTGTATTAATAATGTTAAATAAAAACGAATTACTTTAAAACTGATCCCTCAGTTTTTTTGATTCATAATATTGTAATATGTGCCAGCCAGGGTATAATATACAGTTAATCTTTTTTCTTTTGGGTATATATTTGACTTTGGGAGTGATCCCACTTTTCAGTGGTATCTTTATAGGATTATATGTTGTGACCATCCTCCCACAGCCTGTGGGAACTTTCCGCAACCTTGAAGGTATGAAGGTGGCTATTGAACCGGTGGGCCTAGGTGAGATAGGCCAGAATGTCCTGGTAGCCTGGACACTGGCAGTGGTAGAAGGACGAGTACCCATCAGAGTTGTGAATATGGGGCAGAGAAAAGTCTACTTATCCCCAGGACTGGTACTGGCTCGGGTGTATCTACATCAAAGTGAAGTATTGAGTCCGAAAAAAGTGACCCTGGCCCCAGTAGAAGATGCAGTCTGGAACCTGGCTGTCACGGCCGAAGAGAAATGGGACCCGACTCTGGAATGGAATGGGCGAACCCTCTGAACCCCGATGGGGGTAGATGTGAAAGCTCTCGATCTGGATAGAATACAAGCAGTTGAAGCAATGCTGTGGGAGAATCAGGCGGATTTGCCCGCCATGTTGACGACTTCGGCTGCACGGATGCCATCACCCATGAGATACCAACAGGGGACACTCCTCCGATTCGAGAAAGATATCGACAGATACCCACCAAGCTGTACCAGGAGGTGAAGTCCTTGTTGAACAGATGTTGGATTCGGGAGTGGTGCAGAGTAGTCAGAGCCCATGGGTAGCCCCAGTGGTGCTTGTCAAGAAAAGGACGGAACCCTTCATTTTTGCATGGACTACAGACAGTTGAACGTGTCCACTGTGCAAGACCTGCCCCGTATCAGAGAATCCTTGACGGCTCTGGGAAAAGCTAAATACTTCTCTACTCTGGATTTAGCTAGCGGATACTGGCAGGTACCGGTGGCAGAAAAAGACAAGACAAAGACAGTGTTCATACTTCCCATGGGATTGTTTGAAATTAATAGAATGCCATTTGGACTGTCCAACGTGCCTGAAACGTTCCAACGGTTGATGGAGAAGTGTTTTGGTGACCTGAACTTTGAAGCTACTCTGTTATACCTGGATGATATCATTGTGTACTCTGCTACCTTTCAGGAACATCTGGACAGATTCGGACGATTACGGGCCCATGGTCTGAAGATGAAACCAAAGAACTGTCATCTTTTCAAGAAAGAAATCGAGTACCTGGGTCACAGCGTGTCCCAGGATGGAGTCTTGCCTTCCCATGCCAAAGTCGCTGCAATACAACAATGGCCTGCACCTAGAACCCTGCATGAGTTGAAAGCCTTCCTCGGATTAGCTGGGATTCATCAGAGACTATGCAAAAATAGCGGGCCCTCTGAACGAACTGCTAAGAAGAACTGCTGGGGTACCCAAGAATCAGGGCATACCCCGGGAACAGAAACAGGAGGAGGCTTTCCAGACCCTGAAAGACACCCTGACATCGGCCCCTTCTTGGCCTATGCAGATTTCAATCAGCCATTTCTCTTATACACGGATAGCAGGGTTTTTTTTACTCAGAGCAGTCCTTTCGCAGATTCAAGACGGGCATGAAAGAGTCATTGCCTATGCCAGTAGGCCCTTGAGGTATATGGAGCAGAACCCTCCTCAATTACACCTGCTTCCGGCTGGGACTCCTCACAATATGGTGGGTCACGACTGAGAAATTAGCGGAATACCTAACGGGAGCTAAGAACCACGTGCGGACAGATAACAACCCTGCCTTGCAAAATTTGACTTCTCGATTAGCCACAGAGAATGCCAACACTGATGGATTGTCAAGAGTAACCCTTGAGAATCCAGAAGAAGACGAACACTTGGAAGAAAAGGAGATCCTAGACTTCCGCAAATTCACTCCCACCGCAGTAGTGGCACAGTCAAGTGGGGAGGCTCTCTACCCAAGTCACTAGGGAGGACTAAAAAAGAATGAGGTCGAGTAGAAGATGAAGTTGCCGTTTTGCAGCAAGTGAAAAGCTGAGTAGCCAAGGGAAAGGTGCCCTACAAGGAAGAAAGAGCTGACCTAGATGCCGAAATGAAGTCCGCACTGCGCCAGTGGGATAGGTTGGGATAGGTCGGAGGAGCCGTTCTATACCGCAAGGGGCAACAGCCTGATTACTTAGAGGCAAGGAGGCAAGTAGTAATCTCTAGAAGAATGGCACAAGAAATTGCCAAAGAGGTTCATGAGTTCGGAGCTCACTTTAGACTGGGAAAGACCTACAAGTGGCTGCAGTGTTACGTATATTGCCCCTGGCTGGAGGAGTGTGTGACCTCACCAAAAGCACAGAACAGAGGGAACCTGTACAAACCATACAGACCAAAGAACCACTTGAAGTGTTGATGATAGACTGCCTCCTCGTGGAACAATCGTCTAGAGGTCCACAGTACTGGCTGGTCATGACCGACCACTTCTCCAAGTTTGCGGTGGTTACCCCAACTTAGGACCAGATGGATGAGTCTGCTGCGCAAGCAGTCTGTCAGGATTTAATCCAGGTCTACGCTTGTCCGAAGTGGATTCATTCAGATCAAGCAGCGTGTATTCAGGGTAAAGTGATGTAGGAACTGTATGGAATCGAAAGGTCCCAGATGACCCCATATCACTCCCAAGGGAATGGGGCCTGTGAGCGCTTTAACCGGACTCTGCTTCAAATGTTGAGGACATTAGACGAAGACAAGAAAATACATTGGCCTGACTACGTACTTGAAGTAGTCTGGACCTATAACAATCGGGTTCACACCACCACGGGTTATACCCCATACATGCTACTGTTTGGTAGAGGCGGCCAAGAAATCATCTAACTAAATCTGGAACAGCCAGAGGATCTATTCAAACTATCTACCACCTCCTGGGTGAAAGAGAATTGTCAACTACTTCAGACCATCCACAGGCTAGAAGGCCAGCGGTTACAAGAGAAGACATATAACAGCCAACCTCCAATTCAGGAAGCTCCGTTCCAGCCTGGAGACCGAATGCTGGTACGGGAAAAACGCCGCAAAGGGAAGCTGAGTGAATGTTGGGAGGTGCAACCATACAAAGTAATCAAGAGAGTGTATCTCAACAGTCCAGTTTACGAAGAACAAGCTGAAAATGAGGACTATGAACCGAGAAATCTGCACAGGAGTATGTTGCGGCCATGCTGCTCTGAAGATTCTACATCTGTCCCAAGCGTTACTCCACCTGTTCCTTCAACAAGACCGACTTTCCCGGACAGTGATTTTGGTAAAGACTGGTGGACCGTTCCTAAGACCACGGAAGGTCCCCAGTCCGTTGATGTTGATATTCCTGACACAGAACCATTGCCAGCTCACAGAAGGGAGGAACCTCAGGCTCCATCCGAACCTTCAGCTGAAGAGGACAGTCCTATGGCCGCTGTTCCCATGGAGGACAGTCAACATCTCTGGAGATCCAGTAGGCCTTATGCAGGGGTTCCACCAGACAGGTACAATGCTGATCAGTTAATTTGGTCCACCCGTATGTATTGTGATGAAAGTGGCCCTGTTATGTATACCTCAAGAGCGACATGTACAATATATGTCTCTAGCTGACTATGTTGTCCAGCTTCACAGGGAACTGAATAATTTGCATGGCAAAGTACTCTCTTCTTTACCATATCCACAGGACCAATCTGGCACTCACCACCTACAACCAGGAGATTGTGTGATGATAAGAAAATATGTGAGGAAACATCTGATGGCCCATACTGACCATACCTACAGTACAGACCAAAAGTTTGGACACACCTTCTCATTTAAAGATTTTTCTGTATTTTCATAACTATGAAAATTGAAGACCATTTCCGGTGACTACCTCTTGAAGCTCATCAAGAGAATGCCAAGAGTGTGCAAAGCGGTCATCAAAGGAACAGGTGGCTACTTTGAAGAACCTAGAATATAAGACATATTTTCAGTTGTTTCACACTTTTTTGTTAAGTATATAATTCCACATGTGTTAATTCATAGTTTTGATGCCTTCAGTGTGAATGTACAATTTTCAAAGTCATGAAAATACAGAAAAATCTTTAAATGAGAAGGTGTGTCCAAACTTTTGGTCTGCACTGTACATCAGTCAAGTTGTAAGGGAAACCAAATTGGATCCATGTTTTTTACTGTAAAAAAATTAATCTTATGGTCGGTAAGGATCTGTGCCAAAGGGTGAGGAAAAGAAGACTAACCACTGAGAGGCTTTCAAAATTAATTTGCTGCTCTGTCTGTTCTTTTGTCTTTGGTGTTCTTCTATGCAGGTGAATGGAGAAGGGCAGAAGAGCTCTGTTTGGCTTCTACATCAAGAAACAAACACCACAAACTGCTGGATCTGTTCCCACATTTCAACTGGCCACAAAAAATCCCTCTGATTGGTATCCCAATAATAATGAAAGATCTTAACCTCACAGATTATAGCTATGATGTTGAAATAGACATAGACCACACTGCTCACAATGCTCTTTCAGACTTAGAAACATACTTCAAATTTGCTGGCGTACTTTCTCCACGTACTATATGCTTAGGGCACATGTATTTTAATCACATAGCCAAATTAAAAGGTCACATAGTCAGTTTACCTAATCCATATGTTGGATAAACAGATTGTAGAAATGCTACACTGATATTTAATATAGAATATAATGAAACATCATGTAATATGATGATGGTAATTGCAACAGTCAATGTTGGTGGGCAACTATGATAGCATCCTGTGCTCTCAGGTGTACCTATTCCAATGAACCAGAAGACAGTGGTACTTGGAACTGCAAAACGAAAGAAAATAATAATATGATATTGTTTCAACATTGGTTGGGCAGCCATGGTAAGCTTACTTCTAAGGTACTAAAACAAGGTTTATATTATATTTGTGGTAAGCAAGCCTATTACTGGATTCCCATGGGAGCATTGGAGTAATTGTACCATAGGAAGAGTCGTGCCTGTGAAGGGAGGAATACTAGGGCCGCTATAATCACGCTGTGACAAAGGAACTGAGTTCTCTTGACCCTGTGTCCCCTCTTCTATAAAGGACTGAGAGTGGAGTGTGTAGTGCTGTGGCGCCCTGCTGCGCAATGGAGCCACAGATCCTAGAGGGGTGCATGGACGGATTCCTCCACAAGAGGCCCTCACAGCATACACACACCTCCACCTTCCACCTCAGACCACAAGAGGGAGTCCATTAGGGATATAAATAGGGAAGGTGGAGCTAGGCAGTCAGTCAGTTCCTGCAGTAGATGAGCCTGAGAGGTAAGCCTGCAGTGGAGCTCAGTCTAGTCTAGAGAAAACAGCTAATAGTTCAGCAGTGGAGCACGAGGCTCCTGCAAGCTAGACTCAGGGAGCTCAGTTAGAGCCCAAAGCGTGCCGACGCCATAAGAGCGGTGAAGCGCGGCAAGCTGCCGCTAGTGTGTATAGCCTAGTGAGGGCCCCGAGCGAGGCCGAAGGCTCGAGGAGTGAGTAGCATTGGGAGCAGAGGAGCTGTACAAGCTCACCCCAGAAAACATATACCGGACACCGGGTCCGTGTCTACAGGGCCGTATACCCCCCTGTAGAGACAACCGGAGACCCCTGGAAGACTTCAGGTCCCAGGATCACCCAAGAGCTGATACGTACCAGAGCCAGGAGTCACGGAGGCCCCGCAAGCTGGGAGCGTGTACTTCAAGAGAAGGCCCTAACACAAAGTCAGCCGGTGCAGGACAGAGACAAAGTTAGGCCTAGCTCCAGGCAGGTCAGAAACTTACTACACAAAAGCAAGAAGCAGGAGGCCCTATACCCACTCACTGGGGAGAATCCTGAAATGCACCCTTCACCCTACAGTGCTTCAGAATGTGCCTGAACTTCCATCAGTAAAAGGTACTGAAGTGAACTGTGTGTTTGCCTATCCTTCTTCAGACCCGGCTGGGTTCCCTCTGTCCTGCATCCTTACATCCACGCTGCCCTGAGGCCTAGCTCCACCTGTGGGGAGCTATACCACCCAAGCTGCCTTAATACCGGCCTCAGTGGGCGTCATGAACTTTCACATAATTTTCCACCCTTTTAAAGAGAGGCCCAGGGTACGGGCCCAGGAGCCGACTACTGCGACATCCCCAAGACCAGGCAACAAGGCCCGGGCGCCGAGTCATCCCCATCCCCTGGGCTCGTCATCTCTCTCCTGGCGTCACGAACAGGATTCCGTGCCCGCTGCAACGACGGAGTGTTGTGCCCGTTGCCACCGAGTACTGTGGGTCTTTAATCAGAACTGTGTATTTAACTGTGGCAAAGATCGCCGCCATTGTTGTGCCATCGAGCGGGAAAAAGGGCGTAACTGCAGGAATCTGAGAGGCGTACCTGCTAAAGCGCGCGAAGCCTCGGACACGCCCCACGCCTCGTCATCAAACCAGGAAGCGCCAGGTCCTGGAAGGAGCCCCAGTGAACGCTCTGACGTAGGACACAAGCAACGCAAGGTCCTGAAGAAGACCGTCACCTGTGGAGCTGCGGCCTACCAGAAGAAAAGAAAAGAAGGTAGGCCACGGTTCGCTAGGGGGGCGCCAGAATGTCCGAAGAACAGCACAACGCCGGAATACCGGTTAACCGCCCTGATGCTCAACCCGCACTCGGCGCCGAGCAGGCCGAAGCAGCCGCTCCACCAGCAGGGCCTATAACCTCTGTCATACCCATGGCTCCACCGTACATCCCTGGAGCGAAGTGGCTCCCCCAGTACAGTGGCAAACCGGATACCCTGTCTGGCTTTAAAAGGAAAATATGCGGTATACTGGACATGTACTCTATGAGAGGCAAGCAAAGAGCCGCTGTTGTATTGAGACAATTGACTGGTGCTGCGGAGCGAGAAGTAGAGACCTGGTCGGCCGCAGATCAGGAGTCAGTGTCCGCAATCTTTAAAAAGACTGTCTTTGAGAATCGTACTGAGATAGACCTCCGGATGAGGTTCTACAACTGCTCTCAGCAACCGGAGGACAGTGTTCTGGACTATGCCTGGCGTTTACAAGGGGCCCTGCGAGCTCTGAAACAGGTTAGTCCAACCAGCATCAATGATGAAAATAGAATGCTGAAGGAACAGTTTATCCGGGGACTGAGGTCCCAAGAGGAGAGCAGGACTGTGCGTTGGTGGTACCTGGATCATCCAGATGCCACCTTTGACACCCTTAAGGACATGGCTATAAAAGGACTGCAGCCCCTGGAAACAAATGCTATCCAATCTTACCAGGGTGGGGCCACCCCAGTGCCTGCAGCATCCACCTTTTCCCCGGTGGCTGCTGAAGCCAAGTTTCCAGCAACGTCCCCTAGTGAGCTGGACAGCCTGCTCTCTGAAGTGCGTCAGTTGAGCAAAACCCTGACCACTGTACTGAGTGCCCTGCAGCTGCGGACGGAGCCCGAGGCAGAAGGAAGGATCCTGCTAGCTGACAGCCCTGAGGATGTCCCCTGGATGAGAAGGAGGAGGAAGACGACGCCACCCCGTGGAAGGACCAACAACCAGCGCCACCCTCAATGAGAGTTTGTCTGCCACCGCTGCCAGAAGGCAGGCCACACAGTGTGCGATTGCCCTTTAAACTAGCAGACCCTGGGTCCGAGGGCCAACACCCAGGACTAGACTCAGCAGGCCCCTCAGACTGGCACAGCAGGTACGTGGGCGGAAGACCTTTCCTGTCCATAATCCTGGACGGCATTGCGATACCTGCCCTGCTGGGCACTGGATCTCAGGTAACAATTATGCCTGATGTCCTTTACAAGAGATACCGGTCTATGGACAGTCTCCAACCCCCGAACCCAGATTTTTCAGTATGTGCCTCTAACGGCCTCCCTCTTAACCTAGTCGGGGTTAAGGATGTGACGGTAAAGGTGGGGAGAGTGGAGCTGAAGGACCAGGGACTCATTGTAGTAGAGACTGTCTCTGATGACTCTGGACTGAATATGGTACTAGGCACTAACATTGTTGGTAACTGTTTGGAGGAAGTGGTTTTTTTGCTCCAACAGCTCGCTAACGCCGCCAGACCGGGGCAGAGAAGAGCGATTCAGAAGGAGATCCGAGCCCTGATGTACCAGCAGCAAGTAAAGCTATTCGGTGGTGAGATTGGTAATGTGCGGGTAACAGACCCCAATGAGTGAAATGCTTATCTGGTGTAGAGCAGCAATAAGTCTTAAAGGACAGAGCTACCAGGCGGTAGTAGAACCCCTTAGCTCAGAGCACAGACCTACACTCTTAACTGCCAGAGGGGTAGTGGATGTACGCAATGGGAGGGTGCCCATCCGTCTTCTCAACTATGGGGAAGATGAGGTCAGATTACCACGCTATGCCACTGTTGCCAAGTTACATGCTGTAAATAACAACTCCATTCACACGGCGGAGTCCTTGACCCCCCCAGACCAGGTGGAGGATAATGACCCGGCAACCCAGGTGGAGGATTGGTGTCAGCAGATCCATGTTGGGACAGACGCCACTCCTGCCCACCAGAAACAGGGGGTACACCGGGTGGTTCAGGAATACGCGCAGGTATTCAGCAAGCACCCACTTGACTTTGGGAGGATTAAGGGGGTACAACATCACATCCCCACAGGCAATCATCCACCCATCAAAGAACGCTACAGGCCTATACCACCAGCACACTACCAGAAAGCCAAGGAGATGTTGCACGACATGAAGAAGGCAGGGGTAGTAAGGGATAGTTGTAGTCCCTGGGCAGCTCCCCTAGTGCTAGTCAGGAAAAAGGATGGAAGCATGAGAATGTGTGTAGATTACAGACAAGTAAATCGCATTACACATAAAGATGCATACCCTTTACCACGTATTGAGGATCCCTGGCTGCCTTAAAGTCTGCAAATTACTTTTCCACCCTTGACCTCACTAGTGGGTACTGGCAAGTAGCTGTGGCTGAGGAGGATCGGGAGAAGACGGCCTTCACCACCCCGATGGGACTCTGCGAGTTCAACAGTATGCCGTTTGGACTCTGCAATGCCCCCGGAACGTTCCAGAGATTGATGGAGTGCTTCCTGGGACACCGCAACTTCGAGACTGTGTTACTATACCTGGATGACGTGATAGTGTACTCCAAGACGTATGAGGACCACTTGAACTACCTGGCGGAGGTATTTGAGTCACTGTCCCGGTATGGGATGAAGCTGAAGCCCTCAAAGTGCCACCTGCTCAAAAGAAAAGTACAGTACCTGGGGCATTTTGTCAGTCCAGAAGGGGTAGCACCAGACCCGGAGAAGGTCACTGTCATCCAGAAGTGGCCGGAGCCAAAGAACCTCAAGGAGGTGCGTCAGTTCCTGGGACTAGCAGGATACTACCGGAGGTTTGTAAAAGACTACACTAAGAAAGCAGCCCCTCTGCAAGACCTCCTGGTCCCCCATTCCACTGGGGTAAGGAGCAAGCCGAGTCATTTCAGGAGATGAAGGAGATCCTGACAGGCAACGAGATCCTAGCCTACCCTGACTACAGCCAACCGTTCCTGCTGTATACTGATGCCAACAATGAAGGACTGGGAGCTGTCCTAAGTCAGAAGCAGAATGGCCAAGAGAAAGTGATCGCATACGCAAGCAGGAAGCTCCGCCCGACTGAGAGGAACCCAGAGAACTATAGCAGCTTTAAGTTAGAGTTCCTGGCCTTGGTCTGGGCCATCACTGAAAGGTTCAAGCACTACCTAGCCTCCAGCAAGTTCACTGCCTACACTGACAATAACCCCTTGACCCATCTTGAAACAGCCAAGCTAGGAGCCATGGAGCAGCTATGGATGGCTCGGCTGTCAAACTACCAATTCACAATTAAATACCGGGCGGGCCGCAAGAACGCCAACGCCGATGCCCTGTCCAGGATGCCTCACAAGTCAGACACAGAAGAAGAAGTGGATGACCTGGAGGAGATTGAGCTACCTGCCTTTCACCGGAATGGGATGATCCACGAGCAACGAGCCTCCAGGAGGCAGCATGGGAAGACGTTAAACCCTTTGCCTCACCACAGCTGGAAAGAGACCCAGGACAGTGACCCGGTTGTCAGCCGTATCAAGGAGCTGATGATCCAAGAAGGTTCCTCCCTGGAGAAAGATGCGTCTCTGCAAGCAAAGCAGCTGTGGAACGAGAGAAGCCGGCTCTTTATCTACTGTGAGAAGCTGTGCCTGAGGTACGTCAATCCAAATACCCATGAGATGGTATGGCAGAGAGTGGTCCCCAAGACAGACATCCAAATGGTGTTGGAGGCCTACCACGATCAGGCGGGGCACTTTGGCTGGAAGAAGCTAGAAACCCTGCAGAAGTGTCGATTCTACTGGGTAGGAATGTGCAGCTCCATTGAGCGGTGGTGCCGAAACTGTGGACCCTGTAGCCTCAGAAGAAAAGACTACAGCAGCCAGAAGGCACCCCTGCAACCCATCAAGAGGACTCGACCCCTGGAGATCGTGGCCCTGGACCATGTCAAGCTGTCACCCAGCAGGTCAGGGTACTCCTATGCCCTGACCATGGTGGATCACTACTCCCTGTTCCTGGTGGTCGCCCCCGTCAAGGATCTGATGGCAGAGACAGCAGCAAAAACGTTCCAGGCGTGTTTCTGCAGACCCCATGGATACCCTGAGCAGGTGCTGAGGGACCAAGGCCCGGCCTTTGAGGCTGAGTTGTTCAAAGAGTTCTGCCATCTCTGCAGGTGTAAGAAGATAAGAACTACACCGTACCACCCACATACCAATGGTGTCTGTGAAAAGATGAACAACATTGTCATCGACCTGCTGAAGACCTTACCACTTGAAGAGAGAAACCAGTGGCCAGACCTACTACCTGACCTGGTAGATCTGTACAATCACATACCTGTAAGTTCCACCAATTGCATTCCAGCATATCTCATGTGAGCAAGACCAGGAAAGTTGCCCATGGACATGGAGCTCGGTCTTGTAGAACCAGAAGCAGATGTGACCACTGAGGACTGGGACACGACCAAACAGGAGCAGTACAGAAGAGTACAAGCCTGTGTCGAAGACAGTCTCGGGTGAGGGACAAGCAGGAAGCCCACTACAATAAAAGTGCGCCCGCAGAACCCTTCACACCAGGAGAAGTGGTATTAAAGAGGAAGAGGAGAAACCACAAACTTGATGACCAGTGGGAGAGAGAACCCTACACTGTGTTGAATTCAAAATTTGATAATAAGAAAACCTGTTTGATTAGCAAAGACGAGGGAAGAACAACTGCTACGGTATCTAGAGACCACCTGAAGTTGTGTCCAGATCTGCTAAAGCCCCAAGGAGAAGTGCCTCTCATTATCCCGGACGAACCTAAAGAAGCAGCAATCCATACTGACTTAAGAGACTTCCCGGCAGATTGGCCTCAAATAGGAGGAGCAGTAATAATACCTGTACTCCACTTCTTCCAACAGCCAGAAGACCCTCCACAGCAAGTTGAACCTGTAAGTGCTGCAGAAGAGCCTAGTGCTGCAGAAGAGCCAGCTCAAGAAGAATCCCCGGACGAAGGATCCCCGGCAGGAGAAGAGCAAGAAGGCCCAGCCAATGGTGAACTTGCCAGGCCCAAAGGGAGGTTAAGGCAGTTTCTCAATACCATCACTAGTAGAACAAACCGTGTAGCTGACAATACTGATACCACACAGACCACCGCACTACGCAGATCTACACATACTACGAGAGGTCAACCCCCTGTCAGATACACTGAGTAAAATAGTTAAACTTCTGACAAGTGTAGATAGTTACCCCTGGGGTATTATATAGCATTGTATTGTATATTACTGTATTATCTTGTATATTGCCATGTATTCATTGCCTTTTATATGCATTTAAGTTATATTTTTGCCTTCATTAATGGACAATTCAAGTGATATGGACACTTTACCTGTTTACTTCTCATTACTCGTATGGGTGCCAAAGAACTCTGTGGCTAAGGATTATGTGCAGCCCAAAGACTTTTCTTTGTAAATATTTACACTCCCTGGAGTGCCCCATTGAACAACGTCTCCGGAAGAGACTTGGACTTCTAGGTTGCTTATTCCAATACATATATCTATTTATTACTTATTAATGTTATATGCAACGTTTAAGAATGTGCCTCCCATAAAGGGAAGATTGTTATTGTTCATGTTATATTGTTGTTTCAAAACGTACTTCAGCCCGGGAGTGCTGAGCTTTGCTAGGGGGGAATGTGGCGCCCTGCTACTCAATGGAGCCACAGATCCTAGAGGGGTGCATGGACGGATTCCTCCACAAGAGGCCCTCACAGCATACACACACCTCCACCTTCCACCTCAGACCACCAGAGGAAGCCTGTTAGGGATATAAATAGGGAAGGTGGAGCTAGGCAGTCAGTCAGTTCCTGCAGTAGATGAGACTGAGAGGTCAGCCTGCAGTGGAGCTCAGTCTAGTCTAGAGAACACAGCTAATAGTTCAACAGTGGAGCACGAGGCTCCTGCAAGCTAGACTCAGGGAGCTCAGTTAGAGCCTAAGGCGTGCCGACGTCATAAGAGCGGTGAAACGCGGCAAGCTGCCGCTAGTGTGTATAGCCTAGTGAGGGCCCAGAGCGAGGCCGGAGGCTAGAGGAGTGAGTAGCATTGGGGGCAGAGGAGCTGTACAAGCTCACCCCAGAAAACATATACCGGACACCGGGTCCGCATCTACAGGGCCATATACCCCCCTGTAGAGACAACCGGAGACCCCGGGAAGATTTCAGGTCCCAGGATCACCCAAGAGCTGATACGTACCAGAGCCAGGAGTCACGGAGACCCCGCAAGCTGGGAGCATGTACTTCAAGAGAAGGCCCTACCACAAAGTCAGCCGGTGCAGGACAGAGACAAAGTTAGGCCTAGCTCCAGGCAGGTCAGAAACTTACTACACAAAAGCATGAAGCAGGAGGCCCTATACCCGCTCACTGGGGAGAATCCTGATATGCACCCTTCACCCTACAGTGCTCCGGAATGTGCCTGAACTTCCATCAGTAAAAGGTACTGAAGTGAACTGTGTGTTTGCCTATCCTTCTTCAGACCCGGCTGGGTTCACCTCTGTCCTGCATCCCTACATCCACGCTGCCCTGAGGCCTAGCTCCACCTGTGGGGAGCTATACCACCCAAGTTGCCTTAACACCGGCCTCAGTGGGCTGCCGCAGCGCTGGTGATCCTCGCCTGACACCACAGGTGGCGTCATGAACTTTCACATAATTTTCCACCCTTTTAAAGAGAGGCCCAGAGTACGGCCCAGGAGCCGACTACCACGACATCCCCAAGACCAGGCAACAAGGCCCGAGCGCCGAGTCATCCCCATCCCCTAGGCTCGTCAGTGCGATGAAGGATTCTCTGTACTCACTGTTACATTGTCCATGGGACCGGAATTGATTTCAGACGAGACAAGAGATCGTAGATCCGGATTAACAGGCTCACTTATACTGTGCAATTATTCTATACACAGCTGCAGCATACAGATTAAGATATAGTCTTTAGTTAGTGAAGTACCCTTGGTTATGTGCCTTTCCAGTGTTTATCCTCATCCTGTCCTGAGACCCAACATTAGACCCAGCTGAGAATCTCCCCATGAGGGATATAGAGGCCTCCTTCTGAGCACCTCTGATGGTCTGTAAGCCTCGAACTGTGCTGGCATCCAGATTAAATGTGTCCTCATTCTATTCTGACAACTTGCACTAATAAAACACTTTCTTCACCGCTGTACCTGCTGTTGGAGTCCGTATCACTGTCCATTCAGTCTTTCTTCTACACTCCACTCTCTCTGGTTTGGAATAGACCTGCACCATTCCTGTGCTGTTGGGGCCGTGGACCCAGAACTGGGGTGGCCTTGCCACAGACTACCCCCTGGCAGCCTCACTGCCTAACTCACTCTGACTCTCCCTCTAAGTGTCTGCAACCTGGAAATAGTTTTTTGTAAAAACTGTACTAAACCTCTCCCAGCTAATGATGCAATCTCATGCAACCCTGAATTTAACTCTCTAATGTCTAAGTAGTGTAGTGTAACTAAATCCCTGCCTATTGTATAGTTCCCCTCTGGGCAGACCTCCCACATCCCAGGGACGGCCTTAGGCAGAGCCTATGGAGAACCGGCATATAATAACGGTCATAGAGATAACACACAGCAAACATTTCTTTATCACATAACACATATAAAACCACAACTCGGTAACCCCTTGTTACTCGGCGTCTTCTCAGCCCGCCAACCTCCTACACCTGCTATCAGACAACGTTCACTTATCGAAATATATTCTGAAGATATTCGATATAAAAGGGAGTTATTTACACAACAGACAAAGCCTGGATGTGGTTCCCATCCTGGTCAGCTTGGGGAGTTGAACTACCAAATAAGCTAAATAAATATGCTAGTACAATGGATGGAATAGTTAATTAAACAATAAGGTCTATTCATGCTCTTAATGAAGAGGTTGCTCAGGTTATAGCCCTTCAGAACAGAATGATTCTTGACTATCTGTTAGCAATTGAAGGTGAAACTTGTGCTGTTATAGGTGAGGAATGCTGCTCCTTGATTGAAGATGTATATGATTCAATTGAGAGAAACATAGAAAAAGGTAAAGGAGCTACAATAAAAAGTTATAGATACTGTATATCCAAGAAGATCCAGTGGGAGAAATTGTAATTCCATTGTCTTCCCCTTGATCTTAATATCTCTTGGTAAATGTATTAGAAATAAAATATCTGTAAGAAAATGGTTTTGTGACTTCTTCATGAATATAAGTTAAAAAACATGCCCAGCTGAGCCAAGCTGAAGGATGATAATGGACTTTATCTGGTCATTTCATGAACATTGTTGATGTTGTCCCTCAGGAGAGGGTCAGTTGGTTTTTTAGTTGTGTTTAACTGTATAAGTTTGCTGCTTATCTGATGGTTAGTGCTGCGCTCACTCATTACATGTAAGTGCATTACTCTGTCATCCAAAGATGTAAAGGCCCCAATCAAATCCCATAGTGGAAGCTGAGCTGCAGTACCTGAAAACAGCCAATAGAGTTCAGAGCTGTGCTGTACTCCTCTTGTGTACTTATGGCTCTATACACTGTGTACTTCTGACATCTGCGAAAGGCTTATCAGTGGGGGTGTTGGATGTCAATTCTCCATCGATCTTATATTGAAAACCTACCCTAAGAATAGAACATCAAAATCATTCTTAGATTTTAAGTTACAGTATGAAGCTCCAAGACGATTGGTGGGTAAGGGGCCTCTGTGTTAATGCCAAGAAGGTGAGTATAGTGGATATGGAGTGGTCTGCTACACCTTACTATAGGTCATCTTTGGCAGCCTATGTATATAGTAATAAAATTGGTAGTTAAATAAATGATGAGATGCTGGACTATGTCGCTGTCTATATATAGTGCATTAAGTGTACTGTGCCAAGCACTGCTCATGTAGGGGAATGGGGAGCTGGGTGCCCCCTCACGCACAGGGGCCCATTGTTGGATACTTCTGTTCCCCTGTGAGCCAGTCTGAGTCTGCAAGTAACAGCGGTGGAGCAGCAGCCCTTTAGTGGGAGAAATTCAGTATAACCGAGTTTGTTATTTTCAACAGCTGCAAAATATTATTTTGTATATCAAACCAGGCCAAATACAATAAATAGTCAATCCAGTATGTAACACAATAACCTGCAAAATTGTGAAGACTCTACTGTAATACATAAATAGTCAATAATCTTGATTAAGACATGATATACATTAAAAAAAACAATTAAAAAACATTAAAAATAGTGAAAGTACGGTGGCTCACTGCAAAGATCTAGGAATATACTACTGGGAAAGTTCTAGTACTTACACAGCTCAAGTGATATTTCCCAATTAACAAACCAATATACAGGTATAATGCTTAACGCAATGGTCTGAAGATAGTACTAATGAAATAGCAGTCAAATCAGTCATCTAATTCAAATAACTCTATATAGGAACCTGAACTGAGAAAGATTTGTTGAGGAAACCTTCCAAAGACAATACAAAAAATTCCATAATACTAAACAGTGTGTCAAGCAGTGCCATGTTATTTTGATCTCTAGTACTGCCATAAAAATGAAAGGATTGAGTTATCTTTGATACTGAGCATTAGGCCATGGCCCCACTATCAGTATTTGGTCAGTATTCGGTCAGTATTTTTTCTCAGGAGTGGGAGCCAAAACCAGGTGAGGAATAGTGTTGAGCGAGCACTAAAATGCTCGGGTGCTCGAAGCTCGGGCCGAGCTCACCGTGATATGTGACGCACAAGACCTCCCTGGGAAATGGGGTATCCGGAGCCGGGCCCCTTGCTGATGTTAAGGGGATGCAGTCGTGGCCTAGACCCGTTCCATGCCCAGGGCTGTCACATAAAAATAATGGGCTTCTTTTAGGATGAGTGGTATTTCGACTACGCCACCTGTGGTGTCTGGTGAGGGCCACCAGCGCTGCAACAGTCCACTGAGGCTGGTGTTATGGGCAGCTAAGATGGGACGGCTCCCCACAGGCGGAGCAGGCCTCAGGGCAGTGTGAGAAGGAATGGTGGGTGCAGTGCCGTGCAGGAAATAACAGGCTGAGGCGGTGTGTGAAGTCATCCAGGTCTTTACTCACTTTCAGATGAACTTTAGCCGCAAAGCTTCCCTCTGCTACACACGGCGTACTGCGGCCACCAGGAAGGGGGTTCAGCACTTCCCAGGTAGATCAGGAGCACCTGTCGAGACCCCGCTGGTGTGTGTTCCTCTGCTTGGTAAGTTCTCCCACTAAGTCTTCTCCTGACTGTGTGTGGTATGAACGTGGTGTAAGGCCGGGTCCCACTGGATAAACGTAGTTTAAGAGGTACAGGTGGCGTAGGCCGCTCCGTCCGTATCCCCCTGGGATCCACTAAGCCTCTGGGCTTTTCTGACTGAGACGTGAAGTAGCAAAGTCAGATATCGGGGACCGGTCACCCCTCTTGCAGCAGGAATACCTTTGACTAGGCCAGAGTGAGGTATACAGGTGGCGACTCTGCTCCGTCCGTATCCCCTGGGATCCTTTTGCCTGTGGAGCCTATCTCCTCTGCTCCCCTCCAGGCCTTCTTAGGTCAGGACCTTGACCGGGTAGAGACAGTGGTTAACTCTGACCCGCTCCTCATCTCAAGGCCAGAGAACGAGTACCGTGTATCTTCAGTCAGCTGCGGGATTTTGCTGGACTTTGGCAGAAGACCACAATCACAGACGGAGGCCACAATGACAGACGAAGATCACAATCAAAGACCTTGAACTTAAGATGGCCGTAGATTAAAAATGAATCAATAAGTGTTTCCTAAAAGTGTGTTCTCCACCCTCACCCACTACATGGTTCCCCCTATCTTTGGTTCCCCCCCATCTCCTCTATCCCGGCCCGGGGCAGCACCCTGGTGCATTTAGACCCCCTACAGGACAGGAGTGGTGTAGTGTTGAGTGTGAAGTGGGGTCCTGAGTGATGCTCCATCCTTACCTGAAAGAGGAGATACCACACCTCAAACTGAGGTGCAGTACCCCTGTGGCGACTGAACCCTCAGGGGCGCCACAGCTACTCGGGTACTCGACCCGAGCAACGAGCTTAATGTTAGTCTATGGGAGATCCGAGCATTTTTGCGGCGGCACCCCCGGCAGTCTGTAGAAAGCCTAAAAAGTGCCCAAAACGATAGTGACAGTGCTCAAAAGACATGAGGACAGCATGGAGATCGCCCCAGGAAGCATTTCTGACCCCCAGGTCACTGCTGTCAACAACGTGGTCAGAGGTATTAAGCCACTTTTATGGGCTCACAATAAAACGTTCAAAAACAAAACTGAAACTGTTTTCCTGTGAAATATGTTAAGGAACATCCTTTCCAGGGTAAAGACTTGTGTATAAGGTAAAATAAATAACCAAAAACAAAAATACTCCTCCACACCCTGGGCTATGTTCACAAGTAGCATTTTTTATGTATTTTTGCACTTTTGTATTGCTTTCAACCGTGACAAATGCATTCACCGGGAAATGTCATTTTAACATTTTACAACCTTATCTGGCCATGTGCTGTGTGACACATGCATACAGTGCTGAAAAGACATGGGAACAGCATGGGGAAGACCCCTGGAAGCAACACTGACACCCAGGTCACTGAATAAAAGTGTGCCCATCAGAAGTGATCCTTGCCACATCAGAAGATGCAGACTTGCAACTATTCCCGTGCAAGTCCTTGTCCCAGGGCAGTAATCAATTGTACCTCCCCCATTCCTTGCAATGAAAGCGCAAATATGCAGCCACCCACCCACCCGCAGGCTGCAATACTATACTGCTAGGTTGCACTTGAAATGGAGCCTTTTAGTTTGGAGGAGGCTGAAGCTGGCCACTACCTCATGGCTGCTTCGGCAGCGAGGTCTCCATACTCAGTCCCCAGCGCCACTATTTGTCCTGGTAACCTTCCCCACACTTTTCTTAGCCTGGCCTGCTTTAGGGCAGCATTGGACGAGCCCACCAGACAACCAGACTCCTCCGGTTGGCCCTGGCTTCTCCATCAGGGGAGTTGAGAGTGCCAAGGTGAGGAGCATGATGATGATGATAGAAGTTAGCATCTGCTTTGTTTTCTTGGAATGCAAGCGTAAATGTGCAGCCAGCCACCCACCCACCCCCAGCCTGCAATACCATACTGCTAGCTTGCTTTCACTTGAAATGAGGCCTTTTAGGCTTGTGGAGGCAGACGCCGGCCACCATGTCATGGCTGCGTCGGCTGCCTGGTATCCATACTCAGACCCCAGCCGCCCGGCGGCCGGGTGTCCACACTCGGTCCCCAGCCGCCAGGGGGCGGCCGGGTGTCCATACTCGGTCCCCAGCCACCCCTATTTGTCACGGTGCGCCTTATACACAAGCGCGCATACCAAAACATTACCTGTGCCCTCCCCAGTGCATTTAGTGGGAAGGACAGCCTAACCACAAACACATGGACAAGTGAATGTGGCCAGGGATGGTTCATCTCACTGACGCCTGTAGTGAGTGCACGCCAACCCCCTGTTCATGGCACATGCGAAGATGCCTCCCGCCCTGCACCTGTCATTGCAGACTTGCAACTATCCCCGTTCAAGTCTTTGTCCCAGGGCAGTGTTCAATTGTACCTCCCCTATTCCTTGCAATGCAAGCGCAAGTATGCAGCCTGCCACCCACCCACCCCCAGGCTGCAATACCATACTGCTTGCTTGCACTTGAAATTGGGCCTTTTAGGCATGTGGAGGTGGATTCTGGCCACCACGTCATGGCTGCGTCGGCGGCCTGGTATCCATACTCAGTCCCCTGTCGCCCCGCGGCGGGGTGCCCACACGTGGTCCCCAGCCTCCTGGGGGCGGCCGGGTGTCCATAAACGGTCCCCAGCCGCCCCTATTTGTTCCGGTGTGCCTTATACACAAGAGCACATACCAAAACATTACCTGTGCCCTCCCCAGTGCATTTAGTGGGAAGGACAGCCTAACCACAAACACATGGACAAGTGAATGTGGCCAGGGATGGTTCATCTCACTGACGCCTTCACACTGGGTTAATATTGTGGAAGCCGGGACACAGTTGGACACTGGGATGCAGCACATCCTCCAGACATAGAGGATTGCTGGTCCTGGGTCAATCAGGCTTCAACACAAAGTTCAGAAGGTAGACAGCAGCAGTGGTCGGCCTCCTACACAACGAGTAAATTATTCATGATCATGAGGCCATCCACCTCCTTAGCTTTCTGTTCCTTGGAATGCAAGCGCATGTATGTAGTAGCGGCTAGGCCTGAGGTGGTCAGCGTTTTGGCGCATATCCTACCTCCTCCGAGGATTGCTGGATGTTTTCCTGCTACTATCCCAGTTCTATGACTCCCGTTGAAACAAAGCTTCAGGTGATGAATGATGGATGAGGTGGTGGCAAAGGAGAAAGAGCAAGAGGAACAGGGACCATTCACATCAATATCAGACCAGTCAACCACACATGTCTTGTAGGATATGTTTCTGTACCAAAAGGAGCGGTTCGGCTACACAGTTATAGGGCATACAGTGAGTGCAATGCCTACCAAAAATTTCGAGGCACTCCAATGCCCCTTGGAAGAGACATGGAGGTCAGAGGGCCTTAAATAAACCATTTTTTCCATTTATAGCAACTGGGTCTCCTGTACACTGTTGGCCTAAGCAGTGAATGGAAGGCTTTCCAAAAATTATGAGGAACTGCAAAGCCCCTTGAAACAGACGTGGATTACAGCGTACTAAAAACCTTCTACCCATTATTGGGGAGTGGGCCTCCCTTAGTGTTCGCCTATGCATTGAAAAGAAAAAGCTGACTAAAATTAGGAGGAAATGCAATGCTCGTTGGAAGAGTCGTGGAGGTTAGAGGTAATTAAAAACAACATTTCAATGCCCCTTGGAAGAGCTGTGGAGTTCAGAGTGGTTTAACAAGACGGTTTTAATGCCCCTTGGAAGAGACGTGGAGGTCACAGTAGCTTAACAAGACAGTTTTAATGCCCCTTGGAAGGGACGTGGAGTTCAGAGTGGTTTAACAGGACGGTTTTAATGCCCCTTGGAAGAGATGTGGAGGTCAGAGTAGCTTAACAAGACGGCTTTAATGCCCTTTGGAAGAGACGTGGACGTCCCAGTGGAATAAAAAGACAATATCAATGCCCCTTGGAAGAGCGGTGGAGATCCAAGTGGAATAAAAAGACAAAATCAATGCCCCTTGGAAGAGAGGTGGAGGTCGCAGTGGAATAAAAATACAATATCAATGCCCCTTGGAAGAGTGGTGGAGGTCCCAGTGGAATAAAAAGACTATATCAGTGACCCTTGGAAGAGACGTGGAGGTCACAGCAGCTTAACAAGACGATTTTAATGTCCCTTACAAGAGCCATGTAGTACAGCATATTAAAAACATTATTCCCATTATTGGGGAGTGGGTCTCCCATAGTCTTTGCCTATGCCTTCCAAGCAAAAGCTGCCAAAAATTAGGACAGAGGAACTTGCAATGCCCCTTACAAGACCCATGCAGTACAGCATATTAAAAACATTATTACATTATTGGGGAGTGGGTCTCCCATAGTCTTTGCCTATGCCTTCCAAGCAAAAGCTGCCAAAAATTAGGACGGAGGAACTTGCAATGCCCCTTACAAGAGCCATGCAGTACAGCATATTAAAAACATTATTCCCATTATTGGGGAGTGGGTCTCCCATAGTCTTTGCATATGCCTTCCAAGCAAAAGCTGCCAAAAATTAGGACGGAGGAACTTGCAATGCCCCTTACAAGAGGCATGCAGTACAGCATATTAGAAACATTATTCCCATTATTGGGGAGTGGGTCTCCCATAGTCTTTGCCTATGCCTTCCAAGCAAAAGCTGCCAAAAATTAGGACAGAGGAACTTGCAATGCCCCTAACAAGAGCCATGCAGTACAGCATATTGAAAACATTATTCCCATTATTGGGGAGTGGGTCTCCCATAGTCTTTGCCTATGCCTTCCAAGCCAAAGCTGCCAAAAATTAGGACGGAGGAACTAGCAATGCCCCTTACAAGAGCCATGCAGTTCAGCATATTAAAAAGATTATTTCCAGTATTGGGGAGTGGGTCTCCCATAGTCTTTGCCTATGCCTTCCAAGCAAAAGCTGCCAAAAATTAGGATGGAGGAACTTGTAATGCCCCTTACAAGAGCCATGCAGTACAGCATATTAAAAACATTATTCCCATTATTGGGGAGTGGGTCACCCATAGTCTTTGCCTATGCCTTCCAAGCAAAAGCAGCCAAAAATTAGGACGGAGGAACTTGCAATGCCCCTTACAAGAGCCATGAAGTACAGCATATTGAAAACATTATTCCCATTATTGGGGAGTGGGTCTCCCACAGTCTTTGCCTATGCCTTCCAAGCAAAAGCTGCCAAAAATTAGGATGGAGGAACTTGCAATGCCCCTTACAAGAGACATGCAGTACAGCATATTAAAAACATTATTCCCATTATTGGGGAGTGGGTCTCCCATAGTCTTTGCCTATGCCTTCCATGCAAAAGCTGCCAAAAATTAGAACGGAGGAACTTGCAATGCTGGCAACACGGACCACGTTCACCCTGGTGGTATAGTGGTGGTGGAGGCTGAGGATAAGGAGAAGAGCAAAAAACAGCCGAAATGAGGAAGCGTATACCCATGTGTAGGTGTGAAGCGGTGCATGGGAATACACCTCCCGAAATAGCACAGTGTATTTGACTTTATGTTACTCTGCTGTCATTTGGTGGTGATGAGAAGTCTGGCCCAATCCAGCCCTTGTTCATTTTGATAAGGGTCAGCTTGTCAGCATTGTCAGTTGACAGGCGAGTGCGCTTATCAGTTATAATTCCCCCAGCGGCACTAAAAACACGCTCCGATAACATGCTAGCGGCAGGGCAGGCCAGGACCTCCAAGGTGTACAGAGCGAGTTCATTCCAAGTGTCCAGCTTGGATACTTAATAATTAAAAGGCACAAAGGAATCACGGAGGATGCTGGCAAGGTACTCCCTCACCATCTTTTGAAACTTTCCACTCCTTGTGAGAGTACCCGCGCCTCAGGGCCTTTAAGCTGGGCGGGTCTCAGAAAACTGTCCCAGAACGTTGACAGTGCTCCCCTGCCTCTGCTGGATTGGAGTTGCGTCTCTCTCACCTGTACGCCTTGGTTGGGCAACGAACTGTGACCTCTGCTGCTAGCGTGTGCAGATGGGAATTTTTTAACAGTTCTGCAGCAAGGGCCTTCTGGTACTGCCCCATTTTTGTAGACCTCTCCACCTCAGGAATAAGAGAGTGAAAGTTCTCCTTGTAGCGGGGGTCTAAAAGTGTCACCAACCAGTAATGACTGTCACCCAACATTTTGACAACGCGAGGGTCACGGTTAAGGCAGCGTAACATAAAGTCAGCCATGCGTGCCAGACTGGTAACGGGCAAGACTTCCGTGTCCTCACCAAGATGACGACTGACCATGCTCTCCTCCTCCTCCTCCTCCCCCTGTCCTCAGGCCACCCACGCTGAACCGACGGTATGACAGTTGTACAGGTACTACCGTCTACAGCGCATGATACCAGCTCCTGTTCTTCCTCCTCCTCCTCTACCTCATTGTCCCCCAATGCACGTTGGGATGAGATGAGGCTGGGCTGTGTGTAATCGCCCACTACGGCTTCTTGATCTATCTCATCATACTCTGGCTGCAATGCCTCCTCTTTAATTCTCTGCAGAGAGCGTTGCAAAAGACAGACAAGTGGGATGCTGACGCTAATGATGGCGTCATCGCCACTCACCATCTTGGTGGACTCCTCAAAGTTTGTCAGGATGGTACATATGTCAGACATCCAGGTCCACTCCTGAGGTCTTATGTGTGGAGTCTGACCTGAATATCGATGGCCTTGTTACAGCTGGTACTCCACAACTGCTCTCTTCTGCTCACAAATCCTTTGCAACATGTGGAGGGTAGAGTTCCAACGTGTGGGGACATCACACACCAGTTGGTGTGCCGGAGCTGCAAAAGCTGCTGCAACACAACAAGGGCGGCGGAAGCTGTAGCCAACTTCCGAAAATGAGCTGACAGGCGGTGCACTTTGACGAGCAGATGTGGCAACTCGGGGTACGATTTAAGAAGCTGCTGAACCATGAGGTTAAGCACATGAGCCAGGCATGGTACGTGTGTGATCTCGCCTCGCCTCAGAGCCGCCACCAGGTTACGGCCATTGTCACACACGACCATGCCTGGATGTAGGTTCAGCGGTCTCAGCCACAGATTTGCCTGCGCTTTCACAGCTGTCCAAAACTGACAAGCAGTGTGAGGTTTATCACCTAAGCTTATGAGTTTCAGCACAGCCTGGATGGCAAGCTGAAGCCGTCCTGGGAACCATGGAAAGGTAAGGATGAGGTTGGTTTATTATTTTACTTTTATTGCAGAAGATATTGGCTTCAGCTGGAATGGGCAATACGGTAAGTAGGGTTTAATTTAGAACATTAAAGGAATGTGTCTTTATTTCAATTAAAGGACTTTATTCTGGGTGTTTGTGTTTTTTTTAACTTTGACTATGGGGTTAGTAATGGGGGTGTCTTATAGACGCCTCTCCATTACTAACCTGGGCTTGATGTCAGCTGGCATTATAAGCTGACATCAACCCCAACCCTATTACCCCACTGCCACAGCTACAGGGCAGTGGGAAGAGCGAGGCTAAGTGCCAGAATTGGCACATCCTATGGATGCGCCATTTCTGGGGCGGCTGACGGCTGGTGTTTCTAGCCTGGGAGGGGGCCAATATTCATGGCACCCTTCCTGGGCTATTAATATCAGCACCCAGCTGTCTGCCTAGCCTTTTCTAGTTATTAAAATAGGGGGGACCCCACATAATTTTTTTTTTGGGTCCCCCATTTTAATAGCTAGTAAAGGCTAGGTATTCAGCTGGGGGCTGATATTAGTAGCCTGGGAAGCTCCGTGGGCATTACCCCCTTCCCAGGCTTCATACATCTGCCCCAGCCGTCTGCTTAACCTCCGCTAGAGACTAAAATTACGGGGAACCCCACGCCAATTTTTTTTTTAATAAATCCTTTATTTTAACACTAAATGACAAGTACAGTAACCAACACTATCGCTGTACTTAGAAACATGTCAGTCACATATATAATATCTATCTAATCTATGTGTGATGCTCTATTCTTTCTGTTCAGTCAGCTCACCTCATGCACGTCACTGACAGCATGGGAAAATTCTCCTGCGCTCACCGCTTGAGCAAGAAAATGCTCCCACGCTGGGATGGCATTGAGATGATAGGCTGGATCGCAGCAGAGCGCTACCATCCAGCTTCTTATCCTTCAGAGACACTGCAGAGCGCAAGCATGCTTGCGCTCTGCAGTCTCTGAAGCGCTACCTGCAGTGTCTCTGAAGCGCTGGATCGCAGCAGAGCGCTACCATCCAGCTTGTCATCCTTCAGAGACACTGCAGAGCGCAAGCATGACTGCGCTCTGCAGTGTCTCTGAAGGATGGCATGCTGGATGGCAGCGTTCTGCTACCATCCATCCTGCCATCTCAATGCCGTCCCAGCGTGGGAAAATTCTCCTGCTCAAGCAGTGACATCATTTGCCGGCACCGCATGGGCAGGAGAATTCTCCCACGCTGTCAGTGACGTGCATGAGCTGAGCTGACTTCATTGGACATGAACTCCGCTCATCTGGATGCCGTCACAGCCAGACACTGAGGAGCTTCACTGAGGAGCTACTCAGTGTCTGCGGCATGGCAAGCTGGATGGCAGCGTTCTGCTACGATCCAGCCTGTCATGTCAATGTAGCAGAGCTGAAGCCGTCCTGGGAACCATGGAAAGGTAAGGATGAGGTTGGTTTATTATTTTACTTTTATTGCAGAAGACATTGGCTTCAGCTGGAAAGGGCGATATGGTAAGTAGGGTTTAATTTAGAACATTAAAGGAATGTGTCTTTATTTCAATTAAAGGACTTTATTCTGGGTGTTTGTGTTTTTTTTTACTTTGACTATGGGGTTAGTAATGGGGGTGTCTTATAGACGCCTCTCCATTACTAACCTGGGCTTGATGTCAGCTGGCATTATAAGCTGACATCAACCCCAACCCTATTACCCCACTGCCACCGCTACAGGGCAGTGGGAAGAGCGAGGCTAAGTGCCAGAATTGGCACATCCTATGGATGCGCCATTTCTGGGGCGGCTGACGGCTGGTGTTTCTAGCCTGGGAGGGGGCCAATATTCATGGCACCCTTCCTGGGCTATTAATATCAGCCCCCAGCTGTCTGCCTAGCCTTTGCTAGCTATTAAAATAGGGGGGACCCCACGTCATTTTTTTGGGTCCCCCATTTTAATAGCTAGTAAAGGCTAGGTATTCAGCTGGGAGCTGATATTAGTAGCCTGGGAAGCTCCGTGGGTATTACCCCCTTCCCAGGCTTCAAACATCTGCCCCAGCCATCTGCTTAACCTCCGCTAGAGACTAAAATTACGGGGAACCCCACGCCAATTTTTTTTTTAATAAATCCTTTATTTTAACACTAAATGACAAGTACAGTAACCAACACTGTCACTGTACTTATTATATATGTGACTCACATGTTTCTATCTATCTAATCTATGTGTAATGCTCTATTCTTTCTGTTCTAAATTGTCGGGTACCGATGATGAATTGCCGGCCGGCTTTTTTAAAGAGACGTGTGCATGAAAACACTATTATTTTTTTAAATAAATCCTTTATTTTAACACTAAATGACAAGTACAGTAACCAACACTGTCACTATACTTATGTGACTGACATGTTTCTATCTATCTAATCTATGTGTGATGCTCTATTCTTTCTGTTCTAAATTGTCGGGTACCGGTGTATGCCGCTGCTGAATTGTGAATTGAACTGAGTCTCCTCCTTCTATTCCTCCTCCACCTTTGAAGGTGTTTTCTATGCGTTTCTATGTGTTTTTGTTTGCATGCCATTGGTTTTAACAGTGTTCGACGGTGTTCGACGAACCGAACCAAACCCGAACACTACAGGGGTGGCTCAACACTAGTCGAGAACTACAGGAAACCTGGAATTGCAAAGAAAGGTTTCTGCATCAAATATTAAGTTCTGTTTTTCTATTGTATCAAATACTTATTTTATGCAATAAAATGCAAATTAATTCTGTAAAAATCATACAATGTGATTTTCTGGATTTATTTTTAAGGCTGTGTGCACACGATGCGTTTTTAATGCGTTTCCGCCGCGTTTTTGCAGCACCATTGTAGGAGATATAAAAAGGGAAGCCATCTTAGGGTGGCAGAGCAGTCAGTGAGAGGAGAGAGTGAAGACAGTCAGGGAGCAGAGTCTCTTAGGAGCTCTGCTCCACAGGTAGGGCCCAGTCTTAGAGGCCCTGGAGGGGAGCAGAGGGGTAGGCTCCGTTTTATTAAAGGGATCCCAGGGGGTACGGCGAGTGCAGGACGGCACCCGTACGCCCCGAATCTGTCAGAAGACAGAGGGATCGTAGGCCGCAAGAAGGGGACAGGCCCCTGGACCAGACGTGTTACTTCAAGTCTCGGCTGGAAAACCGGAGGCTTCTGGCTTATATAGTTGAGTTGCCAAAGCCTCATTCTGATCTCCGTGAGGGTCAAGCAGGTCCGGTAACTCCAATTAGACAGGAGGGACTTCAGAGCACCCGAGCGGGACCGAGAGTGGGGAAGCGCAGGGCAGGAGGGAGAAGACCCAGCGTGATGACGGTCTAGTAAGGAACACAAGAGAGCGGGGTTCTGTCAGGTGCTCCTAAACTCCATGAGGAAGAGCTGAACCCTTGTTCTGGTGAATGCAGTGCGATGTGGGAGGCTGTAAGCTGGACAGTGCAACCTGAGGAACTTAACAACTGTGAGTAATTTCTCGGATGACTGCACTGCACTGCCTCCGTCCATTATTTCATCTGCGCCATCTTTCCCTCTGCACTACAGCGCCCAGCGCAACCAACAACACCTACACTGCCCTGGAGCTAGCTCTTCCTGTGGAGATCCATACCATCCCTGCTGCAGTAACATCAGCTTCAGAAGACTGCTCCACAGTGGCGGCTCCCTTTGGCCGCATTCCACAGGTGGCGTCACGAACTTTACAAATCCCCTATAAATAAAGCCCCCCCTTTTTGTACCCGTAAGGGTATACAGACTCCAGGCTGGGGACTGTGAACAGCCAAAAACTGATTGTGTAAATAGTTCTGCGAAGCGCCCCCAGGGCCGTGGGTACTCGGCAGCCGGGCCTCTGGATGCCGGTTGGGGGATATCACGGTGGCTGGCCCGGTCCATGGCCCAGGGCGGTCACTCAAAAGGGGAGATTATTTTTATATGGGGTTTTTGGGATTGTTCGTGACGCCACCTGTGGAATGCGGCAAAAGGGGTGCCGCCGCTGCGGAGCAGTCCTCTGGAGCTGGTGTTATGTCAGCAGGGGTGGTGTGGCTCTCCACAGGTAGAGCTTAGCTCCAGAGCAGAGCAAGGTAAATGGTGGTTGTGCTGAGCGCTGTGGTGCAGAGAGGGAATGTTGGTGCGGATGAAATAATTGGACAGAGGCGGTGTAGTGCTGTCATCCGTGTCTTTACTCACAGTTTTTTAGTTCCACAGGGTGCACTACCAGCTTACAGCCTCCCGCGTCGCGTTGCGTTCACCCGGCAGGGGTTCAGTTCTTCCTCAGGTGATTTGGGAATGCCTGGCAGAACCCCACTTTCCTGTGTTCCTCACTAGACCGACTTCACACTGGGTCTTTCTCCCTCCTGCTCTGCGCTGCCCACTCTCAATTCCGCTCGGGTGCTCTGAAGTCCTTCCTGTACGTCGGATCCCGGGCCTGCTTGACCCTCCTGGGGATTAGAATGTGGCTTACGATCTCTCTGTCTTCTGACAGATGCGGGGCGTACGGGTGCCGTCCTGCACTCGCCGTACCCCCTAGGATCACATCTTAGAGCGGAGCCTACTCCCTGCTCCCCTCCTGGGCCTCCAGACTTGGCCCTACTTGTGGAGCAGAGCTCCTAGTGAGACTCTACTCCCGGACTGTTCTTCTGAACTGTCCCGAGCTGTTCTTCTGAACTGCTCTCCTCTACTAACTCTTCTGTTCTGCCACCCTAAGATGGCTTCCCATTATATATCTCCTACCATGGTGCTTCCCCTAACTACTTCCTCCACCCACACCCACTACTAGTTCCCCCTACCTCTGGGTTCCCCCACTCCAGCCAGGGTCAGGGCTCAGCAGAATACATACATTGCGTCTTGCCCCTCCAGCCGGCTTGGAGCAGTGTAGTGTTGGATGTAGGTGTTTGGGGTTCCGGGCAGCACTCCCTCCTTACCTGAGAGAAGAGAGACACCACACCTCTGGGTGAGGTGCAGTACCTCTGTGGCGACCAAACCCTCAGGGGCGCCACATCTGCACTTCTTAAAGTGCTCCCTATTGGTTTTATAAATGTAACCAAATGACCTCAGAAGAAAAACCCATTTGGCGTGGCGGAAGACGTGGTCCAGCACCAGGATCACCTATGCCCTGCAGCCACGCCCAGGGCCTACGTTGAGGGTTTGCGGACGGGTCCCTCATGCTGCTACCTTTGCACCTGTTTAATAAAGAAAAAGGACACCCGGTTGCAGCTCGTGCTGTAACCTGCAGAAAAATGGTTTATGTGAAAAGGAATGTTATTAAAAGTGCTCTTATAATGTTATGATAACCTGTAACGTTCAAGAAAAAGTGCCTCCCATAAAGGGAAGAAATGTTATGTTTATGATCTTATATGTGATGCATCTAAAAATTTGCATGTCTGTAATATACCCTGTTTTACTCTGTTCCAGCCCGCGGACGTGCTGTGTTTTACCAGGGGGGAGTGTGGCGCCCCTGAGGGTTCAGTCGCCACAGAGGTACTGCACCTCACCCAGAGGTGTGGTGTCTCCTTCTCTCAGGTAAGGAGGGAATGCTGCCCAGAACCCCAACACCTGCATCCAACACTACACTGCTCCAGGCCAGCTGGAAGGGCAAGATGCAATGTGTTTCCTGCTGAGCCCTGACCCTGGCTGGAGTGGGGGGAACCCAAAGGTAGGGGGAACCAGTAGTGGGTGTGGGTTGAGGAAGCAGTTTAGGGGAGCCCCATTGTAGGAGATATAAAAAGGGAAGCCATCTTAGGGTGGCAGAGCAGTCAGTGAGAGGAGAGAGTGAAGACAGTCAGGGAGCAGAGTCTCTTAGGAGCTCTGCTCCACAGGTAGGGCCCAGTCTTAGAGCCCCCGGAGGGGAGCAGAGGAGTAGGCTCCGTTTTGTTAAAGGGATCCCAGGGGGTACGGTGAGTGCAGGACTGCACCTGTACGCCCCGAATCTGTCAGAAGACAGAGGGATCGTAGGCCGCAAGAAGGGGACTGGCCCCTGGACCAACCGTGTTACTTCAAGTCTCGGCTGGGAAAACCGGAGGCTTCTGGCTTATATAGTTCAGTTGCCAAAGCCTCATTCTGATCTCCGTGAGGGTCAAGCAGGTCCGGGAACTCCAATTGGACAGGAGGGACTTCAGAGCATGAAGAGCTGAGCCCTTGTTCGGGTGAACGCAGAGCGACGTGGGAGGCTGTAAGCTGGACAGTGCAACCTGAGGAACTTAATAACTGTGAGTAAAGACTCGGATGATTGCACCGCACTGCCTCCGTCCATTATTTCATCTGCGCCATCTTTGCCTCTGCACTACAATGCCCAGCGCAACCAACAACACCTACACTGCCATGGAGCTAGCTCTTCCTGTGGAGAGCCATACCATCCCTGCTGCAGTAACATCAGCTTCAGAGGACTGCTCCGCAGCGGCAGCTCCCTTTGGCCGCATTCCACAGGTGGCGTCACGAACTTTACAAATCCCCTATAAATAAAGCCCCCCCTTTTTGTTGACCGCCCTGGGCCACGGACCGGGCCAGCCACCGTTATATCCCCCACCAGCATCCATAGGCCCGGCTGCCGAGTACCCCACGGCTCTGGGGGCGCGTCACTTTGAGCTGCAGTAATCAGCTCCTTACCTTGGCTAATTGTTCAGCATCACTCCTTACAAAAGTTCCCTGCTTCCTGATGAATGCTGTCAGATATAATTATGTTTGCCTGGTTCCCACATACTCTGATTTTCAGCACCTGTTTTCTAGTGGATGCTCCTGTTTCTGATTTTAGCTCATTTACTGACCATTCTCTTAAGTCGGATACCTGCACCACCAAACAGCAGCCGGCTTCGTGGACCCAGCCCAGGGTTCTTTAGCCTACATTCACAGAGAGTACCGGTGTTATGGAAGACTTCCTTCCTCATTCCAGTTCCCAAGACTACTTTTCTAGCATCCCTAAATGTCTAAATCGGCCTGTAGCCTTAACATCGCATGCTATGAAGTCCTTAGGCTAAGTGCCCACGTTGCGGAACTGAAGCATCTTTTTTACGCTTCTCCCTGGCGGGAAAATCGCATGCGGATTTTACATGCGGTTTTCCCGCCAGGTAGAAGCGTTTGTGAGGCGTCTTTGCAGCGTCTTTGCATGCATTTCCGCATGCGGGTTATCAAGCACTTCTCCAAGTGATTTAAGCATCACTTGGAAAAGTGCTTGACAACTTGGTCACACTATATAAATCCATGCAACCGGCATGGATTTATATAGTGTGACCAAGTAATAGTTAAAAAAAAAGAATCAGAATGGTAAAAAATAAAAAAATAAAGTTTATACTCACCTTCCGATGCATTCTCTGCCCCGTCCGGAGTCTTGAGCGGCTCACGCTGTTGTGTGCAGGACCTGCGGTGAAGTCATTGAGTCATGTGATGGGTCACATGACTCAATGACGTGGCAGGTCCTTCACACAACAGTGCGACGGAGAGAAAACATCAGAAGATAAGTATAAACTTTATTTTATTCTTTTTTTTACAGGTTCTTTGGTACCCAGGTCTGGATGAGAGTCTCCTCTCATCCAGACTTGGGTACCATCCGCACATTGATTCCGCTGCGCTTCCGCAAAATTAATGAACATGCTGCGGATTTTTGACCGCAGCATATACGCTGCGGAAAAATCAGCAGCATGGGCATTGACGTTGCGGAATGCCATTGGGGACCATGGGGTGCGGATATACATGCGTTTTACAAGTGTTTACACTGCGGAAATTCCGCAGCATATACGCTTGTAATACGCAACGTGGGCACGCAGCCTTAGAAAGATTAATACTTGCTTACTTGAGTCCGAGGGTGAAGGCTTTTGCTGACTCCCTACAGTTTGCTTACCAGCATTGATTGGGGGTGGATGATGCTGTTATGTCTCTGTTACATACAGTACATTCATTTTTGGACAATGATGAAACCACTGTACATGCAATGTTCTTTGACTTCTCCAGTGCGTTCAATACCTTGCAGCCACTTTTGCTATGAAAAAAGATGATTGATATGAAGGTGGAGGAGGTGATGAGAAACTGGATAATGGACTACCTGTCAGACAGGCCACAGTTTGTACAAATGGGAGTGGTTGTGTCTGGCAAATTATTGAGCAGTGTAGGTGCCCCTAAGGGAACGGTGCTGTTGCCCTTTCTTTTCACATTGTATACAGCAGATTTTTAGCATAAATCTGATTTTTGCCACCTCCAAAAATTCTCGGATGACTCTGTTGTAGTCGGATGCCTTAAGGGGGGTCGGGGTGAGGAGGAATATAGGAGCGTGGTATCGGATTTTGTGGATTGGTGCCAGGCGAACTATTTACAACTAAACATAAAGAAACTAAGGAGCTGGTGGTGAACTATAGCAGGAGAAAGATGGACTGTTCACTAGGGATGAGCAAATGTGCTCGCCACTGCTCTGTACTCGACCGAGCATCACGGTGCTCGACAAGCTCGGCGCTCGGCGAGTATTTCCGGGTTGCTCAGGCGGGAACCTGAGTCCCCGCCCTGTATGTTTGGCACTCTTTAAAGAGCCAATGAAGATGCAGGGATTGCTTGCCACTTACTGTAATGCCGTAGCCTTGTTGGTTTTGTGCATTACTGTGATTGGCTGGCCGTACAGCGTCATCAGGTCTATATAGGACCCGGCGCTGCTATGCTCGTCACAACCTACCCCGGAATCAGGCAGAGTAGGGAGAGCTGCTGCTGAGTCAGGGAGAGATTTGTTTGTGTAGAGTTAGTATAGGTATTCCATAACATATATCCATCTGAACTAACAGTCCTTCTGAGGACTAATCCAGGTGCATATTTTCAGTGGTGAAGGTGATAGCAGGAGTTAGGAAGGCAGTGTATGTGACAGACTGCAGTGCATATAGTGCAAGAGGGTCCATACCATGTTCCTGCTGCTGTTCTTACAGATATTTGTAGACATAGCCCCATATGTCAGGTGCCAGGGCCAATTTTTTTTTGTCTTAATCCTGGTTATTTTCTTAAAAAACAATCCAGAGTACACCATTTTTCTGCTCCATTTGCTTGTTAGCACTGCAGAATGCAGCCAGATCTGTTCCATATTTCAGCGTTAAAAATCCAGAAATTTTAACTGAACCTGGAAAATAATGGCCTCCTTTTCCATTCTGTTGCACTGTGTCAGCCAACCTATTTACACTAGGTCTCTGTGTAGAATAACATTAGTAAATTAAAGGCCTGGTATTTAAAACCATGATTATCTGTCAGACATATCACATATAACAGTGTTCTAAAATCAGCCATTTCTGCCTTCCATTTCGTTGCAGTGTGTCAGTCAAGCTATTCACACTAGGTCTCTGTGAAGAATAGTATTAGTAAATTACAGGCCTGCTATTTAAAGCCGTGGTTCTCTGTCAGACATCTCACACATAACTGCATTCCAAAATCCGCCAGTTCTAGTGAAGGTGAGAAATATTGTCCTCTATTTAAAATGGGCAAGGTGCTTGGCAAAGGACGGGGAAGTGGACGTGATGGTGATGGTGCATGCAGAGGCTGAGGCCAAGCAGAAATTGTGCCACAACAAACACCCACATCTTGTTGCTCGACCTTCCTGTCCCAATTGCTAAGAGACCACAGCACACCACTATTGGACCCAAAGCAATGTCAAAACGTTGCTGGTTGGATAGCAGATAATGCTTCCTGTCACTTTGCCACCACCACTACCACCCTGTCTTCCACAAGGTCAAGTCTAAGTAGCCGCGAGTCTGGACCGCATATTCTTCACCCTGATCCTCCTTCCTCCCACCATGCAGAGTGCCTGGAGACAACTGATCCCACACTTGGACACTCAGAAGAGCTGTTCATTTTTCCATTTGTAGATTCGGGCATCTCGCCCGGCCAGCTTCAAGCGAGTCAAGAGGAGAACATGTGTATTTGAGCAGCCACGGTCACACGAAGGCAAAGGTGGGAAAGTGCAATTACTGTCGCAAGAGGTGGATGATGATGATGATGAGACACAATTGCCAGAAAGTCAGGAGGAGGACCAGGGAGTGGAAGTGGAAGAAGAGGTGGTGGTACAGTAACTGACCCAACCTGGCAGAGGGACATGCAGAGTGAGGACAGCAGCACATGGGGAGGGAAGCGTAGCACCACAACAGGCAGGAAGAAGCAGTGTGGTGGCCGCAGACACAAGGCGGGAAAGCTTTCCCCATAACACCAACACAACGGAAGTTGCCAGTACAACTGTTAGGTCTTCCCGAGTTTGGTTGTTTTTTAAAGACTCTGCAGAGAACCCCAAAAAGGCCATTTGCACCACCTGCCAGGCCAACATCAGCTGGGGTAGAAAAACTAGCAGCCTGACCAACACCAGCATGATCAGGCACATGGCAGCAAAGCACCCTACTAAGTGGGCCGAACCCCAGGGTCCAGAAACAGTTTCTGTGGGTGACACCACTGCTTCTTCCGCTGTTGTGCGTGCACGCCAATCCCCTGTCCATGGCACATGCGAAGATGCCTCCCACCCTGCACTTGTTGTTGCACACTCTCAACTAGCACCATCAGCAAGCATGTCCACGTCCTTTTCCCAGCCCAGAATTCAGTTGTCACTACCCCAGTCCGTGGAATGCAAGCGCAAATACACAGCCAACACCCCACAGGCCACACTACTAGATTCAAACATTTCACAACTGCTTGCGCTCAAAATGTTTCCTTTTAGGCTCGTGGAGATGGAAGCTCTCCGCAACCTGATGGCGGCAGCCGTCCCTTGGTACTCGGACCCCAGCCATCACTATTTCTCCCGGTGTGCCGTCCCCGCATTACACGAGCACGTGTCCCACAACATTAGCCATGCCCTCAACAACGCAATTACTGGGAAAATCCACCTAACCACGGACATGTGGACAAGTGCTTATGGGCAGGGTCGGTACATCTCGCTGCCGGCATATTGGGTTAATATGGTGGAAGCCGGGATCCAGTCAGACCTTGGGATGGAACATGTCCTCCCGATGCCGAGGCTTGCGGGTCTTGGGTCAATCAGGGTTGCCCCCACATTCTACAGCTCCTGCACCTTCTCCTCCTCTTCAGCCTCCATATCCGAAATGAACCCATCAGTCAGAAACTGGAAGCACTGCAGCACTGCCTCGGCAAAGCGGCAACAGGCTGTGCTGTAGCTAATATGCTTAGGTGACAAACCGCACACCGCTGATGAGTTGTGGACAGCTTTGAAAGAGCAGACAGTTCTGTGGCTAACAACGTTGAACCTACAGCTAGGCATGGTCATGTGTGACAATGGCCAGAACCTGGTGGCGGCTCTGAAGCGAGGCGAGCTCACACACGTACCATGCCTGGCCCATGTGCTTGACCTTGTGGTTCAGCGGTTTCTCAAAACCTACCCAGATCTGTCAAATCTGCTTGTCAAAGTACGCCGCGTGTGAGCCCATTTTAGAAAGTCAGCTACAACTTCCACTGCCCTTGCCGTGCTTCAGCAGCGTTTGCAGCTTACAGCTCACTGACTGATGTGTGATGTCCCCACGCGTTGGAACTCTACATTGCAGATGTTGGGAAAGATTTGTGAGCAGAAGAGGGCAGTTGTTGACTACCAGCATCAACACGGCCATCGGTATTCAGGTCAGACTCCACACATAAGACCTCAGGAGTGGACATAGATGTCAGACAGCTATACCATACTCCAAAACTTTGAGGAATCCACCAAGATGGTGAGTGGCGATGACGCCATAATTAGCATCACCATCCTGCTTCTCTGTCTTCTGAAATGCTCTCTGCTCTCAATTAAGGAGGATGCATTGCAGGCGGAGCACGATGAGATGGAGCAAGGAACCATACAGGGTGATTCCACACAACCCAGCCTCATCTCATCCCAACGTGGATTGGGTGACAATGAGGAGGAGGAAGAACAGGAGCTAGTTTCCTGCACTATAGACGGTACTACCTGCCCAACTGTCATACCGTCTGTTCAGCGTGGATGGCCTGAGGACAAAAAGGAGGAGGAAGAAGAGAATGAGGAGAAGAGCATGGTCAGTCATCCTCTTGGTGAGGACACAGAAGTCTTGCCTCTTTGCAGTCTGGCACACATGGCTGAGTTTATGTTACGCTGCCTTTTCCTCGAGTTGTCCAAATTTTGGATGACAGTCATTACTGGTTGGTGACACTGCTAGACGCACACTACAAGAAGAACTTTCTGTCTCTTATTCCCTTGCCGGACAGGCCTAATAAAATGGGGCAGTACCAGAATGCCCTTGTTGCGAAATTCTTAAAAAAATTCCCATCTGAAAACGCTGGCGGCAGAGGTCACAGTTCGTTGGACAACTAAGGAGTACAGGCAAGAGAGACACAAATGCAATCCAGCAGAGGCAGGGGAACACTGTCAAAGTTCTGGGAGAGTTTTCTGAGCCCTCTCCCAAGGAGAGAAAAATTTGGGAAAATGTTGAGGGAGTACCTTGCCGACCGTACCCATGTCCTCCGTGATTCCTCTGTGCCTTATAATTATGGGGTATCCAAGCTGGACAGATGGCATTAACTGTCTCTCTACTCCTTGGTGGTCCTGGCCTGCCCTGCTGGTAGCGTTTTGTCAGAGCAGGCTTTTAGTGCCGCTGGTGGAATTTTAACTGATAGGCGCATTCACCTGTCAACTGAAAATTCTGACAGGCTGACCTCATAAAAATGAACAAGGACAGGATTGGACCAGACTTCTCAACACCACTGAATGATAACAGCGTAGCATAAGCTCAAATACAGTGTCTTTTTTTTGGGAGATATAACTCTATTCGCATTCACCTCTGTCTTCACACCCAGACATGGGTATAAGCTTCCTGAATTTGTCTATTTGCTCTTGTCCTCCTCCTTCTCCTCCACCACCATATCATCACATTATCTACCATATCACCATATCTACATCTCTTGCAAGAGACATTGGAGTTCCTTCAAATTTTTGGCAGCAGTTGCATTCACTGCATAGGCAAACAGTATGGGAGTCCCACTTCCTAATAATAGGAACATTGTTTTCAGGAGGCCCTCCGACCTCTACGTCTCTTGCAATGGACATTGGAGTTCCTCCAAATTTTGGACAGCTGTTGCATTCACTGCATAGGCAAACAGTAAGGGAGACCCACTTCCTAATAATGGGAACATTGTTTTCATGAGACCCTCCGACCTCTATGTCTCTTGCAAGGGATATTGGTGTTCCTCTAATTTTTTTGCAACTGTTTCATTCACTGCATAGGCAAACAGTATGGGAGACCCACTGCTTTCTAATGGGAGCATGTCGTTACTGTGGCCCAGCTCTATGTGTCTTTAAATTGGAATTGGAGTTTTCCTAAATTTTGTCAGCCCTTGCAGTTACTGCATGGGTATTACTACTATAGGAGACCCACTTCTTTATATTGGGAACATTTTTTTTACTGAGACCCTCCTCTATGTCTCTTCAAAAGGGTATTGGGGTGCGTCCAAATTTTTGGTAGCCCTTGCAGTCACTGCATACGCAATAACAGTATAGGAGACGCCCTCTTTAATAATGGAAACAACAAAGCATAGCCGACTGCTGGCCCTTTAAGAATAGTAAGGCCCGTCTATAAAAATAGTGTTTGTGACTTTCACAGTCCCTCCTTCATAAATGAAACAGGATGTGTCTGTTGATGTCTCACAAACCACATGGCCAAATAAGGTTGTAAAATGTTAAAATGACATTTCCTGGTGAATGCATTTTTCACCGTTGAAAGCAATGCAAAAGTGCAAAAACGTATCAAAAACGCTACGTGTGAACATAGCCCAAGGTGTGGAGGAGCATTTTTGTTTTTGGTTATTTATTTTGCCTTATATACAAGTCATTACCCTGGAAAGGATGTCCCTTAACATTTTTCCCAGGAAAATTCAGTTTGTTTTTGTTTTTGTATGTTTTATTGTGAGTCCGTAAAAGTGGCGTAATACCTCTGACAACGTTGTTGACAGCAGTGACCTGGGAGTCAGAGATGCTTCCAGGGGTCTTCCCCATGCTGTTCCCATGTCATTTGAGCACTGTTCCCATTGATTTGGGCAATTTTTAGGTCATCTGCAGACTGCCGGGGGGGATGGTGGGGGGCCGGAAAAATGCTTGAGTTTCCCATAGACTTACATTTGGCTCGTTACTCGGACCGAGCACTCGAGCATTACAATTTGATCGACCCGAGCAACGAGTACCCGAGCATTTTAGTGCTCGCTCATCACTACTGTTCACCTGTCACCATTGCTGGTCAGGAAGTGGAGCAGGTCGAGAGTTACAGATACTTGGGGGTCCACTTGGGGGTCCACTTGGACAGCAAACTGGACTGGAGGTGCCATACGGAGAAGATTTACAAGAATGGGATGAGCAAACTGTGCTTACTATGGAAACGAAGGTCGTTCAATGTGAGCAGAAAAATGTTAGAAATGTTCTAGTGGCAAGTGCATTCTTTTTCGCAATCATACGCTGGGGAAGTAGTGTGCGGGTGTCTGATGCTAAAAAGCTAAATAAGCTTATCAAGAAGGTAAGCTCCGCTGTTGATCGCCATCTTGACACTTTTTAGGAGGTAGTGGAGAAAAGAATTTAGAAGAAGTGTTTGGCAATTATGAACAATAACGCACACCCATTATATGAGCTGTTCATGTGGAAGAGGATCAACTTCAGTAACCGTCTAATCCTACTAAGGTGTAAGAAGGAAAGATACATGAAATTGTTTGTGCCGACTGCTATCAGAATGTACAACAACTACCTAAGTGTGAAATTCTCCAAGTGACTGGTGTATTATTGGTGTTCTAATTGTATATCGTACAGACAGGTCATGAATGGGAGGGAATGTATGAGAATATACCTGTAAAATTCTACTGTTATGTTGTAATTCATGTCTATGTTCTGCTGCTGTGATACTGTAATTTCCAGGATCAATAAGTGTATCGTATCGTATTGGTCCCTGTGTAAGACTAGGTGAAGGCCAGTGCAACAAATGGAATGTGGTAAATGGACAGGCTAGCGCCAAGCATGTTCGTGCTGGCCATTTCTAGAGCTGACAGGCGATTACCCGTTTCCCGTTATACACATAATTTTTGTCTGCTCTTTCTGCCACCACTGTGCCAAACAGGTTCTCTCCCCTAATTTGTTATTTGCACTTTCCAGCAGTTGGAAGAAGGGTCCAGATTGAACCTCTTCAGATCCCAGAGTCCTCCTAGAAACAGCTTCTTCCTGTGGATATAGCTAAGTTCCTCTACTCTCTTACACATGTAATAGGCTATTTGCAAATTATTAGATACAGTAGACACATATCAGTCATATAATCTGTCATTGGGTGCCATATATATTGAAGAATATCTACCTACTCATGTGTCCTCAATTTTTATTTAATCAAGTACTGAAAGATATAAAACATTTCCATAAAACAAGCATTTAGTCCTTGGTAAAATGGAAATAATTGCTTTATAAGATGCTGTCAAGAACATCTAGTTCACAATAATCACTTAATTTGGTATTTACAAAATAAACCTAATTAATACTATCAGAAGCAGGTTTATTTCCTTTAATAAGATCCCACGCTTCCACTGTAATTGCTATTGCTAAGCAATCAATGTGATTTTCTGCTTGTATTTTTTTTAATACTGAAAAATACCAGGATTAAAGATGAAAGCGGAGGTATTAAGAAGATATATAGAAGAAGTAGGATTTAAGAAGAAAATAGCAATTACATAAAATTCAATGAAGTTAAAGTGCAATTATATTCACAAAAGTATACACACAACAATATACCCATGATGATATTGCAACTTTTTTGTTATTGATTAGAGATATTCAGAAGAGGTTGTTATTAAGTTTCATGAATCACATATAGTACTTCTCTATGTATTTCAACACTGGTAATGTTCTTGTCATGCTGTGACATCGCAGAAGCAGGTCCCGACGAGATGTGACACTGACAATGCTGAACTTGCTGAAGTATGGGCAGGTCAAATGACTTGATCCACAGTTCCTGCAAACAGTGGTGAAGGCAATAACATGACAAAAACATGTAACTTATACACTATCTAAAAATATTAGCTCTATGATACATTGATCAGCCATAGCATTACAATGTAATATTGTCTGGAATACCATCATTCTGCATAAACAGCTCTGAACTCCTGGGGAATGGACTCAGATACGCAATCAGCTTGGATCAATATTGATTACAAGTTGATAACATAAACTCTTTTGCATGTTCATCATATCATTCCTGAGCAATTTTTACAGTACAGCAGGATACAATATCCTTCTGAGGGAAGCCACTGGCATTAGTGAATGGTGTTGCCATGAATATTTGTATCTGGTTTTCCACAGTGTTTGGGTAGGTGGACACTGTCTCCTCCTGTTGACTAATTTTCATGGTTTATTGTGGTGTTATCTTTTCCCCAGGCCTAAAATGCACTTGTAGCACCCTGAGGATTCGGCTGCTACAGGGGTATTACACCTCAAGACAGAGGTGTGATATTCCACTCCCGGGTAAGGATGGAGTGTGGGACTGAGCTCAGAAGGCTGCAAGCACTACACACATCCCATTTCCGGAGGGCAGACCAACGGTACTCCCACGTAGAAATGTGCAGGTACGACCGAGTCTGTCCTTGGCTGGAGTGGGAGGGGGGTGGACCATCCCAGTAGTGTAGGGGCAGATAGGGGGAGCAGCCTGGGTAAAGATAGGAGCTCATTGGGTGCTGGTCACCTGAGCTCACACATAGAGGGAGTATAAAAGGTGGAAACCATCTAAGATCAGGGTCAGTCAGCCACAGTCAGTCAGTCTGTGAGAAGTCAGTCAGTAAGCCTTTGCAGAGCAGTGGAAGAAAGCAGAGGAGCAGAGCAGCCCCAGGCCCAGAGTGAGAGAGGAGAGAACGAAAGACCCAGAAGGGGAGAAAGAAGGAACTCTGAGAGCCCAAATACAACCACAGGGTGAAGAGTTGGCAACAGGGTACCGGATCCCAAACTGGTGGGGGCTACAGCATACCTCAGCCAGAGACCGGAGGCCGTGGGCAGCATCTGCCACGGCCACCCACCATATCCACCCGGAAGGCAGACCACGCGTAGGGTCAGGGAACCCAGAGACAAGGGTTCACCAACAAGAGGCCCGAGGGAGCCGGACTTAGGTGGATCCCTGGTGGGGAAGGCCAGAGACGAGGACAGGACAGAACGGGAGCTCAGAACCACGCTCCAGAACTACTTGGGGGTTGGCTGAGTCCAGGACCTGGTGGACGCAGCACGGCTCGGGTGGTCACTCAAGGCCGGAGTGACCGGAACATCTGCAGTAAGTAAAAACCCTGAACTGCACAACCCGACTCTGACTCTCATTACCATCCTCCCTGCACCTCCACAACCACCATCCTCTGCACCTGACCCCCTGAGGCTATACCCCTCCCGTTGGGGGTTATACTACCTAAGCTGCACCAACACCATCAGCCTCAGCGGACCCTGCTGCAGCGGCGGCCGTAGTGACCGCAATTCAACGGGTGGCGTAGTCGACATAAAGAACTTTAGTAACATCAGTAAGGACTGCCACACACTGAGCTTGACACCCTGGGCACGGACCGGGTCACAGCCACTCGGAGACTACAACCCCCATCTGATCCGGCTCCGGGTATTCCCCTAAAGAATATGGCCCAGGGGGCGCGTCAACTTTGGCGTAGCCGGCAGGATCACGTGCCCGCAACACCCGGGTACTGCGTGCCTGAAGAAAAGAACAAGTTTACCTCAAAAAGAAGTCTCCCGCCAGTCCCGGAGGGTCCCCGCCATCGGACTCCATCACAGATCGATTCCCGCCGGTTGTCCGCCATTAACAGCTTTTTCCCGCCATCTGCAGAGTTTCCCGCCACTGGGAGACGATTCCCGCCATTTCCAAAGGTTTCCCGCCTTGTCAGAGCGGACGCCATTATGGGCGTACCAGAGGATGGCAAGAGGCCGCCTCCCATCGTGGGCCAGGACCGAAAATGGCGCCAAAAGTGGAAACCGCCCCCACCAACAGAGACTGTGATGCTAGAGGTGTCTGTCAGCGTGAAAGAACTGCCCCTGGAGCTGACAATCACCAAGTGGCCCCGGGACCGCCCTCGAAGTGGGAGGACTGAGAACAGGAGAGCAAAGATGGGTGTCGCCTGGAGCAGTCTAGAGAGAGCGCACCCGGAGACAAGACGTCTGGAAGAGAGTCCAGAAAGAGCCTACCCGGAGATGGAGGGAGAGCCAGGCAGCACCGACCCAGTGGTCAGGAGCCTGATGCGGGCCGCCACTCCAGGCAGCACCGACCCAGTGGTCAGGAGCCTGTTGCCGGTCGCCACTCCAGAAGGCCTGCTGGAGACAACGGGAGGAGAGCAGAGCAGCACCGACCCGTTGGTCAGGAGCCTGCTAGAAGCAACGACCCCACTAGGCTTAGTGGAGGTCTTGGCACAGCTCCCCCGAGATCGGGAGTGTGCACAGACTGCGCTGGAGGGCCTCGCACGGAGGATGGCCCGGGTGCAGCGAGAGACGTTAGCAGAATGGAGCCGTGAGATGGCCCAGCAGACAAGAACCCGTCAGCGGAGCACGCCACCCGAGACGAGGAGACAGACCGCCTCTGAGGATGGCGCAGGAGGACTGAAGGCCGGAGACGGCGCCGAGAAGGGAGCCGAACGAAAGGAGGCAGGTAAAGGGGACGTCTCTACCCCAAACCGGGAAACCGCGTACCTGCCCCAGCTCCCCGTCGCAGAGCCCGAAGTATCCCCTGCCGTGCCCGTCGCTGCAACGTCACCGCCGCAGACTAGGCCTCAAACGGGAGCCGCGACCCCTGTGACGTCACACGCCTCGACCCCGAGCGTGACCAAGCAGGAAGTACCATCGGCCTGGTCGCAAGGCCTAGTACCCCCGGGCGCCGCAATACCAACAGCGCCCCCTACCTCCGCGGAGCCACCGGCCTGGTCGCAGGGCCAAGTAACACAGGGCGCCGCCGTTCTTACGGTGCCCTTTACTTTCAAGGTGCCCCAGGCCTGGTCGCAAGGCCTGGTTAACCCGGGCGCCGCTACCACCACAGCGCCCGTAACATCAAGAGTGCCGCACCTGGGTGAAAACCTGTTCGCCCAACATACCTGGCCGGATGGGCAGCCCTTCATCTGGCCCCAAGAGTACTACGAACTAGAACTCCAGAGGGCAAGGCCCATGTGTGAACCCCTGATCCCGGCTCCAAAGCCCGTAAAGAGGATCTCGCCCCCGCTAGCAGAAGCGCAGTTTGAGTGGGACCCCACCGGAGAAGACCTCATGGGGTTCACTCAGGAGACTCGGGCAGCTGCAGCGGAGCGTGCAGAGTGCTGCCGGCAGCAGCTTGAGGTTTTTGAGAGGGAGCGGAGAGAGAGGCGGGTCCGGGAACAGCAAGCCCAAGTCAGGAGCGCGGAGCAGAAGAGCCGGACCAGGAGAAACCCCCGTGCAGCGCATGGTCCCCGTACCATCGGGACTGTGATAAAGTTCAATCTGCAGCATGGGTGGGGTTTCATCAGGGATCACCGCACCCCAGGCGACGTCTTCGTGACCAGGAGAGACGTTGAGTCCCACCTACCGGAGGGACACAGAGGTCGTGACCTGTATTTAGGGGACGAGGTCACCTTCACCCGGCACAAGTGTGCCAGAGGACCCTACGCCCTCCATGTGCATCGCCTGACGGAGGAGGAGCTGCGGTGTGAGGAGGAGCAAGAGGACCCGGACGGGTCTGAACCAGAACCTGGAACCAATCACAAAGAAAGAGCAGGAGGACGCCGTCGTTGAGTACGGCAGAGTAGAGACTGTATGTAGTTGCCCGTCGGGGCACAGTGAACCGTTGCTGCTAATATAGTCCCCGTTGGGACCAGAGAACTGAACTGTTAACCCGTGTGTCCCTTAACCCCACTGACCGAGGACTGAGAGCGGTCATCCCTTTCCTAATACCTGGCCGAGGACTGAGAGCGGCCATATTTCCTTGTATATAGTTGCGCTTCCTAAAGCGCCCCCTACCGGTTTTATAGGGAAAACCATTTTTCTTCAAGAGACTGTCGCACTTTACCCGGTCACAAGTTGCACCGTGACCGGAGGTACCAGAAGACAAGAATGTTTTTATGAAAAGTTTATATGAAAAGTTTATGCTGATATATATGATGTTTTATATGATGTTTTATTATGTTGTTTATGCAAAAATTGTATGTTTTGGTGTTTTTTATATCTTACAGCCCGAGGGCGTGCTGTGATTTACCAGGGGGGAATGTAGCACCCTGAGGATTCGGCTGCTACAGGGGTATTACACCTCAAGCCAGAGGTGTGATATTCCACTCCCGGGTAAGGATGGAGTGTGGGACTGAGCTCAGAAGGCTGCATGCACTACACACATCCCATTTCCGGAGGGCAGACCAACGGTACTCCCACGTAGAAATGTGCAGGTACGACCGAGTCTGTCCTTGGCTGGAGTGGGAGGGGGGTGGACCATCCCAGTAGTGTAGGGGCAGATAGGGGGAGCAGCCTGGGTAAAGATAGGAGCTCATTGGGTGCTGGTAACCTGAGCTCACACATAGAGGGAGTATAAAAGGTGGGAACCATCTAAGATCAGGGTCAGTCAGCCACAGTCAGTCAGTCTGTGAGAAGTCAGTCAGTAAGCCTTTGCAGAGCAGTGGAAGAAAGCAGAGGAGCAGAGCAGCCCCAGGCCCAGAGTGAGAGAGGAGAGAACGAAAGACCCAGAAGGGGAGAAAGAAGGAACTCTGAGAGCCCAAATACAACCACAGGGTGAAGAGTTGGCAACAGGGTACCGGATCCCAAACTGGTGGGGGCTACAGCATACCTCAGCCAGAGACCGGAGGCCGTGGGCAGCATCTGCCACGGCCACCCACCATATCCACCCGGAAGGCAGACCACGCGTAGGGTCAGGGAACCCAGAGACAAGGGTTCACCAACAAGAGGCCCGAGGGAGCCGGACTTAGGTGGATCCCTGGTGGGGAAGGCCAAAGACGAGGACAGGACAGAACGGGAGCTCAGAACCACGCTCCAGAACTACTTGGGGGTTGGCTGAGTCCAGGACCTGGTGGACGCAGCACGGCTCGGGTGGTCACTCAAGGCCGGAGTGACCGGAACATCTGCAGTAAGTAAAAACCCTGAACTGCACAACCCGACTCTGACTCTCATTACCATCCTCCCTGCACCTCCACAACCACCATCCTCTGCACCTGACCCCCTGAGGCTATACCCCTCCCGTTGGGGGTTATACTACCTAAGCTGCACCAACACCATCAGCCTCAGCGGACCCTGCTGCAGCGGCGGCCGTAGTGATCGCAATTCAACGGGTGGCGTAGTCGACATAAAGAACTTTAGTAACATCAGTAAGGACTGCCACACACTGAGCTTGACACCCTGGGCACGGACCGGGTCACAGCCACTCGGAGACTACAACCCCCATCTGATCCGGCTCCGGGTATTCCCCTAAAGAATATGGCCCAGGGGGCGCGTCACACTCACCCAGCCATCCACGTAATAACAAATGGTCCAGTTCTGATGCTCAAGTCCCTGTTGTAAGTGCATTTGGTGGTGGATAAACAAAGGTCAGAATTAGCATTAGTTTTGTTGCTTCTGTGGCTACACAGCTTCTGTGCCTTTTATGGTTACACAGTTTCTTACACCTTTCTGTCATAGCTTACTATAATATTTTCAGCAATCACCTAACCTGTGGTCTCCATACACATCAATGTACTTTGGGCCAGTTACCATATTACTGGATTTTCTTTCTCCAATTTTTTTTTAAGGTGCTAAGCTCTTCATTCTGAGAACTGTGGCTGTGGCCAGCAGCGGTCGTGGGTCTGCAGTTCGCAGGGGTGGCAAGGTTTGCCTAGCCTGTGTATTTTTGGAGATGCTGCCTTTCCGCCTGGTGGATACAGATGGTTTCTGAAAGCTGATGGTTCTCGCAGTCCCCCAGTACCAGTTGCTTAGTCGCCATTACTTCTCTAAGAAAGATGTGCCTGCGCTACACCCGCATGTTGCAGACAACATCACCTGTTCCTTGTAAAAATCTATGTCTGACAGGGTGCATTTCACTACTGACACCTGGACAAGCAAGCATGGTCAGAGGGGGTACATCTCGCTGACTGGGCACTGGGTGACTCTGGTGGCTGTGGGGGCAGGCGGGAAATGGGCTTGCTTGGGGATGGAAAACTAAACCACTACCAACGAGAAGATGGAGAACTAAACTACTAGACAACAGGGGCTGGAGAACTAAACTACTAAACACCTAGGGTTGGAGAACAAAACAAATACACACCAGAACATGGAGAACTAAACTAATAGACACCAGGGGTTGGAGAACTAAACCACTAAACACCAAGTCTTGGAATCCCTAAGGCTTGCGGGACAAACATCCATATCTAACACTTCCTCCACTGCTTCTGCCTCCTCCACCTCGTCTAGGGCCCCCACCTGTGCCCTCAACCTCAGCCTTAATGAGACACGCGTTCCAACAGTGCAAAGAGAATTCCCCCACCTCTGTACTGTGCAGCCAGGACTCACCGCAATCAGGCAATATGCCTTTGAGATTGCAGTCAGACAGCTCAAGAGATGTGGACAGCTATCCATTCTGAGTTTCAGCAATGGCTGTCTCCACTGAACCTGGAGCCAGGGAAGTCAGTGTTCAATAATGGTGCTAACTTGGTGGCGGCCTTATGCCGGGGCAACCTCACACACATGCCTTGCCTGGCTCACATCCTCAGCCTGGTGGTACAGCAATTTCTTCGCCACTGTCCTGGCCTGGATGCTCTGCTGCAGAAACCACGGTCGCTGTGTGCTCACTTCCACCATTTGCAACCCGCGGGTCATCGACTTGCATTACTATAGACATCTTTCGGCCTACCGGTTAACTGGTTGATATGCGATGTTGCGATATAGTGTAATTTAACTGTGCACATGTTGTAGTGTCATTTTGCATAGCCTGGGCCAATGCAGTATGGACATGGTGCAAATCACACTTGTGGAGTGGACACAGATGAAGGACCTCTGCACCCTTCTTCACATTTTCGAAATGGCTACTAAGATGGTTAGCACTGACGATGCCATCATGAGCATCACTATTCCGGTCATCTACATGCTGGAGCACACTTTTAATAGTCTCCAGGAGTAGGTGGTGGTCCCAGGGGAAGAGGAGGAAGCAGAGGAGAATGTGGAAGGGCTAACAATATCTCTAAATTCCGTACTGTCGTTGCACAGGCAGTTGCCATAGGAGGGTGGATTACGGTGATCAAAGGGGGCTCATGGTACCAGACAAACTGTTAGTGAAGGTGCATGAGCCGAGGAGCAAATGGAGGAGGGCGAGGAGGAAGATGTGATGGAGGCGCAGGAGATGAAGAGGATAATGATTCTCTCTCTGTTATTCGTGGTTGCCAGGAGGGGATGGAGGAAGCAAGCTTGAGTGTTTGGACTATCCTGTAGGCTGCCCAAGATCCCTCAACCTGTAAGTTCAGGCCTGACTTTTGGAGGGCATCAGGATTACCTCTGAGCACTTTTGTTAATAGGTGATAATTAGAAAAATCGCCAGTATGAAGCAGTCTAATAATTTCATTAAATATAAAGGACAGCCCTAGATTGGTAATAAGTAGTGAAGAGCGAGCATGCTCGCTACTGCTCGGTGCTCGCCCGAGCATCTCGCCGAGTATTTCCGGGTTGCTCGGGCGGGAACTCGGGTCCTCTCCCTGCATGTTTGGCGCTCTTTAGAGAGCCAATGAACATGCAGGGATTGCCTGCCATGCACTGTAATGCCGTAGCCATATTGGTTGTGGGCATTACAGTGATTGGCTGGCCGCACAGTGTCATCAGGTCTATATCAGACCTGACGCCGCCATGCTCGTCACAGTCACTCCGGATCAGACAGTGTAGGGAGAGCTGCTGCTGTGTCAGGGAGAGATTTGATCGTGTATTAGGCAGTGTAGGGAGAAAAACCGTACATTACACATATACAAACAGTCCTTCTGAGGACTAATCCATCTGCAGAGATATCAGGCAGGCAGGGTGTATAGGCAGGCGGTGTATATTGCAGACTGCAGTGCATATAGCACAAGAGGCTCCATTCCAATTCTGCCTTCTGCTGCTGTTAGATATTTCTATACAAAGGCCCAGGTCTCAGGGGTCAGGAATACTTTTCTTTGGATCTTAATCCTCATTATTTGCTTAAAAAGCAATCCAGAGAACACCATTTTTCTGCGCCATTTGTTTGTTGGCACTGCAGAATATAGCTAGGTCCTTTCCATATTAGAGCGCTAGAAGTCCAGCTATTCAAAACTGTGTTTTCTCCGTCACACCGATCACATATACGTTGTCAGAAAATACTGCCATTTCTGGCTTCCATTAAAAATTTCCTTTAGTGTGTCATTGAAGCAATTCACCGCAGTTTGCTGTTCAAACTACTTGCCTACAGGCCAGGTATTTAAAACAGTGTTTTCTCCGTCAAACGGATCACATATACGTTGTCAGAAAATACTGCCATTTCTGGCCTCCATTAAAAATTTCCCTTAGTGTGTCATCGAAGCAATTCACCGCAGTTTGCTGTTCAAACTACTTACCTACAGGCCAGGTATTTAAAACTCTGTTTTCTCCGTCACACGGATGACATATAAGTTCGCTCCAAACTCAGTCATTTGTAGTGAGCATGGAAGATACTGTCCTCCATTTAAAATGGGCAAGGCAGGTGGCAAGGGACGGGGAACTGGACGTGATTGTAATGGTACATGCAGAGGCCGAGGACAAGGCCGTGGGCAAGCCAAAATTGTGCCACAACAAACACCCACATCTTCTCGCCTGACCTTCCTGTCCCAATTTCTAGGGGACCGCAGCACACCACTATTGAACCCAGAGCAGTGTCAAAAGGTTGTTGGTTGGATAGCGGATAATGCTTCTAGTCACTTAGCCACCACCACCACCCTGTCTTCCACACGGTCAAGTCTCAGTAGCCGTGAGTCTGGACCGCATATTCCTCATCCTGATCCTCCTTCCTCCCACCATGCCGAGTACCCAGAGACAACTGATCCCACACTTGGACACTTTGAAGAGCTGTTCACTTATTCATTTATAGATTCGGGCCTCTCGCCCGGTCCTCTTGAAGCGGGGCAAGAGGAGATCGCGTATAGTGATGCCCAAATATTTGAAAAGTCACAGTCACACGAAGGCGACGGTGGGAAAGTGTCACAAGATGTGGACGATGATGAGATACAATTGCCCGAAAGTCAGGAGGAGGACCAGGGTGCGGGAGTGGAAGAAGAGGTGGTGGATGATATAGTAACTGACCCAACCTGGCAGGAGGACATGCAGAGCGAGGACAGCAGCACACAGGGGGAGGGAGGCAGAGCACCCCAACAGGCAGGAAGAAGCAGTGTGGTGGTTGCAGACAGAAGGCAGGCAACCGCTCCCCGTAATAACAACATGAAGGAAGTTGCCAGTACAACTGTTAGGTCTTCCCGAGTCTGGTTGTTTTTTAAAGACTCTGCCGATAACCCCAAAAAGGCCATTTGCACCACCTGCCAGGCCAGCATCAGCAGGGGTGGCAAAACGACCAGCCTGACCACCACCAGCATGATCAGGCACATGACAGCAAAGCACCCGACTTTGTGGGCCGAACCCCAGGGTCCAGGAACAGTGTCTGCGGGTGGCACCATTGCATCTTCCGCTGTTGTGCATGCAAGCCAATCCCCTGTCCATGGTGCATGTGAAGATGCCTCCGGCCCTGCACCTGTCATTGCACAAGTAGCAGCATCAGGAAGCACGTCCATGTCCTTGTCCCAGCGCAGCTTTCAGTTGTCCATACCCCAGTCCTTGGAACGCAAGCTCAAATATGCAGCCAACGCCCCACAGGCCACACTACTAAATTCTCACATTTCACGACTGCTTGCGGTCGAAATGTTGCCTTTTAGGCTCGTGGAGACGGAAGCATTCCGCAACCTGATGCCAGCCGCCACTATTTCTCCTGGTGTGCTGTCCCCGCATTACACAAGCATGTGTCCCAAAACGTTAGCCGTGCTCTCAACAACGCAGTTACCGGTAAAGTCCACCTAACCACGGACACGTGGACAAGTGCTTGTGGGCAGGGATGGTACATCTCGCTGACAGCACACTGGGTTAACATAGTGGAAGCCGGGACCCAGTCGGACCTTGGGACGGAACACGTTCTCCCGACGCCAAGGATTGCGGGCCCTAGGTCATTCAGGGTTGCCCCCACGGTCTACAGCTCCTGCACCTCATCCTCCTCAGCCTCCCCCTCCTCTTCAGCCTCCATCTCCAAAATGACCACATCAGTCACAAGCTGGAAGCACTGCAGCACTGCCTCGGCCAAACGGCAACATCTGTGGCTCTCACCGCTGAACATACCGCCAGGCATGGTCGTGTGTGACAATGGGCGGAACCTGGTGACGGAGAAATGACAGCCGGGTAGATACGGTTTCCCTCTATGCCAGTCCTTTCACCGAGCTAAAGAATATGGCTTTGATGAAATACAACTCCCACTGAGAAGCTGTTTCAGATTGAAAAACATTGTGCCCACCAGATGATTTGATTCTGAGGGCTAACCTTTCTCACCCGCTCAAGAGCCCCATAGCAGCTGCAAAGTTAGCGCTATCATGAACTCTGCTGAGGTAGAAGCCAAGGCACACCAGAGGATTCTCTGATGGGACTGTTCAACCCAGCTGAGAAGCAGTCCTGGCTAAGAAAAGTGTGGGGGAAGGTTCCCAGACACTCTATGGCTGCTTTTTTACTGAGGAGGAAACACACGCAAACATGGGGAGAACATACAAAGTCCTTGCAGATGTTATCCTTGCTGGGATTTGAACCCAGGATCCCAGCGCTGCAAGGCTTCAGTGCTAACCACTGATCCAATGTGCTGCCATTCACCCACTAATATCTAACAGGCTGGAGAAACTTGCACCTACTGCCACTCTATCTTTAGCTGCTTTGTGAGAAAATGTATTTGGGCAGCCACTCAGTCTACCAAATAAAATTCCTGAGAAGGAAATTGGGGATGGCTTTGCTACTGGTACTGGGGGCAGTGCTAATACCATGGCGTCGTACCATAGTTTGCTGGAAATATTCCAGGCTGGTAGGAGGCAAGCAAATTCCCACAGAAAAGTACCAGCAGTAATGTTCAGGCCACATTTCAAGTGCAAGCAGCTTTACAGGACTTCCTGGGAGAAATGACACGTAGGGTAGATACGGTTTCCCTCTATGCCAGTCCTTTCACCGAGCTAAATACAACTCTTAGTCAAAAAAGTTGTGGACTGGCACTGTACCGTCCCTGGCCACATTCACCTGTCCACGTGTTTGTGGTTAGGTGGTCCTTCCCAGTAAGTGCACTGGGGAGGGCACAGGTAATGTTGTGGGACCCGTGCTTGTGGAAGGCGGAGGCGATACCGGGAAATATAGTGGCGGCTGGGGACCGAGTATGGACACCCGGCCGCCGCCGGCATGAGGTTGTGAAAAGCTTCCGCCTCCACGAGCTTAAAAGGCCATATTTCAAGTGCAAAGAGCTGCCCAGAAATCTGGCAGTTTAGTGTTACTTCCTGTGTGGGTGGGTGGCTGGCTGCATACTTGCACTTGCATTCCAAGTAACAGAAAACTAAGCAGATGGTGGCCTCTATCATCATCATGGCCTCACCTCGGCACTATGAACTCTCCTGAAGGAGAAGCCAGGGCCCACCGGAGGAGTCTCCGGTTCTCTGGTGAGCCCGTCCAACCCTGCCAAAAAGCAGCCCTGGCTAAGAAAAGTGTGGGGGAAGGTTCCCGGACACTCTATGGCTGCTTTTTTAATGTGGATCGGCCATGCTTATGCATGTTATTTCTCAAAACGCATTACAGATCAGGCCATTGTCCAACTCCGTATTCAAGAAATTAAATGCGCAAAGAAAGATGTATGTGTGTGTCAAAGCACCACCGACAAGTGCGAGTTGATGTTGGACGGGCTGCCATTGCTTCTGCAACAAGCTCAATTACAGGACTTACTGGGAGAATTGACATGCAGGGTACATACGGTTTCCCTCTATGCCAGTCCTTTCACCGAGCTAAATACAACTCTTAGCAAAAAAAAGTTGTGGACTGGCTCCGTACCGTCACATGTCCACGTGTTTGTGGTTAGGCTGTCCTTCCCAGTAAGTGCACAGGGGAGGGCACGGGTAATGTTGTGGGACCCGAGCTTGTGGAAGGCGGTGGCGATACCGGGAAATATAGTGGCGGCTGGGGGCCGAGTATGGACACTCGGCCGCCGCCGGCATGAGGTTGTGAAAAGCTTCCGCCTCCACGAGCCTAAAAGGCCACATTTCAAGTGAAAGCAGCTGTCAAAAATTTGACAGTATAGTACTTCAGCTTGTGGGTGGGTGGGTGGCTGCCTGCATACTTGCGCTTGCATTCCAAGGAATGGGGTAGGGACAACTGAACGCTGCAGTGGGACAAGGACGTGGACTGTGATTGCTGCAAGTCTGCAACAACAGGTGCATGGCGGGAGGCATCTTCGCATGCACCGAAGGATCACTTATGATGGGCACACTTTTAGGCAGTGACCTGGGAGTCAGAGATGCTTCCAGAGGTCTTCCCCATGCTGTTCCCATGTCTTTTCAGCACTGTATGCATGTGTCTGATGATGTGTCACACACCACATGGCCAGATAAGGTTGTAAAATGTTAAAATGCATTTGTCTTGGTTGAAACCAATTCAAAAGTGCAAAAACGCATCAAAAACGCTACGAGGGAACATAGCCCAAGTTGTGGAGGAGTATTATTGTTTTTGGTTATTTATTTTGCCTTATATTTGCCTTATAAGTCATTACCCTGGAAAGGATGTTCCTTAACATATTTCCCAGGAAAATCCATTTTGGTTTCGTTTTTGTATGTTTTATTGTGAGTCCGTAAAAGTGGTGTAATACTCTGACCCCGTTGCTGACAGAAGTGATCTGGGAGTCAGAGAAGCTTCCAGGGGTCTTCCCCATGCTGTTCCCATGTCATTTAAGCACTGTTCCCATGGATTTGGGCAATTTTTAGGCCCTCTGCAGACAGCCCGGGGGAGCCGCTTGAAAAATGCTCGAGTTTCCCATAGACTTACATTGGGCTCATTGCTCGGGTCGAGAACCCGAGCATTCCAATTTGCTCGACCCGAGCAACGAGTACCCGAGCATTTTAGTGCTCGTTCATCACTAGTAATAAGTACTCTTTATTGGTGATAGGTACTGGTGGTTGGTGATAGGTACCCTTTAAACTTGTTTTCTTGATAGTGTCAGGATTTCATTCTCTTTGGATATTTTCAATAATATAACACATTTGAAAGCTATTAATACATATATTGAAAAAAAAACCTCCAAAACATGGTAAAGTTGGTTAAAATGTGGCGACTCACTGGTATAGTGAGTGTGTCACATGGACTAGCAAGCACTGTGCTTCAGCAATATAACAGCCGAGTTTGTCACAGGGTGAAGGCAGAATTGGTTAGCAGTACAGCAAAGTTACCCCGTAATGTATCAGAGCTGGATTTATCACAAAGTCCTAGACAGATCTGGATAGCACAAAGTCCTAGACAGATTTGGGCTGCAATATTGCAGTGTAACCCAGCAATGTAGCAGAGTTTGGTGTGTCTCAAAGTCCACAGCAAAACTAGCCAGCATGATAGTAAAGTACCCAGTGATGTTGCAGAGCTTGGTTTGTCAGGAGGTTCATGCAATGCTATTACAGGGAGGGAAGCAATCAAAGGTAGTGACATACATGCCTCTACATATATCGGATATTCTCAATTAAATTATATATATTAAGGATTGTGCTTCTTCTATAAGAAAAAAACTCCAATAGATTTTGCAATGACGAAACTCCAAGGTAAAGTGCGTGGATCACATGGGTCTTGCAAGTAATGCACTTCTCCCATCAGTTCTCTTTGCATCCATTCCTCTATCCTAATCCTTTCTCCTTGCTTGAATTTCTTTTTTTGCCACTACCTATTAATGCTTTCTTTTTATTCCCTTGTGTACTCACTTCTCCTTGTCCTTTTCTCTACCCCACCATAAGTTCTGTCCATCTCCTACTAAGTGTTGCTCCAATATGACCCATGTTCCACTAGTTATTTTAGAAGTTTTGGCATTTCCCTCTTTTGTTGACTGGTTCATTTCAACGTTACCCTTAGCTGACCTTAAATCGACCTTGAAGGAAGTGGTTTCTTATTCATATGTGTACAGTAGAGCTACTATTGTTGCAGCTTTATTGTTGTGTTCTAATTACTTATTGTAAATCTATCCTAGCATTATGACATTAATATCTATTCTTAGAGCATTTCATGGCATTGTTATGAGATAAGCAGCTTTTATTTTAACATGTATTTGTGCATCAATAATAATAAAAATAATAACAGAGGGAGGGGGTAGGACAATAGATCTACAAAAAGGCCAGCTCATCACAAAATATAGTTTGAAACTTCCATAAAGTTACTATTGTAATTATATCAATGCCACAACAAGAACAAATGTATGGTGTAAGTTTTGGGGAAGAATAGGAGGAGGTATTTCTGAGTTATTTTTTCCTTTAAAAATTAGCCTTATCTCAAAGTGCAGAAGAAAGCAAATTGTACCTCTCTCCCAGCATCAGAACAGTAAGGTCATCTGCAGCCTTCAAGTAGACAATCATTTAAGTTATAAATTAGGTCAGCGTAAAATCTGCAGAAAGAACTGGGTCAGTCATTACCAGCACAGTGTATGGATGAGAAATTACATCTGCAAACAGATTGCAGTGTAAATAAAATCTAATATTGCGTATGTGCACAGGCTACGTTTCTGTGGCTAATATATTACCCTAAGAAGTGAGGTTGATTATACAATCTATTTACAACATTTTGCAATATAAATCTTAAAAAAAGAATATTTTGACAAATACTTAATTTTAATAATCTTATGATTCTTTTGAATCATATGATGCTATAGGAAATGTTCACATATAGGATTTTTTATGCATTTTTTTCTACATGAAAAACACAAGCTTTAGCAAAAAAAAAAAAACACAACTTAAATATTGCACATTTCTGATATATGCTTGATGCGGGTTTTTTTTTTTTGCTGCAGAGTCATTTTGATCTCAATGGGGGGTAAAAATGCTGTAAAAACACTTAAAGCACCACTCCAGCATTTTTTTTCAGCGCTGGAGTGGTGCTTTAAATCTAAGCCCCCTAAGCCCAGTCATATACTCACCCTTCTGCGTCTTCATATTTTTTTTGGTGCCGCTCCGGTCCCCCCGCGTTATCTTGTGACAGTAGTTTCTGACTGGCAGAAGCTACATCACATACTGTCAATACAGAGGGCTAGAACGAGGCCAGAACGAGGCTCTCATAGACTTGTATTGAACAATTACCTCTGCGCACTTCATGAAACACTGGAGCTGCGAGCAAGTCACTTTTTGCTGGAGACCAACGGGAGTGACGCTGGAAAATGATGAAGGTGTCAGCAGGTGAGTATCAGACAGGAGGCAGGGGTCTTACATTTAAAGCACTATGCCAGTGGTGCAATAAAAAAAACAAAACGCTGGAGTGATGCTTTTTGAAATTTCCAAGGCATGTTACATTTAAAAAAAAAATGCAGTACAGGTAAAAAAAAATGCACGGAAAACAACAGTGCCATATGAATGATATTTTAGAAATTTCATTTATTTTTGTTGATACTATAAAACACTGCTTTTCCACACACAAAATTTTTTTTTTTTTTAAATGCATTAAAAATGGTAGATGTGCACAGTTCCTTACGCTACTAGGCCATGTTGCCATGAAGCAGAAAGATTCCGTTTTTTGTGCAGAAAAACTGTTGCTGATTTCATGATAACTCATGCACACTGTGCGATTAAAGACACTGTTGAACTGTGTTTTTTTGGTACATTTTTTCACTTTAGGATTCTATAAGGAGTGTAAAAAAACTCATCTAAAAATGCAGATGCGATTTTAAGTGCAGCAGTTTTTTTTCTGCTGGAAAAAATACATTTAAAAAACATTACTTGAAATCTGTACCAATAATCAGAGAATATTGTTATTGTGTATCTTGGTGTAGACACCTGCAGAAAACGTTCAGATAAAAAGCAGCAGAAAAAACGCAGCATTTACACGACATGTGTACTTGGCGTTTAGACAGAAGACCTGCTAAACTGCTCTTACCACAGAGGAGTGCAACGTAGGAACTGATGACTGCAAAGGTGGAGTTTTCTCCCCTCAGTCACTCTCAATGGGACTGATGGACATACTCAGGTACTGTCCTTGGCTACCTTCATTAGTCCCATGAACTCTGATTGAAGTGGCCGTCTGCATGCTCCACCACCACTTCATTCAAGTGAGATACTTAGACCTCCCATTCTTGTAATTGATGGCAGCAGTGGGACCCCCGAGTGATCAGCATCTTATGAGCAATCCTGTGCATAGGTGATAATAAGCTGTAATTGTGGCACAACCCTTTAATAGTAGGATTGTCACTTGGAGGTGATACAGGATATTTACTACCCAATTCTACAACATTTCAGATTTGCTTTTTGGTCTCCACCAGCCTCCGTAGCTACTGTGACATCACTGAAGCACAGTGATTATTTGTTTTTTAGAGATGCCACCGGTCAGGACGCTCTCATCTGACTCCATCATCTGGACATATGCTGAAGTTATGAATTATCAAGTTTATTAATATCACTATCTCTGGATCTTCTAATCATAAATGATAGATCAGTTATACCCTTCACCACCACGTCCTGCACGCGCCACAGTAGATCAGTCTATTATCCAAATCCCCTGCCTTGTACCCATCACATCAGATACATATTACATATTCAGTATACCACCGCTACTACACCTAATTGGTTTATTTTATAAAGCGCTGCGGAATATGTTGGCGCTATATAAATATTATTATTTATGTTAGTCGGAGTCATTAATACACCAGTAATGGTGTGGGTGCAATTACACTGTAGTCCTTGTTAATTACATTCATTTTTAGTTAAATCTGAGATTTTTCCATTTCTCTTGCAGTAAATATGCCATTTATTTGTAGATTTTCCACATAGACTTGAATGAGATGAGGAAAAGCTGCAGACAAAAAATGCATATGCATTTTTAGTGAGTTTCAGTACTGCTTGTGATCCACATATGATTATCATAAAGTTTTATCAAAGAAAAGGCACAGGAAGTATTCAAAACAAAGCAATTTAATTTAAAATACAACATACCAAAAGGAGACAAAAACACCAGTAGAAAAAAACGCTATAAAACATATAAAAATAAGCACTCAGAAATGCAATGGAAAAATGCAAGTAACCTAATTTAGCTAATTGGTGCAGAAATGCTATAGAAAATCTTAATCAAAAACTGATCAAATACTCATCTAGGGAACTTAGCCTTAGGGTTTCCCATCAAGAAAATTCTGGATGACTTCATTATCTATTATCCCTTATGAATTATTTAAATTATAATAGTATATATTGTGCACAATCCGTTGGCAGCATGTATCAGACACTGGCTGAATTATCTCAGCTGCAGAATTTCAGAGAAAAACATACTTTATTAGTCTCCTATAGACTAGTCGGACCGGCGCGTCCCTGGTGGCTTATCCTTGCCTGCTGCCCTGGATTGACAGGTTTCTGCCTACATTCACATATAGGCCGAGACCTGTCACCTGTCAGTCACTTGCAGTGGGCAGGGAGAGGCCATCAGGGATGCACCTGTTTCTCATTAACTCCTTCTGGATTGTCACCTTGGAGACATTAACTCCTTCCGGTCTCAAAGAAACACTTTGTTTTTCGTCCTTTTTATAGAAAGACAATAGCCACTACTCCCACATGCATTGTGTGTGTTCTGGTTTTACTTTTTACTCATTTCACTTGTATTGTATGTTTTGTTAATTTATGCTTTCGTCTATTCATCTGCAGTTTTACCTTTTAACAAATTACTCAATTGTTGAGATCAGGATTGGTTTCCATATTTCCGCAATTGTTACAAGTTTTGGAGCATGGTTACTATATACCTATAATTGTCATAATTATCGGAGGATTGGCTGGGATATAATAACGATATGGCATATGATGTTTCATTGTGAGAAGACTAACATCAATCGACGCATTTTGCCATGACATTGCAATCTCATAATATTCCAAATCATTATATTGCCTAAATAGCTTATATTGGGTTCCCACCGTTGATTTTTCTTTCATCTTTCCTCGATCTTTCTTTTCCCTTTTTCCTTTCCTCCCTCATTTTCTTTCACCTGTCCTTGATCTCTTTAGTGGTATCAAAATAGGGACCTCTCCACTTTCCCTACCATCCCTATGTACTATCATATGTAAATATCCCTGAATCACTGTGATGTCCTTTTGGAGTTTTTAATGTGAATTAAATAAAGGTGATTTTTTAAGCTCCAAACACTCCTGTTTTCCTCCTTCAATAAATTGTATCTTGAGGAGTGGTTTATGACATTCACATGCATTCAATGGTCTATATTGATCTGACCTATGCTGAGTACAGGTGCATCTCACTAAATTACAATATCATCAAAAAGTTAATTTATTTCGGTTCTTCAATACAAAAAGTGAAACTCATATTATATAGTCATTACAGAGTGATCTATTTTAAGTGTTTATTTCTGTTAATGTTGATGATTATGGATTACAGCCAATAAAAACACAAAAGTCATTATCTCAGTAAATTAAAATAATTAACAAAAAACACCTGCAAAGTCTTCCTAAGCGTTTAAAAAGGTCCCTTAGTCTGTTTCAGTAGGCTCCACAATCATGGGGAAGACTGCTGACTTGACTGATGTCCAGAAGGCAGTAATTGACACACTCCACAAGGTCTTTTCAATTGGAAATCAAGGTCCCAGAGTCTGGAGGAAGAGTGGAGAGGCCACAATCCAAGCTGCTTGAGGTCTAGTGTGAAGTTTCCACAATCAGTGATAGTTTGGGGAGCCATGTCATCTGCTGGTGTAGGTCCTCTGTGTTTTATCAAGACCAAAGTCAGCACAGCCGTCTACCAGGACATTTTAGAGCACTTCATGCTTCCCTCTGCCGACAAGCTTTTTGGAGATGGAAATTTCATTCTCCAGCAGGACTTGGCACCTGTCCACACTGTTTCATTGGCCAGCAAACTTACTTCACCTAGAGAATATATGGCATATTGTCAAAAGGAAGATGAGAGACACCAGACCCAACAATGCAGATGAGCTGAAGGCTGCTATCAAAGCAACCTGGGCTTCCAGAACACCTCAGCAGTGCCACAGGCTGATCGCCTCCATGCCACGCCGCATTGATGCAGTAATTGATGCAAAAGGAGCCCCGACCAAGTACTGAGTGCATTTATTGAACATACATTTCAGCAGGCCAACATTTCGGATTTTAAAAACATTTTTCAAGCTGTTGTTATAAAGTATTCTAATTTACTGAGATAATGACTTTTGTGTTTTCATTGGCTGTAAGCCATAATCATCAACATTAACAGAAATAAACACTTGAAATAGATCGCTCTGTTTGTAATGACTCTATATAATATATGAGTTTCACTTTTTGTATTGAAGAACTAACATAAATTAACTTTTTGATGATATTGTAATTTAGTGAGATGCACCTGTAATTATGTCCATGAGACTTTCCATATTAATCTGTTTTTCTGTGTCTCTCACAGCTGAACCCAGGCCTTGTATAGATTTACAGGCACGCGACCAAGCAGGGCCGGCTCCAGGTTTTTGTGGGCCCCGGGCAAAAGAGTCTCAGTGTGCCCCTTTAACACATACCACGATTCATGGTGCACAGATACCGCAGAGAAATATATATAGTACAATGCCGAAGATTTCACTTCTTACATTACATGAGCGACATCTATTGTAAATTCTACAATAGCTCAGAAACCGGCGAATTCTCTCAAGGCACAGTGCAGACTGGACAGTATAGTCCTCCATACAGTATTATGGGCACCACATAGTCCTCCATACAGTATTATGGGCCCCATATATTGCTCCATAAAGAATAATGGACCCGATATAAAGCTCCATACAGGATACTTATCCCCATAAAACGCTCTACAGAGGATACTGGCCCCCTTATAAAGCTCCATAGAGGATACTGGCCCCCTTTAACGCTCCATACAGAATACTGGCCTCCACATAATGCCCCATGCAGGCTGTGCCCCCACATAATGCCCCATGCAGGATGTCATCTCCCCCCATATAATGTCCCATGCAGGATATCACTTCCCCCCATATAATGCCCCATGCAGGATGTCACCCCCCCATATAATGCCCCATGCAGGATGTCACCTTTCCCCCCCCATATAATGCCCGATGGAGGATGTCACCTCTCCCCCCCATATAATGCCCCAAGCAGGATGTCACCTCTCCCCCTATGTAATGCCCCATGCAGGGTGTCACCCCCCTATATAATGCCCCATGCAGGATGTCACCTCCCCCCCATATAATGGCCCATGCAGGATGTCACCTCTCCCTCCCTTATAATGCCACATGCAGGATGTCACCTCTCCTCCCCATATAATGCCCCATGCAGAATGTCACCTCTCCCCCCCATTTAATGCCCCATGCAGGATGTCACCTTTCCCCCCCATATAATGCCCCATGCAGGATGTCACCTCTCCCCCACATAATGCCCTATACAGGATGTCACCTCTCCTCCCCATATAATGCCCCATGCAGGATGTCACCTCTCCCCCATATAATGCCCCATGCAGGATGTCACCTCTACCCCCCATATAATGCCCTATGCAGGATGTCACCTATCCCCCCATATAATGCCCCATGCAGGATGTCACCTCTCCCCCTATATAATATATAATGCCCCATGCAGGATGTCACCTCTCCCCCCCTTATAATGCCCCATGCAAGATGTCACCTTTCCCCACCATATAATGCCCCATGCAGGATGTCACCTCTCCCCCATAAAATTCCCTATGCAGGATGTCACCCCCCCATATAATGCCCTATGCAGGATGTCACCTCTCCCCCCATATAATGCCCCATGCAGGATGTCACTTCTCCCCCCCATATAATGCCCTATGCAGGATGTCACCTATCCCCCCATATAATGCCCCATGCAGGATGTCACCTCTCCCCCCCATATGATGCCCTATGCAGGATGTCACCTCTCCACACATATAATGCCCCATGCAGGATGTCACCTCTTCCCCCTATATAATATATAATGCCCCATGCAGGATGTCACTTCTCCCCCCCATATAATGCCTTATGCAGGATGTCACCTCTCCCCCCATATAATGCTCCATGCAGGATGTCACCTCTCCCCCCATATAATGCCCTATGCAGGATGTCACCTCTCCCCCCATACAACGCCCCATGCAGGATGTCACCTCCCCCTATATAATATATAATGCCCCATGCAGGATGTCACTTATCCCCCCTATATAATATATGATGCCCCATGCAGGATGTCACTTCTCCCCCCCATATAATGCCCTATGCAGGATGTCACTTCTCCCCCCCATATAATGCCCCATGCAGAATGTCTCCTCTCCCCCCATATAATGCCCCATGCAGGATGTCACCTCTCCCCCTACATAATGCCTTACGCAGGATGTCACCTCTCCCCCCATATAATGACTTATGCAGGATGTCTCCTCTCCCCCCACATAATGCCACATGCAGTATGTCACCTCCCCCCCATACAATGCCCTATGCAGGATGTCACCTTCCCCCCCATATAATGCCCCATGCAATATGTCACCTCTCCCCCCATATAATGCCCCATGCAGGATGTCATCTTTCCCCCCCATATAATGCCCCATGCAGGATGTCACCTCTCCCCCATATAATGCCCTCTGCAGGATGTCACCTCTCCTCCCCATATAATGCCCCATGCAGGATGTCACCACTCCCCCCATATAATGCCCCATGCAGGATGTCACCTCTCCCCCATATAATTTCCTATGCAGGATGTCACCCCCCCATATAATGCCCTATGTAGGATGTCACCTCTCCCCCCATATAATGCCCCATGCAGGATGTCACCTCTTCCCCCATATAATGCCCCATGCAGGATGTCACCTTTCCCCCCATATAATGCCCCATGCAGGATGTCACCTCTCCCCCATATAATTCCCTATGCAGGATGTCACCGCCCCATATAATGCCCCATGCAGCATGTCACCTCTCCCCCCATATAATGCCCCATGCAGGATGTCACCTCTCCCCCCATATAATGCCCTATGCAGGATGTTACCTCTCCCCCATATAATGCCCCATGCAGGATGTCACCTCTCCCCCCTATATAATATATAATGCCCCATGCAGAATGTCACTTCTCCCCCCTTATAATGCCCTATGCAGGATGTCACCTCTCCCCCCATATAATGCCCCATGCAGAATGTCTCCTCTCCCCCCATATAATGCCCCATGCAGGATGTCACCTCTCCCCTACATAATGCCCTATGCTGGATGTCACCTCTCCCCCCATATAATGCCCCATGCAGGATGTCTCCTCTCCCCCCATATAATGCCACATGCAGTATGTCACCTCTCCCCCCCATATAATGCCCCATGCAGGATGTCACCTCTCCCCCCTATATAATGCCCCATGCAGGATGTCACCTTTCCCCCCCATATAATGCCCGATGGAGGATGTCACCTCTCCCCCATATAATGCCCCATGCAGGATGTCACCTCTCCCCCTATATAATGCCCCATGCAGGGTGTCACCCCCCTATATAATGCCCCATGCAGGATGTCACCTCCCCCCCATATAATGGCCCATGCAGGATGTCACCTCTCCCTCCCTTATAATGCCACATGCAGGATGTCACCTCTCATCCCCATATAATGCCCCATGCAGAATGTCACCTCTCCCCCCCATATAATGCCCCAAGCAGGATGTCACCTTCCCCCCCATATAATGCCCCATGCAGGCTGTCACCTCTCCCCCATATAATGCCCTATGCAGGATGTCACCTCTCCTCCCCATATAATGCCCCATGCAGGATGTCACCTCTCCCCCATATAATGCCCCATGCAGGATGTCACCTCTCCCCCCCCATATAATGCCCTATGCAGGATGTCACCTATCCCCCCATATAATGCCCCATGCAGGATGTCACCTCTCCCCCCTATATAATATATAATGCCCCATGCAGGATGTCACCTCTCCCCCCATATAATGCCCCATGCAAGATGTCACCTTTCCCCATCATATAATGCCCCATGCAGGATGTCACCTCTCCCCCATATAATTCCCTATGCAGGATGTCACCCCCCCATATAATGCCCTATGCAGGATGTCACCTCTCCCCCCATATAATGCCCCATGCAGGATGTCACCTCTTCCCCCATATAATGCCCTATGCAGGATGTCACCTCTCCACACATATAATGCCCCATGCAGGATGTCACCTCTCCCCCCTATATAATATATAATGCCCCATGCAGGATGTCACTTCTCCCCCCATATAATGCCCTATGCAGGATGTCACCTCTCCCCCCCATATAATGCCCTATGCAGGATGTCACCTCTCCCCCCATATAATTCCCCATGCAGGATGTCACCTCTCCCCCCATATAATGCCCTATGCAGGATGTCACCTCTCCCCCCATATAACGCCCCATGCAGGATGTCACCTCCCCCTATATAATATATAATGCCCCATGCAGGATGTCACTTCTCCCCCCCATATAATCTCCTATGCAGGATGTCACCTCTCCCCACATATAATGCCCCATGCAGAATGTCTCCTCTCCCCCCATATAATGCCCATTGCAGGATGTCACCTCTCCCCCTACATAATGCCTTACGCAGGATGTCACCTCTCCCCCCATATAATGCCCTATGCAGGATGCCTCCTCTCCCCCCACATAATGCCACATGCAGTATGTCACCTCCCCCCCATATAATGCCCTATGCAGGATGTCACCTTCCCCCCCCATATAATGCCCCATGCAGAATGTCACTTCTCCCCCCATATAATGCCCCATGCAGGATGTCATCTTCCCCCCCCATATAATGCCCCATGCAGGATGTCACCTCTCCCCCATATAATGCCCTCTGCAGGATGTCACCTCTCCTCCCCATATAATGCCCCATGCAGGATGTCACCACTCCCCCATATAATGCCCCATGCAGGATGTCACCTCTCCCCCATATAATGCCCTCTGCAGGATGTCACCTCTCCTCCCCATATAATGCCCCATGCAGGATGTCACCTATCCCTCATATAATGCCCCATGCAGGATGTCACCTCTCCCCCCTATATAATATATAATGCCCCATGCAGGATGTCACCACTCCCCCCCATATAATGCCCCATGCAGGATGTCACCTTTCCCCCCATATAATGCCCCATGCAGGATGTCACCTCTCCCCCATATAATTCCCTATGCAGGATGTCACCCCCCCATATAATGCCCCATGCAGCATGTCACCTCTCCCCCCATATAATGCCCCATGCAGGATGTCACCTCTCCCCCCATATAATGCCCTATGCAGGATGTTACCTCTCCCCCATATAATGCCCCATGCAGGATGTCACCTCTCCCCCCTATATAATATATAATGCCCCATGCAGAATGTCACTTCTCCCCCCCATATAATGCCCTATGCAGGATGTCACCTCTCCCCCCATATAATGCCCCATGCAGAATGTCTCCTCTCCCCCCATATAATGCCCCATGCAGGATGTCACCTCTCCCCTACATAATGCCCTATGCTGGATGTCACCTCTCCCCCCATATAATGCCCCATGCAGGATGTCTCCTCTTCCCCCATATAATGCCACATGCAGTATGTCACCTCTCCCCCCCATATAATGCCCCATGCAGGATGTCACCTCTCCCCCCTATATAATGCCCCATGCAGGATGTCACCTTTCCCCCCCATATAATGCCCGATGGAGGATGTCACCTCTCCCCCCATATAATGCCCCATGCAGGATGTCACCTCTCCCCCTATATAATGCCCCATGCAGGGTGTCACCCCCCTATATAATGCCCCATGCAGGATGTCACCTCCCCCCCATATAATGGCCCATGCAGGATGTCACCTCTCCCTCCCTTATAATGCCACATGCAGGATGTCACCTCTCATCCCCATATAATGCCCCATGCAGAATGTCACCTCTCCCCCCCATATAATGCCCCAAGCAGGATGTCACCTTCCCCCCCATATAATGCCCCATGCAGGCTGTCACCTCTCCCCCATATAATGCCCTATGCAGGATGTCACCTCTCCTCCCCATATAATGCCCCATGCAGGATGTCACCTCTCCCCCATATAATGCCCCATGCAGGATGTCACCTCTCCCCCCCCATATAATGCCCTATGCAGGATGTCACCTATCCCCCCATATAATGCCCCATGCAGGATGTCACCTCTCCCCCCTATATAATATATAATGCCCCATGCAGGATGTCACCTCTCCCCCCATATAATGCCCCATGCAAGATGTCACCTTTCCCCATCATATAAAGCCCCATGCAGGATGTCACCTCTCCCCCATATAATTCCCTATGCAGGATGTCACCCCCCCCCATATAATGCCCTATGCAGGATGTCACCTCTCCCCCCATATAATGCCCCATGCAGGATGTCACCTCTTCCCCCATATAATGCCCTATGCAGGATGTCACCTCTCCCCCCATATAATGCCCCATGCAGGATGTCACCTCTCCCCCCTATATAATATATAATGCCCCATGCAGGATGTCACTTCTCCCCCCCATATATTGCCCTATGCAGGATGTCACCTCTCCCCCCATATAATGCCCCATGCAGGATGTCACCTCTCCCCCCCATATGATGCCCTATGCAGAATGTCACCTCTCCACACATATAATGCCCCATGCAGGATGTCACCTCTCCCCCCTATATAATATATAATGCCCCATGCAGGATGTCACTTCTCCCCCCATATAATGCCCTATGCAGGATGTCACCTCTCCCCCCCATATAATGCCCTATGCAGGATGTCACCTCTCCCCCCATATAATTCCCCATGCAGGATGTCACCTCTCCCCCCATATAATGCCCTATGCAGGATGTCACCTCTCCCCCCATATAACGCCCCATGCAGGATGTCACCTCCCCCTATATAATATATAATGCCCCATGCAGGATGTCACTTCTCCCCCCCATATAATCTCCTATGCAGGATGTCACCTCTCCCCACATATAATGCCCCATGCAGAATGTCTCCTCTCCCCCCATATAATGCCCCATGCAGGATGTCACCTCTCCCCCTACATAATGCCTTACGCAGGATGTCACCTCTCCCCCCATATAATGCCCTATGCAGGATGCCTCCTCTCCCCCCACATAATGCCACATGCAGTATGTCACCTCCCCCCCATATAATGCCCTATGCAGGATGTCACCTTCCCCCCCCATATAATGCCCCATGCAGAATGTCACTTCTCCCCCCATATAATGCCCCATGCAGGATGTCATCTTCCCCCCCATATAATGCCCCATGCAGGATGTCACCTCTCCCCCATATAATGCCCTCTGCAGGATGTCACCTCTCCTCCCCATATAATGCCCCATGCAGGATGTCACCACTCCCCCATATAATGCCCCATGCAGGATGTCACTTCTCCCCCCATATAATGCCCTATGCAGGATGTCACCTATCCCTCATATAATGCCCCATGCAGGATGTCACCTCTCCCCCCTATATAATATATAATGCCCCATGCAGGATGTCACCACTCCCCCCCATATAATGCCCCATGCAGGATGTCACCTTTCCCCCCATATAATGCCCCATGCAGGATGTCACCTCTCCCCCATATAATTCCCTATGCAGGATGTCACCCCCCCATATAACGCCCCATGCAGGATGTCACCTCTCCCCCCATATAATGCCCCATGCAGTATGTCACCTCTCCCCCCATATAATGCCCTATGCAGGATGTTACCTCTCCCCCCATATAATGCCCCATGCAGGATGTCACCTCTCCCCCCTATATAATATATAATGCCCCATGCAGAATGTCACTTCTCCCCCCCATATAATGCCCTATGCAGGATGTCACCTCTCCCCCCATATAATGCCCCATGCAGAATGTCTCCTCTCCCCCCATATAATGCCCCATGCAGGATGTCACCTCTCCCCTACATAATGCCCTATTCTGGATGTCACCTCTCCCCCCATATAATGCCCCATGCAGGATGTCTCCTCTCCCCACATATAATGCCACATGCAGTATGTCACCTTCACTCATATAATGCCCCATGCAGGATGTCACTCCACCCATATAATGCCCCATGCAGGATGTCACCTCTCCCCCCCATATAATGCCCCATGCAGGATGTCACCTCTCCACCCCATATAATGCCCCATGCAGGATGCAACCTCTCCCCCATATAATGTCCCATGCAGGATATCACTTATTCCCCCCCATATAATGCCCCATGCAGGATGTCACTTGTCGCCCCCCATATAATGCCCCATGCAGGATGTCACTTAACCCCCCTTATATATTGCCCCATGCCTCCATACATATATTTAAAAAAAAATCAAATACTCACCTCACTTCTCACCTGCTGCAGCTGCTCTGGACTCCTCACCCGCGCTGGCGTCTTCTTGCTCTGCTCTGTGATGGCTCAGGAGAGAGCGTAGTGTAAAGACGTCACCGTACCCTCTGACCTGAGACGTAACAGTGCAGCAGCCGCGGAAGAGACCAGAGCTGCTGCTGAGGCATGGGGATAGGTAAGTATTGTGCCGGGGCCCTGAGCAAGTGGGGGGGGCGGGTGCTGGCACGGCACCGTACCACACCGCACCGCTCACTGGTCCCATAGCGCGCTGGAGTGCCCAACAGTGAGTGGGCCCCCCCGCCTGCTCAGGGCCCCAGCACTTGCCCGGGTGTGCCGGGTGCTGACACCCGGTCTGCAACAAAGTATGGCTCTCCCAGATAAATGTTTTTAAGGACAATAGTGGTAAAGTTTTGGAGAGTGGTGGCAAATGTCTTCAAGACACAATTTTCAAATTTAAAGATTTATTAAGAAAAAGGACGAAAATATGGTGGAACCGAGCCTTTTTAGAGAAATACCTGCAGGCAGGCCTCATACCAAGGGGGCTTCGTGTGCAGGCGTTCCCATTTCTTGACGTAACTGATGAACTTTTTAAAAATAGTTGGGAAGAATTTTCTAACTCATGTTCTAAGGGATATATTGAACTTTTGAGTGAACTTAACTGTAAATCACTTGTGGAGATGGAGTTGGAAATAGAAGAATTACAATTAATAATAAGGAAAGAAATATCGGGCAGTGCCCTAAATAAATTTAATGACGAAATTGACCAAGAACTTCAAAAGTGGGCGACAGAGGCGCAGACAATTAAAACAAAAAAATTCCAACAAGATCTCAATGATCATCGTACAGGTTGTGCATACAAATAGAGAAAGTCTAAGGAACGCTCACGTCCACGTTTCCTTAATAACTCTGAGTCGAGATCTAGGTTGGCCTCCATCAAATCTTTTGCTTCAGGGGGCGAGTCTCAATCAACCCCTAGAGGCCCTTCAGATATTGAAGACTCTGTTATTAAAAATCTAAAAAGAGTCAACACTCGACAAGCCGTCAAATTGAATAATAAGAAAGGGCCTAAAAATAGTTTACAGGTAATTTACCTATCTACTCACAAATTGACAAATATACAATTGGAGTTCCTCTCTAGGGGGCTAAACATTTGCACCGACTATTTCTTTCATTTTTTCGTAGCTGTAAAGGACTTATACATCTTCTCACATAAACTCATCTTAAAAAAATTGCATAATCGAAATCCGATTTCCAACGAATTTGTGACTGATGCTGAAAGGGAGGCTCTACAGGATTTGGAGGACCTTTTGAAAGAACAAATACCAGAGATCTTGAAGGTATGTTCCTTCAGACGATCTTGCCGAGATCCACTAGGTTTCCCCCCTTGTCCCTCTGTTTTGCAGTTGAGATTTTCATGAGATTAGTGATGGAAGGTTTAAAGAACTATCTACTAGGCATAAGTTTGATAACTTAACCCACCAACAGAGACTTGTTCTTGACCAATTACAGTCTCTTACAGATGTAGTGTTTAAGGCAGCGGACCAGGGGGGAAACATCGTGGTCTGGCCAGTTGATAGCTATGAAAAGGAAGCATTTAGACAATTGAGGGATAAAAACACTTACTCAAGGTTGTCCTCAACCCTGTATCTTCTTTCTCGGATCAGTTACAACAGATTTTGGTCACGGCCTATGAGAGAGGTATTACTGATAAAAAGTTTTTTGAGGGTCTCACGGTTAAGTTCCCAAGGGTTCCTACCCTATATCTCCTCCCCACAGTCCACAAAGATCCCGTCAACCCTCCCGGGCACCCAATAGTGTCCGGCGACAAGTTTATAGACTTTTATTTAAAATCACTTGTTGAGACACTTCTGTCGTATGTCCACTTCTGTTAATGCATTAATACATGCTTTATCCACACATAGTTATTTGTGCTGTCCTGGTTGGCCAGTTCCTCAGGTGGAGGCGGATCTGTTCATCCAAGGAGAAGTTTGATGTGCAGGCAAGGGAATTGAGATCTAGATTTGAAGATAGGGGTTACAGTCAGAGATGTACTAATTCGGGATATAGGAGAGCAAAAAATACATCACGCAATTCGCTCCTCTATCCCCCAGACATAAAAAATGCGATGGGAGAATATGCTTCATCTCTACTTATAACCATGAATAGCATAAGATGAAAACCATTTTGAATAGACATTGGTCCATCCTTAAGACTGAGTCATCTTTACAGTCAAGTTTATCTACTACTCCGTTAATGACATCTAGATGCTGCAGGAATCTAAAGGATATACTGGTCAAAACGCATTATACGCCCCCAGTTGCAAATTTTTTTGGGGGTAGAGGTCCGAATTAGGGATTTTTCCCATGCGGTCGCTGTCTTGCCTGCAGCAATGCCCTTTGCGGCCCCACATTTATGTCGGCTGATGAACAATTTTGTATTAAGCACCACATAACATGTACCAGTACTAATGTGGTATATTATGCCACCTGCGGATGTTCAAAAATATACATTTTACTCATCTCGAGAATTATGAATACGTATTTGGGAGCATGTGAGGGATATTGCTGCGGCCAGGACAGCGACTGACATTACTGAGTTAAAACCTATCCCTCGACATTTTAGAGCGCATCATGACCCCAAATCTGTTAAGGTATGGGAGATTGACCTTATTCACACTGGTATACGGGGAGGAGATGTAGGGAAGCGCTTGGCACAATGTGAGGCCAGATGGATTGTCACCTTGGGGACATTAACTCCTTCCAGTCTCAAAGAAACACTTTTTTTTTTGTCCTTTTTATAGTAAGACAATTGCCACTACTCCCACATACATTGTGTGTGTTCTGGTTTTACTTTTTACTCATTTCACTTGTATTGTATGTTTTGATAATTTATGCTTTTGTCTATTCATCTGCAGTTTTACCTTTTGACAAATTGCTCAATTGTTGAGATCAGGATTAGTATCCATATTTCAGCAATTGTTACACGCTTTGGAGGATGGTTACTATATACAGTGGGGAAAAAAGTATTTAGTCAGCCACCAATTGTGCAAGTTCTCCCACGTAAAAGATGAGAGAGGCCTGTAATTGACATCATAGGTAGACCTCAACGATGAGAGACAAAATGAGAAAACAAATCCTGAAAATCACATTGTCTGATTTGGAATGAATTTTTTTTCAAATTTTGGTGGAAAATAAGTATTTGGTCAATTACAAAAGTTCATCTCAATACTTTGTTATATATCATTTGCTGGCAATGACAGAGATCAAACATTTTCTGTAAGTCTTCACAAGGTTGGCACACACTGTTCCAAAGGTTTTCTATAGGGTTTAGATCTGGAGACTGGCTAGGCCACTCCAGGACCTTGAAATGCTTCTTACGAAGCCACTCCTTCGTTGCCCTGGCGGTGTGCTTGGGATCATTGTCATGCTGAAAGACCCAGCCACGTTTCATCTTCAATGCCCTTGCAGATGGAAGGAGGTTTGCACTCAAAATCTCACGATACATGGCCCCATTCATTCTTTCATGTACACGGATCAGACGTCCTGGTCCCTTGGCAGAGAAACAGCCCCAAAGCTTGATGTTGCCACCCCCATGCTTCACAGTAATTTTGGTGTTCTTTGGATGCAACTCAGCATTTTTTCTCCTCCAAACACGCCGAGTTGTGTTTCTACCAAAACTTTGGTTTCATCTGACCATATAACATTCTCCCAATACTCTTCTGGATCATCCAAATGCTCTCTAGCAAACTTCAGACGGCCCCGGACAAAAATTCTTTCAAAATCAGACAATGTGATTTTCAGGATTTGTTTTCTCATTTTGTCTCTCATAGTTGAGGTCTACCTTTGATGTCAATTACAGGCCTCTCTCATCTTTTTACGTGGGAGGACTTGTACAATTGGTGGCTGACTAAATACTTTTTTCCCCACTGTACCTGTATCTAGGGGTAATATTTCTCCTTGCGGAGAGTGTTAAGCACGTCAGGTAACACAGTGTCTGCAAATTGAGTTTCTGGTATTGGCTTTTATCCTAAGTCATGTGATAAGGCTCGTTAAAGTGTCACTATTGACTTTTAGGATTGCTACTTCCTGTAGGTGGCACTAGAGTTCTAGTCCTCTTCCTCTCTAAAGAGACAATTTACTATATACCTATAATTGTCATAATTATCGGAGGATTGGCTGGGATATAATAACGATATGGCATATGATGTTTCATCGTGAGAAGACTAACATCAATCGACATATTTTTCCATGACATTGTAATCTCATAATATCCCAAATCATTATATTGCCTATATAGCTTATATTGTGTTCCCACCATAGTTTTTTTTTTTCATCTTCCCTTCATCTTTCTTTTCCCTTTTCCCTTCCTCCTTTTCTTTCACCTGTCCTTGATCTCTTTAGTGGTATCAAAATAAGGACCTCTCCCGCTCCACATGACCTTATTGTATACTCACCGCTGTGACTGATGTGTGCTTGCCCTTTTCCCCACTCTGTGCGCGCACCGCACTCCGGCATCTCCACGCTGACCCGCGCATGCCTGGGAGTCATGACAACTCCTCGGCTTGCTCAGGCTAGCCTGACAGCCGGGGGGTGGATGCGGCATGCTTGCAGTGATCTGTGCACGTGATCACGTGATCACATACTCAAAAGGTCATGCAGGGAATACAACAGCACTTCCCCTTGAAAAAGTGAGGAGACTGGTGCGTGAAAAGCGTATCGGGAATTCTTTTTCTCTCTCGCAATTTTCTCTATTGCAAGGGCTCTCCCTTGCAATATGGGTAAGATTTACTTGTAAATCAGCACATTTATTGGTGGGAACATTGGTGAGGACTGGAGTCTTTACGGTTTGACTTTCAAATGACTCAAAACTACCTCCACTTTCTCTATCATCCCTATGTACTATCAAATGTAAATATCCCTGATTGCATTGGATGTAACCCCTCACTGTGTGTTATCATTGTGATGTTCATTTCTTAACACTCCTTTTGAAGTTTTTAATGTGAATTAAATAAACGTGATTTTTTAAGCTTCAAACACTCCTGTTTTCCTCCTTCAATCAATTGTATCTTGGGGAGTGGGTGGTTTATGACATTCACATGCATTCAATGGTCTATAATGATCTGACCTATGCTGAGTAATTATGTCCCTGGGACTTTCCATATTTAACTTGACTGTACACTGTAGTGGAGTATTACATATTTTGGTGGAGCTACCCGTTAACAGAGCGTGCCAGTAACTTTATATAATGTAAATTATATGTGTCACTTTTTCAGGAGCTTTGATAAAGAACGCAGGCTTGCATTTGAAACGCATTGCTATGCACCCTATCCCCATGGAAATCCTTTTTATCCAATAAAGAATTTTGCAATTTAAGAAGCTGGAACATACTCTGTTTTTCTATTGCTGCAAGTGGTCCATTGGGTTCCGTGTTTCAGGAAGCCAAGGAGCTTGGGGGAGCTGGTTTCTCTTTTTATGTAATGGTAATGACAGTTAGATTGTGAGCCCCAATGGGGACAGTGATGATGATTTCGCAAAGCGTTGTGGAAATTAATGGTGCTATGTAAGGAAGTAAAATAAATAAAATAAGTAATGATTCACTACAATATGACACAAAGGAAACATGGCAAAAACTATTCTAGCAAAATAACTAAATAAAACTTTTCTGTTTCTGTTGAGAACACACCGTAAGATTTGCATGTTACTGTATTAGTGCTACAATTTTTTTAAAATATTTTCATAAACTGTTTGCCGGTAACCATTATGGACAATTATTCATCCCATGTGTGCAAGAAATGAGCAAATATGAGCTTAGTGTGCAGATGTTTGTGTCATTTACCCATTTTAATTGAAAATGTGCACTAAGAACAGAATCAGCCTTTAATTCTGTTATAGGAGAAACAGGACTGACTGGCAGCGGTCTGGGCCTCGAGAAATAACTATCATTACCCCATAAAGCACCATATTGCATATTGTCTTTATAATGCACATCAGCCTCAAAAAGGCACATGTAACAACCATGACCATTCACAGTGATGTGAAACCTTCTATTTCACTATATGTTCCTGTATTGCTAAAACTAGCAATATCTGCTACATGGGCTTCAGATGAGACCTGGTAGATGGCGGTGAAAATATGATATTCAGATAACATTATGTTGCAGTATTCTGCCTGGGTGTACTTAAAGTATAAAGGCAAATACATGAGATAAAATCTGTAACTATTTAGTAACACTTATGCATACTTACTTATGGGCATCTATAGCATTGCATTTTATTGCCTTTTGTTTAAAAATTGAAAACCATCTTTAAAATGAACTATTACAAAGAAGATGAAAGTAATAATGGTTCCTTCTGAAGATTCTTGTCCTATTGTAATTCAATATATGGGCTAATGTTTTTTAAAGGGAACCTGTGATCACGAAAATGCAGTCCAATCTACAGGCATAATGTCCTAGAGCAGGGAGAACTAAGCAGATTGATATATAGTTTTGTGAGAAAAGATTCAGTATAACCCGTGTTTTCATCATTTAATCCTCTGCTCTTTGTGGGCTTCTCAGTCCAGTGGGTGGTCCTATCAGTGACTGACAGCGATCCCTGTGTGCGCACTAATACAAAGAAAGCTGTCAGTAACTGCTAGGACTGCCCACTGGACCAAAAAGCCCACAAAGAGCAAAGAATTAAATTATTAAAACACTGATTATACTGAATATTTTCCAACAAAACTACTCATATCAGCTGTCATGTGCCGGGAAAGAAGCGGGCTCATCACTGGAGCCAGGTGGAGGCGACCTTGGATGTACTCATACGTCCAAGGTCGTAAAGGGGGTAAAAGCACCAACTGTATCTCGCATCTCATTAATAGGAAAATCTGTCTCCACTGAATACAAAAATTACAAATCTTACCCATTAATTTAGAGTGAAAGATCAGTCCAGTTGGTGAAAGAAGCAGATTTCTCTGATAAGATACAATACAAAGTTACTTAACTTCATATTTACTATTGATGTATGAAATAAAAATAAAAAAGATGGTTACTCTTTACCCCTTTCTGACATTGGGCGTAATAATCCATACCTGCGCCCTGGGCCTTTTGGGCCAGGTACGGATTATTACGTCCTAGCTTTAATGCGGCACTGCGACTTCGGTCACGGTGATCGCAATAAATTTCTGGCGCCATCTTACCTCAGGGTAGATGGTGCCATCATCCCGGGGGGTGTCACTGCTCCCCCGCAACCATGATTGCTGTGATTGGCTGTTCAATTATGAACAGCCAATCACAGCATTCCTCACTGTTTCCAGCAATCAGAGCACCGATCCTAGGCTGTTGCCTAGCAACGCCAGCCTTCTCCCCAACCCGCTCTGATCGATGCGATCGCCGATCACATTGATTGCACTGATCAGAGTGGGACCGCGAGGTAACCGGGCAGTCACGGGGCGGTGACTGACTTGTGACCTGCCTGTCACTGTCCCATGACACCCTGTGATGTCAGAGCAGGCCCAAACCAGCTCTGATTGGAGCCATCAATGATGACATCGATCGCTCCAATCAGAGTACCTGAACACAGGTGACCGGGAGGCGACCGGCCTGTGATCTGGCTGTCACCACCCTATCACTTCCCTGTGGCCGCCCTGCAGATCCTCACACTTGGTGAGGATTTCTACAGAGCGGTCATGTCTGATCACCTCTGTGCTGGGCCTTGTAGTGCCACAGAATCTTCTGTGACACCACAAGACCTTCTTCTCACCTGCTCCAGTTGCTGCTGCTGCTCCGGTGTCCTGCTGCGGTCTCCTGGGTCCTGGGTCTCCTGCTCCGTGTCCTGCTGGTGCAGATCCTGCTCCAGAGCCTCCTCCAGAGCCTGCTGCCAATCCTGTTGCTGAAAGAAGAACAGAGAAGACTTTGGTAAGTCCATCTCTGTTCTGCCCTCATCAGACCCCAATCCCCTCCCCCTCTTTTTACCCCACCTCCCCCCAGTTTTGTTTTTATTGTGCGTCCTGCAGCGGCCGAACTCTGACCAGTGACTGTGTGGCGCCCCTGCGGTTTCAGTCGCCACAGAGGTACTGTATCTCACCCAGAGGTGTGGTATCCCACTCTCAGGTAAGGATAGAGTGCTGCCCGGGACCCTAACACCTGCATCCAACACATCCACTTCAGTAGGGCAGTTCGAGATTGCTCCTAAGGGAGAGCACAGTCCCTGGTCCCTGGCTGGAGTGGAGGGGAACCAAGTGAGGAGGAACCATGTAATGGGTGTGCGTGGAGGACGTAGATCAGGGGAGCACATGAAAGGAAGCTGTATAAAAAGGGGAGCCATCTTAGAAGGACAAGCCAGTCAGAGGAGAAAAGTGAGGGGAGCAGAGGCTCTGCAGGAGCTCTGCTTGGGAGGCGGGCCTACTGAGAGGCCCAGGACTGAGACAGTAGAGGGAGCAGGTGAAAGGCTCCAGGTACAGAAGGGATCCCAGGGGTACGGGCAGTGCTGGAGGCCACCCGTACACCCGAATCTGTCAGGCGGTGGAGGGATCGAGCCGCAGAGGGGACCGGCCCCTAAACTAGTGGAGAACTACAAGGCTCAGCTAGAAAGCTGAGGCTGCTGTACTTGTAAGGTGCAGTGGCCACATCCGCAATTATATCACTGAGAAGGTGGCCACAGAGGGTCCAGGGGGCTGCAGGTCGCCTGACAAGACCCAAGGCTACCGGATTGGGACACTGATTGAGAGGCACAGGGCAGGAGGACGAGAGCCAGCGCAGGAAGACGACTGAGGAAGGCACATAGAAAGGGGTCCTGTCAGGCACTCTTGAACCACCTGAGGGATTGCTGAACCCCTGCCTGGTGAACGCAGCACGACGTGGGAGGTTGTAGTCCGGAACCTGTAACCTGAGGAACTTAATAACTGTGAGTAAACTCAGAAGACTGCACCCCACGGTCTCTGTGATTAATATCTGCGCCATCACCCCTGCACTACAACGCCCAGCATCACCTAAATCAACCTATACCATCTACACTGCCCTGGAGCTAAGCTCTACCTGTGGAGAGCCACACCAGCTTTGCTGCACTAACATCAGCTCCAGAGGACCTGCTCCGCAGCGGCGGCTCCCTTTAGCCGCATACCACAGGTGGCGTCACAAACTTTGTATATAAACTATAATCCCCTGTAAATATTCCCTTTTGATTGACCGCCCTGGGTCACGGACCGGGTCACCGCCACTGTGACATCTCCCTAAGCAACGACCGGCCCGACACCGAGTACCCCACGACCCAGGGGGCGCGTCAACTGCGTCACTGATCAACGTCCATGCTCGCTGCTTTTCAGGACTTTTTTTTGTCCCCGTCAATTCTTTCTCCCCCCTGACTTTGCACCACCTCCATTCATACATCCAACAGCTGCCGAGAGTTGATTGGTGACGCAAATCACCGATCAGCACTCGCTCTTGCTACTTTACCCTTTTTTTTTCAACTAACCTTTATTCTTTTCTAGAGGGCGGTCATGCTGTCCAGTTGTGTGCCGTGCTGGGCCTTGCAGTGCCACAGAAGCCTGTGACACCACAATCGCCGCTTCTGCTCCAGAAGACATCTTATCGAAAACATCTTACATACGACAATTGTAAGTAGGATTTTTTGATCCGTCCTCATCCACCCCAATCCCCCTTTCCCCTTCTGTGACTGTGACACCACAATCGCTGCTCGTGCTCCAAAAGACATCTTACAGAAGACATCTTACAGAAGACAACTATAAATAGAATTTTTTGATCCATCCTCATCCACCCCAATCCCCCTCTCCCCCTTCTCCCCTTCCTATCCCCCTTTCTGCCACCAAGTGGTGATCATTACTTGTTCAGTACTTGATCGCTCGACTTTTGTCTGTTTTTTTTTCGTGGTTCCTGCAGCGGCCAAGTGCTGATCAGTGACCGCAGATCAATGATCCACACTCGTGCTCGCTGTTTTACACAGCCTCCTCCTTTGCACCACATCCGCGCACCCACTCAGCAGCTGCCGAGTGTTGATCGGTGACATAGTTCACTGATCCGTACTTGTGCTCGCTGTTTGCACCACCTAAGGTAGTTCCTTTTTTTCTTCTTTTTTTTTCAGAAAAAAAAGTTTACACAAAGCACATGTAGAACCCTGAGGATTCGGCTGCTACAGGGGTATTGCACCTCAACCCAGAGGTGTGATATTCCACTCCCGAGTAAGGAAGGAGTGTGAAGCTGAGCTCGGTAGGCTGCATGCACTACACACATCCCATTTCCGAGGAGCAGACCGACGGTACTCCCACTTAGAAATGTGCAGGTACGACCGAGTCTGTTCCTGGCTGGAGTGGGAGGGGGGTGGTACATCCCAAGTAGTGTAGGGGCAGATAGGGGGAGCAGCCTGGGTAAAGATAGGAGCTCATTGGGTGCTGGTCACCTGAGCTCACACATAGAGGGTGTATATAAGGTGGGCACCAACTAAGAACAGGGTCAGTTGCAGAGAGGAAGTCAGCGAGCAGAGGAGAAGAAAGACCCAGAGTGAGAGAGGAGAAGAGAAAGAGAGACCCAGAGGGGGAAACAGAAGAAAAGGACTCCAAGAACCCAACTTAAATCCCCGGGTGAAGAGTCGGCACAGGGTACCGGAACCCAAGCTGGTGGGGGCAAAAACACTCCCCAGCCAGAGACCGGAGACCGTGGGCAGCGTTTGCCACGGTCACCCACCACATCCACCACGAAGGCATACCACGTGGAGGGTCAGGGAACCCGAGGCCAAGGGTCTCCCAACAGAAGGCCCGAGGGAGCTGGACCTGAGTGGATCAATAGTGGGGACGGCCAGAGAAAGGACAGAAGGAGAGCTCAGGGTCACGCTCCGGACTTATTTGGGGGTTGGCTGGATCCAGAACCTGGTGGACGCAGCACGGCTCGGGAGGTCACTCGAAGCTGGAGTGACCGGAACATCAGCAGTGAGTAAACATCCTAAACTGCATAACCCGACTCTGTCTCTGATTGCCGTCTACACTGCATCACCACAACCCCCATCCTCTGCACCTGATCCCCCTGAGGCTATACCCCACCCGTTGGGGGTTATATCACCAAAGCTGCACCTACACCACCAGCCTCAGCGGACCCTGCTGCAGCGGCGGCCACAGTGACCGCAACACAACGGGTGGCGTAGTCGACATTAAGAACTTAGTAACATCTGTAGGACTGCCACATACAACTCAGTTTGACACCCTGGGCACGGACCGGGTCACAGCCACTCGGAAGACTACAACCCCCATCTGATCCGGCTCCGAATATTCCCCCTAAAGAATATGGCCCAGGGGGCGCGTCACACACACACTCTAAATAAAGTACTGATACACACGCACCATGTCCCACTCATCCCAAACTCACTATTCAACGGAGGAGGCATACGCTTTTCTTGCCTCCGACACTAACAGCGAGGGAGAGGATTCCACCTTTCTTTATTTCTCCAACTCCTCATCGTCCACCTCCTCTTCCTCCTCAAGTGCTGCTGAACCGCCACACAGTCGTCCCAGGAGAGAAGATGAACCAGCACCCCCTACTACTGACTACATATGGACCTCGCCCCCCGAAAATTATGAGATGAGCCACTGATTCCTGATTTCGTGGCGGAATCAGGAATCAAGTTTGACACCACCGGCCTCACATCTTTTTCTCTGAGGATTTTGTAAACCTCATGGTGGGCCAAACTAATTTGTACGCGCATCAATTTTTGGAACCAAACCCCTCTTCATCATTTTCTAACTGGTCTCCTTTAGACGCGTAGAAATGATGACGTTTTTGGGCCTGGTCCTTCATATGGGGATCCTGAAGAAGCCAGAAGTTCAGCAATACTGGAGTGTTGACGTTTTGTATAACACTCCAGTGTTCCGAATGGTCATGACCCGGATATGTTTTGAGGACATCTACAAGTTCTTGCATTACAACGATAATGCATGGTGTTTTGCAGGCGATTACCCGAACTTTGATGGTCTTTTCAAAGTTCGGCCGGCCATCGAGCACTTCAATGACAAGTTTGCTGAAGTGTATGTGCCCCAAAGGGACATCTGCGTGGATGAGTCCTTAATTCATTTTAAGGGGCGGCTTGGATTCCTGCAGTACCTGCCCAGTAAGAGGGCCAGGTATGGAATCAAGCTGTTTAAACTTTGTGAGAGTACCTCAGGATGCACTCACAAGTTTAGAGTTTCCGAAGGGAAGGATTCCCAGATTGAACCCCCTGAATGCCCCCCCTGTTCTGGGAGTGAGTGGGAAAATTGTGTGGGATTTGGTGCACCCACTGCTGGATAAAGGTTATCACCTGTACGTGGATAACTTTTATACAAGTGTCGCACTCTTCAAGTCCCTCTCTGCGCGAGGTACCGCAGCCTGCGGTACTGTCTGCAAAAATCAGAGAGGCCTCCTAAAGACGCTAATTGGGCAGCTGCTCAGAAGGGGTGAGAGTAGAGCCAATGTAACGACCACCTGCTGGTGATCAAGTACAAGGACAAGAGGGATGTCCTTTTCTTGACCACCATACATGGTGATGGCAGCACCCTCAGCACTGTACGAGGTTCTACTACACAGGTCATCAAACCAGACTGTGTATTGGGGTACAACAAGTACAAGTTGATCTCCCTAATCAAGTCCTCCAGCTGGACAGTGCTTTCAGAAAGGCCAAGGTGTGGTACAAGAAGTTGGCCGTGCACATTGTGCAGATGGCAATGCACAACACTTTCCTTCTATCACGATGTGCAGGCCAAACTTCTACGTCATACCTTAACTTCCAGGAGGTAGTGATCAAGACCCTGATATTTGGCAGTGGTGATGGAGTGGGCCCCAGTACTTCCAGAACTGAAGTACCTCGAATTGTACCAGGCCAGCATTTCCCAGGGAAGGTCCCTCAAAGCGGAAAAAAAGGTAAGTCACAAAAGAAGTGCCGAGTGTGTTACTGAAGGGGAATACGCAAGGACACCATTTATCAATGTGACACCTGCCCAGACAAACCTGGCCTGTGCATGAAAGAATGCTTCAGAAGGTACCTTACTTCCATGCACTACTAAATTAATTTCTGACATATGACAACCTGACGAACGCTACACAACTAAAGTAGTGTTCGTCAGGTTGTCCTACGTCAGTTGTATAGGGTTCGTCAGGTTGTCCTACACAACTGACGTATGACACTACATTATAAAATTCACACACCAGGAATCAGTTCCAAAAAGGGGACTTTGAAATCATGACATGACACCCACAGACCATTCCATCAGAGTCTGCAATCCAAAGCGTCACTCCTTCCCTTCCGAGCCCTGACATGCGCCCAAACAGTAGTTTTCTCCAGCACATGGGTTATCAGTGTGGCGCCCCTGAAGGTTCAGTCACCACAGAGGTACTGCACCTCACCCAGAGGTGTGGTGTCTCCTTCTCTCAGGTAAGGAGGGAGTGCTGCCCGGAACCCCAACACCTGCATCCAACACTACACTACTCCAGGCTGGCTGGAAGGGCAATATGCAATGTGTTTTCCTGCTGAGCCCTGTCCCTGGCTGGAGTGGGGGGAACCCAAAGGTAGGGGGAACCAGTAGTGGGTGTGGGTGGAGGAAGCAGTTTAGGGGAGAACCATAGTAGTAGGTATATAAAGGGAAGCCATCTTAGGGTGGCAGGTCAGTTCAGAGGAGAAGAGTGAGAAGTCAGTCAGGGAGCAGAGTCTCTTTAGGAGCTCTGCTCCACAAGTAGGGCCCAGTCCTAGAGGCCCAGGAGGGGAGCAGAGGAGTAGGCTCCGATCTAAAGAAGGGATCCCAGGGGGTACGGCGAATGCGGGACGGCACCCGTACGCCCCGAATGTGTCAGAAGACAGAGGGATCGTAAGCCGCAAGAAGGGGACCGGCCCCTGGTCCAGCCGTGTTACTCTAAGTCTCGGCTGGGAAAACTGGAGGCTTCTGGCTTATATAGTCAGTTTCCGAAGCCTCATTGTAATCCCCGTGAGTGTCAAGCAGGTCCGGGAACTCCAACAAGACAGGAGGGACTTCAGAGCACCCGAGCGGGATTGAGAGTGGGAAGCGCAGGGCAGGAGGGAGAAAGACCCAGCGTGAAGACGGTCTAGCTAGCAACACAAGAAAGTGGGGTTCCGTCAGGTGCTCCTAATCTGCCTGAGGAAAAGCTGAACCCTTGCCTGGTGAACGCAGCGCGACGTGGGAGGCTGGCACCCGTACAGGGCACCAGTGGAACTGTCATAAGAACTGTGAGTAAAGACTCGGATGACTGCACCGTACTACCTCCATCCATTCTTTCATCTGCTCCCTCTTGCCTCCCGGCACTACAACGCCCAGCGCAGCTCGCACTACCTACACTGCCCTGGAGCTAGCTTGACCTGTGGAGAGCCACACCATCCCTGCTGCCGTAACACCAGCTCCAGAAGGCTGCTCCGCAGCGGCGGCTCCCTTTGGCCGCATTCCACAGGTGGCGTCACGAACACTTTACAAATCCCCTATAAATATTCCCTTTCTTTTTGTTGGCCGCCCTGATATCCCCCCACCGGCATCCATAGGCCCGGCTGCCGAGTACCCCACGGCTCTGGGGGCGAGTCATCAGCATACTCAGGAGAAATTGTACAACAGATTTTGAGGTCCACTTTTTCCTGTTACCCTTGTGAAAATATATTTTTTTTACATTTTTGTGGAAAAAATATGTTTTTTTTTTATTTATTTATTTTCACTAGTCAACATTATAATTTTCTGTGAAGCACCTGGGGGTTCAAGGTGCTCACCAACACATCTAGATAAATTCATTGGGGGTCTAGTTTTCAAAAAGGGGGCACTTGTTGGGCATTTCCACTGTTTAGGCACATCAGGGGCTCTGAAAATGTGACATGACGCCCACAGACCATTCCATCAAAGTCTGCATTCCAAAGCGTCACTCCTTCCCTTCTGAGCCCTGCCGTGCGCCAAAACAATGGCTTTCCCCCACATATGGGGTATCAGCATACTCAGGAGAATTTGCACAAGTTTTGGGGTCCAATATCTCCTGTTACTCTCGTGAAAATAAAAAAATTGTGCCTAAAAGATCGTTTTTGACAAATAAACGCAAGTTATATCGAAGAAATGTTACCACTATCATGAAGTACAATATGTCACCAAAAAAACAATCTCAGAATCAACAGGATCCGTTGAAGTGTTCTAGAGTAATTACCTCATAAAGTGACAGTGGTCAGAATTGTAGAAATTGGTCCGGTCATTAACGTGCAAACCACCCTCGGGAGTAAAGGTGCTAATCAGCCTTTAACCAATTTGTCATTTCCTTGGTGCACCCAGCGCCCGCCACATTCAGTCATAGGCCACATGTTGCAGCTCTCACACACGACAGGTCACAGTGAGGCTCACGATCACACCCATTTTTCACTCTAGTGCTCTCTACCGATTCAAACGCTCACACTGCGTTAGTACCTCAGTCTTCCCCAGGCCTTTACCCTCTTATGTCACAGTCTCAGGGTGGTCCTCCCCTGTACTCCTAACTCTTAGGCTGCGTGCCCACTATGCGGTTTTCAAGCGTTTTTGCCGCGGAATTTCCGCAGCGAAAACGCTTAAAAAACGCTTGGTAATACGTGCCCCATGGTCCCCAATGAGCTGTGCACATGCTGCGGAAATTTCCGCTGCGGATTATCATAGCGGAAAAATACGCAGCATGCCCATTAATTTTGCGGGCACGCAGCGTAATCGCCGCCATTGACTTGCATTGGAACGCGTGACATCCGCATCCCTGCATCTGCACATGTGGATATCACACGGTTCAATGTGTGGATGGTACCCAGGTCTGGAGAAGAAGAGACTCTCATCCAGACCTGGGTACCATGGTACCCGTAAAAAAAAGAATTTAAAATAAAAAATAAAGATTATACTTACCTTCCGATATCCTCCCGATGTTTTCTCAGCTCCGTCTGGTCTGCTGTATGGGTCGCGGTGTTGTGAAGGACCTGCCATGACGTCATTGAGTCATGTGACCTGACACATGACTCAATGACATCACCGCAGGTCCTTCACAACACCGCGAGCAGCCCAAGACACCGGACAGAGCAGAGAAAACACCGGGAGGACATCGGAAGGCAAGTATAATTTTTATTTTTTATTTTTTACCATTCTTATTCTTTTTTTTTTTAACTAACTTGGTCACACTACTATAAATCCAGGCCGGTTGCATGGATTTATATAGTGTGAACAAGTTGCACTTTTCCAAGTGATGCTAAAATTGCTTGGAAAAGCGCTTGATAACCCGCATGCAGAAATGCATGCAAAAACGCTTGACAAACGCTTCTACCTGGCAGGAAAAACGTATGTAAAAACCGCATGCGTTTTTCCTGCCAGGGAGAAGCGGAAAAAATATGCAGCATTTCTGCATCGTGGGCACATAGCCTTAACAGTGTTGAGCTCTCTTGTCAGTCACCCCTCCTGGATACTTTCCACCTCCTCTCGCCAGCTGCTAGACTGTGACGATCAGAAACACTGTCCATGGTCAGGGATTACCCCACTCCTTCTTTTTGTGCTTCTCTGTGAAGTTCTCCACCAAGGGGCATAATATTTTCCTTCTCTATCTGGTGGTTATGGTAGGGCTCTGGTACGTTAATACTACATCAGCTAGTAAAAGTGATCTCACTCTTTTTAGTAAAACTGAAACTTAACAACCTTGCCAACATAGTAGATAAGGATACAACAGGCGTGAGTTTAGCCTGAGGTCACAAATTGATAAAATAATAGTGTTCAATGTTAACCTGTGTAAGCATGCACAGTAGGGAGAGGGCCAAACACTTTTCCACTTTCTTACATAATGAGCTACCTCTGTCACATTGAATCATCTCTACAATGCAATCATTGACTGATGATGATTTATTAACCATTTTTAAGGTTTTAGATTAAAGGCTCCATAAGTAGAATTCGTTTTAAAACTTAAACTGTAGAAGCACCAGTGGTCCAGAGACCAGTGGGCATCTGGTTACTGTGATGCAAATACAGCCACCGGGACAGAAACAGTTTTGCATTGCATATCTCATGGCGGGGCAGAGGATGTTTGCATTTTATGTCTACCGGAGTGGAAATCAGGCAATGATATTTGGTTATGAGCACTTTCCAAATTCATGCATATGTTCCTACGGCAGCCATTATGAAGACAGACACTATATGATTATGTGTTTATGGCATATGTGATGCTGTGAGACAAAGTAATCCCCTCCTAATTCAGATTTTTGGGCTGATCTCATGCCTGTGACTGATTCAATTATGAATAAGCTTACCACTCACATTTGCAAAAAAGTTTCTCATGAGAAATTTTTATATGTTTTAATTGCACTTTTTTTTGGTCGCTCAACTTATACTGAATATACTGTATAGATTTCCATGGTGTCTTAGTTCAGTTAATCATGCCTATCTGTTTTCACTGGAATTTGTATATAAAATATGTGTTGTATATTCCCTTTGTGGCTTGGAATGTAGAATGATATAATTAGTCATTGTTCACAACTTTAAACAGCTTTTGCCAGTTTAGAACAAATGGGGCATTAATCAAGTGATGTCACGTTATTCTTTGGGTTGTCATGTTTTTTGTTTTTATAGTCATACATTTGGCATTTACTAAGATTGAATATGGCTGTATAAAATGTAAGTCTATCATATATATGTGTAGACTAACTACTGTATTGGTCGGCAGTACCACTATTTCCTGCTTTTGAAACATTATATATTCATTATATATTGATAATTTCTATTATTTAGTCTCCTTATATTATTATTTTGATGGTCAGGTACAGCATCTTTCCATAAATGATAGACAGGCACAATATCTTGCCCTGAGGGTGATGGCGCATACTGATGCTCTTCAGTTTGCGTACCGGCAGGGACTGGGGGTGGACGATGCTGTAGCGTCTCTGCTACAAACAGTACATTCCTTTTTGGACAATGATGGAACCACAGTGCGTGCTTTGTTCTTTGATTTCTCTAGTGCGTTCAACACATTACAGCCACTCTTACTGCGTGGAAAGTTGATTAAAATGGCGGTGGATGAGGGACTTGTGAATTGGATAATTGACTACCTGTCGGATAGGCCACAGTTTGTTAGGTGGGGGACGGCTACATCAGATAGTGTACTGAGCAGTGTCGGAGCCCCGCAGGGAACAGTGCTGTCGCCATTCCTCTTTACATTGTACACAGCTGACTTTCAGTATAAATCAGACCGTTGTTACCTCCAGAAGTACTCGGATGACTCTGTGATAGTTGGCGGTATTGGGAAGGACCAGGATGAAGAGGAATATAGAAGGGTGGTTGCGGACTTTGTAGTATGGTGCCAGGCTAACCATCTAGAACTAAATGTTAAGAAAACCAGGGAGTTGGTGATGAGCTATGGAAGGTGCAAGAAGGTATGCCTACCTGTTACCATTGACGGTCAGGATGTGGAGATGGTGGACAGTTTCAAATATTTGGGGGTTTACCTGGATAGCAAGCTAGACTGGAAGTGCCACGTGGAGAAGGTCTACAAGAAGGGGATGAGTAGATTGTACTTCCTAAGGAAGTTAAGGTCTTTTAATGTGTGTGGCAAAATGCTTGAGGTGTTCTACCAATCCATTGTGGCTAGTGCCACCTTTGCGGCAATAATTTGCTGGGGTAACAGTGTGCGTGTTGCTGACGCCAACAAGCTCAACAAACTTATAAAGAAGGCTAGCGCGACGGTGGGCCTACAGCTTGGGACTTTTGAAGAGGTGGTAGAGGAAAGGATTAAGAAGAAGTGCAGAGCTATAATGGGCAACAACACACACCCGCTTTATGAACTGTTTGCGAAACAGAAGAGCACATTCAGCAATCGCCTAATACAACTAAGGTGTAAAAAGGAAAAATACAGGAGATCGTTTGTTCCAACAGCTATGGGGGTGTTTAACAAATGTCTGAAAAGCAATGTCTAAAGTATTCCAAATGTTATGTTAGCATATGTGTCATGTTCGAGATCTGTGTTCTGCTGCTGTGATACCGCAATTTCCTACGGGATAAATAAAGTATATCTTATCTTATCTTATCTTAAATTACTTTGTAACATAAGATTCTTCACCGTCTACTGCAAAGGACTGGCATACTATCCCTTTAAGGATCACACCAATCTTTGATCTGCCATGCATATAGTCCCTTAAACCTTACTAAAAATAGTCTAAAATATTAACTCCAATGGCCATATTCTCCAAACTATGTGTAATAGTTATGTCATCCATCAGTTATGCCATCTCTTTTTTTCAGTATTAATATCACTTAAAGGAGTTGTCCCACAAACAAAGTATATTTTAATCAATAGATCTTGGAGTAATAATAATTTCCACAATTGGGTATGTTAAAAATAATGAAAAACATTTCTCTTGCCAGTTTAAAAAAAACAGTTTTTTTACCTCACAGAAAGAATCAGCTGTGATCCCATGCTTCAATGTCTGCATATTATTTTCCTTCCTCCCCTGCCCAGGAGCTGTGGTATATCCAACCATGTTCCTGCACGGGTGGACACAGCCATTAAACAGGGGCACATTTATAACATTATTTTGGGACAAGAGCCTAATTTTATATAACACATCCAATTGTGGAGCTTATTTTATTCTAAGATCTGTTAATTAAAATGTATTCTAAGATCTATTAATTAAAATGTACTTTGTTCATGGGAAAACCCCTTTAAGTTAGTTGTTATAGCCTCTTAGCATTATAGAGGATGAAGGGTACTATAAAAAATGATGTTTGTATGGTCTTGTTCCAGGGTAGACTGACTATTTGGATCATCGGCAACTGCCTGATGTCAAAACCATTAGTGGGACACAATGGTCGGAAACAGGAACAAATATCTTTATTGACAACCAGAACTCTCTTGTTACCTGTAGCACTACCAGGGCCGGCCTGAGGCTAAATGGTGCATTGTGCAAAATTGCTCTTTGGTGCCCCTCTTCTCATTGTTTTACTCAAAACACATGAGCGGGTATGTTTGTACAGGAGAGAAAGTATTACATGATGTTTGGAGCTATAGTCTGATTCACTTCCGGCTTCACTTCCGGCTGACTTGAGACCTGCTAACACCTGAAAATGGGAGGGTGACAAGTGTCAGAACTAGGGATGGAACGTGAAAGTCTGGGTTCTGGTACCCGACCGAACTTTAGTCCAAAGTTCAGTTCGGGTACCAGAAATTTACCCGAGCTTGAACATGAACCCGAACCGCATTGAAATCTATGTGAACCCAGATTTTGGAGCTGGAAATATTTCTCTCTCTCTCCTTTCCCGGAACTCCGAACATTAAGAAGTCTGTATTTGGTATTCAGCACCGGACAAAACTACGATAAGAACCCTGAATTTTAAAGCTCGGGTTGGCGCATCTCTAGTCAGAACCCAAACTATCTGATATTGATGACTATTCAAATTATAAGAATATGGCATCAATATCTAAATAGGGACAACCCCTTAAGCTCTCTGATTAGTATATGCTGAAGTGCTAAAACAGTGCTCAATAAAATGAATAGGAAGAGTATTTCAAGCATTATTTATTTTTAGGTTTTCGGTTGTTTTTTTATTGGAGCAGACCTGCACTGAAGGACTCTTTAAAACTCTGTGTGCAAATGGCCTAAGCCTAAGGCCATGGCCCCACTATCTGTACTTGGTTACTATTCGGCAGGGCCGGCTCCAGGTTTTTGTGGGCCCTGGACGAAAGAGTCTTAGTGGGCCCCTTTAACACATGCCACGATTCATGATGCACAGATACCACAGAAAAAAAAAAATATATATATATATATATAGTACAATGCAGAAGATTTCCCTTCTTACATTACATGAGCGATATCTATAGTAAATTCTACAATAGCTCAGAAATGGGCAAATCCTTGCAGCGCGCAGTGCAGACCAGACAGTATAGTCCTCCATACAGTATTATAGGCACCACGTAGTCCTTCATACAGTATTATGTGCCCCATATATTGCTCCACACAGAATAATGGACCCAGCGTCGGACTGGGGTGCCTAGGGCCCACCAGGGGAACTGACTCTAGGGGCCCACACTACAGCCCACCATAAACGGTTTTATTACTTGTTATGTTTTTCTATAATGTACTATAATTACATGATTGGCCGCGCTGTGGAGTACCAAGCGGCAGGACTTTGTTCGAACAGTCATTCCGTACTGCCAGAGTCCCTTTAATGGTAACTTGTCACCTTGAGAAACACTATTTATTTGCAGATATAGGGGTAATCTGCAGGTAAATAGGGTTTAAAGCCTGGTTAGATGGCTTATTGGAAAAACGTTGGCTACACGGAGAAAATTACATTTTATTGTCCCTGCCGCCACTCGCTTCCTGTTATTGGGTCGGTGCAAGGAGGGGGACATTACAGTCACCGCAAACTACAAAGTGAGCATGCTGCGATAACGTCTGTCACCTTGATTGTGACATCTTCCATGGAGCCCAACCTCAGGCTGAGCTTCAATGAATGACTAACATGGCAGCAACACCTGGTAACTAGTGCTGAGCGAGCGTGGTCTGATAAGGTGTTATCCCAGCATGCTCAGGTGTTATCTGAGTATCTTGTAGTGCTCTGCAAGTATGCTTGAGTCCCCGGTGTAGCATGTTTTGCGGCGGTAGACAGACTCAACACATTCAGGAATTGCCTGTTTGCTAGGTAATCCCTGCATGTGTTGCTTCTGTCAACCTCCGCAAAACATGTTACCGCAGGGACTCGAGCATAGTAGCAGAGCACTACAAGATACTCAGATAACACCCGAGCATGCTGGGATAACACCTTATCTGACCACGTTCACTCATCACTACGGTAGTTGCCAGGTGCTGCTGCCATGTTAGTCATTCAATGAAGCTCAGCCTGAGGTTGGGCTCCATGGAAGTGTCACAATCAAGGTGCCGGACGTTATTGCAGCACGTTCACTTTGTAGTTCACGGTAACTGTAATGGCTCTTATCCAACCGCGCTCACTCAGCACTACTGGCAACCGAACAGCAACCTGCAACTGTGTCACAGGGGGCTGAAGGGAACAGGTGACTGCATGCACCGGCCATTGTGCTATCTAAATGCCGCTGTCAGTGTTTGACAAGGGCACTTAAATACTCAAAACAGCAGCAATCAAAGCGAGCTCTGATCACTGCTGTTACAGGCAGACGCCAGCTATGTAACACAGCCGACATCTGCCCGGTATGGAGCAGGCTCAGCTCCTGAACCCGCTCCATACATGTGTGTCACCCTGGCCTGGATGCCACAAATATAATAAAGCTGTGTCTGAGAGCAAGGGGGAGGTCCTCTAGTCAAAGACCATTAGCATGCAGCACCTCCTGTCCCAGACCAGTAGGGGGAGCAGGCTGCCCCTACAAAAGCTGGAGCTGGGGGCAGGGTTAGAGAGAACTGGACAACCTGTCTCTGGATTGAGAGGTGTCCCAGAGCAGGGACAGACAGTTGTGTTGCAGCCTAAGAGGCCGTGTGGCAGTAGGAGAGCCACGAGCCAGGGACAAAAGGCGAAGTGAGCCTGTCCTGGCAGATAAAGAAACCAATCTACCAGACTTTGGTGTCTGAGGCTGGGAGAATTCCAAGTCCTACAGCAGATAACCAGTCCGCAAGGGACTGTATGTTCCTTGGCCTAAGAAGCCCGGAGGCTCCGCCACAGCAGAAGGGACCAGCAAAGCCGTACCAGGCCGGGAGTAGAAAGGAACCCAAGTTGGAAGCCATACGGACATGGTGAGCTCAGGAACGTGGGCTGTTACACTACAAGGAGGGAACTAGCCAGAAGGAGCACAGAGTGCACGGTAGGCCTACACCCTCACCCTGACCAGGGCCAGCTTCCCACTTGTTCTCAGACATCCAGGCCCCCTCCTAGCCGGGCCTGTTTCTGGGTCATATTACCTGTTCTAATAAAGACCCTGAACTGTTTAAGAGGCCTCCGTTTCCTGGCTAACGTGGTCGGAATCATCCCCTCCATCATCCATTATATATTGCCCTGGGGCCATGCTCCTCCCGTGGGGAGTTGTACTATTCAGTGCTGCACATTGACATCAGCCCCAGCGGTCTGCACTGCAGCGGTGGTTAGCACTGACCGCAATCCACGGGTGGCGTAGTCGGACATCACGTAAAACTCATACAGGACTGCCACTGGTCTGACCACCCTGAGCCACGGACCGGGTTGCCACTACTACCCCCATCGTCTCACTATTGCCCGGCTCCGAGTGCCCCACGGCCCAGGGGGCGAGTCACAAGCACATCCCAATGGTGACAGTTATGACAAGGTTAGCAAATTTCACTTGTCTGTTCCTAAATGTGGAAAGACAAATGGAATTCCCTAACACATGTGAAAGAGTCCTAATAGATTTAGTAAAGGTGCCCCAAGCATATGAATGTTATTACACACCACAATGCACCATTACATACAAGCATCTTACAAAAATACATATTATTCCAGATACGCAGACGCGCACAAACACGCAGACGCGCAAACCACGCAGACGCGCACAAACACGCAGACGCGCACAAATACATCAGTACATTAATACATCATCTGAACCACCATCAATTGTAACGTCAGGTCAGCCCCATATATCTTCGTATCGCATAAACCTACAACTCCCAGTATGTAATTAACAATAGAGATACTGGGAGTTGTTATCAGTCATCATCAAACTGTGGACCATACAGGAACCACAGTACTGATGAGACGTAGTCAGTATCATAAATAAACATTTACATCCAGGTATCTTACCTGAGACATCTTCTCTGATTAGAGTCGTTCTCTTTCTTGTCTTCCTCTTGTCCAGACTCCATGATGACTTTTCTCATCCACAGCTCGTCTCTGCAGACTTCCATCTTCTCCGGTCTTCTGCAGCACATCCCGACATGATGCCCTTAAAGATAGCAGTGTCATTATAATTCTCCTGAATAAAAATATCTACACTGAGCCCCTGAATAAACCTAACTCTTACAATGCTCCCTGCACAAAACATGACATACACTTTACCCCTCTTATGGTACCTGCTCTCCACACTGTCCTCTCCTTACCATACTGGGCCCCCTCTTCACACTGTCCTCTCCTTACCATACTGGGCCCCCTCTTCACACTGTCCTCTCCTTACCATACTGGGCCCCCTCTTCACACTGTCCTCTCACACTGTGTCCCACCTATACTGCCCAGTCTCTATACTGTGCCCCTTCATCACACTCCCCCTCCTCAGCATACTATTCCCTCCTTTCTGTGCCCTCACACTGTTTCCCCTATACTGCCGCATCTCTATACCTTCCCCCACACTACCTAGTCTCTGTGCTGTGTCACCTCACACTTTTCTCCCTCCATACTGTCTCCTCACACTATTCCCCCACTCTCCATACTGTTTCCTCATACATCCCCCTTCCCCATTCTGTTCCTGCACTCATTCCCACCCCTCATCTAGTTCATCATACTGTTTCTTCACACATCTCCCCATTCTGTCTCCTAAAATTTCTCTCCCATCTCTCCCCAAATATAATAAATCTTCGGAAGACCACACAGACATGCAGAAGCGCGCTTACACACACGAAAACAAGCGCACACAGACACATACTAAGGGCTCTTTCACACGTCAGTACGTGCGGTGACAGTTTCCACAACACGTACCAGAGACATTGGTACACGTAGACCCATTCAAATGAATGTTCACATGTCAGTGTGTTTCCACTCTCCACAGACCATGTGATGTCCATGGGCAAAACACGCTGGCATGTCTGTTTTTTCCCTGCTGCACCTTCCGCAAAACGTCCCGCACACTGATGACTGTTAGTGCTCTTCCCAAGCACCGGGTGCTGAACGCTGCTCTCATCATAGATCCCTGCCGGCGCTGCGATCAGCAGCAGCAGGGTCAATGATGAGAGTAGTAGTCTACTCCCGCCGTCTCCAACTGTAAAAATAGGACTAAAATAAAAAAAATCCTTATACTCACCTCTCCTAAGTGTCATCCGCTGTAATCTGTGCGAGCGCTCATGCCAAGGAGAACCCCGGAGCTGCACTCAACAAGCGGTGCCCTGTCAATCACTAAGCGCAGCTTCGGGACCCGCTCGCTACAGGAGTCATTCCCCTCGGCGTGAGCGCTCGCACGGATTACAGCGGGTGACACTTAGGAGAGGTGAGTGTAAGGATTTTTTTATTTTATTCCTATTTTTCCAGTTGGACACGGCAGGAGTAGACTACTACTCTCATCATTGACCCTGCTGCTGATCGCAGCATCAGCAGGGATCTATGATGAGGGCAGCGCTCAGCATCCATCTCTTCGGAACAGCGCTAAGTGTACACTGATTCCCAAGCGCCGGTACGTGTCACACGGATGACACACAGGTGGACACTGATATTTCCAGTCCCGTAAATATCAGGACATGTGAAAGAGCCCTAATATACACACACAGATACACACTCACAGAAATGGGAACACATACACACACAGCAAGCACACATGGAAATGCACAGGCAGTCATGCACAGACACACTCAGACAATCACACACAAAAATGCAGACACGCAGGGAAGCACGCACACACGTGTGAAGACACATATACACACGCAGACATGCAGGCACTCAAATACATACACACAGACACACAAACACATGCAGGCATATACACACACACACACGCATGCAGGCATATACACACACACATATGCAGGTATATATACACACACATGAAGGCATATACACACACTCACTGTACACACACGCAGGCATATACTCACACACTTGCTGGCATATACACACATACACACACATGCAGGCATATACACACACACACACACACATGCAGGCATATACACACACACACACATGCAGGCATATACTGTAATGCAGCGGCTTGCGGCATTACTGTAGTGGTCCAGGGTGTGTTTTGGCTGACCATGTACCTCCCCTCAGGTGACTGATCACATGACTGTGACATCAGCACAGGTCCTATGCACACATAAGGTCTGATCACATGACTTTGACATCAGCACAGGTCCTGTATGCACTGAAGGATATATAAACCCCTGGTAGTTTTTAGACAGGGTGTGAAAGGCGTGAGGCCTGTTCCCTGTGTGGGACACCGTTAGAGTGTGAGGCCTAGTGACTAGTGAAGCCTGGTGAAGCCCGAAAGGCAGAGGCTGGATCCTTGTGTGTAAGAGATGCCAGTAGCCTTGGAGGGCAAGAGGCTTGGAAGTCTGAGGCTGGATGTTATGTGTGAAAACATACCAGTAGCCTTTGAAGGTACGAGGCCCGGAGGCCCCATCTGGGAAGCCGTGGAGCCACAGCGATGGCAGAACCGAAGTGACTGAAGCAGCAAAAAGCCGGCAAAGGTAAAACCGCTGCTTGATGTGGACATTTATTTTGTTACCTTGCTGAAGGCTGTATCTGGAGCCAAGTGGACATATCTGTCACTGGAAAGGCTCTTGGACATTATGTGTGTAATATGTCGGCGAGCCACTGAGATGGACTCGGTTATAAGCAGTTATGAAGTGTAATAAACTGCTGGATTGTGAAATATCGGAAAGTCGTCGCATGTGTGCTTTAATTGACCCAGTGAAGCGAGTGTCCCCCAGCATGATGACTAGCGCTGCCTTACATGTGGTGGAGAATGCGAGCAACTGCAGCCCAGTTGCTAGGGGCAACTGCAGCCCGGTTGCTAGGGGCAACTGCAGCCTGGTTGCTAGGGGCAACTGCAGCTTGGTTGCTAGGGGTAATGGCACAGGATGACGAGTGTGGATACAAGCATCTTGCTGTGGCTTGGCGGGGTCACGAAAATTAAAGCATCTGGCTGTAACTCGGCGGGGTTACAAAAATTGTCCTCGCACTAAAACCTGGTTTGCTGTCGCTCAGTGGGGCCACGAAAATTTTCTGGGGAGAGCGGTGTGAAGTGTCTAGTGTGAATAGTATACCGCGATGGCTGTGAACGGAGCAGCAAATAAAACTGAAGCTATTGAGCGATTAAAGTGCCGGTAAAACAGCAGCAGGTATTTGAGAAACATCTACAGGACATCGTGCAGGAATGGCAGGAGCTGTTGGCCCGTATGGAATGGCGGCAGTGGACTATTCAGTGAACTCTCCAGTATTGCCACAGAGTGCCCGGGGAGGTGGTAAGAGATGTTGTGAACTGGGTCCTAAGACTATTGCTGATTTTTTTTGTAAAAATCCCCCTACAGGTGTGGGTATCCAAAAGTGGGCGGAGTCTCAAAAGGGGGCGGATTTTCAAAAGAGCATGGAGTATAGAAAACCAAAATTTGTTACTGGTTGTGGGTTGGTACCGCCTAAAAATGACAATTTGACAGTTGATAACGGGGTAGCTCCAGTAGAAGGGGTTGACGTCAAAGTGGGAGGTGACATGTTAGTCCACAAAACCATGGGGAGTGACACAGACCCCGTAGCTGACAGTGACACTATGAAAGTAGAAAGAGAGTTCAGTCAGGAGGAGCTAGACGAGGAGAGAAAGTCCCCCTCTCGTCGTCGACGTCGCAAGGGCCACAAAAAAGTTGCTCCTGTAGCTTTTGCTGAAAGTGAAAATAAAGAAAATGTAGTACTGTGTGCCTTTATTCCAAGTGTGGATCCTCCTTTAGAGGTAGAAGAGGGGGTGACGTTGCCAGTAGCAACCTCCGGTACGGTACTGAGACAGAAGGATCAGGATCTAAAAGCCCTGAAAGAGGAGGTGGCCAGTCATGACCAAGAGCTGGAGCCTATCAGGCAGCAGTGTCAGAGTGACGTGCAGCAATTATGGGAAAACCTGGAGAGCGTGTCCTCAGACCAGCAGAGCCTGGAGTCTGAACGGCAGAAAATATACCAGGTTGTGAGGAACTTACAGCGAGAACTGGAGGGAAGCAGCGAGGAAGTTAACCAATGGAAGGAAATGTTCCAGGAAATTAAGGAGGACCGCCGCAAAACCAAGGAGGAGGTTTTTCAATTGGAGATTGACAAAGCAGAGTGTGAAGATGAGTTGTGCGAGGTGAAAGATCGTTTCACCCTGGTACAGTTAGAGCTGTACCAAGTGAAGAAAGAGCTGTGTGAATCCAAGAAGGAGTATGGTGAACTCAGTGGGGAACTGCAACAAATTAAGAGAGACTATGAGGATCTCCTCAAGGTTAAGGAAAAACTAGAGGATGATAAGGCGGATTCAGACCACATGCGCCAAGTGGTTGAGACCACTCTGCAGGGCACCCGTGATGAAAATGATGATCTCCGCAGAAAGACCCTAGGTCTGGAAGCTCAGGTGAAGGAGCTGCAGACGTTCTGTGATAATCTCCAGAGGGCAGAGACGTGCCTTAAGGAAAGAATCAGCAAGATGGAAGCTGAGCGGAAAAAGATGGAGGAGTCTATCGGAGAAGCCCCAGACCAGGGCCAGGGGTTGGCCACTGGAGATGGGAGGTATGAAGCAAATACCTCTTCGAATAATGCGAGCTCGGATGATTCGGTGGATGTAAGAGCCGAGATCAAGGAGCTCAAGGAAACGCTACAAGCCCATTTGAAGCAAGAGAAGCTTGAGAGACTGGCTGTTGAGAGCCGAGTGGGCGCATTGGAGACAGAGAGGTCTGAGAGAACTCTACTGTTAAAGGAGCAGTTGAGGCAGGAAGAGCTTCAGAGATGGGCTGCTGAGAGGCGAGTAGCTGAGCTAGAGGAAAAAGTTTTCGAGCTCAAAGGTCACCTAGCAAAGTATCACTCAGTGAACGAGGCCTCCTTGTAGAAGGAAAAGGGCAAACAAGTTGCACTTACTCCTTTATACCATGAGAAGGTGGACCTGAGTACAGCTAAGAGAGTGTTAACAGAAGATAAATATGAAATGGAAGAGGTCAAGATGAAAATTCTTGAATTTGTAGCTGTGAGTCAGCTCAGGGGAAGCATACAGGGTGAAGAAGCTGAAAGTCAGTTGCCCCTGAAACGTGAGCCGGTTGATCGTCTGGAGACCACTGGTGAGACAGAAACCTCTCGGTACAAGTGCCTCATAGATGTACCCCAGGATTTGAGAGAAGAATGCACCAGTGAGTCCGTGCATGAAGAGTTTAAGAAGGCCGTGGGAGCCTGTAAGGTGTACTCGACCTCAGAAGCTAAACAGCTGGTGGTCCTGTCCACGACCGAAGTCACAGTGAAGAGGGTGGAGATCCTAAGTGACATGCACTGGCGATGTATTCACACGAAGCGGTTTCTCCGGTTGAAGACGGAGCAAGCCGTTAGACAACTGGAGCTTAAGAGAAAAGCTCACAGTCTGCGGGAAGAGGTCATCCGGGTGCCTCATGTTCTGGTGAGAAAACTTATTGGGAGAAATGGCCAAGCCATGCAAATGATGGTAAAGAAGTCTGTCGTGATGAAAGTAAGCAGTCCACGTGATCGTCAGGACTGGATACCAGATGAAGACGGAATGGTGTCATTCTCCGCTGTAGGAAGGGAAGAAAATCTTGCATTTATACGCCTGCTGATGGAGTACCGAGTGACCTACCTGCCAGAGGTAGAACAGTTGAATCTCGCCAGACTGCAAATGGAAAGGCAGCATCGCCTGAGCAGCAGAAGGTGACAGCCGTCTAGAAATTGTGAGACCAGACAGAGAAAGGGCCCCCTAAATAACAGGACAGCTACAGCTGAAGTTAGGGACCTTTCAAAATGTCCTGAAAGTAGTGGGCGTGGGTTTAAAGGTAGTGAGTAGTGTTGAGTGAGCACTAAAATGCTCGGGTGCTCGAAGCTCGGGCCGAGCTCGCCGTGATACTCGGGTGCTCGACCCGAGCAACGAGCCCAATGTTAGTCTATGGGAGACTCGAGCATTTTTGCGGTGGCACCCCCGGCAGTCTTTTAAAAGCCTAACAAGTGCCCAAAACGATAGTGACAGTGCTCAAATGACATGGGGACAGCATGGGGATCGCCCCAGGAAGCATTTCTGACCCCCAGGTCACTGCTGTCAACAACGTGGTCAGAGGTATTAAGCCACTTTTACAGGCTCACAATAAAACGTTCAAAAACGTAAGTGAAACTTTTTTCCTGTGAAATATGTTAAGGAACATCCTTTCCAGGGTAAAGACTTGTGTTTAAGTTAAAATAAATGACCAAAAACAAAAATACTCCTCCACACCTTCGGCTATGTTCACAAGTAGCATTTTTTATGCGTTTTTGCACTTTTGTATTGCTTTCAACTATGACAAATGCATTCACCGTGAAATGTCATTTTAACATTTTACAACCTTATCTGGCCATGTGCTGTGTGACACATGCATAAAGTGCTGAAAAGACAAGGGAACAGCATGGGGAAGACCCCTGGAAGCATCTCTGACTCCCAGGTCACTGTCTAAAAGTGTGCCCATCATAAGTGATCCTTACCGCATCAGAAGATGCAGACTTGCAACTATCCCCATGCAAGTTCTAGTCCCAGGGCAGTGTTCAATTGTACCTCCCCCATTCCTTGCAATACAAGCTCAAGTATGCAGCCTGCCACCCACCCACCCCTAGGCTGCAATACCATACTGCTTGCTTGCTTGAACTTGAAATTGGGCCTTTTAGGCATGTGGAAGCGAAAACTGGCCACCACGTCATGGCTGTGTTGGCGGCCTGGAATCCATACTCAGTCCCCAGCCGCCCGGCAGCCGGGTGTCCATACTCGGTCCCCAGCCGCCCCGCGGCCGGGTGTCCACACACGGTCCCCAGCCGCCTGGGGGCAGCCGGGTGTCCATAAACGGTCCCCAGCCGCCCCTATTTCTCCTTGGAACATCCCCCCACACACTTTTCTTAGCCCGGCCTGCTTTAGGCAGCATTGGACGAGCCCACCAGAGAACCAGACTCCTCCGGTGGGCCCTGACTTCTCCATCGGTGGAGTTGAGAGTGCCAAGGTGAGGAGCATGATGATGATGACAGAAGTTAGCATCTGCTATGTTTTCTTGTAATGCAAGTGTAAGTGTGCAGCCTGCCACCCACCCACCCCCAGACTGCAATTCCATACTGCTAGCTTGCACTTGAAATGGGGCCTTTAAGTTTGGAGGAGGCCGAAGCTGGCCACTACCTCATGGCTGCTTCGGCAGCGAGGTATCCATACTCAGTCCCCAGCCGCCCATATTTGACCTGGTGTGCCTTATACATAAGATTAAGCGCGTATACCAAAACATTACCTGTGCCCTCCCCAGTGCATTTAGTGGGAAGGAGAGCCTATTCCGCTGTAGTGTGTGCATGCCAAACCCCAGTTCATGGTACATGCGAAGATGCCTCCCACCTTGCACCTGTCGTTGCAGACTTGCAACTATCCCCATTCAAGTCCTTGTCCCAGGGCAGTATTCAATTGTACCTCTCCCATTCCTTGCAATGCAAGCGCAAGTATGCAGCCTGCCACCCACCCACCCCCAGGCTGCAATACCATACTGCTTGCTTGCTTGCACTTTAAATTGGGCCTTTTAGGCATGTGGAGGCGGAATCTGGCCACCACGCCATGGCTGTGTCGGCGGCCTGGTATCCATACTCAGTCCCCAGCCGCCTGGTGGCCGGGTGTCCCCGCTTGCTCCCCAGCCTCCAGGGGGTGGCCGGGTGTCCATACTCGGTCCCCAGCCACCCCTATTTGTCCTGGTAACCTTTCCCACACTTTTCTTAGCCTGGCCTGCTTTAGGGCAGCATTGGCCGAGCCCACCGGACTATCAGACTCCTCCGGTGGGCCCTGGCTTCTCCATCAGGGGAGTTGAGAGTGCCAAGGTGAGGAGCATGATGAGGATGATAGAAGTTAGCATCTGCTTTGTTTTGTTGTAATGCAAGCGCATGTATGTAGCAGCGGCTAGGCCTGAGGTGGTCAGCATTTTGGCGCATATCCTACCTCCTCCGAGGATAACTGGATGTTTTTCTGCTACTATCCAAGTTCTATGATTCCCGTTAAAACAAAGCTTCAGGTGATAAATGATGGATGAGGTAGTGGCAAAGGAGAAAGAGCAGGAGGAACAGGGACCATTCACATCAATATCAGGCCAGTCAACCAGATATGTCTTGTAGGATATGTTTCTGTAACAAAAGGAGCGGTTCGGCTACACAGTTATAGGGCATACAGTGAGTGCAATGCCTACCAAAAATTTCGAGCCACTCCAATGCCCCTTGGAAATGACATGGAGGTCAGAGGGCGTTAACTAAACCTTTTTTTCCATTTATAACAACTGGGTCTCCCGTGCACTGTTGGCCTAAGCAGTGAATGGAAGAGTTTCCAAAAATTATGAGGAACTGCAATGCCCCTTACAAGAGCCATGTGTGGCACCCCAGGGGTTTGGTCACCACAGTAATAGAGATATTACGTCGGAGAGCAAGTGGGAGGTTTCCTGGTCAGGATTCCTTAAACATGCAACATCCTCCTGCCCCAATCCTGGGAGGGGAGAATTCTGCCCTTATAAACTGGATCTGGGGCGGGGTTGAGTGAGTCAGAGAACAGTCAGAGTCAGAGTGAGAGCAAGGGAAAGTAACAGCAAGGAGCTCTGTAGGAGCTAGGAGCTAAAGACAAGGGGCTGGAAGCTGAGCAGAGCTCGCCCTGGCAGAAGACAATAGGAACCGGACACAGGAGTCCGAAGCTGTGAGGACTTATATATCCAGCAGCAGAAACCAGCCGGCAGGTGATTTCAGGTCCTCTGGCCGTAGAAGCCCGGAGGCTCAGTCACAAGCGAGGGACCAGCACCGCCGTCGTGGAGCGGAGGCTAACAGAAGGCCCCAAGTCACCAGCCATACGGGTGAGCACTACACGGTACACTCAGGGACGTGGGCTACTTCTACCCGCTTACAGCAAGGTAGCCAGGAAGAGTGCAGACAGACGGGGAGGCCTACAACTCCACATGGCCAGGGGAACTCCTGCTTGCTCACAGACTGACCAGGCCTCTTATGCTAGCCAGTACTCCCGGGAGGGTCTACCTTATAATCATCAGTAAAGACCCTGAACTGCACTGCAAAGACTCTGAGTCATTCCTGCTGCGCTCGTGCACCATCACCCCCATCATCCACACTCACTGCCCTGAGGCTATACTCCTCCAGAGGGGAGTTATCCCATTCTATGCTGCGCACACAACACCAGCCTCAGCGGTCTGCCTCGCAGCGGTGGTATTCCCTGACCGCAATCCACGGGTGGCGCAGTCGGACAACTAACCTCAAAACCTAAGAAAGACTGCCACTGGTTTGACCAGCCTGAGCCACGGGACCGGGTCACCGCCACGGAGACTACAGACCCCAGAGACCCGGCACCGGGTATCCCACACATGTGTACACACGGCCCAGGGGGCGCGTCACATGCAGTACAGCATATTACAAACATAAGTCCCATTATTGGGGAGTGGGTGTCCCATGGTATTTGCTTATGCTTTCCAAGCAAAAGCTGCCAAAAATTAGGACGGAGCAACTTGCAATGCCCCTTACAAGAGCCATGCAGTACAGCATATTACAAACATAAGTCCCATTATTGGGGAGTGGGTGTCCCATAGTATTTGCTTATGCTTTCCCAGCAAAAGCTGCCAAAAATTAGGACGGAGCAACTTTCAATGCCCCTTACAAGACCCATGCAGTACAGCATATTACAAACATAAGTCCCATTATTGGGGAGTGGGTGTCCCATAGTATTTGCTTATGCTTTCCAAGCAAAAGCTGCCAAAAATTAGGACGGAGCAACTTGCAATGCCCCTTACAAGAGCCATGCAGTACAGCATATTACAAACATAAGTCCCATTATTGGGGAGTGGGTGTCCCATGGTATTTGCTTATGCTTTCCCAGCAAAAGCTGACAAAAATTAGGACGGAGCAACTTCCAATGCCCCTTACAAGAGCCATGCAGTACAGCATATTACAAACATAAGTCCCATTATTGGGGAGTGGGTGTCCCATAGTATTTGCTTATGCTTTCCCAGCAAAAGCTGCCAAAAATTAGGACGGAGCAACTTGCAATGCCCCTTACAAGAGCCATGCAGTACAGCATATTACAAACATAAGTTCCATTATTGGGGAGTGGATGTCCCATAGCATTTGCTTATGCTTTCCCAGCAAAAGCTGCCAAAAATTAGGACGGAGCAACTTGCAATGCCCCTTACAAGAGCCATGCAGTACAGCATATTACAAACATAAGTCCCATTATTGGGGAGTGGGTGTCCCATGGTATTTGCTTATGCTTTCCCAGCAAAAGCTGCAAAAAATTAGGACGGAGCAACTTGCAATGCCCCTTACAAGAGCCATGCAGTACAGCATATTACAAACATAAGTCCCATTATTGGGGAGTGGGTGTCCCATAGTATTTGCTTATGCTTTCCCAGCAAAAGCTGCCAAAAATTAGAACGGAGCAACTTGCAATGCCCCTTACAAGAGCCATGCAGTACAGCATATTACAAACATAAGTCCCATTATTGGGGAGTGGGTGTCCCATAGTATTTGCTTATGCTTTCCAAGCAAAAGCTGCCAAAAATTAGGACGGAGCAACTTGCAATGCCCCTTACAAGAGCCATGCAGTACAGCATATTACAAACATATGTCCCATTATTGGGGAGTGGGTGTCCCACGGTATTTGCTTATGCTTTCCCAGCAAAAGCTGCCAAAAATTAGGACGGAGCAACTTCCAATGCCCCTTACAAGAGCCATGCAGTACAGCATATTACAAACATAAGTCCCATTATTGGGGAGTGGGTGTCCCACAGTATTTGCTTATGCTTTCCCAGCAAAAGCTGCCAAAAATTAGGACGGAGCAACTTGCAATGCCCCTTACAAGAGCCATGCAGTACAGCATATTACAAACATAAGTCCCATTATTGGGGAGTGGGTGTCCCATAGTATTTGCTTATGCTTTCCAAGCAAAAGCTGCCAAAAATTAGTACGGAGCAACTTGCAATGCCCCTTACAAGAGCCATGCAGTACAGCATATTACAAACATAAGTCCCATTATTTGGGTGTGGGTGTCCCATAGTATTTGCTTATGCTTTCCCAGCAAAAGCTGCCAAAAATTAGGACGGAGCAACTTGCAATGCCCCTTACAAGAGCCATGCAGTACAGCATATTACAAACATAAGTCCCATTATTGGGGAGTGGGTGTCCCATAGTATTTGCTTATGCTTTCCCAGAAAAAGCTGCCAAAAATTAGGATGGAGCAACTTGCAATGCCCCTTACCAGAGTCATGCAATACAGCATATTACAAACATAAGTCCCATTATTGGGGAGTTGGTGTCCCATGGTATTTGCTTATGCTTTCCTAGCAAAAGCTGCCAAAAATTAGGACAGAGTAACTTGCAATGCCCCTTACAAGAGCCATGCAGTACAGCATATTACAAACATAAGTTCCATTACTGGGGAGTGGGTGTCCCATAGCATTTGCTTATGCTTTCCCAGCAAAAGCTGCCAAAAATTAGGACGGAGCATCTTGCAATGCCCCTTACAAGAGTCGTGCAATACAGCATATTACAAACATAAGTCCCATTATTGGGGAGTGGGTGTCCCATGGTATTTGCTTATGCTTTCCCAGCAAAAGCTGCCAAAAATTAGGACGGAGCAACTTGCAATGCCCCTTACAAGAGCCATGCAGTACAGCATATTACAAACATAAGTTCCATTATTGGGGAGTGGATGTCCCATAGCATTTGCTTATGCTTTCCCAGCAAAAGCTGCCAAAAATTAGGACGGAGCAACTTGCAATGCCCCTTACAAGAGCCATGCAGTACAGCATATTACAAACATAAGTCCCATTATTGGGGAGTGGGTGTCCCATGGTATTTGCTTATGCTTTCCCAGCAAAAGCTGCAAAAAATTAGGACGGAGCAACTTGCAATGCCCCTTACAAGAGCCATGCAGTACAGCATATTACAAACATAAGTCCCATTATTGGGGAGTGGGTGTCCCATAGTATTTGCTTATGCTTTCCCAGCAAAAGCTGCCAAAAATTAGAACGGAGCAACTTGCAATGCCCCTTACAAGAGCCATGCAGTACAGCATATTACAAACATAAGTCCCATTATTGGGGAGTGGGTGTCCCATAGTATTTGCTTATGCTTTCCAAGCAAAAGCTGCCAAAAATTAGGACAGAGCAACTTGCAATGCCCCTTACAAGAGCCATGCAGTACAGCATATTACAAACATATGTCCCATTATTGGGGAGTGGGTGTCCCATGGTATTTGCTTATGCTTTCCCAGCAAAAGCTGCCAAAAATTAGGACGGAGCAACTTCCAATGCCCCTTACAAGAGCCATGCAGTACAGCATATTACAAACATAAGTCCCATTATTGGGGAGTGGGTGTCCCACAGTATTTGCTTATGCTTTCCCAGCAAAAGCTGCCAAAAATTAGGACGGAGCAACTTGCAATGCCCCTTACAAGAGCCATGCAGTACAGCATATTACAAACATAAGTCCCATTATTGGGGAGTGGGTGTCCCATAGTATTTGCTTATGCTTTCCCAGCAAAAGCTGCCAAAAATTAGGACAGAGCAACTTGCAATGCCCCTTACAAGAGCCATGCAGTACAGCATATTACAAACATAAGTCCCATTATTGGGGTGTGGGTGTCCCATAGTATTTGCTTATGCTTTCCCAGCAAAAGCTGCCAAAAATTAGGACGGAGCAACTTGCAATGCCCCTTACAAGAGCCATGCAGTACAGCATATTACAAACATAAGTCCCATTATTGGGGAGTGGGTGTCCCATGGTATTTGCTTATGCTTTCCCAGCAAAAGCTGCCAAAAATTAGGACGGAGCAACTTGCAATGCCCCTTACAAGAGCCATGCAGTACAGCATATTACAAACATAAGTTCCATTATTGGGGAGTGGATGTCCCATAGCATTTGCTTATGCTTTCCCAGCAAAAGCTGCCAAAAATTAGGACGGAGCAACTTGCAATGCCCCTTACAAGAGCCATGCAGTACAGCATATTACAAACATAAGTCCCATTATTGGGGAGTGGGTGTCCCATGGTATTTGCTTATGCTTTCCCAGCAAAAGCTGCAAAAAATTAGGACGGAGCAACTTGCAATGCCCCTTACAAGAGCCATGCAGTACAGCATATTACAAACATAAGTCCCATTATTGGGGAGTGGGTGTCCCATAGTATTTGCTTATGCTTTCCCAGCAAAAGCTGCCAAAAATTAGAACGGAGCAACTTGCAATGCCCCTTACAAGAGCCATGCAGTACAGCATATTACAAACATAAGTCCCATTATTGGGGAGTGGGTGTCCCATAGTATTTGCTTATGCTTTCCAAGCAAAAGCTGCCAAAAATTAGGACAGAGCAACTTGCAATGCCCCTTACAAGAGCCATGCAGTACAGCATATTACAAACATATGTCCCATTATTGGGGAGTGGGTGTCCCATGGTATTTGCTTATGCTTTCCCAGCAAAAGCTGCCAAAAATTAGGACGGAGCAACTTCCAATGCCCCTTACAAGAGCCATGCAGTACAGCATATTACAAACATAAGTCCCATTATTGGGGAGTGGGTGTCCCACAGTATTTGCTTATGCTTTCCCAGCAAAAGCTGCCAAAAATTAGGACGGAGCAACTTGCAATGCCCCTTACAAGAGCCATGCAGTACAGCATATTACAAACATAAGTCCCATTATTGGGGAGTGGGTGTCCCATAGTATTTGCTTATGCTTTCCCAGCAAAAGCTGCCAAAAATTAGGACGGAGCAACTTGCAATGCCCCTTACAAGAGCCATGCAGTACAGCATATTACAAACATAAGTCCCATTATTGGGGAGTGGGTCTCCCATAGTATTTGTTTATGCTTTCCCAGCAAAAGCTGCCAAAAATTAGGATGGAGCAACTTGCAATGCCCCTTACCAGAGTCATGCAATACAGCATATTACAAACATAAGTCCCATTATTGGGGAGTGGGTGTCCCATGGTATTTGCTTATGCTTTCCTAGCAAAAGCTGCCAAAAATTAGGACAGAGTAACTTGCAATGCCCCTTACAAGAGCCATGCAGTACAGCATATTACAAACATAAGTTCCATTATTGGGGAGTGGGTGTCCCATAGTATTTGCTTATGCTTTCCCAGCAAAAGCTGCCAAAAATTAGGACGGAGCAACTTGCAATGCCCCTTACAAGAGCCATGCAGTACAGCATATTACAAACATAAGTCCCATTATTGGGGAGTGGGTGTCCCATGGTATTTGCTTATGCTTTCCCAGCAAAAGCTGCCAAAAATTAGGACGGAGCAACTTGCAATGCCCCTTACAAGAGCCATGCAGTACAGCATATTACAAACATAAGTCCCATTATTGGGGAGTGGGTGTCCCATAGTATTTGCTTATGCTTTCCCAGCAAAAGCTGCCAAAAATTAGAACGGAGCAACTTGCAATACCCCTTACAAGAGCCATGCAGTACAGCATATTACAAACATAAGTCCCATTATTGGGGAGTGGGTGTCCCATAGTATTTGCTTATGCTTTCCAAGCAAAGCTGCCAAAAATTAGGATGGAGCAACTTGCAATGCCCCTTACAAGAGCCATGCAGTACAGCATATTACAAACATAAGTCCCATTATTGGGGAGTGGGTGTCCCATAGTATTTGCTTATGCTTTCCCAGCAAAAGCTGCCAAAAATTAGGACGGAGCAACTTGCAATGCCCCTTACAAGAGCCATGCAGTACAGCATATTACAAACATAAGTCCCATTATTGGGGAGTGGGTGTCCCATAGTATTTGCTTATGCTTTCCCAGCAAAAGCTGACAAAAATTAGGACGGAGCAACTTGCAATGCCCCTTACAAGAGCCATGCAGTACAGCATATTACAAACATATGTCCCATTATTGGGGAGTGGGTGTCCCATAGTATTTGCTTATGCTTTCCCAGCAAAAGCTGCCAAAAATTAGGACGGAGCAACTTGCAATGCCCCTTACAAGAGCCATGCAGTACAGCATATTACAAACATAAGTCCCATTATTGGGGAGTGGGTGTCCCATAGTATTTGCTTATGCTTTCCCAGCAAAAGCTGACAAAAATTAGGACGGAGCAACTTGCAATGCCCCTTACAAGAGCCATGCAGTACAGCATATTACAAACATAAGTCCCATTATTGGGGAGTGGGTGTCCCATAGTATTTGCTTATGCTTTCCCAGCAAAAGCTGCCAAAAATTAGGACAGAGCAACTTGCAATGCCCCTTTCAAGAGCCATGCAGTACAGCATATTACAAACATAAGTCCTATTATTGGGAAGTGGGTGTCCCATAGTATTTGCTTATGCTTTCCCAGCAAAAGCTGCCAAAAATTAGGACGGAGCAACTTGCAATGCCCCTTACAAGAGCCATGCAGTACAGCATATTACAAACATATGTCCCATTATTGGGGAGTGGGTGTCCCATAGTATTTGCTTATGCTTTCCCAGCAAAAGCTGCCAAAAATTAGGACGGAGCAACTTGCAATGCCCCTTACAAGAGCCATGCAGTACAGCATATTACAAACATAAGTCCCATTATTGGGGAGTGGGTGTCCCATAGTATTTGCTTATGTTTTCCCAGCAAAAGCTGCCAAAAATTAGGACGGAGCAACTTGCAATGCCCCTTTCAAGAGCCATGCAGTACAGCATATTACAAACATAAGTCCCATTATTGGGGAGTGGGTGTCCCATAGTATTTGCTTATGCATTGCAAGCAAAAGCTGCCAAAAATAAGGACGGAGGAACTTGCAATGCTGGCACCCTGGTGGTATAGTGGTGGTGGAGGCTGAGGATAAAGAGAAGAAGATTAAACAGCCGAAACGAGGAAGCGTATACCCATGTGTGGGTGTGAAGCGGTGCATGTGAATACACCACCCGAAATAACACAGTGGATTTGATTTTATGTTACTCTGCTGTCATTTGGTGGTGATGAGAAGTCTGGCCCAATCCAGCCCTTGTTCATTTTGATAAGGGTCAGCTTGTCAGCATTGTCAGTTGACAGGAGAGTGCGCTTATCAGTTATAATTCCCCCAGCGGCACTAAAAACACGCTCCGATAACACGCTAGCGGCAGGGCAGGCCAGGACCTCCAAGGCGTACAGAGCGAGTTCATTCCAAGTGTCCAGCTTGGATACCCAATAATTAAAAGGCACAGAGGAATCACGGAGGACGCTGGTACGATCGGCAAGGTACTCCCTCACCATCTTTTGAAACTTTCCACTCCTTGTGAGAGTACCCCGCGCCTCAGGGCCTGTAAGCTGGGCAGGTGTCATAAAACTGTCCCAGAACGTTGACAGTGTTCCCCTGCCTCTGCTGGATTGGAGTTGCATCTCTCTCGCCTGTACGCCTTGGTTGGGCAACGAACTGTGACCTCTGCCGCTATCGTGTTCAGATGGGAATTTTTTTAAGAGTTCTGCAGCAAGGGCCTTCTGGTATTGCTCCATTTTTGTAGACCTCTCCACCTCAGGAATAAGAGAGTGAAAGTTCTCCTTGTAGCGGGGGTCTACAAGTGTCACCAACCAGTAATGACTGTCACCCAACACTTTGACAACGCGAGGGTCACGGTTAAGGCAGCGTAACATAAAGTCAGCCATGCGTGCCAGACTGGTAACGGGCAAGATTTCCGTGTCCTCACCAAGATGACGACTGACCATGCTCTCCTCCTCCTCCTCCTCCTCCTCTTCGTCCTCCCCCCTGTCCTCAGGTCACCCACGCTGAACCGAAGGTATGACACTTGTACAGGTACTACCGTCTACAACGCATGATAGCAGCTCCTGTTCTTCCTCCTCCTCTCCCTCATTGTACCCAAATGCACATTGGGATGAGATGAGGCTGGGCTGTGTGTAATCGCCCGCTACGGCTTCTTGATCCATCTCATCATACTCTGGCTGCAATGCCTCCTCTTTAATTCACTGCAGAGAGCATTGCAAAAGACAGACAAGTGGGATGCTGACACTAATGATGACGTCATCGCCACTCACCATCTTGGTGGCCTCCTCAAAGTTTGTCAGGATGGTACATATGTCAGACATCCAGGTCCACTCCTGAGGTCTTATGTGTGGAGACTGACCTGAATATCGACGGCCTTGTTGCAGCTGGTACTCCACAACTGCTCTCTTCTGCTCACAAATCCTTTGCAACATGTGGAGGGTAGAGTTCAAACTTGTGGGGACATCACACACCAGTCGGTGTGCCGGAAGCTGCAAACGCTGCTGCAACACAGCAAGGGCGGCGGAAGCTGTAGCCGACTTGCGAAAATGAGCTGACAGGCGGCGTACTTTCACGAGCAGATCTGGCAACTCGGGGTATGATTTAAGAAACCGCTGAACCACGAGGTTAAGCACATGAGCCAGGCATGGTACGTGTGTGATCTCACCTCGCCTCAGAGCCGCCACCAGGTTATGGCTATTGTCACACATGACCATGCCGGGATGTAGGTTCAGCGGTCTCAGCCACAGATCTGCCTGCTCTTTCTCAGCTGTCCACAACTCACAAGCAGTGTGAGGTTTATCACCTAAGCTTATGAGTTTCAGCACAGCCTGTTGCCGCTTGGCGGAGGGAGTACTGCAATGCTTCCAGCTTGTAACTGATGTGGTGATATCTGAGATGGAGGCTGAACATGAGGAGGAGGAGGAGGAGGAGGATGCGCAGGAGCTGTACACTGTGGGGGAAACTCTGACTGACATAGGGCCCGCAATCCTCGGTGTGGGGAGGATGTGTTCCGTCCCAAGGTCCGACTGGGTCCCCGCTTCCACTATGTTTACCCAGTGTGCCGTCAGAGAGATGTACCGTCCCTGGCCACAAGCACTTGTCCACGTGTCCGTTGTCAGGTGGACTCTCCCAGTAACTGCGTTGTTGAGGGCACGGCAGATGGTTTGGGACACGTGCTTGTGTAGTGCGGGGATGGCACACCGGGCAAAATAGTGTCGGCTTGGGACCGAGTACCGAGGGACGGCCACCGCCATAAGATTGCGGAAGGATTCCGTCTCCACCAGCCTAAAAGGCAGCATTTCCAATGCAAGCAGTCGTGAAATGTGCGAATTTAGGACTGTGGCCTGTGGGGCGTTAGCTGCGAATTTCCGCTTTCGTTCAATGGTCTGGGATATGGACAATTGAACGCTGCGGTGGGACGTGGACGTGGACTTTGATGCTGTTTCTTGAGAAACTGCCATAACAAGTGAAGACTGAGAGGAGGGGGCATCTTTACATGCAGTATGGACAGGGGATTGCCTTGCACACACAACAGGGGGTTCTATTGCACGCACAACAGTGGAAGAAGCAGTGGTGACACCCGCTGACACTGGTCGTGGACCCTGGGTTTCGCCCCACAAAGTCGGGTGCTTTGCTGCCATGTGCCTGATAATGCTGGTGGTGGTCAGGCTGGTAGTTTTGTCACCCCTGCTGATGCTGGCATGGCAGGTGGAACATATGGCCTTTTTGGGGTTATCAGCAGAGTCTTTAAAAAAATTCCAGACTCTGGAAGACCTACCGCTTGTACTGGCAACGTCCCTCGTGTTGGTGTTACGGGGAACGGTTGCCTGCCTTCTGTCTGCGGCCACCACACTGCTTCTTCCTGCCTGTTGGGGTACTCTGCCTCCCTCCCCCTGTGTGCTGCTGGCCTCACTCTGCATGTCCTCCTTCCACGTTGGGTCAGTTACTAGATCATCCACCACCTCCTCCTCTTCCACTTGCGGACCACGATCCTCCTCCTCACTTCCTGGCAATTGTGTCTCGTCATCGTCCACCTCTTGTGACAGATTGCCAACGTCGACTTCCTGTGGCCGTGGCTGTTCAAATATTTGGGCATCGCAACATGGGATCTCCTCTTCCACCACTTCAAGCGTATCAGGCGAGGGGCCCAAATATGGAAATGGACCAGTGAACAGCTCTTCAGAGTGTCCAAGTGTGGGATCACTTGCTGTCTGACGACACTCGGCATGGTGGGAGGAAGGAGCATCAGGGTGAGGAGGAGTATGCGGTCGAGACTCACGGCTACTAAGAGTTGACCGTGTGGAAGACAGACCGGAGGTGGTGGTACCCAGGTAACTGGAAGTATTATCTGCTATCCAATTAATAACCTGTTCTCACTGATCAGTTCTCAATACTGGTGTTGTTCTGTGCTTCCCTAGTAATTCGGTCAAGAAGTGGGAGCGAGAAGATGTGGCTGTTGGTTGTGGCACATTTTCACCTTGGCCACGGCCCGTCCTCTGCACGAACCATCACCAGAACGTCCACTTCCACATCCCTTGCCACGCGCCTTGCCCATTGTAAATGAAGTAAAATAGCTTACACTTGCACTATCAATGGAAAAAGGGTAATAAAGAGTAGATTAGAACCGTGGAAGAGGAAAACCACAGTTATTGTTTACTGGGGTATGCCACACTTTTTTAAATAGAGATATTTGTGGCTGAACAGTGAGCGACACACTCAAACTGCTTTTTTTTTAGATACCAAAGGCCCTAAACTGGATAGTACAGCGATTTGACCCGTGGAACTGCGAAACCACACTGGGATGTCGGGCCTGCGCAAGACTATTTTCAACAGATATATTTTTGTGTCACAACAGTCAGGAGACACTACTGTTTTTCTTTACGGAAAAAACTACCAAAAGCTGAATAATAGAGATTTTTTACCGTGGGATGGCAAAACCACAGTTATTGTTTACTGGGGTATACCACACTTTTTTAAATAGAGATATTTGTGGCTGAACAGTGAGCGACACACTCAAACTGCTTTTTTTTTAGATACCAAAGGCCCAAAACTGGATAGTACAGCGATTTGACCCGTGGAACTGCGAAACCACACTGGGATGTCAGGCCTACACAAGACTATTTTCAACAGATATATTTTTGTGTCACAACAGTCAGGAGACACTACTGTTTTTCTTTACGGAAAAAACTACCAAAAGCTGAATAATAGAGATTTTTTACCGTGGGATGGCAAAACCACAGTTATTGTTTACTGGGGTATACCACACTTTTTTAAATAGAGATATTTGCGGCTGAACAGTGAGCGACACACTCAAACTGCTTTTTTTTTAGATACCAAAGGCCCAAAACTGGATAGTACAGCGATTTGACCCGTGGAACTGCGAAACCACACTGGGATGTCGGGCCTACACAAGACTATTTTCAACAGATATATTTTTGTGTCACAACAGTCATGAGACACTACTGTTTTTCTTTACGGAAAAAACTACCAAAAGCTGAATAATAGAGATTTTTTACCGTGGGATGGCAAAACCACAGTTATTGTTTACTGGGGTATACCACACTTTTTTAAATAGAGATATTTGCGGCTGAACAGTGAGCGACACACTCAAACTGCTTTTTTTTTAGATACCAAAGGCCCAAAACTGGATAGTATAGCGATTTGACCCGTGGAACTGCGAAACCACACTGGGATGTCGGGCCTACACAAGACTATTTTCAACAGATATATTTTTGTGTCACAACAGTCAGGAGACACTACTGTTTTTCTTTACGGAAAAAACTACCAAAAGCTGAATAATAGAGATTTTTTACCGTGGGATGGCAAGACCACAGTTATTGTTTACTGGAGTATACCACAAATTTTTAAATAGAGATATTTGCAGCTGAACAGTGAGCGACACACTCAAACTGTTTTTTTTTTAGATACAAAGGGCCCAAAATGGATAATACAGAGGTTTGAACCATGAAAGTGCAAAACAACACTTCTGTTTCTCTAGCCTACACCAGACTATTTTCAACAGTTATATTTGTGTCTGAAAAATCTGAGACACGCTTTTTTTTGGGGTGGGGGGGGGGACACCAAAAGGTTAATAAGACGGGTATTTGTACAGTGTGAAGGAGGGAAAAAAAAGGAGGATTTAGATGAAAAAAAAAAGGATTTTTCCTGGCCCCCGACACCTGGTGCTAAGTCTAGCAATTTCAGCAACAGGAGCACACAGGACTGTAATGCAGCGTTTGCTGGTATAACCACTGTGTCTCCTATACAGCCTGCCTGCCTGGTATCTGGGATGGATATTAGTCCTGAAAAGGACTGTTTGTTTGTTCTGGCAGCCTTTACAGACCCTACACTAACTATTTTGCATTATATATCTCTCCCTAAATCAGCAGCGCTGTCCCTACACTGTCTAATCCGGAGCGACTGTGTCCAAGATGGCGGCGCCCCGTTTTAAATACTCGAGGTGACGCTGTACGGCCAGCCAATCACTGTAATGCCCACAACCAACATGGCTGCAGCATTACAGTGACTGGCTGGCAATCCCTGCATGTTCATTGGCTCTGTAAAGAGCGCCAAACATGCAGGGCGGAGACCCGAGCTCCAGCCCGAGTAACCCGGAAATGCTCGGTGCTCGCCGAACATCCCGAGTAGCGTGATGCTCGGGCGAGTACCGAGCAGTGTCAAGCATGTTCGCTCAACACTAGTAGTGAGACCTCCAGTAACTCAGGTCTGAGTGGTCCATACAAATGACCCAATAGAGTACGGGACAGTACGGAGTTGAACCGGACCTTAGATACCAGGGCGTGTGAGTCACACTGCTGTATGGACCGCTGGGAGCGGGGGAGATCTGACAAGGTTACGACCCGGAAATGGGACTTGACGAAGTCAGTGACAATGACAGATGGTAGGTCCGTAAGGAATGGGCTAATGTCGCTGACTAATGTTCCAGGGGCTGAGCAGCACAATTGTCAAGTACATGGTCTCTGTGTGTACTGTGGGTTATAATGTGATAGTGTATATTATGTGTTCAACCCCACAAGTTTGAACAGAGGGGGGGATATGTAATGCAGCGGCTTGCGGCATTACTGTAATGGTCCAGGGTGTGTTTTGGCTGACCTTGTACCTCCCCTCAGGTGACTGATCACATGACTGTGACATCAGCACAGGTCCTGTGCACACAGAAGGTCTGATCACATGACTTTGACATCAGCACAGGTCCTGTATGCACTGAAGGATATATAAACCCCTGGTAGTTTTGAGATAGGGTGTGAAAGGCGTGAGGCCTGTTCCCTGTGTGGGACACCATTAGAGTGTGAGGCCTCCCATATAATGCCCCATGCAGGATGTCACCTCCCCCCCATATAATGCCCCATGCAAGATGTCACTCCCCCCATATAATGCCCCATGCAGGATGTCACTTTCCCCCCATATAATGCCCCATGCAGGATGTCACTCTCCCCATATAATACCCCATGCAGGATGTCACTGCACCCCCCCACATAATGCCCCATGTAGGATGTCACTCCCCCCTCCATATAATGCCCCATGCAGGATGCCACTTCCCCCATATAATGCCACATGCAGGATGTCACCTTTCCTCCCTCATATAATGCCCTATGCAGGATGTCGCTGCACCCCCCCACATAATGCCCCATGCAGGATGTCACTCCCCCCCCATATAATGCCCCATGCAGGATGTCACTCCCCTCCCCATATAATGCCCCATGCAGGATGTCACTTCCCCCGCATATAATGCCCCATGCAGGATGTCGCACACACATGCAGGCATATACACACACACACACATGCAGGCATATACACACACACACACATGCAGGCATATACACACGCACACATGCAGGCATATACATGCACACACGCAGGCATATACACACACACACGCAGGCATAGACACACACACACACGCAGGCATAGACACACACACACAGGCATAGACACACACACACAGGCATAGACACCCACACACATATGCAGGCATATACACACACACATTGTACACACACAGGCATTTACACACACACTCAGACATATACACACACACGCAGGCATATATATACACACACACATGCAGGCATATACACACGCAGGCATATAAACACACGCAGTCAGTCATATACACAAACATATGCAGGCATATACACACACTGTACACACATGCAAGCATATACACACATGCAGGCATTTACACATACACACAGGCATATACACACGCACAGGCATATACACACACATGCAGGCATATACACGCACAGGCATATACACACACATGCAGGCATATACACACACAGGCATATACACACAAAGGCATATACACACACACAGGCATATACACACACGCAGTCATATACACACACACACGCAGGCAGGCATATATACACACACGCAGTCAGTCATATACACACACACATGTCCAGGCATATACACACACTGTACACACATGCAGGCATATACACACATGTAGGCATTTACACATACACACACACAGGCATATACACACACAGCCATATACACACAGGCATATACACACACATGCAGGCAGCATATACATAAAAATTCATACAAACACACAAATATTACACTACCTGTACAGTACAGACGCGCTCCTAAGGCGGGAGACTGCAGTGCAGGGCGCACTGTGACGTCACATTTAGCAGCTGTGCGGCCCTGTCTGCTGAGTTTGACGCTGCAGTGCAGCCCCTGCTCTGCTCTTCAGCTCTCCTGCTCCCAGGCCCCGCTCGCTACTGTCCTGGGCATTGCGGCGGTGAGAGTGCGTGCACGCGCCGTTTTTTTAAAAAAAAAAAAAATTCTCCTCTGTCTTCTCTGCAGGGGGCCGGGGCCCACCGGGAAATTTCCCGACACCCCGCCAGGCCAGTCCGAGCCTGAATGGACCCCGTACAATGCTCCATACAGAATACTGGCCCCCATATAATGCTCCATACAGGATACTGGCCCCCATATAATGCTCCTTACAGGATACTGGCCCCCCCCCATATAACGCTCCATACAGGATACTGACCCCCATATAACGCTCCATACAGGATACTGGTCCCCATATAATGCCCCATGCAGGCTGTGCCCCCCACATAATGCCCCATGCAGGCTGTCCCCCCCACGCACACATAATGCCCCATGCAGGATGTCACTCCCCCCCCATATAATGCCCCATCCAGGATGTCACTCCCCTCCCCATATAATGCCCCATGCAGGATGTCACTTCCCCCCATATAATGCCCCATGCAGGATGTCACTTCCCCCCCATATAATGCCCCATGCAAGATGTCACTCCCCCCATATAATGCCCCATGCAGGATGTCACTTTCCCCCCATATAATGCCCCATGCAGGATGTCACTCACCCCATATAATACCCCATGCAGGATGTCACTTTCCCCCCATATAATGCCCCATGCAGGATGTCACTCCCCCCATATAATGCCCCATGCAGGATGTCACTGCACCCCCCCACATAATGCCCCATGCAGGATGTCACTCCCCCCTCCATATAATGCCCCATGCAGGATGCCACTCCCCCCATATAATGCCACATGCAGGATGTCACCTTTCCTCCCCCATATAATGCCCTATGCAGGATGTCACTGCACCCCCCCACATAATGCCCCATGCAGGATGTCACTTCCCCCCCATATAATGTCCCATGCAGGATGTCACTTCCCCCTCCCATATAATGCCCCATGCAGGATGTCACTCCCCCCCATATAATGCCCCATGCAGGATGTCACTCCCCTCCCCATATAATGCCCCATGCAGGATGTCACTTCCCCCCCATATAATGCCCCATGCAGGATGTCACCTCCCCCCATATAATGCCCCATGCAAGATGTCACTCCCCCCCATATAATGCCCCATGCAGGAAGTCACTTTCCCCCAATATAATGCCCCATGCAAGATGTCACTCCCCCCATATAATTCCCCATGCAGGATGTCACTGCACCCCCCCCCACATAATGCCCTATGCAGGATGTCACTCCCCCCTCCATATAATGCCCCATGCAGGATGCCACTCCCCCCATATAATGCCACATGCAGGATGTCACCTTTCCTCCCCCATATGATGCCCTATGCAGGATGTCACTCCCCCCCCTATATAATGCCCCATGCAGGATGTCACTTCCCCCCATATAACGCCCCATGCAGGATGTCACTTCCCCCCTCCCATATAATGCCCCATGCAGAATGTCAGTCCCCCCCATATAATGCCCTATGCAGGATGTCATCACCCCCCCCATCTTATAATGCCTCATGCAGGATGTCATCACCCCCCATCATATAATGCCCCATGCAGGATGTCATCACCCTCCCCCCATCATATAATGCCCCATGCAGGATGTCATCACCCCCCCCCATCATATAATGCCCCATGCATCCATAAATAAAGAAAAAAAAATCTAATACTCACCTCACTTCTCACCTGCTGCCGCTGCTCCGGACTCCTCACCTGCGCCAGGGTCTCACCCGCTCTGCACTGCCTGTTATGGCTCAGCAGAGGGCGCGGTGGAAAGACGTCACCGCGCCCTCTGATCTGGGATGTCACAGTCAGAGGACGCGGAAGACATAGGAGCTGCTGCGGAGGCACGGGGAGAGGTAAGTATTGTGCCGGCAGCTGCCGGGGCCCTGAGCAAGCGGGAGTGGCGGGCACCAGCAACACATTGCACCGCTCACAGGTCCCTTAGCACACAGGGGTGCCTGACGGTGAGTGGGCCCCCACCCACCTGCTCAGGGCCCCTGAATTTGCCCGGGTGCGCCGGGTGCTGACGCCGGACCTGGTATTCGGCCAGTATTTTTTCTCAGGAGTAGGAGCCAAAACCAGATAAGGAACAATCAGAGAAAAGGTATAATATAAACAAGTGCACCAATTCCGCATTTATCACCCACTCCTGGTTTTGTCTCCCACTCCTGAGAAAAAGTACTGACCGAATACTGATAGTGGGCCCGTGGCCTAACTTGTGGATACTGCCTGCTAAACTTATCTTGTGTGGTACACTTGAATACGAGAAAAAAAAGATGCCACACTGTTGGAAGAACTGTTTCTAAAAAATGTTCATCTAAATGGGGTCTTATTGTGCAGCTTGAGTGACAAAATTCTGTCCTTGTATTCATGAACAAGATGTCTTAAAAAGGTTGCACTAAGTTTGGAAATTATCTCCTATCCATAGAATAGGGGATAACTTCCCAATTGCTGGGGATCTGACTATTGAGACTACTGAGACCCATGTTAATCCTAAGAATGGGGCTCTGAGGGGCCTCGTTTGAAAGGCGCAGCAGTCGAACATGAGCGCCTCCACTCCATTCATTCATAATGGAAGTGGCAAAGACCAGGGGAAAGCTGCGCTCAATTATCTTTGGTGGTTCCATTGGTAATGAAAGGAGCATATGCATGCTCAACTACTTGTCGATTCAAACAGGGCTTTTCAAAGCCTCATTCTCAGGATTGATGGGGTTCCAGTGATTGGGAAGCTATCACCTATCCTATTATTTGGGGATATCTTTCAAACGTTAAGCCCCTCATACACATTAAATAGCTGCTGGATGAGATCATTTGGCTGATGGCTATCTCTCCTGAGTCCCCATACACAGGAATTCTCAGCTTGGCTAAGCACTATTGTGTTCTCTGTGAGAGCCACTGCCAGACTCCTCTGTTCCCTCCAGACTCTTCTAGCAACAGCTTATTACCAGAATGAAAGGATCATCTGATCTTGTGTCCAATCCATCTCTAAGAGGCCCCAATACACATAAACACTGTTGGCCGATCTAATGTGTATGGGAACATGGCAACATAAACCAAATTTTCTTTTTTAATGTTCTGCATATTTTTTATAACCAATAATATAAAAAAAACAACCTTGTAGGTTTGTTATCAATGGTGGAGTCCTATATGTAAATTTTTATCATATTTACCGTATTTTTCTGGCTATAAGACGCACCAGACCATAAGACGCACCTAGGTTTTAGAGGAGGAAAATAGAAAAACAAATTTAAGCAAAAACTGTTGTCATGATGCACTGATAAGGGGAAGGGGGTCTGCTGCTGACATTGTTATATGGGTAATGTCCCACAATTATGTTAATATCCTCCATCCTAGTATATATGGCCCCCTCCTTCCTGTAATACATGGCCCTCATCCCCATCCTGATATGCATGGCACCCCAATCCACCATCCTGGTATGTATGGCCCCCCTCATCCCTCTTCCTGGTATGTATTGCACCCTTCATCCCGGTATGTATGGTCCCCCTCATCCCCATCCTGGTATGTATGGCCTCCATCACCCCCATCCTGGTATATATGGCACCTTCATCCCTCTTCCTGGTGTGTATGGCACCCTTCATCCTGGAATGTATGCACCCCCTCATCCCCATCCTGGTATGTATGGCCCCCTTCACCCCCATCCTGGTATGTATGGCACCTTCATCCCTCTTCCTGGTATTGATGGCACCCTTCATCCCTGTATGTATAGCCTCCCTCATCCTGGTATGTATGGCACCCTTCGTCCCTGTATGTATGGCCCCCCTCATCCTGGTATGCTTTGCACCCTTCATCCCTGTATGTATGGCCCCCCTCATCCTGGTATGCTTGGCACCCTTCATCCCTGTATGAATGGCCCCCCTCATCCTGGTATGCTTGGCCCCCCCTGATCCCTGTCACGCTGCACACAAAAAAATAAACAATCATACTCACCTCCTCTCTCCTCCAGCGCTGCATCCCGCTCAGCTGCCGACAGGGTTCTCACTGTGTGAGTTGCGCATGGCATTCCTGCCATGCGCTCTCACACAGTGATCTTCTGTGCCGGAATAGTCACTGCTCTCCACGCTGGGACTGTGTGCGTGGGGAGCAGTGACCATTCATTCTCCCTAGTAGCGTGCACAATGTAGTCACAACGCGGCTCCTGCTGCAGCTCTGTGGTCATGTGTGCCCACTATTAAAGTTCATTATTATTCATGGACTTTAATAGCGGACACACTTGACCACAGAGCGGCAGCAGGAGCCGCGCTGCGGCTACAGTGTGTGCGCTATTAAGGAGAATGAATGGTCACTGCTCCCCACGCACACAGTCTCAGCATAGGGAGCAGTGACTATTCCGGCACAGCAGATCACTGTGTGAGGGCACATGGCAGGAACGCCATGTGTTGCTCACACAGTGAAAACCCGGTCGGCAGCAGTGGGCGTGGGGAGCAGTAAATATAATTAGAGATGACCAGACAGTTAGTGTTCGGTGCTAATCGCTGAACACGGACTTCTCCGGGAAGTCTGTTGCAATGATTGGAGTTCCGAGGAAAGTCCAGGAGAGAGGGAGGGAGAGAGATAGAGAGTGGGAGAGAGGGAGAGAGAGTAAAATGCACATGCGCTCATACACAAAGGAAAATACACTCACAGAAAAATACACACACATGCTCACACACAAGAAAATACACACGCAAGCTCATAGACACAGGAAAATACACATGCGCTCATACACAAAGGAAAATACATTGATAGGAAAATACACAGAAAAATACACACACATTTTCACACATACCGAAAAATACACGCACATGTTCATACACACAGGAAAATACACACATGCTCATACACTCATAGGAAAATATGTATGCTCAAACACATAGGAAAATACACACAGAAAAATACACACATCGGTAAATACGTACACATGCTCATACACATAGGAAAACACACACACATTCATACACACACAAAAATGCACCATTTACAGCTACAATGGCACAGTAAGGCCACGGCCCCTCTATCAGTATTTGGTCAGTATTCAGTTAGTATTTTTTCTCAGGAGTGGGAGCCAAAACCAGGAGTGGGTGATAAATGCAGAATTGGTGACTTGTTTCCATTATACCTTTTCTCTGATTGTTATTCATCAGGTTTTGACTCCCACTCCTGAGACTAACTGTTTTAGCACTTCAGCATATACTAATCAGAGAGCTTAAAGGGGTTGTCCCTATTTAGATATTGATGCCATATTCTTATAATTTGGATAGTCATTAATATTAATATCAGATAGTTTGGGTTCTGACTAGAGATGCTCAAACCCGAGCTTTAAAGTTCAGAGTTTGTATCGTAGTTTTGTCCGGTGCTGAACACCAAATATGGACTTCTTAATGTTCGGAGTTCCAGGAAAGGAGAGACAGAGAGAATATTCCAGCTCCAAAATCTGTTTCCACATAGACTTCAACGGGGTTCGGATTAATGTTCAAGCTTGGGTAAAGTTCTGATGCCTGAACCGAACTTTGGACCAAAGTTCGGTTGTGTACCAGAACCGGACGTTCCGCTCATCCCTAGTTCTGACACTTGTCACCCTCCCATTTTCAGCTGTTAGCCGGTCTCAAGTCAACAGGAAGGGAATCAGACTATAGCTCCAAACATCATGTAATAATTTCTCACCTGTGCAAACATACCCGCTCATGTGTTTTGAGTATAGCAATGAGAAGAGGAGCACCAAAGAGCAATTTTGCACAATGCACCATTTAGCCTCAGGACAGCCCTGGTAGTGCTACAGGTAACAAGAGAGCTTTGGTTGTCAAAGATATTTGTTCCTGTTTCTGACTATTGTGTCCCACTAATGCACTTGACATCAGGCAGTTGCCAATGATTCTACTTGCAATGATCGGAGTTCCGAGGAAAGTCCAGGAGGGAGGGAGGCAGAGAGATAGAGAGTGGGAGAGAGGGAGAGAGAGTAAAATGCATATGCGCTCATACACAAAGGAAAATACACTCATAAAAAAATACACCGAAAAATACACACATGCTCATGTACATGCGCTCCCACACAGAAAAATACACACAGATGCTCACACACAGGAAAATACGTACACATGCGCTCCTACACACAGGAAAATACACTGATAGAAAAATATACAGAAAAATACACACATGCTCATGTACATGCGCTCCCACACAGAAAAATACACACACATGCTCACACACAAGAAAATACACACACAAGCTCAAACACTCAGGAAAATACACATGCGCTCATACACAAGGGAAAATACATTGATAGGAAAATACACAGAAAAATACTCACCTAGGTAAATACATACACATGCTCATACACATAGGAATATACACACAGAAAAATACACATAGGTAAACACGTACACATGCTCATACATATAGGAAAATACACACACACATTCATACACACAGAAAAATGCACCACTTACAGCTACTAAGGCACAGTAAGGCCACGGCCCCACTATCAGCATTTGGTCAGTATTCGGTCAGTATTTTTTTCTCAGGAGTGGGAGCCAAAACCAGGAGTGGGTGATAAATGCAGAATTGGTGACTTGTTTCTATTATACCTTTTCTCTGATTGTTCCTCACTAGTGTTGAGCGAGCATGCTCGACACTGCTCGGTGCTCGCCCGAGCATCTCACTACTCGGGATGTTCGGCGAGCATCGAGCATTTTCGGGTTACTCAGACGGGAGCTCGGGTCTCCGCCCTGCATGTTTGGCACTATTTACAGAGCCAATGAAAATGCAGGAATTGCCAGCCAGTCACTGTAATGCCGCAGCCATGTTGGTTGTGGGCATTACAGTGATTGGCTGGCCGCACAGCGTCACCTCGAGTATTTAAAACCGGGCGCCGCAATCTTGGACACAATCGCTCCGGATCAGAAAGTGTAGGGAGAGTGCTGCTGAGCTAGGGAGAGATGTATACTGCGAAATAGGTAGTGTAGGGTTTCTAAAGCCTGAAAAATCAAACAAACAGTCCTTCTGAGGACTAATATCCATCACAGATATCAGGCAGGCAGGCAGGCAGGCTGTATAGGAGACGCAGTGGTTATACGAAAAAACACTGCATTACAGTCCTGTGTGCTGCTGCTCAAATTGCTAGACTTAGCCCCAGGTCTCAGGGGCTTTTTTTTCATCTAAATCCTCTTTTTTTTTTTCCTCAGTCAGACTGTACAAATACCCGTCTTATTAACCTTTTGGTATTCCCCCCCCCCAAAAAAATTGAGTGTGTCTGTGAGCGTTCAGACACAAATATATCTGTTTAAAAGAGTCTGGTTTCGGCCAGATAACTAGAACTGTGGTTTTGCAGTTCTACGGTTCAAATCTCTGTATTATCCACTTTTTTGCCTTTTTTCCATAAAAAAAACAGTTTGAGTGTCTCGCTGACTGTTCAGACACATATATATCTATTTAAAAAAGTCTGGTATACGCCAGGAAATTAGAACTGTGGTTTTCCTCTTCCACGGTTCAAATCTGGGTGTTATCCACCTTTTTGCCTTTTTTCCATAAAAAAAACTGTTTGAGTGTTTCGCTGACTGTTCAGACACAAATATATCTGTTTAAAAGATTCTGGTGTAGGCCAGAGAACTACAACTGTGGTTTTCCTCTTCCATGGTTCAAATCTGGGTGTAGTCCACATTTTTGCCTTTTTTACATAAAAAAACAGTTTGAGTGTCTCGCTGACTGTTCAGACACAAATATATCTGTTTAAAAGATTCTGGTGTAGACCAGAGAACTAGAACTGTGGTTTTCCTCTTCCACGGTTCAAATCTCCTTTTTATTACCCTTTTGCCATTGATAGTGCGAGTGTAAGCTATTTTACTTCATTTACAATGGGCAAGACGCGTGGCAAGGGACGTGGAACTGGACGTTCTGGTGATGGTGCGTGCAGAGGACGGGGCCGTGGCCAAGGTGAAAATGTGCCACAACCAACAGCCACATCTTCTCGCTCCCAGTTCTTGACCGAATTACTAGGGAAGCACACAACAACACTACTATTGCGAACTGATCAGTGTGAACAGGTTATTAATTGGATAGCAGATAATACTTCCAGTCCCCTGGGCACCACCACCTCCGGTCTGTCTTCCACATGGTCAAGTCTTAGTAGCTGTGAGTCTCGACCGCATACTCCTCCTCACCCTGATGCTCCTTCCTTCCACCATGCCAAGTGTCGACAGACAGCAACTGATCCCACAATTGGACACTCTGAAGAGCTGTTCACTGGTAGTGTTGAGCCACCCCCGTAGTGTCCGGGTTCGGTTCGTCGAACACCGGCATGTTAGTCGAACGGTTCGTCGAACACCGTCGAACACCATCGAATACCGTTAAAACCAATGGCAGGCAAACAAAATCACATAGAAACACATAGAAAACACATAGAAAACACCTTCAAAGGTGGATGAGTAAATGGAGGAGGAGACACAGTTCAATTCGCAATTCACAATTCAGCAGCGGCATACACCGGTACCCGACAATTTAGAACAGAAAGAATAGAGCATCACACATAGATTAGATAGATAGAAGCATGTCAGTCACATAAGTATAGTGACGGTGTTGGTTACTGTACTTGTCATTTAGTGTTAAAATAAAGGATTTATTTAAAAAAAATAATAGTGTTTTCATGCACCCGTCTTTTTAAAAAAGTCGGCCTGCAATTCATCATCGGTACCCGACAATTTGGAGCAGAAAGAATAGAGCATCACACATAGATTAGATAGATAGAAACATGTCAATCACATATATAATAAGTACAGTGACAGTGTTGGTTACTGTACTTGTCATTTAGTGTTAAAATAAAGGATTTATTAAAAAAAAAATTGGCGTGGGGTTCTCCGTAATTTTAGTCTCTAGCAGAGGTTATGCAGACGGCTGGGGCAGATGTTTGAAGTATGGGAAGGGGGTAGTACCCACGGAGCTTCCCAGGCTACTAATATCAGCCCCCAGCTGAATACCTAGCCTTTACTAGCTATTAAAATGGGGGACCCCCAAAAAAAATGACGTGGGGTCCCCCCTATTTTAATACCTAGCAAAGGCTAGGCAGACTGCTAGAGGCTGATATTAATAGCCCAGAAAGGGTGCCATGAATATTGGCCCCCTCCCAGGCTAGAAACACCAGCCGTCAGCCACCACAGAAATGGCGCATCCATAGGACGCAGACCAGGGGAGCAATTGAATAGGAGGTGTATATAAAGGGGAGCCAGCTTAGGGTGGCAGTGCAGTGCAGTAAGTAAGGAACAGCAAGAGGAGAGGAGGGAAGCAGAGTCTCTTCAGGAGCTCTGCTCCAAGGTGGGGCCTAGTGAGAGAGGCCCAGGAGAGGACTGGGAGCAAGGGAGGAATGCTCCAGGAACAGAAGGGATCCCAGGGGTACGGCGAGTGCAGGACGGCACCCGTACGCCCGAATCTGCCAAGTGTCAGAGGGATCAGGCCGCAGGAAGGGAACTGTGTTACTCCAGGTCTCGGCTGGAAATCCGGAGGCTTCTGCACTTCCATGGTGCAGATGCCACAGCCTCACCCTAGTCGCCATGAAGGGCATCAAGTAGGTCCGGGAACTCCATGTTGCCCAGAGGGATCTCAGAGTACCCGATCGGGACTATGTGTGGGGAGCGCAAGGCAGGAGGGAGAAGACCCAGCGTGGGAAGTCGGCCAAGGAAGGAACATTAAGAAAGGGGGTCCCGTTAAGTGCTTCTAATCTACCTGATGGAGTGCTGAATCCCTGCCTGGCAAACGCAGTGCGACGCGGAAGTCTGACACCTGGACAGTTTACCCGAGGAACCTTAAAGCACTATGAGTAAACTCGGATGACTGCACTCCACTGTCTCTGTCAGTTATTTCCACCACGCTACCGCTCCTGCACTACAATGCCCAGCATCACCATTTGCACCTACACTGCCCCGGGGAACCCACTCCACCTGTGGGGAGCAGCAACATCCTAGCTGCCATCCCATCACCCCCGGAGGTCTGCAGCAGCGCCAGTACTCATTACCGGGAACCACAGGTGGCGTCACGAGACAAACTGTTAACAATCCCCCTTTTAAAGAGTGACCCCAGAGTACGGGCCTGGGAGCCGACCGCCGTGACATCCCAAGAAGGTAAAGGCTCGGGTACAGACTCACCCCCATATCCCCCTGGGCGAGTCAGCTCTTCCTGGCGTCACGAACAGGATTTCGTGCCCGTTATCACCAGGTACTCTGTGCCTAGAGACTGTTTTTGCTTCACCGAATTTGGCGCTCCGTCCCAGAAGAACGGGCGCCATTATGTGCGTTCTCAAAGACAACAATGAATCACCTCCCATAGTGGGCCGGCTTCCAGAATGGCGTCAAAAGCAAGGCCCGCCCCATGCAACAGTGACCATGTATGTAGATGTGTCTGCCAAAGTGGGGGGGGCTGCTCCTAGTAGTGACCGACAACAGGCTGCCTTGGAACCGCCCCCAAAAGGGGAGAGGATGAGGAGAAAAGCCGTGGAGACAGGGTGTGGTCTTAACCAGTCTAGACAGACCGCACCCGGCAGCCAGCATGGAAGGAAGTCAGGATCAAGCCTCCGCCTCTGGCCTGCAGCAACAGGTGCTCCCCCTCACCCTGGAGGGAGCAACAAGCAAACTGTCCCCGGAGGATGCCGAATTCTTCCAGAGTGAAGTACAGGAGCAGAGCCAGCGTGTGGAGAAAGCTCAGCAAGCAGCGATCACATTGTGGAAGGAGGAGCTGCTGGCGAAAATCACAGCCCGGCGGCAGTCAGCGCTGCGTGCCACTAGTGGCACCCCAGCCCCGGCGGAGCCTGATGAGCACCAGGAGGTCGCGTCCAGCACAGGAGCAGGTAGGAGAAGTTCCCTTGTCCCGGGCGCTGAAGGCGCCGACCTGCTCCTGGGCTTCCTACAACACCCTCCGTCCCCGGTCACGTACGCCCTGTAGCAACTGCTGAGCCTGAAACCTCCACCCCCAGGCACCGACTCCGCGGACCTCCTGCTCGGCTCCCTCCTGGAACCGCCAGCCCCAGCACCCGAATGGGTGTACGGAGCGCCCTCTTTTGATTGGTCCACAAGATACGAGGACCAGCAACAACTTCCTCTACTCCCCGCACCAGCGCCCCCGGCTGCCCGCCATGAAGGAGAAGAATATAGGTGGGACAACCAGGGGAGGGACCTGATGGGGTTCTCGCAGGAGACCCAAGCCCAAGCTCTGCAGAGGGAGGAGTTCTGCAGACAGGAGTTCCTGCAGCTGGCAAGGGAACGGCGCACCCGGCGGGTGCGCTGGGAATAAATTGGGGCTAGAAACAAGGCCGCCAAAGCCCAAGTTCGCCAGACAGAGTCCGTCTGGCCTAGTCCCCGTGCAGAGGGAGTAATCGTTAAATTTGATTGGGAAGCTGGATGGGGCTTTATCCGCGACCACCAGTTCAACAGGGACATTTTTGTAAATCGGCGGTTTGTCGAGCCCCACCTGGAACAGGGCCATCCCGACCGAAACTTGTACCCTGGTGACCGTATCACCTACACAAGTCACCATGGGGAACGCGGGTGGTATGTCCTCCAAGTGCATAGAGTGGTCGAGGAGGAGGAGAACATGCCCCTGCAGCCTGAGGCTGATGACCCGGCTGGGTCAGTCGGCAGGAATCAGGCGTACCCCCGGCGGGGACACTACCACTAAGCCAAAGAGAGTGGAAAACTGTAAAATAGTTACCCATAAAGGTACAGTAGGAAGTAAGAGTTAAAACTTGTTTTTCTGTGTGAACTAAAAATAATTATGTGTGCATTTAGTTACCCGTGAGGGTATAAAGACTTGCAGGCTGAGGACTATGAGCAGCCAAAAACTGTCTGTTGTACATAGTTGCACTTATTAAAGTGCCCTCTATTGGTTTTATATCCGCAACCAAAGACCTCAGAACAAATACCCGTTTGGCGTGGCCGAAGACATGGTCCAACACCTGGATCACCTAAGCCCTGCAGCCACGCCCAGGGCCTACGTTGAGGGTTTTCGGACGGGTCCCTCATGCTGCTCATTTTGCACCTTTACCAGTGAGATGGACACCTGGTATTGGGACTCACTGTAACTTTAAGAGAATGTTTTATAAGTATTAAGAAAAAAGTTATTTAAAAAAGTTTTATAATGTTTTGCTAAATATAACCAGTAACGTTCAAGAAAAGGTGCCTCCCATAAAGGGAAGAAATGTTTTGTTTATAATCTTATATGTGAATGCATTCTAAAAATTGCAAGTCTGTAATATACTGTGTTTTGCCGGGGGGGGAATGTGGCGCCCCTGAGGGTTCAGTCACCACAGAGGTACTGCACCTCACCCAGAGGTGTGGCATCTCCTTCTCTCAGGTAAGGATGGAGTACTGCCCGGGACCCCAACACCCACATTCAACACTACGCTACTCCAGGCTGGCTGGAAGGGCATTATGCACTTCTTCTGCTGCCCTGTCCCTGGCTGGAGTGGGGGGAACCAAAGAGAGGGGGAACCAGTAGTGGGTGTGGGTGGAGGATGCAGCCCAGGGGAGCACTTGAATAGGAGGTGTACATAAAGGGGAGCCATCTTAGGGTGGCAGTGCAGTGCAGTAAGTAAGGAACAGCAAGAGAAGAGGAGGGGAGCAGAGTCTCTTCAGGAGCTCTGCTCCAAGGTGGGGCCTAGTGAAAGAGGCCCAGGAGAGGAGTGGGAGCAAGGGAGGAATGCTCCAGGAACAGAAGGGATCCCAGGGGGTACGGTGAGTGCAGGACGGCACCTGTATGCCCGAATCTGCCAAGTGTTAGAGGGATCAGGCCGCAGGAAGGGAACCAGTCCCTGGACCAGCCGTGTTACTCCAGGAACTCCAGGTTGCCCAGAGGGATCTCAGAGCACCCGATCGGGACTGTGTGTGGGGAGCGCAAGGCAGGTGGGAGAAGACCCAGCGCGGGAAGTCGGCCAAGGAAGGAGCATAAAGAAAGGGGGTCCCGTTAAGTGCTTCTAATCTACCTGAAGGAGTGCTGAACCCCTGCCTGGCAAACGCAGTGCGACGCGGGAGTCTGACACCTGGACAGTGTGCCCGAGGAACCTTAAAGAACTGTGAGTAAACTCGGATGACTGCACTCCACTGTCTCTGTCAGTTATTTCCACCACGCTACCACTCCTGCACTACAACGCCCAGCATCACCATCTGCACCTACACTGCCCCGGGGAACCCGCTCCGCCCGTGGGGAGCAGAAACATCCTAGCTGCCATCCCATCACCCCCGGAGGTCTGCAGAAGCGCCGGTGCTCATTACTGGGAACAACAGGTGGCGTCACGAGACAAACTGTTAACAATCCCCCTTTTAAAGAGTGACCCCAGAGTACGGGCCTGGGAGCCGACCGCCGTGACATCCCAAGAAGGTAAAGGCTCGGGTACAGACTCACCCCCATATCCCCCTGGGCGAGTCAGCTCTTCCTGGCGTCACGAACAGGATTTCGTGCCCGTTATCACCAGGTACTCTGTGCCTAGAGACTGTTTTTGCTTCACCGAATTTGGCGCTCCGTCCCAGAAGAACGGGCGCCATTATGTGCGTTCTCAAAGACAACAATGAATCACCTCCCATAGTGGGCCGGCTTCCAGAATGGCGTCAAAAGCAAGGCCCGCCCCATGCAACAGTGACCATGTATGTAGATGTGTCTGCCAAAGTGGGGGGGGCTGCTCCTAGTAGTGACCGACAACAGGCTGCCTTGGAACCGCCCCCAAAAGGGGAGAGGATGAGGAGAAAAGCCGTGGAGACAGGGTGTGGTCTTAACCAGTCTAGACAGACCGCACCCGGCAGCCAGCATGGAAGGAAGTCAGGATCAAGCCTCCGCCTCTGGCCTGCAGCAACAGGTGCTCCCCCTCACCCTGGAGGGAGCAACAAGCAAACTGTCCCCGGAGGATGCCGAATTCTTCCAGAGTGAAGTACAGGAGCAGAGCCAGCGTGTGGAGAAAGCTCAGCAAGCAGCGATCACATTGTGGAAGGAGGAGCTGCTGGCGAAAATCACAGCCCGGCGGCAGTCAGCGCTGCGTGCCACTAGTGGCACCCCAGCCCCGGCGGAGCCTGATGAGCACCAGGAGGTCGCGTCCAGCACAGGAGCAGGTAGGAGAAGTTCCCTTGTCCCGGGCGCTGAAGGCGCCGACCTGCTCCTGGGCTTCCTACAACACCCTCCGTCCCCGGTCACGTACGCCCTGTAGCAACTGCTGAGCCTGAAACCTCCACCCCCAGGCACCGACTCCGCGGACCTCCTGCTCGGCTCCCTCCTGGAACCGCCAGCCCCAGCACCCGAATGGGTGTACGGAGCGCCCTCTTTTGATTGGTCCACAAGATACGAGGACCAGCAACAACTTCCTCTACTCCCCGCACCAGCGCCCCCGGCTGCCCGCCATGAAGGAGAAGAATATAGGTGGGACAACCAGGGGAGGGACCTGATGGGGTTCTCGCAGGAGACCCAAGCCCAAGCTCTGCAGAGGGAGGAGTTCTGCAGACAGGAGTTCCTGCAGCTGGCAAGGGAACGGCGCACCCGGCGGGTGCGCTGGGAATAAATTGGGGCTAGAAACAAGGCCGCCAAAGCCCAAGTTCGCCAGACAGAGTCCGTCTGGCCTAGTCCCCGTGCAGAGGGAGTAATCGTTAAATTTGATTGGGAAGCTGGATGGGGCTTTATCCGCGACCACCAGTTCAACAGGGACATTTTTGTAAATCGGCGGTTTGTCGAGCCCCACCTGGAACAGGGCCATCCCGACCGAAACTTGTACCCTGGTGACCGTATCACCTACACAAGTCACCATGGGGAACGCGGGTGGTATGTCCTCCAAGTGCATAGAGTGGTCGAGGAGGAGGAGAACATGCCCCTGCAGCCTGAGGCTGATGACCCGGCTGGGTCAGTCGGCAGGAATCAGGCGTACCCCCGGCGGGGACACTACCACTAAGCCAAAGAGAGTGGAAAACTGTAAAATAGTTACCCATAAAGGTACAGTAGGAAGTAAGAGTTAAAACTTGTTTTTCTGTGTGAACTAAAAATAATTATGTGTGCATTTAGTTACCCGTGAGGGTATAAAGACTTGCAGGCTGAGGACTATGAGCAGCCAAAAACTGTCTGTTGTACATAGTTGCACTTATTAAAGTGCCCTCTATTGGTTTTATATCCGCAACCAAAGACCTCAGAACAAATACCCGTTTGGCGTGGCCGAAGACATGGTCCAACACCTGGATCACCTAAGCCCTGCAGCCACGCCCAGGGCCTACGTTGAGGGTTTTCGGACGGGTCCCTCATGCTGCTCATTTTGCACCTTTACCAGTGAGATGGACACCTGGTATTGGGACTCACTGTAACTTTAAGAGAATGTTTTATAAGTATTAAGAAAAAAGTTATTTAAAAAAGTTTTATAATGTTTTGCTAAATATAACCAGTAACGTTCAAGAAAAGGTGCCTCCCATAAAGGGAAGAAATGTTTTGTTTATAATCTTATATGTGAATGCATTCTAAAAATTGCAAGTCTGTAATATACTGTGTTTTGCCGGGGGGGGAATGTGGCGCCCCTGAGGGTTCAGTCACCACAGAGGTACTGCACCTCACCCAGAGGTGTGGCATCTCCTTCTCTCAGGTAAGGATGGAGTACTGCCCGGGACCCCAACACCCACATTCAACACTACGCTACTCCAGGCTGGCTGGAAGGGCATTATGCACTTCTTCTGCTGCCCTGTCCCTGGCTGGAGTGGGGGGAACCAAAGAGAGGGGGAACCAGTAGTGGGTGTGGGTGGAGGATGCAGCCCAGGGGAGCACTTGAATAGGAGGTGTACATAAAGGGGAGCCATCTTAGGGTGGCAGTGCAGTGCAGTAAGTAAGGAACAGCAAGAGAAGAGGAGGGGAGCAGAGTCTCTTCAGGAGCTCTGCTCCAAGGTGGGGCCTAGTGAAAGAGGCCCAGGAGAGGAGTGGGAGCAAGGGAGGAATGCTCCAGGAACAGAAGGGATCCCAGGGGGTACGGTGAGTGCAGGACGGCACCTGTATGCCCGAATCTGCCAAGTGTTAGAGGGATCAGGCCGCAGGAAGGGAACCAGTCCCTGGACCAGCCGTGTTACTCCAGGAACTCCAGGTTGCCCAGAGGGATCTCAGAGCACCCGATCGGGACTGTGTGTGGGGAGCGCAAGGCAGGTGGGAGAAGACCCAGCGCGGGAAGTCGGCCAAGGAAGGAGCATAAAGAAAGGGGGTCCCGTTAAGTGCTTCTAATCTACCTGAAGGAGTGCTGAACCCCTGCCTGGCAAACGCAGTGCGACGCGGGAGTCTGACACCTGGACAGTGTGCCCGAGGAACCTTAAAGAACTGTGAGTAAACTCGGATGACTGCACTCCACTGTCTCTGTCAGTTATTTCCACCACGCTACCACTCCTGCACTACAACGCCCAGCATCACCATCTGCACCTACACTGCCCCGGGGAACCCGCTCCGCCCGTGGGGAGCAGAAACATCCTAGCTGCCATCCCATCACCCCCGGAGGTCTGCAGAAGCGCCGGTGCTCATTACTGGGAACAACAGGTGGCGTCACGAGACAAACTGTTAACAATCCCCCTTTTAAAGAGTGACCCCAGAGTACGGGCCTGGGAGCCGACCGCCGTGACATCCCAAGGAGGTAATGGCCCAGATACCGAGTCCCCCCCATATCCCCCTGGGAGAATCACAAGCATGTCTGCACTTCTCAGTTAGGATGGTGTTCTTGGGGTTTTACTTATCCATCTTCTTCCTCCAAATACGGTGAGTGGAGTTGATACCAAAAAGTTATAATTTGGTCTCATCTGAGCACATAACCTTTTCCCATGCCTCCTCTGGATCATCCCAGATGGTCGTTGGTGAACTTCAAACAGGCCTGAACATGTGCTGGCGTGAGCAGGGAGACCTTGCGTGCCCGGCAGGATTTTAATCCATGACGGCGTAGTATGTTACTAACAGTAATGTTTGAGACTGTAGTCCCAGCTCTCTTCAGGTCATTGACCAGGTCCTCCCGTGTAGTTCTAGGGTGATCCCTGACCTTTATCAGAATCATCCTTACCCCACGAGGCGAGATCTTGCATGGAGCCCCAGACTGAGGAAGATTGAAAGTCATCTTGTGTTTCTTCCATTTTCTAATAATTGTGCCAACAGTTGTTGCATTCTCACTAAGCTCCTTGCCTATTGTCCTGTAGCCCATCCTAGCCTTGTGCAGGTCTACAATTTTGTCACTGGTGTCCTTAGACAGCTCTTTGGTCTTGGCCATGATGGAGAGTTCAAACAGGTGCAAATAATACAGGTAATGAGTGCAGAGTAGGGGGGCTTCTTATTGAAAAACTAACAGGTCTGTAAGAGCCAGATAGGCGATCAAAACTTATTTCATCCAATAAAATGCTATTTAAAAGTCATACAATGTGATTCTTTTTTAGATTCTGTCTCTCACAGTTGAAGTGTACCTACGATAAAAATGACAGACGTCTCCATTGTTCGTAGGTGGGAAACCTTGCAAAATTGGCAGTGTATCAAATACTAATTTTCTCCACTGTATCTCCATAGTCAGTCTGTTAAATATATGAATAAAATAACTTTGGAATGTATATATTTCTGGTTCATATTAGTCATGGTACAAGATCATGGTTTTATTCTCTTCATTCTAACATGTATTTCTGAAAGTGAACTTGAAACTGAAGATAGTTTTTCACTCACTTGTTTAATGTAGTTATCTTTATCTACTTTTAGGACTACTGTGAAAATGTAATGTAGTTTCAGGTCAAATTTGTAGAGAAATATTGAAAATTCTGAATGGTTCTCAAACTTTCAAGCACTACTATGCTAATTTTCTTTTTACTGGGAGGCTACAATCCAAAACTTTGTGGACTGACTTGTTGTGGCACTCATTATCATAGGAAAATATAAATATCACATCCTAAACTTTTTTTCTGTGAATTTAGCTAGAAATAAAAGTTAGAAAAAAGTTAGGATAAAAATCATTTTCTCAAACTATTCACTTTCTGTCAAACAAGCAGATGACAAGTCTCTTTATTATTATAAAAATAGTTTGCACGTGTAATCTGTATATTAGATCGTGGCCTAAGTCAGAAAACTTCATCCATGTAGCCATCCATGTTTGTGTTTTTAGACACATGTGGGAACAATCTGTTTCCTTTAAAGCGGTGCCCATTTTGAAGTTTATATTTAATCAGGTATAGTTTTTCCTTTACTATAGCTTTTAGGATTTGTTCAGCCTTGCCTTACAGTTTTTTGGTGTTTAAGGAAAACAATAGCCAGGAAAACACACCTGGTTTTCCAGGTATGGCAATGTCTTTGTGACTCACAAAGTGCTTACTGTGACAGACAAGACTGAGTTTACCGATTACCCTGCAGGCGATATTGCTATACTCAAACAGTACTCATAGGCTATCATAGCATTCCTGAAATAACTGTGATACTTTATGATCATATCTAAGCCTGGGCTTTTCTGACATCAATAGACCAACAGCTATTGACTGATGTAAACAAGTCAGAATTGTGATTGCGATTGTGATTTTGAGAATAACCCTCTAATAGCAACAGTATGCAAAGTCTACATAATACTAATATACAATATTGAGATTTGAGGTGGCTATAAGCCATCTGAGGTGCCCATTTAAACAGGAGGTCCACACCAGTAAGAATGGACAAACTACAGAGTATATAAAATACATTTACACTTGACCTGTTGTGCTTAATCTGTGAAATCAAATTGAAGGATATATGATATATATGGACTTAAATACAGCATATGACCACGTGTGGTCACTAACTAACACAATAAAATGAAAGCAGATTTCAAACAAAAAACTGCATACTTTATTGAATAAATCTCTTAGCTCTTATGAGGCTGGTGTACTTTCTTTTAAAACGGATTCTGACATATATTTTCAAAGTGTTCCCATCTAATATTAAAATGTGTAAAAAGCATTTGGTAGTAGTAATTCTGAAAAAGTTTTAGTTGTACAATACAAAATAATACAAATATGATATTTCGGTCTTATAACGCAGTCCTTCATCAGACATTTGACACGCTATACACAGATTGCTGACATTTCTCCCTCAACCTTTATTTGCTGCTTGGCTTCTTTTCATTCATATGCAATCTGTATATCTGATGAAGGTCTGTGTTATTAGACCGAATTATCATACGATACATGTATTATTTCGATTAATACAATTAAAATTTTTTGAGAATTACAACTTGAAGTGCCAATTTCTCTTTACATTGGACTATGGGTTTGGTATCCTACATGAGCACCCTGATTCTTTGTAAGTGCGATGTATTCACATTATCAATAATATTAAAATAGTTTGGCTATTTTATCAATAATATTAAAATACTCATCTTAATATAAGATGAGTACAGCCAATCTGACTTGAAGAAAGTGTATCATTCTCATCAGGTCTACAAGATTTATTTAATAACGTATTGTGGTAGATCGCTCACTCGGCTCCACATGGAGGCAGACATAGGTACACCGTCTCTTTAAATCTTTGGTTGGTTTATTATAATGTGGCATAAACCAACCTTTAGTCCGTAAAAATAAACACAGCCCGCTGGGCAAAACAGGAAAACAAAGCAAAAATGGTAACACAAAGAACACAGTCCTTGTAGTAGCAGGGATTCCCTCTGAGAGTTCAGCAACTCCCCATGGTTCAGGAACAAACACAAGCTCCCTTCTGGAGCTTACCATTGTTCAGGAACAAACACAACTTCTCCAGAAATTGAACTCTGAATGCCTCAGCTGGACGAGTATTTAAACTCCCCCAGACCATACCCTGAGGCGGAGATAAGGTGATTGACCTCCCACCTTTCACAATGGCCATTCACAAAAAAACACTCCCTTTTACTATAAGCTTAACCCCTCTCAACAAATAATATGCTGGAGGATATTTAATGGAAGGCTGTCTTCTACTTGCCACTTGGGGACAAGAGAATCTGCCAGTACCCTTTCGTTAGGTACAGGGTGGTGATATATCTGGCTGGCCCTAGCCTCTCAATAAGCTCATGAACGCAGGGCATCGGATACGCGTTGAACTTTGCCATCTCATTCTGCTTCCTGTAGTCATTGCAGAACCGCCATTCTCTGTCCGGCTCCAGCACCAGGACAATGGGGTTGGACCAACCGCTCTTTGACTCCTCGATGATGCCCAGGCTCAACATTCTCCTCACCTCTTTGGAGATCACCTCGCAGCGGGCTTCAGGAATCCAATATGGCCTTTGTTTCACCCTCACATGCGACTCTGTCAAGATTTTGTGTTCGACCACCTGGGTACAACCTGGCAGCTCTGAAAACAGGTCTCGGTTTCGCTGAAGAAGCCCTTGGCACTGTTGCTTCTGGGCCAGTGAAAGTGTCTCTGCCACTGTGACATCCTCGACTCGGGATTCAGGATGGGCACCCAGGCACGTAGCTACACCCGGCTCCCTGTCTCGCCAAGGTTTTAGCAGGTTAACATGGTACACCTGATACAGCTTCCTTCTTCCTGATTGGTGGACCGTGTAGTTGATGTCATTCAACTTTTCGACCACCTCATATGGCCCTTGCCATTTAGCCAGGAATTTACTTTCCACCGTGGGGATCAACACCAACATCCGGTCTCCAGGGCTAAACTGTCTCAGTCTCGCCGACCAATTGTAGACCCTGGCCTGGGCCTCTTGTGCTTGAATGAGGCTTTCTCTTACAATCGGTATCACCCTCGCAATTCGTTCTTGCATCTGGGCCACATGCTCGATGATGCTCCGGTGGGGTGTTACCTCGGCTTTCCAGGTCTCTTTCGCAAGGTCCAATAGCCCCTGAGGGTGCAGTCCATAAAGCAACTCGAAGAGTGAAAACCCCGTAGAGGCCTGGGGAACTTCCCTAATGGAGAATAGCAGGTAGGGTAGCAAGCAATCCCAGTCTCGACCATCCTTCTCCACGACCTTTTTTATCATAGACTTTAAGGTCTTGTTGAATCTCTCAACTAGACCGTCCGTCTGCGGATGGTACACTGACGTCCGGAGTTGGGTAATTTGCAGAGCTTTACAGAACTCCCTCATCACTCTCAACATGAACGGAGTTCTTTGGTCCTTCAGGATCTCCTTTGGCAGACCCGTTCAGGAGAAAAAATGGACTAGTTCACGCACTATACTCCAGGCAGAGGAGTTTCTCAATGGTACCGCCTCCGGGTACCGTGTTGCGTAGTCCAGCACCACCAGAATGTATGGGTGACCCCTGGCGGACTTAACTAAGGGCCCTACCAGGTCTATAGCAATGTGGTCAAACGGAACCTCTATTATACATAATAGGACCAGGGGATTACGGAAGTGGGACACGGGAGCAGTTAGCTGGCATGTAGAACAGGACTGACAATAATTAACCTCCCGTTGACACCCAGGCCAGTAAAACCTTTGAAAGACCTGCTCTTGAGCTTTTTCTATGCACAGTTCCCCCCCAAGACATGAGAATGGGCTAGGTCTAGCACCCTACGCCTATAGGGTCCTGGTACCAACAGCTGCTCTAACACTTCCCCTCTCTGTTTAGTGACCCCTATATAGCAAATCCTTATTAACTGCAAAATAAGGAAACCTGGTGTCAGCCCCCGACTCTTGAACAATCTCATTTATCACAGTCACATTGTCCCATGCCCCTTTTAACTTCATGTCCTCCATTTGAGCAGTCCCAAAATTCCCCCCAGAAACCCCCAGCTCAAGAATCTCATCCTCCTGGGTCCCTGTCTCATCCTCGTCACCAGCAAGGACACACAGGGGGGATTCATCTGGCTCTGGGGATTCTTCATGGACGAGCTCCGGACTAGCTCCGGTCAGAGCTAGTGGGCACCTACTCCTTTCCCCACAAGTCCCGTAACAGCTTGAAGTCCCTCCCAATTATGACTGGGTGCAGCAGGTCCGCAACCACCCTGACCTCATTGTTCTCAGCGCCACAGTTAGTTTTTATTGTCACTCAGACGACGGGGTAGTCCTTGGCAAATCCGTGGATACAGCGGATGTCCACATACTTTCCTGGGATCAACTGGTGGGGGAGTGTGGCTTTTACCAGGGTCACCAAACGTCCAGGAGTCCCAACATTAACACACCATTTATGGTTATGGGATATGACTGGGGCCCGTCACAGGGCTGATAGTTGGGGTAGGCATAGTATGAGCAGCATCTTCCTAGGCTGTGTCCATCTGCTCAGAGGACATAGGACAACTGGCAGCTATGTGTCCAGGACCGCGACACCTCCAGCAGATCATGTCTTTCCCAGTGGCCTTTGGAAGCCCCTCAGCAACCCCTTGGGATCTTGGACTCCCCCCAGTCGTGGCTCTACTTCCCCTCTTTTGGGACTCTGGATCCCCCTGAGAACCCCAATATGGGGATGGAGCACCACCCGGCTTCCTTAGGGACCTCTCAACCACCTGGTATCTTTCTACGAGGCTGACCAGGTCATCTGCATTCCGGGGGTTTCCCTGGGCAACCCAGGTCTGCACGGGCCTAGGGAGGGAGTAAATAAACCTGTCCATCATGACCCCTTCTACCATCTGGGCAGGTGTGGAGGACTCTGGCTGCAACCACTTCTGCACAAGATGGATGAGATCGAACATTTGGGAGTGAGGGGGTTTATCACTGCAATACGCCCAGTGGTGAACCCTTTGGGCTCTGACTGACATAGTCACTCCAGCATGTGCCAGTATTTCAGTTTTGAGTTTAACATACTCCTGGGCATCTTGCAAGGCCAGGTCATAATAAGCCATCTGGGGCTCATCAGTCAGATAGGGGGCAAGCACCTCTGACTACTGCTCCAGCAGTAGCTTCTCCTTCTCTTCCACCCGCTCAAACACAGTCAAAAATGCCTCCACATCATCCCCCACAGTTATTTTTTGCATGGCTCGTCTTACTGCTTTCCGGACGAGTCATCATCTGGAGTTGGGGGAGGGGCTGCTGGCTTTGCACGAACTGCCTCTGCAAGAAATTCCATCTGCTGCTGCTGTTGTCGCAGCTGGTCTTGTTGGTTCTGCTTCTGTTGGTGAATCTGTTGCAATAACAGTTTGCTTGTCTCCTGCTGAGCTTTCATCTGATGCTTGATCAAGTCCTCCATGATGTCTGTCGTCATTTCCTGGAGATCTTGCCCGCACTTCTACCACCATCTGTGGTAGATCGCTCACTCGGCTCCACACGGAGGTAGACACAGGTACGCCGTCTCTTTAAATTTTAAATCTTTGGTTGGTTTATTATAATGTGGCATAAACCAACCTTTAGCCCATAAAAATAAACACAGCCCGCTGGGCAAAACAGGAACACAAAGCAAAAATGGTAACACAAAGAACACAGTCCTTGTAGTAGGAGGAATTCGCCTGCTGAGAGTTCAGCAACTCCCCATGGTTCAGGAACAAACACAAGCTCCCTTCTGGAGCTTACTTCTCCAGACATTGAACTCTGAATGCCTCAGCTGGCTGAGTATTTAAACTCCCCCAGACCACACCTTGAGTTAGAGATAAGGTGAATGGCCTCCCACCCTTCACAATGGCCATTCACAAAAAAACACTCATTTTAATATGGACTTAACTTCTCTCAACAAATAATATGCTGGAGTAAACTTAATGGTTTTAGTTCACTGAAGCTAACAGCCTCAGGGAAACATATCTTCCCTCCAGCACTTTACCGGTGACTTTGTCACAGCATGCATTTTATATAGTGAAATCTAGAGAAAGATCTGCTTTAAAAGAGATGTCCCCTTCCATTAAAAGATAATTCCAGGCTGCAGACTACTATAAAGAAATTGACCACACTATATTCACCATCTCTGGGTCCATCGGTGAGTCTTGCCGCTGCTCCCGGTCTCTGGCATTGGCTGCGGCGCTGACATCACTTCGACAGTGCGGCAGCCAATCAGTGAGCCTAGAGCAGCTCTGAGGGGGACATTCCCATGTTAATGGAATGCCCTGCTCAAAGCCCCTGCACTCACCAAGTGGCTGCTGCACTGTCTGCGTGATGTAAGCGTCACAGCCAAAGTCAGAGACAGGGAGCAGTAGCAAGACTCGAATGGTGAGTATAATGCGGATTGTGCCTTTATAATAGCTATAAATATTATACTTTTTTTGTAGAAATCTGATGTGCCACTCAAGACATAGCTAGAGTAGAAGCATATGAAAATTAGGCTGGAAGTGTACTGGGGGCGTGTCAATGCACTTGAACTTATATAATTTTTATAGGAGGACAAAGCATGTCAGTAAATTAGATCACGGTCTGCATTAACTAAGGCTTTTGATCGCCGCATTTGAGAAACAATTATAAATGTGGGCATGGGCTCCAATGACACATACAGTTGGTACGGAAAGTATTCAGACCCCTTTAAATTTCTCACTCTTTGTTTCATTGCAGCCAATTGGTAAATTCTAAAAAGTTCATTTTTTTTCTCATTAAAGTACACTCTGCACCCCATCTTGACTGAAAAAACCTGAAATGTAGAAATTTTTGCAAATTTATTAAAAAAGAAAAACTGAAATATGACATAGTTATAAGTATTCAGACCCTTTAATCAGACACTCATATTTAAGTCACATGCTGTCCATTTCCTTGTGATCCTCCTTGAGATGGTTCTACTCCTTCATTGGAGTCCAGCTGTGTTTAATTAAACTGATAGGACTTGATTTGGAAAGGCACACACCTGTGTATATAAGACCTCACAGCTCACAGTGCATGTCAGACCAAATGAGAATCATGAGCTCAAAGCAACTGCCCAAGGAGCTCAGACAGAATTGTGGCAAGGCACAGATCTGGCCAAGGTTACAAGAGAATTTCTGCATTACTCAAGGTTCCTAAGAGCACAGTAGCCTCCATAATTCTTAAATGGAAGAAGTTTGAGACCACCAGAAATCTTCCTAGAACTGGCCGTCCAGCCAAACTGAGCAATCGTGGGAGAAGAGCCTTGTTGAAAGAGGTAAAGAACCCCAAGATCACTGTGGCTGAGCTCCAGAGAAGCAGTAGGGAGATGGGAGAAAGTTCCACAAAGTCAACTATCACTGCCGCCCTCCACCAGTCGGGCCTTTATGGCAGAGTGGCCTGACGGAAGGCTCTCCTCAGTGTTAGACATTTGAAAGCCCGCATAGAGTTTGTGCAAAAACACATGAAGTACTCCCAGACTATGAGACATAAGATTCTCTGGTCTGATGAGACGAAGATAGAACTTTTTGGTGATAATTCTAAGCGGTATGTGTGGAGAAAACCAGGCACTGCTCATCACCTGCCCAATGCAATCTTAACAGTGAAACATGGTGGTGGCTGTAACGGGTCTGGGAGGCGGAACCTCTGAGCAACTATACAAGGGGGCGGTCCTTGTAAGGAAGCGGGTGGCTCCCAGGGAAGACGGGCAGGTAGTCACGGCAAGTGACAGGGACAGTCTCTGGGTAGAAGGGCAGGTAGTCGCGGCAAGTGACAGGGACAGTCTCTGGGTAGAAGGGCAGGTAGTCACGGCAAGTGACAGGGACAGTCTCTGGGTAGAAGGACGGGTACACACGGCAAGTGACAGGGACAGTCTCTGGGTAGAAGGACAGCAGGCAGGTGGCTGGTGAGCGCTCCCAGGTGAGCGGGCGAGAGTCTTTGGAGAGGCAGGTGGTCACGGCAAGTGACGGCAGAGCCTCCAGGTAGGCTAGCAGGCAGGTAGCAGGTGAGTGCTCTCAGGAGAGCAAGCAAGAGTCTCTGGACAGGCAGGTGGTCACGGCAAGTGACGGCGGAGCCTCCAGGTAGGCTAGCAGGCAGGTAGCAGGTGAGTGCTCCCAGGTGAGCAGGCAAGAGTCTCTGGACAGGCAGGTGGTCACGTCAAGTGACGGCGGAGCCTCCAGGTAGGCTAGCAGGCAGGTAGCAGGTGAGTGCTCCCAGGTGAGCAGGCAAGAGTCTCTGGACAGGCAGGTGGTTACGGCAAGTGACGGCGGAGCCTCCAGGTAGGCTAGCAGGCAGGTAGCAGGTGAGCGCTCCCAGGTGAGCAGGCAAGAGTCTCTGGACATGCAGGTGGTCACGGCAAGTGACGGCGGAGCCTCCAGGTAGGCTAGCAGGCAGGTAGCAGGTGAGCGCTCCCAGGTGAGCGGGCAGGCTGGTCCATAGACAGACTGACAGGTGTCGGAAGGCAGACCGTCGGACCGCAGGCTTGCAAGCAGGTAAACGGATATTAGGCAGGTATCAAGCAGGAATCTGACAGGTGACTGGCAGGTAACTGGTAACAGAACCTGAGGGCTGAAGCAGAGTGAAGGCTTTGCAACAACATTGCTCGGGCACCTCCATTTTGGAGGAGGTGCCTTATATATGGTGAGGTCCTCCGGCCATTGGCCGGGGACTCCTTAGGAAGGCGCGCGCGGCCCCTTTAAGAGAGGGGGAGCGCGGGCGCACGCGCGCCCTAAGCGCAGTGGCCGGGAAGCAGCGCGCGCTGCCAGCAGAGCGGGAGGAGGACGCCGGGCACGGAGTGGAGAGGTGAGGGGAACAGCGTCCCTGCCTAGCAGGTGGCAGGGACGCCGACGCTACAGTACCCCCCCCTTTAGGCCCCCCCTTTTTTAGGCCAGACAGAAATTTATCAAGGATGAGAGGGGCATGGATGTTCTCCCGGGGCTCCCACGTTCTCTCCTCAGGACCAAACCCCTTCCAATCTACCAGAAAAAAGTTTTTTCCTCTTATCCTTTTGGTGGCCAGAATGTTCTCTACCTCAAACTCGTTTTCAGCGGAAACCGGAGCAGGAGGCGTACCTGTAGACTTGGAAAAAGAGTTAAGTACCATGGGTTTGAGGAGAGATACATGGAAGGAATTAGGGATCCGCAAGTTGGCCGGGAGTTTCAATTTATAGGCCACTGGGTTGATTTGTTTGATAACTTCCAGTGGGCCGATGAACCGAGGCCCTAACTTGTAGGAAGGAATCTTGAGCCGGACATACTTGGACGAGAGCCAGACTTTATCTCCAGGACGGAATTGTGGAGGATCCAGGCGTTTCTTGTCAGCGTGTTTTTTCATCCGCTCGGACGACAGAAGGAGTGCGGATCGGGTACTCTCCCAAATGGAGGAAAATTTGCTAACGAGAGATTCCGCAGCCGGATTGTCCACCGAGGTGGAGACGGGAAATGGGATCCGAGGATGCTGACCGAAGACTACAAAAAACGGGGACTTGGAGGAAGATTCGCTCTCGTGATTATTGTAAGAGAATTCGGCCCATGGCAGGAGATCCACCCAGTCTGAATGGTGGGCATTAACGAAGTGCCGGAGGTAACTGGTCAGGATCTGATTGATCCGCTCCACTTGACCATTGGACTGTGGGTGGTATGCGGAGGAGAAGTCCACGGTGACATCTAGCAGCTTGCATGTGGCTCTCCAGAAGCGTGAGGTGAACTGGACCCCACGATCCGACACCATGTGGAGGGGCAGGCCATGGAGACGGAAGATGTGGCGGATAAAGTCTTTAGCCAGCTCGGGGGCAGATGGGAGGCCTGGCAGGGGAATGAAATGAGCCATTTTGGAAAAGCGGTCAGCGACCACCCAAATGACCGTACAACCGGCAGAGACAGGGAGATCTGTTATGAAGTCCATAGCTATATGCTGCCAGGGGGCAGCAGGTACTGGAAGAGGAAGGAGGTGACCGGCTGGCAGGTGTCTCGGAACCTTGTTGCGGGCGCAGGACACACAGGCAGAAACAAAGTCTATTACGTCCTTGTGCAGTGTAGGCCACCAGTAGTGCCGGGTGATAAGCTGGAGGGTCTTTTTCTGACCAGCGTGGCCAGCAAGCTTAGACGAGTGACCCCAGTGTAGGATCTTCTCCCGATCAGGTACCGTTACGAACGTCTTACCGGGAGGGAGACGATTTAGACTCACGGGGGCCACCTGCATTACTCTGGCGGGATCGATGATGTGTTTAGGTTCCTCCTCAAGATCAGACACCAGGAAGGATTGGGACAAGGCATCAGCTTTGATGTTTTTGTCAGCCGGGCGAAAATGAAGAACAAAATCAAAGCGAGCAAAAAACAAGGACCACCGGGCTTGACGCGGGTTAAGTCTCTGGGCACTCTGGAGGTAAGCCAAGTTCTTGTGGTCCGTGTAAATTATTACCGGGTGAAGAGCCCCCTCGAGCAGGTAACGCCACTCCTCCATTGCCAGCTTAATGGCCAATAACTCTCGGTCTCCTATAGAATAGTTGCGCTCGGAAGAGGAGAAGAGTTTGGAGAAGAAGCCGCAAGTTACCATTCTCCCGGAAGACGATTTTTGGGTAAGTACCGCTCCGGCTCCAGAAGAGGAGGCATCAACTTCCAGGAAGAATTGCTTGTTGCCGTCCGGGCGATGCAGCACCGGGGCGGAAGAGAAAGCCTGTTTTAAGGAAAGAAAAGCTTCCTCTGCTTCGGGCCGCCATTTTCTGGGATTGGTGCCCTTACGGGTGAGCGCAGAGATAGGGGCAGTCCAGGAAGAGAAGTGCGGTATGAAGAGGCGGTAGTAGTTGGCGAAGCCCAGGAATCGCTGAATAGCCTTCAACCCCTCTGGTCGAGGCCACTTCTCGATGGCAGACAGTTTCTCAGGATCCATTCGTAGGCCGGTCTGGGAAATTATGTAGCCCAAAAACGGAAGCGAGGTCTGCTCAAAGAGGCACTTCTCATATTTAGCGTAGAGGTGGTTCTACCTGAGCCTGAGCAGAACCTGACGAACATCCCTCCGGTGTGTGGGGAGATCCGGAGAGAAGACCAAGATGTCGTCCAGGTACACCACTACGCAGGAGTAGAGAAGGTCCCGGAAGATGTCATTGACCAACTCTTGAAAGACGGCAGGAGCGTTACAGAGACCGAAGGGCATTACCAGGTATTCATAGTGGCCGTCTCGGGTGTTGAATGCCGTCTTCCATTCATCCCCCTGACGAATACGGACCAGGTTATACGCCCAACGGAGGTCCAGCTTGGTGAAGATTGTAGCCCCCCTCAGACGGTCAAATAATTCCGGAATGAGCGGAAGGGGGTATTTATTCTTCACCGTGATCTGGTTAAGGCCTCTATAGTCTATACAGGGACGGAGAGAGCCGTCCTTCTTTTTGACGAAGAAGAAGCCTGCTCCCGCTGGGGAAGTAGATTTCCGGATGAGCCCCCGGGCCAGATTCTCCTCAATATATTCTGACATGCATCGGGTCTCAGCAGCGGACAAAGGGTAAATGCGCCCACGGGGAGGAGTAGCGCCGGGCATCAGGTCGATTGGGCAGTCGTATGGTCTATGAGGGGGTAATGTCTCTGCCTCCTTTTTATTAAAGACGTCCGCATACGACCAATAAGGAGCCGGAAGACCAGGTAGATTGGCTGGAGTAGGAGAAGGACGGACAGGATGGACGGGAACTAAACAAGTCTTATGGCAGTCCTGTCCCCAGCGAAGGACTTCTCCGGTCTGCCAATCAAGCACGGGTGCATGTCTCTGAAGCCAAGGTAGACCTAGTAAGAGGGCGTTGGAGAGTCCAGGCAGAACATGAAAGAAGATGCTCTCAGAGTGCAGCATTCCCACCTGCAGGGTTATGGATTCGGTGATGAGTTGGATGGGATGTGGTAAGAGGCCCCCATCCATGGCAGCGACAGATAAGGGTACAGCTAGAGGTTTGGTGGGAATGCGGTATTTCTCTACCAGAGACTGAGAAATGAGATTTCCAGCAGCTGCTGAGTCAAGTTGGGCTAGTTCAAAATAACGGTTCTCCCCGCAGATGATAGAGACCGACAGCAACAGAGATGGAGAGGATTTACTCTTGTCTAGGACGACCTCTCTGAGCGATCCTAGACACAGGCGTTTCCCGACCTCTCCGGGCAGGAACGGATCCGGTGCTCCTTACTGCCACAATAGAAGCAGCTCCCCTCGGCATGGCGTAACTCTTGACGGGTTTTGACCATCTTGGTCTGGTCGACCTGCATAGGCTCGGGTGAGTGCGCCTGGGGAGTAGCGGGAGAAGTGACAGATTTCTGAAAGGTAGGGGCTAGACGTGGAAACCTCCTCTCACGGGTGACCTCTTTGGCGCGTTCCTGGAACCGGATGTCAATCCGGGTGGCAAGAGTAATTAAGTCGTCGAGTGTGGTAGGTATGTCCCGACCGGCGAGTTCATCTTTAATACGGCCAGACAGACCCTCCCAAAAGACAGACACCAGGGCGTCGTTATCCCAGGCCAGCTCCGAAGCAAGGGTACGGAACCGTATGGCATATTGGCCCACGGTGAGATTTCCTTGATGAAGGCGTAGCAGAGATGATGCGGATGAGGTCTTCCGTCCGGGTTCGTCGAAGACTTTCCGGAAAGCCGTGAGAAAGGCTGGCAGGTTGGACACCAGGGGGTCTCCTCTCTCCCATAGAGGATTTAGCCAAGCCAGTGCCTCCCCCGTGAGATGGGACATGATGAAGGCTACTTTGGCCCGGTCGGAGATAAACTGGTGGGACAGGAGTTCAAAGTGCAGGGTGCACTGGTTTATGAAGCCCCGAACTTGAGCGGGGTCGCCTCCGAAGCGAGGAGGTGCAGAAAGCCGGGGTCCGGGGCAGGATGCCATGGTATTGGTGGGCAGCGGCGCTGCCGGGCTGCGAGTCATGACACTAGCGGTGGTTGCTGGTGGAGCAGTCAGAGTGTCCAGGCGAGAGTTGACATTCCGCAGATGACTCAGGATGGACTCCTGTTGGGACCTCTGACGGGACAGTTCATGACATAGGTCTGAGAGCGAGGGAGCTTGGGTGCCACCGGGTTCCATGGCCCGAGCAAACTGTAACGGGTCTGGGAGGCGGAACCTCTGAGCAACTATACAAGGGGGCGGTCATTGTAAGGAAGCGGGTGGCTCCCAGGGAAGACGGGCAGGTAGTCACGGCAAGTGACAGGGACAGTCTCTGGGTAGAAGGGCAGGTAGTCGCGGCAAGTGACAGGGACAGTCTCTGGGTAGAAGGGCCGGTAGTCACGGCAAGTGACAGGAACAGTTTCTGGGTAGAAGGACGGGTACTCACGGCAAGTGACAGGGACAGACTCTGGGTAGAAGGACAGCAGGCAGGTGGCTGGTGAGCGCTCCCAGGTGAGCAGGCGAGAGTCTTTGGACAGGCAGGTGGTCACGGCAAGTGACAGCAGAGCCTCCAGGTAGGCTAGCAGGCAGGTAGCAGGTGAGTGCTCCCAGGTGAGCAAGCAAGAGTCTCTGGACAGGCAGGTGGTCACGGCAAGTGACGGCGGAGCCTCCAGGTAGGCTAGCAGGCAGGTAGCAGGTGAGTGCTCCCAGGTGAGCAGGCAAGAGTCTCTGGACAGGCAGGTGGTCACGGCAATTGACGGCGGAGCCTCCAGGTAGGCTAGCAGGCAGGTAGCAGGTGAGCGCTCCCAGGTGAGCAGGCAAGAGTCTCTGGACATGCAGGTGGTCACGGCAAGTGACGGCGGATCCTCCAGGTAGGCTAGCAGGCAGGTAGCAGGTGAGCGCTCCCAGGTGAGCGGGCAGGCTGGTCCATAGACAGACTGACAGGTGTCGGAAGGCAGACCGTCGGACCGCAGGCTTGCAAGCAGGTAAACGGATATTAGGCAGGTATCAAGCAGGAATCTGACAGGTGACTGGCAGGTAACTGGTAACGGGACCTGAGGGCTGAAGCAGAGTGAAGGCTTTGCAACAACATTGCTCGGGCACCTCCATTTTGGAGGAGGTGCCTTATATATGGTGAGGTCCTCCGGCCATTGGCCGGGGACTCTTTAGGACGGCGCGCGCGGCCCCTTTAAGAGAGGGGGAGCGCCCTAAGCACAGTGGCCGGTAAGCAGCGCGCGCTGCCAGCAGAGCGGGAGGAGGACGCCGGGCACGGAGTGGAGAGGTGAGGGGAACAGCGTCCCTGCCTAGCAGGAGGCAGGGACGCCGACGCTACAGTGGCATCATCATACTATGGGTGTGTTTTTCAGGTGCAGGGACAGGATGACTGGTTGCAATTGAAGGAAACATGAATGCGGCCAAGTACAGAAATATCCTGGATGAAAACCTCTTCCAGAGTGCTCTCGACCTCAGACTTGGCCAAAGGTTCACCTTCCAACAAGACAATGACCCTAAGCACACAGCTAAAATAACAAAGGAGTGGCTTCAGAACAACTCTGTGACCATTCTTGACTGGCCCAGCCAGAGCCCTGACCTAAACCCAATTGAGCATCTCCAGACCTGAAAATGGCTGTCCACCAACGTTCACCATCCAACCTGATGGAACTGGAGAGGATCTGCAAGGAAGAATGGCAGAGGATCCCCAAATTCAGGTGTGAAAAACTTGTTGCATCATTCCCAAGAAGACTCATGGCTGTACTAGCTCAAAAGGGTGCTTCTACTCAATACTGAGCAAAGGGTCTGAATACTTATGACCATGTGATATTTCAGTTTTTCTTTTTTAATAAATTTGAAAAAAATTCTACATTTCTTTTTTTTCGGTCAAGATGGGGTGTACTTTAATAAGAAAAAAAATGAACTTTTTAGAATTTACCAAATGGCTGCAATGAAAGAAAGAGTGAAAAATTTAAAGGGGTCTGAATACTTTCTGTACCCACTGTAGATTTAGAGCTCATTCAGATGACATTATTAAATGGACGTGTGCTGTCCGTGTGCGCCGCAGACCGCATATGCAGAGCACACGCACCTTTTATAGAAATTGTGCCAGTGTACATGGCTGATTTTCTGCAGGGAAAAAAATCGCAGCATGTAATACTGTCTGATCTATGGATCAGACTTGTGAATGTAAATAACAGGCAGCTCCTGCACGTGTCTGCTACAGAGATAAGCACACGGAACCAGTCAGGTCTAGAGATGAGCGATGTTCGAATCGAACTGTTCGCCAATCTCAAATTCAAGCTGTTTTGGGCGGTGTTCGAGCCGTTCGACGAACCCGAACGATTTGAAAAAAATACGGCTGTTCGAGGTTATGTTCGATAAATGTTCGTGCACCAAAATCGTAACTGGATTTTTTCACAGTAATGCTGATAATCAATGTTAATACGCAGTTTGAGTGTACAGCGGGGTGGGGGGAGGGGCATGGGATGGATCTCTGCAGAAATAATGAAGATCTCCATTTTTTTTTCTCTTTCCCGCATTTACAGTGGGGAGGTGCAGTCTGTCAGCCTATCAACAGCGCACACACGGAGCGAAGTGCTTTTTTTCACACAAGCAAGGGCATGTGTCATTGGCTGTGTATGTCACATGTCCTTGCCCTATAAGACCCAGCCATTTTCCTCGTCGCCACCATTTTCTCACTGCTGCAGCTGAGTGTTAGACGGCACCGCTGCTGCTGTGTGCGCGCTATACAGTATAACTGTGTGAATTGCAAGCGAATTTTATCTGAAATAGACAGATAGCTTGGGAGTAGGGACTAGTTCTAATTGCAGCCCTTTTGAGGGCTAGGTTACATCAGTTCCTATCACTTTTTGCTAGGCAGGTCTGTTTTAGTGCTGTGCAAGTGTTTTTCACAGCATTTGGCTAAATCTAGCTAAGCAAATCCTTTGGGCCTCTTGCAGTGTGTGTTAGTCAGTGGAGTAGCCTATCTGTGTTGCAAGCTACACCACCTGTGTATGTAATACAATTTTTTTACTGCACCTAGCCAAGTAAAACCTTTTGGGCATATTAGCAGTGTGTGTTAGTCAGTGGAGTAGCCTATCTGTGTTGCAAGCTATACCACCTGTGTATGTAATACAATTTTTTTACTGCACCTAGCCAAGTAAAACCTTTTGGGCATATTAGCAGTGTGTGGTACTCATTCTATTAGGCCATCTATACTAAGCTCCACCAGCTTTCAAATTACTAATAATTTTTAGCTGCATCTTGCCTGGAAAATAATTTTGGGCATATTAGCAGTGTGTGGTTCTCATTCTATTAGGCCATCTATACTAAGCTTCACCAGCTTTCAAATTACTATTAATTTTTAGCTGCATCTTGCGTGTAAAATAATTTTGGGCATAGTAGCAGTGTGTGGTACTAATTCTATTAGGCCATCTATACTAAGCTCCACCAGCTTTCAAATTACTAATAATTTTTAGCTGCATCTTGCCTGTTAAATAATTTTGGGCATAGTAGCAGTGTGTGGTACTCATTCTATTAGGCCATCTATACTAAGCTCCACCAGCTTTCAAATTACTAATAATTTTTATCTGCATCTTGCCTGTAAAATAATTTGGGGCATAGTAGCAGTGTGTGGTACTCATTCTATTAAGCCATCTATACTAAGCTCCACCAGCTTTCAAATTACTAATAATTTTTAGCTGCATCTTGCCTGTAAAATAATTTTGGGCCTGTAGCAGTGTGTGGTACTCATTCTATTAGGCCATCTATACTAAGCTCCACCAGCTTTCAAATTACTAATAATTTTTAGCTGCATCTTGCCTGTAAAATAATTTTGGGCATAGTATCAGTGTGTGGTACTCATTCTATTAAGCCATCTATACTAAGCTCCACCAGCTTTCAAATTACTAATAATTTTTAGCTGCATCTTGCCTGTAAAATAATTTTGGGCATAGTAGCAGTGTGTGGTACTCATTCTATTAGGCCATCTATACTAAGCTCCACCAGCTTTCAAATTACTAATAATTTTTAGCTGCATCTTGCCTGGAAAATAATTTTGGACCTGTAGCAGTGTGTGGTACTCATTCTATTAGGCCATCTATACTAAGCTACACCAGCTTTCAAATTACTAATAATTTTTAGCTGCATCTTGCCTGTAAAATAATTTTGAGCATAGTAGCAGTGTGTGGTACTCATTCTATTAGGCCATCTATGCTAAGCTCCACCAGCTTTCAAATTAATAATAATTTTTAGCTGCATCTTGCCTGTAAAATAATTTTGGGCCTGTAGCAGTGTGTGGTACTCATTCTATTAGGCCATCTATACTAAGCTCCACCAGCTTTCAAATTACTAATAATTTTTAGCTGCATCTTGCCTGGAAAATAATTTTGGGCCTGTAGCAGTGTGTGGTACTCATTCTATTAGGCCATCTATACTAAGCTCCACCAGCTTTCCAATTAATAATAATTTTTAGCTGCATCTTGTCTGGAAAATAATTTTGGGCATAGTAGCAGTGTGTGGTACTCATTCTATTAGGCCATCTATACTAAGCTCCACCAGCTTTCAAATTAATAATAATTTTTGTTCTCTCTGAACGTGTGTTCAGCGCTGCTGGTGGTGTGCTGACAGATAAGAGCACGCGGCTGTCCACTGACAATGTAGACAGACTCACGTTCATAAAGATGAACAAATCATGGATCCGCAAGGACTTTTCTACCCCTTTGTGATATTGTGGGGAGAGTGAAAGCTTGAGGATTTGTTAAAATCACCTCACCTACCGTTTTAAGCAACTCTTGGGCAATTGATGCCACTTAAGTGGTGTCTGTGCCCCAAATTTTTGGAAAAAACGGAGACTCTTTGTGGAGTCCCCTTGCTGTGTTTTACGTGACGTTGGCATCGTCAATTACAGGTGGGTTGGGTCTTCCCCCCCCCCATTTTAACCGTAAGAAACTACACTATGGCTTGGGGTAACACAGATGGTTGAGTCTGAAGAGCTGTTTACTCAGAGGTCTGCTCCAAAGCTTCAGTGTCTGCTAGTCAGCGTAGTAACCCAGCTGCGAAGCAAGCTGCACCGCCTGTGTATCTAATAATGATTTTTAACTGCATCTAGCCTAGGCAGACTGTGGTGACCCCCAACCAAACCCAGACGCTCAGCCCCCTACCGCCCCCCTTTTATGGACAATACAATCATGTAACTCTTACAACTGGATAGGTGAGTATCGGTCACAGCTTTATTAACTGTTTATACTCATTACATTAGAAAGGCATTTTATTTCTAAAATAATTCAGCTTGTTGCAACATGCCCTGTGTCTCCAGTCTCCACAACGGCAAATTGGCCAAAAAGTGTAACTCTCCAACATGTCCTCTCTATTTCCAGGCCACGGAGGATCCTGCGTACTCGTATGCAGGACTCTGACACCCATCCATCACTCTTAACGCTTGTTCCACTCCGTCCTGGAGTCCTGACAGGAATATGTCCAGTCCAATATCCATTAAGTGAACACAGTCGGGCCGTATGAGGCCTGCTTTATCTCCTTCCAGTTGTCCGCCTCTGTCTCTTATAAATTTTGGCATCTAAATATTTATTAGTCGCCTTGTCCGTTCGATGGCCGTGATGTCTCGGGCACCTTGCCATACCGCGCTCGGCACAATCTCTGACTATTTTTGTGAAAAATTCTCTGAAGCACTCATTGTCTAGTTTCATTATTGCCATTAGTTATGCGCTCTTGTGATAACCTAGGTCGTTTCCCCCGGCCTGTATAACTAAGATGACCGGACCTCTTGCCTCTCTCCCTACCTTGATTACCTCCATTAGTACCTGTGGCCATTGCAGGCCTCTAATACCTCTCCAGTTCAAATATGTGTTATGAAACTCAAATTTCCTCCCGCCTGGGCAGACTTTCGCCCTTTTTTCTGCACAACATATATACGAGTGGCCTATCACCCACACTGTTGGCTTAGCGTCACTTGTAAATGAAACAAACCACGTTAGGATAACAAGTCCGGTCTTATGTATCTCGCCAAACACGTGGATCGCCATCTCCCTATCCTCTGAACTTCCGTTTGTGACAGTCCTACTCTTGCTGCTTCCGTGGCCGCGCCTATGCGAAATGAGTGTGTCCCATAATCCTTGGGATGGTTCCCTGCCGATGTTATGCATTTATTAAATATAGCTTGGAACTGGTATCTTGATAATGGCGTTCCATCAATGTGTGATAGGAAGAAATTACTTTGTGATCTGATGGTTATATATGTTTTTACTATTGTTACCCGACTCAGCATACCATTTGTGGGTTGTAGAAGTACCCAAGTGCCCCTGCCCGCTGGAACCGTTTTCGATTTGCGTATGCGTAGACGTATTGCATTATTGGTTATGACTACGTCCTGGTGTAATAAGCCTCCACTGGTGTTAATTTTGGATTGAGGGACTAATTCGCTTATGCATAGCGCCCCGAAGAAGGCGATCGCAAATACAGTAGACAGTAGTGTTGCTTCGAATTGTGAGTATCATGTTAATGGTGTTAGGGATATGATGTGAGAAATCAGTTTTAGTGACACGGGACGGGACGTCTACACTCCTGACTTGGCTGACCCCTTTTCCACCCTTTTATGGATTGTCTGATGATGAATCTCTTTGTCACATCTCCCCAATTCAGTAGTTGGAAGTGAAATGCTACTCTGGTCAGCCACCGCTGCGCTGACGCCCCTGATATGCCCCTCATCATTAGCTGGTGGATAAATTCTATGGTGACTTGTAATCTGGCTTGCTCACATTGGTCAACCCGTCTGCCTGCTACTAGTCATGTCCACTGTTCCCATGCCTTACCTTATGCTTGCCACATCAACGGGGCAACTGATGCTCTCATTAATGGCATCAACTATTCTCCACTGGATCCCATAGGGAGGCTGGGCAACTGTTGCCCGATGGGTGGGCGTTGGGGAGGAGCTCTGTGAAAATCTGCCAATTGAATTGTGATAAAGCATTAGCAGCAGCGTTAGACCCCTCAGCATCATGTGTAGCGCGGACCCATACATTGTGTTTTAGGCACAGGAATGCTAGCCGTAGTAGGCCTAGCACTGGGAGAGACGATGATGCCATATTATTAATGAAGTGCGCTAGGCTGGTGTTTTTTGTTATGAAGAGTATATTTTTGTTAGCCAGGCGAGCGCCCTATATTTCTATTGCTACCACTATTGGAAACAGTTACAGGACTGTCTGTTTTTTTGTCAGCACTTGTTCTGCCCAATACGGAGGCCATAAGCTTGTGCACCATTGGTTATTTAGTATCACTGCATATCCGCCTGATTCTGCCGCCCCGGTGAATAATCTTAGTTGAATGTTGGACTGTTCTGCTGACATAAATAACGTGTGACCGTTGAATGATTATAAGAAGGTTTTACTGCGCAAAAAACCTAGATCAGGTGTAACGTTTTGGTATTTTTTTCCCATGGGAGGCGGAACAACCTTGCTGTGGTGTCGATTTCGATGCCTAAGAACGATTTTTTTTAGTTGTGGGGCATATGTTTTTGGTTGGGCATAATGGGACTCCAAACCGACGGGAGATGTTTGTGAATTCGTTGAGTAAGGGGCAGCGAAAGTGGATGACCAATCGTCACATGGCAGAAAAAGAAAGGAAAAAATCAGCTCACCCACCTAGAAGATCAACAGCACGGAGCCAGGAGTGCTACCAGACGAACATGAGGAACCAGGAAGATCCAGCTGAACAAATCTTCTAAAATCCACTTTTTATTGGGTCATACAAACAAAATTTTTGAAAAGTTCACCTTGGAGAAGAACAGCAAACACGTTTCGAACTAAAGGTTCTTAATCATTGCATAGCAAAAAAACAGCAAGGAAGTGGTATTTATATGTCATGTCCTGCTATGCACCTGTTCAAGGCTGAGTTAATCAGAAATTTAAACACACATACCATGTTAAAATCGTGTAGCATAGAAACAATGCATATAAATGTAAATAATCCAAAAGAAAAAGAAGAAAAAAGGAACATATATATAATAATAATCTATAAATGATCATTCATAATGACACATCAAATCATGTCTGATGTTTAAACCCGCTGGTACACGTGTATTTAAAGTATAAATCCACCAACTTTCTCTATTAAGGAGCTCTCTCCTATAATCATCCACCAAATCTCCACCAATCGCCACGGCCCACGGAGGGGCCACCACAGTCAGTGAATCCTTCCTTATTTAGTATAGAGTCTACCAATACTTTGGGCGTATTAGCCCAGCTGTGAAGCAAGCTGCACCCCCTGTGTATCTAATAATAATTTTTAATTGCATCTAGCCTAGGCAGACTGTGGGGACCCCCAACCAAACCCAGCCAATCATTTGATAGTATTGATAGTAGCAGAGTCGCATGGGCTCTAAACCTTGCATAGCCTGTGCATTTTTTCAGATCGATAAGGATGACCTAACTCGTGTTATCTGTAACATTTGTCACCAAAAGCTAAGTAGACTCCAAAAAATCCATAGTTTGAGTACTTCATGCATGAACCGTCACATGGATATGAAGCATAAGTTTCAGTGCGAAGCTCACTGTGCTACAATGCGGCCTAGCAGGCCGGGACAACCACTATCTGCCCCACCTGTGTCATTCTGGGGAGACTAAAAGCTTGAGGATTTTGGAAAATCACCTCACCAACCATTTTAAGCAACTCTGGGACAATTGATGCCACTTAAGTGGTGTCTGTGCCACAATTTTGGGAAAAAATGGAGACTCTTTTTGGAGTCCCCTTGCTGTGTTTTACATGACGTTGCCATCGTCAATTCCAGGTGGGTCGGGTCTCTCCCCCCCCCTTTGAACCGTAAGAAACTACATACACTATGGCTTGGGGTAACACAGATGGTTGAGTCTGAAGAGCTGTTTACTCATACTATAGCCTGGGAATCAAAGGTCTGCTCCAAAGCTTCAGTGTCTGCTGCTAGTCAGCGGAGTAGCCACCGCCTGTAGATCTAATTACAATTTTTTTTATTTTTGTGTTGAAAAAGTACAAGAAAATACAATATACATCGTAAAAGGGGTAGTATAACTATAAATCTATGCATAACGACAGTACATTGGGGGGTACAGGGAGGGTTTTCCATCAATATCCAGATCAAGCATGTATTTTTCCATATGAAAGATAGAGAGAGAGGGAGCGGACCACGGCAGACCACCAATCAATAGAGTGCGATTATGATCATTGTTGTGCCGACATCACGGATAACTTTAGTTGGGGGCTAGATGGTAGGCGTCAGAGTTTTGCAAATCAATCCAATCCCTCCAAATCACACAGTATCTATCAACATCAGCCGGTGATATGGCAATCAGATGCTCCATCCTATTAAGGAGGGAGATCTCCGCAAACCATTCCTCCACAGTGGGTGGGTCTCTGCTTTTCCAGTGTCGTGGAATGACATTCTTAGCCGCCTGTATTAGGTAGCCTATTGATGACCTTTTATAACTACGTTTACTTATTGGTAACATTGATAAAAGGAGGGCTTCTGGCGTATTAGGGATAGTTAAACCAGTTATTTTCTCAATCATGGGAACCACCTTTGCCCAAAATGCATTTATTATAGGACATGCCCACCATATGTGTGACATTGTCCCTTCAACCTTCCCACATCTCCAACATCTATCTGAGACCACTGGATACCATCTATGAAGGACTGCTGGTACCCGGTACCATCTAGAGATAATTTTGAAGGAGGTTTCCTGAGCTTTGGACCCTATTGAGGTTTTATGTGTTAGGAAGAAACATTTATCCCATTGTGAGTCAGAGAAGGACTTCCCCAGTTCCCTTTCCCATGCACCGCAGAATCCTGGCCTATTGTCAGTTACCTGGGCAATGAGGAGATTATACAGTAGGGAGATGGAGTGTGTAGGGGGTGACAATGATAGGCTCAATTTTTCAAACTTTGTGTGATCTTTATGAAGATGTGTGCGCTTCTTCACAGTTGAATAGAAGTGTTGTAACTGGCTATATTCAAAATTAGCCTTCGGGGAAGTGGCTCTTCCCTGTAACAAGTCATTGAGGGGGAGCAGCGAAGTATTGGAGATGACATGAGAAAATAATATCGGATGGGATTTATTTGAACTGAGAAATCGATTTGCAGATAGTCCTGGTGGGAAATCTGGATTATCTGAAATCGGGAGCAAGGGGCCCTGGGGCCGATTGAGGACAAGCTTTTTTTTTGGGATCTCAAAGCCAAAGCAGTGGCATAAGTACTATATGACATGAGGCCAAGAGAGGGGACAATTAAATTGGCGCACCATGGGAGAGTGATAAGAGCTTTAGGACAAATGGATTGACCTATTTTGATCCACAATTTCCCCTCTGAATGATGGAAGACGTCCATGATTCTAGCGTGTACTGCTGCCATGTAATACCTTCTACAATCTGGAAGACTAAGGCCCCCCTTTTGTTTGTGTCTGATCAGAACGTCCCCCCGAATGCGTGGACGCCCACTTGCCCAGATAAATCTGCAAAAGCTACTGCGTAGTCTTTTCCAAAAATTTGTGGGAATTACCACGGGAATGGTTTGGAAGAGGTATAAGAGTTTAGGTAGGACGTTCATTTTTAGTATATTTATTCTGCCAAACCAGGAAAAATCCTTCACCGTCCAAGAAGTAAGATCTCTATGGATTTGCTCAATAAAGGGCCCAAAATTAAGATAAAATAGACGGGAGAGGTCTCTATGAATATGAATTCCTAAGTATTTGATACCCTGTGAGGGCCAGGCAAAGGGAAAGTTGGACTGGGTGGAATCCTGTATGGATTTGGGGAGGGAGACATCGAGGGCCTCAGACTTCGCTGCATTGATTTTAAAATTTGACCATGTACCAAAGTGATCTATTTCAGCCATAACAGCAGTGATGGATATATGTGGTTGAGTGATATATACAAGACATCATAAGTAAATGCAGAGCACTTTTACTCGGTGCCTCCCACCTCAATCCCCCTAATATTGGGGTTATCGTGAATTGATGAGAGCAGGTGCTCCATCACTAGGATGTATAAGAGAGGGGACAGAGGACATCCTTGCCTTGTCCCATTGGTGATTATGAAAGGTGATGATAATGTTCCATTTATCTTCAGCCTAGCTGACGGATTGCGGTACAGGGCCATAATTTTGGCTATAAAAGGGTCCCCTACCCCAAGCTTTTTAAGAGAATAATATATGGTGTGCCAGGAGACTCTATGGAATGCTTTCTCAGCATCCAACGAGAGTATCTAATTACAAATTTTTAACTGTATCTAGCCCAAGCAATACTTTGGGCCTAGTAGCAGTGTCTGCTAGTCAGCGGATTAACCCAGCTGTTAAGCAAGCTACACCACCTGTAGTTTGGACACTTAATTTTTTCAAAGGAAATGGTTCGGGCCCCCGGGACACTCAGTGAAGAGCATCGGGGAGGCACCCCAAGGCACAGGGGCTGGGACTGGCGGTAGGACGCCTTGCGGTGGACCGCCAAGCTCGATCCTTATAAAAGCTTTTTAACTGCAGCAGCTTTAGTGGACCTATGGCAAAAGGTAAAACCCTCAAAGTGTCATCTACTGAAGCCAAAGGTACAGTACCTGGGACACGTGGTGAGTGCTGACGGAGTAGCCCCCGACCCTGACAAGATCACCGTGATTAAGGACTGGCCCAGCCCATCCAGCATAAAGGAAGTGTGGCAGTTCCTCGGGTTGGTAGGCTACTACCGAAGATTCATTCCCGGTTTTACCAAGAAGGCAGCTCCTATGCAGGACCTCCTGATAGGCCAGTCCAGGAAGGCCAAAAACCAGAAGCCAACCTTCAAATGGGAAAAGCTGGAAGAGGAGTCCTTCCGCCAGCTGAAGATGGCCCTCACGGGGGGATGAAATCCTGGCGTACCCTGATTACAGCCAGCCCTTTATCCTCCACACGGACGCAAGCAACATCGGGCTGGGGGCCATACTGTCCCAGATCCAGCAGGGGAGAGAACGGGTAATTGCTTACGCCAGCCGAAAACTGCGACCCACGGAAAGAAACCCTGAGAATTACAGCTCGTTCAAGCTAGAGTTCCTGGCAGTGGTGTGGGCAGTAACCGAACGTTTCAAGCATTACCTTGCCTCTTCCAGGTTCACCGTGTACACGGACAACAACCCGTTGACACACCTGGACACTGCAAGACTGGGTGCCCTGAAGCAGAGATGGATGGCCCGCCAGTCCAATTATGAGTTCACGATCAAATACTGGGCAGGACGCTCCAATACCAACGCGGACGCCCTGTCCAGGATGCCAAACCTACCGGACGAAGGGGAGGATCCAGAAGAATTGGAAGAGATCGAACTCCCTGCGTTTCACTGTCATGGGATTACCCAGTATTCCCACCATGTGAGGGGCCTGCGATCCGCTACGTTCAACCCCTTACCCCACTACAACTGGGCGGAGACGCAAGACAGTGACCCCGCAGTCCATCTGGTGAAGGAGATGCTGACCCAGGCTGATGCCCGCCTGGACCCAGACGCTCCGGAGGAGACCAAGCAACTGTGGACGGAGAAGAGCAGACTGTTCCTCTACAAGGAGAAGTTATGCCGCAGAATGGTCAATTCCCGGACACATGAACTGATCTGGCAGGTTGTGGTACCGAGACGGGATGCAGCTATGGTGCTGGAGGCCTACAACAATGGGGCAGGGCACTTCGGATGGAAGAAGCTGAAGTTCCTGCTGCGTGAACGGTTCTACTGGATAGGCATGAGAGGAGCCATTGAGAGGTGGTGTAGAGACTGTGGCCTGTGCAATCTAAGAAGAAGGGACCGTGCCAGCCAGAGGACTCCCCTGCAGCCCATCATCACCAGGCAGCCGCTGGAACTGGTCACTCTGGACCATGTTAAACTGGCTCCAAGCAGAAGCGGGTATGTCTACACCCTAACCATCGTGGATCACTACTCCCGATTCCTAGTGGTGGTCCTCGTTAAAGACTTAACAGCACAAACAGCAGCTAGAGCCTTCCAGCTGCACTTCTGCCGCCCACACGGGTACCTGGACCAAGTGCTGACGGACCAAGGACCAGCCTTCGAAGCGGAGGTCTTCCAGGAGTTCTGCAACCTGTATGGCTGCAAGAAGATAAGAACAACGCCCTATCACCCTCAAACCAATGGACTCTGCGAGAAGATGAACCAGGTGGTGATAGATCTGCTAAAAACATTGCCCCTGGAAGAACGCAGTCTGTGGCCTGAGAAACTGCCCGATCTGGTGGACCTGTATAACCACATCCCGGTAGGTTCCACCAACTGTACCCCAGCTTACCTAATGCGAGCAAGACCTGGTAAGCTGCCTGTCGACCTGGATATGGGAGTCCTGACACCCGAGGACACCTCGCCAGAAGCAGACTGGGATACAGAACGGCAGCAGCAGTACCGGAAAGTACAGGAGAGCGTCGAGCGAAGTCTCTGTCAATCAAGAGAAAGGCAGGAGAGGACTTACAGTATAACCAACGTGCTCCCGCTGTTTCCCTGGTGCCTGGAGAGCAGGTCTTGAAAAGAAAAAGGCGGCTCCATAAGTTGGACGACCAGTGGGAAAAGGACCCGTACACCGTAATGCCCTCAAGCCACAATAATCCAAAGGTGTACGTCATCAGCAAGGATGGAGGAGAGACCACAGCCACTGTCTCCAGAGACCACCTGAAAAAGTGCCCCGAGAAGTTGCAAAGCATGTATGAAGATCAGGAAGACCCTCAACCCGTAGAGGGAAAGGAGGAAATGATCACCACCGTACTCGGAGACTTTCCCCGGTCCTGGACACAAGTAAACAACGCTATCGTGGTGCCCGTCCTCACCTTTCTCCAGCCAGCCCCTCAAGTGCCTACAGAAGACCAGGTAGAGCTGGAAGAGCAGCCGGCCCAGGAAGCAGAAGAGTCCACACCAGCAGCACAGGAGGATCAACCCTCTGCTAGTAGTGAGCCTGCCGTGCCCCTAGTGAGCCAAAGAGTGCGCAGACAGCTGCCCAGCTTACCCACAACACCTCCTACATCCTGTAGTGCAGGACCAGTTAGTGAGCTCCGTAGGTCCACTAGAGTCACTAGAGGTCAGATGCCCGCTCGCTGGAAAATCTAAACTAATGCACTGTGAATTTATCTGTTTAACTGTTTATGGTTTATGTTTGTTGCCTGTTATTAATTATGTCTCTCAGTTACCCTGCAGATTTCTATGGACTAACAGGTTATGGACACTGGATAACCGGAACAATCTTGTAGATAGTTGCACCTTGGTGCCTCTTGCGAAGACGGCCGCGGAAGATAAAACCTGTCTGGCGTGGCCACAATGTGGCCCAAAGTAGCTAGCTTCAGCCTTGCAGCCACGCCCAGGGCCAACGCAAGGGGTTGGCTTTGGACAGGTCCCCTACTTCACAAACTTCACCTTGGGTGATATGGACACCCGGTTACGGACACGTCGTGACCTTTAAAGAACTAAAGCTTCTTGTAAATATGTTATTGTATTATTGTTTATACCCTGCATTTATGTTTCTTTAAAAATGTGTTTAGTCCCGGAGTACTAAAATTTACTAGGGGGAAATGTGGCACCCCAGGGGTCTGGTTGCCACAGTAATAGAAATATTATGTCTGGGAGCAAGTGGGAGGTTTCTCTGGTCAGGAGCCCTTAGCATGCAACACGGCCCACCCAGACCTGGGAGGGGAGGAATCTGCCCTTATAAACTGGGTCTGGGGCGGGATTAAGTCAGTTCCAGACACAGGGAGAGTTACAACAGGAGCTCTGTAGGAGCAGGAGCGAGTGCCAGAGGCTGGAAGCTAGAACGCTCGCCTTGGCTGAAGACACTAAACCCGGACACGGAGTCCGAGGCTGTGGGGACATCCAGGTCCAGCAGCAGAATCCAACCGGCAGGGGATTCCATGTACTCTGGCCATAGAAGCCCGGAGGCACGGTCACAAGCAAGGGACCAGCGCCGCCATCGTGAAGCGGAGGCTAACGGAAGGCCCCAAGTCACCGGCCATACGGGTGAGCACCACACGGTATACTCAGGGACATGGGCTACTTCTACCCGCATAGAGCAAGGTAGCCAGGAAAGAGTGCAGATAGTCGGGGAGGCCTACAACTCCAACTGGCCAGGGGAGATCCTGCTTGCTCACAGACTGACCAGACCCCTACTGCTAACCAGTACTCCCGGGAGGGTCAACTTTATACCATCAGTAAAGACCCTGAACTGCACCACACGTCTCTGTGTTTCATCGCCGCACCAGCACCATTACTACTGGGACGCTCACACCATCACTCCCATCATCCACACTAGCTGCCCTGAGGCAATACTTCTCCCGTGGGGAGTTATCCCATACTCGGCTGCGCAAACAACATCAGCCTCAGCGGTCTGCAGCGCAGCGGCGGTCCCCACTGACCGCAATCCATGGGTGGCGTAGTCGGACATTGTTATTACTTAAGACTGCCACTGGTTTGACCGCCCTGGGCACGGACTGGGTCACCGCCACACTGAGACTACAACCCCCAGCGATCCGGCTCCGGGTATCCCCCTGCACAGCACAGGCCCAGGGGGCGCGTCACTGGCATGAGACTTGCCTTCCAATAGATCCTTGTAAAAGGATTTAAAGTGTACTCATTCAAATTAGAGAGACAATTTAAATTTAAAAGATTAGACCTGCCTCCACCGCAGTGGAGCTCGCTCGACCCACCAGCGGACAGGCACCAGTATTGGGAGAGGGGGACTGGCCGTCAGGGTCCACCGCAGCTCTGGCACAAACCCGGCGACACGGAGGTCGCACGGGCAGGAACGGACTGGCCGTGTCGGCTTCGCACTTTTTTGGTTTTAGAAGGGCATGACATGCCTATATCTGTGTCTCCCCCTCCTTTTACTCCTCCACCTCTTTTCTTTTCGCATAACTATATGTACTTGTCACTTTTCCATATGTTAGTTGTGTCTTCTGAGCAGTTTGTCAGCTTTTGGACACCTTTGAAGTGTTTTCTATGTGTTTTCTATGTGTTTCTATGTGTTTTTGTTTGCCTGGTGTTCGAAGGTGTTCGACGAACAGTTTGGCGAACAGTTCGGCGAACATACGGGTGTTCGACGAACCGAACCGAACTCGAACACTATGGGGGTGGCTCAACACTAGTCAGGTCCAAAATTTGCGGATGTGCCTGGCCAGAGTTTTAGTATGTCCGACTGAACCTGACCCCAGTCCAAGTTACTTCAGGAGACTGAAAATGGTGCAAATTTTTGAGCAAATCTACGCTTCCTCATTCAAAGGGTAGATTTGATTTTTGGTTAGTTCTAAATGTATTACTGTATTAAAAAAAACGCATGGCTTATTACATTTGATGCAAATCACCCCAGATTTCTGCTCTACTTAAATTAAGTTATGTTAGTCTTTGGGTGAATCCTCCCACAGGGCCAAGAACCACATGATCAAGACACAGAATTGTGCAGCCATTGGTCATTGGTTGGTTTAATTTCTGCTACACAGCTAGCTGCACTGTCAGTCTCTTAGTAAGCCTCATTCAGATATCAATGTGTAATGTGCGTGTTCAATCCCTGGTTTTGCACATCAGTCTTAAAGAAAGGTGCGCTTGAGTAAGTTGCGCCTACTTCATTAAGAGGTGCATGCATGTGCGCCTCCGGCAAAAATGCTACTCCAACCAAGAGCTGGTGAACATTTCTGTGATAATTTACTCCACTTTTGTGGTGTAAATTATGCTTTATTTAACTACCAGGTTTCGCCGTAGCCTGTCTTACCACAGTCCTAACAACTTTGGCAGAGTTAGCCAGGACTGGCGTAAAACCCCATAAGTTGCAACATATTTTGCGCAACATCGAGTTGTGCAAAAATGTTGCGACATTTCGCAGGTTTATGAAAGCTGGCAAAATCTCCTTGATGAATTAGGATCTCTGTTTTTACAAAGCTTACAGAATAGAATCTTCATATACTGCAGCAAAACAAATAGTAAAATAAATTGTTCAAAGAAATTTGCTTTGAAAACAAGGAAATAGCATATAATTATGGACAGATGGGCTGAATAATGGTGCGCTGCTGCACTGTTGACTGTTAACTAGGCCCTTATTAAACAAAAGAAAGCTGGTATAATTAACAGTCCAGATGGAGTGCAGCTTGTGGCTTGATCTGATGCATACTTCACATTACTAACATTACCTGGTCCCAACAACCAACTAGACTGGTGTCTTCCATGTGTTCCACCCCTCATTTGTGGTTTACTTATTTTTATACATCAAAAGACACAAGGTAATGTGATAACTGCAAAGTCATCTCACTAAAAATAAGTCACATATTTCGTTAACAAATGAAGTGTCAGTTCAGTTCATCTAAGGACTCATGCACTTAAGCCTTATGAAGTGGCCATAGAGGTGGATGGGGCCCTACTGTCTCGTTCATGACAGATTTCATAAATGCCATGTTGCAACTTATTGCATATATAGAAAGTAGATAGAGATAGGGCAGATATATACAGATGTTAGATAAAGATAGATAGATAGATAGATAGATAGATAGATAGATAGATAGATAGGATAGATAGATAGATGAAATAAGAAAAATGAAGGCAGCACACCAATTGAAAAAGTGAAAAATATTGTGATTTTAATAGCCCATTATGGCGACATTTTGATTCTTACTGAGAAAAAAGGTTAGGAGATTTAGTCTTTACCTGGGAGGCTTGGCACCTCAAACTTTTTTGCTGGTACTACTTCTAATTTTCTTTTTCCGGATAGATAGATAAATACAAGGGCAGAGTAAGGGCAACCTGGACCCTGAGCAGTATAGATGGCACCCTCAATCACCTAATGTATCATGGGGTCATGTCTCATCATGATGAGGGGCATCATGTGATAGGTCACATGATGAACACACAGGTGTTCTGGTACACATTTGCATAAAACAGAGAGCGGCACATTAGCGCTCTGTGCCAACAATTTTCCTTTATAAATTGTCAATACATAACATGAGATGACACTTTGTAATAAGAGAAAAATATATATAATACATTTTCTCATGAATTATGCGGCTTTATATGGTTTTTGATGCATGTATTTTGACTACTCCTTATCATGATGATAGATTTTCTTTCCTTTTTTTAATAAACATGTTATGTAAATATTTCTGTGCATATAGTTAATTTATTCTGAATATGAAACTAATATATTATATATATTTTTGTATTATTTGTGGATATACATAGCTTCCAAAGGTCCCAGAATCAACAGGACTGTCCCATCATATTAAGGTATTGTACCAACTTCTAATACTCACCTCTCTCCGACGTCATCATCACTCCTTGGCTCCTCCTCCTCCAGTGGGGCATGGCCACATCTCTCTGCTCTGACATATATTAAGCTGTTCCCTTCTCTTGTGATCTTGTCTCCCCGAGACTCAAATGCGTTATCTTATGTTCACAAGCAGTAGTTCTAGCTGTGAGACACGGACCGCAATGATAAACATAGGAGAATTTGGTAATTTTGAGCTGTATTGCAGGCAGTGAACCCAGAAGCAGATTATGCAGGTGCATAGAGATACATTTGTGCATAGCAATGTATCTCTATGTACCTGTATTCTAGTGGTGAAGAAAATTATTTTGTTCCTCTAACACTATTAAAAATAATAAGAAATAATTACAAAAATGTAATTTTCTCTTTTTTTGTAAGTCTCCCTAGGACTTGAACCTACAGACTCTATAATTGCAGGCAGAAGCTAAAGCAATATGTCACGGGCTCCAGTGACATTCCTGGGAGAATTTTGTATACTTGATCTGCATTCTGGTCACTAACCCCATAAGCATACAATACAGGTACATAGAGATACATCTGTATATAACAGTGCATGTCTATGCCCCCCCATTTTCTAGAGGAAAATAAAAGAGATTTTTTTCTTCGCATAAAATTACTGCAAAATTAATAAAGAAACAATTACAGTACAGTATTGTCATTTTTAATGCGCTTTTTTAAAAAATAATAAACATCACAAATCAGCAAATACCATGGACATATTTGGTGTCCCTGTAATCGTAATGACCTGCACAACACAGCGATCAGATTATTTATGGGGATCAGTAAATGGCATAAAAATTTGGTGTCATCGATATTTTTTCTCTAACTGCTTTTTTCCTGCATGTTTTCAGCAGGTGTCCACACCACACAACGCAATAACAATCTTCCATGATTATTGGTTGTCTGCTGTGTTACTTTTATGCGTTTTCCCCCTTATTTGATGTATTTTTAATGCAGATGTGAATCCACGTTTTTAATGATTCTTTAATAGTACAGAAAAGCTTTGATTCTGCGCTTAAAATGCAATTGCGTTTTTTCTTTCACTTACGTTTTTTTCAGGCTCTACATAGAAGCGTATAGAAAAAAAAAGCTCCAAAACCACAGAGTTCAGCAGTGTCTTTAGACACACCAAGGGTGGAGATTCCATGAAGTCACATCCATTTTGCTTTGACATTTAGACCGTGTTCACAAGTAGCGTAAATGCTGCTGCTTTTTTTGCACAGAAATTCTGCTGTGTTTAACTGTCCAAGCCAAGTGGATGTGATTTCATGAAAACTGCACCCACCATGTGTCTAAAGATGGTGCTTTGTTTCTCTACAGGCTTCTATGTGGAGCCTAAAAAAACGCATGTAAAAACCTGAAGTTACTTTTTTAAATGCAGAATCAAAACTTTTCCGTACTATAAAAAACACATTAGAAACGCGGCTTCACATCAGCACCAAAAACGCGTCAAACAAAGGAGAATAGGCATAAAAAATGCAGCAAAGATGCAATAACCAGAGAAGATTGTTATTGTGTAGTTTAGTGCGCACACCTCCAGAAATAAAAAGCACAGTATTTACGCTATGTGTGAACACGGCTTTACAAACCAAGAAAGCCAGATGTCGCATAATGAAACTACATATGGATGAGAAAGTTCTGGCTGCTATGACTGACTGAATAAATGAACAAAAAATAAATCCATAGGTCCCAACTAGAGATGAAAATAACGCACAGATGACTTCGCGCCAACTCTGGATGATCAAGAGCCACGCTGGGGATGCCGGAAGGTAAGAGATTTGCGGCCTCCCATCCAGTCACCAGGTGCCACTGACCTGCACGCTGGACCAGAGTCCTATGAATCAATCCTCTCATTAGTGATGAGCGAGCGTGCTCGTTTAACCCTTTAAACGAGAACGCTCCGGTACTCGCCGAGTAGTTTCGGCATGCTCTGCATCAACTTTTTTTGTTATTTGAATGCGTTCATTAGTGTACATTTATACTGACATTGTTCACACAAATTTGGTGTGTATTCTCCACAGAAATCCATGTAAAAACCAGCCACAAAATGTGGGCAGTTGTCTGCAACACAAAAAGAAGTTTGTCCTGCTGTAAATTTGACCAATGAGGGTTTAAAAACAGCTTCATTCAATGACATGCCACTTATTGAAGCAATGAGTGTGGCTGCCCACCAGTTGATTTTGGCAAGAAATTGTGGTGGGCAGCTACTCTCAGATTTACATCATTACATGTAGCTAATCCACATGCAGATCCGTGGCAGCTGAAATTACAAATTTGCAAAGGGTCTGCCTCCGATTTCTACTGGATATTATTCATAGCAGATTTTTCCATTCTGAAAAACCTCTCTATGTGAACATACCCTTTCATGCCCGCTATAATTTTGGTTCTAATACATCTTTGTTTTGGTCCTTTCCATTTTTGCTTCCCAAACAATTAAACATATATATATATATATATATATATATATATATATATATATATATATATATATATATATATATCCATTTTTTTCTGAAAATAAAACAAGATCCAGCAGGCCCTGTGCCACTCCAGCTGCTTCTATTCTACAGTACTGGGCAGAACTAAAGCAACTAGTGCACGCACTGTCTAATCCTCACCATAGAGACAGACAAATACAACTGTTTGAAAGGACGTGGGATGGTATTTTGGGAGTCTTGACATGTTTGTACCATTATGCTGTAGATTACATTTTTACTACGGTCATCAGTAAACTGTGAAAAGAGGACAGATAACATCAAGTGTTTCATTTTGGAACAGATCTCACAGCAGAACACAATACTGTGATTCACAAACATTAAAATATGCAGACATTCTATATTCCCATTACGTCTAGCTGCAAATGATTACACCATATTGTTCATATAGAAGCGTACCACTATTTACATCTGTACATTCTCATGGCTAGACTTTTTGCAGGTTCAGATGGAATTCTGAAGGTGGAAAAAGCAGTATATTATACAGCTACCACATTTAGTAATCATGGTGGTTTACAGGGTTATTCCAATCTTATACATTTATAGCATAATCACAGCATATCCCGAAAAAGGAGCCCTGTCTTGCACTGTAGTTAATGGGGAGGTAGCCGTGCATTAATAGTTCTCTCAATTTACTATAGAAGTTCTGCAAGCAATCAAGCAAGCCAAACTTTAGAATATTCTAATAACAAGTTTGCCTGTCTCAAAGTCAAGTGTCTGCTAAGATTCCTCCAGCTAGAAAGTGTATTGGGCTCTCAATCAAGGGCAGAAGGTAAGAGAGAGCCTATGATTCTTCTCTGGTTGATAAATGCCCAGTGGTTTCTCAAAGCAATGTTAGAAAATTAAGGAGGTCAATAATGCTGACAGACTCCCTTGAGTTGATGAATAACTTCTTAAAGGGAATCTGTCAGCAACCTTACACCTCCCTACCCCCCCCCCCCATCTATCACTTAAATTATTTATATGTGCATGTAGCTTGTTCAAAGACCAAAACAGTAATACCTTTACATGGCCTGTCCATTCCTCCGTTACTGAGAAACCAGCATTTGACTTGATATACAAATAAGGCTGAAGAACTATGGTAGATTCGAAGCCTCTGTCACTCCAGCTCTATTCCCCTTCCTGAGTCGCCTCCTGCTTTTTTTTGAGAAATACATGTAACACAAAAACCTAATCTAAACAATAGGTTATTTTCTGATAACACATTCCTTTTAAACTATTGAAAACCACATTCCAAATATACAAAATTTTTGAATTCCCCTGATGCCTGAAATATTTCTTGGCCCCAGAATTAAAATCAAACAAAATGTAGATCTCAGAAATAACTGCCAAAATAAATGTAGACCCTAGACACACTATTTTGAGCCCCCCTATCACATTACCTAAATGTATACAGATCCTAGACCAGAAGGCCATATTAATACAAACCCTATATCACCATATATAGATTTTTTTTTCTAGGTCTCTCCTGGACATTCCAGAACAGTTTGCAGTCATGGCCACATCTAAGCCTTGCATTTTTTAAAGTTAAAAACTTCTTAACAGACATTTTATAAAAACATGAATCTCGCAAAACATTCATTACACTCGTGTTCAAAATAATTCCCCCATCCCCACAATAACTTTATCATCTATTTGGTATTCCTCCTCCCTGCGTGGCTTGTCTGAGCAATGATTTTAGCAAGGCAGTAAGTAGCTTCTTTTTTAATTAAAATGTGCTCCACCTCTGACCCCAGTAGTCATTTCTATTCAGTCATGTCTTATTTCTACCTTCTGACCTGACAACCTCTTAAATAAATGTGCTAGATTGTCATGTTAAGGGTCTTACCCCTACAAGACATGCCATATATTAGTGCATTTGTAAATTCTGCTGTTAAATTCTCCTCCTTCCTCATTTCAAGTCAATCATCTCTCTGATTATAACCACCACCTCCATAGCTCCTTGATTCCCCTTTGTTTTCACTGCCTCATATATAGGAATTGAAACAAGTATTTAACTTATTAATTACACCTTCCGAAAAGTTACCAGGAAACCAGTCTGTGCGTGTCAAAGATGAGAAGCCCTACAGAATAGCTGAAATTAAAATTGTGATAAGTATGACAACAATTTCTAGTTGTTTTGGAAACGCGGATGTTTAGCGGGGATCCTGCTAGAATTAACTCTTTTCCACATTCTGGTCAAATCTTTTTCAGCTTTTTTTCAGATATTATTAGAAACTTCATATTCACTGATAAAGCAGCAGACTTTTATTGAACAGTGTGAACTGTAATTGAACTGCAAAACATTATAAAATATGATAAGTTAAAGGGAACCTGACAGGTCCAATAATGTTATTACCCTGCAGATATAGGGTTAATCTGTAGGTTAATAGCATTAGAAAGGTGCCCGGACGTCTTACTGAAAGTGCAGATCCCAGAAGAAAATGAATTTATTTCATTCTAGAAGCCACCAGCTTTCAGAAGGAAGGAATACAGGGGTGTCAGCATGGCTACAGTCACCGCTCACAGCAATGTGAGTGGCGACTGTAAGTTTTCCCCTCCGCACTTTGACTGACAGCTGACTCTGTAGTGCATGAGCGGTGACTTCAGTTCATTTTCTCCCAGTAGCCGCATGTTACACACACGCTGCCTAAGTTCAGATAGGGGCGAGACCAGTTACATGAATTCGTTGGAATCCTGGGGGAACCGTTACTCAGGGTGACCATAGGCTGCAGCTTATCTCAGTCACACGATAGACCCAGTTGCTGACCAGACACAAGAGTCTTCATAAACGGTAGAACAGTAACATTTAATGAGGCATGGCCAGTGCAATGCAAATGTCTCTTTGAGCAACAGGCTCCAGTAATAACAGTATAGTCTCCTTTGCAGTACAGCAGTACACAGTCTATTATCCGGTAGCACAGTACAGCACAGTTTTAATGCATACACAACCACAGGCTTTTCCTTCACAAGGACTCAATAGTACTCTGCATTCTTTATCCTGCATGGAGATGGAGGGGGGGGAGGGTGTGATGAGGGAGATGATCTCTATGACAGGTTTCCTTGCAGTCCTTATCTTCCTGGCCGATAATACTCCACACTGTTAGCTCAGGGAGTCTAAGTGACCTTTGTATAGCTTCCCTCCTGACCTGAATTTTGTTCCCATGACTTATGTGAGATACAGATCATAAGCGACCTTTCTCTTCGGTTCCTGCCAGACAGTAAACAACTTCCCCACAATCCTCCTGGGGCTCTGCTAAAACACTCCCCTTCTCCTGTGACTGTGTTAACCCCTCTAGTTGCTGGATGCTTCTGGAGCACAACACTTACTGTCTCCTGTGCTTGTGTTACCTCTAATAGTTGCTGAATGCTTTTAAAGCAACAGCACTACTTCTGCACATCATACTCTTCCCTCCTTTTTGAATGTCGTTCTCAACATTCGTCTTAATTGGTCAATCTCACCAATTCTGAGACAGTGGTGAAAGTTGGATAACTTTATATACAAATTGGCATTGTGAAATTGATATAACATTCAAAAATATTGATAACCTAATCTTACAACCTTTTTCTTGTAGGATGCCTGTAAGAAATAAACAACACAATTAAAACAATCAGCATCTCTTCAGCTGGAGCTTTTCGTACGTCTTCAACCAGCTCTCTCTCTCTCTATGCTTTAACAGTTCTTTGTTTCTGCAAAGTCTTTTAAGGAAAATCAAAGCATGAAAACAAGTCTTTCCACTAGGCAACATCTTCCATACTACCTCTCGGTGGTGAATACCACTCAAGTGGGCAAACCTGGTCCGCAGGCAGAGATACCTGTTTCCAATTGACAGTCCTTGGCATTGACTCGGTTCACCAAGTGTCTCATATGTCAGCATCACGGGCCTCCTCACTTCTCGAGTCAACATCCTCCTGGTGGGTTTTTCCTCAGAGACCACGGGTTCTAAGGTCACAGAAGTTTCTTCCGCCTCACCCATTTCCCGTGCTTCCTCAGATGCTCTTGGAACTGCCTCTGTAAGTTCCTGTACTTCTCCTGAATCGCTTGCTTCCGCACTGTCTGGTAATTCCGCTCCTCCTGAGTGTCGATTGGTCTCTTCAGGGGCCAGTGTTCGATCATCAGATCTGAATTGGACTTCATCTGTACTCCTTGGTACGAACTCTGGAGCCTCAGGAATTAGTTCACTCTCCTGAGGATGGTACATCCCTCTTTTTGCTGATCTGAGAAATACAACAGTGTGTTCTTCTCCATCGGAACTTTCAAGGTCACTATCCACCTCCGGAGCTTCAGTCTGCGGTGGTACCTTAGTCGATCTCAAATGATGTCGGTCTACTTCTGGGAAGTCTTGTTGTGGTGGGAGATAATCACAGGGTAGTAGTAAATTCCGATGGACTATTCTGGTTTTCTTGCCTCCCGTTTTCAATCGGATTTCATACACTGGGCTGTCATCAGCTTTCCTCCTTATGACCACATACACCTTGTCTTCCCAGTACGAACGAAGTTTTCCTGGACCGCCTTTCTCACGTACGTTCTTGACTAGCACCCAGCTTCCTGGTGCCAATTCTGCTCCATAACATTTTCGATCATAGTACTCCTTACTCTTGCTCTGTCCTTGCGTAACCACTTTGGATGCTATGTTGTATGCCTCTGCCATCCGTTCCTTCCATTTCTGAACGTATTTCGGACACCGGAGTATCGAACATGATGTCGATTGGCAGTCTTGGCAATCGTCCATACAATAGGAAAAAGGGTGAGTAACCCGTTGTATCGCTCTTTGTACAGTTATAGGCATTTACCACTTTTGACAGAGAACTCTTCCAGTCTTTCTTCTCATCAGCTGTTAAAGTGCGCAACATCGACAATAATGTTCGGTTAAAACATTCCACTTGTCCATTACCCTCTTGGTGATAGGGCGTTGTGTGGGACTTCTGAATTCTACAGTACTTTCCTAGCTTTGCAAAGAGCTGGTTCTCAAATTCTCTTCCTTGGTCGTGGTGTAACCTCATAGATAACCCAAACCTCAAAGCAAAATCATTGAAGATCTTCTCTGCTGCTGTTCGACCCGATTTATTGGTGATGGCATATGCTTGAGCAAATCGAGTGAAATGGTCCATCACCACCAAGATGTATTCGTAACCATCCTTGCACGTCTCGAGATGTAGAAAGTCTATTGAGACCATCTCAAACGGATACATAGTTTGGATGTTGCCCATAGGTGCCTGGGTTGATGTGTTGGGACGTTTATCTTTCAGACACCCACACTCCCTGGTCACGTACCACTCAATATCTCTCTGCATGTACGGCCAGAAGAAACAATCACGTATCAAATTTGTTGTCCTTTCCACTCCCAGGTGTCCCATGTTTTCATGGAGTTCTTTGAAGATCAACCTATGGAATACTCTGGGTAGTATCAACCACCAGTTTTGTCCTCCTTTATGATACAGGATACCGTCTTCACTAAGGTAGAGCTTCGTCCATTCTTTAATTAAAACAGATACTGCTGGTGACTCATTGTCTCTCTCCCGGTCCTACCCGCATTCTTCTTTTTCTCCGTGGGTGTTATTGTCTCTGTTGTCACCCCTAAGAGTAGGTATAAAGCGGCGGCAATCCTGGAGAATTTCACAACGTAAGTACGATAGTAGAAGAGGAATCCTAATATCTGTCTCAACTCCCCGACAGTAGAAGGCCACTTGTCTTTTAAGGCCAGTACCGGAGCAATTTCTGCAGGATCCATGGTATATCCATCTCTAGACACAATTTTCCCTAGAAATCAGACTAGTCTTTTAAACAGTTCACACTTCTTTGGGATCAACTGAACTCTGTGTTGTTGATACCATTGTAATACGGTCCTCAAGTTTTCAACATGCTCCCGGAAGGTTTTGCTGTGTACCACATTGTCATCCAAGTACAGCTGGCAGATATCGTCCCTCAACCCTTCTAAACATGTCTCCATGCTCCTCTGGAATTCTGCTGGAGCTGAACTGAGCCCAAACGGTATGCGAATCCACTCATATAATCCCCACGGTGTGATGAATGCTGTCAAGGGTCTACTGGACTCTTGGACAAACCCTTGGTGGTATGCCTTACCCTGATCAAGGACAGAGAACCAGGTGCTTCCTGATAGACTATCCAGCATATCTTAGATCTTTGGTATCGGGTGTCGATCAGGTACTGACTTTTGGTTTAGTTCCTGGTAATCACAACAGAGTCTCAACGTACCGTCCTTCTTCCTAACACAAACAATAGGAGAGGAATAAGACGACTTCGACTTTTGGACCCAACCTCTGTTGATGAGATCTTGTAAATATTCTTTCAATTCACGATGTAATGGTTTTGACACAGACATGTAGCTTATGGTTACTGGGGTTGTGTCTTTCAAATTGATTTTCAAATGCAATGACGGGATACAGCCTATATCAGAGTCATCTTTGGAGAATGCATGACACTCTTCTCTCAGCATTTTTTTTGCTACCTCTAGATCTTCAGCACACAAGTGTTCCAGGGGTACTGGGGGATCCCAGGACCCCGAGGTGGGTTGCCCAATTTCCTCCCCTGGGCAACCTCTGTTCCTTGGTGGGAAAAATGAATTCACTGTAGACCCCTGGGCTGGTCTCACACTGGCTGGATATACCGTTTCAATGGTTTCGATGTGACCTAACACAGTCTTTGGATCCAGTCTAATTTTGTGTTTCGTAGTATTCATCACTGTCACTTGAGAAAACCCACCAGTAGGAATCGTAAGCTCAGTTTCACCTTGAACTAGGCCTTCCGGAAGTTCTGAAGAGTCTTTTGACATCAGCAGTCTTTTCTGGGGTTTTCTTCCCGGTTCTACCCGGACTCCACACCTCATCCCCACCATTTGGTTTGCAGGGATGATGGTTGGGCGCCAGCGTACCTTGACTTCTTTTAGGTCCATTGTATTCTGTGCTTTCTTTACTCTATGAATCACATTTTCCGCCACGGCATTGGGTATGGCGAGAAATGTGGCAATTGTGTGGTGGGCCACTTAGGAGGCACCAGATGTTGCAGAAGGGCCAGCTGGGGTGTGTAGCCTCACTGGCAGCAGATAATGATGTCACGGTAGCTGAAGTGGGTCGCTGGACCTCTAAATGCTTCCCTCATGTCCACAACAATTTTAAAAGCGGGAGGTGGCACTTGTGGATGGTATAGGACTCACCGGGGACACTCCTGTAGCGGTGGTGTCTGGGTGCAGTTTTTGGAGCGCCCGTGATGTTTGTGCAATTTCAAGCAGACAGACACGCAGGTGAACTTGTAAACATAACAATTTTACTGAAGGAGCTAACAGGGTACAGTCTCTCTTACAGGCAAAGTTCACAGTATATTGTGCACACGGAAGTTATGGTTTTCTCCTCATGAGACAAGCATTGTTATTGTCCAGGGTGGCTGGAGCAGAGTTCACTTCACTTGCTTGTACAGGAAATGCTATGCATAGTCCAAGAAATATTAAACTGATGGAGGGACCTTCACAGATTGGCTCTCTGTGGAAAACACACTAAAGTGTGGATGTACTCACAGTTTTTATCCCACTGTTCCTGTGGCGCCCCGGCGGGTTCAGTCGCCACAGAGGTATTGCATCTCACCCAGAGGTGTGGTATCTCACTCTCAGGTAAGGATAGAGTGCTGCCCGGGACCCTAACACCTGCACCCAACACTACACTACTCCAGACCAGCAGGAAGGGCAAGATGCGTCGCTTCTCTGCTGAGCCCTGACCCTGGTTGGAGTGGGGGGAACCAAAGTAAGGGGAACCATGTAGTGGGTGTGGATGGAGGATGTAAATTAGGGGAGCACTTGTTAGAAGTGATATAAAAGAGGGAACCATCTTGGAAAGACAAGACAGTCTGTGAGGAGAAGTAGAGGGAGCAGGAGCTCTGTAGAGGACCTGCTCCGCAGCGGCGGCTCTATATAGCCGCATACCACAGGTGGCGTCACGAACTTTATAAAAGAACTATAAATCCCCTGTAAATATTCACCTTTTGCTTGACCGCCCTGAGTCACGGACCGGGTCACCGCCACTGTGACATATCCCCTAGCAACGACAGGCCCGGCACCGAGTACCCCACGGCCTAGGGGGTGCGTCATTCCCTCTTGCAGGGGGTAGGTTTACACAAAGTTGGTGGTACGTGGATATGGTCCTGGCTAGAAGCGATCAGGATAACCAGAGAGCAGGAGAGTCCATGTAAAGCTTCTCTCTCCTGACTGGAAGACACTTCACTCTTTTGAGTGAAAGAGATTATGTGAGGAAAAATGTCCCCTCAGCGAAGACTGGCATTGAAAACACTTCTCTGAGAGAATAATGTCTCTCCTCAATCTTCCTGAGGCAGCAGGAACCGCCCATAACTGGTTTGTACCAGCGTTCTAGTTAGAGTGTGCTCAGAGCTGTGAGACTCCTCCCAGCCGTTGCTATGGCCACCACTTGTGAGGAGAATAATCATTGCTTCATATACACATATTGGCCAGTAGATGGCAGGAAAGTGGCAGGAAAGTACAATTTACAATGCAAGGAAGTACAATTTACAATGCAATGTATTATGTCCCCTAATTCAGTGCACAAAATGGAACAAATCTAATACAACACTACAACTGTCTCATTTAGCAGCAGTAGAACGGGTACCGGGATGCCACAATTGCATCCATCACAAGCGCTCCTGCCTTGTGTTTTGTGATGACCTCACTGATTACATTATAACCCAGGATAGGATCCTCTGCCACGTTCTGATCGCTGGTCACGAGAAAAAGTACCAAAAGCTCTATGGTGTTGCTGTTCTTCGTGGCCCTGAGTAGGAAAGTCACTTCTACCCAGCCTATGAAAGGGATTTCGATCTGGTTGACGGCTTTGCCGTGGAGTTCCACTGGTCCCAAGAGTTCTTTTAGTGACCGAAGGTAAGTGTGTGGCAGGTAGCGCCTTCTCCATTCTTCATTTAAAAGGCTCACTTGGGCTCCTGTGTCCCACAGTGCTTTTACTAGGAGTCCATCTAGCTGGCACTGTATAAAGCACCTTTCACCTATTAGGCTGATGAAGCAATCTTTACTGGCCGAAGAATCCTCCTCCCAGGAGTAAATCGTTTGACCTCCACACTGGGCATTAAGTAACTGATGCCCCTGTCTCCCTTGCAGCTGTTGTAGACTGGAACACACTTGGGGATAGTACTGACGCAGCCGTTTTACCTCATGCGCCATTCTGGGGTTTGGTGAGATTTGGATTTCCGTCTGGGGCCTCCTCCATGTCGCACCGCACTGGTAACCTCCTGTCTTTTTACCCAAACGACTGTGACCATTGGTATCCCTTGGCATACTGTCCTTCCTCACCACATCTTAGACAGTGAACACACACCATACTCTGATTTTATGAACGGCACGTTTCACAAGTCGGGTATCTTCTCTTTTGAAACCCACTCCTAGGTCTGAGGGATACCGGTTCTGGTCTGGAACGAATCAACTTTTTCACCTCAATCAACTCAGCTCACAGTTCTTCTATTACTTCCTCCCAGTCAGCGCTGGCGGTTCTCTCTTTTGTTGGTGATTTAAGGTTCCCTCACAGAGTTGGAACTGGAGGGTCTCTATGATGATCTTCGGACTGGCTACTGGGGGTCTCCAACTTCAGTTGACTCATTTTGGTGATTTTAGGAGCAGAGCCTTTCTTTAACTTCTGTTCGCTCTCTGACTCCAAACTAGCTGCCTCATTCATTTTTTCAATTAGGACTTCATCCAAAATGCCAGGATCTTCTAGGTACTGTTTCAGCTGAAACTTGATATCTTTGCTGATTAATCGCCTTCCCAGTGATTTTAAGAACTTCTTCTGGACAAGTCCAGCATCAAACTTCTCTTCCGCTTCTACATCTCTGGATGCAAACAACAGTCTATCTTTCAGTTCAATTGCTCTGAGCAAGAAACTTTGGGGTGATTCATTATTTTTCTGTGAGAGGTTAATGAGTCGGTGGAACAATTCTGAAGTACTCTCTTCTTTATAGTGCCCTTTTAAAATCATCTTCAGCTGTTGCAAGGTCAATTGACTTTTAATTTCTAGCATACTACAGAGGTTCAGTCCTGGGCTGATCACTTTCACCACCCCCTCAACGATCTCATCTGGCTGGTAGCCTTTCTGTAAGCCTGCATCGATCTGGTGCAACAAGTTACTATAAGATAGTCTCTCTTTCTGTTCACACTCTCCAATCTGTCCCAGGATCTTTAATTCTTTCCTTATGGTGATTTGTGGTGTAAGGGAGGACTGTCTCCTTGATTTATCTAACCCGAGCAGGTTAAAGGTCCTGTCTAAGTCTATCACCTGTTCAGAGGTTTTGGTTGATTCCTGCAGGGCTGTTGTTAGGGCTTTGAATTGTTTTTTCAATTCCTGTAGTTCAGTCTGTGGACGGAGATTTACGCTTTTGCTAATTGGTGCCGCCCCTCCATCCTCCAATTTCAACCTGGTTAGAAACTGTGTTAGTTCCTGGAGGAATGTCCCCATGATGTCTTCAGCTTCTTTCTTCCTCAGCTCATCCATTTTTGCATTAATGGCAGCTAACATTTGGAAATTTATTCTACTGACATCTTTATATGTTCTGCTACTGTTCTCAATTCTTCACAAGTTAACTGAAGAAGCAACTCACTAATTCTGTCCATTTGTATTTCCACATCCATTGCTGCTAGTAAGTTTTTCTTTAGGGCTGGTCCCCTTTAACTGGTGTAGCAGAGTTGAGTTGAGTTGCTGTGCTGCTGTATTTTTCCAGACACTTTTCCTCTTTTCCCTCTATATGCTAATTCCCGCTCAGGATTCCCCATACGGACCACCAATGTTACACACACGCCGCCTAAGTTCAGATAGGGGTGAGACCGGTTACATGAATTCGTTGGAATCCTGGAAGAACCGTTACTCAGGGGACCATAGGCTGCAGCTTCTCTCAGGCACACGATAGACCCAGTTGCTGACCAGACACATCTGAGAAGAGTCTTCATAAACGGTAGAACAGTAAAATTTAATGAGGCACGGCCAGTGCAATGCAAATGTCTCTTTGAGCAACAGGCTCCAGTAATAACAGTACAGTCTCTTTTGCAGCACAGCAGTACACAGTCTATTATCCGGTAGCACAGTTCAACACAGTTTTAATGCATACACAACCACAGGCTTTTATTTCACGAGGATTCAATAGTGCACAGCATTCTTTATCCTGTATGGAGATGGAGGGGGAGAAGGGTGTGATGAGGGAGATGATCTCTAAGACAGGCTTCCTTCCAGTCCTTATCTTCCTGGCCGATAAAATTCCACACTCTTAGCTCAGGGAGTCTAAGTGACCTTTGTTTAGCTTCCCTCCTGACTTGAATTTTGTTCCCTTGACTTCTGTGAAATACAGATCATAAGCCACCTTTCTCTTCGGTTTTGGCCAGACAGTAAACAACTTCCCCACAATCCCCCTGGGGCTCTGCTAAAACACTGGACTTCTCCAGTGACTGTGTTAACCCCTCTAGTTGCTGGATGCTTCTGGAGCACAACAATTCCTGTCTCCTGTGCTTCTGTTACTTCTAATAGTTGCTGAATGCTTTTAAAGCAACAACACTAATTCTGCATGTCCCACTCTGCAACAGCACTACTTCTGCATGTGATACGCACTTCCAGTGCAGCTGTCAGGCATCTTTGTACTGGTAAATCTAATGTTGGGCCATCATATATGATGCCAGCTCTGGAGCTGAGCTTGTGTCATACCCGGCTGATGACAGCTGTGTTACACAACCAGCATCTGCCTCTAACAGCTGCAAGCAGAGCTGGGCTCTGACTGCTACTGTTAGCCCATTAAATGCTGCTGTGAATCTCTGAGCACACCATTCCACATGCCCATTAGCCCCTACACGATGTGATCATGTGGTACTGATGAATTGTCATGGCAGTCAGGGCCTGTTAAAGAACCCTGCGCTTGCAATGATAGGGATCATGTGAAGGCCACCCTGTGGCTGTGGTTCATAGGATACTGTGATTTTACTGATTACTGCAAGACTTTTTGGGTGGGAAATTTTGTCTATATAGCTTTCCATGGGTGTCAGTTTGCCCTGGTTCCTGCTCTGCCCCATCTGCCCCATCTATATTAAGGTTTGATGACACATAGAGAGGTTTAATACTAGAGATAGGACCGTCCCGACTAGGTACACCTTATTGTTTTGGGATGACTTTAACTCTTTTTTGATCAAAATAGTGTTAGCTAAGTACCCTATGTTATTTATCTGTAGTATTACTATTTATTTATTTAATTATTTATTTACTTACTACAGGGTATTTAACTCCTTTTTTATCTTAGGTTTTGTGTGTTAAATGGCCATAGTGTGAACTTATATTTACACTATATTACATTGCACTTATACAAACATATGTTTCAGCTTATGTCTTTGTACTATATATGGCAATAAGAAAGGATTAAACTGTCTCACTCAAGCTGACCTATTATACACCCTGGATTGTGCCTTTTGTGCCTTGAGGAGGTGCTCTTTTACAATATGTATACCAGCACTTTGGCTGATGGAAGGTGCCATCCATCGGGCCTTGAGAATTTCTTCCAGGAGAGTCATTTGCTGCTGCTGTTGCTCCTGCTGCTGAAACTGCTGCTGAAGTTGCTGAAACTGTTGTTGCTGCTTCAGATTGGCCTAGACCAATTGCTTAATAAGTTCCTCCATTCTTTAAGACTGTGTTTGAAATGCTGTAGCTGCCGTCACTCAAGACATTCAGTCTTTAAATTGTAGTCATCTGTGCTCTTTGAGACTTCATATCCGCATTCAAACACCAATTGTAGAGTTTTAGCTCTCTGGTAGCTGCTTGAATACGCACATACACAGGGTTGTTATGTCAAAACAGCATAAGGTTTATTGTTCATCATGAAGCTTTATAGCTCCAAAGTGAAGAGAGCCTTCATTTAGGACAATCGCATCACATAAATAGTCCTTTATTCAGGTACAATGGACAAAGTAAATGTGGAAACCTCACCAGTCTCGGTTTTCCAGGAACAATGAACCTAAGTAGTGTTAAAAGCAGTTACCAAACAAACATCTCTATTCAGCGCTAGCCCAAACTATATATATATATATATATATATATATATATATATATATATATATATATATATTGTATAAATACGTGACTCTTAAGATTGTGGGTTATACTAGCCTGACAAAGAGGCCTGAGTAGTCTCGAAAGCTTGCAACCTGTTACCATCTTTTCATTTAGCCATTAAAAGGTATCAACCACTGAGGACTCTCAAATCTAAATATTTTTCTAGCCCAAACTACACACTGCTGAGCTAACCCAGTTGCTATTATTAGGCCAGTAAGCCTCGGTCTGGATTACGGGAGTGACCTTTTTCATCCAGACTTTTTTGGTTGCTTCTAAATCCTAGAACAAAAATCCAGTCAAATTAACCCTCTCAGCAACCCAGTGTTACTGGTATAGATTTTTACATCACAGAGGCCAACCATTTCGGTGGCATATACAGTGGGGAAAATAAGTATTAGATGCACTGCAAATTTTGCAAGTTTTCCCATCTACAAAGAATGGAGAGGTCTGTAATTTTTATTGTAGGTACATTTCATCTGTGAGAGACAGAATTTAAAAATAAAATCCAGAAAATCACATTGTATGTTTTTTAAATAATTAAATTGCATTTTATTGCATGAAATAAGTATTTGATCACCTACCAACCAGCAAGAATTCTGGCTCTCACAGACCTGTATTAATTGCACCTTTTTGAACTCATTATCTGTATAAAAGACACCTATCCACACAGTCAATCAATCATACTCCAACCTGTCCACTATGTCCAAGACCAAAAAGCTGTCTAAGGACACCAGGGACAAAATTGTAGGCTTGCACTAGGCTGGGATGGGCTACAGGACAATAGGCAAGCAGCTTGGTTAGAAGGCAACAATTGTTGGCACAATTATTAGAAAATGGAAGAAAAACAAAATGATTGTCAATCTTCCTCTGTCTGCTCCATGCAATATCTCACCTCGTGAGTCGTGGGGTAAGTATGATTCTGAGAAAGGTCAGGAATCAGCCCAGAACTACATGGGAGGACCTTGCCAATGACCTGGAGAGAGCTGGGACCACAGTCTCAAGCATTACCATTAGTAACATACTATGCCGTCATGGATTAAAATCCTGTAGGGCATGCAAGGTACCCCTGCTCACGCCAGCACATGTTCAGGTCCAGGACAACTTCATGATGGATGATGATGGATTGGGTTATGTATCGTGAGATTTTGGCCAACAACCTCCTTCTCTCAGTAAGAGCATTGAAGATGGGTTGTGGCTGGGTCTTCCACCATGACAATTACCCAAAACACACAGCCAGGGCAACTAAGGAGTGGCTCCGTAAGAAGCATTTCAAGGTCTTGGAGTGGCCTAGCCAATCTCCAGACCTGAACCCAGGGCCGGCTCCAGGTTTTTCTGGACCCCGGGCGAAAGAGTCTCAGTGGGCCCCTTTAACACATACCACGATTCATGATGCACAAATACCGAAGAGAAATAGAGGTATAGTACAATGCAAAGATTTCACTTCTTACATTACATAAGAGATATCTATTGTAAATTCCACAATAGCTCAGAAACCAGCGAATTGCTCCATACAGAATACTGGCCCCCATAAAATGCTCCATACAGAGTACTGGCCCCGATAAAATTCTTCATACGGAATATTGGCCCCCATGTAACGCTCCTCACAGGATACTGGCACCCATATAATGCTCCATACGGAATACTGGCCCCCATATAATGCTCCATACGGAATACTGGCCCCCATATAACGCTCCATACAGAATACTGGCCCCCATATAATGCTCCATATGGAATACTGGCCCCTATATAACGCTCCACACAGGATACTGGCCCCCATATAACGCTCCATACGGAATACTGGCCCCCATATAACGCTACATACAGAATACTGGCCCCCATACAACGCTCCATACAGAATACTGGCCCCCATAATATGCTCCGTACAGGATACTGGCCCCCATATAATGCTCCATACAGGATACTGGTCCCCTTATAATGCTCCATACAGGATACTGACCCCCATATAATGCTCCATGCAGGCTGTTCCCCCACATAATGCCCTATGCAGGCTGTTCCCCCTTTATAATTCCCCATGCAGGTTGTTCCCCCCCTTATAATGCCCCAAGCAGTATGCCACCCCCCATATAATGCCCCATGCAGGATGTTACCCCCCATATAATGCACCATGCAGGATATCACTCGTCCCCATATAATGCCCCATGCAGGATGTCACCCCCCATATAATGCCCCATGCAGGACGTCTCCGCCCATATAATGCCCCATGCAGGGTGTCACCCCCCATATAATGCCCCATGCAGGATGTCACCCACCCCCCATATAATGCCCCATGCAGGATGTCCCTTTCCCCCCCATATAATTCCCCATGCAGGCTGTCCCTTCCCCCCATATAATGCCCCATACAGGATGTCACCCCTCATATAATGCCCCATGCAGGATGTTACTTCTCCCCCCATATAATGACCCATGCAAGATATCCCCCCCAAAAAAATACTCCATACAGGATGTCCCTTTCCCCTTATATAATGCCCCATGCAGGATGTCCCTTTCCCCCCATATAATGCCCAATGCAGGATGTCCCTTTCCCCCCATATAATGCCCCATGCACGATGTCACCCCCCCCCCATATAATGCCCCATGCAGGATGTCACCCCCCCAATATAATACCCCATGCAGGATGTCACCCCCCCCCATTTAATGCCCCATGCAGGATGTCACCCACCCCCATATAATGCCCCATGCAGGATGTCACCCCCCCCCCATATAATGCCACATGCAGGATGTCATCCCCCCATATAATGCCCCATGCCTCCATACATTAAAAAAAAAAAATCAAATACTCACTCCTCCTCACCTGCTGCCACTGCTCAGGTCCGGACTCCAGCGTCGCCGGCGTCTTTCCACTCTGCGCTGCCTGTGATGGCTCAGGGGAGGGCGTGGTGGAAAGACGTCACCACGCCCTCTGACCTGAGACGTCACAGGGAGCGCACAGCAGGAAGACAGTGGATCTGCGGAGGCACGGGGAGAGGTAAGTATCCGGCTGCCGGAGCCCTGAGAAAGCGGGAGGAGAAGGGCGGGCGCTGGCACCGCTCTCCTCCGCCCATAGCTCATGGGGTGCCCGACCGCAAGTAGGCCTCCCGCCTGCTCAGGGCCCTGGCACTTGCCCGGGTGCGCCGGGTCCTGACGCCGGCCCAGCCTGAACCCAATAGAAAATCTTTGGAGGGAGCTGAAAATCAATGTTGCCCAGAAACAGCGCCAAAACCTGAAAGATCTGGAGAAAATCTGTATGGAGGAGTGGGCCAAAATCCCTGCTGCAGTGTGTGCAAACTTGGTCAAGAACTACAGGAAACATTTGACCTCTGTGATTGCAAACAAAGGTATCTGTTCCAAATATTAAGTTCTGCTTTTTTATTGCATTAAATACTTATTTCTTGCAATAAAATGCAAATTAATTATGTAAAAATCACACAATGTGATTTTCTGGATTTGTTTTAAGATTCTGTCTCTCACAGTTGAAGTGTACCTATGATAAAAATTACAGACCTTTCCATTCTTTGTAGGTGGGAAAAGTTGCAAAATCGGCAGCGTATCAAATACTTATTTTCCCCACTGTATCTGCTTTCCAGGATACATACATATATAAATGTAGCACCCTGAGGATTCGGCTGCTACAGGGGTATTACACCTCAAGCCAGAGGTGTGGTATTCCACTCCCGGGTAAGGATGGAGTGTGGAACTGAGCTCAGTTAGCTGCATACACTACATACATCCCATTTCCGGGGGACAGATCAACGGTACTCCCACCAGTTTATGTGCAGGTACGATAGTGTCTGTCCCTGGCTGGAGTGGGAGGGGGGTGGAACATCCCAGTAGTGTAGGGGCAGATAGGGGGAGCAGTCTGGGTAAGGCTAGGAGCTCATTGGGTGCTGGTCACCTGAGCTCATACATAGACGGAGTATATAAGTTGGGCACCATCTTAGGACAGGGTCTTTTGTAGAGTGAGTCAGCCTTTGTTCAGTCAGAGGAGCAGAGCAGAGAAGCTCAGCCAGAAGGGCTGACAGGGAGTTGTGGTTCCGGCTGGGCCCAGCTCCAAGGCCAAGTCTGAGAGAGAGAGAGAGGAGTCAGAAGGACCCAGAGAGAAGAAGAAGGAACCCCAAGACCCCAGAATACAAACAGCAGGGTGAAGGGTTGGCACCCAGGGTACCGGATCCCAAGCTGGTGGAGGCCACTAATCCTCAGCCAGAGACCGGAGGTCGTGGGCAGGATCTGCCACGACCCTCACTAAATCCACTAGGAGGGCATACCAAGTATAGGGTCAGGGAACCCAGAAGAGGTGTACCCACCAAGAGACCCGAGGGAGCCGGACATAGGTGGATCCCTGGTGAGAACGGCCAGAAGAGAGGGAAAGTCAGACAGGAGCTCAGGACCACGCTCCAGAATTGCTTGGGGGTTGGCCGAGTCCAGGACCTGGTGGACGCAGCACGGCTCGGGTGGTCGCTTCAGGCCAGAGTGACCATAAGAACACCCGTAAGTAAAAACCCCAGAACTGCACAGCCCGACTCTGAGTCTTCTTGCTTGATCATCCTGCACCTTCACAACCACCATCCTCTACATCTGACCCCCTGAGGCTATACCCCTCCCGTTGGGGGTTATACTACCACAGCTGCACACATACCAACAGCCTCAGCGGACCCTTCTGCAGCAGCGGCCTTTTGACCGCAAATCAACGGGTGGCGTAGTCGACACTAAGGACCTTTAACAACATCTGTAAAGACTGCCACACACTGAGTTTGACACCCTGGGCACGGACCGAGTCGCCGCCACTCGGAGACTACAACCCCCATCTGATCCGGCTCCGGGTAATCCCCAAACAGCACTGGCCCAGGGGGCGCGTCAATTTTGGCGTAGTCGGCAGGATAACGTGCCCACAACCACCGGGTACTGCGTGCCTGAAGAGAAGTTCAAATTTACCTTAAGAAGAAGTCTCCCGCCGGTTCCAGAGGGTCCCCGCCATGGGACGCCATCACGTCTTCCCGCCGGTTGCCCGCCATCTGCAGCTTTTTCTCGCCATCCACGGAGTTTCCCGCCACTGGGAGACGATTCCCGCCATTTCCAGAAGATTTCCCGCCTTGGAAGAGCGGACGCCATTATGGGCGTGCCAGAGGGTGGCAAGAGGTCACCTCCCATCGTGGGCCAGGTCAAGGAATGGCGCCAAAAGCGGAAACCGCCCCCACCAACAGAGACTGTGATGCTAGAGATGTCCATCAGCGTGAGAGAACTGCCCCTGGAACTGACAATCACAAAGTTGCCCCGGGACCACCTTCAATGTGGGCGGAGACAGAACAAGAGAGCGAAGATGGGTGCAGCCTGGAGGGGTCTGGAGAGAGCGCACCCGGAGACAAGAAGTCTGGAGAGGACTCCGGAGAAGTCGTACCCGGAGATGGAAGGAGAGTCAGGCAGCACCGACCCTGTGGTCAGGAGCCTGCTGCAAGCAACAACCCCACTAGGCTTAGTGGAGATCCTGGCACAGCTCCCCCGAGACCGGGAGTGTGCGCAGACCGCGCTGGAGCGCCTTGCATGGAGGATGGCCCAGGTGCAGCGAGAGACGCTGACGGAGTGGAGCCGAGAGATGGCCCTGCAGGCAAGAACCCGACAGCGAAGCACGCCACCCGAGACGAGGAGACAGACCGCCTCTGAGGATGGTGCAGGAGGAGTGAAGGCCGGAGACGGCGCCGAGAAGGGAGCTGGACAGATGGAGGCAGGTAAAGGGGACGTTACTACCCCGAGCCGAGAAGCCGCGTGCCTGCCCCAGCTCCCCGTCGCAGAGCCCGAAATTCCCCCTGCCGTGCCCGTCGCTGCATCGTCACCGCTCCAGACAAGGCCTCAAGCAGAAGCCGCGGCCGCGACCCCTGTGACGTCACGCGCCTCAACCCTGAGTGCGGCAAAGCAGGAAACACCACCGGCCTGGTCGCAAGGTCTAGTACCCCCGGGCGCCGCAGTTCCAACAGCGCCCTTTACCTCCACTGAGCCACCGGCCTGGTCGCTGGGCCAAGTTACCCCGGGCGCCGCCGTCTTCACGGTGCCCTTTACCTTCAGGGTGCCCCAAGCCTGGTCGCAAGGCCTAGTGAACCCGGGCGCCGCTACCACCACCGCGCCCTCAACGTCCACCGTGCCGCACCTGGGTGAAGACTTGTTTGCCAGCACACGTGCCCGGATGGGCAGCCCTTTGTGTGGCCACCGGAGTTCCACCATCCCCGACTCCGGAAAGAAAGACCCCTAGATGAGCCCCTGATTCCGGTTCCGAAGCCCGTTAAGATCACCCCACTCTCGTTGGAGGAAGCGCAGTTTGCGTGGGACCCCACCGGAGGAGACCTCATGGGATTCACCCAAGAGACTCGGGCAGCCGCAGCTGAGCGTGCGGAGTGCTTCCGGCAGCAGTTAGAGATCTTTGACCGGGAGCGAAGAGAGAGGCGGGTCCGAGAGCAGCGGCTGCAGGAACAGAGTGCAGAGCAGAAGAGCCGGACCAGGAGGAACCCCCGTGCAGCCCACGGTCCCCGTGCCACCGGGACTGTAATTAAATTCCAACTGCAGCACGGTTGGGGTTTCATCAGGGATCATCACACCCCCGGCGACGTCTTTGTCACCCGCAGAGACGTGGAGTCCCATCTGCCGGAGGGACACAGAGGTCGTGACCTATATGTAGGGGACGAGGTCACGTTCACCCGGCACAAGTGTGCCAAAGGACCCTACGCCCTCCATGTACACCGGCTGACGGAGGAGGAGCTACGGTGTGAAGAGGAGCAAGAGGACCCGGACGGGTCTGAAGGAGGAGCAGGAGTACGCCGTCATTAAAGTACGGTAAAGAGACTGTACATAGTTACCCGTCAGGGTATATGCCATGCTGCTGACTTAAAATAAGGTCCCCGTTGGGACAAGTGTGAACTGTTCCAGTGTGTCCCATCTGCCCACAGGCTGAGGACTGTGAGCAGCCATCCCTTTTCCCCACTGGTCGAGGACTGAGAGCGGCCACCTTCCCTTGTATATAGTTGCGCTTTCTAAGGCGCCCCCTACCGGTTTTATAGGAAACTGTTGTTTTTACTACAAGAGACTGTTGCACTTTACCCGGTCACAAGTTGCACCGTGGCCGGAGGAACAAGAATGTTTATTATGAAAAAGTTTTATGTTTTATATGTTTATGTTTTATGAAAAAAATTGTATGTTTGTGGATGTTTTTATTCTTTTACAGCCCGAGGACGTGCTGTGATTTACCAGGGGGGGAATGTAGCACCCTGAGGATTCGGCTGCTACAGGGGTATTACACCTCAAGCCAGAGGTGTGGTATTCCACTCCCGGGTAAGGATGGAGTGTGGAACTGAGCTCAGTTAGCTGCATACACTACATACATCCCATTTCCAGGGGACAGATCAACGGTACTCCCACCAGTTTATGTGCAGGTACGATAGTGTCTGTCCCTGGCTGGAGTGGGAGGGGGGTGGAACATCCCAGTAGTGTAGGGGCAGATAGGGGGAGCAGTCTGGGTAAGGCTAGGAGCTCATTGGGTGCTGGTCACCTGAGCTCACACATAGAGGGAGTATATAAGGTGGGCACCATCTTAGGACAGGGTCTTTTGTAGAGTGAGTCAGCCTTTGTTCAGTCAGAGGAGCAGAGCAGAGAAGCTCAGCCAGAAGGGCTGACAGGGAGTTGTGGTTCCGGCTGGGCCCAGCTCCAAGGCCAAGTCTGAGAGAGAGAGAGAGGAGTCAGAAGGACCCAGAGAGAAGAAGAAGGAACCCCAAGACCCCAGAATACAAACAGCAGGGTGAAGGGTTGGCACCCAGGGTACCGGATCCCAAGCTGGTGGAGGCCACTAATCCTCAGCCAGAGACCGGAGGTCGTGGGCAGGATCTGGCACGACCCTCACTAAATCCACTAGGAGGGCATACCAAGTATAGGGTCAGGGAACCCAGAAGAGGTGTACCCACCAAGAGACCCGAGGGAGCCGGACATAGGTGGATCCCTGGTGAGAACGGCCAGAAGAGAGGGAAAGTCAGACAGGAGCTCAGGACCACGCTCCAGAATTGCTTGGGGGTTGGCCGAGTCCAGGACCTGGTGGACGCAGCACGGCTCGGGTGGTCGCTTCAGGCCAGAGTGACCATAAGAACACCCGTAAGTAAAAACCCCAGAACTGCACAGCCCGACTCTGAGTCTTCTTGCTTGATCATCCTGCACCTTCACAACCACCATCCTCTACATCTGACCCCCTGAGGCTATACCCCTCCCGTTGGGGGTTATACTACCACAGCTGCACACATACCAACAGCCTCAGCGGACCCTTCTGCAGCGGCGGCCTTTTGACCGCAAATCAACGGGTGGCGTAGTCGACACTAAGGACCTTTAACAACATCTGTAAAGACTGCCACACACTGAGTTTGACACCCTGGGCACGGACCGGGTCGCCGCCACTCAGAGACTACAACCCCCATCTGATCCGGCTCCGGGTAATCCCCAAACAGCACTGGCCCAGGGGGCGCGTCATAAACGTATTTGGTATTCCTGTGTCCATAAAAGTGTAATCTATGAGAATATAAAATTAACAAACCCGCTCAGAGAATACCTTAAAAAGAGCTAAAATCAAAACGCCAAAATTGTGGTCTTTAGTTGAGTTGTGGCAACTGAAACTAATAATACAATAAGAAGCGATCACAACATCATATCTCTCCTATATGCTATCAATAAATATATCAATTCACCACGGAAAAAAATAAGCCTGCTTCCTCATCATAAAAATTAAAAAATTACAGGTCTCAGGAAATGTTGACACAAACAACCTTTTTTCACCACTTCAATAGAAAAAATCCATATTAGTTTGGCATCTCTGTAATTGTACTGACCTAGAGAATTAAATTGTCAGGTCACTTTTACAGGACAATGAACGCTGTTTAAACAAGACCCCAAAAATAATTGGGAGTTGCAGATTTTTTTGCAGTTTCACCAACCTTGAAATTTTTTTCCATTTGTCAGTACTGCACATTGTATCTTTCAAAACTGTAACTCATCGCGCAAAAAAGCGAGACCTCATTTGGCTATGTCATTGGAAAACGAAAAAAAGTTTTGGCTCTTGGAAGGAGGGGAGAAAAAACTGTAGTGAAAAAACAGAAAATCGCCTGGTCGGAAGGGGTAAACCCTTAACCAATGACCAGGGATTTTGGCCAATACAGAATAAGGAAAATCAGTGCCCCCTGAAAGCTAAGTCAAAGACTTCTCAACCAGCAATGTGCATTGGAGGAGCAAGAACCCCAAAACAGCTGAGTCTGCATATGGGTCTATACATATAATTTTACTTTTCTTTTACAAATAGATACATATAATACTATTTTTATCAAAAAAATAGGGTTTTTATGAAGTAAGAAAACATTGGATAATGGAACTGTATTTTGGAGCACTTAATCCATTCATCAGAAAAATATTTGGTTGAAAAGCATAGAAGCTATTTCTGCGGCTTGTGCGTTACTTTCCCTGTAATTTGGAATTCTTCTCAAAGTTATCAAAGCATCTTGGGCAACCACATGCTTTTGAGCCTTTGGCTAAAGTTAACATAAAGCATTAGCTCATAAAATGTTATCCTATGTGTTGCCAAAATTATTTTTTATTTTTTCCTGGACAACTTATCCAAAAAGTACAGCAACAGTACAGAGCCAACATTTCTATAGACACAATCCATAATGAACCATAAAGAATAGAACTATTATACAGTATATTCCTAGTTTAGAATATCTAGAAAAAAACATTACATTAGTGCTATTATTGTGGACTGATAAATGTTCATAATTACAGTCACAATAATCTGCTGAAGATCTAGATTTTTTTAAAAAACAAGGACACGAAATTTTTTTAAAGTCACTAGAGAACAAAAAGTGTAATATTCACGGACTGATTGGCCACCGTTTGTTGTGCATTTTGCGGTTCTGGAGTAATAATGGATTGGATTCAATCATTTTCCTAAATGGTGGTAACGGTAAGTATTCAAGTACACAATTATTAGGCCACGTTCCCTTTAGAGGAATTCATGTGCAAAATTGATTAGTTGCATTACTTATGCAAATGGAAGTAGGGGGGCGCTTTGATTATTAAGGATTCAGTCTGGGTACCATTTTGTGTCACTTTTTAGAATGAAAGAGAAAGCACAGCATGGAGAACTTTTTCTTCTTATATAAAACTGACACAAAACAGAATCCAGTAAGAACCATAAGAGCTCGATCACACTGTCGAGTAGCATCTGATGATTCTCTCATGCAAGAGAATCGAATGCTATATGCAAATGATCCTCGGCTCAAACTCTGCTGCAAGCGTGAGTGGAGTGTCATTTTACTGTGATCCAATTCTCTTGAATGCAAAAATCGGGTCACAGGTGCGGAGAAGATGGAGAACTTAATTTCGGTGTATATTGGACTGCACTCGGATGACATGTGAATGCAGTCCAATGTTTTGCACACACCCATAGACTTGTATGGGTGCGCGCTGTCCAATATACATTGCCAATCACAACATGCAGCGATTTTTTTGCTCATGCCGACTCGACGTGAGAAAATAAACGCTAGTCAGCACTGCTCTATAATATGACATTGGAACAAGTGCTGTCCCATGAAACACCAGATAACAATCGTCTAAGTTATACTCTGGCTACTCGCCAGTGTGAGCGAGCCCTTAAAATCAATGAGGCTCCTGTGCTTTCTTTTGCATCAGTTATGTTATGAATCCATTTTGCACATAAATTCCGTTTGTCTGTTCCTGTAAACCACATGTGTCAAATTCTTGCCTGCCTGCCAAATCTGGTCCATAGGGTGAGTATATTTGGCCCCCGATGCTGTCCAGGTTCCCCGCCCGGCATTGCACTTTTAACTCTATCGGCATCCTGGATGCCGATACAACTGAAAGCAATGATGGGGGAGAGGAGCGTCAGCTGACGCTCCCTCTGCCATCATTCCCCCTCTGCATCTGATGTCTCAGTGTAGCCTGATATAGGGGTGCCTCAACGACACCGCCGGGCAGGACTCAAATATGGTACAGTAGATGAGGAGGCAGAAGCAATACACCGGCTTTATTGAGAGACAGTGCATTATATGCCTAAAAATAAGAATAACAGTTATTGTAATGATAATAGCAAAAATGGATACAAGAAGACATAGCTGTAGTGCGTCACACAAGCTGTGCTCCAGCTATGACAATGCAAAGTTCAATATAAACAGTAAAAACTATTTCTACAAACTACTCCCTGCTAAATTCCTACCTGACGTCTGATAATTGGGCCACTCTGCTACAGCACCCTAACTAGAGGAACCTGCTTTACACCCTAGCACAGTTGAACACTGGTGTCACACTCACTTTTCTGTATGGCTTAGAAGAAAGTCTGGTAGCTGCTGCTTGGTCCTGATGCAGTGGAGCCGAGTTTGTTGTGTTGAGCTCTTCCTTCAGGTTAACGGATCCATCCTCTTCCGGATCCAGGCAAGTCTCATTTCCACTTTCAATGTTGAGGGATCACTGGTACCACAGAGTTGTTTTCTCCTTCAGGTTACAGGTGGTCAGAGAGAATCACCCCGGCTGTGCAATGCACCTCTTTCCTTCTGACACGGTCCTGGAGATCGATCCTGCGATAACCAGGCACTATCTTCTCCCTTATTAGGACACACTTATTGTCCTGCCTGTCTCTCACAGGCACCTGTCTCTCACAATGCTGCACAAGTCTCTCACAGACTCTTCCTGAACTTTCACTTCCTGCTTCTTGTGAAAACCAACACACAGCAAGCTGCAGGGGAAAAAGGACTAGTCAAAGTGCACACACATCAGAGGGGAGCATTGTCTCTTAAAGTCACAGTGTAATTCAGTTGTTAGCAGGGGCTAATCCCCTACACTGAGCAGTGCAGACGATCAAACAGCACCATGAAGAGACTGGAGCAGTGGGGGAACTGGAAGAGGTGAGTATTTTTTCATTTTAATGTGGAGCCATTATACTGTATGGAGGACTATGTGGGGCCATTATAAGGTATGAAGGACTATGTGGGGCCTTTTAGTTTGTTTCCATATGAAAAGGTTCATCCTTATATTTGATAAGGAAAAACTTCCTCAATTGTAGACGTTTTTAATAAATATCAAGGTTGGCCTGCAACTTTGTCCAAGCTTTTAATTTTGACCCTCTGTGTATTTGAGTCTGACATCCCTGCTCTAAACAGAAAGTACAAACAAAAATATGAATTTATTATTACAAAGCAATATTACTGCCATCAAAGCCAAATGTGGGCCATATTCTACCTCAGCGTGCCTCTGGTTTGTGAAAACAAATACAGTACAGACCAAAAGTTTGGACACACCTTCTCATTTAAAGATTTTACTGTATTTTCATGACGATGAAAATTGTACATTCACACTGAAGACATCAAAACTATGAAATAACACATGTGGAATTATATACTTAACAAAAAAGTGTGAAACAACTGAAAATATGTCTTATATTCTAGGTTCTTCAAAGTAGCCACCTTTTGCTTTGATGACTGCTTTGCATACTCTTGGCATTCTCTTGATGATCTTCAAGAGGTAGTCACTGGAAATGGTTTTCACTTCACAGATGTCCCCTGTCAGGTTTAATAAGTGGGATTTCTTGCCTTGTAAATGCGGTTGGGACCATCAGTTGTGTTGTGCAGAAGTCAGGTGGAGACACAGCTGAATAGACTGAATAGACTATTGAATAGACTGTAAGAATTTGTATTATGGCAAGAAAAAAGCAGCTAAGTAAAGAAAAACAAGTGGCCATCATTACTTTAAGAAATGAAGGTCAGTCAGTGCGAAAAATTGGGAAAACTTTGAAAGTGTCCCCAAGTGCAGTTGCAATAACCATCAAGCGCTACAAAGAAACTGGCTCACATGAGGACCGCCCCAGGAAAGGAAGACCAAGAGTCACCTCTGCTTCTGAGGATAAGTTTATCCGAGTCACCAGCCTCAGAAATCTCAGGTTAACAGCAGCTCAGATTAGAGACCAGGTCAATGCCATACAGAGTTCTAGCAGCAGACACATCTCTACAACAACTGTTAAGAGGAGACTTTGTACAGCAGGCCTTCATGGTAAAATAGCTGCTAGGAAACCACTGCTAAGGACAGGCAACAAGCAGAAGAGACTTGTTTGGGCTAAAGAACACAAGGAATGGACATTAGACCAGTGGAAAGGTGAACGGATGGACTCTACATGCCTGGTTCCCACCGTGAAGCATGGAGGAGGAGGTGTGATGGTGTGGGGGTGCTTTGTTGGTGACACTGTTGGGGATTTATTCAAAATTGAAGGCATACTGAACCAGCATGGCTACCACAGCATCTTGCAGCGGCATGCTATTCCATTCGGTTTGCGTTTAGTTGGACCATCATTTATTTTTCAACAGGACAATGACCCCAAACACACATCCAGGCTGTGTAAGGGCTATTTGACCAAGAAGGAGAGTGATGGGGTGCTACACCAGATGACCTGGCTTCCGCAGTCACCAGGCCTGTACCCAATCGAGATGATTTGGGGTGAGCTGTACCGCAGAGTGAAGGCAAAAGGGCCAACAAGTGCTAAGCATCTCTGGGATCTCCTTCAAGATTGTTGGAAGACTATTTCCGGTGAGTACCTCTTGAAGCTCATCAAGAGAATGCCAAGAGTGTGCAAAGCAGTCATCAAAGCAAAAGGTGGCTACTTTGAAGAACCTAGAATATAATACATATTTTCAGTTGTTCCACACTTTTTTGTTAAGTATATAATTCCACATGTGTTAATTCATAGTTTTGATGCCTTCAGTGTGAATGTACAATTTTCATAGTCATGACAATACAGAAAAATCTTTAAATGAGAAGGTGTGTCCAAACTTTTGGTCTGTACTGTAGGTTTTTCCGAAATTTATAGAGAATATGTGAAAACGCTTATCGTCAATATTTCTTTCTTTTCCAAGTTGTGTTAAGACTTAGGAATCTCTTTGATGTATCTTTCCTGTCTTCTCAACTCTTCGTTACATTACTTTAAGCTGTAAATTACTGAAATGCTCGTGGGTCTTGAATGGTATTCATAAGATTTTAGAAGACTGCCTTTGTTATATGGGAAGGTAAAACCATTGGTTAATTTACGAGAGTTCCTCTGGACTACAAAGAAAGATTTATGGGTTTTTTTTATCCGAAACAGCACCACTATTGTATATGGTCAGTGTTCAGTATTACAGCTCATTTATATTTAAATGGAACAGATAGAACTAAACATTTTGTTTTTTTCATATGCTATGCTTATGATATTGCATTAATTAAAGGATTTGTTCTATCTCGTCTGTTCAGGAGATGACTACTCCTCATTCAGACAACTTCTTGATTGCTGGGGGTTGGAAGCTATTGCTTGATTGACAGCTTGGACCAGCAGCATTGTTGTTCTTCTGGACCAAACTGCACTCTCTGATTTTGCAATATGAGTCAGCGTCACCTATGCAGTATTGGAATGGCGCAACAGCACTGATGATGGCCAGGATTGGGAGCCTACAGTGTGCGCTAGTGATCCTGGCCAGCTTCAGTGCAGAGCTTACAAGCTCTATTGGAAAGAACTTGTAAGCGCTTTGCAGGTTCGGCCACTATGGCTAAACCACACTGGTGGCCTGTTGCCTAGGCCATGAGCTGGAAACAAGCAAAAAGAAAATTAGCAATATCAAGGGAGTAGGGGGCATTTTATTATAGAGTGCAATCCAACATGCCGTGATGTGATGTTAGTATGAAGAAGTACAGTGAAATTTCATGACAATGTTTGCTTAATAGAATAATTATACAAACCTGCAATTGTAAGTATATTTAAACCAGCAATCACCTTTATCCCAGTTAATATTCTTCATTTTTTCAAGCAATTAAGGGTACACATAATAAGGTAATAATATACATTTAATAGTGGAGTGGTGCTAGTGAAGCTTTGATGTAGTCTATTATTATACACATATTAGGAACCAAGCCTAGGGGTTAATGATAATCCTTCTGGTGAAACTACAATTATGTATTTGCAATGGATCTAAATTTTTCTTCACTGCAAAATGCTAGCTTTGACATCCCTTTTATGGTTAGTAGCTTTGGCCTTTGTCTGGATATTGGTAATCCATGATTTGTTTTACTTTGGCTTCTGTTGAGAAGGTTTCATGATTTGCGGCTGTGTGAGAACAATTGATGTGGGTGTACTGGAGTTACTTGACTCCTACATTATGATTGACAGATTGCGTGGAGTCTCAGCTTTCCATTTGTTTCAAAGCCAAGTTGGTCCTATTACAGGAGAAGAAAGCATACTAGAGTTGGAAGTGAAAAATAGTTGCATAAAGTAGTAACTTTTTTCCTACATATATATACAGTGTAACTATAAAAGTGGTAATCTTAAATAGAATATCCCATGCATATTAGATTTCAATAGATTTAAGCCAGTGGGAGAGGGGTTAGAATATTGGAGGCACATACCAGTACCTGGGGCAAGGCAAGTATTTTCTGCCCCTTAACCCATGGACTGTTAGCCCTTTTTCTCCTGTGTTATTTTGAACCCCAAATTTATGCAAAACAAAGTTGTGTCAGCTCCTAAGAATACTCTATTTAGTTCCCTAAAGCAGAAGTTTGGTACGCAATGCTGTACCCGTAGTTTCATTTTTATTCTGGTGCTCAATATACAATGTTTTGTACTTCTCTAGTGTGAGAACTTCTTTCCTCTACAAAATGATTTAAAAAGTGTATGGCACAACTCAATGCCCATTGTCAACCCTATTTAGTATTTTCCCTAATATATTACCTCCTGTTCAGAAAGATATAGCACTTGCCCCTTGTTATATTAATCCATAGCAGGGAAAAGAAAAAGTTAATATGTTACACATTGACGTAGACAGCTATTTTAGACAAAAAATAGCTTCCGTTCAATGCTGTATCATCTCATTCAGCCAGCTAGCCAGTCTCAGTTCGCTTCTGATGGGGCAAGTACCCCAAAACATTGGTTTGTAGATCAATGTCTGATTTGATTAATAACAGAAGCTAGACCCTATAATGTTGGGGTATGGGAGCGATGGTGGGAATAGGGTGTTTGTCCTTATGGAATGCATTTACTTGGTACTTGGCTGCCCACCTGATCTAATAGTAAGGCCATCGCCAGTAGGCTGCAAGTCAGCATGGTGATCTTCACTTATGCGTGTGACTGGCACCCTATGCGAGCCTTATTAGTGTTCATCAATAATACTAAGCATCCACCCCCTCATGAATGATAGGAGCGACTGCTCATCAATAATTTGCCCCCGTTCTACTTCTGCCTTATATCATTGGGGTCTGTTTGCATCTTGCAGTATATTAATACGGTGACCAGATATTGGTAAATATGACCTCTTTCTAGCTTGTGATGTTTTGGATTTGATTTCCTTTTCAGGGAATTTATTGGTTAATCTCTAGTCAAATTGCAACACTCTGTAAAGAGTCAAACACTCATTTACAGGGTAAGTACAGGGTTTCTCCAAGGAGAGAGCTAGTTTGCATATTTTACAATGTTTTACCATGGAGTATTGCCAATAAGACATACTCAGCTGGTCTCATTAAGGAGCACCAAGCCCCCCAAATGCTGCATCAAGGGCATCTCACTCAAATCCTGCTCTGCACTGATGATGGACCAGTATAATGAAACTGTCATGTGTAGATGGGTCTCTGGCCTGGTTAATTTCCCAAATTGTTGTAAAACTTATTAAAAGTTCAGGTATTCACTTTCATGGTAGCTACCTTCATAGGGATGATTAAGGAGTTTTCTTTCCTTCCATTAGATGACTCATTTTCTCCGTTCAATAAAAATACAGGGAGCTTGTCAACGGCCACCAGCATACCATGTTGTTCTAAAGTCATTTGAAGTTAGCCTTGTAATTTTACTTGATAGACAACAACAGTTGTTTGAGCTAATAAAGGCCAGCTGATAATGCATCAGAGAAGAGAGATCCCAAACTATAAGGAAACTTTTGGCTTCACATCATGAATGGGTACAGTGCCATGCAGCTGCTGGTTTAGTTTATAATTATTTTATTAATAGAGTTTCAGCAATTTAGTTCTTCTTATATTGTATGTACTGTTGGGTACAAACAACTTCTAGCACATAGTTTTTCGTGAATTGCATTAATAGTAAACTCTGGCTGTACTGACTTAACGAAGGCCAGGCCATAATTATTTATATGAGGAAAATTTAATCCTTTTGGTTTTATAAAAAGCAGTTCTCCAGAAACCATATGTCAGTGCAACTAATATGACTGCATCTAACTTTTAGGAGCAAATTCTGTTGGTCTCAATGGAATGTCCTCTAAGTTCTAACAACATTTTACAAGTGCCGAAATTCCTCCAATCATCTTTCTTTATGTGAACAAGGGCTATACCATAGTGAATGAGGTAAAGACTCCTGTAATGTCAGGTCCTAGTCCCCAGAAAATCTGCTCAGACGGCGGAGAACTGATGGAGGTTGGGGCGATGTCACTTCGCTCTCAGGAAAGAGACCGGAGGTTCGCCGAGGGATTGTGTCTTTATTGTGGTAAAGCTGACCATTTGATTAAGTATTGAGAGCTTCGTTTAAGTAAAGAAAAAAAAAGTCAGTTACGCCCATATAGCTTGTTTTCGCTCTGCAGGAGTATTTCTTTCTGGGAGTACTACTTTGCAGGAAAATTTGATTGAATTTCAGGTATTTGTGGATTGTGGTTCAACACTTAATGTGATTGATAAAGGGTTTTTGGAAAACCTTAAATTGAAATCCAAACCTTTGTCATCACCTATTTCTGTGATTGCAATTGATAACACTCCCTTGAAATGTATTACTCACAAGGTTGCTGCATTTTCCCTCACTATCAATGGAGTTCACCAAGAATTTTTGGACTTGGTTGTATTAGATAATTTACCCTCTCCGGTCGTTTTAGGTTTGCCTTGGTTAAAACTGCACAATCCTTTACTGGACTGGTCTACTAATGTGATTTAGTCTCGGAGTCCCAAGTGTTATGATAAATGTTGTAATGGTCGCATTGCGGCTGTGGAAAAAGGGGAATTACCTGTACCTATTCAAGATTTTTGGAGGGTTTTTTCAGAGGAGGAGTCGCAAGTTTTACCTCCTCATAGGGATTATGATTGCGCCATTGAGTTTGTTCCTGGAGCTACTCTTCCCAAGAGTTGCTTGTTTAATCTGACTATTTCTGAAAGAAAGGCCTTGAGGAGTACATACAGACTAGCCTGGCTGCTGGTCACATTAGACCTTCTAAGTCGCTTGTGGCAGTTGGATTTTTCTTTGTTAAAAAAAAAGGATGGGGGTTTACGTCCATGTCTGGATTTTCGTGAAATTAATAAGATTACCGTAAGCAATTCATACCCATTGCCGTTAATTCCTGACTTGTTTAACCAGTTGGTGGGGGCCAAGTGGTTCTCTAAAATTGATCTCCGGGGGGCATACAATTTGTTACGAGTGAAGGAGGGTGATGAATGGAAAACTGCTTTTAACACTCCGGTAGGTCATTTTGAGAATCTGGTGATGCCTTTTGGTCTTACCAATGCACCTGCATTTTTTCAGAACTTTACTAATGACATCCTCAGACCTTTGATTGGTAAGAATGTGGTTGTGTATTTGGATGACATTTTGATTTATTCGCCAGATTTAGAGTCCCATTGGCAGAGTGTACGTGAAGTTTTGCAGTTATTGAGTGATAATTCACTCTTTGCTAAGCTGGAGAAATCTGAGTTCGCTGTGCAGAAAATTAGTTTTTTGGGCTACATTGTCTCCAGCGAGGGCTTTGAGATGGACCCGGTGAAGGTTCAGGCTGTGCAGGAATGGCCTAGGCCTATTGGTTTGAAATTTATACCAAGATTTTTGGGTTTTGCCAATTATTACAGGAAATTCATTAAGAATTTTTCTATAATTGTTAAGCCTCTGACCAATCTCACCAGGAAACGTGCGAATACGGTCCAGTGGACTACTGAGGCCATTGAAGCGTTTGAGTATCTCAAAGAGAGGCTCAGTTCTGCCCCTATCCTTACGCAGCCTGATGAGAACAAGCCTTTTTTGGTCGAGGTCGATGCTTCATCGGTGGGGGTCGGAGCAGTTTTGTCTCAGGAGAACAAGCATGGAGTACATCCTTGTGACTTCTTTTCGAAAAAAATTTCGCTAACTGAATTATGATGTTGGAAATCAGGAGTTGCTGGCTATTCAACTCGCGTTTGAACATTGGCGTCATTTTTTGGAAGGCGCTAGATTTCCTATTCAGGTTTTCACAGATCATAAGAATTTGATCTATCTGGATGCTGCCAAGCGCTTGAATGCCCGTCAAGCTAGGTGGGCACTTTTTTTTTCTCGGTTTCATTTTTCTGCTACCTGGTACTAAGAATGTTAAAGCCGATGCTTTATCTCGCAGCTTCTCTCCTACGGTCGGTGCCAAGGAGGAGGAGAGCATTTTACAGAAAGGAGTTGTGGTGGTGGCATTGGACTCCGTTTTGGAGAATGGGATTCTGAAAGCTCAAGATGATGCTCCATCTAACACTCCCCATGGGAGGTTGTTCGTGCCTAGAGCCTTTAGGAGAGATTTGTTTGTGGAGTGTCATGAGTCTGGGTTGGCAGGTCATCCAGGAATTTTGGAGGCTAAGAGACTTATCAGTCGCAGTTTTTGGTGGCCTGGATGGCAGAAGGAAGTTATCAAGTGGGTGCGCCAATGTACTGTGTGTGCTAGGTCAAAGGCTTCACATACTCCTGCTGCAGGGTTGCTTTTCCCTCTGGAGGTTCCTAGTGCGCCTTGGATGCATCTCACAATGGATATTATTACTGATCTTCCTGTGTCCGAGGGTTTTACTGTCATCTGGGTGGTCGTGGACCGTTTTAGTAAGATGTGTCATTTGGTTCCATCCATTAAGTTGCCCTGCGCCAAGACACTCACTCGCTAAGACGTTTGTTAAGGAGATTGTCAAGCTCCATGGCGTTCCCACGGATATTGTTTCTGATAGAGGACCTCAGTTTGTGGCTCGCTTTTGGCGTGCTTTTTGTGACAGGTTGGGAGTCCATTTGTCATTTTCGTCTGGTTATCATCCTGAGTCTAATGGACAGACTGAAAGAAAGAACCAGGATGTTGAACAGTTTTTGCGTTGTTTTGTGGCGGACAATCAAGAGGTGTGGTCTGAGTTTCTGCCTCTCGCAGAATTTGCTCTTAACAATCATACATCCTCCTCTGCTGGGTGTTCTCCTTTTTTTTGTTGTACTGGGAGACATCCGTCTTTTGGTTCGTTCTCCAAATTGTGGTCGGCGGTGCCGGAGGAGGAGAATTTTTCCGGTGATTTGGAGAGAGTTTGGACTAATGTACGTTGCAACCTTCAAGAGGCTAACAAGAAGTCCAAGAAGTATTTTGACAGGAAACGTAAGGAGGTTTTGTTTACTGTGGGTGACATGGTTTGGTTGTCCTCGAAGAACCTGCGGTTGAGGATTCCCTCTAAAAAACTGGGTCCTAAGTTTGTGGGTCCATTTAAAGTGCTTCAGGTTGTTAACCCGTCTGCTGTTAGGTTGGATGTCTCTACTTCCTGGAAGATTAATCCTGTGTTTCATGTTTCCTTGTTGAAAAAGGCTGATGTGTCAGATAGGGACGACACTGTCACAGTTCCTGTGGTGGAAGACGGCGAATATGAAATTTTTTGTATCTTGAATTCTAGATGGCATAGAAGGAGATTACAGGATCTTGTCTCCTGGAAGGGTTTCGGTCCCGAAGACAACTCCTGGGTAAGGATGGATGATGACTCTGCTCCTAGGCTTGTTAAAGCTTTCCACAAGAGGTTTCCGGACAGCCCTGGGCCTGGAGGATCCGAAGGATCCTCATAAAAGAGGGGGTACTGTTAGAACCCTCCAGTTTGTTTTTTCCATCTTGTGTTTTGCCGTCACGTGACCATCTGCCTTTATAATCCAGCTCCGCCCTTTTGGCTGTGCTGGACTTCAGTGTTTGACTGTTTCTCTAGCCAAGTGCTTCGGTGCCTTTCTCTGTCAGTTCGCTTGGTCCTTCTTTGACCTCTAGTACCTTTTTGTCAGTTTGTCTTTTTGTGTTCTGCAACAACTTCTCTGTTTAGAAGGTGTCCCATTTTTGTCCCAGTCCTTAGTTCTTTTAGGGACCCCTCCCCTTATGCTATAGGTCTTCGTTCAGACTAGCCGAGGACCAAGGCGAGTCTGTTCGCTAGGAACAGTCAGCCCGCTACATCGTAGGGATTCAGCTTAGTCTTACTGTAGGTACAGCTTTCCCCTATCTTTCCTTAGTACTTGTTGCAGATTATAACTTTGGGCATGTGTGGAAAATGGCATGATGATATCACCTCATCATGCCACATGTGCTGGGCAGACAGTTTCAGAAAGAAGAAGCAGAGTCACATTGTTCATCGTGGGTTAGGGGTGTTTCATTTTATGTTGACACAAAGAGGACATTATTGTCATGCCATCAATAGGAACTACTACATTTAGGTGGTTGTCAGAGGGAGGGTATATTGCACCTTAATTGTTTTGGATGCTATCACAAGGTGCAGATGTATACTTTGGCCATCCGAGGCCTAACAATAGCTTCTACGTCTGCCAGCTATGGAAGCCTATTAGGCCCTGCCAGCAGCAGGGTCTATTAGGCTGAATGAAACATGTGTCATGCACTGAAATATTTAAGTATTGCAGTGTATTATACCAGCGATCAAACTGCATTTATGGACTAAAAAAAAAAATAAAGATAAATAAAAAAGCTGTTAAAAATATCACTTTTTCTCACTTTACAAGTCTTTTATTCCTGAAAAACATAACCAAAAAATAAAGAAACTGCAAATTTGCTATTGTCGTATCTGTAGTGACCTGAATTATAAAACTAGCAGGTCATTTAACCTGCCCAATGAATGCTGTAAAGACAAAAAAAAATCAAAGCCAGAATTGCTGTGTTTTTGTCAACTTGCCTCAAAACAATGAATTAAATTGCAATCAAAAATGTAAATGAATATAAGTATTATATTACTAAAAACTACAATTCATTCTACAAAAAAACAAAACTTCACACAAGAAAAAAACAAAAAGTTAAATCTTTTACAATACGGCAACACATAAAAAAAAAAAAAATTCCGTAAAAATAATTTCTTTGTAAAAAAAAGTAATAACATAAAAAAATATACATACATATACAAATATACATATTTGGTATTGTCATGTTTATAATGACCCAAGCTATAAAATGAGTATGCTATTTATCCAATAAACATAGCAAAACAAAAGTATTGATTGTTGTTTTGAGTCATATTGCCACCCAAAAATTGGAATATAAGGTGATCATGTACCTCAACATAGTACCAAACAAAACTACATTTCGTCATGCATAAAACAAGCCCTCATACATTCCCATTGACAAAAAAAAAAGTTGTAGCTAAATGTAACAATGTAAAAAAAAATTTTTTAAATAATATATTTTATTGTGCACACATAATATAAAATAAAAAATAGACATAATTGATATAACATAATATCCCGAACTTTAACTTTATTATGTTGTTTATCTAGCCTAGTGAACGGCAGGAAAAATAATACTCTGACAGAATACTTAGTTATTCATCTTGCCTCCAAAAATGTAATAAAAACTGATGAAATTAGACAAATGTTCCCTAAAATTATATCAATGAAAACTATAAATTTTCTTACAAAAAACAAGCCCTCATGCAGCTCAATTTGTGAAAAAAAAAATTTTATCTCCAGATCTCAAAAAAATGTAATGCAAAATTATCAAAAAGTCACATAAACTCTAAAATAATAAGAAGAAAACCACAAATTGTCACACAAAAAATAAGCCATTACACAACTGTAGAAAAGCAAAATATATATGGCTTCCTCTTTACTAATACATCAGGGGCTTTGCAAATGGAGTCAACCGGAAAAAATTACGCTCCAAATGCCAAATGGGGCTCTTTCCCTTCTGAGCTGAACAATGTGTCCAGAAGCAGTGCCCAACCACATATAGGATTTCCAAACTTGGTAGAAATTGTGCAATAAATTGCAGGGTGGATTTTTTCTTTTTACCTCTTGTAAAAGTTACAAATTTTGAATTAAATTTACATAATATTGTACAAAATGAATTTTTTTATTTTCTCAAGCCACTGGTAAAGGAATCTTTGAAACACCTCTGGTGTTAAAAATGTTCACTTTATTCCCACATGAATTCTTTGACGGGCATAGTTTCCAAAGTGGGGTCAATTCTGGACTTCTACTGTTTTAATATCTCAGGGGCTTTTTAAATGTGATATGGCAGCCAAAAATCAATACAGCCAAGTTTGCCTTCCAAAAGTCAAATGGCGCTTCTTCCCTATATGGAGACACAGAATTAGGGCCAGTATTTACATACAGAGGCACCGAAGGGGTTATTTGTATTACATGGGGCAGAGAAGGGGTTATTATTAATATATTGTGGCACAGTGGAACCATTATGGAGGCAGGCACAAAAGATGACTTACTCATATATTGAGGCACAGAAGGGGTTATTATTTGTATTAAATGGGGGCAAAGAAGGGGTTAATATTTTTTATTATATGGAGGCTCTAAGGGGCATTATTCATATATGGAGGCACAAAAGATGCAGCATCACTGTGGCATCTGAGCAATGAGCTGATGGGGGAAGGCACAGGTACAAAAGTTGCCCTGGGGCTTATATTACTCTAGTTACGCTGCTGTTTAGAGTTTAAGATATCTAAGAACGTGAGGGTATATTGCATCAGAGATGAAGGCACTCAATTCATGGTAATATTTTCAAATCCATTTTGAACTATTACATAATTCAGCCAGGAAAATGCTCATTCAGATAATTTCAGTATAAAAATCGACAGCACATTACGTTGTATAAACGTCTGTATGTGCTGCTAACAACATGCTGTATGGGGATGGAATGACCTAATTATTGGTCGTTCTGTTCCCAACAGTTTTCTACAGCCTATAAACAAGCATCGATCGACTTGTATATAGTTGGTGGCCACTTGTTAATGGGCCAAAATTGACACATTTATTTGGTCCTTTAAGCCAAGCAGTTCAGCCTAAAACATATCTGTATACAAAATGATTGATCAACACCTGCGCCCACACGTTCAGAATAAAAATCTGGTAAAAAAAAAATAATAATCAGCATCTGGTAAAGTACACCCCTGTCAGTGGCATACCCCCAGCGTTATAATATTTCTTTGTAGTAGACACATTACAATTGTATGGGGCATTTTGCTGCTATCAAGCATATATTATCACATAAATAGTTTTGTTTAGCGCGGTGGTTTATATAAAATTCCATAGCTCCCAACTATCCCGGATTCAGTGGGATTATCACTATTTGAGGGCACAGTCCCAGCATGTGAAGGCTTAATCCCGACTTGTTCTCACTCTCTTCTCTCAGCGTATTCTCTTCATCTCTCCGTAGCTCAGATGTGTGGTGAGCACCTTGAACCCCCAGATGCTTCACAGAAATTTATAATGTTGAGCCATGAAAATGAAAAAAAAAATCACATTTTTCCCACAAAAATGTTTTTTTCGCCCAATATTTTTTATTTTCAGAAGGGTAACATGAGAAATGGAAACTAAAATTTGTTTTTCCTGAGTACGATGATTCTCCTTATGTGTTTGGGTGCACAGCAGGCCTCGGAAAGGAAGGAGGAACGTTTTGGAATGAAGACTTTGATGGAATGGTCTGTGGGTGTCATGTCGCATTTGGAGAGCCCCTGATTTGCCTATACAGTGCAAATCCCCCACAAGTGATCCCATTTTGGAAACTAGACCCCTCAAGGAATTTATCTAGATGTGTGGTGAGCACCTTGAACCCACAGGTACTTCACGGAATTTTACAAAGTTGATCTGTGAAAATGAAAAAAAAGTATTTTTCCCACAAAAATGTTGTCTTAGCCCCATATTTTTTAATTTTCACAAAGATAGTAGGAGAAATTGGACCCCAAAATTTGTTGTGAAATTTCTTCTGAGTACACCAATACCCCATATGTGGTAAAAAAGTACTTTTGAGGCACAGTGCAAAGCTCAAAAGGGAAGAAGCGCCATATTGGAGTTCAGATTTTGCTGGACTGGTTTGAGGGTGCCATGTCACATTGGCAGAGCCCCTGAGGTGACAGAACAGCAGAACCCCCCATAAGTGACCCAATTTTACAAACTACACCTCTCAATGAATTCATCTAGGTGGTGTAGTGATCATATTGACACAACAGGTTTGTGACAGAATTTTATACCGTTGTGCAGTGAAAAAAATAATTACATTTTTATCACCAAAATTTTGTTTTAGCCCCAGATTTTACATTTTCAAACTGGGAAATGCTTAAAAATGGCACCAAAATTTGTCCCACAATTTTTGCTGAATGTAGAAATACCCCATATGTGGCTGTACAATACTGCTTAGCTATACGGCGAGACTTGGGAGAGCTATTCCCCGGCCTCTCCTCTCTGTCAATCTCTTCACTGGCTCCCCATTGCTCAGAGACTCCAGTTCAAAACCCTAACCATGGCATACGAAGCCATTCACAACCTGTCTCCTCCATATATCTCTGACCTAGTCTCCCGTTCCATACCCACACGCAACCTCCGATCCTCACAAGATCTCCTTCTCTACTCCCCTCTTATCTTCCCCTCCCACAATCGCATACAAAATTTCTCCCGTGCTTCCCTCCTACTCTGGAACTCTCTACCCCAACACATCAGACTCTCATCAACCGTGGAAACCTTCAAAAGGAGCCTGAAGACCCACCTCTTCCGACAAGCCTACAACCTGCAGTAACCAACGCTGCACGACCAGCTCTACCCTCACCTACTGTATCCTCACCCATCCCTTGTAGATTGTGAGCCCTCGCGGGCAGGGTCCTCGCTCCTCCTGTACCAGTCGCTGTCACATTGTGTTCAAGATTATTGTAATTGTTCTTGTATGTATACCCCTTTTTCACATGTAAAGTGCCATGGAATAAATGGCGCTATAATAATAAATAATAATAAAAATATTTGCCTTCTGAAGCACAGATTTTCCTAGAATAGTTTGGGGACTCCACAGAGCTTTTAAATGCTAGATGACTAGAATCTCCCTTCAAGTGACCCCTTTGGGAATTTATCTACAGGTGTAATTACGATTTTGACTTCATGGGTGTTTTCCAGAAACAAGCAGCAGTGGATGTTGCTTAGTGGAAATTGCAAACTGCCATTGTAGTGCACAGTATGTGGTAATGCCCAGCTCATGCTTCTAGAGACATGCAGCTGTAAATTAGGCAGGCTCTCATCGCTACAGAAATGCCAAACATGTGGAAGTTAAATATGGTTTAGGCACCCTGTGGGGCTCAGAAAGGAGAAGGGCATTTGAGTGTGGGAGCGCAGAATTTGCTGAATTTCTTTTGGGGGGCAGGGAGCCATTTTACTTTTCCAGTGCCTTTGTACTTCCAGTAACGTGAAAGCCCTCTATATTTCTGTTGACAGATAACAGACCTGAGTGGGGACTTGCTTTTTTTGTGGATTGAGTTGAAACTTTTATTGGGAACATTTTACATAACGTTTGGGATCACATTTATCCTGTGCTCTACACTGAGCACTTATATTGGGGTTTCCATTTAAATCTCAGAATGACGTGATTTAGATGAAACGCCAAGGGTTCCATTCACTATAATGAGGCAGCAGAGTTACTCTGGACTCCGTCTGGCCTCTTTTCAGCGATGTCCTTCTTTTCAGAAGTGCACAAAACTGTGGCGGACCACTCTTTTATGCACATCTAAAAAGATGGACACCGCAAGATCACAGGCCAGACAGAGTTTACAGTGCCTCCATCTGCCTCAGCCGAGGGTTCTGTCTAAATCACGTTTTCCGAGATTTACATGGAAACCCCTATGTAAGCGCTCAGCACAGAGAGCAGATTAAATGTGTGCTGAGCTTTACTGCGATCTTTGGGAGGCAGAATGAACAAATCAACAGCAGGTGAAGAATTGCCTTTATTTTTTACGCCGTTCCTCATGCGGTATAAGTGATTAGACGATTTTATTATTCGGGTTGGTGCGATTACAGCGATACCAGACTAGTATCGGGATTTTATGTTTGGCTGCTGTCACACACTAAAAGATGCTTTTTATTGCAAAAACATTTTTTTTTTTGCATCCATTATAAATTTTCCTTATTTCTGCCGACAGAATCATGTGAGAACTTGCTTTTTGCGGGACAAGTTGACGTTTTTATTGGTACCATTTTAGGGCACATGACATTTTAAAATAATTTTCTCTTCAGATTTTTGGGAGGCAGAATAAACAAAAACCAGCAATTCAGGAATTGTTTTTTTTAGTTTTTTTTTATGCTGTTCCGTGTGTGGTAAAATTGATATGGCAGCTTTATTCTCTGGGTCAGTACGATTACAAGTTTTGACCCTTTAACGCAATAAAAACTATTTTATAGAAAAAATGATTTATTTTGCATCATTTTATTGTGAGAGCTATAACTTTTTTTTTATTTTTCCGTTGATGGAGCTGTATTGCAGCTTTATATTTGTGGGACAAGATGACGTTTTCAGAGATACCATTTTTATTTACATTTCTCTTTTTGATCACGATTTATTCTACTTTTTGTTTGGCTGTATGATGATAAATCAGAGTTTTTTGCCTCGTTTTTTATTTTTTACGGTGTTCACTGAAGGGGCTAACTAGTGGGACAGTTTTATAAGTTGGGTCATTACGGAAGCTGGAATACCAAATATGTGTACTTTTTTTTCCATAAAAATATTTATTTATGGGTAGTATATATTTTTATTTATTATTTTGTGATATTTTTTTTTTCAGATTTTTCCATTTTTTTTTTACTTTTTTTACTCCTTATGGGACTTTCACTTTTTCCACTTTGATCACTTATAAAGTATAGCAATGCATAAGCATTGCTATGCTTTATAACCTGTCAATGCTACTCTGACATACACGCTTGATACACCATGCTCTGAGCATGGTGTAGCAAGCTTGCTAGCTCTGGTGATCCAGATGTCATCATGATGACATCGAATAACCATGGCTATGATCGGGCCTCTGCGATGACGTCATGGGGATGACAATCAAAGGGCAGAGGGAGCCCCCTCCCTTCTCCTGCCTTCTAAATTCTGCTATCAATATTGATCGCAGCATTAAGCAGGTCAAACTGCAGGAAGCGGTGCGGGCACCACTACTGGCAGTGAGTGCCAGGTGTCAGCTGTCATTTCAGCTGAACACACTTTGGCGATCACCCGCACACAGTCCCAGTGCACGCAAAATCGCCCAGATGTATCAATACATCCAAGGTCGATAAGTACTTACCAACCTGGACATATGGATACGTCCAAGGTTGTGAAGGGTTTAAAGTATATTAGAAAATAGATTATTACATTAAATAAACAACCATTTATGATGAAAATAAATGATCATTTCTGACCATCCCTTGATGGAGGGTTAATTAATGTTTTACATGCTATAATTTAACTTTTCAATATTTTTACTAGCATCATTAGATAATTATTTTACTGTGAATCTCCTGCTGTGTAATATATTATGTGGATAATGCATATACCTTCTCTTACACGTTTTCTCTTTATGTTTAACTTCTGACATTAGCTTACAATTACTGATGAAAAATAGGGACTATATACAGAAAAACCTCATATTGCAAAAATCAAAGCAAAATTAGCATTTAACCCCAATTTGTAAATACACCCTAACTGACTTTGTATTGACCATTATGGTTGCATGTAAAATGGTGAGGCCTGCACAATTAAAGAAGAAACTAAACAGAAAACAGAACTTAAACCCTGTAAACTTTGCTAAAAATTAAATATTTCACAGCTCTGTTTGCAAAAAAAAATAACAGGAATATGTAAAAAAATAGTTATATGTGTTAATTTTACATAAAATACGCCAGTTTTAACATCCATCTCCTGCTTGCAGTGAGGCCATCTGTTCTGTATGCTGAGCCATTATTCATAGGAATGCTATATTAATATTTTAGCAACTAGTGACAAGACTGATGAATTTAATAGGAAGCATATCTCTTAGGTAATTTGTGTCTGATTACTGTTAATTATTCTCAGAAAAATTAATTATTTTATTGCATAAATGTGGATTTTTTTTCACTTTTTACAAAACAGGGCCAAAAAACTGTAAGGTCACGTTCACACATTCAGTATTTGGTCAGTATTAGTGATGAGCGAGCATGCATCGCTACTGCTTGGTGCTCGCTCACGCATCTCGCTGCTCGAGATGCTCGGCGCTCGCCGAGTATTTCCGGGGTTGCTCGGTGGGAGCTCGGGTCCCCTCCCTGCATGTTTGGCGCTCTTTACAGAGCCAATGAACATGCAGGGATTGTCTGCCACTCACTGTAATGCCACAGCCGTGTTGGTTGTGGCATTACAGTGATTGGCTGGCAGCACAGCATCATCAGGTGTATATCAGACCTGGCGCAGCCATGCTCATCACAGTCACTCCAGAATCAGACAGTGTAGGGAGAGGTGCTGCTGAGCTAGGGAGAGATTTGCTTGTTTCTAGTTAATGTAGGTGTACCAAACTATATTAGAGACACATATCCATCTCAACAAACAGTCCTTCTGAGGACTAATCCATCTGCAGAGATATCGGGCAGGCAGTGTATAGAGGCAGGAAGGCAGTGTATATAGACAGGCAGGCAGGGTATATAGCAGACTGCAGTGCACATAGCACAAGAGGCTCCATTCCAGTTCTGTTGGCTGCTGCTGTTAGATATTTCTAGACATAGGTCCAGGTCTAAGGGGCCAGGAATAATTTATTTTTGGATCTTAATCCTCATTATTTGCTTTAAAAGAAATCCAGAGAACATAGTTTTTCTGCGCCATTTGTTTTACAAAATATTTTGCTATACAAAATAGTTACCCACAGGCCAGGTATTTAAATCTGTGTTTTCTCCATCACACGGATCACATATACGTTTTCAGAAAATACTGCCATTTCTGGCCTCCATTAAAAATTTGTTTCAGTGTGTCAGTGAAGCAATTGACACCAGTTTGCTGTTCAAAATAGTTACCTACAGGCCAGCTATTTAAAACTGTGGTTTGTCCGTCACACGGATCACATATAAGTTTGCTTCAAATTCAGCCAATTGTAGTGAGCGTAGAAAATATTGTCCTCCATTTAAAATGGGCAAGGCAAGTGGCAAGGGACGGGGAACTGGACGTGATGATCACGGTGATGGTGCATGCAGAGGCCAAGGCCGTGGGCAAGCTGAAATTGTGCCACAACAAACACCCACATCTTCTTGCTCGACCTTCCTGTCCCAATTAATAGGGGACCGCAGAACACCACTATTGAACACAGAGCAGTGTGAAAAAGTTATTGGTTGGATAGCAGACAATGCTTCCAGTCACTTAGCCACCACCACCACCACCCTGTCTTCCACATGGTTAAGTCTCAGTAGCCTTGAGTCTGGACTGCATATTCCTCACCCTGAACCTCCTTCCTCCCACCATGCCTAGTGCCCAGAGACAACTGATCCGACACTGGGACACTCCGAAGTGCTGTTCACTTTTCCATTTATAGATTCGGGCCTCTCGCTCGGTCCACTTGAAGCGGGACAAGAAGAGATCACATGTGGCGATGCCCAAATATTTGAGCAGCCACGGTCACACGAAGGTGACGGTGGAAAGTGTCCCAAGAGGTGGACGATGTTGAGACACAATTTCCAGAAAGTCAGGAGAAGGACCAGAGTGTGGAAGTGGAAGACGAGGTGGTGGATGATATAGTAACTGACCCAACCTGGCAGGAGAACATGCAGAGCGAGGACAGCAGCACACAGGGCGAGGGAGGCAGAGCACCCCAACAGGCAGGAAGAAGCAGTGTGGTGGCCGCAGACAGAGGGCAAGCAACCGTTGCCCGTAACACCAACACGAAGGAAGTTGCCAGTACAACTGTTAGGTCTTCCTGAGTCTGGTTGTTTTTTAAAGACTCTACCGATAACCCCAAAAAGGCCATTTGCACCACCTACCATGTCAGCATCAGCAGGGGTGGCAAAACTACCAGCCTGACCACCACCAACATGATCAGGCACATGGCAGCAAAGCACCGGACTTTGTGGGCCGAACCCCAGGGTCCAGGAACAGTGTCTGTGGGTAGCACCACTGCTTCTTCCACTGTTGCGCATGCAAGCCAATCCCCTGTCCATGGTGCATCCGAACATGCCTTCTGCCCTGCACGTGTCGTGGCACACTCTCAAGTAGCAGCATCAGGAAGCACGTCCACGTCCTTGTCCCAGCGCAGTGTTCAGTTGTCCATACCCCAGTCCTTGGAACGCAAGCGCAAATACTCAGCCAACGCCCCTCAGGCCATACTACTAAATTCCCACATTTCGCGACTGCTTGCGCTTGAAATGTTGCCTTTTAGGCTCGTGGAGACGGAAGTATTCCTCAGCTTGATGGCGGCGGCCATCCCTCGGTACTCGGTCCCCAGCCTCCACTATTTCTCCTGGTGTGCCATCCCCGCATTACACAAGCACGTGTCTCAAAACATTAGCCATGCCCTCACCAACGCAGTTACCAGGTAAGTCCACCTGACCACAGATATGTGATCAAATGCTTGTGGGCAGGGACGGTACATCTCGCTGATGGCACACTGGGTTAACATAGTGGAAGCCGGGACCTAGTCGGACCTTGGGACGGAACACGTCCTCCCGACGCCAAGGATTGCGGGCCCTAGGTCAATCAGGGTAGCCCCCACAGTCTACAGCTCCTGCACCTCATCCTCCTCAGCCTCCTCTTCCTCTTCAGCCTCCATCTCCGAAATGACCACATCAGTCACAAGCTGGATGAACTGCCTTGGCCAAGCGGCAACAGACTGTGCTGAAGCTAATATGCTTAGGTGACAAACCGCACAATGCTGAAGAGTTGTGGACAGCTCTGAAAGAGCAAGCAGATCTGTGGCTCACACCGCTGAACCTACAGCCAGGCATGGTCGTGTGTGACAATGGCCCGGAACCTGGTGGCGACTCTGAGGTGAGGCGAGCTCACACACGTACCATGCCTGGCCCATGTGCTTAACCTCATGGTTCAGCGGTTTCTCAAATCCTACCCGGAGCTTCCGGATCTGCTTGTTAAAGTACACCGCCTGTGAGCCCAGTTTAGAAAGTCACCTACAGCTTTCGCCGCCCTTGCCATGTTTCAGCAGCGTTTGCAGCTTCCGGCTCACAGACTGGTGTGTGATGTCCCCACGCGTTGGAACTCTACACTGCAGATGTTGGGAAGGATTTGTGAGCAGAAGAGGGCAGTTGTTGAGTACCAGCATCAACAAGGCTGTCGGTATTCAGTACAGACTCCACACATAAGACCTCAGAAGTGGACATGGATGTCAGACATATGTATCATCCTCCAAAATTTTGAGGACTCCACCAAGATGGTGAGTTGCGATGACGCCATAATTAGCGTCACCATCCCACTTCTCTGTCTTCTGAAACGCTCTCTGCTTACAATCAAAGAGGATGCAATGCAGGCGGAGCACAATGAGAAGAAGTAAGGAACCATATAGGGTGATTATACACAGCCCAGCCTCATCTCATCCCAACGTGGATTGGGTGACAATGAGGAAGAGGAGGAGGAGGAGGAAGAACAAGAGCTAGTTTCATGCACTATAGATGGCACTACCTACACAACTGTCATACCGTTTGCTCAGCGTGGATGGCCTTAGGACAGAGAGGAGGAGGAGGAGAGCATGGTCACTCGTCCTCTTTGTGAGGACACGGAAGTCTTGCCTGTTAGCTGTCTGGCACGCATGGCTGAGTTTATGTTACGCTGCCTTTCCCATGACCCTCGAGTTCTCAAAATTTTCAGTGAGAGTCATTACTGGTTGGTGACACTTCTAGACCCACACTACAAGGAGAACTTTCTATCTCTTATTCCTGAGGCGGACAGGTCTACAAAAATGGGGCAGTACCAGAAGGCCCTTGTTGCGGAACTATTAAAAAAATTCCCATCTGAAAATGCTGGCGGCAGAGATCACAGTTCGTTGGACAACCAATGACTACAGGTGAGAGAGACACAACTCCAATCCAGAAGAGGCAGGGGATCACTGTCAAAGTTCTGGGAGAATTTTCTCAGCCCCTCCGATCGCACAGGCGCTGAGGCGCGGGGTACTCTCACATGGAGTGCAAAGTTTGGGAAGATGCTGTGGGAGTACCTTGCCGAGAGGACCAACGTTCTCCCTGATTCCTCTGTGCCTTATAATTATTGGGTATCCAAGCTGGATACGTGGAATGAACTGGCTCTCTACGCCTTGGAGGTCCTGGTCTGCCCTGCCGCTAGCTTTTTATCAGAGCGGGTTTTTAGTGCCGCTGGTGAAATTATAACTGATAAGTGCATCCGCCTGTCAACTGAAAATGCTAACAGGCTGACTCTGGATTGGGCTGGACTTTACAAGACCACCGAATGATAGCAGCGTAACAAACTCAAATCCAGTGTCTTTTTTTGGGAGGTGTATTCCCATGCACCTTTTCACACCCACACATGGGTATACGCTTCCTGATTTTGGTTATTTGCTCTTGTTCTCCTCCTTCTCCTCATCCTCATCCTCCACCACCATATTACCAGAGTGACCATGGTCCATGATGCAACACCCACATAATTTTTTTAAAGAGTGTTTATGATTGCCCACACCAGTCCATGAAATAGCCTTGGAGTCAATTGTCCAATTACTTTGGCACATGTTAAGGAGCTGAAACTCCTAAACCCTTCATCTAATTTTAATGTGGATGCCCTCAAATGAAAGCTGAACGTCTGAAAGTCAACTGCATCTGAATTGTTTTGTTCAAAATTCATTGTGGTAATGTCTAGAACCAAAATTAGAAAAATGTTGTCTCTGTCCAAATATATATGGACCTAACTGTATGTTTGTCAGCCCATACACTTAGTTCATGGGCATTACAATTATAGGAGACCCGCTTTTTTCTAATGGGAACATTTTTTATAAGGCCCTCCTCCACGTCTCTTCCAAGGGGCATTGGAGTGCCTCCCAATTTTTGGCAGCCCTTGCATTCACTGCATAGGCCAACACTATGGGAGACCCATTTCCTAATAATGGGAACATTTTTTCATGAGGCCCTCTACGTCTCTTCCAAGTGGCATTGGAGTGCCTCCAAATTTTTGACAGCCCTTGCATTCACTGCATAGGCCAACACTATGGGAGACCCACTTCCTAATAATGGGAACATTGTTTTTAAGAGGCCCTCTGACCTCCATGTCTCTTCCAAGGAGCATTGGTGTGCCTCCAAATTTTTGGCAACCCTAGCATTCACTGAATAGGCAAACACAATGGGAGACCCACTTCCTAATAATGGGAACATTGGTTTCAAGAGGCCATTTGACCTCCACGTCTCTTCCAAGGGGCATTGGAGTGACTCCAAGTTTTTGGCAACCCTTGCATTCACTGCATAGGCAAACACAATGGAAGACCCACTTCCTAATAATGGGAACATTGTTTTCAAGAGGCCATCTGACCTCCTTGTCTCTTCCAAGGAGCATTGGTGTGCCTCCAAATTTTTGGCAAACCTTGCATTCACTGCATAGGCAAACACAATGGGAGACCCACTTCCTAATAATGGGAACATTGGTTTCAAGAGGCCATCTGACCTCTACGTCTCTTCCAAGGGGCATTGGAGTGCCTCCAAGTTTTTTGCAACCCTTGCATTCACTGCATAGGCAAACACAATGGGAGACCCTCTTCCTAATAATGGGAACATTGTTTTCAAGAGGCCCTCTGACCTCTACATCTCTTCCAAGGGGCATTGGAGTGCCTTCAAATTTTTGTCAACTCTTGCATTCACTGCATAGGCAAACACAATGGGAGACCCACTTCCTAATAATGGGAACATTTTTTTTCAGGAGGCCCTCCTCTACGTCTCTTCCAAGGGACATTGGAGTAGGTCTAAATTTTTGGCAGCCCTTGCATTCATTGCATAGGCAAACAGTATGGGAGACCCACTTGCTAGTAATGGGAACATTGTTTTCAGGAGGCCCTGCTTTAAGTCTCTTCAAAGGGGTATTGGGGTGCGTCCAAATTTTGGGCAGCCCTGCCACTAACTACATACTCAATAACAGTATAGGAGACCCACTCCTTAGTAATGGGAACAACAAAGCATAGCCGGCTGATGGCTCTCTAAGAATAGTGGGGGCCGACTGCTGGCCCTTTAACAATAGTAAAGGCCGCCTGATGGCCCTATAAAAATAGGCTTTGTGACTTTCAGAGTCCCTCCTTCATAAATGAAACAGGATGTGTCTGATGATGTCTCACACACCACATGACCAAATAAGGTTGTAAAATGTTAAAATTACATTTCCCGGTGAATGCATTTGTCATGGTTGAAAGCAATGCAAAATTGCAAAAACGCATCAAAAATGCTACGTGTGAACATAGCCCAAGGTGTGGAGGAATATTTTTGTTTTTGGTTATTTATTTTGCCTTATATACAAGTCATTACCCTGGAAAGGATATTCCTTAACATATTTCCCAGGAAAATCCATTTTGGTTTCGTTTTAGTATGTTTTATTGTGAGTCCGTAAAAGTGGCGTAATACCTCTGACAACATTGTTGACAGCAGTGACCTGGGAGTCAGAAATGCTTCCAGGGGTCTTTCCCATGCTGTTCCCATTCCATTTGAGCACTGTTCCCATCAATTTGGGCAATTTTTACGCCCTCTGCAGACCACTGGGGGGGGGGCCGCCTGAAAAATGCCCGAGTTTCCCATAGACTTACATTGGGCTCATTGCTCGGGTCGAGAACCCGAGCATTCCAATGTGCTCGACCCGAGCAACGAGTACCTGAGCATTTTAGTGCTCACCCATCACTAGTCAGTATTTTACATCAGTATCTGTAAGCCAAAACCAGGAGTTAAACAATCAGAGGAAAAGTATAATAGAAACAATCACAATCTACTCCTGAATTTTTCACCCACTCCTGATCTTGGCATAAAAATACTGATGTATAATACTAACCAAATACTGAATGTGTGAACATGGCCTAAGGGTATGTCACCATGCTTTTTTTGCAGTGTTTACTTTTCCACATAGAAAATGCAGCATGTTGGCAGGAAAAACATTACATTATGCACTTTTTTGATATGTTTTTCATGCTTATTTATGCATTTTTATGCATTCAATTGAATAGGTAGAAAAATGCATAAAGCGTAAGTAAAGAAAAAGTGCTGTGTGTGAATGAGATTTTAGAAATCTCATTCATTTTGCTGCTATTGTAAAACAACACGTTTTTCTCTCATGCGAAAAAAAAACTCAGCAAAAATGCTATGTTTGAACAGGTCCTAATTGAAGAAGAGGTGTGAATAAACCTTAATGACAACAACAGACTATATAATGTATCGATCTCCAACCTGTGGCTCTCTAGATGTTGGAAAACTACAACTCTCAGCATGCTCTGATAACCTGTGAGTAGTTTGTATTTTTAGTTCTAATCAGACGTGAGTGATTTCTGTCCTCTGCACCACCTTGTGTTATCATGTCTCACAACCTTTACACTAATTGTCAAGTGATCTACATTCAGAAAATAGTCGCTGAGCATCATGGAAAAAATTCTGTTTGAGCTTCATTCAACGGTTGGCACATTATAGGATGACATAATATAATGATGTGCCAGAAAGCTGATCTCTGCGCACTTATTAATAATAATATTTATTGTGACTTATTATTTTGTGGATTAACCCCTTGCTGCTGCCATTACAGTGCTGTGATGGAGGGTTGACAGGAGCTGTATACTACATGGTGTCCTTATGGGTGACCGCTGTATACTACAGCTGGCACCTTGCTATAACAGCAGAGATAGGAAATAACTCAGATCATGGTCGTTTACCACTTAGATTTCCCATGTCAATCTTAAATAGGATAGAGGGAGATAGCTTCCTTTATTACTCAGTGTCTATGTGATGCGTTTGCTTTGTGCCCATGGGCTGTTATAGCACCTTGAGAATTCGAAATGGCCCCCATATCTGCCATGTATGGAAGCTTTTCTTTTGGCCCTGTCAAAGGAGGCACCTAATGTGCTTCAGTTTTACACTGAAAAGCATAAAACACTTCAATACAGAAGTATTGCAGTGTATTATTTAAATAATCAAAAGGTAGGAAGCTTCTGTCTCCTAGTGGAAGTAATTTTTTTTCTTTCAGCCAGCCTCCCAAAAATAATGAATAAAAAGTGATCAAAATATAATTCTGCAAAGAACAAGACCACACAGCTATGTTGGGACATAAAATGTCATGGGGCATGTGAATGCAGCAGCACAGAAACAAATTTTCCAAAAAAACAAACAAAAAAAAATCACAAAAATGCACAATCGTTTGCCAATTAGCATGCCGCGAGGTTCAGCTGAGCGGTCAGCCACAATCTGTGGCCGTACACAAAGACATATTGCTCAATTAATTACTCAATGAGGGTTATTTATGTGTAATTTAAAGGGAATCTGTCAGAGAATCTTTGCTACCTCGTCTGAGAGCAGCAAAAAGTAGGCAAAGAGACACTGAATCCAACAATGTATCACTTAGTTTACTGGGTACAGCAGTTCTGATACAATCAAGAGTTTTTAGATTTAGCAATGCAGCAGAGCTGAGAAAGCTAACCCTGCCCACACCAGGCTCTCTATGTACAGAGTCTATAGACAGTGAGCTGCTTATCACATGAGGGGGGGTGGACTCAGACTGGCAAGTGCAATGATAATCACCAGGTGATAATACCATCAGTGTAAATAAATAATACCACACAGCTTGACATGTGACACATTGTTGAGTTCTATATTTTAACCCCTACCTCATGCTGTCCTCAGATTTCACAGCAAAAACCTGCTGACAGATTCTCTTTAAAGTTTCTAAAAAATTCCTTTGTACTTTGCTACAAATCTTCACAATTTTGAAGATCTCTGCTTGCAGATTATCGTTAATTGTTTTTAATTGTTTACTTCTGTGGACAATAATACTTTTCTATCAGTGTGTATAGGCCATTTACTTTAAAGGGACGCTGTCAATTGATTCACACTGATTAATCCATGGGCAAAATGAATCAGAGCTGGAGCCACTGACCGGCTGTATGATATCAGCCATGTATGTCTTATTCTGAAAAGCTGCGGCATTTCAGAGATTAAGGGTGTCACGCATCAGAATTGCGTTGATGTTTTAAGGATGTATCTATCATGATATTTTAATCTGTTTTGCACAACTTTTGTATTCATCCACAAATAAATATTTGCATGTTCTTGAAGCAGGACCTCTCCTTCTTTTACACAGGAAGAGATCTTGGCCCTATGTTAGATCTCCTCATACTTAACAGACAGGACATTCAGTGTTTCTCACTCACACACCACCTCCTCATCCCGCCCCCTATCTGTCGGTGTCCCCCAAGGTTCAGTCCTAGGATCCCTGCTCTTCTCCATCTACACCCTCGGCCTGGGAAAGCTCATAGAGTCCCACAGCTTTCAGTATCACCTCTATGCTGACGACACACAGATTTACCTCTCTGGACCTGATATCACCTCCTTACTAACCAGAATCCCACAATGTCTGTCCGCTATCTCATCCTTCCTCTCTGCTAGATTTCTAAAACTTAACATGGATAAAACTGAATTCATCAACTTTCCCCCATCTCGCTCAACCCCCCCATCCGACCTATCCATCAAAATCAATGGCTGTTCACTTTCCCCAGTCCCACAAACTCACTGCCTCGCAGTAACCCTGGACTCTAACCTCTTCTTCAAACCACATATCCAAGCACTTTCCACTTCCTGTTGACTTCAACTCAATCCAACCCGGATCCGCACATTCCTCAACCATGAATCTGCAAAAACACTAGTGCACACGCTCATCATCTCCCGCCTCGACTACTGCAACCTCCTGTTCTGTGGCCTCTCCTCGAACAGTCTTGCACCCCTCCAATCTATCCTGAACTCTGCTGCCCGACTAATCCACCTGTTCCCCCGCTATTTCCCAGCCTATTCTCTCTGTCAATCATTTCACTGACTCCCCTTTGCCCAGAGACTCCAGTTCAAAACCATAATCATGGCATACAAAGCCATCCACAGCCTGTCTCCTCCATACATCTGTGACCTAGTCTCCCGGTACCTACCTGCACGCAACCTCCGATCCTCACAAGATCTCCTTCTCTACTCCCCTCTTATCTCCTCCTCCCACAATCGCATTCAAGATTTCTCCCATGCATCCCCCCTACTCTGGAACTCTCTACCCCAACACATCAGACTCTCGCCTACCGTGTAAAAATAGCTAACAGAAATCAGCCATGTATATGGATTAGCTCTAAACATGTTAACGTATATAATATTAATGGCTGTCAAATCTAGGACTATGTGAGAGACAAATCATCTTACATGACAATAGGGGGAGACAACTGGGTCGCCTAAATAATGATGATGATGTCCATAGTATACAAAAATCGAATAAACTTTATTATTTAAAATATAGACAGATTAATCTGGAATAAAAACATTGACAGTAATTGCCATATGGAAAGAAGCACACAGGTAGACTAAGTGAGCATGCATATGGCTACCATGTATTATATCTGGATGATGACAGTATCTGTTCTTTACACATATGCATTAAATGCAGAAAATCACAATCACGGGTGTACTATAGCAGGTAATCAATGTACATGTGTGTATACATAGTATTGTCTAAAACCAAACTCAGACATATAAGGTGCCAGTATATTACCTGTATGAAGATATGTACCCGAAAGAACCCTAGCCTGTGAGCTCAACCCCGACGCGTGTTTCGGTGTGGGCCTTTGTCATTCCACATTAATCTGTCTATATATTAAATAATAAAGTTTATTCGATTTTTGTACACTATGGACATCATTATCAATATTTAGGCGGCCCAGTCGTCTCCCCCTATTCTCACCTACTGTGCAAACCTTCAAAGAAACCTGAAGACCTACCTCTTCCGACAAGCCTACAACCTGCAATAACCCTCGCTCCACCATACTGCTGCACGACCAGCTCTACCCTCACCCATCCCTTGTAGATTGTGAGCCCTCGCGGGCAGGATCCTAGCTCCTTCTGTGCCATTGCGTTTTTGTTCAAGATTTTTGTAATTGTTTTTGCTATGTATACCCCCTTTTTCACATGTAAAGCGCCATGGAATAAATGGTGCTATAATAATAAATAATAATCCAGGAGAGCCGGAAGGAAGAAGCCACTGGGAACCCACCTGTCCGATTAGTCTCCCATGCAGCTCAGTTCATGGCAGCTTTTAAAGTATGTTTTTAACTGAAAAGCCGCAAAGGTTTAGAGACAAACATACCTGGCTGAAATTATACAGCCAGTGTCTGATACAGGCTGCCTATGGATCAGGCAGCATGTATAAGCTGTCACATTCCCTTTAACATCACACTCTTCCTTTCATGGATGTCTCAATATAAAAACAAGAAAACAAATACATATTCAACCAGACAAAGCAGATAGTTATTATAGTAAAATTTTCTTTATTGTAGATTGGGACTGGAAAAGTGGAGCAGAAGATGATCTGGTAGGCTTTATAAATATGATAGAGCGACAATTGCTGTTTGACAATTGCAATCCAGTAGGTGAATGATTTCTGTATAAAGGTATAATATGTTCCTGGCTTTGTTAGATTGACAGTTCAGTAAAATAGAACATTGTATACAAAGTATGGCATTTAGGAAGTGCTCTATGGGTCTTTAGATTGATGGAAAGTCACTGAAGGGATGTTCATCTGCTTCTTTCTGAAAACCAGAAATAGTTATAGATTATTATTACACTGTTAGACATACAAAGGTTTTTCCATATAAATCAGTAAGACAAATAAAGTGTTGACATGCTGCATCAGATGCTGTATGTGTGGAGGGATTCTACAATGCATTTAGGGGACAATATCTACTTATATATGACTTCTGATTGAGGCCATGTCGCTCCATACTAGGGAGATATAAGACCTCCATGCATTTCAGTAAAGGTCTTCAAGGTGACTGGGGACATACACTTTTTTAGTTGCATGAAATAATCATTTCATATCCTAATACTCGTCCACAACGCAATTCAAGCCTTTATTTACAAGGTAGGGTTGGCACCTGGTTGTTTATTGCATCTTTTGAAAGTCTCTCCACGGCGCTTCACACTATAATTAGTTTAAAGTGCTTCTAATTATTCTATTACTATCCATTTGGTAGCTGGAGGTCACATTGTATAAACCACAGGAGTTGGGAATACAAGTGTTGAACAGAATAGCAACAGAATATCAATTACCTCCTTTTAAATGTTCATGTACAAGCCGCAGTCATTTAAACATGTTCTGGATTCCTTTCTTACATGCCCTTTAATTCATAGGTATGGGATATCAACTGTCAAAGCACTTACCCCACACTTTATCAATGAATGGTGGAATTAACTGGAAGCATTTGTTACAAAATTAAGTAATTCTACTCTTGAGAATTCTAAATATAGTCTGATATTTAGCCGAAGTTTGGACGGCCCTCACCTATCATGTTTTAAACATTTAGCTATTGGCAAGTGGGGCCTGCTGCGGAAGATGAGAGGATGCGTATAAGGTTATCTTGTAACATTGCCTGTGTCACCCAAGGCTCAGGAAGAAGCACATTTATATTTTGATACTTTGCCAGGATGCGGCATGTTATTAATCACCACGTTTAATTTGATGATGTTGGCATTCTGCACACGTAACAAACTGTGAAGGATTACAGCACACAGGACATGTATTAGACACTTTCATCATTATTTATTTTTAATATTGTGGTCACTTAGATCATTCCGACTCACATTACAATGTGCTAAGGTAGTTAGATAATGATATGTTTCGCATATGAAGGGAAGGATCAAGAACACTGAACTATCAAGTTTATGGCTATTATGTTCAAAGTGCTACACACAGAACAATGGGTATTTGCCGCTCAATTTTAATTTTTTTTTTTGCTTGCATAGAATCATGTATATGATATTTTACGTATCTTGTATACATAGATTTCTTTTAAGCATACATGTACAACAAGTGGCAAAAGTTTTATTTTTGAACCTTCTCTTTTAACTAGCTAAAGAGTGGGAACAAGTACAGGGAATCATTCTCGCGATCAGCAGCAGGACCACTGTTGTAATATAACATTGAGTTCCTACTGCAACAGCCGGGATAAGAGATAACTCTAATCTCAGGAAGTTTATCCGCTCAGAACATGTCAACCATACATATGGTAAGCATAAAATTAGTGGCATCAAGTACAGTAATCAGATCCCTTGGTTTGCAGCCGGGCCACAACTGTAATATAAAGTCCAGTTCTTGTCGCAACTACTGGGATCTGAGAAAACTCTGATCCTGGCAGTTTAACTCCTTAGAAATAGTATTATGTTCCTGAACTGAATATATTTCCTAAACCAATATGGAGAAAAACGCCATTCTTAATCAGGGCATATCCATGCTTAATCATCAGGTACAGCCAGCTAAAACAGAGATACAGTATAAAGACCACAGCAAGTGAAGTATTGTAGGATTTGAGTGTTATTTAGTTTGAGTTTAGGTCTTTTGATGATCGGAGCTGCATGCAGCAACTATCCAGAGAATTAAGCCAGTTTTCAATTTATTTATATTTGGGGAATAAACAATGTTAATAAAAATTATCTGTAAAATAGAATTTTATGCTAGAATATTATTTTAATGTGAAATCACTTACTTGCTGTGCTTTTTTTCATGTAGAGCAATCAATATTAGGAGGATTAAGAGAGTTAAGAATCCAAACACACACCCAAGGACAATGCCCAATGTATTATCTGAAAGGAAAAACAAGAATCATTGTTTCCAAGTAATCACAACCTGAGTAATAGCTTAGAACTTCCTTGTTGTTATACACCGGAAAGATACAATTCAATAAACTTACATTTATGGATGTGAGGGTCTTACCCTTTTTCTAACTTCTATTCTACTGTAATTTTAACATTTTTTCCATTTTTTAATATTAATAAGATAGTCAATCAAAGTGTGAATTTTGGGGAAGCTACCCCAAGACCATTAGTGACCAGGTAGAACACTGTGCCCAATTCACTGGAGTTTTTAAAACAGTGCCAAAACTGTGGTTGTTGTTTTTTTTTTTTTTGTGTCTAGTCCTACAATTCAATCTTTGCTTGCCTGCATTCAATATTAAAACCTGGAAATCAATTACAAGGTTGTCGGAAAGTCAACATCCAAATACATTACTATTCTGTTTCCTGCTACGCTTCACAAAACACTGCACAAAAGGAAAACGCTATGAGGTACTACCAAAGTACCAAGTATAGCAACAAAAATTTAAAGGTGTTGTCCAAGCTTGGGGCTCAAGTCTGCAGTCACTATATGTGAGTGCTGCCAGGATTCTCTGATGCTGGGAGTGGGCGCGTGACCGCAAGTGTGCAATTTCCATATATGTAGTCACGTGCTGACTAGACGTGCATGGCCTCACTCACTACAATGTGGACAAGTCTAGTAGGAATGTAGATGTAAATTTGCATCACACTGACCGCCCACTGCAGGCACCATAGAATCCTGACAGCACGCGCTGTGCAGGCTGCGAGGATTCACAAGTGTGCAGTCACATAGAGTGACTGCAGACTTGAGCCCCAAGCCGGGACAACCCCTTTAAACCCATCCTGACATCCACAGTGTAAATACATGGCTCTGTTGGTAAATACATGTTCAGTGCTATGATGTCATTGGCTCAATAGATGATACTAGATCACTAGCAATAAGTGTAAACTGTAAGGACAGGTTCACACAAGCAAATGCAACATCGTCCGCTTTTCATCCAGTAAAAAGAAGATGTTATATAAATAATTGTAATGGATCTGTGAAAAACACATGACATACTGATGGTAACTTGTATGTGATTCAGGTTTTGCACACCCTTTGATTTATAAAAGGAGAGTCTAATCCAAACAAAACAGATCAATGTAGTGTATGCTGTTTTTTTTACGTGCAAACCATTGGTCCATGTGTAAGAACTGTCAAGTAAACTACTATATTGACTTGCATTGGTCCATGTGCTGTTCACGTATGCTACCATTTTTGCATATGGACAACACACAGATACAGGTGCTTCTCACAAAATTAGAATATCATCAAAAAAATAATTTATTTCAGTTCTTCAATTCAAAATGTGAAACTCATATTATATAGAGTCATTACAAACAGACTGATCTATTTCAAGTGTTTATTTCTGTTAATGTTGATGATTATGGCTTACAGCCAATGAAAACACAAAAGTCATTATCTCAGTAAATTAGAATAATTATAAAAAAACACCTGCAAAGGCTTCCTACGCGTTTAAAAAGGTCCCTTAGTCTGTTTCTGTCACGGGTGTGTCAGAGGTAACAGACAGCCACCCTGCAATGGTTTGCAGGAGATCTCCACGTTTGGCAATGTAGACAGCTGTCTAGATAGGAGGTTGTGTTTAGGACCCAGCGACTACCTCCTTTTAGTCTGGGTGTATATATACCTGGTGTGTCTAGGTGGGCGTCGCGGGTTATACTCACTCCTACTTGGAACTTGGCTGAAGTAGCATCACGTCCTCTTTTTATTCTTGAGGCCGTGTGCCCTGTTGGAGTTTCTTCTAAAGCTAAGTTGTAATTCCCCTGTGTTGTCTTCCCCTTTTGTCTTTAGAGTGGTAGTGGAGGTTGACTAGTGCTCATCTCCTTCCACCCCCAGTTGTAGCCTTATGCCAGGGATAGTAGGGCGAGGCACGTGATCGGCCACAGCTGCAGAGGCTGTATAGGGATGGTAGGGGAAGACAGGGTGATGCTAGTCCAGTTTAGGAGGTCACTTCCCCTTTCCCTAGTGACTTGGCTCCCTTTACCTTTCCCCCCTGTATTACACTCACACCTGGTGTGACATTTTCACTAGGCTCCAGAAGGCAGTTATGGACACACTCCACAAGGTCCCAGAGTTCCAATTTTCATTTTGAAATTAAGGCCCCAGAGTCTGGAGGAAGAGTGGAGAGGCACACAATCCAAGCTGTTTGAGGTCTAGTGTGAAGTTTCCACAATCAGTGATGTTTTGGGGAGCCATGTCATCTGCTGGTGTAGGTCTACTGTATTTTGTCAAGACCAAAGTCAGTGCAGCCGTCTACCAGGAAATTTTAGAGCACTTCATGCTTCCCTCTGCCGACAAGCTTTTTGGAGATGCAAATTTCATTCTCCAGCAGGACTTGGCACCTGTCCACCCTGCCAAAAGTACCAATACCTGGTTTAAAAACAACAGTATCACTGTGCTTGATTGGCCAGCATACTAGCCTGACCTTAACCCCATAGAGAATCTATAGTGTATTATCAAGAGGAAGATGAGAGACACCAGACCCAACAGTGCAGATGAGCTGAAGGCTGCTATCAAAGCTGCTATCAAAGCAACCTGGGCTTCCATAACACCTCAGCAGTCCCACAAGCTGATCGCCTCCAGGCCACGCCGCATTGATGCAGTAATTGATGCAAAAGGAGCCCCGACCAAGGATTGAGTGTGTAGCACCCTGAGGATTCGGCTGCTACAGGGGTATTACACCTCAAGCCAGAGGTGTGGTATTCCACTCCCGGGTAAGGATGGAGTGTGGAACTGAGCTCAGTAGGCTGCATACACTACACACATCCCATTTCCGGGGGACAGATCGACGGTACTCCCACCAGTTTATGTGCAGGTACGATAGTGTCTGTCCCTGGCTGGAGTGGGAGGGGGGTGGAACATCCCAGTAGTGTAGGGGCAGATAGGGGGAGCAGTCTGGGTAATGCTAGGAGCTCATTGGGTGCTGGTCACCTGAGCTCACACATAGAGGGAGTATATAAGGTGGGAACCATCTTAGATCAGGGTCAGACAGGCAGACAGCAACTAGTCAGTCTGTTGTAGAGGGTCAAGCAGTCCTGAAAGAAGAGAGAGAGGAGTCAGAAGGACCCAGAGGGGAAGAAGAGGGAACCCCAAGAGCCCAAATACGAGCAACAGGGTGAAGGGTTGGCACAAGGGCACCGGATCCCAAGCTGGTGGAGGGCACTAATCCTCAGCCAGAGACCGGAGGTTGTGGGCAGGATCTGCCACGACCCCCCACTAAATCCACCCGAAAGGCAGACCAAGCATAGGGTCAGGGAACCCAGAAGAGGTGTACCCACCAAGAGACCCGAGGGAGCCGGACATAGGTGGATCCCTGGTGGGGAAGGCCAGAGAAAAGGAACGTCAGAGAGGGAGCTCAGGATCACGCTCCAGAACTACCTGGGGGTTGGCCGAGTCCAGGACCTGGTGGACGCAGCACGGCTCGGGCGGTCACTCAAGGCCGGAGTGACCAGAACAACAGCAGTAAGTAAACACCCTGAACTGCACAGCCCGACTCTGAGTCTTAATACCATTCTCACTGCACCACCACAACCACCACCCTCTACAACTGACCCCCTGAGGCTATACCCCTCCCGTTGGGGGTTATACCACCAGAAGCTGCACACACACCACCAGCCTCAGTGGACCCTGCTGCAGCGGCGGCCGTATTGACCGCAAATCAACGGGTGGCGTAGTCGACACTAAAGAACATCCAGCAACATCTGTAGGACTGCGACACACTGAGCTTGACACCCTGGGCACGGACCGGGTCACCGCCACTCGGAGACTACAACCCCCATCTGATCCGGCTCCGGGTATCCCCCAAACAACACTGGCCCAGGGGGCGCGTCAACTTTGGCGTAGTCGGCAGGATAACGTGCCCGCAACAACCGGGTACTGCGTGCCTGAAGAAAAGTTCACCATTACCTCAAAAAGAAGTCTCCCGCCGGTTCCGGAGGGTCCCCGCCAACGGACCCCATCACAGGTCGTTTCCCGCCGGTTGTCCGCCATTTGCAGCTTTTTCCCGCCATCCATGGAGTTTCCCGCCACTGGGAGACGATTCCCGCCATTTCCAAAGATTTCCCGCCTTGGAAGAGCGGACGCCATTATGGGCGTGCCAGAGGGTGGCAAGAGGCCACCTCCCATCGTGGGCCAGGTCGAAGAATGGCGCCAAAAGCGGAAACCGCGCCCACCAACAGAGACTGTGATGCTGGAAGTGTCCATCAGCGTGACAGAACTGCCCCTGGAACTGACAATCACAAAGTTGCCCCGGGACCACCCTCAATGTGGGCGGAGACAGAAGAAAAGAACGAAGATGGGTGCAGCCTGGAGGAGTCTGGAGAGAGCGCACCCGAAGACAAGAAGTCTGGAGAGGACTCCGGAGGAGCCGTACCCGGAGATTGAGGGAGAGACAGGCAGCACCGACCCAGTGGTCAGGAGCCTGCTGCAAGCAACAACCCCACTAGGCTTAGTGGAGATCCTAGCACAGCTCCCCCGAGACCGGGAGTGTGCACAGACCACGCTGGAGGGCCTCGCACGGAGGATGGCCCAGGTGCAGCAAGACACGCTGACGGAGTGGAGCCGTGAGATGGCCCAGCAGACCGGAACCCGTCAGCGGAGCACGCCACCCGAGACGAGGAGACAGACCGCCTCTGAGGATGGTGCAGGAGGAGTGAAGGCCGGAGACGGCGCCGAGAAGGGAGCTGGACAACTGGAGGCAGGTAAAGGGGACGTCTCTACCCCGAGCCGAGAAACCGTGTACCTGTCCCAGCTCCCCGTCGCAGAGCCCGAAATTCCCCCTGCCGTGCCCGTCGCTGCATCGTCACCGTGCCGGACTAGGCCTCAAGCAGAAGCTGCGGCCGCGACCCCTGTGACGTCACACGCCTCGACCCTGAGCGCGACGAAACAGGAAATACCATCGGCCTGGTCGCAAGGTCTAGAACCCCCGGGCGCCGCAATTCCAACAGCGCCCCCTACCTCCGCGGAGCCACCGGCCTGGTCGCAGGGCCGAGTACCCCAGGGCGCCGCCGTCCTTACGGTGCCCTTTACCTTTAGGGTGCCCCAAGCCTGGTCGCAAGGCCTGGTCAATCCGGGCGCCGCTACCATCAGCGCGCCCTCAACATCTAGAGTGCCGCACCTGGGCGAAGATCTATTTGCCCAGCACACGTGCCCGGATGGGCAGCCCTTTGTATGGCCCCAGGAGTACTACCAACTGGAACTCCAAAGAGCAAGGCCCCTGTGCGAGCCCCTGATTCCGGCTCCGAAGCCCGTCAGGAGAACCCCGCTTCCGCTAGAAGAAGCACAATTCGAGTGGGACCCCACCGGAGGAGACCTCATGGGGTTCACTCAAGAAACGCGGGCAGCTGCAGCAGAGCGAGTGGAGTGCTGCTGCCAGCAGTTGGCAGCCTTTGAGCAAGAGCGGAAAGAGAGGCGGATCCGAGAGCAGCGGCTGCAAGAACAGAGCGCAGGGCAGAAGAGCCGGACCAGGAGGAACCCCCGTGCAGCTCATGGTCCCCGTACCACCGGGACTGTGATTAAATTCAACCTGCAGCATGGGTGGGGCTTCATAAGAGACCATCATACCCCCGGCGACGTCTTTGTAACCCGCAGAGACGTAGAGAGCCATCTGCCGGAGGGACACAGAGGTCGTGACCTGTACGTAGGGGACGAGGTCACGTTCACCCGGCACAAGTGTGCCAAAGTACCCTACGCCCTCCATGTGCATCGCCTGACGGAGGAGGAGCTGCGGTGTGAGGAGGAGCAAGAGGACCCGGACGGGTCTGAAGACAAAGAAGGAGCAGGAGGACGCCGTCGTTAAAGTACGGTAAAGAGACTGTAAATAGTTACCTGTCGGGGTACAGTGAACTGTTGCTGCTTTAAATATGTCCCCGTTGGGACAAGTGTAAACTGTTAACTAGTGTTGAGCCACCCCCGTAGTGTTCAAGTTCGGTTCGGTTCGTCGAACACCCGTGTGTTCGCCGAACTGTTCGTCGAACTGTTCGTCGAACACCTTCGAACACCGTTAAAACCAATGGCAGGCAAACAAAAACACATAGAAACACATAGAAAACACCTTCAAAGGTGTCCAAAAGCTGACAAACTGCTCAGAAGACATAACTAACACATGGAAAAGTGACAAGTACATATAGTCATGCGAAAATAAAAGAGGTGGAGGAGTAAAAGGAGGGGGAGACACAGATATAGGCATGTCATGCCCTTCTAAAATCCAAAAAGTGAGAAGCCGACACGGCCAGTCCGCTCCTGCCCGTGCCACCTCCGTGTCGCCGGGTTTGTGCCAGAGCCGCGGTAAACCCTGACGGCCAGCCCCCCTCTCCCAATACTGGTGCCTGTCCGCTGGTGGGTCGAGCGAGCCCCCCTGTGGTGGAGGCAGCTCTAAGCTTTTTAATTTAAATTGTCTCTCTAATTTGAATGAATACACTTTAAATCCATTTACAAGGATCTATTGGAGGGCAAGTCTCATGCCAGCAGCCGCGGTAATTCCAGCTCCAGTAGCGTCCACTAAAGCTGCTGCAGTTAAAAAGCTTTTATAAGGATCGAGCTCGGCTGTCCACCGCAAGGCATCCTACTGCCAGTCCCAGCCCCTATGCCTTGGGGTGCCTCCTGATGCTCTTCACTAAGTATCCCATGGTCCCGAAGCATTTCCTTTGAAAAAATTAAGTGTCTAAACTACAGGTGGTGCAGCTTGCTTAACAGCCGGGATAATCCGCTTACTAGCAGACACTGCTACTAGGCACAAAGTATTTCCTGGGCTAGATGCAGTTAAAAATTTGTAATTAGATACTCTCGTTGGATGCTGAGAAAGCATTCCATAGAGTCTCCTGGCACGCCATATATGATTCTCTTAAAAAGCTTGGGGTAGGGGTCTAGGGGACCCTTTTATAGCCAAAATCACGGCCCTGTATCGCAATACGTCACCTAGGCTGAAGATAAATGGAACTGTAGCACCCTGAGGGCTCGGTTGCTACAGACGTATTGCACCTCACCCAGAGGTGTGATATCTCACTCTCAGGTAAGGATGGAGTGTGGATCAGGACCCGACACCTGCATGCATTACACCACATTGCCGTGGGGCAGGGCGACCAATATGCCCCTGAGATGGGCACGACAGTCCCTGTCCCTGGCTGGAGTGGGGGGAGGGAACACTGAGGAAGGGGAACCCTGTAGTGCAGGAGCAGGGAGGAAGCAGTTCCTGGGTGCATTGAGAAGGGAGTATAAAAGGTGGGCACCATCTTAGTTCAGTGCAGAGAAGTCTGAGCAGAAGTGGCAGGGAGCAGGGGCTCTGCATGAGCTCTGCTCCGGAGGCGGGCCTAGTAACAGAGGCCCAGGCCTGGAAGAGGGAGAAGGAAGAAGGAGGAGCGGAGAAGGCTCCAGGAACGAGGAATGAAGGGATCCCAGGGGTGCGGACGGGCGAGTCGCCACCGCACGCCCGAATCCACCTGCGTGGAGGGGTCAGGCCAAAGGGGGAGACCGGTCCCCGAACTAGTGGAGGCAGGAAACGACCCTCAGCTAGAAACCGGAGGCTCTGACATTTTATGTGGCGCAGCCCCTCGCTACACCCGCTAGGAAGGCACCACATAGGGTCAGGGAAACTGGCGCCAAGTTTACCAAGAGGAGGCCCGAGGCAGCCGGACAGAAGTGTTGGTAAGAAAGGCCAGACAAAGGACACACAAAGGGGGTCCTGTGAAGTGCTCCAAAGTTATCTGGGAGTTGTCTGAGCCCCTCACCTGGTGAGCACAGTACGACGTGGGCAGCCGTTACCTGCAGACGTGGTCTGGATAATAAGAACTGTGAGTAAAGGCCCTGAACTGCATCACTGACTCCGTGTCGTTACTGCTGCTGCCCTGCACCATCACCCCCATCCTCCGCATACACTGCCCTGAGGCTATACTCCTCCCGTGGGGAGTTATGCTACGCTCTGCTGCACCCACAACACCAGCCTCAGTGGTCTGCCCTGTAGCGGCGGTTCACTCTGACCGCAATCCACGGGTGGCGTAGTCGGACATTTAAACATGAAAACCACATAAATAGTTCCGCCACTGGTTTGACCGCCCTGAGCCACGGAACTGGGTCGCCGCCACGAAGACTACAACCACCAGCATCCACCAAAAAGGGTCCGGCTCCGGGTGTCCCAAGGCCCAGGGGGTGCGTCAGAACATTTTCATCACCTTTCACAATCACCAATGGGACAAGGCAGTGATGTCCTCTGTCCCCTCTCTTATACATCCTAGTGACGGAGCACCTGCTCTCATCAATTCGCCATAACCCCAATATTAGGTGGATTGAGGTGGGAGGCACCGAGTACAAGTGCTCTCTATTTGCTGATGATGTCCTAGTATATATCACTCAATCACATATATCCATCCATGCTGTTATGGCTGAAATAGATCACTTTGTTACATGGTAAAATTTTAAAATCAATGCAGCGAAGTCTGAGGCCCTCGATGTCTCCCTCCCCAAATCCATATAGGATTCCATCCAGTCCAACTTTCCCTTTGCCTGGCCCTCACAGGGTATCAAATACTTAGGAATTCCTATTCATAGAGACCTCTCCCATCTATGTTATCTTAATTTTGGGCCCTTTATTGAACAACTCCATACAGACCACGGTTGGCAAGTTAGAACTGTAAGATTCACTACGTGAACCACTGGTGTTTTGTGGAAAAGCACATGTACACTGCGTTCCAAATTATTATACAAAAAGTGTTTAGGAGTGATAAGGGAAGAATTTGTTTGTTTGTCAGTTAAACTCATTGATGGTGATGTGTGTCAGGGCTCTTTATATCACTGTAAGCAATTGCAGACACCTGTGCTAATTAGTTTGGCAGGTGTGTCCAATGAAAGGCAAGACTACTTAAGAAGGCTCTCTCACATTATTAAGCAGCCTACATTTTCTGCCAAAATGGGAAAGAAAAAGGATGTGTCGGCTGCTGAGAAGCAACAAATTGTGGAGTGTTTAGGTCAAGGCATGACTACAATCAACATTGTGCGATGATCAGGATGAAGTGTCTTGGCAATCAAGAAGTATGTAGCTGATTCACAGTACACACGTGTGCGTGCTGATAAGGGCAAATTGAGGACTCTTTCCTACAGGCAATTACGTCAGGTTGAAAGAGCAGCGGCAAAAAAGCCTTGTCATAGCAGCAGACAAGTTTTTGAAGCTGCTGGTGCCTCCAACGTCCCCCGAACAACAAGATGCAGGGTCCTTCAGAGGTTTGCAGCTGTGCATGCGCCATCCTGTCGACCTCCTCTATCCACTTCACACAAGCAGAAACGGCTCCAGTGGGCCAAACATTACATGAAGACTGATTTCAAAACTGTTTTGTTCACGGATGAGTGCCATGCAGCGCTCGATGGTCCAGATGGATGGAGTGGAGGATGGCTGGTTGATGGACACCCCACGCAAACACGGCTACAGCGCCAACAAGGAGGAGGTGGAGTAATGTTTTGGGCTGGAATCATGGGGAGAGAGATTGTCGGCCCCTTTAGGATCCCTGAAGGCGCTAAAGATGAACTCCATAATGTATGTGGATTTTCTCAAACAGCACTTCCTGCCATGGTTCAAGAAGAAGAACCGTGTATTTCACAGCAAGATCATTTTTCTGCATGATAATGCACCATCTCATGCTGCACATAAAACATCTGCATCTCTGGCTGATATGGGCATAAAAGGGGACAAACTTATGGTGTGACCCCCATGCTCCCCTGACCTCTACCCCATTCAGAACCTTTGGAGCATCATTAAAAGGAGTGTCTATGATGGCGGGAGGCAGTTCACATCTAAGCAACAGCTCTGGGAGGGTATTCTGTCCTCATGCAAAACAATTGAAGCAGAAACCATCCAAAACCTGACAAATTCAATGGACGAGAGAGTTCAGAAGCTCCTTTCGAACAAGGGGTCCTATGTGAAAATGTAACATCACCTAGAATAAAGTTTTGAGTTGAAAACTGTTTGATTTCAGTTTCTAACAACCTGCTAATGCTTATAATTTCAAAAATGACCATTTTTTTGGTCTTTATTAAAATGAAAAGGTTGATCGAAAAGTTTGGGGGATCTAAGAGTGTGGCAACCCAGTAGTCATGATTACTTCGAATTCTGACAATATGAGGGTCATGCTGCAGGTAGTGCAGCAAGAAGGCACTTATGTGCCTTGCGCATCTCGGAGCCCCAAAATTATTTTCCGGGCTAGATGCAGCTAAAAATTATTTTTAATTTTAAATCTGGTGAAGCTTTAGTATAGATGGCCTAATAGGATCAGTGCTGCACACTGCTACAAAGCCCAAATTATTTTCCAGTCAAGATACAGATAAACATGATTAGTAATTTGAAAGCTTAAAACGGTTGGTAGGGTGATTTTAAACAATCATCAAGCTTTTACTCTCCCCAGGATGACACAGGGGTAGAAAAGTCGTTTCGGATCCATGATTTGTTCATCTTTATGAACGTGAGTCTGTCTACATTATCAGTGGAGAGCCGCGTGCGCTTATCTGTCAGCACACCACCAGCAGCGCTGAACACACGTTCAGACAGAACGCTGGCTGCGGGGCATGACAAGATCTCCAAGGCGTAAGTGGCTAGCTCCGGCCATTTATCCAGATTGGAAGCCCAAAAAGAGCAAGGGTCCAGTGACACAGTCGTGGCTTCAATGTTTACTTGGAGATACTCCTGTACCATCGTCTCTAGGCGTTGACTATGTGTCAGACTTCTTGTCTCCTGTGGCCTTGCAAAGGATGGGCTAAAAAAGTGGTGAAATGATTCCGCAAAATTGATGTTACCAGCAGATACTGTGGTTCTGTCACGGTTTGAGTGCTGAACACTTGACGGTCCCACGGTTGGCAAGTTGGAACTGTGAGATTCACTACGTGCACCACTGGTATTTTGTGGAAAAGCACATGTAAGATTCTGCAACAGTCTCTGCTGATACTCCTGCATGCGTGCATCCCTTTCTATGGCAGGAATAATTTCTGCAAATTTACTTTTGTACCGGGGATCTAACAGTGTGGCAACCCAGTAGTCAGGATTATTTCTAATTCTCACAATTCGAGGGTCATGTTGCAGGTAGTGCAGCAAGAAGGCACTCATGTGTGTTGCGCATCCAGGAGCACCAAGTCCCTGTTGTGTTGGTGGCGAGGTAACAATCATGCTTCCTTCCTCTGTCCTCTCCCCCCAACCTCGCACAACAGAAATGTGATCAAGGTCTCCCTCATCTGATGAGTCTTCCATCAGTTCGTCCTCCACTTCTTCCTGGGCTCCTGCACCTTCCTCACTAGTTTGGCTGCTACCATGCGCCCTGGTAAAACCATCTCCCCCACCCTCACATGCCTGCCGCCTTGGTGCTGCCGACCGTCTGGACCTTGCAGATGTTAGCCCTTCCGCATACAACTCCTCCTCCTCTACTTCCTCCACCTCCTCTTGTGCCACCACCTGACTCCGAATTCTGTTTAACATGTGCTCCAGCATGTAAATCACCGGAATAGTCATGCTGATAATGGCATCGTCAGCACTAAACATCTTCGTCGCCATTTCAAAACTGTGCAGAAGGGTGCATAGGTCCCTGATCTGAGACCACTCCTCCAGCGTGATTTGCCCCACCTCTGAATCTCGTTGGCCCAGGCTATACGTCAGAACGTATTGCACCAGGGCTTGTCGGTGCTGCCACAGTCGCTGCAACATGTGCAGAGTTGAATTCCACCGGGTAGGCACATCGCATTTTAGCCGGTGAAGTGGCAGGCCCAACGACTTCTGTAGAGATGTAAGTCGCTGAGCTGCGGGATGCGAACGGCGGAAGTGAGCACACAGCGACCGTGCCCTCTGCAGAAGGCCATCTAGTCTGGGATAGTGGGCTAAAAATTGCTGGACAACCAGGTTCAACACGTGAGCCATACAAGGCACGTGTGTGACATTGCCCCGGCGGAGGGCCGCACCCAGGTTTGCAGCATTGTCGCACACGGCCTTCCCTGGTTTCAGGTCCAGTGGAGACAACCATTCATGAAATTGGTTCTCCAGAGCTGACCACAACTCCTCAGCTGTGTGACTCAAATTTCCCAGACATTTCAATGTAAAAACCGCCTGATGACGTTGAGCCCTACTGCCAGCATAGTAAGGAGGTGTGCAGGATCCCTTCTGCGCAGTTAGAAAGCTTGTGGCATGACCAGACAGGCTTTGGGTGCAGGTGGAAGACCGAGAGGAGGTTGAGGAGGCAGAAGCAGTGGTGGAACTTTGACATAAAGAGGATTGACGCACAACTCGTGGGGACGGCAAGACTTGGACAGCAGCCCCTTGTCCTGCTGTCACCATAGTTACCCAGTGCCCAGTCAGCGACATGTAACGCCCCTGTCCATGCCTACTCGTCCAAGTGTCTGTGGTGAAATGCACCCTGTCACACACAGAGTTTCTCAAAGAAGCGGTGATGTTGTGTGCGACATGCTGGTGGAGCGCAGGCACACCTTTCTTTGAGAAGTAGTGCCGACTGGGCATCTGGTACTGGGGCACTGCGACGGACATAAGGTCTCGAAAATCCTCTGTGTCCACCAGGCGGAAAGGCAGCATTTCTGTAGCCAAGAGCTTGCAGATGGTGAAATTCAACCTCTTAGCTTTCTCATGGCTAGGAGGAAATGGTCTTTTACTTGTCCACATCTGAGGGACCGAGGGCTGGCTATTGTGCTTAGACGGGGTTGATAAGGGTGTCCCCGGCAAACTGCCGGTCTGTGAGGAAGATGCAGGCGGACATGTTAGGTTGCCTTGATCCAAAGGTGGTGCTATCGATGTCGGACAGCGCTCAAGACCAGCTGGTGTTACCACCTCCAAAGAAAATGATGACCTGCCAATCACGCTGGCTGTTGCGGGTAAAGAGGTGGCAGGTCTGCGCCCCAAAACAGGTGTGACTGCTGTCCCCCCAGTCACAGAGGATGAAGAGGCCGCGGATGCACAAGATATGGCAGACGGTGGTTGGCCCGGCCGGCTAGACCGCATTGTAGCACACTGAGCTTCCCACTGCAACTTATGCTTCATGTCCATGTGCCGGTTCATGCATGAAGTACTCAAACTATGTATTTTTTGGCCTCTACTTAGCTTTTGCTGACAAATGTTACAGATAACACGAGTTGGGTCATCTTTATCGATCTGAAAAAATGCCCAGGCTATGCAAGGCTTAGCACCCATGCGACCTGAAGAGCCACCACGACTTGTGGTGAGAGGCAGAGTTGTGTTTGAGGATGCAGTTGTTGACGTGCTTCCAGTACTACGTCTCTGTCCAGGAAGGCGCAACCTGACCTCGTCGTCACTAGCATCTTCCTCCACCTCCTCTGCTGACCTCATCTCTTGGCTGACTGTGGGTTGACAGTAAGTGGGATCTCCGACCTCATCATCATCACCCTGTGCGTTATCACACCCGTCGTCCTCAGAGCCAACCTGTTCCTGCCCTGACAAAAAACTAAAGTTGTCGCTCCAATCAGGTATTTGAGTCTTATCATCGTCTTCCTCATTGTCTCCACCAACAGGAGTTACAGTTTGGGAATGAGGGTCTACATTATGGTCAGAACCTTCTGCGTCTGGTCCTGGATCCGACTCATAAAGATTCTGGGCATCAGTGCAGATCATTTCCTCGTCTGGATTCACAGAAGCGCTGGAGTCGACCTCTGATTCCCAGGCTATAGTATGAGTAAACAGCTCTGCAGACTCAACCATCTGTTCTACCTCATACTCAGACGGGCAGCTGGAGATTTGGGAGCTGTGAGGAAGCAAGTGCGATTTGGGTGACACCTTTGAGGACTGGAGTATTTGTGATGTTGAAGTTGATGTGGAGGAGAGCCCACTTAAAGGAGCACTTGATATCCGTTGAAGCACCTGCTGTTTTTGTGCCTCATCTGGAATTTGTAGCGATTGGCGTGGCCGTAAGAAAGGGATCTTATCACATTGTCCGCTAAAAGAAGTAGACATTTTAGTTTGGCTGGAAGATGGTCTTTCTTCTGCACCTACCCCACGGACACAACCTTTTTTCCCCTTCCCAACACGCCTATTCCCCTTTCCACCAGCAGCAGGCCTTTTTCCACTCATTTTGGTGGTTAACTAATTCACAACTCTGGAGTTGTTTGCACAAAAAAACAATGGATGGTAACCGAGCAGAGCTGAGTGGCCAAACTGTGGTATTAGGCCAAAACTATTGGCTGGGTTAGATGCAGAAAAAAATTATTTTTAATTTGCAACCTGATGGAGGTCAGTATAGATGGACTAATAGACCAAGTCCCACACACCGCTAGAAGCCCAAATATTTTTTCAGAGCTAGATGCAGAAAATTTTTTTATTCAATTTGCAACCTGATGGAGGTCAGTATAGATGGACTAATAGACCAAGTCCCACACACTGCTAGAAGCCCAAATATTTTTTCAGAGCTAGATGCAGAAAAAAATTATTTTTAATTTGCAACCTGATGGAGGTCAGTATAGATGGACTAATAGACCAAGTCCCACACACTGCTAGAAGCCCAAATATTTTTTCAGAGCTAGATGCAGAAAAAAATTATTTTTAATTTGCAACCTGATGGAGGTCAGTATAGATGGACTAATAGAACAAGTCCCACACACTGCTAGAAGCCCAAATATTTTTTCAGAGCTAAATGAAGAAAAAAATTATTTTTAATTTGCAACCTGATGGAGGTCAGTATAGATGGACTAATAGACCAAGTCCCACACACCGCTAGAAGCCCAAATATTTTTTCAGAGCTAGATGCAGAAAAAAATTATTTTTAATTTGCAACCTGATGGAGGTCAGTATAGATGGACTAATAGAACAAGTCCCACACGCTGCTAGAAGCCCAAATATTTTTTCAGAGATAAATGAAGAAAAAAATTATTTTTAATTTGCAACCTGATGGAGGTCAGTATAGATGGACTAATAGACCAAGTCCCACACACTGCTAGAAGCCCAAATATTTTTTCAGAGCTAGATGCAGAAAAAAATTATTTTTAATTTGCAACCTGATGGAGGTCAGTATAGATGGACTAATAGACCAAGTCCCACACACCGCTAGAAGCCCAAATATTTTTTCAGAGCTAGATGCAGAAAAAAATTATATTCAATTTGCAACCTGCTGGAGGTCAGTATAGAAGGACTAATAGAACAAGTCCCACACACTGCTAGAAGCCCAAATATTTTTTCAGAGCTAAATGAAGAAAAAAATTATTTTTAATTTGCAACCTGATGGAGGTCAGTATAGATGGACTAATAGACCAAGTCCCACACACTGCTAGAAGCCCAAATATTTTTTCAGAGCTAGATGCAGAAAAAAATTATATTCAGTTTGCAACCTGATGGAGGTCAGTATAGATGGACTAATAGAATGATGCTATGCCCAAAAGATTTTACTTCACTAGGTGCAGTAAAAAAATTGGTATTCTATACACAGGTGGTATATCTTGCAACACAGATAGGCTACTCCACTGACTAACACACTCTGCAATAGGCCAAAAAGGATTAGCTTTGCTAGATTCAGCCAAATGCTGTGAAAAAAACTTGCACAGCACTGGCACAGACCTGCCTGGCAAAAACTGATAGGAACTGATGTAACCTAGTCCTGAAAAGGACTCCAATTACAATTAGTCTTTACTCCCACAATCTATCTATTTAAGAGCACAGACCTGCCTGATAAAAGTCGTAGGAAATGCTGTAACCTAGTCCTTAAAAGGACTGCAATCACAACTATTCCCTACTCCCAAGCTATCTGTATATTTGTGCGAAAATTGGCTTGAAATTAACAAGGTATAGCGCACACAGCAACAGCGGTGCCGTCTAACACGCAGCTGCAGCAGTGAGAAAATGGTGGCGACGGGGAAAATGGCTTGGTCTTATAGGGCAAGGACATGTGACATACACTGCCAATGACACATGCCCTTGCTTGTGTGAAAAAAAGCACTTCGCTCCGTGTGTGCGCTGCTGATAGGCTGACAGATTGCACCTCCCCACTGCAAATGCGGGAAAGAGAAAAAAAAATGGAGATCTTCATTGTTCCTGCAGAGATCCATCCCCTGCCCCTCCCCCCGCCCCGCTGTACACTCAAACTGCGTATTAACATTAATTTTCATCATTACTGAGAAAAAATCCAGTTATGATTTTGGTGCACGAACAGTTATCGAACATAACCTTGAACAGCCGAATTTTTCTCAAATTGTTCGTGTTCGCCGACCGGCTCGAACACCGCCCAAAACAGCTCGAATTTGAGATTGGCGAACAGTTCGAGTAGAACAACGCTCATCTCTACTGTTAACCTGTGTGTCCCTTAATCCAACTGACCGAGGACTGAGAGCGGTCATTCCTTCCTTATACCTGGCCGAGGACTGAGAGCGGCCATATCCCCTTGTATATAGTTGCGCTTCCTAAGGCGCCCCCTACCGGTTTTATAGGAAACTGTTGTTTTTCTTGAAGAGACTGTCGCACTTTACCCGGTCACAAGTTGCACCGTGGCCGGAGGAACAAGAATGTTATTTATAAAAAGTTTTATGCTGATAGTATATATGATGTTTTATATGTTTATGTTTTATGGAAAAAAAAATTGTATGTTTTGGATGTTTATTCTTTTACAGCCCGAGGACGTGCTGTGATTTACCAGGGGGGAATGTAGCACCCTGAGGATTCGGCTGCTACAGGGGTATTACACCTCAAGCCAGAGGTGTGGTATTCCACTCCCGGGTAAGGATGGAGTGTGGAACTGAGCTCAGTAGGCTGCATACACTACACACATCCCATTTCCGGGGGACAGATCGACGGTACTCCCACCAGTTTATGTGCAGGTACGATAGTGTCTGTCCCTGGCTGGAGTGGGAGGGGGGTGGAACATCCCAGTAGTGTAGGGGCAGATAGGGGGAGCAGTCTGGGTAATGCTAGGAGCTCATTGGGTGCTGGTCACCTGAGCTCACACATAGAGGGAGTATATAAGGTGGGAACCATCTTAGATCAGGGTCAGACAGGCAGACAGCAACTAGTCAGTCTGTTGTAGAGGGTCAAGCAGTCCTGAAAGAAGAGAGAGAGGAGTCAGAAGGACCCAGAGGGGAAGAAGAGGGAACCCCAAGAGCCCAAATACGAGCAACAGGGTGAAGGGTTGGCACAAGGGCACCGGATCCCAAGCTGGTGGAGGGCACTAATCCTCAGCCAGAGACCGGAGGTTGTGGGCAGGATCTGCCACGACCCCCCACTAAATCCACCCGAAAGGCAGACCAAGCATAGGGTCAGGTAACCCAGAAGAGGTGTACCCACCAAGAGACCCGAGGGAGCCGGACATAGGTGGATCCCTGGTGGGGAAGGCCAGAGAAAAGGAACGTCAGAGAGGGAGCTCAGGATCACGCTCCAGAACTACCTGGGGGTTGGCCGAGTCCAGGACCTGGTGGACGCAGCACGGCTCGGGCGGTCACTCAAGGCCGGAGTGACCAGAACAACAGCAGTAAGTAAACACCCTGAACTGCACAGCCCGACTCTGAGTCTTAATACCATTCTCACTGCACCACCACAACCACCACCCTCTACAACTGACCCCCTGAGGCTATACCCCTCCCGTTGGGGGTTATACCACCAGAAGCTGCACACACACCACCAGCCTCAGCGGACCCTGCTGCAGCGGCGGCCGTATTGACCGCAAATCAACGGGTGGCGTAGTCGACACTAAAGAACATCCAGCAACATCTGTAGGACTGCCACACACTGAGCTTGACACCCTGGGCACGGACCGGGTCACCGCCACTCGGAGACTACAACCCCCATCTGATCCGGCTCCGGGTATCCCCCAAACAACACTGGCCCAGGGGGCGCGTCAAGTGCATTTACTGAACATACATTTCAGTAGGCCAACATTTCAGATTTTAAAATCATTTTTCAAGCTGTTGTTATAAAGTATTCTAATTTACTCAGATAATGACTTTTGTGTTTTCATTGGCTGTAAGCCATAATCCTCAACATTGACAGAAATAAACACTTGAAATAGATCACGCTGTTTGTAATGACTCTATATAATATATGAGTTTCACTTTTTGTATTGAAGAACTGAAATAAATTAACTTTTTGACGATATTCTAATTTTGTGCGAAGCACCTGTAAGTACTAGGCTGATCTGAACAAACCCTAACACACAGATGCTACAATACCTGGATCAGATTTACCAGTTACTTATTTTCTTCATGGTAACCATTTTTAAGAAAAAAGGGCACACATTTGATATTTCTGCATCCATAGCAGTCTATAAAATGATCACATTATGTATCCAGCAAAATAAGCATTATTTACCAGAATTGTTAGTTTTTGTTTAACGTTGTATGTACCCAAGATTTGTACAAATGATATCAACTGATCCCACAAAATCCAAGCCCTTACACAGTTCTGCTGACTAGTGTTGAGCGAGCAAGCTCGACACTGCTCGTTACTCGCCCGAGCATCACGCTACTTGGGATGTTCGGCGAGCACCGAGCATTTCCGGGTTACTCGGGCGGGAGCTCGGGTCTCCGCCCTGCACGTTTGGCGCTCTTTACAGAGCCAATGAACATGCAGGGATTGCCAGCCAGTCACTGTAATGCCGTAGCCATGTTGTTTGTGGGCATTACAGTGATTGGCTGGCCGCACAGCGTCACCTCGAGTATTTAAAACCGGGCGCAGCCATCTTGGACACAGTCGCTCCGGATCAGACGGTGTAAGGAGAGTGCTGCTGAGTTAGGGAGAGATATATAGTGAGAAATAGGTAGTGTAGGGTCTCTAAAGCCTGCCAAATCAAACAAACAGTCCTTCTCAGGACTATTATCCATCCCAGATATCAGGCAGGCAGGCAGGCTGTATAGGAGACGCAGTGGTTATACCAGCAAAAGCTGCATTACAGTCCTGTGTGCTCCTGTTGGTCAAATTGCTAGACTTATCACCCCGGTCTCAGGGGACAGGAAAAATTATTGTTTTTTTCATCTAAATCCTGTATTTTTTTTTTCCTCAGTCAGACTGTCCAAATACGCGTCTTATTAACCTTTTGGTATTTCACCCCCTCCCCCCCCCAAAAAAAAAAAATTGAGTGTGTCTGTGACTGCTCAGACACCAATATATCTGTTTAAAAGAGTCTGGTGTAGGCCAGAAAAATAGAACTGTGGTTTTGCAGTTCCACGGGTCAAATTTCTGTATTATCCTGTTTTTGGCATTTTTTGCCGTAAAAAAAAAACAGAAATAGAGTTTCCCTGACTGGTCAGACACCAATATATCTGTATAAAAGAGTCTGGTGTAGGCCACAAAAATGGAACCGTGGTTTGAAGTTCCACGAGTCAAATCTCTGTATTATCCTGTTTTTGGCATTTTTTGCCGTAAAAAAAAACAGAAATAGTGTCTCCCTGACTGGTCAGACACCAATATATCTGTTTAAAAGAGTCTGGTGTAGGCCAGAGAAATAGAACTGTGGTTTTGCAGTTCCACGGGTCAAATCTCTGTATTATCCTGTTTTTGGCATTTTTTGCCACCACCACATCTGGTCTGTCTTCCACACGGTCAAGTTTTAGTAGCCGTGAGTCTCGCATACTCCTCCTCACCCTGATGCTCTTTCCTCCCAGCATGCCGGGTGTCGTCAGACAGCAACTGATCCCACACTTGGACCTTCTGAATAGCTGTTCACTGGTCCATTTCCATATTTGTGCCCCTCGCCTGCTCCGCTTGAAGAGGAGATCCCATGTAGCGATGCCCAAATATTTGAACAGCCACGGCCACAGGAAGTCGACGCTGGCAATTTGTCACAAGAGGTGGACGATGACGAGACACAATTGCCACCAAGTGAGGAGGAGGATCGTGGTACGCAAGTGGAAGAGGAGGAGGTGGTGGCTGATCTAGTAACTGACCCAACGTGGCAGGAGGACACGCAGAGCGAGGCCAGCAGCACACAGGGGGAGGGAGGCAGAGTACCCCAACAGGCACGAAGAAGCAGTGTGATGGCCGCACACAGAAGGCGGGCAACAGTTTCCCATAACACCAACACGAGGGACGTTGCCAGTACAACCGGTAGGTCTTCCAGAGTCTGGAATTTTTTTAAAGACTCTGCTGATAACCCCCAAAATGCCATTTGTACCACCTGCCATGCCAGCATCAGCAGGGGTGACAAAACTACCAGCCTGACCACCACCAGCATGATCAGGCACATGGCAGCAAAGCACCCAACTTTGTTGGGCGAACCCCAGGGTCCACGACCAGTGTCAGCGGGTGTCACTTCTGCTTCTTCCGCTTTTGTGCGTGTAATAGAACCCCCTGTTGTGCGTACAAGGCAATCCCCTGTCCATACTGCATGCAAAGATGCCCCCTCCTCTCAGTCTTCACTTGTTATGGCAGTTTCTCAAGAAACAGCATCAACGTCCACATCCACGTCCCAAAGCAGTGTTCAATTGTCCATATCCCAGAGCTTTGAACGAAAGCGCAAATTCGCAGCCAATGTCCCACAGGCCACAGTCCTAAATTCGCACATTTCACGACTGCTTGCGTTGGAAATGCTGCCTTTTAGGCTGGTGGAGATGGAATCCTTCCGCAACCTTATGGCGGTGGCCGTCCCTCGGTACTCCGTCCCCAGCTGACACTATTTTGCCCGGTGTGCCACCCACGCACTACACAAGCACATGTCCCAAAACATCTGCCGTGCCCTCAACAACGCAGTTACTGGGAGAGTCCACCTGACAACGGACACGTGGACAAGTGCTTGTGGCCAGGGACAGTACATCTCCCTGACGGCACACTGGGTAAACATAGTGGAAGCCGGGACCCAGTCGGACCTTGGGACGGAACACATCCTCCCCACACCGAGGATTGCGGGCCCTATGTCAGTTAGAGTTGCCCCCACAGTGTACAGCTCCTGCGCATCATCCTCCTCCTCCTCCTCCTCATGTTCAGCCTCCATCTCAGATATCACCACATCAGTTACAAGCTGGAAGCACTCCAGTACTGCCTCAGCCAAGTGGCAACAGGCTGTGCTGAAACTCATAAGCTTAGGTGATAAACCTCACACTGCTTGTGAGTTGTGGACAGCTGTGAAAAGAGCAGGCAGATCTGTGGCTGAGACCGCTGTACCTACATCCAGGAATGGTCGTGTGTGACAATGGCCGTAACCTGGTGGCGGCTCTGAGGCGAGATCACACACGTACCATGCCTGGCTCATGTGCTTAACCTCGTGGTTCAACGGTTGCTTAAATCGTACCCCGAGTTGCCAGATCTGCTCATCAAAGTACGCCGCCTGTCAGCTCATTTTCGCAAGTCGGCTACAGCTTCCGCCGCCCTTGCTGTGTTGCAGCAGCGTTTGCAGCTTCCGGCACACCGACTGGTGTGTGATGTACCCACACGTTGGAACTCTACCCTCCACATGTTGCAAAGGATTTGTGAGCAGAAGAGAGCAGTTGTGGAGTACCAGCTGCAACAAGGCCGTCTATATTCAGGTCAGACTCCACACATAAGGCCTCAGGAGTGGACCTGGATGTCTGACATATGTACCATCCTGACAAACTTTGAGGAGTCCACCAAGATGGTAAGTGGGGATGACGCCATCATTAGCGTCAGCATCCCACTTGTCTGTCTTTTGCAATGCTCTCTGCAGAGAATTAAAGAGGCGGCATTGCAGCCAGAGTATAATGAGATGGATCAAGAACCCATAATGGGTGATTACACACAGCCCAGCCTCATCTCATCCCAACATGCATTGGGGGACAATGAGGGAGAGGAGGAGGAGGAGGAAGAACAGGAGCTGGTATCATGCGCTGTAGACGGTAGTACCTGTACAACTGTCATACAGTCGGTTCAGCGTGGGTGGCCTGAGGACAGGGGGGAGGAGGAGGAGGAGAGCATGGTCAGTCGTCATCTTGGTGAGGACATGGAAGTCTTTCCCGTTACCAGTCTGGCACGCATGGCTGTCTTTATGTTACTCTGCCTTAACCGTGACCCTCGCGTTGCCAAAATGTTGGGTGACAGTCATTACTGGTTGGTGACACTTTTAGACCCCCGCTACAAGGAGAACTTTCACTCTCTTATTCCTGAGGTGGAGAGGTCTACAAAAATGGGGCAGTACCAGAAGGCCCTAGCTGCAGAACTGTTAAAAAAATTCCCATCTGAACACGCTAGCGGCAGAGGTCACAGTTCGTTGACCAACCAAGGTGTACAGTCGAGAGAGACTCAACTCCAATCCAGCAGAGGCAGGGGAACACTGTCAACGTTCTGGGACAGTTTTCTGAGACCCGCCCAGCTTACAGGCCCTGAGGCGCGGGGTACTCTCACAAGGAGTGGAAAGTTTCAAAAGATGGTGAGGGAGTACCTTGCCGACCGTACCAGCGTCCTCCGTGATCCCTCTGTGCCTTTTAATTATTGGGTATCCAAGCTGGACACTTGGAATGAACTCGCTCTGTACGCCTTGGAAGTCCTGGCCTGCCCTGCCGCTAGCGTGTTATCGGAGTGTGTTTTTAGTGCCGCTGGGGAAATTATAACTGATAAGCGCACTCGCCTGTCAACTGACAATGCTGACAAGCTGACCCTTATCAAAATGAACAAGGGCTGGATTGGGCCAGACTTCTCATCACCACCAAATGACAGCAGAGTAACATAAAGTCAAATCCACTGTGTTATTTCGGGAGGTGTATTCCCATGCACCGCTTCACACCCACACATCGGTATACGCTTCCTCAATTAGGCTTTTTTTTGCTCTTCTCCTTATCCTCAGCCTCCACCACCACTATACCACCAGGATGACCGTGGTCCGTGTTACCAGCATTGCAAGCTCCTCCGCAATAATTTTTGGCAGCTTTTGCTTGAAAGGCATAGGCAAAGACTATGGGAGACCCACTCCCCAATAATGGGAATAATGTTTTAATATGCTGTACTGCATAGCTCTTGTAAGGGGCATTAAAATCGTCTTGTTAAACCACTCTGACCTCCACGTCTCTTCCAAGGGGCATTTAAACCGTCTTGTTAAGCTACTGCAACCTCCACGTCTCTTCCAAGGGGCATTAAAACCGTCTTGTTAAGCTAATGCGACCTACACTACTTTTCAAAGGGGCATTAAAACCGTCTTGCTAAGCTACTGCGACCTCCACCACTTTTCCAAGGGGCATTAAAGCTGTCTTGTTAAGCTAGTGCGACCTCCACCACTTTTCGAAGGGGCATTAAAGCGGTCTTGTTAAGCTACTCTGACCTCCACCACTCTTCCAAGGGGCATTAAAACCATCTTGTTAAGCTACTGCGACCTCCACCGCTTTTCCAAGGGGCATTAAAACCGTCTTGGTAAACCACTCTGACCTCCACGTCTCTTCCAAGGGGCATTAAAACCGTCTTGTTAAGCTACTGCGACCTCCACCACTTCTCCAAGGGGCATTAAAACCGTCTTGTTAAGCTACTGTAACCTCCACCACTCTTCCAAGGGGCATTAAAACCATCTTGTTAAGCTACTGCAACCTCCACGTCTCTTCCAAGGGGCATTAAAACCGCCTTGTTAAGCTAATGCGACCTCCACCACTTTTCCAAGGGGCATTAAAGCCATCTTGTTAAGCTACTGTGACCTCCACGTCTCTTCCAAGGGGCATTTAAACCTTCTTGTTAAGCTACTGCAACCTCCACATGTCTTCCAAGGGGGATTAAAACCGTCTTGTTAAGCTAATGCGACCTCCACCACTTTTCCAAGGGGCATTAAAACCGTCTTGTTAAGCTACTGCGACCTCCACCACTTTTCCTAGGGGCATTAAAGCTGTCTTGTTAAGCTACTGCGACCTCCACCACTTTTCCAAGGGGCATTAAAGATGTCTTATTAAGCTACTGTGACCTCCACAACTCTTCCAAGGGGCATTAAAACCGTCTTGTTAAGCTACTGCGACCTCCACCGCTCTTCCAAGGGGCATTAAAACCGTCTTGTTAAACCACTCTGACCTCCACATCTCTTCCAAGGGGCATTAAAATTGTCTTGTTAAGCTACTGAGACCTCCACCACTTTTCACAGGGGCATTGATATTGTCTTTTTATTCCACTGCGAACTCCTCCATTCTTCCAACGGGCATTGCATTTCCTCCTAATTTTAGTCAGCTTTTGCTTTTCAATGCATGGGCGAACACTAAGGGAGACCCACTTCCCAATAATGGGTAGAAGGTTTTTAGTATGCTGTAATCCACGTCTGTTTCAAGGGGCATTGCAGTTCCTCATAATTTTTGGAAAGCCTTCCATTCATTGTTTAGGCCAACAGGAGACCCAGTTGCTATAAATGGAAAAAACGGTTTAGTTAAGGCCCTCTGACCTCCATGTCACTTCCAATGGGCATTGGAGTGGCTCGAAATTTTTGGTAGACATTGCACTCACTGCATGCCCTATAACTGTGTAGCCGAACCTCACCTTTTGGTACTGAAACATATCCTACTAGACATGTGTGGTTGACTTGCCTGATATTGATGTGAATGGTCCCTGTTCCTTCTGCTCTTTCTCCTTTGCCACCACCTCATCCATCATTCATCACCTGAAGCTTTGTTTTAACGGGAGTCATAGAACTGGGATAGTAGCAGGAAAACATCCAGCAATCCTTGGAGGAGGTAGGATAGGCGCCAAAACGTTGACCACCTCAGGCCTAGCCGCTACTACATACATGCGCTTGCATTCCAAGAAAACAAAGCAGATGCTAACTTCTATCATCATCATCATGCTCCTCACCTTGGCACTCTCAACTCCCCTGATGGAGAAGCAAGGGCGCACCGGAGGAGTCTGGTTCTCTGGTGGGCTCGTCCAATGCTGCCCTAAAGCAGGCCGGGCTAAGAAAAGTGTGGGGGGATGTTCCAAGTAGAAATAGGGGCGGTTGGGGACCGTTTATGGACACCCGGCCGGGGACCGTGTGTGGACACCCGGCCGCAGGACGGCTGGGGACTGAGTATGGACACCCAGCTGCCCCCTGGTGGCTGGGGACCGAGCGTGGACACCCGGCCGCCGGGCGGCTGGGGACTGAGTATGGATACCAGGCCGTCGAAGCAGCCATGACATGGTGGCCAGCGTCTGCCTCCACATGCCTAAAAAGCCCAATTTTAAGCGCAAGCAAGCTAGCAGTATGGTATTGCAGCCTGGGGGTGGGTGGCAGGTTGCACACTTACGCTTGCATTCCAAGAAAACAAAGCAGATGCTAACTTTTATCCTTATCATCTTGCTCCTCACCTTGGCACTCTCATCTCCCCTGATGGAGAAGCCAGGGCCCACTGGAGGAGTCTGGTTCTCTGGTGGGCTCGTCCAATGCTGCCCTAAAGCAGGCCAGGCTAAGAAAAGTGTGGGGTGATGTTCCGCAGAGAAATCAGGGCGGCTGGGGACCGTTTACGGACACCCGGTCGCCCCCAGGCGGCTGGGGACAGTGTGTGGACACCCAGCCGTGGGGCGGCTGGGGACCGAGTATGGACACCCGGCAGCCCCCTGGCGGCTAGGGACCGAGCATGGACACCCGGCCGCCGGGCGGCTGGGGACTGAGTATGGATACCAGGCCGCCGACGTAGCTATGACATGGTGGCCGACGTCTGCCTCCACATGCCTAAAAGGCCCAATTTCAAGTGCAAGCAAGCTAGCAGTATGGTATTGCAGCCTGGGGGTGGGTGGGTGGCAGGTTGCACACTTACACTTGCATTCCAAGAAAACAAAACAGATGCTAACTTCTATCCTCATCATCATGCTCCTCACCTTGGCACTCTCAACTCCCCTGATGGAGAAGCCAGGGCCCACTGGAGGAGTCTGGTTCTAAGGTGGGCTCGTCCAATGCTGCCCTAAAGCAGGCCGGGCTAAGAAAAGTGTGGGGTGATGTTCCGCAGAGAAATCAGGGCGGCTGGGGACCGTTTATGGACACCCGGCCGCCCCCAGGCGGCTGGGGACCGTGTGTGGACACCCGGCCGTGGGGCGGCTGGGGACCGAGTATGGACACCCGGCAGCCCCCTGGCGGCTAGGGACCGAGCGTGGACACCCGGCCACCGGGCGGCTGGGGACTGAGTATGGATACCAGGCCGCCGACGCAGCCATGACATGGTGGCCGACGTCTGCCTCCACATGCCTAAAAGGCCCAATTTCAAGTGCAAGCAAGCTAGCAGTATGGTATTGCAGCCTGGGGGTGGGTGGGTGGCAGGTTGCACACTTACACTTGCATTCCAAGAAAACAAAGCAGATGCTAACTTCTATCCTCATCATCATGCTCCTCACCTTGGCACTCTCAACTCCCCTGATGGAGAAGCCAGGGCCCACTGGAGGAGTCTGGTTCTAAGGTGGGCTCGTCCAATGCTGCCCTAAAGCAGGCCGGGCTAAGAAAAGTGTGGGAGGATGTTCCAAGGAGAAATAGGGGCGGCTGGGCACCGAGTATGGACACTCGGCCACCCCCTGGCGGCTGGGGACCGAGCGTGGGCACCCGGCCGCCGGGCGGCTGGGGACTGAGTATGGATACCTCGCTGCCGAAGCAGCCATGAGTTAGTGGCCAGCTTCGCCCTCCTTCAAACTAAAAGGCCCCATTTCAAGTGCAAGCAAACTAGCAGTATGGTATTGCAGCCTGGGGGTGGGTGGGTGGCAGGTTGCACACTTACGCTTGCATTCCAAGAAAACAAAGCAGATGCTAACTTCTATCATCATCATCATGCTCCTCACCTTGGCACTCTCAATGCCCCTGACGGAGAAGCCAGGGCCCACTGGAGGAGTCTGGTTCTCTGGTGGGCTTGTCCAATGCTGCCCTAAAGCAGGCCGGGCTAAGAAAAGTGTGTAGAGGGATATTCCAAGGAGAAATAGGGGTGGCTGGGGACCGGTTATGGACACCCAGCCGCCCCCAGGTGGCTGGGGACCGTGTGTGGACACTCGTTCGTGGAGCGGATGGGGACCGAGTATGGACACCCGGCCGCCCCCTGGCGGCTGGGGACCGAGCGTGGACACCAGGCCGCCGGGCGGCTGGGGACTGAGTATGAATAACTCGCGGCCGAAGCAGCCATGAAGTAGTGGCCAGCTTCGGCCTCCTCCAAACTAAAAGGCCCCATTTCAAGTGCAAGCAAACTAGCAGTATGGTATTGCAGCCTGGGGTGGGTGGGTGGCAGGTTGCACACTTACGCTTGCATTCCAAGAAAACAAAGCAAATGCTAACTTCTATCATCATCATCATGCTCCTCACCTTGGCACTCTCAACTCCCCTGATGGAGAAGCCAGGGCCCACCGGAGGAGTCTGGTTCTCTGGTGGGCTCGTCCAATGCTGCCCTAAAGCAGGCCGGGCTAAGAAAAGTGTGGGGGAAGTTTCAAGGAGAAATAGGGGCGGCTGGGGACCATGTGTGGACACCCGGCCGCGGGGCAGCTGGGGACCGAGTATGGACACCTGGCCGCCCCCTGGCGGCTGGGGACCGAGCGTGGACACCCGGCCGCCGGGCGGCTGGGGACTGACTATGGATACCTCGCTGCCGAAGCAGCCATGAGGTAGTGGCCAGCTTCGGCCTCCTCCAAACTAAAAGGCCCCATTTCAAGTGCAAGCAAGCTAGCAGTATGGTATTGCATCCTGGGGGTGGGTGGGTGGCAGGCTGCATACTTGCGCTTGCATTGCAAGGAATGGGGGAGGTACAATTGAACACTGCCCTGGGACAAGGACTTGCACGGGGATAGTTGCAAGTCTGCATCTTCTGATGCGGAAAGGATCACTTCTGATGGGCACACTTTTAGGCAGTGACCTGGGTGTCAGAGATGCTTCCAGGGGTCTTCCCCATGCTGTTCCCATGTCTTTTCAGCACTGTATGCATGTGTCACACAGCACATGGCCAGATAAGATTGTAAAATGTTAAAATTACATTTCCCAGTGAATGCATTTGTCACGGTTGAAAGCAATACAAAAGTGCAAAAACGCATAAAAAATGCTACTTGTAAACATAGCCCAGGGTGTGGAGGAGTATTTTTGTTTTTGGTTATTTATTTTACCTTATACACAAGTCTTTACCCTGGAAAGGAAGTTCCTTAACATATTTCACAGGAAAACCGTTTCAGTTTAGTTTTTGAACGTTTTATTGTGAGCCCGTTAAAGTGGCTTAATACCTCGGACCACGTTGTGAACAGCAGTGACCTGGGGGTCAGAAATGCTTCCCGGGCGATGCCCATGCTGTCCCCATGTCTTTTGAGCACTGTCACTATCGTTTTCGGCACTTTTTAGGCTTTCTACAGATTGCCGGGGGTGCAACCGCAAAAATGCTCGGGTCTCCCATAGACTAACATTGGGCTCGTTGCTTGGGTCGAGCACCCGAGTATCGCGGCGAGCTCGGCCCAAGCTTCGAGCACCCGAGCATTTTAGTGCTAGCTCAACACTACTGCTGACATAAAAATAAAAAAAGTTTTGTCTCTTATTTCTATTCTCCTTTAATAAAGAATTATTAAAAGTTTGAATACATTATATGTACCCCAAAATATTTCAATTGAAAAATAGAATTAATCTTGCATATAATAAGTCGTCATATGGCTACGCTGACAGTAAGAAAATAAGTTAAGGCTCTTGGATGTTGGTAATGAAAAAAAATTACTGGGTAATAAAAGTCAAAACAGTATGGTAATTTTATTAGATTAACATCCGTGCATGATTTGGGCATGAGGGATTGCATGAAGATCATATTACTAACCTTCATTTCAAAATCATTGGGTCACTGCCTTCCTCAGATGCCAAGAGCAGAGTAAGTGGGGGACTCATCAAGCGTCTTAAGCAAAAATTAAGTGAAAAAAGCTCAAAATGTTGCATCTTTTGCATATTCTTAAGCCACTTTTGGCAATATTTTTGAGAAATGGATGGAGCTTAGCATCACAGGAATCGATAGATTCACTACATTTTATTTCACAAAAGTTGCATACATTATAGCAAAAATGTACTCAAATTCTAAGACTAGACTGGAGCAGGGTTGCCAAACATCTAGAAATTCCAGGACAGTCCATAAAAATATGGCACTTTTTTGCTCTATCCGTAAAAAGAATTTCAGGTGTGTAAAGAAACTTATACAGATTATTTTGACTGTAATTATCATCATTTTACAGTTTACAATGAATGCAGCTGATGTCTTCAAATCAGAATTATGGGCTGTAGACATGGATCACTTATAGTCATAATGATTTATTATGGTTTTCCAATGTATCCGAAAAAAATATTGTCTGTCCTTGATCTTTTGATAAGCTGTCCAGAAAAAAAAAAAGTCAAGCTGGCCACCCTGGGCTGGAGTACATTTTCTGACTCCGGTCCGCCGGCAACTGAAAGATGCGCCAAATTCATTGCCTGGTGCATCTTACTCCAGTGAACTTTGGATCAAGACTCGTATATAAAACACCAGTCTAGATGACTTCCCCCTAAATGTAATGTTATAATCAGCTACAAGACCCCGGATATTTCTATTAGCAGTCCTGAAAGTGAGTGTTTCTCAGATAGTAATAACAGTAGAGCTGTGACATTGAGGAAGTCTTTTGTTTGCATGTGTTGTGCTATTCAGAGAGTTTTATTTCTCAGCATGTTCGCTGGTGTGGGCAATGGGCAGCAACTAACAAAGCTTAACAAACTAAACTTGTTTGGCAGGACTTTGGCAATTGTACAGTGCTGGGCAAGCTTTACTCAAACACAGACATTTCACATTCTGGTTCTGCGCCACTGAAATACAAGAAAGCACAATCAGTGGTTATTCAAACAAGATACTGGCTCATCTTGTATATGTGCCCCATCTCTAATCCATTTAATCTTCATTACTGTGAGTGTTTTCCAGGGAAGAGACATGAACAGAATGTTCCAATCCTCTGGAGTAAGCGTGGGTCCTACAGTGTCCTCATTGATAACTTCATAATAGCTAAAGTGAGTGATCAACTTAACCCACCCACCTTTTAAGTGAAGTCACCAGTGATGTGTTGTAACTAATGTCGAGACACTCAATGCTAAAAAATGCAATTTATTATAAAGGCCCATTACAAGATCAAGTGTCATCAAGTGAAGAGGCATATGGTGGGAGAAGTCATTAATTATATGTATATTAAGGAATGCAAAGATTTTGTTTCGAGTTTATATTTAAAATAGAATGCTACTGTACATCATCTCCAGAATCATACTAGCCCCTAACAGAACTTGATCTGACTATTATACCTCTGCGAACATTGATTACAATCACCTAATCTGTCTTAGAGAAGCTGTCAAACATTTTTAGTTGGAATCATTGTATTATTGGAATAGTTAATGATCTGAGACGTGGATTTTCTAAAGCTCCGTTTGGGTGCCAGAACTCTACCCGAACTTGAATTTGAACCTGAACCCCATAGAAGTCAATGGGGACCTGAACTTTGGTGCTGTTAAATGGTCGAAGTAAGGTCTAGGGGGTTGCCAAAGGAAGCAGAGCTCTTTCTCCTGGAACTCTGAACACCAAAACGGACTTTCGAGAGAAGTCCGTGTTCAGTTTTCAGCACCTAGTGTCCGTTACAAACCCAGAACTTTATAGTTTAGGTTCACTCATCACTAATCACTAACCACTGGAAAATTCCACTAAATATTGAATGAGTCAATCATCATGGCAGTTGTGTTAAGTATGGAACTTCAGCGAGGGCTTTAAAGAGAATCTGTCACCACATTTGACCTATCTAAACTATTAATATGGGCATACAGGGTGAAGAATACTAAAAAAAATCCTACCTGTATGCCTCATATCAGATTCCTTGTTGTTGAGAAATCATTTTTTTTTACTTTATGTAAATGACCTCTTCCTGGCTCTGGGGAGTATGTTGTCTGGAAGATAACTCAACGACAAGGCATCTGATATGAGACATACAGGGACGATTCTCCTCAGCAGTCTATAACCTGTATGCCCATACAGGTAGTTTAGATAGGTCAAATGTGGTGACGGATTCCCTTTATTTACAATGATTACTACTTACAAGTTTATTGGTGGTTACATGGCAGGCCATTCAGCTGTCAACATATAGAGGAAGCAGCTAAATCACAGTCTATACTCTAAGAGGGCAGTGTTAAATTCCTAATTATTTTCAATGAGCATCAATTTCTATTAAGATACACATGCATATTAATTAAACTGTATATTAAAGCAGAATCCATGCCAAAATCTCCAACGAAAAGTGTAATTTACTTTAAAGTCAAACTTCTGATTTATAGTACAGACCAAAAGTTTGGACACACCTTCTCATTTAAAGATTTTTCTGTATTTTCATGACTTTGAAAATTGTACATTCACACTGAAGGCATCAAAACTATGAATTAACACATGTGGAATTATATACTGAACAAAAAAGTGTGAAACAACTGAAAATATGTCTTATATTCTAGTTTCTTCAAAGTAGCCACCTTTTGCTTTGATGACTGCTTTGCACACTTTTGCCATTCTCTTGATGAGCTTCAAGAGGTAGTTGTTTCCAACAATCTTGAAGGAGTTCCCAGAGATGCTTAGCACTTGTTGGCACTTTTGCCTTCACTCTGCGGTCCAGCTCACCCCAAACTATCTCGATTGGGTTCAGGTCTGGTGACTGTGGAGGCCAGGTCATCTGGCGTAGCACCCCATCACTCTCCTTCTTGGTCAAATAGCCCTTACACAACCTGGAGGTGTGTTTGGGGTCATTGTCCTGTTGAAAAATAAATGATGGTCCAACTAAACGCAAACCGGATGGAATAGCATGCCCCTGCAAGATGCTGTGGTAGCCATGCTGGTTCACTATGCCTTCAATTTTGAATAAATCTCCAACAGTGTCACCAGCAAAGCACCCCCACACCATCACACCTCCTCCTCCATGCTTCACGGTGGGAACCAGGCATGTAGAGTTCATCCGTTCACCTTTTCTGCGTCGCACAAAGACATGGTGGTTGGAACCAAAGATCTCAAATTTGGACTCATCAGACCAAAGCACAGATTTTCACTGGTCTAATGTTCATTCCTTGTGTTCTTTAGCCCAAACAAGTCTCTTCTGCTTGTAAACTGTCCTTAGCAGTGGTTTCCTAGCAGCTATTTTACCATGAAGGCCTGCTGCACAAAGTCTCCTCTTAACAGTTGTTGTAGAGCTATGTCTGCTGCTAGAACTCTGTGTGGCATTGACCTGGTCTCTAATCTGAGCTGCTGTTAACCTGCGATTTCTGAGGCTGGTGACTCGGATAAACTTATCCTCAGAAGCAGAGGTGACTCTTGGTCTTCCTTTCCTATGGCGGTCCTCATGTGAGCCAGTTTCTTTGTAGCGCTTGATGGTTTTTGCAACTGCACTTGGGGACACATTCAAAGTTTTCCCAATTTTTCACACTGACTGACCTTCATTTCTTAAAGTAATGATGGCCACTCGTTTTTCTTTACTTAGCTGCTTTTTTCTTGCCATAATACAAATTCTAACAGTCTATTCAGTAGGACTATCAGCTGTGTAGCCACCTGACTTCTGCACAACACAACTGATGGTCCCAACCCCATTTATAAGGCAAGAAATCTCACTTATTAAACCTGACAGGGCACACCTGTGAAGTGAAAACCATTTCCGGTGACTACCTCTTGAAGCTCATCAAGAGAATGCCAAGAGTGTGCAAAGCAGTCATCAAAGCAAAAGGTGGCTACTTTGAAGAACCTAGAATATAAGACATATTTTCAGTTGTTTCACACTTTTTTGTTAAGCATATAATTCCACATGTGTTAATTCATAGTTTTGATGCCTTCAGTGTGAAAGTACAATTTTCAAAGTCTGAAAATACAGAAAAATCTTTAAATGAGAAGGTGTGTCCAAACTTTTGGTCTGTACCGTATATCAGTGGGAAAATGCGCTTACTGTATAGAACACATGATGCATTTTTTCTTGCACATTTTTTCCACAAAAAAAAGGCATCATGTTAATTCTTTGTACCCAATTTGCCATTGAAATTAATTGGAAGTGGAAAGAAGCCCCTTACACAAAAACATGCCAAATATATATGTTTTTTGCATGGTGGCTCAGTGGTTAGCACTGTTGCTTTGCAGCGCTTGTGTCTTGGAGTCAAATCCCACCAAGGACAACATCTGCAAGGAGTTTGTATGTTCTCCCCGTGTTTGCATAGGTTTCCTCCCATAATCCAAAGACATTCTGGGGTTTAGATTTTGACCCCCAATGGGGACAGCACTGACAATATCTGTGAAGCGCTGCAGAATATCATGGCGCTATATAAGTAAGCATAATTAGCACAGTTTCAACATTAGCTTTTTCTGCTAGAGGGGTACATTTTTAAATTTGTGCCAACCCTTTACAGTAGCACTTCAGAAAATTGCATTATAGTACATGGCACAATCCTGATACCCACACTGCTAATGGCTGCAGTTAGGTTAGTCTTCTATCATATAACCCTGTAGATGTCATGGTCAATATTGATGATATCTAACTTATTTGATAGAGGGGCCATAAACATCTAGCTTTAGGCCATGCAATAGGTTTGTAATACAGGCAATAATTATACCATACTGTTACAACTCTTCTGGGACCTGCTCCTGCAACATTTGCACCTTTCATCAGGTGGTACCTTATTCGTTCTGCTATCGACATTTATTCTTGATCGAGAGGGAGACATCAGAACCAGGAGCTAGGAGTATGGGTGTGTGTACTGTCAGCTGGAGTAATCAGCTGCCTACCTTGGTCAATTGGACAGCACCACACCCTACTAAATCTACAAGCGTCCTACTGGAAGCTGCCAGGTATAGTTCTGCTTGCGTGGTTCACACACCCTGATTTTCAGCTCTTGTTTTCCAGTACATTTTCTTGTATCTAACCTCAGCTCTTTTACTGATCATTCTCTAGCCTGAAGTTTTTGTACCTTGTCTGCCCTCTTGGTTCTGACCTGCCTTCCTGACCATCCTTGCTAGCTGCACTACCGAACAGCAGCTGACCCAGTGACCCCAGCCTAGAAGTACCTGTTTAAGATCAGATACCTGTACAGGGCTTTAAGGGCAAAAGCCAAGGCAACACCTGGGACCTGGTAAATGGCGTGATTTATGCCACAGTAAACCAATTAAATGCATTGTGCCGCTGTCAATCTCTGACAGTGGCATTTAGATGGCGTGCTCACATGCACTGACATACATGGTTAAAGCGGTAAAGATTAAACAAACACCGGAATTGCAGTTTTTTAGTCACCAGTCTTCTTAAAAAAGATAAAATAAAAAGCTACGGAAATTTTTTCATCATTCAATAAAAAAAATCTACTCAAGTGTGGATGGTATTAGTGTGATCGTATTGACCTAGAGAAGAGGTCCCCAACCTGTAGCTCGAAAGCCACATGTGGCTCGCGGGCCCGTGATGTGTGGCTCGCGGCTGTCTGCTAGGTGCATTAGCACCAGGTGCAGCGAACAGCTATGAGGAGCAGATTTCGAGATGGTGACTTGTGTGTAGCCCTGCACAGAAGAGCAGATCTGAATAGACGTAAGATGGAAACCCTGGAGTTTGCCTTGGTGTGATTTGAGTGGAAAAACTTTGGCTAATAGTAATAGGGGGCCCTGGTCATCACTACTGTGAGTGGAGCAAGAGCTGGAAGTGGTTCGCGACCCTCTCTCAGAGCTTAATGTAGCTCACAACCCTCTTTCATAGCTGAATACGGCTCTCTAGTTCAGAAAGGTTGGGACCTAAAGTATCATGTTTCTGGGTAATTTTTTTACCACAAAATGCAAGATCAAAACAAAAAGCCATTGTGGAATTCCATTTTTCCATTTCATCCCACTTGGAATTTTTTCCCATTTTCCAGTAAATTGTATGGTAAAATATGTGTCATTTAAAACTACAGCTCTATAAGTATACACGTATACAACTCTATATCGCAAACTATAAGCCGTCAAACAGCTATGTCATTGGGAAAATAAAAAAAAATGCAAAACATAAAAGTAAAAATTGTCTACGTCTCTATGGGGTTAAAGACTATATATTCCAGAACACAAATCACCTGAGCTCTACTGTAAGCATATGAAATGCCTCCATACACATTACTTAAAATTCATTAGAACCCACTGATCAATAATATACAGTCAACAGTGGTCAACATTATTGCCACCCATGAATTCTATGTACATCATGTAAAATATCTCTGGAAATAAAATAAAGTAAATGACATGGATATACAGTACTGTTCAAATGTTTGAGGCAGGAATGCAAAAACATGCTGCAAAGTAAAAATGGTTTCCAAAACAGAAGTGTTTATAGTTAATTTTTATCAATTAACAGAATGCAAAGTTGATGAACAAAAGGGAAATCTAAATAAAATCAATATTTGGGGCAATCTCCCATTGCCTTCAAAACAGCATCCAAGCGTCAATTCTTCTAGGTACTCTTGCGCACAGTTTTTCAAGGAATTCGGCAGGAAGGTTGTTGAAAACATCTTAGAAAACTAACCACAGATGTTCTGTGGATATATCCTTAAGTCCTTCTGTCTCTTCATATAATCACACACAGAACTTGATGATGTGGAGATCTGGGCTTTGTAGGGTCCATATAATCACTTCCTTAACTCCTTTTTTATAGTAAAAATAGTTCTTCATGGTATTGGCTGTATGTTTTGTGGTTGTTGTCCTGATGCAGAATACATTTGGAGTCAGATGCCTCTTTGATGGTATTTCATGATGGATAAGTATCTACCTGTATTTCTCAGCATTGAGGATACCATTAATCTTAACCAAATACCAAACTCCATTTGATGAAATGCAGCTCCAAACTTGCAAGGAACCAGCGCCGTGCTTCACTGTTGCCTGCAGACACTCATTGTTGTTGCACTATTCTCCAGTCTTTCAGCAAACAAACTGCCTTCTTTTAAGGCCAAATATTTCAAATTTTGAGTTATTAATAAAGAGTACCTCCTTCAATTTTTTGCACCCTAGTTCCTCTTTTCATGCATAGTTGAATGACTTGACATTGTTTCCATGTCAATGATATTTTGGCCACAATTCTTCCATGAAGACCATGTCGGGCCAGACTTCTCCAAACTGTAGATGTGTGAAGCTGGGTCTCCCTGATTGCTGCCAGTTCTGAACTGATGGCACTGCTGGACATCTTTCGGTTTCAAATGGAAGTGAGCAGGTGAAATACATAGAAACTACAGGGCCCCATAGTCCATAGCAAAAGTACTAATTCCCTCCCCTTACCCTATATAAACACACACCCACACATACACACACACATTTGGCTGAATCATATCTCCCAACTTTTAAAAACCAGAAGGACATGTTTTGTGTAACATACACAGTAAATATGTCTCTATTGAAGCCCCTTTGTGGTCTCAAAAGCGATACCACTTTTATAGCCATTATAGAGTATGATGTTTCCAAAGGTGCCACCACCCACACATTGGGTATGGTACCCCCACAGTGGATCCCCAACCCTCAGTTTCACTCCAAGGCATACAGTTTGTTTACCTTTTAGGAAAGAGTAATCTCAATAAAGTGAAGCATTGCAAAAAATATTTATTATGGAATAAACTTTTTTTTACTTTGGGTCCCTATGGTGGACCGATGCTTATGAATCCATTATTATTGTGGCTACTGTTGTGTGTATGCATACTGAAGAAAACTAGGTTAATGTCCAACAAAATTGGTCCTACAGCAAAATAATGACCTAAAGCACACACCCAAAAGTACACAAGAATGATTAAGTTGGAAAAATGGTCTGTTTGAATCCTTCCAGCAATGACTCCTGATCTCAATCCAATTGAAAATCTTTGGACAGAGCTGAAATCTGCTATTAGGAAAAGGAAACCTGCAAAAAAACAGGACTACCAGCACAGAGGTGCAAAAAGCTCACAGATGGCTACAAGACATCTTAAAGTCAGTCACTGCTACAAAACATTCTGCAACCAGAAACCTATAATCATTTCTAAAACTATAAATGCTGCTCTGAATTATAATTATTTAAAAACAAGTGAAGCAAATACATTTTATGCGCAAATTAGGGATCAAAAACGGATATAAGCTTTAATTTGTGGTCCGTTAATTTACAGTGCCTACAAGTAGTATTCAACCCCCTGCAGATTTAGCTGGTTTGATAAGATGCAAATAAGTTAGAGCCTTCAAACTGCAAACGAGAGTAGGTTTTATGAACAGAAGCATAAATCTTACAAACCAAAAAGTTATGTTGCTCAGTTGAATTTTATTAAATTTTAAACATAAAAGTGTGGGTCAATTATTATACAACCCCTATGTTTAATATTTTGTGGAATAACCCTTGTTTGCAATTACAGCTAATAATCGTCTTTTATAAGACCTGATCAGGCCGGCACAGGTCTGTGGAATTATCTTGGCCCACTCCTCCATGCAGATCTTCTCCAAGTTATCTAGGTTCTTTGGGTGTCTCATGTGGACTTTATTCTTGAGCTCCTTCCACAAGTTTTCAATTGGGTTAAGGTCAGGAGACTGACTAGGCCACTCCAACACCTTGACTTTTTCCCTCTTGAACCAGGCCTTGGTTTTCTTGGCTGTGTGCTTTGGGTCGTTGTCTTATTGGAAGATGAAATTACGACCCATCTTAAGATCCTTGATGGAGGAGCGGAGGTTCTTGGCCAAAATCTCCAGGTAGGCCGTGCTATCCATCTTCCCATGGATGCGGACCAGATGGCCAGGCCCCTTGGCTGAGAAACAGCCCCACAGCATGATGCTGCCACCACCATGCTTGACTGTAGGGATGGTATTCTTGGGGTCATATGCAGTGCCATCCAGTCTCCAAACGTCACGTGTGTGGTTGGCACCAAAGATCTCGATCTTGGTCTCATCAGACCATAGAACCTTGAACCAGTCTGTATCAGAGTCCTCCAAGTGATCATGAGCAAACTGTAGACGAGCCTTGACATGACGCTTTGAAAGTAAAGGTACCATACAGGCTCGTCTGGAACGGAGACCATTACGGTGGAGTACGTTACTTATGGTATTGACTGAAACCAATGTCCCCACTGCCATGAGATCTTCCCGGAGCTCCTTCCTTGTTGTCCTTGGGTTAGCCTTGACTCTTCGGACAAGCCTGGCCTCGGCACGGGAGGACACTTTCAAAGGCTGTCCAGGCCGTGGAAGGCTAACAGTAGTTCCATAAGCCTTCCACTTACGGATGATGCTCCCAACAGTGGAGACAGGTAGGCCCAACTCCTTGGAAAGGGTTTTGTACCCCTTGCCAGCCTTGTGACCCTCCACGATCTTGTCTCTGATGGCCTTGGAATGCTCCTTTGTCTTTCCCATGTTGACCATGTCTGAGTGCTGTTCACAAGTTTGGGGAGGGTCTTAAATAGTCAGAAAAGGCTGGCAAAAGAGATCTTTAATCCACAAATGTGAAGCTCATTATTCTTGGTGCCTGAACTACTTCTTAATACTTTAGGGGGACCAAACAGAATTCTTGTGGTTTGAGGGGTTGAATAATAAATGACACTCTGAATTAACTTTTAACGTTTTTAAAAAACAAAAAAAACAAAAACAAAAACAAAATTTGCTGCAGTGCATTTCCCACTTCCAGGCTGATCTACAGTACAAATGTCACAATGCCAAGTTAATTCCGCATGTGTCAACCAGCTAAATCTGCAGGGGGTTGAATATTACTTGTAGGCACTGTATGTGTTCATGGAAATTTATGTGTAAACAGTCCAGTCCATAGTAAAAATGAACCAAGAATATGCATGCACATATTTGTCCGACAAGTAATTATATTTAACGCTTCGGAAATTATTAGCTGGATTGAGATGAGTGTGTCTGATAACCTGTTATTCAACACTTGTGTGAGTAAAGAGAGTGCAATTAAGTTATCTTAGAATTAGAAATATATGAAAAGTTATGATTGAGAATAGATCTAAAGAGTAGATGCTTTGAAACTTCTGCACAACACAGAAAATATGGAAAAATTTGAACACATTTTTTGAAAGAAACAATTTAGACCTTAAATAAATTTGTTAAAAGGGCATGCTCAGTGCATCATAATCTACAATATCAATCATTTAGGACATATCTTACAAGAACCATAGAGATGGATGTCTTCTTCAAGTTTATGCACAAAATGAATAGATATCAAAAGACATCACTTCCAAACAGAATACTGGTCTGAACAGGTGCACACTAAGAGTGGCCATCTCCATACATAACTAACAAATAATGTTGCACTCTGTAACGCTATAGCATGCAAACATGAAATGTATGAAATTTAAATAGCATTACTGCTCTATAAAATAGGAAAAAACAAATATACTTAGAACATAATTTGGCCAATTCACGCATGCCCAGCAGCAAACGACAAGGCGATCTTCTTCTACTGGGAACCTATCCTACAACCCCTGGCAAAAATTATGGAATCACCAGGCTCGGAGGATGTTCATTCAGTTGTTTAATGTTGTTGAAAAAAAGCAGATCACAGACATGGCACAAAACTAAGGTAATTTCAAATGGCAACTTTAGGGCTTTAAGAAACACTAAAAGAAATAAAGATTAAAAATGTGGTACTCAGTAAGGATCATTTTTTTCAGACCAGGAATTGGGGAAAAAAATATGGAATCACTCAATTCTGAAGAAAAAATTATGGAATCACCCTGTAAATTTTCATTTCTGAAACTAACACCTGCATCAAATTAGATCTGCTCGTTAGTCTGCATCTAAAAAGGAGTGATCACACCTTGGAGAGCTGTTGCACCAAGTGGACTGACATGAATCATGGCTCCAACACGAGAGATGTCAATTGAAACAAAGGTGAGGATTATCAGACTCTTAAAAGAAGGTAAATCATCACGCAATGTTGCAAAAGATGTTGGTTGTTCACAGTCAGCTGTGTCTAAAATCTGGACCAAATACAAACAACATGGGAAGATTGTTAAAGGCAAACATACTGGTAGACCAGGGAAGACATCTAAGCGTCAAGACCGGAAACTTAAAGCAATATGTCTCCAAAACAGGAAATGCACAACAAAACAAATGAGGAATGAATGGGAGGAAACTGGAGTCAATGTCTGTGACCGAACTGTAAGAAACCGCCTAAAGGAAATGGAATTTACATACAGAAAAGCTTAACATAAGCCATCATTAATACCTAAACAGGAAAAAACAAGGTTACAATGGGCTAAGGAGAAGCAATCGTGAACTGTGGATGACTGGATGAAATATTCAGTGATGAATCGTGAATCTGCATTGGGCAAGGTGATGATGCTGGAACTTTTGTTTGGTGCCGTTCCAATGAGATTTATAAACATGACTGCATGAAGAGAACATGCAAATTTCCACAGTCATTGATGATATGGGGCTGCATGTCAGCTAGAGGCATTGGGGAGATGGCTGTCATTACATCTTCAATAAATGTCCAAGTTTACATTGATATTTTGGACAGTTTTCTTATGCCATCAATTGAAAGGATGTTTGGGGATGATGACATCATTTTTCAAGATGATAATGCATCTTGCCATAGAGCAAAAACTGTGAAAACATTCCTTGAAAGAAGACACATAAGGTCAAGTCATGGCCAGCAAATAGTCCAGATCTCAATCCAATTGAAAATCTTAGGGGGAAGTTGAAGAAAAAGGTCCACGACAAGGCTCCAACCTGCAAAGCTGATCTGGCAACAGGAATCAGAGAAAGTTGGAGCCAGATTGATGAAGAGTACTGTTTGTCACTCATTAAGTCCATGCCTCAGAGACTGCAAGCTGTTATTAAAGCCAGAGGTGGTGTATTGGAGTGTTCTTTTGTGTGTTTGTTTTTCATGATTCCATATTTTTTTCCTCAGAATTGAGTGATTCCATAATTTTTTCCCTCTGCTTGGTCTAAAAAAAATTGCCCTTACTGAGTACCACATTTTTAATCTTGATTTCTTTTAGTGTTTCTTAAAGCCCTAAAGTTGCCATTTGAAATGACTTTAGTTTTGTGCCATGTCTGTGATCTGCTTTTTTTCAACAACGTTAAACAACTGAATGAACATCCTCCGAGCCCAGTGATTCCATAATTTGTTCCAGGGATTGTAATGTGATTACTCTCCTGGGCTGATAGCCTACATTTATACGAGTAGATAGGACCAGAATATTGGTCTGAACAGGTACATACTAAGAGTGACCAGCTCACTCTTTTGATGTTTAAACAGCCTATGGCGGTTTAATTAAAGAAGGATCCTACCTACCAATATAAATGTAGGCTATCAGCCTAGGAGAGTAATCACATTAGGTTAGTATCCCAGCAAAAGAAGATTGCCTCGTCGTTGGTTGCTGGGCATGCATGAGTTGGCCAAATTATGTGCTAAGTATCTTTCCTATTTTTTAGAGCTGTAATGCAATTCTAATTTCATATATATCATGTTCACATGCTATATGCATTACAGAGTGCAACTTTATTTGTTAGTCAAAATGAACAGATATCTTAGTTTTATATTCCATAAACATATGCAGAAAATGCAAATTATTGTCTTAAAAGTAAACAAAAATTACCACATTGTATTTTGAAAAGTACACATGTAGATCTAATTACATTCCACTTTAATAACTCAATGAAAAATAATGGAAGAATTCTATTTTAGATTAACTTTATCCTCAGTATTTTGGACCACATTAAAGAGTTATGCTGGGACAGAAATGCATTTTATCCTGGAAAATATGCATAAGTAAGACATTGGTAAGTATCAGATTAAAACTAGATACGGCTTGTGTTCAGGACCACTGACACAAGTAAGTAACATCACTTCCCATCTGGGCTTGGAAGAGATAGGTTTACAGAGGCTAAATATCCATCACGTTTTACTGGGGGACAGTGTTATTATCATTATTTATTATAGCATTAAACTCCTATTGGCTTTGGCAGGTGACAAAACGGATTGAGTCTACATTTCATATTCCAATGAAAGCAGTTATAGAGTTTTTATTTGTTAAAATAAAATCAATGTTATTTTATTCCGAGTGATTATGAAAGATATATTGTATTCTAAGAGGCCGCTTTATTGTAGGCAGTGTGGGGGGGGAATCCGGGCACTCAACTACATATCTAGAGGGCAAGTTCATTAACGAAGTAACAGTCAAGCACCATAAATTTATTACATTTCTGGTGTTTGGTCCTGGATTTTAACTATGCACCTCTATAAGTCTGTGGTGCGGGGTTAAAGCTCCTGCAATGTAGCAAGAACAGATAAAGCCGGGGCCCTGGGGAGAAGACAGAAGTAGTTTATTACAGCTTCTGACTTTTCCTTTGCTGGGTAACTCATTGATGGTTGCCTAGCAGATGCAGATCAGCTCTGCCAATGACGTTTGACACTGCAGGGGGCTGTTTTCCCCCATGTCTGGGGCTGTCCCAGTTACAGTGGTAAAAAAATGAACAATGAAAGAAAATAAATGTTCTTGGGGACAATTTACGTAAAAAATCAAAATATGTATAAAACATCTCCAAAAAACATAATAAATAATAAAAAAAAGTCTACACCACAAAACATGTGGAAAAAAGCAACATTTTATAAAAATATAATATACATCTTATTACAAACATATAACAAAAGAAACCTACACATATTAGGTATCCATGAGACCAAAATAACCTGGGGAATTCATTCAACAGATTATTTGATGTGAAAATACTAATGAAATGTATGTAAACTTTTGACTTTGCAGTAATAAGGATGCCTTAAAACATTCTCACTCTCTCTCTCATTATTCTGGCATTTGGCAAATATTAAAAATTATGGTAATCCTAATTGGCCTAAAAGGGGAAGGGTTTATTCTGATTTCATGTCAGATAATTGAGAAAAACATGCACATGTGTCATTTTATATAGTAAACTTCTGGTTTCAACTGTATGTATATGTGCGTATGTGGCACCCCAGGGGTCTGGTTTTCCACAGTAATGTAATGTTATGTCTGAGAGCAGGTGGGAGGTCCTTTGGTCAGGGATCCTGTGCATGCCACACCTCCTGCCCAGTCTTGGGAGGGGAAGAACTTCCCCTGTATAAACCCGGGGCTGAGGCAGGGTGAGTCAGACAAGTGGAGTAGAGACAAGAAGCAGCATAGGAAACAGCAGAGTCACAAGGAGTCAGGGGCTGGCAGCTGCAGAGCTCGCCCTGACTAAGAAGACTTCTTTCCGGACCCGGAGTCCGAGGCTGTGGGGACTAACTCCTACCTAGCAGCAGAATCCGTCAGGCAGGGGATTTCAGGTCCTCTGGCCCAGAAGCCCGAAGGCACGGTCACACGAGTGGGACCAGCACCGCCATCGTGGAGCGGAAGCCATTAGAAGGCCCCGAGTCACCGGCCATACGGGTGAGCACCACACGGTACACTCAGGGACGTGGGCTACTTACATCAGCTTCTAGCAAGGTAGCCAGAAGAGTACAGTCAGTTTGGGAGGCCTACAACTACGCCTGGCCAGGGGAGATCCCATCTGCTCAAGGACTGACCAGGCCCCGTTCGCTAGCAAGTACTCCGGGAGGGTCTATCGTTGTTACCAGTAAAGACCCTGAACTACACCGTACCGTCTCTGAGTGGTTCCTGCTACCCCCATCATCCACGTCGGCTGCCCTGAGGCCATACCCCTCCCGTTGGGGGTTATACTATCACGCTGCATAATCCTACCATCGGCCTCAGCGGTCTGCCCCGCAGCAGCAGCTCCCTGGCTGCACTCAACGGGTGGCGTAGTCATCAACTATTTACTACTAATAGACTGCCGTCCAGTTTGACTCCCTGGGCACGGACCGGGTCACCGCCACTAGACTACAACCCTCCAAGGATCCGGCTCCGGGTAAGTTCCCGCGTGCGCACCGCAGTGCGACACAGGCCCAGGGGCGCGTCAATTTTGGCGTAGTCGGCAGGATTTCGTGCCTGCAACCACCGGGTACTGCGTGCCTGAAAAGCAAAGACTGTTCAAACTTACCAGTGGTGAAGATTCCCGCTATCCGTGGAGGTTTCCCGCCATCCGGCGCCATCTTCTACCTTCTTCCCGCCATCCGCGAAGTTTTCCCGCCATCCGGCGCCATCTTCGACCTTCTTCCCGCCATCCGTGGAGTTTTCCCGCCATTGGACGCCATCTTGAGGACGCTGCGCGGGAAGAAGAGGGGCGTGGACTCCGAAAGCGCGCGAGAACTGAAGCCCCGCCTCACGTCCGGACGTTGCGTAAGGTCCTGGAAGGAGCCCAGCAGACGCCGACGTCACAGGAGCGCGACGGAAGGTCCTCAACCCTGACGATCCACTGCGGAGCCGTGGCCTACGGAAGAGGATCATCGCAAGGTAGGCCGCGGTCCACTAGGGGGGAGGAAGATGTCGGATACGGAGGAGAGCTTCACTGCCTCAACCCCCGCCAGCGCTACCGCTGCTGCAGTTATGCCCTTCACCATGCCCTATATCCCGGGAGCAGCTTGGCTACCCCAGTACTCAGGGGAGTCACATACCCTGCATGACTTTAGAGAAAAGCTGGATAGCCTCTTCCAGGTGTACCCCCTCACAGAAGAGCAAAAAGTGAGCATCCTGGTGGCCCAACTAACCGGGGCAGCCAAAAGGGAAGTAAAATCCTGGCCACCTGGGAGGAAGACTGTCGCAGGGATACTAACCCGGCTGAAGGACACCTTTGATACCCGCACCTCAGCCGAGATTAAGCTTAGATTCTACGGGTGCAAGCAGCGAGCGCATGAGAGTATAAGGGACTATGCACTAAACCTACAAGAGGCCCTGAGGGCCATAAAGCAGACCGACCCTGATGGGGTGGGAAACGAGGACAGGCTGTTGACTGAACAATTTATAGAGGGTTTATATTGCAATGCCCACCGAACCCAGTTGCGGGCGATGGCCTTACAGGATCCCCATCTGGACTTTGCACAGTTCAAGGACAGAGCCATCCGGGTGCTCCGAGAACCGGCACCAGGTGGCGTTGTGACCCACAGACGCCCCACTACCACTTACTACCAGGAGGCGGCGCCCTTGTCAGCAGGGCCTGTGGGAGCTGATGCGCAGGCTCTGGACAATGACCCGGCTCCAGACCTACACCATCAGGTCCAAGAGCTAGCTAAGAGCGTTGCTGCGCTAACCCGAACTGTGCAGTCTTTACAGGTTTCCACCCCAGGGAAGATCCAGCTGGCATCCGGACCGGAGGACATCCCGTGGCGTCGACCAAGGAGGACCCCACCGGCCAGAGGAAGACCCAGTGACCGATACAGTGAGGACGGACGACCCATCTGCCGCCGCTGCAATCAACCCGGACATATGGCAAGGTACTGTTCTTTAAACGGGCACAACCTGGGGTAGAGGGCCAACCCCCAGGAAAAAGATCACCAGGCCCATCGAACTGGCGCGACAGATATGTGGGAGGACGTCCAGTCTTGCCTGTGGTACTGGATGGCATTCCCATGAGTGCCCTACTGGACACCGGGTCACAGGTCACCACCATCCCGTACGTGCTCTTCAAGCAGTACTGGAATGACTCGGATATTACCCGCTACCCCGACGACGACTTGAGTATCATCGCCAGCAATGGTCAGCCCGTGCCACAGATCGGATTTAAAGAGGTGATCATCAAAATTGGTAGAGTCGAACTGGCCGCACAGGGACTGATCATTGTAGATATTGATAAACATGAGAGTCACCCAAAAATAACTCTAGGAACTAATGTAATTGAAAATTGTCTTGCAGAGGTGATTTTCCTTTTACAGCAGGTTGCCAAGAATGCCAGCTCCGGCGAGCAGCGGGTGCTCCAGAAAGAGATCCGGGCACTGATGCAACGGCAACAAGTGGAACTCTCCGGCGGTGAGATTGGTAGCGTAAGAATGTGTGACCCTTTTCCTATTGCCATGCCCCCAAAAAGTGAAATGATGATTTGGTGCCGGGCAGCTATTGGTCTGAGAGGTAGAGATTACCAGGCAATGGTAGAACCAGTTTACTCAGACAGTAGGCCCACCATTTTGACAGCACGGGGGGTCGTCAATGTACGCCATGGGAGGGTGCCCGTTCGCATAATAAATATCGGGGAGAGGGAAGTGTACCTGCCCCGGTATGCCACGCTAGCCAAATTATATATCACTAATCAAAATTCTATACAATCTGTGGAACCCTTGCCTCCATCTCACCCGGAGGAAGGTAACGGCTCTAAGAAAGACATGGAGGACTGGTGTCAGCAACTACATCTGGGTACTGACTCCACTCCCTCACATCAGAAACAAGGAGTCTATCGGGTGGTTCAAGAGTATGAGAGAGTGTTTAGTAAACACCCGTTAGACGAGTCAAGGGGGTAGAACATCGCATCCCCACGGGAGATCATCCTCCCATAAAAGAGAGGTATCGACCCGTACCCCCTGCACATTACCAACACGCCAAGGGGATGCTTAGAGACATGAAGGAGGCTGGGGTAATCCGGGATAGTTGTAGCCCCTGGGCAGCCCCATTAGTTTTAGTCAAAAAGAAAGACAACACCATGAGGATGTGTGTAGATTACCGGAAAATCAACCGTATCACACACAAGGATGCGTACCCCTTACCAAGGATAGAGGAGTCATTGGCTGCTTTTAAGATCTGCTAACTTCTTCTCTACCTTGGATCTCACTAGCGGGTACTGGCAGGTTCCTGTAGCAGAGGCAGACCGGGAGAAGACCGCATTCACCACCCCGATGGGACTTAGCGAGTTCACCTGCATGCCGTTCGGACTCTGCAACGCACCAGGAACCTTCCAACGCCTAATGGAGTGTTGTCTGGGCCACAGAAACTTCGAGACGGTCCTGTTGTACCTGGACGATGTCATCGTATATTCCAAGACGTATGAGGACCACCTGAAACACCTGGCGGAAGTGTTCGAAGCTCTGGCGAGTTACGGCCTAAAGGTGAAACCCTCCAAGTGTCACCTCCTGAAACCAAAGGTGCAGTACCTGGGACACGTAGTGAGCGCTGACGGAGTGGCTCCCGACCCTGATAAAATCACCGCAATTAAGGAATGGCCAAGCCCCTCCAGCGTAAAAGAAGTGCGGCAGTTCCTCGGGTTGGTAGGCTACTATCGAAGGTTTATTCCCGGTTTCACCAAAAAGGCAGCACCTATGCAGGACCTCCTGATAGGCCAGTCCCGGAAGGCCAAGAACCAGAAGCCGCCCTTCAAATGGGAAGAGCTGGAAGAAGAGTCCTTCCGCCAGCTGAAGATGGCCCTCACGGGGGACGAAATCCTGGCGTACCCGGATTATAGCCAGCCCTTTATCCTCTACACCGACGCCAGTAACATCGGGCTAGGAGCCGTACTGTCCCAGATCCAGCAGGGGAAGGAACGAGTAATCGCCTACGCCAGCCGAAAACTGCGACCCACCGAAAGGAACCCCGAGAATTACAGCTCATTTAAGTTAGAGTTCCTGGCCGTAGTATGGGCAATCACTGAGCGCTTTAAGCATTACCTCGCTTCTTCCCGGTTCACCGTGTACACGGATAACAACCCGCTGACACACCTGGACACGGCAAGACTCGGTGCCCTGGAGCAGAGGTGGATGGCCCGTCTGTCCAACTACGAGTTCACAATTAAATACCGGGCAGGACGCTCCAATACCAACGCGGACGCCCTGTCCAGGATGCCCAACCTGCCGGACGGAGGAGAAGATCCGGAGGGACTGGAAGAAGTTGAACTCCCTGCGTTCCACCGTCATGGGACTATTCAGTATTCCCACCGGGTAAGGAGTAAGCAGGCTGCTACGTTGAACCCCTTACCCCACTACAACTGGGCGGAAACGCAAGACAGCGACCCTGCCGTCCGACTGGTGAAGGAGATGCTGACTCGGCCGGAGGCTCGCCTTGAACCAGACGCTCCGGAGGAAGCCAAACAACTATGGGCAGAGAAGAGTCGACTGTTCCTTTACAAAGGGAAGTTGTGCCGCAGAATGGTTAACTCCCGGACGCATGAATTACTCTGGCAAGTAGTGGTGCCACGAAGAGACGCAGCCATGGTGATGGAGGCATACCACGACGGAGCTGGACACTTTGGGTGGAAAAAGCTGGAGTTCCTGCTGCGCGAGCGGTTCCACTGGGTAGGCATGAGGGGAACCATCGAGAAGTGGTGCAGAGATTGTGGCCCGTGCAACCTGAGAAGGAAGGACCGAGCCAGCCAGAAGACTCCCCTGCAGTCCATCGTCACCCGGCAACCGTTGGAACTGGTAGCCTTGGATCATGTAAAACTGACCCCAAGCAGAAGTGGCTACGTCTACGCGTTAACCATCGTGGATCATTACTCCCGGTTCTTGGTTGTCGTCCCCGTCAAGGACTTAACGGCTCAAACAGCAGCTAGAGCCTTCCAGCAGCACTTCTGCCGTCCACACGGGTACCCGGACCAAGTGCTGACGGACCAGGGACCTGCCTTTGAAGCGGAGGTCTTTCAGGAATTCTGCAATCTGTATGGCTGCCGGAAGATAAGGACGACACCCTACCATCCGCAGACTAATGGACTTTGTGAAAAAATGAACCAGGTGGTAATGGATCTTCTAAAAACGTTGCCCCTGGAAGAACGCAGTCTGTGGCCTGAAAAGTTGCCCGATCTGGTGGACCTATACAACCACATCCCGGTAGGTTCCACCAACTGTACCCCGGCTTACCTAATGAGGGCAAGACCTGGTAAGTTACCTGTTGACCTGGAAATGGGAGTCCTGACCCCCGAGGACACTTCACCAGAAACAGACTGGGACACAGAGAGGCAGCAGCAGTACCGGAGAGTACAGGAGAGCGTGGAGCGAAGTCTCTGTCAGGCTAGGGAAAGACAAGAGAAAACTTACAACCAGTATGCTCCCGCTGTTCCCCTGGTACCCGGAGAGCAGGTCTTGAAGAGGAAGAGACGGCTCCACAAGTTGGACGACCAGTGGGAGAAGGACCCGTACACCGTACTGCCCTCAAGCCACGAGAACCCGAAGGTCTGTACCATCAGTAAAGACGGAGGGGAAACCACAGCCATTGTATCCCGGGACCACCTGAAGAAGTGTCCCGAACAACTGAGGAACCCTGAAGAGGAACAAGAAGACCATCGACCCGTGGAAGAAAGGGAAGATATGGTTAGTACCGTGCTCGGGGACTTCCCTCAGTCTTGGACTCAAGTCAATGGTGCAGTTGTGGTACCCGTACTCACCTTCCTCCAACCATCATCCCAAGAACCTACGGAGCAACGGGTAGAGCTGGAAGAACAGCTGGTCCAGGAGGCAGAAGACTCCACACAAGCAGAACAGGAGAATCAACCCTCTGCTTATAGTGAGCCTGCCGTACCCCTAGTGAGACAAAGAGCCGGTAGACAGCTGCCCAGTTTACCCTTGACAGTTCCTACACCCTGTAGTTCAGGGCCAGACAGTCAGCTCCGTAGGTCCACTCGGGCCACTAGAGGCCAGTTACCCGCACGCTGGAGAATTTGAAGTGTATAAATTGTTTTATTTATGTTTTTCTGTGTCTTGTTGCTTGTGTATAATTTTGTGTTTCTAGTTATTTTTAGGGATCCTTGGTGGATTTACCGGGAATCCTTGTACATAGTTGGAGCGTAACCCAGGATGGACTAGAGACTGTTAAGGACTCGGGGTAGGACAGACCCCTACCTGGTTACGTCTCCCTGTGTTGGTGAAATGGACACCTTGCTTCCTTCAGAGACTGCACCCGGTTGCGGACACGCCGTAACCATCTTTATATGTTTTCTTATTGTATTATTAATGTTTTTGCCTTGTTATGTTTTTCTAAATGTGTTTAGTCCCGGAGTACTAAATTTCACTAGGGGGGAATGTGGCACCCCAGGGGTCTGGTTTTCCACAGTAATGTAATGTTATGTCTGAGAGCAGGTGGGAGGTCCTTTGGTCAGGGATCCTGTGCATGCCACACCTCCTGCCCAGTCTTGGGAGGGGAAGAACTTCCCCTGTATAAACCCGGGGCTGAGGCAGGGTGAGTCAGACAAGTGGAGTAGAGACAAGAAGCAGCATAGGAAACAGCAGAGTCACAAGGAGTCAGGGGCTGGCAGCTGCAGAGCTCGCCCTGACTAAGAAGACTTCTTTCCGGACCCGGAGTCCGAGGCTGTGGGGACTAACTCCTACCTAGCAGCAGAATCCGTCAGGCAGGGGATTTCAGGTCCTCTGGCCCAGAAGCCCGAAGGCACGGTCACACGCGTGGGACCAGCACCGCCATCGTGGAGCGGAAGCCATTAGAAGGCCCCGAGTCACCGGCCATACGGGTGAGCACCACACGGTACACTCAGGGACGTGGGCTACTTACATCAGCTTCTAGCAAGGTAGCCAGAAGAGTACAGTCAGTTTGGGAGGCCTACAACTACGCCTGGCCAGGGGAGATCCCATCTGCTCAAGGACTGACCAGGCCCCGTTCGCTAGCAAGTACTCCGGGAGGGTCTATCGTTGTTACCAGTAAAGACCCTGAACTACACCGTACCGTCTCTGAGTGGTTCCTGCTACCCCCATCATCCACGTCGGCTGCCCTGAGGCCATACCCCTCCCGTTGGGGGTTATACTATCACGCTGCATAATCCTACCATCGGCCTCAGCGGTCTGCCCCGCAGCAGCAGCTCCCTGGCTGCACTCAACGGGTGGCGTAGTCATCAACTATTTACTACTAATAGACTGCCGTCCAGTTTGACTCCCTGGGCACGGACCGGGTCACCGCCACGAGACTACAACCCTCCACGGATCCGGCTCCGGGTAAGTTCCCGCGTGCGCACCGCAGTGCGACACAGGCCCAGGGGCGCGTCACGTATATATACAGTACAGACCAAAAGTTTGGACACACCTTCTCATTTAAAGATTTTTCTGTATTTTCATGACTATAAAAATTTTACATTCACACTGAAGGCATCAAAACTATGAATTAACACATGTGGAATTATATAGTTAACAAAAAAGTGTGAAACAACTGAAAATATGTCTTATATTCTAGGTTTTTCAAGGTAGCCACCTTTTGTTTTGATGACTGCTTTGCGCACACTTGGCATTCTCTTGATGAGCTTCAAGAGATAGTCACCGGAAATGGTCTTCCAACAATCTTGAAGGAGTTCCCAGAGATGCTTAGCACTTGTTGGCCCTTTTGCCTTCACTCTGCGGTCCAGCTCACCCCAAACCATCTCGATTGGGTTCAGGTCTGGTGACTGTGGAGGCCAGGTCATCTGGCGTAGCACCCCATCACTCTCCTTCTTGGTCAAATAGCCCTTGCACAGCCTGGAGGTGTGTTTGGCGTCATTGTCCTGATGAAAAATAAATGATGGTCCAACTAAACGCAAACCGGATGGAATAGCATGCCGCTGCAAGATGCTATGGTAGCCATGCTGGTTCAGTATGCCTTCAATTTTGAAAAATCCCCAACAGTGTCACCAGTAAAGCACCCCCACACCATCACACTTCCTCTTCCATGCTTCACGGTGGGAACCAGGCATGTAGAGTCCATCCGTTCACCTTTTCTGCGTCGCCCAAAGACACTGTGGTTGGAACCAAAGATCTCAAATTTGGACTCATCAGACCAAAGCAGATTTCCACTGGTCTAATGTCCATTCCTTGTGTTCTTTAGCCCAAACAAGTCTCTTCTGCTTGTTGCCTGTCCTTAGCAGTGGTTTCCTAGCAGCTATTCTACCATGAAGGCCTGCTGCACAAAGTCTCCTCTTAACAGTTGTTGAAGAGATGTGTCTGCTGCTAGAATTCTGTGTGGCATTGACCTGGTCTCTAATCTGAGCTGCTGTTAACCTGCGATTTCTGAGGCTGGTGACTCGGATAAACTTAGCCTCAGAAGCAGAGGTGACTCTTGGTCTTCCTTTCCTGGGGCGCTCCTCATGTGAGCCAGTTTCTTTGTAGCGCTTGATGGTTTTTGCAACTTCACTTGGGGACACTTTCAAAGTTTTCCCAATTTTTCGCACTGGCTGACCTTCATTTCTTAAAGTAATGATGACCACTTGTTTTTCTTTACTTAGAATTTGTATTATGGCAAGAAAAAAGCAGCTAACAGTCTGTTCAGTAGGACTATCAGCAGTGTTTCCACCAGACTTCTGCACAACACAACTGATGGTCCCAACCCTATTTATAAGGCAATAAATCCCACTTATTAAACCTGACAGGGCACACCTGTGAAGTGAAAACTATTTCCGGTGACTACCTCTTGAAGCTCATCAAGAGAATGCCAAGAGTGTGCAAAGCAGTCATCAAAGCAAAAGGTGACTACTTTGAAGAACCTAGAATATAAGACATATTTTCAGTTGTTTCACACTTTTTTGTTAAGTATATAATTCCACATGTGTTAATTCATAGTTTTGATGCCTTTAGTGTGAATGTACAATTTTCATAGTCATGAAAATGCAGAAAAATCTTTAAATGAGAAGGTGTGTCCAAACTTTTGGTCTGTACTGTATATATGTAGTTCAGTTATAAAATCATGGGTTGACCTGTGCATTAGTATATTCAGTATATCTGGTACATTATTTTATTATATTGAAATGGGGTATTTTGTTTTTTAAAATATTTTATTCATTTCATTATTATTGCTACATATTCATAAAATTGCAATAACAAGTAAAAATAACAAAAAACATTAAATGCATTTTACGCTACAATTGTACAGTATTTTTTCCCTGTATTTTATGTTTACCAATAAACCTATACGTTTCAGTGTACCTATAGCTTACATGGCTTATATTGGCAGTACAGAAGTGAGTATATACATTGTGTATGTAACCCTAGAAGATGCTTGTATGTACTGAATGTGTTATAACATATTCTTAGACTGTCAACAATTCCGTTATTCACTGCTAACAATCCCATGGGATTAGGCCAGGAAACCTCAATATTGTGTGGTAGACGGAATATCAGAACCTTTAAGTTTTTGTAACTTTTCCAAAGCCAAAACAGGTGGACCTTCACAACAGACTTGAAATTTCATAGACAAATTGTTTGAATTCTTTGAGAAACTTCATCAAGCCTCAAGAAATCCCTGACTAATGTGAGAAAATAATCGTCATGGTTTGTTCCCAACAGCAGCACACAATGCATTTCTACAGTTGTCTTGTGTAAATTAAGGAATGTATAGCCCCCATCACTGCCCCCCACTCTTCTCTCCCACTAAGTCAAAAAAACAGACATTGGTCTCATATGAATAGGCTTGGAATTAATCTACCATAATTCATATTACACTTTGTTATTGAAAGGACCCATTGAGACGGAATGTCCACAAGTAGAACATAGTAGAAGCACAGACTACCATGTCTGCACCTGCACGGTCTGTGAAATATCCTACAATTTCAGAATGTCATCAAATGCCAGGCATTGGGCTCTATACAGTACATGAATGGTAAAAATGTCAACTGATAACTATCTTTATCCCTAAATCAAAACAATTACAACAATGTAAGGAAAATAAAGAATGTTTATGAATGTAAGTCTTCAGAATAAACATTATCTGGGTTAGCCTAGCTCACTATAGTCCTAGAAGACCCTCCGATGTTCCCAGGCGCTGACAAAATAAAAGGCAATGGAATTCGAGCAGAATACAACCCCAATCAGAGCTGACTTTGGAGTTAATTATTTGCTGTTTCTTTTTTTCCTATTATTAAATTCTCACTTTACTTTACACATTATTAATATGTCCAGTGTGCAAAGATTAAAATGCATCTAAAAGTGTGCATGCACATCGTATGTGTAGATGGCGGGTGGATTCTCAGAATAATTTCCTCCACTTAGCTTAGGAAACAAGCCGTACAAACAAAATCTACTCGGATATATTTCTATGACTCCTGCAAACACCTCCATACTTCATTCTGAGAACTTTTATACATTTTCTGCTTCTCATACTCCAAGTTATCACATGCATGTTTAAAGGGAACCAGACTAGTCCTAATCATTAGAATATGAGGAGAAAGAACTTTGCAAAAGTGAGAACTGCGTTGTATTGTGAACTTAGCCCAAACAATGGGGTTGCCTGAAATCACTCTTAAAAATCAAATGCAGCCATGTAATTAGTTCAAGGGAATCTGTCAGCAGGTTTTGCTATGTAATCTGAAGACAGCATGCAGTAGGGGTTAAAACACGTATTTCAGTGATGACTCTTATGAAGCTCAGTGGTTTTGTGTACTTGCAATGATTGTTTAAGCACCAGGAGCTTATCATTGCTGGAACACAGCAGTACCTGGTAGTTCAACTCTGCCCCTTCTATGATAAGCACCTCACTGTCTATAGACATTGTATATACAGACCTTGGTGTGGGCGGGGTTTGCTTTCTCAGCTCTGCTACATTGCTAAATCTAAAAGCTCTGATTGTGTCAGAACCACTGCACCCAGTAAATTAAGTGATACATTGTTGAATTCAGGGTCTCTTTGCCTACATCATGCTGCTCTCAGATGAGCTAGCAAAAACCTGCTGACAGATTCCCTTTAATTGGTGTTGATCCTGCTGCCAGGTTACTTTTAATGATAGTCTGTGTTTATGTGAGATGAGAAACACATTGTTCAGAAGATTCCATTTATTTATTTATTTTAAGTATTTTGATCTTCATCATTTGAAGCACTTATCTAACTGTGGAAAAAAATATTTCTAGATAAGACATTTTCCATCTAGTTTTCATGATGTATCTAAACTGTTTTCTTACGTATCAGCATTTATGATGCACTCAATCAAAAACAATTCCCCAATTTCAGAGTTTCTGAGCTTGCAGTGACCTTTCAGAGTGCTTGATGTGATTACCAACTAAACTGTGTTTTGCTTGCTATAAAAATTTTACATTTAAGGTGGCCATATGTATTAAATGACTATCAGTCAAATGAAGTGCTGAAACATTGTTCTGCCAACAGCCACCTCAGCTGACTCTCCCAAACACAGGAGCACTCGTTCGGCTTAGCGCTCCTCAGTTCTTTATGAGAAAGCCACCGACTCACATCTGCCAGCAGCTTATCTGTAGGAGAACAACGCAATCAGCAGTCTGAATTTGGACATTTGCGACCGACTTCCCCCACGACCATTAGTCGACTGTCGACCAAACATACTGATATTGGCTGGTTCAGCCGGCATTAGTTTAATGTGTATGGTGACCTTTAGACTCATAAATCAATAAAATCTAATCCTCATATCTGACATTCTCTAGATCAGTGTTCTAATGCAAATTAAAGACTTTTTCCATTGTTACATTTTGACACCTATTTAAGAGATCAGAGCCAGTGGTTGAGCGAAGATTACCTCCTGGCTTCTGTTAAACATATTAGAAGACACTTAAATAATAATATTTTCCCATTTTTGTGGGTTTTTTTGTCAAAATTCCACCCCTGAAAATATCAGCATACGGTCATCTCCTATTTGGTTACCACTTTGCATAGGCTGTTTTATTATATCACATTATTTAGAACATGTTGTAAAACAGCCATGTTCCATTGGCTGAACACAATAATTCAATATCCAAAATGGACAACTGTGTAATCCATAATATAATCATAATCTACCATCATCTGGCAAGAGATTTTCTAAAATGTTGTATTCAATTTATTTTGTGAAAAATTGAAGTCCTTTTTACATTTGAGCAAAGTTAAGGGCAGAAACCTCTGTGTAGGGAGAGCTGTAGTGAAATGTAATGTGAACCAACCGGATACACATATTCATAATTTATCAATGGTAAACTGATAATTCCACTGACTTCACAAGTAAACACATTGTGCTTTTATGTACTTGAATTGCATGACTTTAAGAAAAGACTTGGAATTATGAAAATAACAGGACATGTTAATGTTATGCAAATGATGAAAAATGAAAAACAATATTTTCAAAACATCTCAATTTTTTTCAGTACTGACTACAGGATTACAGGAACTTACATGCCTTGGCAGACTATCACTGAGGTTATAAATAGTTGTCTGAGGAATATTCTGCCACACTGAGTGCATTTGGACACACAGATCATCAAGATCCACTGCTGGCAGCTTCATATGATATTGACGACCAATGGCATCCTAGATTTGCTTAATGGGAGTCAAGTCCGAAGTTGTTGCGGACCCTGGTAGCACCTAGGCTGCTCACAGTAGCATGAGCAATATGTGGCCTAGCAGTGTAGTGTTTAATAACAGCTCCTGGGAAATACAGGTATTTTTTGCAGCATTTTTAAAATGTTACAAATGATGAAAGGCATCTTCTGTCTGTATTTTTGGGCTCGCCTTAGACTTCTGTATTTAGTTTGTGGTATCTTCTAAGTGGAAGATGGAAGAAGAATAATCAGGTCACTTCTTTTAACCACTTAGCGTCTTTTGAAACCTGACAATCAAAAGACTGAATGTATGAACAGCATGTTATTTTGACATAAGGAATATGATCCATCTATTGAGCATTGTTAGGGCTTTTTTTTAGATGGGCTTCAGAGCGTGAAAAAAGATGTCTTGTATGCACATACCCTGAATGTTGAGGAGCGTATTACAGGCACTGCCTAGTGATGCTGGTCAGTGGGTATCTGGGTCCTGAGACCACCACCGATGGGTAAAAAAAGTGTGCAACTACTGCATGAGTGCTGGATTCTCTCTGAGACTCACCCATTCAAGCCTATAGGTGTTCAAAAGAAATTGGATCCCATAAGGAAAATCTGTATTGCAACTGATTTTTATGGATATACTGTATTTCCATTGTTAACCTAGGAAACTATTTGATCTCATACATTTTAAAATCTTAATGTATAAAAATGGATACCACATGGATGTTACACAGATGTAAAATACAGACACAAGGATGACAATCGTCCATATTTTCTGGATGAAAATCGGATGATTTTTCATACGCTCGTCTGAACCCGGCCTAAAACCAAGACTCCTCCTCATGTATTTGCACTGAGTAAATTACCAGATGCTGGGATTACCGAATAGTTATTTCCTAAAGGCTTATAAATGTGGTTGCTATCATTCATTTACTCAATACAATCACACAAAAAATTTACGCTAAAGGTCTAATGTATCAAATTAATTCTAATTGGTTACTGTTATGGAAAAATGGAACAAAGTGTTTAATAAAGACCCTAAAATTTGTTCATGTAGCTCACAACAATGGCATCAAATTCCCTTGGACTCTTGAATTTGTCCAACCAGAGACTTAGCACATATTGATTCAAATTAGAAACATGTGATGAACAAAGACTGCATGCAAATCCCATGACAGATCCCTTATGGGAAACACATGGAGTGACTGTTGACAATGACTATTTGCTATCCTGATTTGAAAACAGCTCTGTAAGCACGGAGAGCAGTAACATCTTATGTTTTAGTTACTGTTCGTGTAACAATCCACATGTTTATGGGTTAAAGCCAACAGCAGTTGGATATCCCCCTTTTCACGCAATGTGGGCCCTATACTACAGATGTAGAATACATAACAGTGTACCATTACTGAGTGCAATTAATTTGAATGGCTTTGAAGAGTATTAATCAGGGTAAAAATGCTTTAATAACTCGATTTTAAAATCTATATTACTGGATAACTCGTGTACCTATTAAAAATAAACAACAAATCACGGTGAATCATTATCATCAGTGATGTGTCCAACTAGGCAATTTAATATTAATATTGACCATATTTTCACCTGTACTGTATTAGAGTATAGGTGTAAATATGTGTGTTCCTTTCCTTGATCTGTGACTTAAAGGTGTTTTCCAGACAGAACAAAAATTTCTGAAGTCACTGTGACTGCAGATTGTCGAATCTCGTCAGTGTGGAATGTGCACACTGTCAGGATTTCCTTCTGTTTCCAGCTGAAGCATGTGACCAGAAGCAGGTGATTTGCATAGTTGCAATCATAATCATGTGCCAACAAACTTCTCATCTGCTTCTCTCAACAGAGCATTGAAAGAAGCAGGGACCACAAGTATGCTGTTGTGTGACTGCCCGCTCAAGCTGGAAACAGACAGGAGTCAACCAAGTTGTGGTATAAAGTTAGACAAAGTTGTCTAAAAAGGGGCCAAATTTATCATCCATCATGAACCACTGTAACAAGTTTGCTTCATTTGGCGTCTAACTAACCCCTATTTACTTAGTTTGCCCCTTGGATCATAAAGACACTATTATTTATACAATCTTAAATTTAGACAACTTAAATACACTACATTTATTACAACAGTTTATGATGGGTGATAAATTTGGAGTATCTTTAAATAACTTTGTCTAACTTTGTACCACAACTTGGTTGGTTTAATTTAGACCATTTTTTGCAACAATATTTTGGTGAAAAGTTGGCATTTGCTTTCTCATATTACCCTCTAAAGCACCTAATAGAAGAATTGCTCATATGTATGCCAAAATTAGGGGCATTTTTAGTACTAAATCTGTACCATGGCAAAGGGGGCAGTTGTCTTTGATTCACTCACAAGATGGGACCTACTTGAATCACTGGGCGACCCCCACTCTTAACTGTATTGGTGTACACAGGACACTGATACAGTTAAACCCTGTGGTAGAGCAAGGAGCCAGGATTCCCCTGCTACAACACTCTCCATTTTGAAGTGCGCAGGTAAATTTAGGCCTTCATCTTACAAAACAGCAGAGGGAGAACAGGATGTCAGCATTCCAACAAAGGCAGCACGAAACCTGTGCCAGCATGCGGATTGTGCATCAAGACTAGAATGGAATTTCTTCTGTAAAGACTTGTGTCTTGAAAAGTGGTGGAGCCTACCAATCACAATGTGGAGCTCATTACGAAAAGCAGCAGAACATGTGTAAGCTGACAACTAAGCGGAGTGATGTACTGCAGGATTGAGCTCTATATAAAGGGGTTAAGAAGAGTTCTGTACTATAGGATGTATAGGATGGGGCTGTATATAGAGGAGAGAAGTGATGTACTGCAGTATGGGGCTCTGTATAGAGAGGCTGAGATGAGTGATGTACTGCCGAATTTAGTTATTACTATATGTGGGGAGCAAAGGATATTATTATATTTTTTCGGACACTGAAGAGGTGTTATTACTCTGGGGGAACTTGAAGCATTATTAATTGTTAAGAGGATACTCAGGGGGCATTACTATATGTGGGGAAATCAAGCTGCATTATTCCTCTTTGTGGGGAACTTGGGGCCACTTTTGGTGGAACACTCTAGCAAATAATTATAAAGGGGGAGCTCAAGGGGGAATTATATTTTCTAGGGGCTATTACATTGCTACACGGCACTGGTGTGCCTATCTATGTAAGAGGGGCATTATTAATATGTAAGAGACTAAGAGGAGCACAGTTGCAGTACAACACAACAAGTGCAGTAATAGGGCAAATAGGGTGGCAAAAGGCTCAATTTTGGGGTATCAGCAGGTTGTCGCAATTTGTACAGGTTGGGAATAGATGGGGTTGCTGGAAATGTGAGAAGTTAAATGTGTCTTTGTGTAAATTTTGCAAAGGAGTCGTTGTGACTGAAAGATAAATTCATGGCAGTATGGGCTAGATGGAAAAGACGTAAAAAGTGACCCCATCAGAAAGAACATTATCTGTGGTCTCTGTATGTATATATACTGTATATATAGCTAGCTAGCCTTATATGTATGTGTTTATACATATATGTATGCATACACACATTTAATTACTTATATGATCTGGTGAACTTATAGCTACCACTATACAGTCACTGTATTGTTGAAATATTGGTCTTAATAATTACTGTATGCCTTATAGTTGTAAACTGGGTTAGGGGACCCTCAAATGTGTTTTGCTCACCTCCTTCTCTGCAGAGACCCTGGGTATGCTTGTGTAGCTACAGAACTGTTGGTCACTACTAGGCACTATTTTCTTCAATATTTTGCTCTCACTTTTATTGGTCTTTGCTACCTAGAGAATTAACTTTCAGGGGCCCAACACAGTGAAGTCCTGGAGCAAACACATCACCAAGACACAAAGCCAAAAGTTGCTATGTACTGTAGGCAAAACATGTGGTACAGTTTAGCTCAGTGGTGGACACTAGTGTTGAGCCACCCCCGTAGTGTTCGAGTTCGGTTCGTCGAACACCCGTGTGTTCGCCGAACTGTTCGTTGAACTGTTCGTCGAACACCTTCGAACACCGTTAAAACCAATGGCAGGCAAACAAAAACACATAGAAACACATAGAAAACACCTTCAAAGGTGTCCAAAAGCTGACAAACTGCTCAGAAGACACAACTAACACATGGAAAAGTGACAAGTACATATAGTCATGCGAAAAGAAAAGAGGTGGAGGAGTAAAAGGAGGGGGAGACACAGATATAGGCATGTCATGCCCTTCTAAAATCCAAAAAGTGAGAAGCCGACACGTTCAGTCCGCTCCTGCCCGTGCCACCTCCGTGTCGCCGGGTTTGTGCCAGAGCCGCGGTGAACCCTGACGGCCAGCCCCCCTCTCCCAATACTGGTGCCTGTCCGCTGGTGGGTCGAGCGAGCCCCCCTGTGGTGGAGGCAGCTCTAAGCTTTTTAATTTAAATTGTCTCTCTAATTTGAATAAATACACTTTAAATCCATTTACAAGGATCTATTGGAGGGCAAGTCTCATGCCAGCAGCCGCGTAATTCCAGCTCCAGTAGCGTCTACTAAAGCTGCTGCAGTTAAAAAGCTTTTATAAGGATCGAGCTCGGCTGTCCACCGCAAGGCATCCTACTGCCAGTCCGAGCCCCTATGCCTTGGGGTGCCTCCTGATGCTCTTCACTGAGTATCCCGTGGTCCCGAAGCATTTCCTTAGAAAAAAATAAAGTGTCCAAACTACAGGTGGTGTAGCTTGCTTAACAGCCGGGATAATCCGCTGACTAGCAGACACTGCTACTAGGCACAAAGTATTTCCTGGGCTAGATGCAGTTAAAAATTTGTAATTAGATACTCTCGTTGGATGCTGAGAAAGCATTCCATAGAGTCTCCTGGCACGCCATATATGATTCTCTTAAAAAGCTTGGGGTAGGGGTCTAGGGGACCCTTTTATAGCCAAAATCACGGCCCTGTATCGAAATACGTCACCTAGGCTGAAGATAAATGGAACTGTAGCACCCTGAGGGCTCGGTTGCTACAGAGGTATTGCACCTCACCCAGAGGTGTGATATCTCACTCTCAGGTAAGGATGTAGTGTGGATCAGGACCCAACACCTGCATGCATTACACCACATTGCCGTGGGGCAGGGCGACCAATATGCCCCTGAGATGGGCACGACAGTCCCTGTCCCTGGCTGGAGTGGGGGGAGGGAACACTGAGGAAGGGGAACCCTGTAGTGCAGGAGCAGGGAGGAAGCAGTTCCTGGGTGCATTGAGAAGGGAGTATAAAAGGTGGGCACCATCTTAGTTCAGTGCAGAGAAGTCTGAGCAGAAGTGGCAGGGAGCAGGGGCTCTGCATGAGCTCTGCTCTGGAGGCGGGCCTAGTAACAGAGGCCCAGGCCTGGAAGAGGGAGAAGGAAGGAAGAGGAGCGGAGAAGGCTCCAGGAACGAGGAACGAAGGGATCTCAGGGGTGCGGACGGGCGAGTCGCCACCGCACGCCCGAATCCACCTGCGTGGAGGGGTCAGGCCAAAGGGGGAGACCGGTCCCCGAAACTAGTGGAGGCAGGAAACGACCCTCAGCTAGAAACAGGAGGCTGTGACATTTTATGTGGCGCAGCCCCTCGCTACACCCGCTAGGAAGGCACCACATAGGGTCAGGGAAACTGGCGCCAAGTTTACCAAGAGGAGGCCCGAGGCAGCCGGACAGAAGGGTTGGTAAGAAAGGCCAGACAAAGGACACACAAAGGGGGTCCTGTGAAGCACTCCAAAGTTATCTGGGAGTTGTCTGAGCCCCTCACCTGGTGAGCACAGTACGACGTGGGCAGCCGTTACCTGCAGACGTGGTCTGGATAATAAGAACTGTGAGTAAAGGCCCTGGACTGCATCACTGACTCCGTGTCATTACTGCTGCTGCCCTGCACCATCACCCCCATCCTCCGCATACACTGCCCTGAGGCTATACTCCTCCCGTGGGGAGTTATGCTACGCTCTGCTGCACCCACAACACCAGCCTCAGCGGTCTGCCCTGGAGCGGCGGTTCACTCTGACCGCAATCCACGGGTGGCGTAGTCAGACATTTAAACATCAAAACCACATAAATAGTTCCGCCACTGGTTTGACCGCCCTGAGCCACGGAACCGGGTTGCCGCCACGGAGACTACAACCACCAGCATCCACCAAAAAGGGTCCGGCTCCGGGTGTCCCAAGGCCCAGGGGGCGCGTCAGAACATTTTCATCACCTTTCACAATCACCAATGGGACAAGGCAGGGATGTTCTCTGTCCCCTCTCTTATACATCCTAGTGACGGAGCACCTGCTCTCATCAATTCGCCATAACCCCAATATTAGGTGGATTGAGGTGGGAGGCACCGAGTACAAGTGCTCTCTATTTGCTGATGATGTCCTAGTATATATCACTCAATCACATATATCCATCCATGCTGTTATGGCTGAAATAGATCACTTTG